>NW_024870817.1:23610000-24810000 GCF_019054845.1 Dipodomys spectabilis | reverse complement strand
CTTTGAGGGGAAACCAAAAGCTCACCACAGACACACTGCATGATTGGAACTACAAGAATTTCAAAACCATTTGCGTTTCTTTGCAGCAATGTTTGGGAGATTTGATGAAATTGCTATTTGAGAAGTAGAGCTTGGAAGGAAGATGCTTTATTTGTGGTAAATTTGTTTTATTTCATGCATCCTGAAATGGACATGTGCCCAAGTACTTGCTTATGTTTTGTTTACACAGTCATTATTTTGTGGGAAAATGAAAGAGGCTCTTAAATCACAAAGGAATGAAAAAAACAACTAGAGAAGACATGTTTGAATGAATAAAGGAATCATAAAATATTTTATGTGGCTTTCAGAAAATATGCATCGATGTCTTCTATAATTTGTATAAACCTGCAGAAGTGAAAACTAGAAAGACTAGTCATGTGCCAGTTCAGAAGTAATTTCTTATAAACTGTGGGGAAATTGATTAATAACTAAAATTTCCCAGACTTTTTCCTGGAGGAAAGCTGGGTGGATAGACAGAAAGAAATCAACATACAGGGTTTGCCACACTTGACAATACTCAAGGTTGAGTAGCTTCAAATCTACCTTTACAGACAGCTCACCCTCATTGTTCATCATAAAATGATCTTTTTTGTTCCAACTCTGCTTTCTTCCTTTTTGGTACATTTGTTCCAGTCATAATTTTCACATGTACGGTTTGCTTTCTTACCTAATATGTATGTGTGGGCTAGAAGTCATAGAACAGAGGCTATTTTGTTCCTTATTGCATCCCTAGTGCCCAGAATACCTGAAATAAGGTATGATAATTAATAAACATGTGAGTAAATGAATGAGCCAATGAACATATTCATTATAATACCCATCTTGAATAAACTGTTGGGTACATTTATTGACCTGTGTATGTTATCTAATTGCTCCCCTGGTCAAATTGATAAGAATTTTAACCAAAATAAGCAGTCAAAACAATCAAACATGATCATCCCAAGAATTTCATTCAGAGCTTTACTATTCCAACTACAACTCTTATTCTTTTGAAAGAGATTTTAAAGGTATCCTCCTGTAATACCTATTCAATAATTTTCTTCTCTAATTGGCTGCTTCCATAGATGTAACTAATTACAGGAAAACAAAATATATATTTAATTGCAGAACAATTAAGTGTCCACATGAAAGGGTCGATGTAAGTAATTCAAATCAAGTCAAGGGCTGAGTGATTATGGAGCACTGATACGCATGTGGTCTGGGTATTGACCACTGAATCAACTGGTTTAGAGCATGGATGGGCTTAAGAACACTCTCTGCTTTCTTATTTTAAACTGGAAAAGACTTTCAATGGATTAATAGGTGCTGAATCGAGGAGAAAACAAAGGAGGAGACAACAATGCTCCATAGGAAATGGACTCATGACCTTGCTCACGTAACTGTAATCCCTCTGTACAGCATTTTTACAATAAAAAACATACAAAAAATAGGTGCTGAATCAGACCAAAAGTTTGAGAAGTATAGAGATGTCATTCACTAATGTGAAAAAGAAACCTTAAGGAAAAGACAAACAAATAAAGGAGAAAAGGAATGGAGAAGACAAGTTGAGTTAGCAGGTAAACAGGCACACACACACACACACACACACACACACACACACACACACACACAGCATGCACTCACACATACACATGCACTCACTCACACACACACACACACACACACACACAGCACGCACTCACACATACACACGCACTCACTCACACACACACACACACACACACACACACTCCAGCTAAATCAAAACAAAACTCTTAATTCCCTAAATCAGAACCATTTACAATGAAAATAGAACCGTGCCCTCATGACAGGAAAGTATAAAGGAGAGACCAGGGCAGTATACTCCAAGATTTTATTAGGAAGAAATGTAAACTATCTAGCAGCTGGCTGCACTGTTGGAAAAGTTTTCTCAAAGATACATTTTACCAAATGCACTGTGAGAGTACAAGCAAGTCTCTTAATATGAAAAAAGTGACCTAATTTGAATGCTTGACATCAACTCTCTGATAGTTATTCATGTCAAAGCAGTACATTCCAAAACCACATGGACAAAGCCCTTACCAAAAATCAAGAGCGGGCATTTGTCCACATCATGACAATAATGATTATCATGGTTTTTTGCTGTCAGAATAAAAATTTTGTTGTCGGAAAAGAGGTATTTTTTCCAGAGGGTAAGTTGTAGGAAGTCAAGTCCAGCTTTGTCCGAGGCACTAGAAAGTATCAGTATTCCCCAAACTAAAAGCTGGGCTAGGGAAGGGAGGATTGATTTATGAATTGACTAGTTCAAATTATTCTGCATGACATGATGAAGGGCTTTGTGTGGCTGGGAGGGTGGGCAAAGGTGTTTTTATATCAAAAGTGGAATGTCTGCCCATGCTTTGTAGGAACTTTAGTGATGTAAGAATTTTAAAAAATAAACATCATTTCCATCATGAATACCAGACACTGTGCTAAGTGTTTTACATGAATTATTTCATTTGAGCCTCACAACAACCCTACATGGTGTATTATATTAGCATCTTGTTTTGTAGATGGTGATGTGAAGCTCAAGGTCAAATAACTATAGGAAGTAGAGCCAGCTGGTGGTGAAACCCCTGCCTTCGTTCAGCAGCCAACTTGAGAAGACTGCCAACAAGAGTCAGGTCCTGGCCTACCTTAACTTTAGATTAAACCAATTCTCCCTGGGATCTGAAATGCCTTGCCTCCTAGGGAGAGCAAGGAAGGAACTGGGTAGCAGGCATACCTGCCATGACATGGTGGATTATACCTAGATTTATTTGCTCAGATTTACTGGAGGAAAATAAGTTGGAAATCAGAGACTTACACGAAGTGACAGGGAGTGGGAGGCTGTCCCAAATACAAAGCAAGGACTTGGGGGGGAAAAAAAGGAGAGAGAAGAAAGGAGGAAGAAAAGGAAATAGAGGGGACCTGGAATAGGGACTCCTGAATGAAAATGACAAATGAGAGAAGCAGAAGGGAACCACCGGCCTTTTGGGGGATGGTATGTGTGAGAGGTGACAGATTAAACAGAGGGGCATTAAGAGTGTGGTGAATCCCATCGACCATTTCATCTCTTTACATGAAAATCAACGAGAATCTGTTTGGCAGGAAATAAACCAACCAAGGCTCTAAGTCTCGTTGTGGATTTGGACAGCCCTGCTCCAACTGCTTATAAATGATTTCTGAGTCCACAATCTTGTCACCAGCAATGTGATCCCCTAATTTTACCATACAGGTGGCCAGGGAACAAATGAAAATCAAATGGGAAAAGGCAGGAGAACTCCGTGCTGTCTGTCAAGAGGCAAGGGGAGCAAAAAAACATAACCCTGTAATGAAGTGAGAGAAAGATTGTTAAGACATTGCATGCACAAGATAAATCATCATCTTGGCAATGTGATTGCCTGATTCCCAGGCAGACAATACTCCAGGTGAATGGCTTCTTTTCTGAATAAAGCAATCGTGCCCTAAGACAAGAACAATTTCCCTCCCTATTGCAGAGGAAGTGAGAAGTGGCACTTGGGATAAGGGATTAGAAGTGCCTGTCACTCACTGTCCTTCCCAGACTGGATGCCCACTGGCTGAGAATCCTTTCCTGCTCTTCCAACTAATCCAGTCCTGCAATTTTGATGATGGAAAGGTAACCTGCCTAGAACTCACCAGATGACCGGCTATTCTTAGGGAAAGAAAGAATCCGGTTGAATTCTACTGCAGTCTGTGTCCTTGTAATGTGACTTGTGTAGTTGTCCTGACTTTTTGCCTGGTTTTATGTAGAACCCTGGCCACAAACTGCTACAACTGGCTTCATGGTGATGTGGAATTGTTTCTCTAGTCATGCAATGTCTCTGTTACTTAGGAGGATTTTGGCTGATGATGAAATCGACTGTGAATTTCAAGCAGATTACTTCCTTTGGCGACTGGAGGCAAATGCTCTAAAATGAGGAGTTTAACACCAAGGCAAAGAAGAGCTGGCCATTGAGCGTAATGCGCTGCTGAACGTCATGAAAAGATTCCCAGACTCTGCCTATCATTATATTATCATTTATTCATTTCCATAAGAAGAATGTATTTCCAAGGGTGATTGGATTATTTTGTAATGCAAGCCCTTAATCCCTGGAGTATCCCTGGCTGCAGGTTTGGCTCGGGCTTGGGCTTTATTAGCTCGAGTTAGGGACAAAGAAAAGGAAGGTCTAGAAAGGTTACAGCTTGTAGCTTGTGGTCACTGAGTAAATGAAGATGTCAATTGGGGATGGAACTCATTTTTGTTCATCTCTTTAATTGAGTCCTGCCTATAAGACGTGGGTGGTTTAAAATGTCAAGACAGAGCTGGCAAGGGGACAGCTTAGGGTATCAAATCAACAGCATTGCTAGGCACCTGTGACTCATGACAGTAATCCAATTAACTCAGGAGGCTGAGACCTGGACAATTAAGGCTCAAAGCCAGCCTGGACAGAAAAGTCTGCAAAATTCCATCTCCAATTAACCAACAAAATAGCAGTCTGAGGTATATTAAGCTCAAGTGGTAGAATGCCAGCCATGAGCAAGAAAGCCAAGAATCCCAGGCCCCAAGTTCAAGCCCTGGTACTGGCATAAGCACACAAGCACACAAGCACACACACACACACACACACACACACACTCAATAGCCTTAAGCTGGATTTACATGCTTGCTGCTTCAGATCCCTGCCCTTAGGGTCGTGACAATAGGAAGATGGCAGGGTACGGAGATGAAGGTACAAAGACCTGTCCAGCAGTCTGGGAGTGTTACATAATGGAGATTCTGTACATCCATCCATTAACCAGGAGGAGGAAGTAGCCAGGGCAGCATAGTGCAATAGGAAGCATGTGAAGATGCTTGCAGACAGGCAGGCAGGGGCTTGGGCTCTTTGGCAGACACTTTACTGCCCACTTAGTGACCGGAAGACTGGAGTAGCCTAGCACTGGCAGCACCTGGGAGATTGCTAAAAGTGCAGAGCCACCATGGACCCCAGGAGCCAATGCCAGCTGTTTCCAAATCTCTAGATCGTTCCCATGCATACCAGGTTTAAAATTCATTCTACCTTTTGGAAGGAGGAGGCGCTGAGAATTGTACCCAGGGCTTAGCACTTGCTAGACAAGCATTCTGTCACTGAAACTCTTCTTTTCATTTTTTTGATTTTGAGATCCAATCTCACATAACTTTGCCCAAGCTGGCCTCAAACTCACGATCCTCCTCCTCCACCTCCCGCATAGCTAGAATTACAAGCATGTACCATCACACCTGATTCTGAAAGTTGTTCTTAGTAATGGTTCAGTAGAAGCTAGATGATTTATCTGAATGAGAATCTCTGGTTCCCCCACTTAAACCAGCCCTGTGGCTCGCTACACATTACTTAGCCTTCCTTCGCACATCTGTTCAATGAGGGACACATGAAAATGTCACATCATAGGCTCATCATGAGGATCAAATAAGAGCTGCACTATAATAAGGGTGACGAGAGAGAATTAGCCTATGTCTTGTGAACAATCCCTAACACATAACAAAGGCTCTCCAAGGTCCTTCGGGTCCTCTCCTAACATTCACTCTAATGTAATTGTACATGGCAAAATATTCAAGAGAATAACGGGTTTGCTCAGCTCCCCTCCCCCGCCATTTCTTAGTCTATATATTGTAATGAATCTTTTAAACAATCCCCTGACTCATCCCCAAAATTGTATTAAGGGGGGGGATACCTCCATGATAGAGATGCACATGGGGCACGAGACCTTCTGAGAGCTGGAGCTGGCTCAAGGAGCAATCACCCACCCCAACACTGAGTTGGATCAGATGTGGCTCAGGAAAAGGGCTGTAAATAGACCTGTAGGATGAGCCTGCTGTGCAGAGCCCTGTGGCAGGTCACCCTCAAAGTCCTGTATTGTCTGGAAGGTCTGGTGGCTAAGCTGGTTTGTAAAGAGACAGTAACATAATGGGATAAAGCAGGCCACCTACTGTTCCATTGACCTTTATTTTAACACGCACTGGGGTTTTGTATAAAAACACGCATGTGCTCTACCAGAATGAATTCTGCCAACCAGGTAAAGGCCAGCCCAGATTGGTCTATTCATAAAAGATTGCCCTTTCTTTAACTGCCAGAGAGGTTTCTAGAAAGAGGCCCACTTTCATCCATAAAGCTAGGATTTACTTCATACCGATGTCAACAGCCATCAATTAAGCAAGGATGAAGGATCAGGTCCTTCTTCGGACCAGGCACTCTAGCCAAGAAAAGAAAGGAGCCTCCTGAACCCTTTCCAGCTGAAAGGAGCCCATCTTAAGTTTGCTCATGTTTATTTCCACTGAGAACAGCTAGTTTATCTAAATTAAGGTCTCTCTCCCTCCCTCCTTTCCCTCCCTCATTTCCTTCTTCTTTTGCTCTCTTCCTCCCTTCCTCCATTCTTCCCTCCCTTCCTGCCTTCTTTCTTTTCTTCCTTTCTCAGAGAGAATAGAAATTTCAGGAGTTTGGTATGAAATCAACTGCCTTCAGTGAAAAGAGACTTTACTAAGCATTAACCATCTGCTTACCAGAGCACCACCTGGAAACATGACATTTTAAAAGTAACGGGTGCATCTCTTTAAGCTGGTGGAATATGGAAGTGATACTGATGGCTCCCCAAACCACAAATCAATCCACTGTGGACGTGTATACCCCAGAGCCACTAAAGCGAGTTCCAGTCCTTCCCTTCTCCCATACCAGAGAGCTCCACCCTATGCAGCTCCTGTATTGTTTATTCATCATTGCAGCCTCTGCAAACCCCCATCATGTGAACAGCAAGCATGAGTGCTACTGTACTCATGAGTACTACAGTACTGGTAGAAAGTCTACCCTGTCCTTAGAACTGAGATGTCCCTCATCCCTGAGTGCTTGTTGCAATGTGGACAATCTCTTTTCCTCCAGGTGTGTCTTGTCATGAGTGGGCACACACAGTAATTGCAGGGATAGGATGTAACAGGAAGAAATAGACCTCCCGCTGTTCACCTGACATTTATTCAGTTAGAGTGGGGTGCGTGTTTATATCAATGTAAAACAGCTGTCACATAAACACAGCCTGCCAAAAGAGCAAAACAAGAACGAAGTGAGGAAGGGAAGAGGGAAATGCCTGAGCCTGAGCTATTTACTTGGTGAACACCCCCTATTCCCTACCACCCCTCTATACAGAGGCAGGGGATTTGTTATCTTAGATATTTGTCCTATAATTTAGTAAAGTTCTAGTAATAGAATATATGAATCATATAAATAGTTGGACATTGGTTTTTCTCAGGTAAAATTAGAGCTGGCAAAAGTGCTGGGTTGACAGCTTTGTAGGTAGAAATATGCAAAAAGCAGCTGGTGTGGGGATCTCGGCTCAGTTTCTGCAAGCCGAATCACTGTTTATGGTCCATCATGGGCGTGCTGACACCTCCATTTTCATTTGTGAAAAAAAATGTGGGTGCCACTTAAACCTGGGCAGGGACACAGGGAGTCAAACAGAATATTTCTACAGCAATTTCCACTTACCGTTTGGCATTCTCATGCCCCATGAGCATCTCTGACATAGAAGTGTCCCCTCTTCATAAAATCCTGGAGATGAGGGGACTGGAAGGTGATTTTTTAACCAGGCAGTTTCTTGATTCAGATGGAACCAGGTAGGATGCCCTGCTGACTTCTGTAAGCATGATCCTTCTGGAGGGAGGAAGACGGGGCCAGCAAGGCCAGAAATCAACACACATCGCCCTTGCAGCTCTGGAGGGTTCTGGAAGCTCTCAATTCTAGCACAGGAAGGCCTTGTTAAAGCACAAATTGCTGAGACTCCCTGGGTATTTATCATTCTGTGCCTCTTGGGTGGGGACTGAGATTTTACCTTTCTAGTAAGTTCTCAAATGCTGCAGTTGTTGCTGCTTCAGGGACCGTACTTTCAGTACTACTAGATATGGGAGTTTCCAGAAAAGATCTGCGGTGGCTTCAGAGGCTAAGCTTGAGCCACTCTTATGTATCCTGGGGGAAGTTGAGAATGGTGGACCCTCAGGTCAACAGCTGACAGCAATGACCCAAACATCTTGGATGTGGTTCTGTACGTGGGGTATTTGGAATCATATCCACACGCAACATCTCATAAATCAAATGGAGCCAGATTTTTTTTTTAAATTTTATTTTGGAGCCAGATTTTTCTCCTGGGCTGCATCGGCCTGCAGAGAAGCCATACACCATTAGGTTTCCCCTTGGCAATTTCTCCCCCATACTTGTCATGTAAATGGTGAAGTTTGATTAGGGGTTCTTTCTCCTTTCTCATGCTAACATTGTTCAAATGATTTTGAGCAAAAAACTACAGTGGACTGAATGTGTATAGGACATGGCATGAGTTTAGGATCCTCTTCTTCTTCTTGGACATTTTTCAGACAGTTCGGTGGCAGTCCAAACTGTGAAACATTCAATGAGATAATTTCACATCACAGATTCATGTTGGCAATGACTTTAACATGTCACTCTTTTCCAGAAAATTCCTATTTCTGATAGGAATTTCTTAGTTCTCTCTTTGATTTTTTTTTTAGCGTAAGCATGAACAAAACAAAAAAATTATAATAAAGCACAAAAATGTGTATTCCACAGGGCTGGACTTAAAAGTGATGTGAGTATTTACTTAGCTCGGCGATTTTGTTCCACACACTAGCCTTGTAACATGTGCTTCATCAAAATTACAACATACCTTGCAGTGTTGGGGTTGAAAAAGCAAAAGTTATAATCAGGACGTGTCAGAGGCTGACTGGCCGGGGCTGTCTCACATTCTGGATTTGGAGCCAGGCTCTCCATGAGCTGGCCATGAGCCCTTGCCCAGATGATCTCATCTTTCTGGGCCCCACCATCCTTATCTGTATGTTGGCAGTTCCCTTGACCTGCCAGAAGATGGGATGTGTTGCAAGGCTGTGGATTCCATTGTTAGTGCACAAAGCCAAAACATTCTTCTGTAATTTATACTCATGTCTGACTCCCCTTATCATCCAGTCACTTTCCCTAACCCCTCTGGTAAAACACAGATAAGCCTTCCACTTCTTCACACACTTGAAAACAGCTGTCAGGTTCCCTTTAAATCTCTTCTGGAGGAACATCTGAAGTTCCCTCTGCTCATCCTCAAAGCAGATTACCACCAACCATGCCATGGCTTCTTGGCAAACAGGAGATTCAGTAGATGTAAATTAAAAAATAAATGAATATAAGTCAAGTAAATGAATACATTGAATGGGCAGTTGGTGTATAGGTGACACAAATATTAACCTTCCTACCCTCTCAAGTCAGTCTTGAGTTCTTTTTACATGAGATGCAATCCAGTTGATTTTGAAAATCACCAAGTTAACATCTGTAGTCTCAATCATTTGTGAGAGACTCTAATATCCAATACAATGTGGTCCTTTCTGGCTCAAGAAAAAAAAATTGATGAGTAACTTAGTGTCATAAGTCTGTTTCAGTAATGGAGTTTGAACTCAGGGACTCACCGCTTGCTCAGTTGGTGTTGCCATTTTTGCTCAAGGCTGGTGCTCTACCACTTGACCCACACCTCTACTTCTGGCTTTTTGGCTGGCAAATTGAACATGAGAGTCTCCCAGATTTGTCCAGCTGCATGGCATTTGAATCTCCATGCTCAGATCTTAGCCTCCAGAGCAGCTAGGGTTATAAGTATGAACCAAAAGTGCCCAGCAATCTAAACATTTTGTTGGTCATTTTGGAAATGGAGCCTAGTGGACTTTTCTGCTCAGCATTGAACTATGATCCTCCAGATTTCAATCTTCAGAGTAGTTAGGATTACTGGTAACAAATCAAGTTTATAAATCATCTAGCTAGTGAATGAGCCTAGATAAGTCTCCAATATCCAAAGCTCATGTAACTTCTGTTCTGCAGATATTTTACAGTGCAAATTTCAGAAATTCTGAAAATTGGCAAAGGTCTTAGAATTATATTCCTCTCAAATTATTAAACTGAAAGTTTTTTTCCAAGTGGACTAACAAAGAATCCCGTGAGATGACAATTCTCTGCTAGAATCGTCATGGAGTCTACAATTCAGGCATCTCTACCTGAGCTACCATTCACCTCCTTGATTGGATCACAACATATGGAGGGCCATATGGAGGTTTCTCATAGGAGCATGAGTTTCTCATATGAACATTTCTCATAGGAGCATATTCAGCACTCTCTCTCTCTTTCTCTCTCTCTCTCATACACACACACACACACACACACACACACACACACACACATTTAAAAAAGAGAAGACTCATGGCTAGACTTGGTGGTGAACACTTATAGCTCCAGCTACTTGGGAGGCATGTGTAGGAAGATCAGGTCCAAAACTGGCCTGGAAAAAGCAGGAGACAAACTAAAAACAAAAGGGACATCTTAGGTATGGCATGATTGCCTAGCAAGTATATGCCTCTGAGTTCAGCCCCCTAGGACTACCACTAAGAAAGAGAAGAAGAAAAAAGAAATAAAGCAAACAAGCAAGCAGGCAGGAAGGAAGGAGAAAATGAAATAGCAAAAGAAAGGAAGGGAAAAGAAAGAAAAAAGGAAGAAAAGAAAAAGAACAGAAGGAAAAGAAAGAGGAAAGGAAAGGGAAGGAAGGAAGGAAGGAAGGAAGGAAGGAAGGAAGGAAGGAAGGAAGGAAGGAAGGAAGGAAGGAAGGAAGAAAGGAAGGAAGGAAGGAAGGAAGGAAATAGGGAAGAGGGGGCAGGAATGAGAGGGGAGGGAAAAGAGAGAAAGGGAAGGACCATTTCCCTAGCTACCCCACGACCTTCAGAGGGAGATTGGATACAAGCAGATTCTGCAATTTAGATTCTGAGTGAAGAAACCCCATCATATTAGATGCATTATTGTTGTCCAGGCTAGGGCCTGATTCACAAAAATTTCACTTGTAAGAGATTAGTATAGAAAGTAAAATATCCCTTTACAATTCCTGAGGAGAGAGATCTGTATTTTCAGTGACTATGATACTTCTGTCTAATATGAACAGGTTCTCTTGTAAAAACCTAGGGAATTAAAATAATTAAGAGCTGACTGAACACAGAATCTAAACAAAAAAATTGCATGTTTTTGAGTCTTCTAAAGCCCCCTAGCACTAAAATACTTTAGACTCCTAAGCACTGCCTTTCTCCCTTGGTCTGGATAAAAAACATCAAGTCCTCACTTTCTCATTTCCCATTTTTTCAAACTCTGGGCAGACCATCTACATCCTACTAGTTCTCCAGACAGAAAAATAGTACAATGGTTTAGGACATAACTTGAAGTCAGGTTCCACACTTGAAGGAATTCTGCTAGCCACCATGATTATTATGCTAGAAGGCGTGCCAGCTCCATACTAGTAACACCTACAGATCTGCCTGTTTACCCAAATGACCTTTCATCTTTCTGAGCTTTCGAATGATTTAATTTTTAGTATAGAGAATGTGTGCAAGTGGTAAAAGGATTGTTCATCAAAAGTATCAATAAAAGGGCTGAGAATGTGGCTTAGTGGTAGAGTGCTTACCTAGCAGGCATGAAGCCCTGGATTCGATTCCTCAGTACCACATAAACAGAAAAAGCAGGAAATGGTGCTGTGGCTCAAGTGGTAGAGTACTACCTGAGCAAAAGAAGCTCAGGGACAGTGCCTAGGCCCTGAATTCAAGCCTCAGGACTGGCAAAAAAAAAAAAAAAGATATACAATGTCATTCTCCCATTCCTGATTCTCAGCTCTTCATGGTTACAATCTCTGGTGTGTCCATCCAAAGTTTATATGTATGTTTTGCTTTTGTATTGCATAACACTTATACATTCTGTACCTTAGTTTGTGCCTTGTTAGAGTCATGCCGTTCTCTTTAACCTCTGCAGACGATTCCATCATATAGATATACCCTATTTAACTAGTCCCAGTAACAATACACATTTAGATTGTTTCCAGTCTTTTGTCATTACAAACACAGCTGTAATAAATAAGGTTGGTTAATTAACATTTCATGCCTGTGCAAGTATACCTTCAGATGCCTTTCTAGATATAGAATTATACTTTTACAGTAATAGATATTGCCTAATACATCTTCATAGCACTGACCTGATTTATATTCCTACCAGCAATTTATGAGAGTGCTTGCCTATTCCCATACACTCACAGACTGAGTTCATTAGTTATCTATTGCTGTGTAACAAATTGCCACAATGCTTAATAGCTTAGAACATGTATTATCTCAGTTTCTTGAGTCGGGAATTTAACAAGAGCATAGCTGGCTGATTCTGTTTCTTGTCTCTCACAAGGTTGGCCAGTATTGCAGTCATCTGAGAACTTAACCAGGGTGAGAGAGCTGACCTCCAAAACGTAGCATTTGTGTGATTATTGGCAGAAAGCCATGGGGTCCTCCCTACAGGATTTCTGGAGTGTCTTCATGCTGTCACCATGGGCCTTCCTCACAGAAAGAGATCCTAGATCCTGCTATTTCCAAGAGGAAATAGCAATGCTTTGTAAGAACCAGTCTCCAAAGTCACACCATCAAGTTTGTTCTGCTTTATTCATGAGAAGTAAGTCACTAAAGCTGTATATCTTTTTTACAACCACAACAGTGAGTAATCAACTTTTGCTTACTATCTTCTCAAGCTTATAAGTAGCAATAGTATCTATTATGATTCTCATGTATGCTTTCTTCATTGTGAGCGGAGTATTTTTAACAGCTTTATCGAAGTTCTGATACACAAAGAACTATACATATTTACTGTGCACAATCTGCTGAGTTAGGATTATATGTAAGCACTCATGTTACAATCACCACAATCACGGTAATAGACATAGACACTATTTCCCCAGATAAACAAAACTGACAAAAAGTTAGTTTTAAAAAAGAGAGAGAATTCAAATTCATAAAAACAGAAATGAAAGAACAGTATGGCTGGCTCTTTCTGTGAGCTTTTTGTCCATATTTGTTGTTTTTCTGTGAAAGTTTTACTGTTTATATATGGATATGCACTGCAGGTACTTTCATGTTTGTTGATTTCCTTTTCATGCTGACTTCTCCTACTTAACAGTACTGGGGATTGAATTCAAAGCTTTTGTACCCAGTCCCAAACAAAGAGCTCCTGTCATTTGTAGAACCTAACCAAAGGCAGCTGATGACAAAATGTGGAAACACAGTGCACTGGCTTCCTACCACCACCTCTGTGACAGATGAGAACATGGAAGGCTGGGAATGAGGCTAAGGGCCAACAAATAATCAGCCCACACACTGATTTGAAGAGCCATGTTTATCATACAATAAATTCCTCCATGCTTGAAGGTCTATTTTTAGACCCGTATTTTCCATTAGTCTATTTGGGTCCAGTGTCACATTGCTTTGAACATTGCACTCTCCTATCTAATAAAGACAGTCCCTTTACTCCTTTTCCTCTTCCAAAACTTCCTAGCTTCCCTTGTTTGTTTATTTTTCCAAATCAATAGTAGAGTTAGCTTGTCTAGTTCCCCAAAATAGACTTTGCATTTTATTGAAACCATATTATAATTTTAGTTTACCTTAGGAGCCACTAAGATCTTTATGATAATATAATTTCCCATTAATTTAGTCTACAGTTCATTTGTGGAAGTCTCTTGTGGTCCTTGCCAGTATTTAGAGTTTTGTTCCAATAGATATTCTACACTTCTATGTTTACTCAGAAGTATTTCATGTATTTTGTATTTGCTCTGAGTATCTCTCCCTATTGATTACAGTTTGCAGGTATGGTTTACTAGATTTATTGCTATATATAACTTTTGTTCCATTACTTTATTGAATTCTCTGGTTATAATAATGTTACAACTTATTTTCTCTTACATTTTTGAGGCCAATAGTCAAGTTTTCTGCTTATAATTATTAGTTCATGTCATTCATTCCAACTTTTAGAACATTGATTTCTTCCTCTTCTGTAATTGTGCTAGCAAAATATCAACAGACTCTGATGAATTACACTAACAAAAGAGAATGCTTTCCTGGCTCTTGACTTTAATAAGACTTCTTTTCCTGTTAGGCATAAAGCTAGATTTTACATAATAGGGCAATATCTATTGATTGCCATTTGTGCTATTTTTCTTTAAAAGAAAAAAAAAACAAATTAAGAATAGGCACTGCATTTTCTCAAAAAAAAAAACCCTCATGGAAATGATGGTATGATTTTCCTATTTGGGTCTATTATGTGAAATATATGAGTAAATATAAAACTACTGAAGCATCCTCACAGTTATAGAATAAATCCCTTTGATCATGTAATATTAATCTTTTAATAAGACATCTGTTTGCACATGTTTTATTTAAGGTTGTTGCAATGATTGTCCTGAGTGAGATTAGCCTGTAGGCTTGTGTGTTTGGGTGGATATGTGCATGCTCCTTGTCCTCAATCATTTTAAGTTGATTTTTACTACTATCACTGTTAGACAGTGACCTTGCTACCGATTCCCTCAGGGCTGCTTGGCATTGCCTTCTATATGCTGATGATAATAAATTGATCTTTTAAACATAAATACCAAACTTGATGTTTGGTCCTGATAATATTATCTCCTGGTTTTATTTCATTGCAGCCATTTACCAACATCTTTTTGACTCCTGAATTCCTCCAATAAATTCCATTATGTGACTTAAAGAGACAGTTGTCAGACCTTGTGAAGAAATGAAGAAAGTAGTAAAACAATGACTCATTGGTCACCTGTGCTCACTCCTGTAATCCTAGCTGCTCAGGAGGCTGAGATCTGATGACTGAAGTTCAGAGCCAACCCTAGAAAGCCTATGAAACTCTTATCTCCAGTTAACCAGCAAAAAGCCAGAAGTGGATCTGTGACTCAAGTAATAAAGCATCAGTCTTGAGTGAAAAACCAAGGGACAGTGCTTGGGCCCTGAGTTCAAGCCCTGGTACCTATACACAAATCATCATCATCATCATCATCATCATCATCATCATCATCATCATCATCATCATCATCATCATCACCATAAATGAATAATAATAACTCTGTATACCATGAAAAAAAAGCACTCTAGAAGTACCCCCTACCTCTTAATCCCATTACCTTGGGATTTAAGTACTTATCTATGAATTTTGGAAAAATGCATACATCAAACCACAGTAGGTATGTCAAACTCAGATCCACCCATCACGGCCTCCTGCAGCCAATAAGAAAAGAGCATAGAAGCTGACAGCATAGAGAGTGCCTGAGGTTCACAGTTCTGGTTCCAAATGGGCCTTTTTCATTAAGTTGGTAAAGAGAAAGCATCATGCAAACTAAGACTACAAACAATAGTTCAATAATGTTGAGATTAGAACTACTCATTTCAGGCCTCAGCTTTAAACATTCATTATATTAGAGTCAGAAATCAGGAGCCAGTCTGTCAGAAAGGGATTGTCATATTGGCCCAAGATCTTTCCCTAAATGATGGCAGAAGAATATACACTGCCAAAGGATGTTTCACCAGCCACGAAGCAACCTATGGCCACTTGTGGGTAGCTTCCTCAGGACACAATAAATACAACTTTTCTTTTGTTGTTGTTGTGTGAACTCAAAACCTCAGGCTTGCTGGGTAGACAAACTACCACTAAGCCAAGGTTTCTAATCCTTTTCTGCAACTGGTTATTTTTATGAGATAGGGTATCATTTCCTGACCAGGTACATGCTTAAGCCATAATCATCCTCGTAGGTGACACTCCTATGCCACCCCGACTAACTTTCTTATTGAGATGGAGTCTTGCAGACTTTTCAGCTTAACCTGGCCTGGTACTGTGATCCTCTTGATTTCAGCCTTCTATGTATCTAACATGACAGATGTGCACCACTGCACCTAGCTATTGGTTGACAAGGGCCTCATAGACTTTTTTGTTTGTTCAGGCTTGCCTCAAAACATGGACCTTCCAATCTCAGCCTCCCAAGTAGGTAGGATTATATAGCTGGTACTCAGCTATGACTTTTTTCCTGATAGCTGAATGTTGGTGGCTTACAACTGTAATCCTAACTACTCAGGAGGCTGAGAACGGAGGATCACAGTTTGAAGCCAGTCCAGGCAGGAAAGGCTGTGAAACCCTCATCACCAATTAACCACCAAAAAAAGCTGGAAGTAGAACTGTGTCCCAAGTGGTAGAGCACTAGCTTTGAGAGGAAAAAACTCAGGGACAAATAAATAAAAATAAAAAAAAAACCTCAGGGACAGTGACCAGGCTCTGAGCATAAACCCCAGGACCAGCACATACACAAAGAGAGAGAGAGACAGAGAGAGACAGAGACAGAGAGACAGACAGAGACAGAGACAGAGACAGAGAGACAGACAGAGACAGAGACAGAGAGGCTACATTGTTTTAAGACTCCATCTATGATGCCCAAAGTAAGCTGTTTAAGAAAAGAAAGGAATAAAACAAATTTTTAAAAAACTAACCAACTACAGTCATGAGTTGCTTTAACTATGGGAATGTTCTAAGAAATGCATAGTTAAGCAATTTCATTATTGTTTAAACATCATAGAGTGTACTTATACAAAGACGACTAAAACATCACTAGGTGATAATATCTTACAGAAACGCTGCTTTAATTTTGCCAAATGCAACAACTCTGGAGTACACAATCAGAATCATTCTTTTTGATGAATAATAACCTCATCATTACTTAGTGATCCCTTATTAGATAATGCTATTCCTGTTCTAAAATTTATCTACTACTAATCTAAACACTCCAGCTTTCTTTTTATTACTGTTGATACATCCTTTTCTACTCTTTTATATCATTATACTTAAAGTGTGTTTCTGGCTGTGTTTAGATTAGTTACATTTTCTCTAATTATAGATACAATTGGATTTAGGTCTATTATGTTATTATTTGTTTTCTGTCTATCCCATCTGTTTTCCCCCAGTGGTTCCATTTTGGCCGTCTTTTAGATGGTTTGAATTTTTTATCTGTTGATGTTGTGCATGTATCTCTGAATTATTGCTTTTTCTAATGGTTATTATAGGAATTACAACACGACTACCTAAACTGTGACACTCCATTTTGAATTATTTTTGCCACTCCCATTAAAATGTAGCCTTCTCTTAGTCATCCAGATCCTTTTTACCCTCCACCCTGACCTTAATGCGCTAATCATTATGTATATTTCATATATACAACTCATTTCTGTATACATTTGAACATCCTCACTAAACAATGTTACAGTTCTGGCTTTCAATAGTCATAAACATTTTAATGAACTGGAAAAAAACTTTTTTCTGTTTTTTAGAAAAATAATAGATAATATTATTAACAGAGAAATTACTGGTTAACTTTTCTAAATTTAGCTTCACGCTTTCTGACTTTTCTGTCATCTCCAATTTATTACTGAGCCAACCCAGTGGGTTTTTAATTTCAGATTTTGCATGTTTTTAGTTTTAAATTTTCTGTTTTGCTCTTTTTATCATTTTTAATTTCTCTGTCAGGGTTGTCTAGTTTTCTTTTATTTCAATTACACTTACTTTCCCCTTGTTAGAATGTACTCAAGCTTTAAAGGCTTTGATCATTTGAACCTCTGGTTTATATGGGTTGGCATTTATTGATTGTTTTTTTTCTCCCTTGAGAAGTGGTCACATTCCTTGGTTCTTTGTATATTGAGTACTTGGGAAGGTGTCTTTAACAATTTGACATTGTGTGGTGTTGACTTGTGGTCTAGTTAAAATCCTTTATAGAATGTTGATTTCACCACTGCTGTTACTACTGGTAGTGGTGGTATTTTAGCATGCAATCAATCTGGTCATGCTTCAGTGGCTGATATTGCTTTGCTTTCTGTAGGGGTAATTTTAATCTGACTTCAGTTTTCAAGGTCTTTACTTTGCTACTTCAATTCTGCACATGCACAATTCAAGGACTAATCTAAATGTTGAGCAGTAAGTTAATTCAACACTCAATGTCTTTTCTAGGCTTTGGATCTGTTTCATAAACATGCAGCCCCAAGTGAGCCCAGAAGGTCGGTAGGTTCACACCCAGAATTAGGTTCATACATAGCTCTCACTTTTCAGGGATTTCCTCTACATCTCTGCCATCACAGGTTCCTCTAAATGGAAAGATGGCATTTCTCTTTGAGTTTTAGTCAGGCACTGGGCTACTGCCTCACAGCTTCATGATAGGAGCTGGTCCTCAGGACACAGCCAGTAAAAAAGCAGAGCAGCTCACTCTTCTATGTGGCATTTACAAGTTTTATCTTGTCCATAATCAACCTGTTCCTGTTTATTCTCTTTGGTCCTTGAGTAGATGGGTTTTTTTGTTTTTGTTTTTGTTTTTGTTTTTTTTGTATTTTCTCAGATCCTCATTTTGCCAGTACTGGGGATTGACCTTATAAGGCACTAGGCCGGTACTCTACCACTTGAGTCATACCTCCAGTCCTTTTTTTCCCTTTGTTTATTTCCAAAGTAGGATCTCACATTCTGCCCAGACTTCCCTGGGGTGTGATTCTCCTATTTTTGCTTCCCCAAATTGCTGAAGATGACAGGTGTATGTCACGGTGCCCTACTGTTCTGTTTCCTCTGTAGCTAGGACAGCAGCCATTGGTTGAGATGGAGTCTTACAAACTTCTTTGTGCCCAGCTGACTTAAACCACTATTCTCACCTCCAAAAAGGCTAGCATTACAAGCTTTACCCACTATGTCATTCAATTTCCAAAAATAAAAATTGTAGTCAGCATGAAAGCTAAGCTGTGATGAATCTACTTCATCTTAGTCAAAGCCAAGGCCCTATCTTTAAAGATTTTGAGGTTTGTTTTGGGGTCTAGAAAATGGATCATGATAAGGATGCATTCCAGTAGTACTTAAAAAAGGCCCCCTGCTGTTGTTGAGTGATATATTTTATAAAATGTTGAGCAAAACCTGACAAGTGATGATATTTTTGAATTCTATATCCGCAATTATTTTTTGCTTACTTGTTCTATTAATTGTTGCAAGAGGAGTAATAAAATCTTCAACTAATTTTTTAAGGAACTGATTAGAGTGTTTTCACTAACATAATGGAACAAAGTTATCAATAACAGAAAGATATCCAAAAATCTCCATAGCCAAGTGCCAGTGGTTTACACCTGCCATACTAGCTACTCTGGAGGCTGAAATGCAGAGGATCTCAGTTTGAAGCCAGCCTAAGCCAACATGCCCATGAGACTCTGTCTGCAAATAATCAGCAGAAACAAGACTAGAGACAAGACTCAAATGGTACAATACCAGCTTAGCAAGCAAACTAAGCAAGCAATGCCCCCTCACCAAAAAAGGAAAGGAAACAGAAAAATCTCCAAACATTTGAAACCAAACAACAGACTAGGTTTTGTTGTTGTTATTGGTGTGTGTGTGTGTGTGTGTGTGTGTGTGTGTGTGTGTGTGTGTGTGTGTGTGTACATATACTGAGGATTAAACCCAGAACCTCAAATACAAGAAATTTTATGGCAGGGGAAAAACAAAGGAGGAGGTAACAATGCTCAATAGGAAATGTACTCATTACCTTACTCATGTAACTGTAACCCCTCTGTACAGTATTTTTATAATAAAAATAAAAAAAATTCATTTAAAATGAAAATATAAATAAAATAGATTTTAGTTGAAGACTGTATTACTCCTCCTGCAGCAATAGGAAAACTAGACAAAAGATATGTGAGGACATATAATTCAACAACACTATCACCTGACAGGATTCAATCAATGTATTATAAAATACATCACTCGACAACAGCAAGGGATCTTTTTAAGTACTGGGGAATTACATCTTCATGATGATCCATTTTCTGGTCCACAAAACCTCAAATAAAATAATAGCCAATGGAAGTTTTAGTGGATCTGCCAACTCTTCTCTGGTCTATCAGATTACTATAAGTTTATCCTATATCAGAGTCACTCAGTTTCTTGAATGCATAGCTTTATGTGTTTTGCCAAATTTGGGCAGTATTCAGACATAATTTAAGCCTGTTTCCAGTCTTCTTTCTCCTCTCCTTTCAGAATGAGAGAAATGATAGAATTTTAATTATAGTTTCACATGTCCCTATGGTTCTGCTCATTTTCTTCAGTGTATCTTTTCTCTTTTGTTCAAATTGGGTTTTTTTGTCATTGTGTCTTCTAATTCACAGATTCCTCTTTCCTCCTTATTCAGGGGTAAGTCCACCCACTGAGCTTTTTATTTTGATTCTTGTATTTTTCAGTTCTGAAATTTCCATTTGGTTCTTCTTCAAAGCTTCTTTCTTTGCTCAGATTTTATGTACCTTTGATGTGTGTTTTTCCATTTGTTTCAAGTGCATTTATAATTGCCAACTGAAGCATTTTAGCAACATCTCTTTTAACAATCTTTGTCAGTTAATTCTAACATCACCATTAACATTCGTTCAGTTTTACATCTTACCAATTCCTGTTAAAATAATTTTTTAGTAACACCTAGACATTTTAGATGATATGTTCTGTGCCTTGGGATCTGATCTCACTTAGCTGGCTTGCTTGAACACTACTCTGGAGGGGAGGAGATTAAGCACCACCTCATTATCTCTAGGTACAAGTTTAAATATATGCTCCCCACAAATATTTATGTACCTCTAAATGTGTGTATTAAAGTTATTCCTAATTATCTCTAGATGAGGTGAAGTTCTGGTCCCCAGAGAGAGAGAGCCTCCACTGATAATTCCCCAGCTAGAAAGGGAAACACAAACCTTGTGATTGCCATGTGAGATGACCAGAGTGGTCATCTCCATCAATACCATGTGGGAATGAAGATGCTTCCTACTGTCCATGGGGAATGAAAGACCTGGCTCCCTACTCAGCCTTCTCTGATACGACTGTGTAGCAGGGGCTGGGGATGCTGGGCTGAGGCCCTCTCGATGGCCTAGCTTCCTCTTTTATCTTTTGCTGGTATTGGTGGTGGAGACAGGGTCATATGTTTTTCCTCTGGTGTTTCGATGGAGTAGAAAAGTTCTTGTCTTGTTAGACTGTCCCTTTTCAAATTCCTTGTCCAGAATGAGCAGATTCTTTTGGAGCTCTTTCTGAGTGTTTACAGGCTGGTGATTTATTTAGCTCGGATTCTAGAAAAGCTGGAGCAAAATGAAAATCCAAAGAACTCACCACCACATTTTCCATTAAGACCTGAGCACTGCACACTCTCTCTCTCTCTCTCTCTCTCTCTCTCTCTCTTGTCTGAGAGAGAGAGAGAGAGAGATTTTCGAGGAGAGGTTTTCTGCTACACTTTGAAAAATGGGGAAAATGATATACACTCATCTTTCTAAAAGTGGAAGTCTCTGTGCTGATATTTTCTGTTTGGATTTGATGTGGTTTGTTTTCTACTTTGTTCAATTTGACCATCATGCAAAAGACACTTAAATCTTTCTCGTGATAATTTCTGTGAACTGGCCATAGCCTGTCTGGAAATATCAGAGATTTCTCCACATTTACTCTGTTCTCATTAAAGATAAAGTTATATCCACACATCCCTCAAACGCTTATTGAATGCTTAATATATACCAGCCCTATCCTTAGCTCTGGGTGTACAACAGTGAACAAGATACTGCCCTTGCTCTCAGGAAGTTTATGTCGAGTTGGAGAGACAGAGAAGCAAGGTGACATTTTTATAGATAGTAACAGCTATCTATGAGGAGGAAAAGAAGCCCATCAGAGAGGCTTTTAGTCTGGGCTGGGGAGCCATAGAAGTCCTACAGATGAAAACCCACCAGAATCCAAATATTTCTAACTTAAATTTACAATAACTTACTGGAAGGTCACCGGGTAGGAGCCATAGTTTAAGAAGCAGGCTTATGTGAGGCAGAATTGAAGGGATGGGAAGCAGGAGCCCAGACAGCATTTCTGAGCCAGAACATCCAAAAGCATGGAACATATAGCATCTAATTGAGCAGGTCACAGTTCATCTACCTACTGTACCAGAGACATGAGGGGAAAAAAAGCTAATTCCTTTCTGTGGCAGGTGCCTAACATTTAAATTTATCATCTGACCAAGAAGACACAATGGGAGAGAGGACTAACCCTCTCCAAAAGAAAATCAGTGTGTCGAAAGAAAGGTCATAGCATGGCTCATCTAAGCTGAGACTGATGCATAGGAAAGATTTAACTAGTCCCAAAATATGGGGAGGAAAAAACATCTTTGGGAAGACCAGCATGTGCAAAGCCTAGGGCAAGAAGAAGCCTGGTGGACTTAGACAACTAAAGTAGTTCTAAAGTCTGGGAATGGTCTGGAGAAGGTGAGGAGTGAAGATAAAGAGCTGACCATGGTCAAGTGCCAGTAACTTGTGCCTGTAATCCTAGCTACTCAGGAGGCTGAGATCTGAGGATCATGTTTCAAGGCCAGCCTGGGCAGGAAAGTCTATCAGACTGTTATCTCCAATTAGCCACCAAAAACCCAGAAGTAAAGCTGTGGTTCAAGTGGTAAAGTGCCAGCCTTGAACAAAAAAGCTATGGGACAGCACCTAGGCCCTGAATTCTAGGACCAGGACCAAGACCAGAACTGGAACTACCTCTTTCTATCTCTCTCTCTGTCTCTCTCTCTCTCTCTGTCTCTCTCTCTCTCTTGCTCCTCTCTCTCTCACACACACACATGTGTGCACACATGCATACACATGCATGCATACACACACGCATACACACACACACACACACACACACACACACACACACACACACACACACACACACACACCATGGGAGAAGATGATGTTGGACTGGAAAACAGGGGCAAGGTGTCTCTGTGTCTTGAGGACTAGTGAGAAACTTGGAGTTTCCTCCTGAAGATATTAAAGCGTTTTATGTAGAATTGTGATGGTTTTGTTTCTGGGCGATTCCTCTGGCTTTTGCGATAATTCAGAGATGAAAGTAGCTTGAACCCCAATGATACTGAGTAGATAGAGAAAAGTGATTAATTAGATTTGGGAGGAGGAAAAGAAGGGGTGAGAAGTGGATCCTAGATTTCTAGCTTACGTTGCTGCATGGGCAATCACACTATGTGTAGAAAGGAGCTAGCCCGGAAGATTTATCATCAGACATATTGAGTTTGAAGTAGGCAGTTGAATATATGGCTTTGAAAATCAGGAAAGATATTTAAGCCAAAGATTTAGGTTTGGTATCCATCATGACATGGAAGGCAAAGGGACATGTGAAAGATCCAGCCACAGGCAAGGGGCTGTATCCTCATGAGGAACTGGCCAACAGTGTCAAATTTGGGGTAGCATGAGAAGGGAGAAGTATCAGCTTAATTGGTCAGCAAGGAGGCAATGGGTTGTGTGAGACGTCTCTGAAGGGCCTGGTGAGACCAGCAGACAGATTGCAAGACCTGAGAAGCGAAGTGTTACGGCCATGAGGGACAATAGATGCAACCAAGTGTCTAGCCCCACCACACAAGGGAATCACCTGCATAGCACCATTGATTGCCTGCACCCCATTTCACAATGTTCAGACTTACATGGACTGGAGTAAATTCACAGGCCATGTCAGTTTCTTATAGCTGCCTGTAACAAATTGCAACAAGCTTCATGGCTTAAAGCACAACACAAATGGATTGTTCTCAGTTTGGGGAGCAAGAAGTACAACATGAATTTCACTGGACTAACTTCAGTGTGTCAGTTGGTATACATCCCTTTCCAGAGACAAAGCAGACTCTGTTTCCTTACCTTTTCCGGCTTCTAGAGGCCCTCCCTCTGCCTCCATCTTCAAAACCAGTAATGTTGCCTCTCGCTGGCGTTTACTCTGGTTATAGCACCTTTTGAATCTTCTCCTGTCTCTCTTTCCAGCTTGTAGGAATCCTTGGGGTTACATTTAGGGTCAAGTTTAGTCATCCTGAATAATCTACTCCACATCCCTAACTTAATTACTTGGAAAGTAACAGGTTTTGTTAAGACATTAGGATGTTGTCTTAGTACATTTTCTGCTGCTAAAAACAATATACCATAGGCTGGGTAAGTGGGGGGAGGCCTTGGTACTAGAACTTGAACTCAGAGCACTCCTCTTAGTATTTTTATTTAGGGATGGTGCTTTACCACTTGAGACACACCTCTACTTCTGGCCTTTGAGTGGTTAACTGAAGATAAAGGTTTCACTGTCTTTTCTGCTCAGGCTGGCTTCTTTGGACCTTGATCCTCAGATTGCAACTTCTTGTGTAGCTAGGATTATAGGAGTGAGTCACCAGCACCCAGTGTGGATAAGTTTTCTTTTAAAGAAAAGGAGGTTTATCTTGGCTTGAAGTTCTGGAGATCCAAGGTCAAAGGCCCGCATCGCTAAGGACGACCTTTGTGCATGAAGAATCCTGAAGGGATGTAGGCCTCACACGGTAAGAGAAGTGTACATAAGTGTGTGCACAAGTATCTCTTGTAACCTCCCTCATTCTTTTTTTTTTTTTTTTTTTGTCAGTTATGGGGTTTGAACTAATGGCCTGGATGCCATCTCTGACCTTTTATGCTCAAGCTAGCACTCTACCACTTGAGCCACAGTGCCACTTCCAGTTTTCTGGTGGTTTATTGGAGATAAGAGTCTCATGGACTTTCTTGCTTGGGCTAGCTTTGAACCACGATCCTCAGATCTCAGCCACTTGAGTAGCTAGGATTACAGGCAGGAGACACTAGCGTCAAGCTCCCTCACTCTTCTTATGAAGTTACCAGTATGTAATCTTGAGAACTCTGGCCTAATGGTTTCCCAAGAGCCTCACCTCTAAACACCATGGCTGATTTAAGTTACCACCCTCTTTGTACCCCACAATGATGATTAAAATTTATTGTGAGTATTGAAAAGGACAAACTATATTCAAACATAGCAGATAAGAAGATCTTTGTCAGGCCATTATTCTGCCTTCTACTCAAGGCTAAATTTTTAAATACCTCTCTCACTCTTTTAAGCAAAAGAATTCAGAAACACTTGAAGAAGAAAGGAGGTAACAATGGGGT
Organism: Dipodomys spectabilis; assembly: GCF_019054845.1. NCBI lineage: Eukaryota > Metazoa > Chordata > Mammalia > Rodentia > Heteromyidae > Dipodomys > Dipodomys spectabilis. The sequence goes on along the minus strand of NW_024870817.1, from coordinate 24,785,099 downwards.
TGATTTCTTCTCTCTCTCTCTCTCTCTCTCTCTCTCTCTCTCTCTCTCTCGGCTGATTTTATTTCCCTCAATGGGATATGTAACAGTAGAAATTAGACAAATGATTTCAATCTCTAGCTACGTTTTTCAGTAACTTAATGGTGAAATTATGTTGGAGAAAAACATTTTTTTTTATTTGACACTTCTAAAATCTGCCCAGAGCTCTTTTCTCCCCTTGGTCTCTTCCTCAAAGCATGACATATTGTTGAAGCTTCGCAATCCATAGTTATAATTAAAAAAGACGAGCAAAAGATATGCAGTTGCATGCTCAAGGTGAGCCTGAAGATATCCAAACCTAGATTTATAGAAAATGAGCTTTTCAGAGGCTGAAACTGAAGAGGCTAATCTGAAATGAAACTCAATTTTCTCCAACACAGCGGCCTGAGGTTACTTGAGCGCAGTGTTTTGTCAGCACGGGGGCCGCAGAAATGAAAGCATATAGACATGATCAAATGCCAAGATTGCCATATTCTGCAGGGAAGGCGAGCATGTGTTTTGGTTTGGAAGGGGGGGAGACTGTTCAATTAATCCTGAAATGTTTGCAAAAACAAATTGATAGGCAAAAAGAAAACTCAACTTGAAAGGGGTCTGAGTCTTTACGAACAAACCATCTCTACCAGTCTGGCAGGTGCAGAATAAACACATCAGCCACTGGGCCAAAGCGAGCTAATGAGGAGTGAGGAGCGGTATGTGGACAGTTTTCATTAAATCCAAGACACTGTGGCAGATGGGCAGGCCTCAGTGCCCACTGTGAGCTCTAAGAAGGCTACCAAGCTTCCTGGCCTTCCTGGGGCCCAGAGCCCAGCCACTTCCCCTTTAAAAGAGGCCAGAATGGAAAGGCACACATTCAGACTATGCAAGCATCTGTCCTCACCTCAGTCCCTGGCCAGACACTGGGGAACATGGGAGCAGAATAATTAAGCCCATGGGGCATTCCACAGATCTGCCTCACTGTGTGTCACCCCGTCCTTGCTCTGGCAAGCACTGCTTCACAGCCTGCCCTGATCCCCTTCAATTGAGAGAAGAAAGAGCCACCATCTCTTATTTGTCTGTCTGTCTGTCATTATTGCATTCAGAAAATATGAATATTTATGTAGTTCAGTTAGGTCCAATGCTATTTACATAGAGCAAAGGTGGCATTTACGAGGACCCTACTGCTACTCTCTCTGTGATCAAGACTGGGTCATGAAGTAACCAAGCTGTAGCCACTGGACTTGGATCTGTTTGACAGGAAAGCGCCAGCTGACCAGCTGGACCACAGTGATGCTGCCAGTTTCCCAAGACAGTTTCCCAGTTGCTCAGCAGGCACCCAATATTTGACTTGTGTAGCCCTACCAGGAACTATGGGCTGCTGAATCGAAGGGGAGCATCTTAGAATTGACATGGTTAAGGACAAAAGGTTCTGAAAGGACACATTTCCTGCTTCTACTCCCCCTGCCTGTCTGCTCAGAGGCGAGGCTAAGTTTGAGCCTACTGACCATAGTGAGCTCATGTATGGCAGCTCCCTTCCCTGTTACCCACCACCCCTGCTACCCTACCCCCTGCTCACCATGCAGCAAAGCAACCTGAGCTGTCTTACTCACAGGCAGACCTGGATCAGAGAAGACAGGGTGGAAGAACCCAATTGTGTCTGAGGAATTCAGGCATGGCAGCCATTTCTTTATCCTACCCTACATCTGCCATGGGAATCCGGCCCTTTGTTTTTGTCCCCAGAAGTCTCTAGGTGCTCATTAGAAATAGAGAGAGAGAAAGATTGTATCCTGGCTGCTCTTATATTCAAATCAGCCAGACTAAAAAAAGTAACAGGTCTTGGGAGCAAAGGTAACTGAAGAGACCTACAAACAGTAGGATCCATAATCTATTGATAGACCAGCTAGAAAAGCAAATAGTTTCGAACATTGCTTTGAAGATGTCTATGGGACTCTGGCTGGGCAAGCAGTACTCACAGACCCTTCAAGAGAAGTCAAAGAGAAAATGTGAGATTTGAGCTTCATGTGTTTTCACCAGTTTCTGTGAAATCTCAGCTTTCTTTCCAGGGGTTTATGCCTGGTAGAAATCTGTTTTTCCATGCCTGTTTTTGTTTTGTTTTTGTTTTTGGTGCTGGTCCTACAGTTTGAACTCAGTCTGGGTACTATCCCTGAGCTTCTGTGCTCAAGGTAGTACTCTACCACTTCAGCCACAGCTCCACTTCGGGCTTTTTTAGTGCTTAACTGGAGATAAGAGTGTCATAGACTTTGCTGTGCTGTCTGGGTTCGAACCATGATCCTTAGATCTCATCCTCCTGAGTAAGTAGTATTATAGGCATGATAACACCAGTGCCAGGATTCCATGCCTGTATTTTCAGCCTTTATTTTGCATCTTTGTTTTGTTTGCTTTGTTTTTGGTTCTGGGGTGAAACTCATAGCCTGTCCTGTGTTAATAAATCCTCTGCCACTGAGCTGCACTCCTAACCCACTTTGTTTAAGAGCAGCAGCTCTGTTGTAACATATATTCTTTGTGTTTTTGAAATCCAATCAAGAGATCTAACTTTTAATAGGCAAAGTTAATCCTTGTACATTTATCCTGGCCGTTGATGTAATGGGACCTACTTCTACCACTATATTTTGTATTTCTATTTTCCTTCCTGTATTTCTGCTTCTAATCTTTTTTACTGCCATCTGTTGGGTTGATAACCTTTTCCTGCATTTCTTTTCCTCCTGTCTCAGCTAGATTACAATTCATAAATTGTATTTTAAGTTTTGAAAGGATTACCTTTCAATTGTTTAACATTTAGTCACAAAGTTTCTCACAATATCTAAACCTGTTCACTATTTCTGTTTCTTCCAGCACAAGGCCAAGACTTCATACACTTCAATAAATACAGGCTCTGGATACTTATCCCTTTCTTTCTTTCTTTCGTTCTGTCTTTCTTTCTTTCTTCTTTCTTTCATTTGTTCATTCTTCCTTCCTCTTCCTTTCTTTCTTCCTTCCTTCCTTTCTTTCTTTCTTTCATTCATTCGTTCTTTCTTTCTTTTTTTTTGGTTAGACATGGGGCTTGGAACTCTGGGCCTGAGCACTGGGCCTGAGCTCTTCAGCTGAAGGCAAGCACTCTACCACTTGAGCCACAGTACCACTTCCAGTTTTCTGGTGGTTAATTGGAGATAAGAGTCTCACAGACGTTACTGCCCAGACTGTCTTTGAATCACAATCCTCAGATCTCAGCCTCCTGAGTAGCTAGTATTACAGGCATGAGCCACCAGTGCAGGCTTGCTTGTTGGCTTCCTTCCTTCCTTCCTTCCTTCCTTCCTTCCTTCCTTCCTTCCTTCCTACCTTCCTTCCTTCCTTCCTTCCTTCCTTCCTTCCTTCCTTCCTTCCTTCCTTCCTTCCTTCCTTTCTCTCTCTCTCTTTCTCTTTCTTTTTTCTTTCTTTCTTTCTGTCTTTCTTTTTCTTTCTTTCTCTTTTTGTCAGTCATGGGGCTTAAACTCAGGGCCTAAGCACTATCCCTTAGCTCTTTTGCTCAAAGCTAGCATTCAACCACTTTAAGCCATAGCACTATTTCTTATTTTCTGGTGGTTTATTGGATATAAGAGTCTCCCAGACTTCCTGCCCAGGCTGGCTTTGAACCAGGATCCTCAGATCTCAGACTCCTGAGTAGCTAGGATTACAGACATGACCACCAGAGCCCAGCTTATTTTTCCTTTTTTAACTCTGAAATTGTTAACACAAAATAAATTAGTTTGTAAGACACATTTTTAAATGCAGCAAATTGTATACCCACAATTGTTTCCTAGAGTCCATCTAATCTTCCTTCTGGATTTCTTACTCTTGCAGGAGATATTTCCTTATGATTAAATTCTGAAGGTAGTAAAGGCTTTTAGGTTATGGGTTTCTAATGACTTTATTATTTTTCTCTCACCCTTAAGTGATAGCTTAAATGGTTGTAAGATTTGAGCTTGATATTACTTCCCCTAGTGCTTTGATGAAATTAGTCCACTCTCTTCTGGCATATCTTATAGCTGATAGGAAGTTAGCTGTCAGTCTTACTGATGTTACTAGGTTGATAAAATGTTTTAAGTGTCTTTTTTGGCTGTATCTTTGATATCTTGCAGTTTTGTCACCAAGTGTGGGTTTACTTTCTCTTTCTTGTTTCTCAGGGTGCATTTTCAATCAAGAGGCATCACTTTATTCAATTTGGGAGTATCCTCAACTATTGTATTTTCAAGTGCCATTCTTCTTTCTTTCCTTCTAGTTCTTCTTCTGGAGCTCCTATATGGATGTGCTCCTCAATGTGCTTTCCACTGCAAAATGTTTCTCTTTATCCTCAATGGTGCAGCCTAATGAATTCACCAATACTAGGCTCCATTTCACTTATTCCCTGGGTGAGTTTCTTATTAGACTTTTAAATTTCAGTTATATATTTTTTATTTCCACGACTCTAATTTAATCATTTTTTTCATATTCACTTCTTACTGTTTCCTTTTTCTTTATTTGTTGCTGCTGATTGTTTCATGTTATAGAAATTATTTTTTCATTTAGTTATTTGAATATTCTAAGCATTATTATACTCTATAGGATTATCTTATAAAATTAATTTTCTTTGAGCTGAGTTTTTTCTAATTTTTTATGATGATTGTTCTCTAACTTTTTAATGTTTTATTTCATCTTTGAGTTTAGAGAATTACATTTCTTGGGGGTTGTTTTTGTATTATGATTATCTTTAAGTAGTTGTACAAAAGGTTGGTTTGGGGGGGAGTTTTGTTATTATTGTTGTTTTCTGTGTCAGTCCTGGGGCTTGAACTCAGAACCTGGTCACTATCTCTGAGCTCCTTTTGCTCAAGGCTAGCACCCTACCACTCGAACCATAGCATCGCTTCCAGCCTTTTCTGTTTATGTGGTACTGAGGAATCGAACCCAGGGCTTCATGCATGATAGGCAAGCACTCTATCTACCACTAAGCCACATTCCCAGCCCCAAAAAGTGTTTTAATTCAACATTCCAGTTTATGAGTATAATGCATCTTGATCAATGTCATCCCTTCCATCATTCTCTGAGCATTTATATTTATTTGTCTGTTTTTACCATCTGTCTCATGGTTACTTCCTTCTCAATCCTTGGTCTTCCAAAAGTAGTTTTCAAATGTGCCTTGTTGCTTCTGTTTCAGAATGATATAGGTAATCCAGTGATCTAATCAGCAGAGCCTTCAGTTAAACCCATTGCTTCTGAAGATCTGTCAAAAGAATGGAGTCTCGCCAGGTGCTGGTGGCTCCCACCTGTAATCCTAGCTACTCAGGAGGCTGAAATCAAAGCCAGCCCAGGCAGAAAAGTTTTTGAGACTCTTTTCTCCAACTAACCACCAGAAAACCAGAAGTGGCAAGTGGCACTATGGCTCTAGTGATAGAGTGCTCACCTTGAGCTAAGGAGCTCAGGGAGGGTGCCCAGGCCCAGAGTTCGAACCCCACAACCGACCAAAAAAAAAGAAAAAAAAAGAATGGAGTCTTCAAATTCCTTGCAAGAGGAGGGGAGCCCTATTGCCCTATTTCAGTCCCTGACTTCAAACAATGACTCTGGTATCTATCATCAAACACACCCCACAAGAATGAAACGCTTTGTCATTTGTCCAATTCTAGTCCCAGAGCTCAGTAGCCTGTGATCTCAGCCTGGTTTGTGGCTTCCATTGCTGACCCAATTCTGGCTTGTGGGAATGTTTGTCTTGTATGTATATATACAGGTATGTATGTGTGTAGACACAACTGTACTATGTGGTCAAGGATAGTCTGGAACTCACTATGTAACCTAGATTGTACTCAAATTTGCTATATTCCTATCTCAGCCTCTTGGGGACCGGAATTACAGCTGGAATGCCCAGCTCTGTCTTGCTTTTAATTCTTCTCATGTCTTTTTTCATTTATCTTACTATATTTTATGTCTATTTATATGTATAGAATCATATACATAAATTTGCAAAGTCATTATGCCTTGAATATGGAAAATAAGACTAGAGGAAAGTCCTCATGATGATTTTCCAGCCTCTGGTCATCAGGAAGCTGAGTTCTGTAAGATTTGGAGTGATGAGACTAGCAGGGTTGCCTCATCAAGCCCCATAGAAAAGTTGCCAAGAGAACCAAGACCTGTGAAGAAACAAAAGTTCTATCCAGAAAATCAGAAAGTACCATGTCTCACAAAAGTGAAGAGAGATGTCTGATAGCAACAGGTAATAAGCACAGCAATTTCAATATCACAGATCAAGTGTGAAAGGTATTCATGCAAGGACAAAATGCCGTGAAGGGTATCACTTCTCTTTGTGATATTAGATAATTGTCCTCAATCCCTTTCCTTAGAACACATGGAGACTCCAAGTGCCCTCCAAGTCTAAGGGAGTTGACATAGGTGGTCCGAGTCTCCAGCAAGGAGAATTGACCAGACATTAGCATACAAGAAGTGTTTGAAAACAGTGTAAGTGTATCTCCCAAGAGTTCAGCTGTTGATAGCCTGGTCCTCATTTTGGTGATGGTATGAAACCTTTAAGAAGTGGGGCATGATGGAGTTCTCACAAATATGAATTGTCATAAAAGAATGAGCTTGTCCTCTCCCTAGCTCTGGTGTCCTGCCTAACCATGTTGTCTCTTCTTCACACACTTGTTTCAGTTATGAGGATTCATTGGAGAATTAGGAACACTTGGAAAGCTGAACCTTTGGAAGGTTACTTCTGCATAGTTAACAGTAATTAGAAGCTTGAACTTGGTCTCCATTACAGGGCCAGCACGTCTGCCTCTATCTGTGGAAGTTCTTCTCTTGTAGAAGGTCATTATAATACACTAGACTTGCTTCTTGAAATAGAATTCTATTCTTTTCTTCTTTCTTCTTTTATATCTATTTTTTTGGTGGCACTGACATTTGAACTCTGTTTTAGGGTTCTTTGAAAGGTTCTATCACTTGATCCACACCTCTAACATGGATTCTACTCTTTTCAAGACCTATTCTTACAAGTTCTGGATCCATAAAGACAATCAGACACCATCATACTCTATAAGAAGAGTTTGAGGGCTGTTCTGGGAAATGTACTATGTTGTCATTTGTATAAGCAGGACATCTAAATAAGTATATTCTAGTGGTAATAGCAACTAAGGAGGAAAATAACATAAAATGAGACTGAATTGGCCAATAAGGATCCACCTACTCAAGACTTCAGACTTACTGTTCTAACCCACACAGCTGGAAACAGTTCCAATGGCTTCCTTGATTGGTTAACTGAACCTTGAATTCAACTGCCTATATTCAATTACATCAAGATGCCCAAATTTCCCTGGTATAATGAGCTCTGAATATTTCTACTAGCACCACTGCCCATGAATTTAGAAAATGTCTCATTTATCAACATGATATCTCACAAACATTCTGAGCAAGTAATGCATTTTATAGTGAAGGAAATGCATCAATGGTTTCTCACTTGTAGAATTCTCTGGCTTTCCATACATCCTAGTTACTCAGAGGAATCTAGCCTAGAGAAGCTATCCTGGCTTGTCACAGATTCAGTGACACTGCCAGATGGAAGACAATACCCTTATGAAGTTGGGTACTATGCAATAGGATATAATATAAGCTTTAAAGCAAAGCAAATGTTTGGTTTCTTCCCACTCTAGCCAGATAACCAAGGGTTGAGGACTGCCATATTCATGACTGTATAAGAGATTCATTTTTTCTTTTGACAGTCTTAGGACTTGAACTCAGGGCCTGGGCACTGTCCCTGAGCTTTTTTGCTCAAGGCTAGCACTCTACCACTTTGAGCTACAACTCCATTTCCAGTTTTCTGGTGATTACTTGGAGATGAGTTTCATAGGCTTTCCTGCCCAAGCTGGATATGAAGCATGATCCTCAAATGTCAGCCTCCATAGTTAGCTTTATAGATAGGAGCCACCAGCACCTGGCCAGAGATTCACTCTCTATCTCTGCATTCTTAGAGTTGTTCCCAAGGAAGGAATGCATTCTGAGGCGGAAGAGGAAACTGTTATCCACCTATTTGGATTTCTTTGTATCATGACACCAACAGATGAGGAATGACGCTGATTTCAATTCTCCAGGGGAAATTGTGTTCAGACTACACAATGGAGTCAGGAAGCCATCACTAGAGTAGCCTAGGATCAACCGAGGACAGACCAACAGAAGACCATAACAATCCAATAAACACAAGGCCACTGAAGACTTTTATTTCCTTACTCTACTGAATCCAGACCCTCAACCACAGACACAATGACGGGAAAGGGGTGTTGGGAGGAAGTAGTGATTAATATCAACTATAGTTTCATGATTGGTTTAGACATGTAGACTTTTGCAGGTACTGATCTTTTGTTAGGCTTATATTATTCATTTCTTTGTGTTCCATTATTATTTTATGATCAGTGGTTTTGACCTCAACAATTTAGTCACTAGGACACCAGATTATAAGAAACTTCATCTAGACTTTTGGGAAGCTGGAAAATGTGCACTTGGAATGGGTATGTCACATATTGGGACTTCGGGTCTCCCCACAAGAGGAGAAGGGAAGAAATTTTTTGTTTGTTTGATATATGACTTGGATCAGACAAATGAGAATTGATGCTAGGTTGCAGAAGGTGTCAACAATGGGTCAACTACCTGTTCACATTCTTGTTTCCTCAATCTTCTTTTGCTCAATTCTGAGACTACATTTCTCAAAGAAAGTACATTTCTCAGAGAACTATATTCTCTTTCCCTCTGGCTTCTGCAAAGATATGAGTAATGGGAGGTGATAGGCAAAGACTGGAAATTGGGTGGAAGAGAAAATCCCAAGGTATTTCTGTAGCTCACCTGTTTCTGATGGCATCTCTGGCAGTGGGTACAATACTACCTCCATGGCTTCAGTTCTTCCTGGCAAGCCCTCCATAGCTCCTGCATACAATAAATGATTCTGCTCTGAAAATAATGTCCTTTTCACTTGTCTTATCAATGGAAGGGGCTTTGCACCTATGCAACCAATTCCTACTGTATTAAATGTCTACTTCAAATATTTATGAGAATTTCTATTTTTAGACTTGGATAATGACTGAGAATGTTCAATTTGTTATGCTACAAAAATAGGCTACATTGCTCACAATGTATTCTTCTACAATGTATCAGAGATATCTTTCCATTTCAAATGAACAGATTAACTCATTCTGTGTGTGTGTGTGTGTGTGTGTGTGTGTGTGTGTGTGTGTGTGTGTGTGTGTGTGTGTGTGTGTGTGTGTGCCAGTCCTGGAGCTTGACCTCAGGGCCTGAGTGTTGTTCCTGTACTTTTATCCTCAATGCTAGTGCTCTACCACTTGCGCCACAGGTCCATTTCAGGCATTTTTGCTGGTTAGTTGGAAATAGTCTCAGGAACTTTCCTGCCTGGGCCAGCTTTGAACCAAGATCCTCATATCTCGGATTATAAGCATGAGCCTTGGATACCCAAGCATTCTATTTTTTTAAGGTTATCGATATGTAATTTATATACCATAAAATTCAGCATTTTAAATTGAATTTTAAAGCAAAATTCCTCATTCTTTAAAAGAATTCAGTGGTTTTCAGTGTATTGCTCACAAGTTGTGCATTGTTTTCAGTGTATTTTGCAACAATCACCACTAATTCCAGAATATTGTCATTCATCATTCTCTCCCTTTTCCTCTCTGAAAACTATGTATATACTTTTACTTTCTACCCCTAATTTACTTTTTCTGGATATTCACATGATTAAAGTCACATGTAGCCTTAGATCTAGCTTCTGCATATGAGAGAAAATATGCACAGTTTGTCTCTCTGAGCTTGGTTTACTTAACATGATTTGTTCTCGGTCCATCCATAATAATAGTGTATCATTTGCAAAGACAATATTATACTTTCTAATAGCTGTGAAAAATTCCACTATATATAGGTTCAACACTTTTTGGATCTACTCATCTATTATAGAGCTTCTGGTCTGTTTCCACATCTTGACTATTGTGAATAGTGCAGCAAAGATCATGAATGTGCAAGTGTCTTTATGTTATCCTGTCCTGGGATGTTCTGAGTACATGCCCAGAAGTGGTTTGGCTGAATCATAGGGAAGATCTACACTTAGTTTTTTGAGGAATCTCTGTACCACTAGTTTACATTCCCATCAGCAGTGTGATAGGGCTCCTTTTTCCCCCACATCCCCACCAGTATTTGTTGTTCAGATTCATGATGTTGGCCAATCTAACTGGGGTGAGATTGTTTTGACTTGCATTTTCTTTATGGCCAGGGATTATTAGGCCTTTGTCTGATGTTTTGCTAGTAAAGATCTTCTCCCTGTCTGTTGGCTGTCTTCTAGTTTAGTAACTATGTCCGTTGCTGTGCAGAAACGTTTTATTTTGATGTAGTCCCATTTGTGAAGACCCTCTCCTATCTACTGTGCTCCCTGGGACCCTTCAAAAAGTTTCTGCCTATGCCTATGAGTTCTGGTGTTTCTCCTACTCCGTCTTGTAGTAACTTCAAAGTTTCAGGTCTGATGTTGAGGTAGTTGATCCACTTTCAGGTGATATTGTTCATGGTTGATATTACTGCATATGCTCAGTTTTTCCGACACCAATTATTTAAGAGGTTATCTTTTTTCCATTGTGTATCTTTGACTCCCATATCAAATATCAGATAATTGTAAGTATATGGTCTTATTTCCAGGTCTTCTAGTCTGTTCCACTGATCTTTGGTCCTATTTTTGTGCTAATACCAAAACATTTTTGTTATTTTAATTCTGCAGTAGAGATTGAGATCTAGGATTGTAATACTACCAGCATCGCTTGTTTTTTGCCTAGAATTTTGCTTTGGCTATCCAAGATCTTTTGCTGTTCCATATGAATTTTGGGATTATTTTCTCTATCTTAGTGAAGAACTTCATTGGTATTTTGATGAGTGTTACATTAAATTTGTAGATCATTTTTGGCAGTATGGCCATTTTCACGATATTAATTCTACCTATCCATGAACATGGAAGGGCTTTCCATTTCCCAACGTCATCTTTTATTTCGTTCTTCAAATTTTTATAGTTTTCGCTCAAAGGGTCTTTTACTTCTAATTACTTTTGAAAGAAGAGCTTTTTTGTCTGGGCTGGGCTAGACCACAATCCTTCTATTTAGTTCCCACTGTAGCTGAAATGACAAGCTTTCACCACCATACTCATCTGTGGAGATTGTTGTTGTTAAGATTGGCATCTATGGGGCTGGGAAGGTGGCTCAGTGGTAGAGTGCTTGCCTTGCATGCATGAGGCCCTGGGTTCGATTCCTCAGCACCACATAAGCAAAAAGCCAGAAGTGGCGCTTTGGCTCAAAGTGGTAGAGTGCTAGCCTTGAGCTGAAGAGCTGAAGGACAGCGCCCAGGACCAGAGTTCAGGCCCCATGACTGGACCCAAAAAAAAAAAAAAAAAAAAAGATTGGCCTCTAGAAATTTTTGTTAGGGCTGGCCTTAAATTGAGATGCTCCCATTCTCAGCCTCCTGTGGAGCCTTTCCCCCATACTTTTATGCTATTATGAATATTTGTGTGTACAATCTTTTGACTGTACATGTTTTTGATACTCAGGTAAATTCTTGTGAGTCATATGAAAACTATGTAATTGTAATTAGAGGTATACGCCATCATGCCCAACTTTATATTCCAGTTCATCCTTTTTAGTAGCTACACAAATGATATAATATGACAATATGAATATTCTATAATTAAGTTAACCCATATGCTACTGAAGTACCGTTAGGTTTGTTCAATTTTGTTAATTGTCAGAATTAATCATGATCATTCACAAACACATACTTTATGCACCTTTATAAGTATAGAGATTCTCAGATATAAAACCTCTACACCAAAGGATAAATTTTTATCTGAAATATGCCAGTGTACCCCCAAAAAATTGTTACTGATCTAAACTTATACTTCACATATGAACCAGTAGATTTTTCCCACATACCTATTATCACTAGACAAATTTTTGGTTTTGCTAATCTGACGGGAAACTTTGCTTATTTTAATTCATGGCTCTGATCACTAGTAAGAGTGATGGTCTTTTCAAGCATTCATATATTTATGAACATAATTAGCTAGCTTGGCTGATTCCTAAAATTCTTCACAGCTGTAAAAATTGACTTGTGTGATTTAGGTTGTGGCAAGAAACAATAATTACGATGGTGCTGGCAAAAGCCAGACTGGCTGTGTGAAGTGTGACTGTTTAATTGTGTGCCACAGGCCCCCGTACTCCTGCTGGATGCCACTAAGAGGAGATACATCTCTTTAGGTTTAATCTGAAAAACTGTCTGGAGGAGAAACATAGGTTAGCCTGGCCAAGCGACAAGAACAAGTGTTGTTGGAGATGAGTAAACTGATCTTTGAGGGCAAAAAAGGACAGAATTGATCTACTTCTCCCTCCTCTGAAGTCCATTGTTTGCCAGAAAAAGGATTGTGTTGCAGTAGAGTAGGTCGTGTGAGGAGCAAGGAGTTAGAGGGTCTACTCCTCACCCATACACTCCCGTGGGGCTTGGGGTCACTTCCCGCTTCATTTTTCTAGTCTGGTAAATGATCCTGTCTCTGATTACATCTAGTTATCATAAAATGCAAATAAGAGAAAAGGTGGGAAGGTGCTCGGGTGTTCTACCTGATAGCCAGTGTCCAGTCCTCGCTCACCCACTAACTGAAGCTCACAAATGAGAAAAGCCACACTCCCGCCTACTTCCCTCATTCCAGCTGAGCTCAGTCCCATTCGGTCCACCTGAACTCCTGCTCCTCTGCTAGACTTGCCTTCATCTCCTATAACTAAGGGAGTAACTTAAGGACACATACAGGTACATCCCAGATGGATATTTCATTTATTTCTTGTGTGTGTGTGTGTGTGTGTGTGTGTGTGTGTGTGTGTGTGTGTGTGTGTGTGTGTGTGTGTGTGTGTGTGTGCTTGAGGCCGGTGCTCTACCACCTGAGCCACAGCTTCACTTCTGGATTTTAGGGATGCTTAGTTAGAAATAAGAATCTCTAGGGTTTGTCAGCCCAGACTGGCTCTGAACTTCAACACTCAGATCTCAGCCTCCTGAGTAACTAGATTGGGTACCCAGCCCATGTACATCTTTGCCCATTTGGCTCACTGTGTTTTCCTCTGTTGTTCCACGTTTTTCTCAAACATGTCCACATTCTCTTGTAAGCTAGCGTCCAGGGCAGCTCAACTTGGAAGGTGTAGCTGTCTTGGAGACCGACCCTGACCAAGCTCTCACGCCAGCCAGCCATCTATCCCCAGTTTGTATTCCCCTCTCATCCCTGAGAATTGAGATAGGAAACAGCCAGTGGTTACCCTACCAAACCCCACAACATCTGTATGTGTTTATGTGACTGGTTTCCATGCAAAGACAGAATCATGTTTGCCGTTTTCTGACCAAAGCTTTAAAAAAAAAAAATAGTCTCCTACTGTACCCAGGTCAGTCTTGAACTTCTGATCTTCCTTCTTCAGTCTCTCAACTGCTGGTATTATAGATGTGTGTGCTCTCACACATGGCTCTGACCCAGGTTTTTGTTTTTGTTTTTGTTTTGCCGATTGTGGAGCCTGAACTCGGCCCGGGCGCTGTCCCTCAGCACTTAAGCTCAAGGCTAACGCTCTACCACTTAAGCCACAGCACCACTTTGGGCCTTTTCTGCTTATGTGGTGCTGAGGAATCGAACCCAGGGCCTCATGCATGCAAGGCAAGCACTCTACCACTGAGCCACCTTCCCAGCCCCTGGCCAAGGCAGTTTTAGTATGGAGCTACAGCTGGAAGATGGATCTAAGCAAAAGTGAGACTTTATCTGAAAAATAACTAAAGCAAAAAGGATCAGGAGTGTGGCTCAAGTAGTTTGAGTGCTTATCTAATAAGTGCAAGGCCCTGAGTTTAACCCCCAATTCTGCTTTTAAAAAATTAGTTAATGAAAAATAAATAAAAATAGAAGTACTTCTTCCAAATTCTCTTTGACCTTCGGCCAACTGGTTACAAATGATGACAAGGCCTTAGAGATTGGCTAAGCCCTAAGATAGAAAGAATTTCCATGCCTGGATGGCCACATCAAGAACTGGCTTGTCTATTCCTTAAGTGAGAAACAAAATAACATTATCAATTTTGAAGTTATTTGTTTCAGCAGCTACTTTATCATCCTGCCTGAAAACATTTCACCAACATGACTGTTTTAATAAGTCAGGTAATAGCAAAACTCATGACATTCCCAATAGCCATCTTCATTAGAGCTGGGCTTCTTCAAACAAAAAGCTCAATAAATTACCCTGTGCCATAGGACAGCTCAATTCTGCTAAGGCCAGCAGTTCCTGGCTGGTGCTTTGAAAAGCTCTGAAGCATGAGAAACAGATGTTAAACAACTAAAAAGTTACAACAAATATGTTCATTGTGTGCTATTGAAAATTACCAGGAAGAAAGATGCAAAACATAGTCTTGTTCAGGAGCTCACAATTTAAGTGGGAAGGACAATGTGACATTATGGGAAGAATGAATATGTGAGTGGGCAGAATCAGAAATAGGTACTCTGAGTGTGTGTGTGTGTGTGTGTGTGTCTGTGTGTGTGTGTGTGTCTGTGTGTGTGTCTGTGTCCGTGTATGTGCGCATGTGTGTGTGCCAGTACTCAGGCTAGAACTCAGGCCCTCATACTCTCACTTTGCTTCTTCCCTCAGAGCTGGTGCTCTGCCACTTGAACTCTACTTGTAGATTTCAGTGGTTAATTGGAGAAAAGAGTCTCGTGGACTTTCCAGTCTAGGCTGGCTTTGAACTGGAATCTTCAGATCTCAGCCTCTTGAGTAGCTAGGATTACAGTCATCAGCCACTGGTGCATGAATATCTCATCCACTTTTAAGGACCCTTGTGGTTACATTGAGACCATGTGTGTACTCCAGGGGACTCTCTCTCTATCTCCAGGTAGCTAGCTGATTTAACATATCTGTAACCTCAACCCTCCTTTGCCAAGTAACATAACATACTCTACTGAGCACCAGTGGCTCACAACTGTAATCCTAGCTATTCAGGAGGCTGAGATCTGAGAATTATGAATCAAAGCCAGCCTGGGCAGGAAAGTCTGTGAGACTCTTATCTGCAAAGTAATCAGCAAAAAGCCAGAAGGGGAGCTGTGGCTCAAGCAATAGAGCACTAACCTTCGGCGCAAAGCTCAGGGACCCTGAGGTCAAGCCCAAGGACTCCCCCCTCCCTCCAAAAACAAGACAAAACAAAACACTCAAACCCATCTCTCTGAGTGTCACAGCTGGTCCCCAGCACAGATGAACCTGAAGCCATTTCTCTGAGTTCCATGGGTCTCTTGCTCCTGAGTGGCGTAGACATGGTGATTTGCTCAGCGGACACAGGCGGGGAGGGGTGGCTGGCTTGCAAAAGGAAAGGGAGGGCTCTGCTTTGTGGTTTCTTCGATTCTGAGTGATGTCCAAGTCCCACAGGAACTGAGGCTGAGTGCCTTACATCCCCATACTCCTGTACTCACTCATTTGGAAGCACCTACTCCCAAGAGCTTCTAAAGCCTTCTAAAGGCCCACCATCTCCATCTCGTGAAGTCCTTCCACTCCCCACCCTTCTGAGAAGCTTAGTCACATTAACCAGAAGTGCTAGGAGAGTTTGTGTCTGCCCTCTCTTCCTAACCTTTTGCAGAAATACATAATCCATCCTGGAAGAGGGTAAAGAAACGTGTCACAGGCTCCCCTGGTGTGAGTGGCACCCCGCGTTTAGGGTGGAATTGTGCTATGGCCTCCTGTTCCCTCCAGGATTCCTGAGCTCGCCCTGGCTCCAGGTTCTCAGGGTCCCCCGAAGCATGCAGGCTGGGCCCTGTCGGAGGAGGCTGGAGAAGAAGCTCAGGTGGAAATGGGCTTCTCATGAGTCCTCCCTTCTGTTCCATTTTATTCTCCATCTTCCTCTCTTCATGGTTTATTTCTAACAGGTGGTTTGGGCCCATCACTGAATTTGCAGCCTTTAGCTCCAAGCTGCTTTCTGCCACGCCATCTCAGAAGTGCTGCATTTGAAGAGACATGCTATTTCTAGAAGCATTTGCTGGGAGGTCTAGAATGTCTACTTCTGTCACTATCAGCTGTAGATCAAAATGTGAGGAAACTGCTAGAAAAGAGATTCACAGCATCTCAGTGAGACTGCTAATGACAGCAATACAATCTGTATAGTTTTGGCGTGACTCTGTTGTGAGCTGCAGGAATAACCTTGATCTGTCTTCTCCAAAACATCAGGTGTGGCTATCCATCCAAAAAAGAACATATACAATTTCTTTCTGTGGTCATGGGGATTGAACTCAGGGTCTTGCATTTGTACTGTACCTATTGAGCCACACATGTAGCCCCCTTTGCTCTGGTTAATTTTTAGATAGGACTGGACAGCCCCCAGGCTACAGTCCTTTTAGCCTATAGCCTCCTGTGTAGCCAGGATCATAGACTTAAACCACTGTGATTAGCTCGTGAGATTTTAGATGCTAGGTGATCAACATATCTTATTTAGTGTTAGATATGTGAATTTTAGTTAATCATGTTAATATCCTAATAGCATTGTGTATTAGAAAGAGTATAGCTAGCATCTCTAAGCTCTAATTTGATGGCCATTCTTGTCCAGAATGGGCCTAAATAAAATAATTTATATAGCTCAGGCCTAACATCCCTGGAAGAAAATCTGCAAGACTCCTTCCCTCATTTACCAACAAAACATTAGACTGGAAGCATGGCTCAAATGGTGGAGCACCAGCCATGAGCAAAAAAAGAGAGTTCTAGGCCCTGACTTTAAATACTGGTACAGGTAGGTGCACCCACCCACAGGCATGCATGTGCACGTGCACGAGCGCGCGCGCACACACACACAGAGTTGATTTTTAGGAAAAGTCTGAAGAGAAGACAACTCCAGGCATGCTATACAAGTATAGGTATGCTGCCACAGCCACAGAGGGTAGCCCCAGAGAAGAGAAGCCAGGGAAACATTAGATTCAGTAACAAAGCTCCCACCTGGCTTCTTGCTGCCAGGACCTTCGTCATTTAGGATGGAAGGTGCCCTTTGTTGAAGGCACCGTGACAGGGGGGTTTTGGCCTCATGAATGTGTTTTTGGGTATGTGGCGCGGAGGCCCTGGCTACCCCGGGTAATGAAGAATTCCTCTGGCCAGCAGAGGTGGCAGCTCATCATCCACCGTGCTCAGTGTTGCCCAGCTGATAAAGACAGAGCAGCCATCACCGCGTTATTAATGCCCACGCCTCAGCTGGGAGATCTGCAAGTGAAACAAAGTGATGTGCCCTTCACTTAAGCCCACGAGGACAATGAAGCTAGTGTGCATCTTGGATGGGAGCCAGAGTCAGGCCTGTTGTCAGAGGAAAGAGATTCATTAAAGAAGATCTCATACCGGAGGCTAAAGAATGAGGACACGCGCAGCAAAGGTGGGAGGCGGTGTTGATCTTGAGACAGCAAATTAAAACTTCATCCCCAGTTGCAGGAGGCAACTTAATGCACCTGTTTCTCCAGGAGATTTATGACCTCCGAGGCCTGAGAGGCCACACCCTCCCTTTACCCTCCACAAGTCAAGTGCCCATTTACTGTCTAGAATCCCAGGAGAGAGGCAGGGAGTTATCACGACATCTCTGTGCAGCATGTAGCATTCTGAACAGGTGTATGTGCCGCCAAAGTAGGAGGAGGATATTGAACGTCTAGTGACAGGAAAATAAATTCGGGATCCAGAGGCCGGTGAAATCCCTGTCATAAAACTTGCAAAGTTAAGCAGGCAAGTAACATCCATAACTTGAAGTATAGGGGAGCATATGGCAACAGGGAGTGTTAGAGGTCACGGCTGTGGGGGCCCACGCCTTATTTAAAGAGGCAGCCGTGGCTGAGTACCTGCTAGTTGTTTTGATGAGGGAAGCCAGACCTTGTTTCTAGATCTGATGTTTCAGGAGAAGCTAATCATAGATTTTTATTTTACTTTTTTTCTTTTTTGCTGCTGCCAGGGCTTGAACTCAGGGCCTAGGCACTGTCCCTGAGCTGCTTTTGCTGAAGGCTACTGCTCTACCTCTTGAGCCACAGCTTCACTTCTGGCTTTTATGGTACTTAACTGGAGATAAGATTCTCATGGCTAGAAGTGGCGCTGTGGCTCAAGTGGTAGAGCACTCGCCTTGAGCTGAAGAGCTGAGGGACAACGCCAAGGCCCAGAGTTCAAGCCCCACGACCGACAAAAAAAAAAAAAAAGATTCTCATGGTTCAGCCAACTAAGTAGCTAGGATTATAAAACCCAGCTGAATTGTTTTTGGTTTTTTTTTGGTCCGGTCATGGGGCCTGAACTCTGGGCCTGGGCGCTGTCCCTCAGCTCTTCAGCTCAAGGCTAGTGCTCTACCACTTGAGCCACAGTGCCACTTCCGGCTTTTTTCTTATGTGGTGCTGAGGAATCGAACCCAGGGCCTCATGCATGCAAGGCAAGCGCTCTACCACCTTCCCAGCCCCTTGAATTGTTTTTTTAATATAGAAAAATCTTCCAATTTAAAAGCATTCCCCCAAAAATTTTAAACCTGGGCTGGGAAGGTGGCTCAGCGGTAGAGTACTTGCCTTGCATGCATGAGGCCCTGGGTTCAATTCCTCAGCACCATATAAGCAAAAAGAAAAAAGCTAGAAGTGGCGCTGTGGCTCAAGTGGTAGAGCGCTAGCCTTGAGCTGAAGAGCTGAGGGACAGCACCCAGGCCCAGAGTTCAGGCCCCATGACCAGACCTAAAAAAAATTTTTTTAAACCTTAAGACTTTAAAAGAAAAGAAGAGAAAAATCCCTACTACACTGTTCAAGCATTCCAACGGCATAGATTTGTCTTGTAGATATTTGTAAGCACAATATTGGTCTTCCAAACACATGTTGGTAATTGTGGATCTCAGAATCCATATAGAGAGAGGAGTGAGGCCTCTATCATTTCTTGGAGTTCTGATATAAAGATTCCAGGATTCTGGGGCTTCCTTGTGCCTTTATGCAAGTCAGCCTCCATAGGAGTTGCTTCTTACTTTCCTGAATGAAATGCATACCAATGCTTTTTCTTCAGCACCTCACTCTCAAAGCCAGTAAGGGAAGGAAGCTTCAAAAACAGGAGTTAACCATTACCACTCAATCTAAGGTAAAGGCCTGTGTCTCTGGGACCTGTTCCTCCAAGAACTTAGTCATATGAGATGAATCCCTAGTGGCACTGAGACAGGAAGGAAAAGAAAATAGGATCCATGGTGGCCTCCAGGGAACGAGGAGAAGGAATTGTTGGAGAGCGACATGGAGTTCTGGGACAGCCTGTGGAACCAGGCCCTGGCCAGTGTGAGGTTTACAATTCCTTCCTAGAAGAATCCATCCACATTCCAGGTGCTCAGCTCCAAAAGGTCCCCTTTAATGACCATAAATGAGACTGTTCTTAACGGCCCATCTGTCGCCTACCTTTTGCAAATATTTAATTATGTACATTCTATTCTCGTGGGAAATAGTGACACAGAGCTGTTGCCCACCATGAACTGATCCTACTGAATGATTAATGAATCCTAAATGCCAGGCACATAAAGATGGCCAGCACTCTGGTGATTCAGAGGTCTTTGCCCTCTGAGCACAGCTGCTCAGCTCTGGTGAGGAACTCCAGCTTAGTCTCCCACTGTGTCCTTGGGTTCCTTTACACGTGAGTGAGAGGGCAGCTTCCTTCTCAACTGAGAGGTCAGGGAGGAAGCAGGCCCTCCACCCTGCCAGCTAGAGCCCAGGACTTCTGTCTCACGCCTGTCCACTACCCCTACTTGGGTTTCTAGCATATTCTGAACACTCTGCTTTCCTCGGCACCGTTCCTGCCTCATCCTGAGAAAAAGCAAGGCAGTACCTGGCAGGCAATACGCAGCTGTCTGGCTTCTGATCACAACTTTTCTCTTACCTTGGACCTTTTATTTTACAAGGTATTTGTGCCTCAGGTATTCTGTACTTCGAGGAGATAAATAGAATGTTCTGTGATCATTAGAGTAATTGAAGTGGCAAAGGTTACAAAACTGATATGAAGATAAAGCAAAGGATGGGAGATATGGATGGAGAGGTAGAGCAGAGTATGATGCCCTGACTTCAAACCCTGGTATGGAGGAGGAGGAAGAAGAGGGAGAGGAAGGAGAAAAGGATAAGGAGGAGGTGGAGAGATCAACCTCCTCCTCCATTTTGCCACATTGTATATTAATCAAATCTACAGGCTTTTGATTTTTATTTTGAAAATCATTATATGTTGACAGTCTAGTAATCAAGAATGATGGGTTTATGGCCCTGTGCTGATATGTTTTGGAGCCAGATCAAAATCTCTCAGTTCCTACATACTATGTGATCTAGAAGAGGACAGTTTGGAATCTGAAGAGGCTCTAAAAATGTGTTCAAGTTCAATCCATACACAACACTGAACACACAAGCAAGGAAACTGGCCATGGTGACTACCCAGTCCATCTTCTCATGGACAGAGCCAACTGAGCCTCCAAACTTAAAATTTATTAGAAACAGAAATGACATAAATATGATTAATAGCATGTGACCTTAAGGTGCCTAAACTGCCTCCAAGTTTCCATTTCCTCAGCTGTAAAAGAATTAGAAAGCCACTGTCATGAGAAAACCAGCTCAAGAATATACCCAAAACAAATGTAGTTTGTTTTGTCTTTCTCTTTTTTCTTTTTTTTTCTGCTGAGATCCTCCTCCCAGCCTCCACTGCCAAATGGATTCCATCCGGTGGGAACACTCAGTCCAGTGCTTACAGCAGTATCTTTAGTTAACTTGGTTTTTGTCAGATGAGCACTCAGCGTTGAGCATTTTCCTTGATACTGTTTCTTCCTTCTACAATAGCAGCTCATCTTTGGAGTGGTCCCTGGAGACACACACCTGGGCAGGTCTCTGCACTCTCAATGGTCTCCTTGTGTATCTTCTTTTCCTGGCTGTAGGGTGCCTTCCTGCTGTCCAGTGCTTAGATCAATCTTGGGTGGTCTATTATCTTAGCTAACTCAGAGCTGAGTCCTGCTGGAATAGTGAAATCTTAAAATCTATTTTGACTCTCCTTCTTTCCCCTTATGAAGGGGTTGGTTACACAGCCCCAAGCTATAGTTTCATCTCTTCCCAGCCTTAGTGAGCCTGTCCCCTCTCTCCCTTCTGCCCCACAACCTCTCCAGTTTGACTCCAGGTAGACTCAGCATCTCTTACTATAGCATTCAACTGTAGCTAACCAAAAGACTAAAATAATAATGAAGTGAACCACAAAGTTTATTCTCTTATTTAAAAATCTAGAGGGGAGACCAGGCACTGGTGCCTGTAATCCTAGCTACTCAGGAGGCTGAGATCTGAAGATCACAGTTCAAAGCCAGTGCAGACAGAAAAGTCCCTGAGCTTCTTATCTCAAATTAATCACCAAAAATAAGAACTGGCATTGTGTTTTAAGGTGGTAAAGTGCTAGCCTTGAGCAAAAAGAGCTCAGGGACGGTGCCCAGGCCTCCAGTTCAAGCCCTACAACTGAAAAAAAAAAAAAAAAGAACTCTAGAGAGAGCTAATCCAAGGTTTATGTGATCAGCTCATAAAATGAGTCCTGATGTCTATAAGTCTGTGCTTTCCTGGGTGTGTTTCTCACCTCCTGATCAATTGTTGTATTACAAGATGGCTATTATAGCTCCAACCATTATGTCCTAGACATGATGCAATTGAAATTATAGAATATAACAGAAGAGCCATGCACCTGTGGCTCATGCTTGTAATCCTAACTACTCAGGAGGCTGAGATCTGAGGCTCATAGTTCAAAGCCAACCCTGGGCAGGAAAAACCATGAGATTCTTATCTCCAATAAACCACCAGAAAACCAGAAGTGGCGCTGTGGTTCAAGTGGTAGAGCGCTAGCTCTACCACTTGAAGAGCTGAGGGACAGCACCCAGGCCCAGAGTTCAAGCCCCACAACTGACCAAAAAAAAAAAAAAAAAGAATATAACAGAAGAATGAGAACTGTGTGCCTACTAGGATAGCTTCCTCTAAGAGTCCTTCCAAAAGTTCCACTCAACTTTTTGTTTACATCATATTGTCCATAACATTTCTCTGGCCATTCTAGTGGCAAAGGCGACAAGGTTATGCTAACTAAGTCAAAGATTGCTCCCAAATTGAAATTCTGGAAAGGCAAAGACATGACTAGTAAGGAGATTCAGTCATCACTGCTGCCCTAATTTATGGCTTCCAGGGATCAGACTTTCTCCTCCATCTCACAGCCTAGTTGCCCAAGAAGGCCATTTTCACCATAGCCACACAAGATGGCTCGCCAACATTTCCTAAGTTCAACCCACATTTCAGCTTGACAATGTTCTTCCATCTCATTAAACACCATGCGCAACTCCCCTGTTCTACAGCTGAATGAAGCAAAGTCAGATCTCACGTTCCTGACATCATATTCCCCTGTTTGATTCCTTTTCTTTTTCTCACATTCCCAAGTAAGAGAAAGCTTAGGACATCTACTTCTCTGTTTCTGTTCTCAACCTCCCCATGTCATGTCCAAGGATCCTACTCCTTTCCCAGAGACAATATCTGCCTGGGACTACAGGGGAGAAAAGTTCAAATAAACTAGTGCCATATTTGGAAAGTCTTATCTCTGTCACAACAATACTCTTTTTAAATGTATGAAGTACACGGTGAGCAAGGCATGGAGGCCTTTTAAATAAACAATGGGTTTGTTGGAGGGTCAACAAGAGATAAAATATAGCAAGTGCTTGCCACAAAGTATAGCATGTTGTGCACACGTAATAGATGGTAGCCATTATGGTGATTGTTGTTTATGAGAAGGTCTGCTCAGTCTTCCTCCATTCTTTTTCATTGTTCCCAAGCACACAGGTTGGCATACAATACCAACTCTATCCCACGAAGGAATGTCATTACACTCTGTCACAATTTTTGTTTTGTTCTGCTTTAAAAGCCCCATTTTTCTGCAACAGGAGGGCTTATTTTCCTGAGGAAAGGAGGAACTACTCAGAGACCTAACTTCTAATTAACTCTGTTTCTGGGTGTCATGTAACTGTGGGTGAGTCACTGTTCTTTAGGGAAGGGGGCTAATTGGAAGAGGAAAGATTGATGAAGGTCAGTATGGATGGCGACATAGAATTATGGCTGGAGGCTGGGTCAGCTGAAGTCAGGCCTTTCCAAATGGCACCTCATCAGAGGACTGTAAATTACTTCATATCCCTGGTGGGCCCCCAGCTTTATGTTGTTTGTGTAACCAAGCTCAAGAGAACGTATGAGTTAAACAAGGCAAGATGAGAATGGATCTATTGACAGTCAGTCGGGGATTGGCTTGGCATGTCTGCTAGGCGGCTGCCAGAGGCTTTGGACTGGAATTGCTTTGGACTGTAGATTTGAAGAGATATTAGGAAGGAAACATGGACACACACTAGGTTTTCTCAGGAGTGTGTTGTCTGAGTCCACGGGATACAGCAAGACATCTCCAGATTTGAAGCCATTAGTAGCAAGTAGATCCTTATAATTTGGGCCAAATACAGATAAATAAAATGGTAAAGAATGGAGTGGAGTTACCATCAGATACAACTTACAGAAATACAGCAGTGTTGTAGACAAATGCCATATGCAGTGTGGCAGGTATCATCCCAGGGCAGGGAATGCACAGACCTAGCAACTACAAAAAATTTCTAGATCAGGGTAAAGAAACAGAATTTGAGGCAGGAGGGCTAGGCAGGGTTCTTTCTGATAGCCTAGTTTGGTGAGCTTTGTGCTGCCTTCCTTCACAGAGCCTGAGTGCTAAGTAACTGTGGGCTAAAAGATGAGATTGAATAGGAATACATTTCAGATTCCCATTTCCACTACCTTGTAGTAGTAGCTGTCAGTTTCTCTAAGAAATTTTTAGTTTTATAGCCAGAAATAAAAATAACCTCAGCCATTTGTGTTCATTTTTTACAACTCATTTTGAGAATTAATATTTTATAAGAAAATTATTTTGATTTCAAACTGTGACTTTTAAAGGGTTTATGGTCTTCTTAAGTGTAACTTTCATGATGCCTTGGGGCTAGCGGCTTTTCTAGAGGAATCTATATGGTAGTTACTGATGCATTCTACCCCTGTGAGTTTCTTTTCATGTTCTGGGATTGGAACATAAGAAATTATTTTCTGTATATAATTCACTCTGTTCTTTCCACTTCTACCCCTCCCTTTTCCTAGCTGCTTTTTTTCTTTTCTTTTCATGAAAAATAAATAAAATAGCTACCACTATCTATGGAAGACTTTTTTTTCCCTCTTAGAAAATTTAAAATAATAACTAGCAATTTTATTGGAAGGCTTTTTAAATCATGAATAACACGTCATGTTTTAACCAAGCTAAAGTTGGATTCTAGGAATGAACAGCTAGTGCCCAAGGCCTGGG
This sequence comes from Dipodomys spectabilis, assembly GCF_019054845.1. Classification (NCBI taxonomy): domain Eukaryota; kingdom Metazoa; phylum Chordata; class Mammalia; order Rodentia; family Heteromyidae; genus Dipodomys; species Dipodomys spectabilis. Next base: position 24,760,695 of record NW_024870817.1, on the reverse strand, counting down.
AAAAGAGATGTGAAACACCCCTCTGAGCTCTGCCCACCAGATACCCTTCCTCTCTTACCTTATTTTCTTCTGCCTTCCTTGGGCTGTTAGAATGACCCACTTCTTTTCCATTCCCACATGATGGAGAGGCAGAGACATCCATTCACAGCTGAAGTGGTAACCTGGTGCTCTTCTAGAAAGATCTAGAAGGCAAAGTTCCCAAAGTGATCATGGAGATACTCAAGTCTTTGTATTAGTCAGCTACTGACACACAAGCCACCACCTCCCAAACATAATGGCTTAAAACAAAATCAACTGTTCATTTCTTATGGCCCCTGGAAGTAGAAAGGGTTTAGCTGGTGTTAGCTGGACCCTCTCAGGCATGTGTGGTTGGTTAGTGACCAGCTCAGACAGGGGTTTGGTCTAGAATGCAGAGGACAGCTATGTTTTCCACAGGTCCTTTTTCAATTCAGCCACATGTTCTTCTGGTGGTGACTGGGGGCCAAGAGAACAAAAGGAAATGAGCATGTGTTTGTCATGTTTCTGTTTGCACAATTTATTATCCTATCCTCCAAGGCTGGAATTGAAGTGGACGAGGAGGCTGCAAGGCAGAGACCAATAATGTAATCAGTTTACCAGTCTCCAATGCCAAGCTTAAATCAGGATTAAAAAAAGAATATTCTGAAAGCAAAATACAGTTGACCCTCATTATTTGTGGATTCCAAGCTTGCAAATTTTTCCATTTGATCAAATGTCTTTGTAACCTTAAAAACAGACATATGAAAGCCGGGCGCTGGTGGCTCACGCCTGTAATCCTAGCTACTCAGGAGGCTGAGATCTGAGGATCACGGTTCAAAGCCAGCCCAGGCAGGAGAGACCGTGAGACTCCTATCCCCAATAAACCACCAGAAAACCGGAAGTGGCGCTCTAGCTCAAGTGGTAGAGCGCTCGCCTTGAGCTGAAGAGCTGAGGGACAGCGCCCAGGCCCAGAGTTCAAGCCCCATGACCGACAAAAAAAAAAAAAAAAAAACAGACATATGAAGATGCTTTCTCAGTGATTCCCAGACATGGCAAAGCAGTAAAATTATCAGTCTCTCAATGTGCTCATTCCTGCCAGCTCTCATACACGAATTCACCTTTGGTATCTTGGGTACCATGGGTTTTTTTTCAGCATTTTTGTGCTTTTCGTCAGTGCTTCCACCACGTGAATGTCCCTGGAGGGCAGTGCTGAGAGTTCGTGTCTCTGAGCACAAAGTTGTGAAGTGCCTCATGGAGGAAACACGGTGTTAGATAAGCTTCACTCAGGCATGAGCTAAGGCTGTTGGCCATGAGTTGCATGTTTAAGAATCAACTGCATGTTAAGTAACATATCTTTAAATAGGTACTCAAGGTTATGTACTGATGGTATCAACACAAATATAAGCAGAGTCTCCCAGGAACCAAACCCCATACCTCCTAGATAAATATCTGCTCAGTAATCACTTATGCAATGTCATGGTAAGATGATAGAACACAATTACCACAGATAATGAGAATCAACTGCACATCTATTTGTTGTGAGCATTATATTAAAAATGATATTAAAAGAATAGAAGCTATATTCTTCTTTCCAGATTTAATTGCATTGCATACTTCCAAAAAATCAAAACAAAAACAACTCTCCCGTGTAAACAACTGCCTTGGTCTCACAGAAATAAACACTTTAGACACATATTAGTAAAACTCCTGGAAACATTCAACAAAGGGTTCCTGAGCTTCTCCTTTCAGTAAGCTGAGGCTTAATTCTGTAGTAAATGAATGACTGAAAACTCTTCAAGAATAATAAAGATTCCAGTGAATAAGCTGGGATTCAAATGTGTTTATCAGTCCTTGAATGAAAATATTGAGCTGGAATAAAAAACCCAATCCAAACATGAAAGCCAAGGAAAAATATGAATACAGTTCTGGGGAATGCTTCTATTATAGGAGGAAGTCCAAAGGCATTTTGCCTTGTCAGAACACAAAGTGTCCCCCAAAACCATTAGCCCCAGAGAGATGGTGTGCTGAAGAGGTCAGACAATACCACCCTTAATAGCCCAGACTCTACAATCAAGCAGACAAGCCCCTGGGTAACTAGCTCCGCTTCGCTGGCTGATGGTATTGCCAAAGACATCCCTTTATGAGATTCTGTATCTTTATTTATAAGATATAGGTGATGAAGTAATGCAAGTGCAGACTAGGTGCCAGGAACCTAGTTGGAGCCTTAAACCTATGACTTCATTCAGTCTTCACAACCAGTCTGTGGGGTGGGTACTATTACTACACCACCTCCTACATGAGAGAATAGAGGCAGACAAGTTAAATAATTTTGTCAAGTATTAGAGTCAGTAGTTGGAATTTGGCCCTGGGCATCTGACTCCAATATCTCATCATGCTGTTTGTGAAAATTAAATAAATGCATATAAGATTCTTATAATAATTGCTATTATTATTTTGAGTTTTGAGGGGTTTTTTGGAGACAGGGTTTCATTATGTAATCCAGAACTAGCTTTGAATTCATGATCCTCCTGGATTACAGGTATATGTTAATACGTCTAGTTAAGTATTACAGAAATCTTAAAGATCCTTTTAGATAAGAATGTACCACCCTTCCCCACTCATAGAACAGCCAACAGACAGACCTCTTGTAGCTATGTAGTTGTGTGTAGTAGTAGTTGTGGAAATAGTTTACCTGGGGGAATTTGAATGTTACTATAGTTGAAAGCACTTTAGGCAGCATCTTCCGACACTAGGAAAAGCATTACAAATAATCCCCTAAAGAAATTTTATTTGACTTTATAAGATGGAAAATAAGAATTATAAGTGAGGAACTCTGACTCAAGATTTGTGTTTTATCCTGTTGCTGATGGGTCACACCTATACTCTAGCTACTCAGGAGCCTGAAATCTAAAGGTTACAGTTCAAAGCCAGCTCAGATCAAGTGGTAGAGTGCTAGCCTTGAGAGAGAGAGAGAGGAAAAAAACAAAAGTTCAGAGACAATGCCCAGGTCCTGAGTTCAAGCCCTGGGACTGTTCAAAAAAAAGATTTGCATTTAAAAAGTGTCTTTTAAGTTTAAAATTTCCACTTCTTCATAACTCTCTTTATTTATTTAATCTATCGGTTACTGTTACTTGTTATTAATTTCAAATGTTTCTTTAAAAAAACATCTTCAGCACAAAGTGAAGCCAGCTGTATAAACTGAGATTCTGAGATGCTATATCAAAACATCTTGTTATCTTCTGGGGTTTTACCCCTGTACTAGAGAGGGGAAGCAGAGTAAACCCAAGAGTTTTGGAGCGCCATCCTTACTGACATAACCTTCTTTTCCCATTTTTGTACGCATTTTATCAGGCTATCATTGTCTCACTCTTAGACAGATAAGGAATGAGCAGGAGTTGTTGATTGTCTTCTACCTTCAAGGACAGTCATCCCTGGCCCGTGCTAGGTCTTCAGGAGATCCTAACAACTCTGGCAGCCCATGAGTTTGGAGAACACACAAGAGGAAAGAAAACATTCCTTCCTGGACATCCAGAAGCCATATTCTGCCTGAGAAAGACTGAACTTGTACAATCGTTTTTAAACTATTTTTGAACTTGTATAGTGAGTTTCAAAAAACATATTCTGCAGCTAGTGAGAAGACTGAAGTAATGGATATGTGTCAGTAGGGAACCACTACCAGCATACTATATTGTTTAGTGAGAGAATTCAAGGGTATATGGGTTATGAGTCTTAGTCCATTTTCTACTACTGTAAAATACCTGAGGTTAGAAAATGTGTAGTTTAGTGAACTTCCCATCTTAAAATATAAAAGTCAAAGTAGCATAGCATTAACTGCCACTAGGTCCCCTCTGGTCTTGTCACATCCTGATATGTGGCACGTGACAAGAATACATGTAGGAAGGGTGGATCACATGGCAATCCAGTTGTAACAACTCTCAAGGGAGAACCAACCAGCCTCCCCTAAGAATTATTTCAATTCTTCCCAAGGACAGAGCTATGATCTTATTTGAATACAAGCTGTATATGCATAGACTATTGACCCAGAAAGATTTATATGAAATTAGTAAGAGTGGTTAGTTCAGAGGGAGGAGTTAAACATAGAGGAAGATTTGGTTTTCAATTATACCATTTTGCATTGTTTAAACTTCGGTTATAAAGAATGCTCAAATGATCAGATGGTAATTAGGGGTTTCGAAGAGTGTCACAGAAATGAGCTATCAGAGTGATCTGCTCTTCCCCATGAGGGAAGAAGAGATAACCAACAAGAAATGTGCCCCCTGGCCAAGAAAGAAACCTGAAGAGTTATTTGAAGACATTTCTCAGACAGAAGCCTTTCCAGGCAGACTTCTTCCCTTTGTACACTGATATGAAGAATATGAATGGAATCTGTGAAGAGATAGCGCCTTGAAAAGTGAGAGGCAACCTGTCTAAGCAATAAGTAGATTTTAAAAGAAACTATTTGAAAGGAAAATCACTTTGGAAAATAAGTTTTATATACTTTTACTCAGTTTATAAGGAAAGCAAATTTAGGCTCTTTGGGAAAAGAGCAAGAAAAGAAACTACAGAATAAATGATTACAGTCTGAAGCAATAAAAGGAAATAAAATATAAACTGAAGTGGCACTGGAAGAAATTTTTTGAAACAATAAAAGCATAGCAATGAAAATTCCATCAGAAGAGTAAGAAGAACTGATAATACTGAAAAGGCAGTCAGGGATATGAGGTGTAGCTTAAGAAATTCATACAAAATTCAACAGAAAAGAAGAGAAAGTAAAAGACAATGTAGAGAAGATAATCACAGGCAGTAGGAAAAAAATCGATAATACATAAAACACAGTTGTATAAAGAGCTTCCTTCTGTATGTTATCAATTTTTCTAAAGTGGAGAAGAGAAGAAATATTTAAAGATGTAAAAGGAAAACTTTTCTGAAGTAAAGATGTAAACTCACTAATTAAAATCTGCAGAGCATAGAAGTGTTAATCAAGAAAAAAATATAATTGCAAATTTGAATTGTATCGTAATAGGGGTCCCTAATGCTCAAGAATAAGGAAAAAAACTATAGGCATTTGGGAAATAAAAGCATGGTCCCCCTAAAGAAGAAAATAGGTGGCATTTTCTGTAGTTGTTGGTAGAAAAATACCAACAACATTTCGATGAGGAAATTCCATGGCCCAAGAAAGACACGCTTTATTTTTTTAAGTAGTAGAAAGATAGTTTTAATAATGTAAAGGTTCTAAGAATATGGTACTTATGATTCTAAACTAAAAGACTCTTCATAATCACATCCAAGCAACCCAAAATAAGTAGGAAATGTTTAAAGCCCTGTCATGAATGGAGAAGCCAAGGATGCCAGGACTATTAGTGACCAGTGAGGGTGTAATTGTGTCTCTAGAGCTCAGCTCAGTATAAGTTATAAATCTTGGTCATATAAAAAATAATAATAAAAAGTGAGATAAGGGGAAGGAGTTGGAAGTGTGAAATTTAAATTTGCCTCTTATTTTATGACTGTCTAAACTGATAAAACAAAAAAATGGAGTTTTAACTATAGCCAAGTTTCAGCTAAGGCTAAAGGAAAAATGCAAAGAGAAAGTAGAAGGAAAAAGAAAAACCACAACCTAAGTATAAAAAAACATATCTGCTATGAAAATAATGTAAATGAGGTCTACCTAGCAAAAAAAAAAGAGGCTTCGATCTGGATTAGCAAAATTTGACTTTTTCTTTTTTGTTGGTTGTAGGGCTTGAACTTAGGGCCTGCCTGGGCACTATCCCTGAGCTTTGCTGCTCAAGGATAGCACCCTACCACTTTGTGCCACAGTTCTACTTCTGGTTTTTAGTGGTTAAGTGGAGATAAGAGTCTCAGGGATTTTCCTGCCCCTGCTGGCTTTGACCTGTGACCCCCAGATCTCAGAGTCCTGATTAGCTAGGATTACAGACATGAACCATCAGTGCCCAGAGCAAAATCTGTCTTACATGATGATAGTTTTAAAAAATTAAGGAGCTTAGATAAATGTATGGCATATTCACATAAAGAATGTCTGGTGGTAATTAAGAAAGAATTGGATACATAAGAGATTATGTAGAAAGAGTAACAATATAAATTAATTCAAAATATTGCAAGATCTGGGAACTGGTGGCTCATGCCTGTAAAACCTAGCTACTCAAGAAGTTGAGATCTAAGGAGCACAGTTTGAAAGCAGCCCAGGAAAGAAAGCTCATGAGACTTTTATCTCCAATTAACCACCAAAAAGCCACTTCAGCTATGGCTCAAGTGGTAGAGTACCTTAAGCAACAAAGCTCAAAGGTTACAGACCCTTAGTTCAAGCCTCATAAATGGCACAAAAAAAAATTGAATAGTCTGATCAACATCCCTTGTATTCATCTTAAATTGAAACATTTTTGTACAATTACATAATATATAGCTGTGATTACCTATGTGTAAAATTGTGTGTATATGTGTGTGTTAAATGTGTGTGAATGTAGCTGGATTCATATGTAACATACAGTTAATAGTGTTTTCGCTATGAAGCACAACTGGAGGATGTATGAAGAACAGAAAGTCTATGAACTTTTTTATATGAAATTTTAAAATGACAATACTTTTCATTATCATGGTTTTAATTAACAATAAAAATACCTGGGTGGGGAAGGTACTTGAATGTTAAGTGTGGTTTGATATTCCTGCCAGATGCAGTCAAAGTGAATATAACTGGGGTTAGATAACACTTGTATGTAATAAAAGATACCATAGTATCTTTCTTATTTTTCAATAATACTTAGCCCAGGGCTCCAAACACAAAAGATTTCATATAAAGGTTTGTTGGAAGACCAATAAATTAATGTGGCCGAAGAAAAGCTTCTTTTTTCCAGCAACAAATTTCAGGCAATGTTACATGAATCATGTAATAAATGATACTTTCAAAATTGGACATAGAAAAGATACAAAAAGTTTTTTTAAAATAAATTGCACAATGACCCTTTGTTGTAACTGCTCTCCGGACTCTGAAAAGCATCATATTCAGACTTAACTCCTGCTAGGCCTTTCTTGAAGGAGCTTGAAAGTACCCCACGTGATGCCTCCTGGAAGCCTGAATTAATAGAGAAATGGTGCTTAGAGGGTATAGTGAAAGTAATGTAGAGCATGTCCCTTAAACTCTCTGCAAATGACAGATGTCTCAAGTGTCCGTTAGCAATTACAAGATGACAGACCCTCACAGGTGTATGAAGTAGTATTTGTGGTGGGTTTCAAAGCTTCATCCATTCTCTTCAGACACCTGGTATGTTGGTGGCAGAGTCCCCATTACATTCATCTGTCTAAACTCAACCTTGCCATAAAACTGAAATGGGTTCTTTCTTTTCTGCTTGAATAAGAATTTTGCTAAAAGACCCAGGCTCACTGTGTGGATAAAACCCAAAGCAGCTTTGTGCCTACCTATCATTCTCCCAAGATTCATTTGGAGGAAAGGGAAAGGGTCTCTAGGTGAAGTTCAGAGGTCAACATCATCATTTCTCACCACTCCAGAAAGAGTTATGTTTGTACAAATGACTGGAAAGTAAACCTATCTCAATGCTGTCCCACCAGGTGGACCAATCATGGCAAGGACCTGGTGCTGTTCCCATTGGCTTAAGCTTTTCCCAGGGAATGGGCATTGAGCTGCTCCTCACCTGAGATCAGCTGAACACAAGCCTCCTTGCTGAGTTAAAGTGCTTTCAAAGACAGATTTAGAGAATATACAAACAAGACAATAAAGCAATATGTCCATCATAGCACTGAGACTTTAGTTCAAATTACAGTATTCCAATTGATGTGAACCAGCCAAGTTCATATTTCCATACTTTCCTACTCTGAGCAGACTGGTGACCAAAGAAAGAGAATCTTGTCTCAAAAGTAGCATTATCCTGGAGCAACCTAGGCACCAGGAGACAATAGTTCTACAACAATTGTTCTCTCCTTTGGATGTTTGCCGGCTTAATATCTCTTTAGATGCAGAAGGAAACTTTGAATCTGCTCAGCATTTGGAAACATTTTCACCATTCTTGTTCCTTATGCCAAGACCATAGGGAGCTCTGGAATAGAGATTCTAAATGTAACTGACTAGGGGTAAGGTCACAGGGTGTTCACAGAGTATTCACAGAAATGTCCAGTACCATATGACATCTTTAAGACTGAACTGAGTGCCTCTAAATGCAGCCTTTCTCCTTCAGCTCTACAAAGTTACCAAAAGCAGCATTGCGGAGTGGGGAGAGTTAGGGCTTTTCCAGAGGGCCGGCTATGGAACCCAGAAAACTTCGCAGACATAAGAAATTACAATGGCAAACCGGCCCTTGCCCTTGTGAAGCTCAGGCTAGCCCCTGAACGAGACCCCTAGCTTTAGGCTTTTTGTTTCCCATTTTAAAAGATGAAATGAGCAACATTTTTAAAACCTACTATATTCTGGAACTACAACAGAGTGATAGCAGTTCAATGAAGTCTACTGAGGCAAAACAAAAACAAAATAGTAAGTGCCTGGTGTCTTGTGCTGAGCTGTGTAACAACAGTCTGACAGCCTCTGTGGCATAGCTACTTAGTTCTGGATATTCTGGATCCAAGAGCCTGGTAAGAAATGGAAACTCATCCTCAGTATGGGGCAGGGGAAACCCAGATGGCTGCCATGTCCTAGGCCCCCTAGTGGGCAAAGCAAACACAGTGGCTACTGCCACATTCACTGTCCTATCCATGTAAAGAAAAGCCACTACCCAAGAAATGGCAACTAGACCTCAAGTCTGGGCAAGTGATGTCTAACACAAGGGGTAGGGAAGTAGAGCAGGAGAGCAGCAGCAGCGGAGCTAGCAGACATCTCAGAGGCTGAGAGGCTAAGAGTCACTTCCAGCGTGGAGGTGAGGATGCTAATTTCCCTTCATCCTAGCAAACAGGTACGCCACTCCTTCTGTTCTAGGGAGGAGCAAGGGTAGAGCCTCATTTTCCATATTCTACTGAAGACCAGGGCACCAACATGAGAAAGTTAGAAATAGTCAACACACAATACATCTACATACACACAGGCATGCCCGCATGAAAACACCCACACCTTAATTTTCTTCATAGAATTCTGTCTCTTACACTGGACTTGGAGTTTCTCAAGGGCAAGGACTCTCTCATTCATCTTTGTAGAAAAAGAAAACAAAATTCCTTGGCTGTCAATAGATCTTGACTGACTAAATAAATGTGTAATCCCTCTCTGCTGTCCATTTAGATTATTTGCCTGCTTTGGGGAGTGAGAACCCCAGCTTAACAAGGAGTCTTAGGATGACAGATTCCCTGACCACAGGTTGTTCACAGATCCTGTTACACCTGCTGGCAATCAGTGGTGACCAGGGTTCTTCTAATTCTGTCCTAGCTAGAGCCTATACATTGACTAAGAAGCTGCTACAATCACCTCCTACTCCCTACTTGACTCTCTGGGGACCAAATACACAGCAAGCTATGCCCAAGAAGTATGTAATTCAGAATCATGCAATGTGTTTCCTGCCAACACATAAATATGCCAATATAGCATGGGCACATTTATGATTTGGCCCTGTTTCCATTATTAGAGTCATAGATGCTAGGCAAGAACGTCTACTGGGAAGTTCCATCTTTTCCAAATTCTACCATTTCTTAACATTTGCAATGGCTCCTTCTTGGAAGCTCCTTGAATCCTGGACCCATTCTTTCTTCCAGACATTTCTGGACCTCCCCTACCCTATCCCTTTGATATTGCCTAACTCAGATTTTGAAAGAATTCTCTACTGTGGTCCTGTGACCAGAGGGACATGGACCCCCTCCAGCAGAAAGAGCTATAACCTAGCAGATACATCTTCTGAAGAAACATTCCTAAACAAAGAGAATGGAGCTGTACAGTGCCTTGATGTATTATGCTATGGTTCTTACCTTTGCCTATCCTTTATGTTCTCTCCTACACCTGCCTATTCAGTTGATAGGAAACATACGATATATTATCCATTGTGACAGTGACTACAGCAGGCCCAAGCTGGCTTGTGAGACCAGACCTGCAGACCAGTGCCCAAGGATCAAATCTGCTCATGGCCTGGGGCCAGGTAAGTCTCCAGATTTGGGGCACTATGCTCCAGTGAAGAAAGTCCAAGGGAAACAACACTTTAGTGTCAGAAACAGAAATTAATTTTTAGATTATATTTCTTGAGCACCTCAGACCTGCTGCGCAAGGTCTCCAAGGACAGTCTTTTCTGCTTCTGCATGAACAAGGCACATGGCTCTTTCACCATGACCCTGCTTCCTGTAGAGACAGTAACCCTGAGTCTACTGCACAAAGGCGCACTTGACTGTTCTCTAGTCCATGGGTTTAGTTATGAATTGTGCTGTCTAACAATGGCTCCCAAGAGAGTTTTGTGAACACCTCATTCTGCTCCAGTGAGAGGACAGAGGTGGGAATGGATACTGGGCCTTGGGTCATCCTGCAAAATAATTGAATGACTGGCTCAGGTTGAAGTTAAGTTGGTTATAAAGCCAGCACTGAGTAAAACTGTTCAGAGTCTATTCATCCTGCTGGAACTATAAAAGGAACTATTGAGAGAGTGGAGGCCCTGGGTAAGGAAGAATAGCAGCTCAGGAAGATGGTGGCAGCTGGGCGCCAGCGGCTCACATCTGTAATCCTAGCTACTCAGAAGACTGAGATCTGAGGATCACGGTTCAAAGCCAACCCAGGCAGGAAATTCCATGAGACTCTTATCTCCAATTAACCACCAGAAAACTGGAAGTGGTGCTGTGGCTCAAGTGGCAGAGCGCTAGCCTTAAGCTGAAGAGCTCAGGGACAGTGCCCCACAACCAACAACAACAACAAAAATATGGTGACAAAGGAGCTTGTGCTTGATGCCCCAGAGGCCTACTTCATACTCTCCACCAATACCCCATGAAGGTCTTTTCTGTTGAACCCAATGTTAAATGACAGACTTGTAGAGTTGGAAGAACATGAGCATGAGTCCCATGTACATACATCAAAACTCAGCTCTACTCCTTGTCAGCTAATGTGATGTTAGCAAATTTCTTAACTTCTATATATCTTTGTTCTTGAGCTGGGCCACAAAGCAGAGTCACAGTAATGTCTAACTGAGAAGAATGGTACAGATGGCTGAGTAGGCTCAGGCACAGGAAGCTCCTACCATAGCACTTGGCATCAACTTAAGTATTATAAGCAGCAAGGATGGCCATTGTCATCATGACCCCATGTATATTCTACTATATCATAACTTAGAACTGTTGGTCAGACAGAGCACAGGCTCTGGAGCCAGATTACTTAAGTTAAAATCTCAGCCTCACACTGGCTCTGTGACCCACACGGGATTTTTTATTTTAATCATTATTATAAAGGTGATGTACAGAGAGGTTACAGTTACATAAGTCAGAAAATGAGTAAATTTCTTTTTGGACAAAGCCAACCCTTCTCTTAACTTTCTTCCAGTTTTTCCCTCCATCCCCTCCCACCATGTATATAGTTCATTTTCAACATAGTGGCCAGTGAGTACCACCGCTGCATTTGTTAGCCCTTTGTCCCTCATTTCTATGCTCTCCCTTACTTTCCCCTCAAAAAGATCAACTTACAAACAAGACAAAAGGTACAAAAACCAAAAACATACAGGCTGACCCACTGCAACAATGAGATGTATAAGACACTATGCTGAAAATGAACTTTACAATGTAGGGGATGGGAATAGCTGAGGAGGTGGGAGGGAAGGGATGGTAGGAGGAAAACAAAGGAGGAGGCAACAATGCTGGATAAAAAATGTACTCATTTAGGGAAATGAACCCTAAGATATGTATTCAAATGTTTTTTTTTTCTTTCATGCGATTGTTTCTAACGTATTTATAAGATTATTTCTTTGTAGCTTTGTATGTCCCTCCCCCACAGTATAACCCCTGCTTTCACTGTATTTGATGTCGGTATAATTTGTGGAGGGGAAGAGGAAAAACAAATCATTTAAATAGGGATACAGGTGGACCCATTGCAACAATGAGATGTACAAGTCGTTATGTCGAAAATGAACTTTACAACTTTGGTGGGGGGGGCAGGGAGGATTGGGTGAGCAGGGGAGGATGGGAAGGGATGGGAAGGGTAAACAAAGGAGGAGGCTACAATGCTTGATAAGAAATGTACTCATTATCTTGCCCATGTAATTGTAACCCCTCTGTACTGTATTTTCACAATAAAAAAATGCAAAAAAAAAAGTTGGAATACTTTTTCTCCTCTGATTAAAAAAAAATATACTCATTTCCTTGCTCATGTAACTGTAACCCCTTTGTACAGTATTTTCATAATAAAAACAATTGGTTTTTTGTTTTTTGTTTTTTTTTTTTTGCCAGTCATGGACCTGAACTCTGGGCCTGGGCGCTGTCCCTCAGCTCTTCAGCTCAAGGCTAGGGCTCTACTGCTTGAGCCACAGCACCACTTTTTCTGTTTATGTGGTGCTGAGGAATCCAACCCAGGGCCTCATGCATGCAAAGCAAGCGCTCTAACACTGAGCCACCTTCCCAGCCCAAAAACTTAATTTTTTTAAAAAAGAAAAAACAGCAACAAAGGAGAAGAAAAAGCAAAATAACAAAAAAAATACTTGCTTCCATTTCTTGGAGTTCATTTTGATAAATATTATTTTATATGATCTGCTCATTTCAGTTTTCCATACCATTTTTTTCATTTCATTCTCTTTAAAAATGGAGGAGAAGGCATTCACAGACAGATTTCATCAACTGCCTAAAGATTTAGATCCTTTAAAAGAAAACCTTGCTTCCCAACAAAGATTTACTTTTTCTTCACCATTCCATTTCTCTTCTAGCAGAGGATGGCCTTGCCCTGCTCACCAATTAGCAGCCTTTGAAGGTCTGTCTTGTTGAGGCCAGATGAAAAATGGTTAGAGTCAGGCAGACCCAGCTCAAACCCTTGCTCTGTGCTTCCTGGTTGTACAAATGTGTACAAGTTAACTTCCCTTTGCTTCTGATTCTTCTGCCTGTAAAATAGAAGCAATAAAATAGAAGCCCCCAGGGGATGCTGTGAAGAACAGCACCCTCTCCCCCCCCTGCCCCCCCCTACCCCCGTACATCACACCCCATCTCAAAAGTAGACCAATTAACTATTAGAACTCTGAGAGATTTAATTGGGATTGTTATTCTTGTCCTCGTTCCACAAACCAGAATATCAAGGCCTCAAGTGGTTGGGAGACTGGAAGCATCCGATCTTAAGTTCAGTCTTGTATTTTATTGCTTAGCTCATGCAACTCTACTCTGAATATAAGATTGATTTTTTTTTTTATTTTTGGAGTGTGTGATTTTATTTTCCCCCAGATGCATTTTAGAAACAAGGAGGTCAGTGTTCTTCACCAGCTTACCTACCATTTCAGACTTGCTAGACTCTTTTTCAGTTTCCTCCATAAAAATAAAATTGCAGGGCTCAGAATAGAACAGCACACTGGAAAAGTTTCCCAACAAAGGGAGACCTGATCGTGCAAAGTAGGATCTGGCCTTCAACTTGACATCTGCCCAGCTCAAGATAGAAAATAATGATGTCATTACTTTTCCACCCGACCCTGACCCTTGAGAGCACAGATGGTTAAAAAAAAAAAAAAAAAAAAAAACAAGAGAGGAGAAGGAAGGTAGCAGATTCTGCTGTCTCCCATCAGTGTTGAGAACATAGTAATAAAGATAGAGAAGCCTAGACCCTAAATCCCAAAAGAACTTTCTGCTAGAAAAATACATCGCTTTCTTCCTTCATGGCCTGGAATCTCCCACTCTAGTTCTGCTGCTTCTAGAACTGGAAGTCCAGTTTCTTATACTTTCTAGACAGAAAAAAAGTAAGTGGTTTCCATTTCTAAACCTTAGTATGTTTTTCCTCCTTCTCTGTGAACATACGATCAACTGCCAAAATCCTGCATCATTTCTGGTAACATGCAAATGTCAAACCAAGATGGCTGCCGCTATCAGGGGCCGGCTGAAGAAGTGGTCAGCTATGGCCTCTTACAGATTGTCCTATCTAGAGCCTGCAAAAGCTCAGCTTGATTAGCCTTACTCAGCCCTTAGCCAAGCATGGGTTGGGGAAAAGCAGCATTAGTACCTGCTTCAGAGCTCACAGTAATCATTTTACCTGCAAGCTCCAAAGGCTTGCAGAAGCTAAAGAAAGCACCATAATAATAAGCCTTTTCTAGCACACTTACCTAAGCTGTGGGAGTCCCGCTAAGTGTTTTATATATGTTATCTAATTTACACCTAGCCCCAACCCATGAAGTCATTTCCCATCCATGTCTGAGAGAGCTAGCACTTGCAGAGCTAAAGTCATTTGACTGAGGTGCACAGCTAGGAAATGGCAGGCTGAATCTGAAAGCGGAGCTGATCAGCCTCCAGAACAATGGCTTTCCCTTTACATTGTCACTCCTAAGACACAGCACCCATCGTAGATGTCACATGTTCTCTCTGAAAGACAGCTGCTAAATCATTCATTCCATAGACTTTTTGTATGGCCATACTGGGGCTTAAACTCAGTGCCTTGGCATTATCCCTTAGCTTAAACTCGGTGCCTAGGCATTGTCCCTTTTTCAAGGCTGAAGCTCTACCACTTTGAACCACAACTCCACTTCTGGATTTTTGCTGGTTAATTGGAGGCAAGAATTTCACAGACTTTCCTGCCCTGGCTGGCTTCAAACCACAAACCTCACAACTCAGTCACCTGAGCAGCTTTATAAGCATGAGTCACCAGCATCCAGCTCAGTAGGTATTTTATTCAGCACATACAATAGGCATTGTGCTAAGTATAGGGAATGCAAAAATGAACAAGAAGCTCATAGCTTAAGAAAGGACAGTCACTAAATAATGTCTTCTCTGTAGAGAGACACTTGTACCTTCAAATACATTTCAGGAAATCCAGGAATAAAAGAGGATGGGGATAACTTTCCTGCAGCCAAACCCATAGAGAGCCAATAACTATTCAGAATCCAGGTGATGAGGCCAAGGGGCAGCCTCTCAGTATGCTATACATCAGAATAACCAAATTCTCCCATGTTCCAAGGGAAGAGTGTAATGGAGTCTGTGGACCAGGGGTTAGGATGCAGCTCTGGAGGACAGCATGGTTCCCAGGAGTGGGTCTGACTCCAGTAAATGCCAGCATGCAGAGTGGGTGTGTCCTCACAGCTCTATAGAACATGGATACAGGATCATGATTCAAATTCTTCCTCAATGTCACCATGACATATCCTGATGGGAAGAATAATCTGTTCTTCCAAAAAAAGAAGAAAGAGAGAAAAGATGGGGGAGTAGGGATGGAGGGAAGGAAGAAGCTAGAAAAATCTAAATCTGACTAAGCTAAGATCCAAATAGATTAAGAAATGGTAGAATCTGACCAAGTTGACCTGGATGTGACTCAAATGAACTCCCTACACCAGTCTCCATGGTGACAAGAGTTAGAAATCTAATCAAGCCAGAGGAAAATGTAGAAAGCTATATTTCTTCACCTGAAAAGTTTGAACCCAACCACAGAGACTATCGTGAGTTCAAGTAAGCTTCCATGGCAGCCTGAACCAAGCAGAAGTAGAGCTGGAAAGAAGTGAGTAGCTTCAAGTCTGCATTTCAGAGGTAGAATTTATCATTCATTTTTTTCAATAAGTTTTTTATTGTGAAAATACTGTACAGAGGGGTTACAGTTACACGAGCAAGGTAATGGTACATTTCTTATCAAACATTGTTGCTTCCTCCTTTGTTTTTCCCCTACCATCCCTTCCCTCTCCACCTCTACAACTTTACTTCCCCCTTCCCCCTCACCCTCACCCCCCCAACACCCCCACCTAAATTGTAAAGTTCATTTTTCAACATAGTGTCTTGTACATCTCATTGTTGCAATGGGTCAACCTGTATCCTTATTTAAACAATTTGTTTCTTCCCTTCCCCTCCCCAAATTATACCAACATCAAATAATGAAAACTTGGGTTATACCATGGGGGAGGGACATACAAAGCAACAAAAAAAAAAAATCACATGGTACCTTATAAATACGTTAGAAACAATAGAAGAAAGAAAAAACCACTTGCGTCCCTATCTTGGGGTTCATTTCGCTTAACATCATTTTATCTGACCATTTCTGCTTGTCCCAGACATATACTAGTTAGGGGTTCGACTTCAAAACAGATGAAGTGAAAAATGCTACATAATGTAGATTACACATTAAAAAAAAATAAACCAGGGTAAGTGTCAAGGGTGGAGACTTTGTCCCCCTCAATTTCATGGGCTGATATCCTAATCCCCAAGTCCTTGAATGTGACCTTCCTTGGAAATGGGTGTTGGCACATGTAATTCATTAGGGTAAGATGCTGTCATACTAGAGAAGGCTGAGTCCCCATGACAGAGATATGGGAACAAAGCTCTGGGCATGAAGAATCCAACCTGTGATACTTTGATCCCAGCCTCCAGGCATGTAGACATTCAATATCAGTTGTTTAAACCCCCTGAGTACATTGTTTGGCATACATGGTTATGACAATCCTAGAAAACTTGGAAATCCACATTTTTGTTCCTCACTCATTTCCTAAGTACCTCATAGGATCTAAGAAAAACCGAAGTGCTCTGAGGGATTCAAAGCTTGACCTTGTCTGTGATAGTTATTTTCATTATGAGGATTGCAATCTCATACCTGCTACCTCGGTCACAGTAGGGATTGCCAGGGCCTTCTAGAAGGCTGTTGTAGGTGAAAGCCACAGGGTCCTAGAAAGCCACAAAGCCTCACAGCCCTGCATCATGGTCCCCATCCAAAACCTAACGGCCTCTGATTATCTGCCTTCTCCATCGACTCTGTAGGCTTTATCACTCCTGACCAAGTCTCCTCTCCCAACACCAACTCCCAAGTATTTCTAGAACATTCACCCTTGGAAAAAAGAATTCCTAATCCTCACTGTCACTAAATATTACCTGATTTTCCTCCTTGCTTTAACTGAACCCTGACTCTGACCTGAGGATATGGGCCCTTGTCCCTTCCATCTGAATGATGTCCTTTTTCTCTCCCCTCATCCTTGAGGGTGTGGCGGTCCCCACAACAAGACTATTTCCCCTGACAGAAAACTATATCTGTCTGTGCTCTCCTTTCCTTCTCTTCTGGAGACTAAAGACTCACTACATTCTGTGAAGATAGTCCTGGAGCCTGAGTCCCCGCTTACCTTTGCTCTTGTAGCCTGGAAAACCTTGCCTCATCACTAAGGATGGGGAGAGAACACCTGTCTGACTCAACCCCTTTGCCTGGGTACAGAACCAGGACGTTGGTCTAGGACCTTTGCACAGAGTTCAAATGTCCTTTTCTCTCAAGATCATTGTTATCATTACAGTCTTGAGAGCCAAAATCTTCTTTCGATGCTCCAAAGCAGAACAAGGAAGCTTCCTTCCCTGAATTACTGGTAAAAATTTCTTGATCTTCTTTGATATAATGGAAGCCACAGAAGAATACATTTCATAGAAAGAATATATCCACACACAAAAATGAATTCACTGTTATTCTGCCCTAGCTGCCTGCTGCTAGCTAATAGGGAGAAGGAGAGACTGGAGAGGGCTAAGATAGTCAAAGCATTAGTAGGGAAAAAATGTAAAGGTATCCAATTTGAAGGTATTACTCTACATTATTTCTTTTTTTTTCTTTTTCTTTTTTTAGATCCCAGACCGACCTCAGACTCGGTACCTGCAGCTTTCACTCTTTGGTTAGAGCTCTACCAACTGAGTCACACCTCCAACCCCCTGTGTTTTTTTACTTGTTGGATTTTATCTCAGGCCATTCTTCTCCACCCCACACCCAGGGAACGGTACTCACCAAGTACCCTGAATGACACGCACCTGAACTGACCTCAAGAAAACTGAAGGCAAATTCCCCTGATTTTCTCTGTAATACTTTTAATTCACAGTGCATGCAATAGTATCAATAGTCAAGGAACTTTTGGTTTGCAAGAACCCAGGGGAAAAAAAGATGAGGAAGACCAACCAGAGCTGTTCATCTCAGAGAAGTGACACAATACAAAGGCAAATGATGCCCATGGAGTGGAATCCAGTTCCTTAGGGCCATGAGGTACAACCAAATCCTGAACTTAAACCAGCCAACCCAAGGATAATGGAGGAAGAGAAGATATAGAATCCTAAAATGATAAAACAAATACTGGATGACTGTTTATCTGGAATCTTCTAGAATCTTCTACAGTTTAGATTTTAGATGACGGTTCCATTGCCTAGAAGAGTGAGGAAGTGAAATCATTATAGGAAACATTGCCCAATACATTTCTATGGCATACTTGAGGCTTGATTGATACCCATTATCCTTACAAACAGACATCTCCCCTCCTCCACTCTAAGCTCACGGCCCATTTTTCACAGCTCATTCGCTATATGGTTTTCCTCTTGACCTTTCAGTGACATCTTATTGAACTTCTAATTCTGATTCCTTGCTAAGGTAAGCCATGATACTGCCATTTACCCTCCTGCGTGGATGGTCTCTACCTTCCTGTGTCTCTAACTTTCTGCCTGGATGCTTGCTTTCTGCCTCTCTGCATCACATTGTCTCAAAAGCCCACCGAGTCCTTTCCCAACTCAGGCTTAGAGCTGCTCAGATGCCTCATCAGGCTTCTCCTCCTTCAGATGGGACTGGAATGCCACCTCTTCACAGATACCCTGGATATCAGGAGGTTCTATCCCCCTGCCCCAACCTCTCCATTCTCTGTCTCAGCATTCAGAGTATTTCCTTCATAGGCCTAACATGGTAAGTGGCTTCTGTGGAGGCAGACTAGATAAACATGGGGAAGGGATAGGGACAAATTACATGGAAGCTGAAGCTAAAACAGCTGTAGAGTTGTATTGACTACCCAAATGGTAACAGAACAAAACCACCTAACTCTGGCTGAGATAGTATGGCCAACCTAGGTAACTATTGTCTTTTGCTTCATTAAAATGGCACATCCATATTATTAATCTTGCAGAGCTGGCTGTCCAGATCCCTTATCTGACATCCCAGCACATCCAGGGACTCAATACAAGCATAGAAAAAGAGGTGAAACCTTTTTCCCAAAAGATTCCAGTCCATTCTTAGAGTTCCTCACCTTTTCCATTCTTTAACTTATGAGCAATCCTACCCTCCATTAAAGTTCACCCATAAGACAAGTTATCTAGAATCCTGGAATCTAGGAGGACACAACCCACCCTGGGAAATCCATGCTCTCTTCTTGAGTATGGACTTGCATTTTCACTTTGTACTGAGAGTGCTCTTCCCCTTCCAATTCCATGTTTTTGTGTGATCCCTGTATTGCCTTATTTCTATCAATGGGAAGAATTTAGAAAAACTGGGTGGAGTCCTCAATTTCCCTATCCTGGGACTTCCCAGCCCCTTATCATTAGCAACAGTGTCACTAACACAAAATGCCTTAGAAAATAAACTTCTATTGTAGCTTCTAGCTTTGGAGGTTTTGGTCAGTGCTCAGTTGGCCCCATTGCTTTGGACCTGTAGCAACTCCAACAATTCATTGGAGCAAGAATATGCCAGAGCAAAACCACTGGCCTCATCATAAACCAAGAGGCAAAAGAGAAAAATGAGGGAGAGAAGCCTGGGGACTTTTCAGGGATATTCAAAAAGGCCCAAACGGTAACACTCACTCTGTCACTGTTTCATTGGTTTTGTTGTTGTTATTGTTGCCATCTCTTATCTCAGAGAGCATATAGCATTATAAAGGTGAAAGCTATAGCACTCTGGTTTAATCTTTTATTTTCAGGGACTAGCCCAGTGCTTAGCCTCAGTAAGTACTTGTTAGTTGAAAGAAGGAATGAATCTCAGCTTCCTGGATGGAGAAAGAAGAAGGAACTGTTCCTCTGTTGATGTGGGTACTACCTCACAACATCTGTTTATAGTACCCTAGAGAGCATTTTGCCTTAACAAGCCCAGGAATTTACATTTTTGGAACACATGTGATTACTAGTGACATTAAACTAGTGGTGAGCAACCTTTTCTGGTTAAGAGCCAAATCCAACAAAACACAAATGTTTATGATCAGCATTTTAAAATTTAATATGAAAATACCTTTTCTGAATCCTATGGGATAGAAAGAGTGGTGAGGAGATTTGTTATGGAGAAGCTTTACTGATCAGATAAATATCAATGGACCAATGAGTATTATTATTCAACCATTAAAATGCAAATGTGAGCAGCAACCCATTCTCTAATAAGAAATATATATGTCTTTGTCTTTGTCCCCAGTTCCTGACACAGAGCTTCTAAAACTCTTGGAATTTCCTAAGTGATGGAGTTGATTAGAATAGTTTGTGTCATTCAGTCATACTTGAGTTTATGCTAGTGAGGTGACAATGGTATACCCCTAGATAGCTTCAGAATAGGGGCTGTTTGCCAGAGAAACCAATCATATGACTAGAGGGTTGACACTTTTATCCTGACATCTGAGAAGAAGGAAGACCAATGACCAATGATCTCATCAACTATGCATACATAATGAAATTTCCATGGGAATCCCTAAAGGAAGGAGTTTGGATAGCTCTGAGTGGAGATGCTGGAATGTGGCCTGAGTAGAAAGGGATGGAAGATGTATATCCTTCCCTGTGCCTTCCCCTGTGAATCTCTTCCCTTTGCCTGTTTCTTATTGTATCCTTCCCTAATAAACTAGAAATAGTAAGCCCAGTGCTTTCCTGGGTCCTGAGTATCATTCTATTAGATTATTGAACCTGACAACTATATTGTGGCAGCAGATGGAGTGATAACCTGAAAATGGTAGCCAGCATCTGAAATGAAAGCAGTCCTAGTGGATTGAGCCTCTAATATGTGGGATCTGATGCTAATGCTTGAATTGAATTGAATTGTAGGACACCCAGCTGAGAGTTGAGCTATTGTTGGGAAGACAAAACAAAACACAACACACATTTGAAGTCAGAAATATTGGGAGTAAGTACAGCCTGACAATAGGGGTATGTCAGCCTTTCAAGTCATGCTCTCTAAAGTAAAAAAAAAATCACAACCCAACTCGAAAGGGGTAGAATGGGGCCAAAGGGAAAGAGGTAGATGAATGAAGAAGAGAAGATGGGAAAAACGCAGACAGGAATCCAGTGTATATCCTACAAAATTAAGAAGAGTGGGGAAAGAGATGGGTAGGGGAGGATGGGTGAGAATGTTGAAAGAGGTGACATTGATCAAGATGCATTCTATTCATGAACTGCTTTGTTAAATGGAAACTCCTCTGCATAACTACTAAAAGATAATATTTTTTAAACTTAGAGAAACATACCGCAGAACAAATACATTAGAACTTCTATTTCTTTTTCCCTGTCCTTAAAAAAACACATGGTATGTGAACATAAAGAATATGTATGTAATTTTAAAATAAATATACATACACTGAGATACATATTTAAAACCTTCAACAGATGGGAAAATATGCTGAAGCTATTGGAGACTATTGATGTCACATTCCCAGATGCATGAACTTAGTTCTTTTTTGAAACAACACTTTGAGAAACATAGTCAATACTTGATAGATGGGAAAACTGAAGCTTGGTGGTAAACTGATTTTACACATGGTATTAAGAACACAGCCTGCACAAGAATGTACTTACACCACCCCATTAATTTCTCTATTACCTGTTTACAACAGCATTTATGAAAGGATTTAGGATAAGAAGACAGAAGATATGCTACCCCTGAATACTCACACACACACACACACACACACACACACACACACACACACCTCAACTTGGTACACCTACTCCAACAGAACCTCTGCTATGGTCAAGGTATGAGATTTACAGAAAGACTTGGCTACCACCAATTTCCTGGAGCTGTCTCTCTAATACCCTCCTGCCTTCTTTCCCAGTCTGGAACTCACCTCTCATCCTTCAGAGAAAATGAATCTGGAGAGTGTGATTATGACAGAAATGATTTTTAAAACAGCCTGGAGGTGGCTGGGTCCTTCTGGACTCACTAGTGTGTTAAGACAAGCACTGGCCAAAAGAGAAAGCAGGAAGGCTAAATCTGGAGTGAATGAGATGGACAGTCCTCTGAAAGTTCCCTGCAGGAGGCACAGATGAGAATAAAGATGGTAGAAGGGAACCTGGCTCCAGCCACAGGGACAAGTCTATAAGTAGGAGGCTGGAAGTATGTAGTGGGGGTGGCAGGGACCCAGTCAAGAGAAACGAAGCTCATGACAGACTCATGTCCTCGTGAGGACGATGGTCAGGGGAACTGACGACTTATTCCCTGGAACTGAACTGAGGCAGAAAGTTTATTAACCAGGAATGAAGGAAGAACCCAGTTATTAGAATTAAAACACATGGTCACAATATACCAGCAACAATGCTGGCTTATCGCCATCAGCTACCCATTTGCTGGACATTGATGAAAGTGAACTAAACAACTCCAGGGCAGTGATGGGAGGGAGGGAATGAGAGAGAAAAAGGGAACAGTTTATACTACGTGATAGGAAAGAAATGTATATATTGCCCAGTTTGGAAAAATTAGTTGTAGTGCCAAAGTTTGTAGAGTTCATGAGCTTTATAGACCATGATAATGACAATGACAATGACATTGTGAAGGTTAAAATGTGTTTATGACTTTAGCTAAGTATCACTATCTTACAACACTGTGAAATTTGTGAAATTTATGTAATCACTTAATCTCATTAAAGAAAAAAATGAAGAAAAAAGCTAAGACAGACACTAGGAATTGTGCAATACAAGTAGGAAAGTATACCACCTTTATGCATCCATTAGACAAACATACATTGAGAGTTTACTATATATCTCCCAAAGTGCAAGGAACTAAGTACCCTAGTAAATAAGGTCTCTGACCATGCCCTGCTGAGCTGTACAAAAGGGACAGAACCAGAACTAGAACCAGATGCATTGGTGCTGAAAAGGGATGGATGGGCAAGTGATCAAAGGGATTTTGTGCTTCTTTTATCAAGATGAAAAGATGCAAGCATAGTCAAGAATCCTAGCATATTCATTAATGAAAAAGAGCCTAAAAGAGACAAAGCTTGGATATAAATGGGAGGGAGATGATACTTACCGCATCTGCTATCTTTTTTTTTTCTGCATCTGCTATCTTAATAATGACACATTTCTAGAAGGGCTATTAGTGGGCTGTGCTATATTACCTGATGAGAAAGCTTGACATTTGGATGAACTGGTTTTGAAGTTTTAAGGCTCTGATACTTTGCTGGCCATGTGGGTTTGGACAAATCATTGTGTTGGTTTGTTTCCCCCTAGGACCTCAGATGGACAGAATTCAATCCAGCATAGTCCGTGATGCTTGACACATTCTCCTCATTAGTTCATCATATGGCATGAATTCATTCATATCATTGCATGTAAATTATCTTCTTTGAACTGTATTATACTCATTATGGGAATGCATAGATGGATCTCTGGTCCATGTTAGAATTGGCAAGACCTATCAATGGGAAAAGGAGAAACTAGTAAGTAAAATAAAATAATTGTCCATATGGAGTAAGATAAAAGGGAATCTCCTAAGTGATACCATATGTAAAAAAATCAACTCCAGATGAATTTAAACCTTACATGTCATAGTTCTATCTCTAGGACCCCACAAATATTCCATTGAACTGGTCTAGCATGGGGCATGGCCTCACAAACCCAATTTAACAAAGTAGCTATGGCCCCGCACCCAAGCCTACTCAATACCTACATTGCAGTGGAAGGTATTGCAGCAGGAACTAGAACAGAAGGCACTTCCCTCAAGAGCCAAGAGATCACAGTATGTGCCTTCTGAGACCAAGGGCACATTTTACACGTGTAGGTTCATGCTAGTGCCAGGAATGAGGGAAGTTACCCACACAGTTCCTGTTACCTACCCCCTGCCCACTCCTGCGCCACATGGATCTCTGTTACTGAAAAGGCCATGAGGGACTGCAGTGGTTCCTGTTGCTGCCTGCCCTCCCTCAGGCTTGTGCTGTTGAAGGGGTTAGAAGGATCACTGTCACCCCAGCCTCTCTCCCACCCTTACATAGTTTCTAAGCACCCACCTCTATTAAGATAGGGTGAGTACCACAGAGGGGACACTGTGCTTCCTTTTCCCATGCAGTATCTGAGCTCACACTAGTGCTGGTCTTGAGACAAGTGCTTTTGGGATAACTGCCACTACTAGGCACTGCCTCTGCGAGAGGCCTGGCCAGCAACAAAGTGAGCATCAACAATGCCTGAGGAAAGTTCAGTCACCCAAGCAGGACCACCACTCATATCACTGGGGTGGTCACACAGTGAGCACCCTCACTCACTGCCGTCGGCATCACACCTGCCTCAGCTGCTAGAATATCCCTACCTGTGTGGACCGAAGACAGTGTCTGTCTTCGACTTTGCTGTGGTAGCATTGTACTCAAAGTCACTAATCACATCCAAAGTGTCTACAAGGTGATGGCTGTACAGTCTCCAGCTGGAACTAAAGCCAGTCTTGAATATTGAAATCAACAACGTAAAACATTTCCAGGAGAAAGCTGCTTGCCACCCTATAAAGGAGGTGAAGGTAAATGATGCAGCAGATATTCAACTCTCAATGTAGGAACGCAAAAGAACGAGAAACAAAGCAATACAGTTATCTTTAAAAGATCACAATCACTCTAGCAATAGAGCTCAAAGGAAATGATACTGATGAAATCCCTGGTTAAAAAAAAAATGAAAAGAATGATTAGAAAGAAACTCAGTTGGATACAAGAAAATACAAATAAGGCAATCAAATAAATTAGGAAAGCAACACAAACTATGAATGAGTGGTAAAAAAAAAAATCCTGGGCAAAGTGGTAATGATCCTGAAAAATAACCAAATAGAAATCTTAGAAAAGAAGAGCTCAATAGGACAAATGAAAAATCAAACTGAAAGCATGAAAAACAACCTAGATCTGGAAGAGAAAGTATCTGGAAGAGAACCTGGAAGAGAAAGTATCTGAACTTGAAGACAGGTCTTTGGCAGAAGAAGGGAGAGATAATGATGGAAGGCGAGAGTCAATCTTTCAAACTTTTGGGATGCATTAAATGAACAAGTATTCACATTTTGGAAGTACTTAGAGAGAAAAAAGGGAAAAATAGAAAACCTATTCCACGAAATAATAGCAAAAAAACCAAGCCTGATCTTGGCAAAGGTATAGACATCTACAGAAGGCCTATAGGACCTGAAATTGAAATAATCAGTAAAGATCTTCACTCCTGCATATTATAACCAAACTGTCAGAAGTACAAGACAAAGAAAGAATTCTAAGAACTGCAAATGAAAAACTGTCACATTTCAGTATGCCCATTAGACTAACAGCAGATTTCTCAGCATAAAAAGAAGATCAAGAAGAATGGAATGATGAATTTCATTCTTGAAAGAAAGTACTGCCAACCTGAAATACTATACCCACCAAGGCTATCCTTCAGAAACAAAGAAAACATAAAGACTTCCCAAGAGAAGAAAAAAAATGAAGAGATGTATCACTGCCAGATGGGTCTTACAAAAGAAACTTAAGAGAGTCCTACATACAGAAACCATTATTAACATAACAAAAACATGTGAAACTATCAATTCCACTAGAAGAGCAGACACAGACACAAAAAAGGAAATAGAAAAAAAATCAAACCTGATCAACATGGTAAATCACCAAATTACAAAGATGAACAAGAGAGAAAAAAACAACAAAGATTATTCAAAACAATTAGAAGAAAATCTAAAAAGAGTATATCTTTATCTTTTCAACAAAAACTGTGAATCTCAATAAACCAAATTCTGTATTGAAAGGATATGAACAGTCTACAAATAGGTCATAAAAATAAGACCTAAGGGCTAGAAGTGATGATTCATGCCAGTAACCCCAGCAATGTGGGAGATAGAAATAGGGGTAGACAGCCCAGGCAAAATGTTAATAAGACCCTGAGTCTAAAGCCAAGTATGGTGTTCAATTCCTGCGATCCCAGCTACTTGGGAGGAGGAAGTGGTAGGATCATTGTCCAAATACAACCTAAGCAAGGCCTATCTGAAAAGTGAGCTAAAAAGCAAAATCGCTTGGGTACAATTCAAGTGATAGATTGCTTATCTAACAAATGTGAAGTCCTGTATACAAAGACTAGACTAAATATATACACACACATATATACAAACATGCATACATACATACATACATACATACATGCAACAAAAAATATACTGCCTATAAGAAAATACTTTATTAGTGAACAGAGAGAGAATGAAAATGAAAGAATAGAAAAAGATGTTCTATGTAAATAGGAATCAAAATTGAACAGTAGTAGCTCTATTTATGTTTGACAAAATATGATCAACTTGGATTTCTCCCAGAGATGCAAAGTAACTATGTTCAGATCTTGGGGTATGGAAAGAATTTTTTTTTAGAGATTGTACAGCATTGGTTATAAACACAGCTGATCATTAAAGAATCTATTAAAGTTAGGAAGTTTTCTATCAAAAGATAACTTCCATTTCCTCATTTTGAAATGTTCATTATAATGTCTACCTTAAGTTGGATATGGTAGTACATGCCTGTAATCTGAGCATTCAGCTGATCACACAATTTAAACACAACTGGGATAGCAAGTAACCGAGAGCTTCTCATATTTAGATGCTGTGTGAGAACTTCATATTTTTTTTTGCTTTTAAATTTTCTTTTGATTTTTAAATATATTATTTCTTTGGCCAAGCGTGGTCCAAAATCATAGATGATAAATCTGTCAAGAAGACAGATGTATGATTGTCTTTATCTAGAATTTATCTAGAATTGTGGGCACCTAGTATGGGCATTGGGAGGGGACTAGGTCAAGACGCAACACAGCACTTTCTAGTTCTCATTCCATCTCCTACTACCTGTGCGAGTCCAGATTCATCATTTCGTTGGTGCTGTGTCTTTAAGACAGGTCACCATTTGATATCTCTACTACTCCACAGGTACTATGGGATAATATTTTCAAAAGCATCTGAAGAGCCTAACAAACTCCTTTGTGTGTTTCCCACTCCATCCCTTCCCTAACTGGAATCAGGGAATTGGGGGCAGGAGAACAGCATCTTGTGTTTAAAAATACAAAAAAAAAAAAAAAAAAAAACCCAGTTCAATGGCTTAAAAGCCTTTACTTGTTAAACAAGAACTTTGTGGGCACCACTTCACACAGTCCCATGGGGCTCACATGCCAGCTGGGATGTGCCCAGGGCACCGTGCCAGGTGCTGAAGGTAGAAGCTGAACATGGCCGCGCTGCCCTCTGAGGGTCGCAGTGCAATGGAGGTCATCAGTGAGTGAGCACGCAGCTGGACAGTGACCCTGGCCATGGACTTAGCCCTGACCCTGTTCCTCCACTGACTGCATCTCCTCTGCTTCCTGGGTGAGGACAGGCCAAGAAAGCAGACTTCCCAGGTGCCCCGGGCTGCTTTATGTTAGTCTGTATCATCTTTTTCTGGTTTTGTTCAATTTTCTGCAAGCTTTTCTATCTGGCTCACTTATCTCCCTTTATCCCTCAGAACCATCACAGTAATTCCATTGACCAGCGGGGACCAGCGGGGACATTTTCCCATCAGAGCAGAGCTGACCCCCTCCTCCCCCCATCAGCTCTCTGACCCAGTGGTAGAGCCACTGCCTGACTTCATTTTTTAGGTCAGCGGGGATTTTTTTTTTTCCTAACCATACCTGTTTCTTTTAACTTTTAAGTTTCTGGCTGCTAGGCTTTCTTTTCTTAATTACACTTGGAGCTGCAGTTCACAGAACAAGAGCCTACCTACATTGTTGGGTTTTGTGTTTTGTTTTTGTCTTGGAGGGGTGTGGGTTGTGTTTTCTGAAACAGGGTCTCACTGTGCGGCTAGGCTATCCTCCACCTCAGCCTCCTGATTACAGACTAGCACTACAGAGCTCCTGGCTCCAATCCAGTTTTAAGGTGAGTTGAGATTCTGTGGGTGGGGAATTCTATCATCTTACCTCCCTAATCAAAGCAGAGCTGAGTTCAACCTACTGTAGGTAAGAGAATGAAAACAGCTGGTGAGTGTGGTACACCTTGGAAAAAGTTCTGAACTAGTTGCCAGGGAAAGAGGCACCGGGCTTGGCCCAGTACTCTATCACAGCGTCAAAAGCAAGTCACCTAACGTTTTTGACTCAAAAGCACTGTGTCTCTTAGCCTCCCTCATGACGTAATTGGAGAACCAAATGCATGAATTGCTATCAACAAGCCTAGTAAACTGTAAAGCGCTGTTTGGTTGGCTAAAGACGCGGGTCAAATCTAGGGATGCTGGCATGGTATGCCTTGTGGATGAACACAGCTCCATAGAATCAGGGTTTGAGTCAGCTCCTGCTCAGTATTCACCCCAGTGCTTGGCACGTTAAATGATAAAGAAACGAACAAATTAAACTACGAATCCATGGGGTATGAACTGTCAGGTTCCACTATTTAGCCGAGAAGCCCATTAATGGCTGGTGAGAATAAAAAATACCACCTAAAATGCAGCTTAATGCCTTTCCTGAATTTGCATATGTGAATTGAGCCCCATTTGTGTGAAAACTGAAAAAGCTGATCCAGCCTTGTGATATATATCTGCTCATAAGGAAACAATAATTCCTGACCTAGGGTGAGCTCCTGGAGACTGCACATGGGCAAACCAGTGTTATAATAGTGGGATCCTATTTGCTTGGAGCTTTGCAGTTTACCTACTCTCATTCCGACCTTCAAAATAGACCATAGGTACCACAGGTTAGTTTCATTTTCTAGAGGAAGAACTGGGCTCAGGGAAGTGTGGAAACTTACACCACATCACAAGGCACAGCTGGGATCGGGGTGTGGTTCTCTACCCCATAGCCCTTTCAGCTGGCTAGTACAGTAATGAGGATGTTCCCATTGCTAGGCTGACAGCCTTATAACCATCCAAAGCATAGTGATTGCCTTTGTATTTTTCCAGAAATTCTGTTACCCTGAATCCCTGAAGAATAGAGTAGGGCCTCTCCTGATAAAAGCAGGGCAAATTGGCAAAAATAAAAGTTTAAAAAAAGTTAAAAAAAGAACAAAGAATCTTTTCACTCTAGGCTATAGACCTAGTAATTCAAATGATTTGAAATATTTGACTTCAATAATAATCAATTGCAGACAGGGGAGAGGAGTGGCCAGATCAGTAGACCACTTGTCTAGCATGTGTCAGGCCCTGGGTTCAATTCCCAGCACTGTAAATAACAACAACAATAATAATAATAATAAGTTGCAAAATGTAATGTGACTTTTCTCCCCATCTAGTTAGAAACAATAAAATTAATGTTGATAAGGATATAGTAAAAACCCATGGTTATATTCAACCCTGGTGACCTTACATACTGTGACTAGCTTATGAAAGCTATCCGATCACACACATCAAGAGCAATGAAATTGTTCACACTCTCTGAACCAGTAACCTTACATCTGGGAACCTATCCTAAGGAAATAACATGAAAGAGAGAAAGAAGAAAAAAAAGTACTTTACTGAGTCCTGGCTATAGGATTCTCTCCTGAATTGCAGTGAGATCTCACAGTATATTTTTAATACATTTTCTTTCTGTTTAAGCTAGTTTGAGTTGGTTCCTGTTACCTACCTGGCACCAGATCTGTCATTAGAAAAACCCTCATACATAAAAATAGCTAATAGCAATATTAATATCCTCTCCTTTTTTTTTCCTTTTTTCAAAATTGACTCTAGTTGACCTCTCTTGCCTCACAGCCTGGCAGCCCATCTTTCTGTATGTTTCCTTGCATTGCAACATGCTGGTGAATTCAAATGCCTCTAAGTTCATAGAGGGGCCATGAATGAACATGATCTTGACTTTGGAAAGTGTTAGAATCATCTGGGAAGCTATTGAAAACACTGGCTGCTGGACACACACACACACACACACACACACACACACACACCAGCACAAATGACTCCCAATACCTTTGGTTGAGACGGTCCCTTGTAAGGCCAAGAATGTATACTTTTCATAAGTGCCAGGTCACATTGATGCTGGAGACCACAGCCTGAGAACAACAGGTTTAAGCAACAGTCTGCCTCCTTTGAATTTCTTCTGGCACATTCCCTCTCCATCTTTCTAGCCCCTGAAATCCCAGCCCTACTCTTTAGAGCAAATATCCGGTCACACCAAACTGAACTCATGACTTAGCCCCTGCCTATTTTTCTTTGGGCCAAATACAAGCACCTATGGCCGTGCACTAGAGGATGAGAGTTAGCTGTATCATGGGTTCCAGCTCCTCCTGTCTGGAAAGCTGGCCCAGAGCTTTAGCACCTCTGTGTCTACATAGCTAACACAATGCTTGGCACATAGTAGTCATAGGCAAATGGGAGTCTGAATTATTCCTCACTGCCTCCCTCCATAAAAAAAGTTATGGCTTAACGCTGTTCCCACGGGATCTATTAGCATATTGAACAGCTATTTTTTTAAAAAACCACGATTAGCCATGATAGCAAAAGAAACACGAGCAGAGCTTATTAGTTTGCCAGGCCCGTAAATATCATCTTGCTTTGCTCTCTAAACTCCCTAATGAAGATAGCAGCTCTCAGGCAAATAAATAAAACATTAGGTTGACAACACACGGCACATCACAAGCACAGTCCACTAATTTGCTCATTGCTGAAGGACATTAGCTGCCTTTGGGATAATCTCCATAAGCACACGGCCCAGTCTCCCTTTCTCCTGGATCAATTGCATCAAGCTACAGTTTTAATGTTTTTCAATGTCTTATATGCATTTTATTTCAATAACTTTTAAAATAGCAAGAGATCCATCTTAATCAAATGAAACGCTATTTTTCAGTAATTG
Organism: Dipodomys spectabilis; assembly: GCF_019054845.1. Classification (NCBI taxonomy): domain Eukaryota; kingdom Metazoa; phylum Chordata; class Mammalia; order Rodentia; family Heteromyidae; genus Dipodomys; species Dipodomys spectabilis. The sequence continues at coordinate 24,729,897 of NW_024870817.1, read as the reverse complement.
TCCTTAAAAAGCCAATTCCTGTTCTGGAAAAAACATCTTTTTGACTCACAAGTGGCTGGGCTAAACAGTGTTCTCAGAATATTAATGTGAGCTTAAGCTATTAAAATGTCATGGTTAACCTTTTTAAAATCTAATTAAATTAAAATAATAATATGTAGAACAGTTTCCCTGAAAGGAAAGGCTCCTTTTCAAAGAACCTGTTCCCAGTCTCTCAGCTAACACCTTAAAGCCATGATGGGAAGGAGGTTTGCATGCAGACAAAGAGAGCCAGGCTGTGCACCTGCTGTGATTAACTTTTAGTTGTTAGTATTAGAGTTAATTATGGTAGCATGCTAGAGGGCAGGGACAATTTACTTGCCTGATAACACCTAATAAGATATATTTGCAGATGCCAGCAACTCCTGGACTTAATCAACAAATTATCAAGACAATCAATGTTGTTGGGCCCCATGTCCTTTTCCCACTACCCATCCCCAACCCCCCCCCCCCAAAAAAGATAAGAGTCCAAGGGCAGAGCACTAAGGATGTAAGCAAGCAGCTCACAGAGAGCTAACATCAGGCTTGACTCTCTCCTGGATGGCCAGAGCCCTTGTTGAGAAAGGCCTAATTCTGTTAAGAACACAGTTCCATCCAGCCCATACCAGATGCAGGGAAATTAATATCTGAGAACTCCATCAGTTCTCAGCTAGCTGAGTTCTGGAAGGCTTCAATTAGAGTCCTATCTATTTTATCTTGTATGGGGAAAAACTTGTAACCCCCAAGGCATAGGACTTACCTCTTGCTATACGGCTGATGAATTCTTGTTTCTTTATTTGATCATCTATGCTTGAATAAAGTTTTGAACAACTGAAACTATGATGTTAAAAAGCTTTCAAATTCTGCAAAAGAGCATGCTCTCCTCTCTAACATCGTTATAAGCCTCAATGCACTTTGAGGAGACAGGACTGAAAACATGCCTGGAAAACAAAACAAGAACGTCGCAACCATGACTACTTAGAGGGGTCAGTACAGAAACAGAGGTTATCACAGTGGCTTTCCTTGGACCACTGAAAGCTGAGCTGTCTCATAATTTTCCAATCTTCAATAATGAAAGATGACCAGCATTCACCATGAATACCTAGATTCCAAGATGCATTCATCTATGCCTCCCATTAAGGCATAAGCATTTATTTCTAGAGCATGACTTGGTGAGAGCCTGTGTTGAACATGTTCCTGATGTCACTAAATGGGAGTTATTTAGGACTAAGTTCTTGGTACTTAACACACTGCCTATCTTATACAAAATGGTTTTATGGCAATGGTAAGTATCTTTATTGATCCTCTGACTTCCAAAAGATACCATAACCACACATGTCTAGACTAATCATACACATAATTTAAGTGGATTTCCCCTTCCACAATGCAGTAACCCAGAGTCAGCCATGATTCCAAAAGATTAAATGGAAAAATTCTAAAAATCAATCATTCAAAAGCTTAAAATGATACATTTTTCTGAATAGCATTGAAAAATATGTTTTAGGGTGAGCAACCCCAGTTCTAGAAGTTCCAATAAAACTAGGCTCACCTACCCTCCCTTACATACCAATTAAAGAGATATGCATTGGTGAACAGCAGAGAGAGGAGTATTAATTAAGTGCAGCTACATCAGGAAGAGAAAGTCCTTCAGTGATCCCAAGATTGACTTAGGGTACTTGTATAAATGTTAAGTTTAAGGAGGGAAAGTCTCTGGGGCAAGTGGGAAAGGTTTGCATAATTAGGTGATTTGGTCAAAGATGTGCTCACAATCCAAACAACATTGATATTCCACCTTACCCCAATTAGAATGGCCGTTATTAAGAAAACTAACAATAACAGACGCTGGCAGGGATATGACCAAAAGGGAAAACTACTACTCTGTTGGTGGGAATGTAAACTTGTTCTGCCACTCTAGAAAACAGTTTCTCAAAAGCAATCCTACTTCTGAGCATCTATCCAGTTGACATAAAGCAGGCTACACTAAAGCCACCAGCACAATCATGTTCATTGCAGTATTGTTTACCATAGCCCAGATATGAAATCAACCCAGATGCACCTGAGTAGACAAATGGATCAAGAAAATGTGGTATAGGAAGCCGCTGCTTAGTTGCTGTCCAGGCGGAGCTCTACTGTCCGTGTGCGGGCTGTCTACCGCCTGGCCCTCTCTCCCTGCCTGCCACTCTCCACCACCCGGCCTCCACGTGTGCTCGCACTGCTGGGTCCTGTAACCTGAGCGCCCTGGACTCGCATCAATGCTCTGTGGATGGTTCAGAGGAGCTTCCATAAAGCCCCACGTCCCGTGCGCAGGCTGCTGAGGCTCAGTCTCCGGATAGGTACCGAGAAATTGATGATGTTACCTTGAATTTTCTCATCAATGTCTCTGATCTTGAATATCTTAAGAGAGATTCTGGCATATTTTGGTGTTCCCATAGACCAGGTTTTACTGACTTGGAAAAATAAAAATAAATATGGATCAGCTCGGAGTATTGTTCGTATTATTGGGAAAATACTTCCTTTAGAACCTTGTCAAAGACCTAATTTTGAGTTGATCCCACACTTGAACTCTGTGGAATCTAATAATTGTGGATCTGTGGTTCCATCTTTTGCTGATATTTTGTGTGTGGCAAATGATGAAGAAGCTGGTCACCTCAGATATTGAAAAAGCACATGGGAAAAGGAAGACAAAGAATTTGAATTTTTTCCTCCTTTGCAACCAGCTCGGTTTCACCTGTCACCTGGGCAGAACATGCGCATGGAAAATGATGTACCTGTAAGCAAAGCTGCGATTGAAAAGCTGACTGCCCTTGAAGATGAGCTAACTTTTCTTCGCTCTCAGATTGCTGCGATTGTGGCGATGAAGCAACTGAGTAGTGGTAGAAATTCTGGTTCCTGTGACTTGAATGAAGACAGTGGCGTAGGAGGGACCCAATCATCAGCTCAACTGAGAGCAGAACCAGATCCAGATCCATTTCCAAAATCAGCGGTTCCTCCTCCTCCACCGCCACTTCCTCCTCACTGTCCTTCTCTCCAGCCTCCATGGAGCCCCCCCATACAATCTGGATCTACCGATGTTGGTGACTCAGATATTCCAGTAACTGAAGTGAAAAGGCAGCACTCAAGTATGAGGAAGAACATTTATAATCATTCCCCAGACCAAAGAAATGCTGATGTTCCAAACATGTTGGATGTTCTAAAGGACATGGATAAGGTGAAGCTTCGTGCTGTTGAACGGTCACCAGGTGGTAGGCCCATTCATAAGAAGCAAAGACGAAGTTCCCAGTGGGATCCAGTATCTCTAATATCACATGCACTGAAGCAGAAGTTTGCATTTCAACAAGATGATTCCTTTGACACAGGAGATAGATCTTGGGAAGCTTCTCCATTTTCTAGTCCAGAAACTTCAAGGTTTGGACAGTGATCTAAGGGAAAAAAAATAGGTATGATTCCTGGGAAGAGAGGTGGAGGAATGTGCCACATGTCCTCCTCTGCCTTTCCAAGACACACATCCTCTGTTGGTGAGGCCTGAGGAAGACTCTGCGAATTATGTGCTTCTGGAGTTCGGAAGGAAGATCCAGAGTTAACTGGCTACTGAAGAGAGTTAGAGCTATGATTTTTTTTTCTGTGTACTAATATTATTGATAGTAGACTATATACCTCAGTATTTTAAACCAACTGTGATTTCCTAATTTAAGTGCCTTTGAATCTTTTAAAAATTGTCAGCAATCTGGTTTACTTGGCTTCCAGTAACCTGGAGATTGTCAAAGAAAATGCAATTGTAATATTTTTCATTAAGATGGCATTCATTTTAATCATATAGATTTGAACTTCTTCCTGACATAATTCTTAGAAGTACATTCTGACCATTAAGTGCTACAAAATGGAAGTAGAATTTTAAGTTTTGCCCATATTTGCTATGTAAATATATATTTCTGACTTTTGTTTCCTGTGATCCTTACTATGTTTATACTCTGTTCCTTTGTAACTAAACTGTACAATAAATGTGTCATTTGAAAAAAAAAAAAAAAGAAAATGTGGTATATATTCACAATGGAATTCTATGATTCCATCAGAAAGAATGACATTGACCTATTCCTAAGGAAATGGAAAGGCTTGAAAAAAATTATACTAAGTGAAGTAAGCCAGATGCAAAGAACTTTAGGCTCCATGATTTCCCTTATTTGTAATAACTAGAATATGACTATACATGTACAAGTAGACCAAATAGATAGTAATAGACAAATAATTACATGTGGACATGATTACTTAAACATTCACACAATGAGAACAAAGGAGGATATTCTTAGGAGGGGATCACAAGTGCTCAATAGCTATGTGCATAAGATCATATAAAATGATGCTTATCAAAATGAACTCCAAGAAACAGAAGTTTTTTACTGCAGTTCTTTTTTTGCTCTTTTTTCTTTCTTTTTTTTCTTTTTAATTCTCTTCTGTTGCTGTTTTTTTATTTCTGTAACCTTTGCCTTTTATATTAAAATAAGGAAGTCAGATCCGTCTGGTGCCATATTGGCCGCATGGAGGATTGTAAGGGCTGGTAACTTGTCTTCATGTGGGGGAAGGACTGCGCCCCCCCCATCACCTGCCTCCCAGGTAATGGGAGTGCCCGGACCCCTGGAGACAGGGGCAGGCACTTGGCTGATAGGTTACTGAAACTGTCAGTCCAGTGCCTGGGACTGGGAATTTCCTGAGGATCTCCCCCTATGCCAACCTATTTACGCCTGGACCAGCCTAGCTGCCAGATACCATGCCACATGTGTCTCTGTGATTGTGTCCTGTGTCCTGTCTCCTGGCTGGTCTCCAGACATTATGGCATCCCAATTCAGCTCACCGTTGGAACTGAATTGGCTTGTTGGTATCGTTTTTGTTATTCCTTTCCTCTTTAGCATATTTCTTAGCTGTGTTGTGTGTATTTGCGTGCTGCAGGCCTTTGTAACAAATGGTGGCCTGCAGCCTGTTAACTGTATAATAAAGACTCCAATAGTCTATATTTTAAAATGTGGCTTCCGGGGTGATTTACCTTATCTGATTTGGAGAGGGGAAGGGGAAGCATGGAAATGCTGGCACAAAAGGTAAACCAATTCAGCAGTGAAATCCTCTAGACACTATATTGAACTGTACAACTTGAAGGGGAGGGAAATCAAGAGGGGAAAAACTGGGAGCAAATGAGGGAGGGGGGTGACACTGTTCAGAAGGAAATGTACTCATTACCTGAATCATGTAACTGTAACCCCTCTGTACATCACCTTTACAATAAAATTTTTTTAAAAAGATGTGCTGACTTAGTTTGTTGTTACTCATGGATGTCCAGGTGGCATCCAATCATGATAAGAAGCAGCCATTGTTTGTCTGAGGGTCAGTTTCCTCCATCCTTCCTTGTAAAGATAGTATCAGTCAATCCTGACTTTCCTGAATTTCAAGGTGATTGCAAAGTGACTGCAGAAAAAACAGCAAAGAGCACAGATCCAAAATGAAGGGATGCTGAGCTTTGCTACTGCTTTTCCTTATCCTCTTACGTGTTCAGTTCAGTGTTCAGTTCAGTGTTTAGCGGGCAGGTCTACTAGTTAAACTGGTGAAACAAAAGACAACACTTATTTGGGCACTCTGGAGCTCACAAAGAAAGCAATTCAAAGAAGTCATTAATATTTGGTTCTTGCCTACTAGCATAACAAGGGACAGAGGTTAGACTCTCCAAAGACAACAAATGGTGGGAAATGGTTGAGGCCATATGTAGAAAACAAATGCAAGGGAGAGAAATGGTGAGCCATTCTCTGCCTGTGGTTTGCTTGCCCTAGACAGGTTTCCAGAGCCTTGGATAATTTGCCCTGATCTTTAGGTAGTGTGTGCAACTCAAGTATGCAAAATTTGAGACCATGTTTAAGCAAAACGAGGAGCGGAAAGCCAAGGTGGAAATGCCAATACACCACGAGAAAGGGTTTTGCTGCACACAGGGCATTTGCCAGCCACCAGATTAATAGTTAAGGATGGGGAAGAGAGATTTTAGGTATTTTACATTCTAATAGAAGAGTCTTTTAGTCACAAATAGGCACTTTACCATGTTTCAGCTATGTTTTAGGAAATTGCTTAGGGATTTAAGGTTGATGTGTAACACATTGTAATTTTTCCCATTTAAAGTAATAGGAAATAAGCTACACTTACCACTTTTGTGCAGCACATCTGATTTTTAGGAGCGGATTGCTGCTGTTAAGTGGGAAGTGCCTTGTATTTTGGATTCTGGACAGGAAAAGATAGACTAGCTCTTTCTTATTCAGCATTCCTTCAACCAGCTACTATAGCATGTCAGGCTCTGTGCTGAGAGTGGACAGCATGGAATAGCCACCGTCCCTATTTGCAAAACCTGTTCCAGAGTTGAAATGGAGAGAGTGAGGGTGGCAGGAGGGGTGAGACACATGGGGTAGATTCCAACCAAACTCTTAAACTGATGACAAGGCAGAGGACAGGGTGAGAGTAAGACAGAACAACATGTAGAAAAACCCAGAAATGAGTGAGCAAGGGAGCTGAACCCAGAGATTTCTCTAAGCCCACAGGGGACAGTACAGGGTTTCCTGCTTGTAACATCCCCAGCAAACCCCATAAAGAAGCAGAAAGTTAATATGTTGGATGGTAGGCAAGTGTATACAAATGTATTAACTATAATGTGGTAGTGTCATGGGGGAACTCAAATAGAAATAGAAACTTCTTAGAAAGGCATAGGCAAAGTTTAGCAAAATAAACACCAAGAAGTAAGTACTGGAAAGGGGTAAGGTGGGGTCAAGAAGAAGAGGGTGGACAAATGAAGAGAAAAGGGAGAAAATGGAGTCAAGAATCCAATGTATATCCTGCAAATTTAAGAAAAGGAAGGGAAGGTATGGAGAGTGGAATAATGGATGAGAATGTTGAAAGAGGTAACTAACAATGATCAAGATATATTGCATTCATAAACTGCTTTGTTAAATGGCAAGTCCTTTGTACAACCAAAATTTCATGTGTGTGTATTTTTTGAATTTTAAAACAGAAAGTTCTGGCTCCCTTCAAAAGACTGTGCACACTCTCCTAACAACTATCTTCATCTTAAGCTACTGCAGGGGTCCTAAGACTTGGTTACCCATCTATCAAATGGGAAAATATAGTTCATCTTATCAAGTTACTGTAAGCATCAGGTGGGTTAATTAATGTAAAGTGCTTTGAGTTTGTGCCTACTCTTTTCATTGTCATATGTTTGCTATTCTTAGCTAGGCCTGTAAATATGTCTCACTGGAGCTATAGAGTCCCTGGGATAAAGGCAGGCTATTAATACTCAAGTTCTTGGGGGACTCTCTCTTTCCATCTCTGTTTCTGCATCAAGTAGATGTGTATTTTGGAAACACCCAGCAAGGCAGTGAAGCTGCCTACCACAGGGATTTCACTTCAGCAAATTGAAGCAAGCCCAGCCAGCCAGAGGAGACTGACAAAGGGATCCTCAAACATGCCAGCCCTCTATAGCTTCAGAGAACAAGTGCCTAAAATGAGCTGCAGAGGATGAGCAGGCTCTCCCTGCCTGCCTCCCCCATCACCAGCCAGGATACCACTCTCCCAGTCTTCCAAGTCTAATTAACTTGAAGCAACTTTGCCAGTGAGTTAAGGGACTCTCGTGTGTGCGTGCGTGCGTGTGTGTGTGTGTGTGTGTGTGTGTGTGTGTGTGTGTGTACTGAACTCAGGACCTGAGCCATGTCCTTCAACTTTCTTGATCAAAGCTGGCAGTCTACCACTTGAGCCACACTTCCACTTCCATCTTTTTGCTGGTTAATTGGACATAAAAGTCTCACAGCTTCCTGCTGGGGCTGGCTTCGCACTGTGCTCCTCAGATCAGCCTTCTGAGCAGTTAAGATTACAGAATGAGCTACAGGCACTGAACTGAGTTTAGGGATTTTTGAATCCTAATTTGACTACATGGAATTTTCACCCTCCCTGCTAACTTTGGCACTTGACCTTAACTAAAAAAACATGTCACCCCAATACTTCTCTCATTTTAGGAATGAGTGAGTAGAATTAGAAATCATGAGAGCTGGACTTTACCTTGAACCACTTAGATCACCCCTAAGCTTAGGCTGAGAGTAGGATCAAAACTACCACAGCTATGTTGGGGGCTGGGCGGGGGCCGGCAGGGAACATAAGAAGGGCTGAGACTTATTGCCTAAGCCATTGAGCCCTAACCCTCTAAATCTCCTCACCCCTCCTCCCCAGCCACAGAAAAAGCTCTTCTTCCTCTCTACAGTAGAGCTAAAAGGAGATCCAATCCTGCAACTTGTCACACGGAAGCAGCAGCAGGGCAGGCACTGAGCTCCAGAGCTTGAAAAATAGATGTTCACAGCTCCTAGCCTACCACCTCTTTCAGCTCAGGAAGGTACATTCACCCTGCTGGGTTTAATTTCGAAATCCAGCACAATCACTGAAGAACGCCAACGATTTGCTCTTTCAGCTATGTACAATTTTCATCAGCAGTCTCCGGTGGCTACGATCTCAGGCAGTCTTTTACTACCTTTTCCTCCATCCTGCCTATACAGACACATATTCCAGAGAAACAGGTTTTTGAATAGCCTGCGGAAGTCTGCCTGTGTGTTGAGCCCTGTCTGAGCAGCAAGTGCAGTAGGCAGGATTGTCTTTCCCCAGTCAAATGTGTATAAGGTAGCTGCAATCTCAAATTTCTGCTGGCTTCTGTCTCCTTTCTTACTCCTGAAACCTGAGCATCCTTGCAACTTCTGACCACAATTATACATGGAAAGATAAACACTGCCACGTCTCATGTGGTATGCAGGGGCCTATGAGGCTTATCTCCAAGTGGTAAGGAGAGGGTGGAATTTCAGCAGAAAGGCAGCACCTTTGGGGGGAGTGAGGAAGGAGGAAAAAGGAGAAAGGTTCAGTATGATATGTTCCCATCTTTTATTTTTAGCTTGGTGCGCAGATCTCAATTCTAACACACACACCTTGACAGAGTATATCACAGTGAGAGAGAGAAAGAGAATTAGAGAGAGAAACAGAGACAGAGAGAGAGAGAGAAGAAAGAGATGCACAGATTGCATGCACAAGAGAAAGAAAGAAGAATAAAAATATATTAATAAATATATGTCTAAGTAAAATAATTTTTTAAAGAAAGAAACATTTTAGAGATTCTGGTCCTTGATTTGATTCTTTACTGCAAATGAACAATTAGCCTCCATTAAGGAGCTGAGAAGAACAGCAATCTAGCCTGCAACCTGAGCCTCCTCGTGCAGAAGGATCTGGGAGACTGGCCTCTTCCTAGTGGGTGTTCCAAATAACTATGGCATTCTCAAATCAGAATCTTGTTGCTTAGTTTGTGAATCCAAAGAGCGAAATCCCCAGCAGGCACACAAAATCAATTTTCTACATTATTTATGTAAAAATCTGTCCTGTTGAATATTCTGGAGGTTGAGATGACAGCTTCAAAATGAGATTTGCCAATGCCACCTTTGTCCCCCAAACGGGAAGACTGAGCCATCCGTCCTTACCAGCCCTCTCAATTTATTCAGCATCTGAAACCAACCAGTGGGAGGAAGGAACTCGGCTAAGTGAGAGCATTCCCCCCCCCCCACAAGAGCACGTGCACACACACTTCATCCCAGCAGAAGAAAAGTGAGAGAAGACTTTGGGCCAGGCACTCTTCAGCCAGTGGGCAAACTCAAAGATTCGGTGGTATTCTGTTAAGGCCAGGCAACAGTGAGGTCACAGGCTGAATGACATGAGCCTGACATGAATCTCTTCAAGCCAAAGGTCACTGGGCCATGTCACTTGTCCACGGCACAGCAGGTGTGCTAGGCGCAATGGCACATGTAAGCCTTGATTGTGAAAGCAGGAAGGCAATGAGGTTTTGTCTTGTGTGAATTCTATAGTTTTTGCCAGACCTGCCTTTCCAGATCCCTGCAGGTTCCCAGAAGGGACTGTGATCAAGCATAAAGAGAGGACATTACCTGGATACTGTTCACCCCATGTCTCTTCAGTCCTGCAAGAATGGGGAGTGGACTTGGGCAGCATCTCAAAACAATGACCTTCTTCTCATGGTCATGTCCCCTTCCTCTCTTCCTGGAGAGATGAGAGCACTGGAGCTTGCCTCCTGTCTGAGGAACACTGAGAAGGTTGAGAAGGCCAGGAATTGGTGGCTCCCAAGCACAATCCTTGCTACTCAGGAGGCTGAGATCTAAGGATCGTGCCTCAAAGCTAGCCCAGGCCCTGGGGAACAGAGAACCTGCTGTTGGGAAACTTCTCTGGCTGAGTCTTTGGGAAGAGGAGAACAAGTTGCCTACATTTCTACATTATTGGCTCGAGATTCCCAGAGAAGGAGGGAAGGTGGGATGTAAGCAGGGAACACACTCAGAAGAAGCAGTTGTGCATGTCAAGCCCAAGTTGTAGCTGATAGACTGGAGGCCCAGTCTCAGGCATCCTAACATGTCAGGTTCACCGCTCTCCCTAGGATGTCAACTAAAGAGGGGAAAGGTAGTGGTAAAGGACAGAGAAAGGAGATTGCTCATGTGGTATGGGCATGCCATGGGAAGAGGTGAAAAGCATTTCTTTCAATCCATCTTTGGGGTACGGACATGAGCTTTAGGTTTAAATAGAGGAAGAATTGGGGCAGGAGGTGAGAAATGCATAATTAAACAGTCATGGTCCAAGTCTGGTCAGTTCTCAGTTTTCATTTTGCAAGGAGTTCTGGTACAGCCTCATCTTTTTCTCATTTTGGGGTGGGGGCTGCTCTTTGAGGCTCTGCTGTTCTTTATCTTAGGGGTAGATTCAGTCTCTTGTCGGTCTCTTCGCATCCTTCCTGGAACACAGAAGGGTTGTAGAAAACAGTCTCTGAAGAATGGAGACAGAGGTAAAATGAAGGCAGGGATAAAAAGCTTGTCATCTGCTTTTACTGAATTTGTAGGTCCAAGCAAGGAGTCAGTGCTTTTTGGTAAAGACAACTTCTAAGTTTTGTGGTTTTTGTTTGTTCGTATGTTTGTTTGGTGTGCTGGTACTGGGACTTGAACTCAGGGCCTAAGTGCTGGCCCTTAGTTTTTTTGCTCAACACTGGCACTCTACCAGTTGATTCCCACCTCTACCTTCAGGTTTTTGATGTTTCATTGGAGGTAAGAATCTCATGGACTAATAATTTTTAAGGAATAAACAAATAAACAGATAAACAAACAATATGAGAAGGTGTATAGGTATGTGATACAAGTTCTGAAAGAGGAAAACTGCAAGAAGAGACATAAAAGGGAAACAAATTCTCTTGGACTTCCCTGCCCAGGCTAACTTCTAACCATGATTCCACAGATCTCAAGCTCCTAAGTATCTATGGTTATAGGCGTGAGCCACTGGTACCCAGAATAGCCCTTTTGTTTTTATCGAGATAGGGTCTACTTCTTTGCCTGGGAAGGCCTCAAATGGAAATTCTCCCATGTCCTAAATTCCTGGGGTCACAGCCCGGCACCACCACATCCAGCCACTGAGCTGCCTTCCCAAGATGTCGCCACCATTCTGCCTCTAAGGGGTCCGTAGGGATAGGCGCTTCGAGCTGATTTCATGGCATATGGCCTGTGCAATCATATGTTTAAAAGAGTTTGTTCAACGATCTGCTGACATGTTCTGAAATTTGTAAGAGTCTCTTAACGAGGAATCCAACATTTTAACTTTGGATTGGGTCCACAAATTACGTAGTGGGCCTATTCCTGCTTCCTATGAATGGTAAGGTTTTATTCACTGTCAGCTCCTCTGAGGCAGCCCACCCTGTTCTCTGAGGCCCCTGAGCCTGTCAGACCCAGATCTCTTTCAAATACCCTTTTCTCTGGACACAAAGCACACTAGTTTTGCTTCTACCTCCAGACTTGCTCACCCATATGACCCTCCCCAGCACTTCTGCAGTGGCCACACCAGCTCCTCAACCTCAATGCATAGAGAAGGCTTCCCTCCCTGGAAGCCATTTCTAGAATCCCAAGAATTCTAGCTGGCAATTCAGCTTAGTTTACCTTTCATTCAACCAATGTCTCCTGAGCACATACTGTTCACTTCAAATTCCCTTGAGCTGGTTTGAACCCTGTCTTCTTGGCCACTGTCAAATTCCACTTGGAAGTGACAGTTGTTTGGCAGAAGGAACCAAAAAAGTAAAGGAATACCACCCTTGCCCCACACGGGGCCCTAGAATGAGCTAAATCTCAGGAAATTTGGATCAGGAAAAATCTCTTACGCAGAAGACAGAGCAACTTCTGGGAGCAAGCATGAGAATCTGGAAGCTGCGCTGTGCCCTCGGGCTCCAGCTGCCGGTGTAAGGCAGCTGAACAGGACTCCATAGACCCCATAGCATCCCTGCCCCTGATTCCTACACTTCCTACCTGCTCTGAGTTTGTAATTACTGCTGACTGCTGTGGGTGTCAGCACCTTCAACCTGTGACCTATCACCCACCTTTGACCTAGACTCACTTTCCCCACAGAGGCTGGGGTATCCCAAGAGCCCTGGGTGTTTGCTGGCAAAGGAGAAGAAGGATTTGAGGACACCTCAAAGGAAGTGACCTACAGAACAACCAGACAATGGTAGAGTGGACAAGAAGATGCTGGCTCCTGGCATTAGGCTGTCTTCTTTTCCTGAGCCCCATCTCTCTTGAACAGCTAGAGACCCAAAAAGGGGAAGGTCTCAGAAGTCATTCTACAGGCTATGCCAGAAAAGGTTCCTCATTCTTCACAATCAGTAAACTGTAAGTCACAGAGTAAAAATAGCTGCATTCGTCTCAGGGGGAAGGAAGACCAGAAATGGTGAAGGAAAGATTTTTAACCCTTGTAAATAGCTGTAAGCCAGGGGTTTTTAGTGTTAAAAAATACCCACTGTGATAAATGCAAATATCTCTCTCCCCCTTTTAGAGCTGTGCACCTTTTAAGTGAATTAAGTATATCAACTTCAATGAAATAAAAGGTGTAATAATGATCTAAGCATGTCACTTTTAGCATAGCTTGCTTCTTCCAGCCCTCTAATGTTTTCTGAATGACTCAATGGATGGATGGATGGATGGATGGATGGATGGATGGATGGATGGATGGACACATGAATAGATGGAGGTATTAGGTAAATATTATCCCTTCTTTATCAGCACAAATGCATTCTGTATTGTCACCCTCAACTCTAAAGGGCCATAGTCTAGGAGTTGATGCAAAATATGCACCATTCAGGAAATAAGTTGATCCCCAAAGGAAATTGACACATTGTTACAACCCACTTTTTCTATTGAAAAACTAATTCTTTGAAACAAGCAGCTTCCCAGGCCAGAGTATCCCCCTCTAGGCAGAGCCCTCACCTTTGGACAGCCACGAATAGTCAACAAGCATATGGCAGGCTAGACTGCAAAAAAAATCTAATGTCCCATCCTCTTAGACTGTGTAGAGAGAAGAAAGTGATTAGCACATAGCACCAACAATCATAAAAACACCTAAAAGAGCATGAAGAAGTCTAGAGTTGTGTTCTCTAACCAACAATGTAAATGAAAACTGACCAGCTGAAAAAGAAAACATTTGGCAGTGCAGAGAGAGTGTTATAGAATAGCTCTCTTTGGAAATTCCAATGACAATATGTTGAAATCCCATGTAACTGTTTAGGTCTAGAACAGAACTATGGACAAAAGGAAGCATATTTCATTTTTGCTCCAGGAAGCAGTCTCTAACACTTGAGGTTGATCCACAGTGGCATGTTCAAAGCTTTCATTGTTAAAAGGCAGAGAGTAAGTTTCCTGTCAGTGAAAGGTTGAAGCAGAAGCTTCTCATCATCCTTTGGGGCTGTTGAGTGAGGTATATCCACAGTAGAAGGAGGTGGACCCATGATGTAAAGTCTTTCCCATGATTCATAGGTTCAGAAAGGTCATGCTTAGATCTCACCTCACACTCCAGCCCACCCAACACAAGGAATACAAGCTTTCCTTCAAGGTTCTGACAACCAACTTTATTCCCCACTTCAGGCCCATGGAGCTTCAAACCCCTAAGTTTATTGTTGAAAATTTCTGCTGCTCTCTTCCCCAGGATATGCAGCTCCAAATGGAGCTAACCAGGAGATGGTAGAAACCTTCACTTGTGAAGGTCTCTTCAGACTCTGTCTCTGGATTTCTCAGTTTCCTTGCCTCCCTCCACACCCTCACACACCGAAGGGCTTCCCAGCACATGTGTTGGAGAGGGTTTCACTTGAGTCCCTGCTTCCTGCAGGACAATCAAGTATTCTTTCAGTTCTGGAAGACAGCTCACCACAGTGTCCTTGACAGCTCTAAGTGAAGGGTCCATTAGTATCACAAGGAATACTTCTCACCCATCTATCACCAGACTGTGGCCCTGTGCTTCACCTCTGCGCTGCCTCACCACACGGTGTCCCAAGCAGGGTACAAGCCCAATGTCCAAGTTCTCAAAGTGTCCGTGCTCTGCGCATTGTAGTTTGGAACTCTTCACTCTCCAGGTGTCACCAGCAGTTTAAGATCAGAAAGGGAATCACTGGATAGTTTGAACCATCAATCATTATTATGATTGAGCTATTTCAAGTTTGCATTTAAGGAGAAGAGATTGCAGAGTTTCTGCTATTGACTTTGATCATATCTAACTTATCCTCAGGGTTTCCATGACCTAAGCTAGAACCAAAAATAATACAATCATCTGTCACTTACATTAACTAGATACAAATAATTTAGAACAGAGCCTGCTTCCCAAATAACCTACAATTTGTTCTATGTGAAGAACATCACGTGAGATTTTTCAAATATCTGCTTAGGTGTTAACACATACCAAGCCGGGCTAGCATATGCAACTACCTACATCCACATTCCAGAAATCTGGCACGCTGAAATGCCTGCAGAGTTCAGCACATCATAGACTCCATAATGTTCACCACTGAAACTCTTTCCAGTCATATCACCGGAGTGTTTGAGTTTTGGTAAGTTTCTCCCAAAAGTTGAGTTTTGGTAAGTTTCTCCCAAAAGTTCATGAATCCAAGGTATGGTCACCTGAGTGGCACTATTGGAAGATGGTGGAAACTGTAAGGAAGACCTAGTAGGAGATCTTGAAGAAGATTGTGAGACCCAGGCCTCTTCCATTTGTAGCTTCCTGGCTGACAAAATTTGTAGGTTTGCCTATCATATGCTTTCTGCCATTGCCATATCTCACACCCAAAGCACTGGGGCCACTTAGTCTATGACTAAGTAGAACCTCTAAAACTGTAAACCAAAATAAAACCTCACTCTTATACATTAGTCATCTGGGAGGTTTATCCATTATTGTAACATGAACCCAACAAACAGGGGTAACCATAGCAAGTGTTAAGATCTGATTGGTAACACATCCTTAGTTTACAGCAAGTCTATGGTAAGCTACATAGAAACACAGCTATTTTATTACCATTACTTTCTTCTAAGCTTTATCTGTTTGGGAAATAAAAATGAGACAAAGTGGGGTGCTAGTGGCTCACACCTGTAATCCTAGCTACTCAGGAAGATGCAGTCTAAGGATTAGGCCTTGAAGGTAGCCCAAGCAGGAAAGTCTGTGAGAGTATTATCTCTGATAAATTACTCAGAAAAGGCTGGAAGTGGAACTGTGACTCTTCCTGCCGAGGTAGAGTTAATAGGGCAATCCAAAGATGGGAAGTCTGGGGGAGATGTTTGTCTGTCAGATGGGACAGATATTGAGATGTGAACATAGCTGTTGGTAGGAGACAGTCAGACAAGATTGGGTGCATTCAGGGTGGTATAGCTGTAGACAGGGAACAATGAAGAGTCAGCATCCAAAAAGAATTATACAGTATAAAATGGAGGATTGTTTAGCAGTAAGAACTAGGGGAAAAGTAAAAGGAATGGGTGAAGGGAAATGACCATGAGTGGAGTATTTCGTATATATACATATACATATATATATATATATATGAAGAATAGAATAATAAAATGGGTTAAAATGGTAAAGGATGAGAAAATAATAGAGTGGCTAAATTTGATTAAAATATAATATATATCTGGGCCCTGGTGTCTCACGCCTGTAATCCTAGCTATTCATGAGGCTGAGATCTGAAGACTGTAATTCCAAGATAGCCTGGGCAGGAAAGTCCTCAAAACTCTTATCTCCAATTAACCACCAGAAAACCAGAAATGGGGCTGTGACTCAAATAGCAGCTAGGTCATCAGCTTGAGCAAAAAAAAAAAGCTAAGAGACAGTGTCTAGGCCCTGAGTTCAAGTCCTATACCAACAATAAAAAAATTACATTATATGAGAATTATCTCAATGAGCCATGATATTTATAACATATGACAAATATGCTCATTTAAAAGATAGAAAAATATTTTAAAAGTTAAAAGCCATCCAGAGAAGTGAGGGTTAACATAAGACTGTGAGGCCAGGAAATTCTCCCTAAGAATAATGAGTGAGATGTAGCCAAGGGGCAGAGCTCTCTGTCTGTGTGGTGACTCAAGATGGTACAAAGGGAGTCATGGCACAGGCATTGCTACAGTCTTGGGAAGACTTGGCAGGGGCACAGTCCTGGAGTGGCAGAAGGAGGACCTGGGGGAGGGCAGAAGGAAGAATGAACCTAGCAGAACCACTGGGACTTGGAGCAAGATGACTGCTGTAAGGGTCTCTGCTTGAAAAGACCTTCTCTTATCCCTTCTTCCTAATGTCAGAATGAGAAGTAGCCCATGCTGCTGAGAACTGGACAGGTTGAGGAAAGGAGCTAGGTGTTCAATGAACCCCAGAAGGCAGAGTAAAGTCTAAACAGTCCCAAGCTTCTCAGGTCTTGGAAGATGTGGGTGGGACTTTATACCTATTCCTAGAGCCCATGGCAGTTTCTTTTGTTATCCCAGCTTCTACTTGCAAACATTCAGCCCGTATAACTCTTTTTTAAAAAAAATTATGAAAAAAAAGAATAACACTTCTGTAGAGAAACACACTATTAATCCTGAAAGTCCCCTTCCATTTTTTTTCAATAGCCACTCTTCTCCAATAAAACATGATAGTGTGGTTTGGTTTATTTTAGCATATTACAGTTTGGATAAAATCCCAAATCCTTACCATCAAATATATCCCTCAATGCCAAAAGGGCATGCAAAGAAATGTTCCCTAATGAAAGATGTATCTTTTATCTAACAGTGATGATTTAGCCAGTGGTGATCTCTTCATCCTCTTTTCTATTAGGAAAAAAAAAGAGAGAGAGTTGAACAAAATCATCCTTCTTGGAACAACAGCCCCTTTAAAAAAAAAAAAAAAAACTGTCTGCTTTGCCATTACCTCTGTAATCTCCCTTGGAGATCATGGGCTATTCATTTTCTCCCTGACTCCAATTTGCCTTTTGATATTTTTCTTTAGTCTGTTCAAACAGTCTCCCGATTGCCCAGCTCATCAGAGCGAGGCCTGAGCGTGCACCGCAGCCCACTGACACCCGTGTCACCAGGCGCTCCACCAGCTCTCCAGCCCTCTGCGCACCGCGCACCGAGCAGGGGCTTTGAAGATGGTCTAAGCGCTTCTCGTTAACGCTGTCTCTAGCTCTTATCCCCGTGACAACTTTTATCTACATATCATGTCAGGGGCTGCAGCTTCATGGTCCTTAAAAAAAAAAGTGGGGGCAGCTACTGAGCCTTTAAATTAAAAAAAAAAAAGGAAAAAATCTGAGAAAGGAACTGGTTGGAAGGATGAGCCAATTGCAGGTGAACATTCACAGCTCCACACTGGGCTGGGCAGGAGCTGGCCCTGCATAAAGCCTGGTTGCAGGGCGAGGGGCCTGGCATGGAGCGTGCACCTACCTGAGTGTGCCTGCTCACACTGACTTCTCCCAGCTTGCACCAAATGTCACTGGGTGGAGCAGCAAGCCTGAGCTCTTAGTGCGCAGTTTCTTTTGGGGATGTTGAGCTGGGCCAGGAATGGGTCTTATGTTGCTACCTTTTCTGACATGTCTAGCCATTGCTTTGGTCTTTGGGGCCATTTCCCCTTCCTTCAGTCAGCATGATTTCATCTCCGGTAACCCCTGTGGAAAGTTTGGCCCCTCATAGCCTAGTCCTCATTCGGAGGCAGTAATAAAATAGACTAGAAGTGCACACCTGCCCCTGCCTCTCCACTGACACAGGCTCTCCGAAAGGAATTTCTCTCTGTGTGTCAATTGGTGGTGTGGAGCCAAGCATGCTCACCGAGTGCTTACTGGATTTTGAATGCACAACCTCATCCCATCTCATTAGGGACAAGAAAGCCGAGCCGTCAAGCACGGCTCACACCCCAGGAAAGCCGTGTGCGCTGCAGCAGGGTCCGGGCTCCCCACACCAGCTGAGTTGGCTTTTCCTTTTCTTTTAAGTTGTATTGATCTCAGGAAGAACTGAAAGCCTGTTGGAAAAGTGTGGGAATCAGCTCAACATTCTAAACTATGTATTATTTATGGACTTCAAGAAGCCCAGGCCCCCAGCAGGAAAGACAAATGAGTAAGAGCCATAGGACTGCCACTGCATTCAAAAGCAACGTTTGGCACTCTTGGTATCGAGACCATGAAATCTCCTGTGGGAGAAGAGGGTATGGAAAGCAAAGTAGGATTGGAGGTCAGCAGCTTTGGTTCAAGTACCACCGCCTCGGTGGGACCAGGAACAAATGTCTGTGTCACGCTAGAACTGATTTTCTCATCTCTAAAATGGAGGGATGCATCTAACAGAGGGGCATAGTGAGAATTAAATGGAGAAAGAAGATTTTGAATTTCAAAAGGTTTACACATGGTAACCTGTGGCCGATACCCTGTGTGAGCAAGAACGCATGCCCAGCCCCTAGATTTCTTGCCACAAAATGATTGTCTTTTCTCACCACAGGCCCAGTGGGAAGGAGTGATATTATGACACAAAACTCTTCCCTGCTGATTGCAGTAAAACCCAGCATAGAGCTGCTCTACTTAATCTAGGCAGAGGTAAGGACATGTGTGCACACGTACTCTCTTCTAAAACAAGGAAGTAAAAAATAATGATACTTTCTCAATCTCTGCCTTTCCACAGATTGTCCTAACAGAGCCCTATCACAGGGGGCCTGCCCTCCACACTCAGCAAGGAACCTTGTCTCAGGACAGCCCACTGCCGTCCTGGCTTCTTCATTCCATCAAAGTAGCACTGAACCCTGTTTGTCTATACATGAGATGGACCAGCCATCCTGTGTGGGTCCCCTACAAACGGCTTAGCAGGAGCCCCTGTGATGTCATGATGGAGGAGAGCTCTTTTTCTCATCGTGGAGATACACTCAGTTGACACGGAAGAGAAGCTAGAAGGGCCAGAGAGTTCATGTTGCAGACAAAGCCTAAGCAAACGAAAAAGCTGTGGTGTATTGAACGCCCAATGGGTAACCTTGGGGAGTTCTATACATCTCTGACCCAAATTAGAACTCCAAGAGCCTTGAGCAATGCCTGGTGGCCAGGCTTCCTCCTCTGACCCCTTCCATGTCTCTCAGTCCACTCTCTTCCTGGAGGTTCTTGGAGTGATCTCCCAGATCAGTTGTTGACACAGAATCCCTTACTGGTGACCCACACAATTATTGTGAATATTTATTTTCACTCTGAATTTTCCCTGCATCGTATTTTTCTTTCTTTGCTTGTTTGGAGCCGCTCTGTCACAATTCCTTCATGAATATCACTCTGCTTTGTGCTTTGTGTGGATGCCAAAACCATCCTGTCATCCACCGGACTCAGTTGATGGAGACACAGGAACAAAGAAACCTGTCAGAAAACTAGAGCCTTTGTCCAAGAGACACACTGCCCGTCATCTCTGAAAAGAGCTTAACCTGAATACTTTCTATCAAGTTCTCATTTGTTCTTGCCAATGGTTCAATACATGATTGCTGACTCCCAATCTGTGTAAAAACTCTGCTAGACGCTGTGTGATCTAAAGCATAAGACACAGTTCCTCTCCCTTGATGAATTGGGGAAGGAGACTCATTCATCTCATACTACCTCATAAAGCAAGGTGATGTGCAATAAACACCAAACGGATGCTGTGTGACTTCAAATTTCAAGGAATCTCAGAATAATTGTAATGCCTAGTATCTTATCGTGTCTAGTAAGAATGTCAAAGCAATACAAAGCAAATATCTTACCATCACAGGAGCCCCTGGTCCGTTCAGCGCTGCTTGGAGAAGGGTTTGATTCAGAGACGGAATATTAAAATGTCTAGAGCAAACTTTGGAACTACCAGGAAAATACCCCACTAAGGCACTGGACCTCAGAATCCCTACCCACAGTAGAGATTCTTTCCATGGAGCATTTAGAAGTTGCTTAGTGGTCCCCTGTCTAAGATATTTTCTAGGCTTAACCTGATTTAGGATGTTAATGCCAGTGTTGTCGG
The DNA here is from genome assembly GCF_019054845.1 of Dipodomys spectabilis. Lineage (NCBI taxonomy): Eukaryota > Metazoa > Chordata > Mammalia > Rodentia > Heteromyidae > Dipodomys > Dipodomys spectabilis. The sequence goes on along the minus strand of NW_024870817.1, from coordinate 24,709,540 downwards.
GATCCTTGAATCCCAGAGCTAGAAGGGATTCACAATACCAACCTGACCATGTCCCCATTGACTACTATGTCTGACAACTTTCAATGACCTGAAAATCCTTTTGATACTTCCTTTCTTTTGAAGACATATCTAAATGTTAAAATACTCTTTCTCTAGTAGTTCTCTTGGCATCACGGAAAAAAATGCGTAATTTATGCTTCTACAATGAGGGCTGAAGACCACCATTAATACCTAGGAAGGCAGGGAACTGGGCCCAGGTAAGTAGAGGTAGTGACCACACATTCATCCCAGGTATAGGTCAGCCTGAAGACTGGTATTGAGGGAGCGTTCTTCAAATATTCCCAGGAATGTGTGTAATGTTCTCCACTGGAAAGGTTAATGAGATTGTGTGGGCCCAGGGGACTTGAAGACACCTGAAGGCAAGACATTCTGAGAGGATCCAGAAGTGCTGTAATCATGATGGGGTGTGCTAGGCAGGAAACTCGGGAAGAACAGGGGGAGAAAGGCAGCACAGAGAAACTCAGATGTCATCCGGGACCCTCAGAGAAAGGTAGTTGTTGGAAAGTATTGGGATTTCTAAGAAGAAAGCAATTGAGAATTCAGAGTCAAACCTATAAGCATTTATTGAGCACCTACTATGAGCTTAATACCAAAAAATACTTGGCCTTTGCTCTCCAGATTCTCTGTCAAGGTACCAGACCCGGTCTCTAAGCTGTTTCCCTTAAACAGATACTAAGTTTTTGTTGTTTTAAGACTTCCCTTTTAAAAAGAAAACATAATGCAAAACATCAAGGAATAATGCATTAAACCTCCACACAACCTTCTGTCACTTGCTGTGTGACCTCATTCCTTCTGACCTTCACGCTCACCCCTCCATCTTTACCCCCTGAAAATCACACTCATAAATGTAATGTGTGCCTTTCACGATCTTTTTGTTTGTATAGTTCAAATGCATAATCTTCCATTTGCAGCTCCTAATTTCTAAGTTTCATGTTCTATTCTTTTCAGGGCTTCAAGGTTTTAAAATAGACATTTAACTTTATGTTCTTGGAGCCAAGTGTGGAATTCTTTCACATCTCTGTCCACCTCCCAACCCTTAGCTTGCATTAACATCCTTCCCACACCAACCCCAACCCAAACATCTGCGATTCTATCACCAGAATTTAACTATATTTTACCTCTAAACATATGTGTCAATTGTTTTGCTTCTACCATCCCAACCTTCCTTCTATATTTGTTTTCATTCCTGTTTCAGAACATCTTTTGTTAGTTCTTTCTCAGTGGTAAACTATCCAAGTTTTTTTCAGTCTAAAAATTCCCCCACCCCCACACACTCTCTTAAAATATCATTTGGCTGGTGTTATATAGTCTATTTGTTTTAAATACCTCCGCAGAGATATGGTGACATGCCCCTATCAGTGTATGCCAGTGTGGTCTGTGGTCAGGTTGGTTATCATTGGAAGCTCCTTAGTCAAGAATGAGCCCTAAAGGGCAATTTAAAACATTTCAACAGTGTATATTAAATTATCTAAAGGGTTTCACCATAGTATTTCCCACAGGGATATATTGTCCTTTGATTCATTGTTCTCTTATCCTGTCTTCATTTCCCCTTAATTTTCAGGGGCCTCCAGTGGGTTTTATTATGCCATCTTCATACATAGGCACAATATGTTTTAATATTATTCACACTCTATCATTTTCCTTCCCTCCCTTCTCTCCCCTGCAAAGTCCTACAATTATATTACACACACACACACACACACACACACACACACACACACACACACACACAGAGTCTATGTTCTTGAGATGAGAACCTGGCTTACTTCACTACATAATCAATCAGCCTAGATACCCTTAAGCTGACTGACTGATCAAGAAAATATAGAGTGTATGTGTAAAATATATATGTGTGTGGTAGAATATATATGGATACATATGGTAGAATATTATATAGCCACAAAGAAAAATAAAATGTCATTTGCAGAATAATGGATACAATTGGAAATTATCATTTGAAAGCTCTCCCTCACAAGGGAACTTTTTCAAACCTTTTATGCATACTGTTCTGTAAGACTGCATAAAGAATATGTTAATACGTACACAGAAATACCTTTTTATTGTTGAAATATCGGCTGTTCAAGCTATGGGGAAAGCATCACACAGCATCAGCTGTGCTTCCGCATGAACAGGGCGTGCAGTAAGGCTGGCCCAGTTGCTGGTAGCTGCAGAGCAACGGGCTCCTCTGCCCTGTGTACCACCACTTTAACAGAGACTCTGCCACTGATCAAACAGGAAGTTCAGCTGATCCTGCTTCTCAAATATTGTTAGACCCACCTTCAAAGGGATTTATGCAAGGAGTTGTTAGAAATACCAAAAAGTGAGCTAAGGTGTCAGGTACTGAGTTCAACTCCTGGTTTCAGACCAATAAATAAATAAAAAGAAATATGGTAACTAGTATATGTCTGAGACAAGCAGAAAAGGTCAGATAAGTTGATGTTAGGGAAATGAACCCTAAGATATGTATTCAAATGTTTTTTTTCTTTCATGCGATTGTTTCTAACATATTTATAAGATGATTTCTTTGTTGCTTTGTATGTCCCTTCCCCACGGTATAACCCGTGCTTTCACTGTATTTGATGTTGGTATAACTTGTGGAGGGGAAGGAAAAAAACAAATCGTTTAAATAGGGATACAGGTGGGCCCATTGCAACAATGAGATATACAAGTCCAAAAACGAACTGACAACTTTGGGGGGGAGGGGAAGGAGGGGGGAAGGGGGGTGGATGGAAAGAGGCGGGGGAGGGAATAGGAAGGGGAAACAAAGGAGGAGGCAACAATGCTTGATAAGAAATGTACTCATTACCTTGCCCATGTAATTGTAACCACACTGTACAGTATTTTCATAATTAAAAAAAAAGGTTTGTTGAGAATTAGAATTTCATTGAACTTATAAAAACAATTATTATTTGTGCATGCAAGATACCTCATACATCCCCCCTCCCCAAAATAAAGTCCATGAGCAAGACAGAATTCAGTCTGTAACCTGCTTTCTTGAAAGCATCCTACCTGATGGCAGTGCTGTACAGAGTGGGATCTCACGGCTAATCACTGGAACCCACCAAGACTTGCCAAAATAATAAAGCAGAGTTTGGATACATTTAGGTTCATTCCTAGCAGCTGGGTTTGACACTGCGGGTTCTGTGTTTCCAGTATCTATTATCCTCTGTCATACACTACAAAAGAAATCTGGTGTCAGTCTAATTACCACTGCAATTACATAATTCTGTACATCATTAGTAGATTGTTCTGGAGCATCTTAGGATTTTTTTTTGTATTCTGCCATTCTACACAGTGGAATCTACCAAAGGATTTTTTTAAAAGATTTCTCCCAGCATTTTGACATTTTATTTGCAGAGCCTTATGTCTTCACATTTACTTGTTCTTTGAATATCCATACTTTAAATATTGGCTTCCATTGTCAATTCTCTGCTTACAGAGCTGCTTAGGTTGGAGATTCTCATACTGTTCTCTATGTCTCCCAATTCTTTTCTTTTCTTTTTTGTTTTAATTTTTTGGGGGGTCCGGTCGTGGGGCTTGAACTCTGGGCCTGGGCACTGTCCCTCAGCTCTTCAGCTCGAGGCTAGCACTCTACCACTTGAGCCACACCGCCATTTCCGGCTTTTTTCTTTTTGCTTATGTGGTGCTGAGGAATCGAACCCAGGGCTTCAGGCATGCAAGGCAAGCGCTCTACCACTGAGCCAACTTCCCAGCCCTCTTTTCATATTTCTATTTCTTGATCTCCCTGTGCTACATGTGGAAAACTGTCAGTTCTCTTCTCCAAATCACTAATTCTACTATTTTTCTTATTTGTGTCTAATTTATTATAACCCATCTACCGTGCTTTGTATTTCAATGATTCCATTTCTCATTTTAAAGATTCCCCTTGATTCTTTATAACATGACTGAATAATTTAGTTTCCTTTTGGTAATTCAAAATGATGGGGACAGACACTTAGCATTTGTTCAGTCTGGCCTTCAGTCTGGGAAGGCATCACCTTAATTCTTCAGTGTGACTAGGAATGGGATTTAAGGCAACTTGATTTGAAGAAGGTATTCTAGTAGAAGTAAGAGGAAGCTACGCAGAATCTATTTACTGTTGGAAAGACCAGAATAGGGGCAATAGCATGCAGGAATCTGAAAGGCTTTCTACCATGGAGAAAGTCCTTACAAATACATAGTGCTCTCTCATCATAGGCTTTCAACATGAGCTTGACTTTGTAACTCCAAATTCTTGAGTGAGAACAGTGCCAAAAAGCAGAGGTGTTTGATCCTGTGCAAGATTGTTATTAAAGGACTATTTGATGCAAATTAATCAGCAAACACTAAGCAGCTGGAAGCCTGGTAACAGAGCAGGCTCGGAGAGACTGAGAGACGGGATGGCAGGAAAACTGCTAATTGGAAATAGACAATCATGGGGTTCTTAAGCAGACCTGTGACATCATGCTGCTACTTCATTTTGATTTCTTTTCCTGCTCTGGGGTGGAATTGATGGAAGAACAAGGGAGCTTTGAGTTGGTTGGGAATGCCAAAAGTTAAGCAGGCCTGATCCTCTCAGCAGCCAACAACCTAAAAAGAAAGAAGTGTAGGGTCTATCAGAGACATGATAGAAGGCTACAAGGAGGGTTAAAAGCATCTTTGCAATCACAAGAATAAAAGAGTAATACCAAAAACTACTGTAAGCCTCGAGCTATACAAGTGCTCTCAGGACACACAGGCTAATACTAATTGAAACCAGTGACATCATGGTGCTTACTCTCACTAAAATCCTCTGGAAGGACTGCTATGGTGCAGAGCCCTGAGCATCTACCCTGATGCATCGCTCCGTAGGTCTTCAGGGTGGTTCAAGCGTCAGCACGTCAACCAGTTCCTAGCAATTCCAAAGTAAATGATCAAAAGGACACACTTTAAGAAATTGCTCAATAACTACTTCAATGCCAGGCTAAAATATGATTAGCTAAATTGCATCATTACTGGGTGGTACAGAGATGTTGTGGTTTTCATTTAGATAGTTGGATCCAATTCCTTTCACTGGGACAAACAAACAAAAACTCAAATGGGAAAGCTGGGATTCTCCTGGGACAAGAAGCCACGCCCCCAGTGGTTCTCAGCCCCGACCCCACACTGGGCCCCAGTGCCTGGGCTTCACCCCCAAACCACATAAACTGGAACATTCACAGGTGGAGCCCTGGGATCAGCAATTTTGAAAGCCCATCAAGCAATTCTCTATGCGGCCAAGGCGGGGAACCACTGACTCTAATGAGAACTTGGAAGCTAGTCTTGTGAAACCAGTCCTAGAAATCAAAGGCAAACACCACTGCCTGTTTCTCAAGTGGCACAGGGCTGGACCAAAGAAAATCATTAGATATCTGGCAAGAAAAGACCGGAATTAGGGGGAAGCACTGGAAAAATCAAGCTGCTTTGGAATTTACAATATGGATTTTGTAGGTAAACCTTTCTTCAGCTCTAACCCCAGCCAGATGCTATAGGATGTGTCTGCTCTTTTCTTGGTCAGATATTGGCTGTGGTTGAAAATTAGCTCAGTGGTCATCATTGATTAAGCAGTATTTTTCAAAGTCTATTCATCAAGAAAACACTCCCACTCAACAGATTAACAGATTATTTTAGTGATTAGCCAGTAGTTCTCATCAGGTTAGTGAAACACTTTATAGATGTAGTTCTGTCACGCATTGGCTCAAATATTGAGTTCCCAGTATCTCTCTCCCAGCCATCCTTGCCCCTCCCTGGCCTAGGAATTAATTCATCCCACAGACCCTAAAATAGTTGTCTCCATCATTTTACTCTGATCTTCCTGTTTCCTCTGACACTCCCAGGAGAGGTTAAGCTCTGGATTGGACCTGACAACAGTTTTCAATTTCTCATTTTTTAATTTTCAAAAGGAAATAAGGACAATACCTTGAACCCTTTTGCTTTGCCAAGTACTGTGTGATGCCTGAAATATTTGTATTGGCTTCTTTAGCATATTCCATTTTTTTCACATCTCTCAACTAACAGTTTCAACAAGCATTATGATTATGGTATGGCCAGGCGCCTGCAATTCTAGCTACTCCGGAAGCTGAGATCTGAGGATTGTGGTTCAAAGCCAGCCTGGATAGAAAAGTCTGTGAAACTCTTACTTCCAGTTAACCAGTAAAAAGCCAGACATGGGGGTGTGTCCCAAGTAGTAGACTGTCAGCCTGTTAGAAAGCCAAGCAAGGGTGATAGAACCTGAGTTCAAGGCCCAGTACCAGCATACGCACGCACACACACTCATACTGATGGTATGCCTTGGCGAGTGGCCTTGGGAAGTGGGTAGTTATCAGCAGAAGGATTGACTGGAGATGCCAGTGCTCTTACCCTAAATTCCAGTGCCAGATCTCTGAGGCCTTGCCAGCTTTGTGCAAACAGCCTTGCTAAAGGTCTGTTTCTTGTCAGCCTTAATAATCCCTTTGTGGGGACACAATTTGGTCTCATGAATAGACTGAGAGCTCAGAGCTCAAGAGTCTGGACACCGCCCTTCATATCTGGGAAACCTTGAGCAAACTATTTAACCTCTCTGAGCCTATTTCCTCTTGTGAAGCATAGAAATGACACTATCCAGCCTGCCTTTCTCAACACATTGTTGTGAGAACAAAGTGGTGTGATGGATAGGAAGGGCTCTATAAACTGTAACGCCTGATATAACTCCCAAGTTTTATCATTACACTGTGCGATCCACATACACCCTGAATTTCATGACAAAGAAAGCCGTCAACATCAAATGCACAATTGAAGAGGCCCTCTGGGGACCCATGACAAGTTCTCCCTCCCACTGTCTGAATTACTGATGGGGATAGATATTCCCCAGGCATAGAAAATTCTGCTGGCCTTGGTCCCTTGAGAGCTGTCATAAGAAATATGACAAGGAAGCCTGGAGAAAGATAAAGGGATTAAGGGACTTCAAAGAAAAAGGTTTTGTTTGAGCAAAGACCTTCCCATGGAGGTCTTTAAAGCAGCCCAGACTTTCCCCTCACCCCTCACACTTACACACACACATACTCACCCACATACACACTCATTCACACACACACACACACACACACGTTACATAATGACCCTGGGCAAAGGTCCTGGATGGCTGAAATGACCTTTAGGAATAAATCACTTTCTGAGGATTTGAACCTAACACAGCTCCAAGGTGATGAAACTTCCAGCTTGTTACTTTGTACTGAGTCGTTCAAAACCTGCCATAGTCTAGGTACTTCATCAGTGTAAAGAACAGAATCAAGCACATCTTTATCAGGATATGCTAATAGCAAATGAAATCTAAATTCACTTGTTAGAGAGGAGGGACTAAGAGTTATTCCTTGCCAAAGAATGGCTGGCATAAGGCCTAATAGGATAGCTCTGTATTCCTAGGAATGAATGTCAGATTAAACATAAAATATTCAATGTGGAAGAGGTACAAAGTAAAAATACAGTGTATTTCTTGAAAATATTAATAGAATGAGAGACACCATACCATCCAGCCCTCCAACTCAATTGTTCTAAGAAGCTTGATATTTAGTGACACCTAGTGGTATCAGTTATAAAAAGCATCATGGGTATTTTTAGGAGAGCAAAACAATGAACGCACCCAACTTGCCTGTTGTAGGAATACAGTTTTTTGCAATTCTCATCTTCACTGGCCTATTTCCCCATGGACCAGAGCTTGAGAAATTACATCCAGGGGCAGACTATGGTAATGAAAATAACAGAAAAGACGAGAGTATCTTCAAGAAGGTTATATTTTTCATCTTTCGTTAAATTGGTGCTTACTAAAAGCCTGCATCCTTCAGCCAACATAAATGGTTGTAGCTGCAAGAATATGTCATTTGTGAACCCATAGGCTATGAAATATCACCTGGTACCAGCCTAGTATGGGATTCAACATGTTAAAGAGACAGTAGCACTAATATATAACTTTATTCCAGGAATAAACAGCAAACTCCTTGTTGAAGTAATAAGGCTTTAAAACTGCATTTATCTAAAAATAGTAGCTATTCTCCCTTGGACCCAATGCACTTACTACAACCTGACCAGCATAAACTACACCGTACTCAAGCCTCACAGTAGCAAAGTGATAACTTCGCATGGTGTTTAAAGAGCTCCAAGTGTCCCAGAACCTCTAGGCCTGGGTGTTCAAGATGCCATCTTCCAAGCTGCCTTTGTTACCAGGAGAAGATGAGGGTCTTTGCATAAAGCAGCAGCAGCAGCCAAGACCCAAGGATCCAAGCTCATTTTCAGTAGACAAAGTAAGGTTTTGGTGACACTTGCCCAATAAGCAGACATAGTGATGACTTTACTTCCCATTCTCCCAGTCATTCCTTCAGCAGGTAGGTCACGATCAGAATTAGTAGAGAAATGAGACTTTTCTGAGATATTCTCATCTTCATTATTGTATTTACCAGATGAAGAGGCTTTGCACCCAAAGAAGAAGTATAACTTCAGCTTGAATTATACTGTGCAGTGCTTCAAAGCCTTGAATCACATCCCTGGAAGAAATCATTCTGCAGACAGCTGGCTTTGTGTGCCCAGGAGAGCCCCCTAGGGCTCAGGAGCACTATCTGCACCAGATGGGGCCCAGTGCCCAGAGATCTAGAACACAGCATGGCTGGATGATATAGAATGTCCCTGAGAATCAGCGGTGGTAGACAGAAAAAGGAACCCAGTGCGCGAGTGGGTTGCTAAGAAACTCAACACCGGGGCCAGTCTTGTCATCAGAGGTCACCGATGGACAGCATCCTGCCCCACAGACCCCAAGGACAAGAAAGGTTATTGAATTGGTACGCTATGGGCAGCTACCTCCCCACACTCCGCTCCTCAGTGCGACAGCAATTAGAAAGAGTACCCTGGAAAACTGGCTGGCTGCTGGGAGAACTGTTCACATGACCTGCTACATGCAAATGTGTGAATGATCTTTGCTGGTCATTTATTGCAAATACCTCCCTATTCCTGCTCACACCAGACCCACAGTCCTGACTGCCACCCATACATGCCAACATTCCACTCTGGACACCACGTGGAAAGCGGATCTTGTCATCTTCCTCCCAGTCCATTCCTCCTCCTCCTCCTGAGCTCCTGTCTCAGTGATTGACACTTCACCATCTGGTCACAGCTGCTCTGGGCTCATCGCATCCCCCTCCACGCCTTCTCTCCCAGCATCCTCCAGCCTGGGCCCATGCTGGAAGTCATCAGGTCCTGCTGACTCAGTTCTTAATCTGCTGCAGGGCCTGCCTCAGGTCAGCCTCGCTCCTTTTCTTGCTTGCTTGCTATGGAAACAACCTTCTGCCTCAGGTTCACTGCCTCCAATTCTTTCTCCACACAAAGCCACAACAGTTTTATCAACCCTGTCTCCCACGACCTCCCCAGTGACTAAATTTCTCCTTCCACCATGGATGAAGCCCAAGTCTCTCCATAATCTGGGTCCTAGGGCTGGTCTCTCACCATGTGTGTCTCACTATGCTCACCATGCATTTTACTTTAGGGAACATTCCACCCTCTTCCTCTTGTGCCTGCTGTTCCCTCTGACTGCGATGCCCTTCCTGACTCTGGACTTGTCAACTTGTCCCCTCAGCACCCTTCCACACACATTCAGTTGCTCATTCTTCCGAGTTTTTATAAAAGTTTGTTTTTCCTCTAGTCAACAACTTTCTCATCTATTTCTCATATAATAAATTTGTTTACCTGGTAAACAAGATGTTCACTGGGCTAAGATCCTGGATAGGATAGGCTAAGATCCTAGATAGGATAGGAAATATTAAATTGTGCCTTTTACTTATAGTGTTTGGCATAGTACAGAACATGGATTCAATGGAGAGTAAATAGTGCATCCCTTCCTCTCACAACACTTACAGGGGGAAAGCCTGTGCCCATCACTCTGCTCTCCTGTAGTCTTTATTATTCCAGTCCCTTTCCCTTTTCCTCCCTATTGAACTTCCTCCATGCAGCCCTTATGGGAAATTAACCTCATTTATAGTTCCAGAATGTTCCAAGAGTAATGCTATTTCCATCCTTTCCCTGTGATTGGCTCTAGACAAGCACATAACTAGATTTGAACATATAAGAAAAGATTTTATGAGGATTTCTCAAGCTCCCAGAAGTAACTCTTGCTCTCTTTTTCTAGACAGTGCCAGACTGTGGTCAGTGACCAGCCCAGGAAGAAACCAGGGGCCAGCAGAGCCAAGAGCAACTCGGGAAAATGACACAGAGCCCCTGGGTTAAGCCAGCACTGAAGTATACCTTTCCCCCAGACTTCTCTCTTTTTTTGGCTTAGTCCTCTTGAATCATTATGCAATTATCCTTATTCGCCATCAGAATCATCTCACTTGAAACAGACATTCAAGACAATATGTAGGTGCAGGTAGTTGAAAAACAATCACTCAGGCCCTCCTTAATTCTCTAAAAAAGGAAAACATCTTCCCATCAGCCATCCCCTTTGTCTTTGAAATATAATCCAGATGCAAGAAAATTGGTAGAAGCACGTGTCAGCTCAAGGTCATTGCATAGCATCGGCTGGCGAGCTCAGTCATATTTTGACAACGCTTGTCTAATAGCTAACATCCTGACGCGTGTGAGGACAGAGGTTGCCAGAACTGAGGTCAGAATCAAATTCCTACCACGGGTCACTGCCCTACACTTTCTTCCTTGGCTTTAATCACTGTCGGTTATTGATAAATCCATCATTCCCTATATATAAAAAAAGTAACCCTGAAATAATAAGACTAAGGGGTTCATAGTCATCAAAGTAAGGCTCCACTAAGCTGCCAAACCAAACTTGACAGCTGAGAGAACAAAAGCTCACGAAGCAGGGGCCCCTGTAAGAATGGTTTTAGGCTTGATTAAAATTACTGCCTGAGGAGGGAACAGGGGTGTAGAGGAGGGATTTGTTCAAAGTGCACTGTGTGCATGTATGGAAATGAAATGAAGCCCCTCATATACCAAGTGTATGCTAATCCAAAAGTTAAAGGATCTTAAGCTACCTCCTGCATCAGCATTTGCTCAGGAAGACAAAACTCTTGGGAATTTTTTTTTATTCAGGGCCGTAAATTGGAACCTCAGCTGGCCTTTTACTGGCAATCTCTTGCCTCCACTTCCTGAGTGCTGGGAATATACAGGTGTGTGCCACCAGGCCCAGTTTCTTGGAGATATTGTGAGGAGAAAGCAGAGTGAGGATATGGTTATGGAAGTAGTCGGAGGGCTAAAGGACTCTGTTGTGTGTGAAGGAGCACAAAGATGGAGGGGTGGTACACAAAGATCAGGAAGGTGTGGTGCCTATGGACAGGAACCTGAACACTTGTCCCTGTGGTAGATGAAGCCACCCCTGGATTCCACCTTTCAATGTTCTAACACCTCTTGATAGTGCCCCCACACCACCACCATGCTTCCAGTACACAAGCCTTTGGGGACAAACCACATCCAACCCTAATAGAAGGGAGCAAGTGGTGGCTCTGAGAGTTACAGAGGGCAGGGCCAGTAAAGGTCTGATAACTGCCTTCCTCTCTCTTGGTTTCTGACCTGCTCCACAGCCTCCCTTCAACCCAGTGGTCCCTTTTATGTGGCTGAGACCTCCCCTTACTCCCAAAGGCTCTGTTTGGCCTCAGAACATCAGGCACCCAAGCTGAGCTTCTTGTGACCCATTTACTCAGATTATCCTGAAGGACAAGGAAGCAGGGTGCACAGGCCTCAACTTTGCTAGGATATGCTAGAAGTATGCTCAATTGCACACAAAGTTCCTACCAGGACTAGTTTGGCAACACTGACTACCAAGAATCCATTGTCTTAGTCAAGATAACAAACAAATCTTCCCTGGATATGTGTGCCCCATCCCACCCTCCACCCCGCCCACAGGTCACCATGGGTCTGCTGGCCACTCTAGACTGATTGTCTTTGTCTGGATTTCATAGAAAAAAAAAGGATGTAGCCACTGGTTGGTGGCTCACGTCTGTAATCCTAGCTACTCCAGGAGTCTGAGATCTGAGGATCATGGTTCAAAGCCAATCTGGACAGGAAAGTTTGTGAGCCTTTATCTCCAATTTATTACCAGAAAGCCATAAATGGAGCTGTGGCTCAAAGTGGTAGAATGTTAACTTTGAGCAAAAAGAGCTCAGAGACAGCACCCAGGACCTGAGTTCTCTTTGGAAAGAAAAAAAAAAAAGAGGGCATAGAGTAGGGACTCTGTTTAGGCTATGGCAGCACTAGACTGGGGATGTTTTTATTTAGGTCCCCCAAATATGTACAGCTTTAGATGCAAAGAAATATATTTTAAAAAACTTTCATAGATCAACAACAGGACAGACATCCTAAAAGATGTTAATAGACATTACACCAAAAATGTATGTCTGGTATTATTGTCAAGAAGGAAATGTGAGAAATAAATTGGGGTGGGGGGGGGAGTGAGGGAGGAAGTAGCAAATGTGAATACTTCAAAACTGTAATAGGACACAAGTGTGCCTTGCAAACAGCACTAACCATACCAAGTGTCGGTGAAGATGTGGGGCAATTTGAACTGGTGCACACTGCCAGTGGAAATGTGAAATATACCAGTAGGGCCCATCTACAGTCCATCTACTTCCAAGTATTTACCCAGAGAAATTAAATATATATCTACAAGAAAACTTATACAAAAAAAATGTTCCGGGCTGGGAAGGTGGCTCAATGGTAGAGCATGCATGAGGCCCTGGGTTCGATTCCTCAGCACCACATAAGCAAAAAGAAAAAAGCCGAAGTGGCGCTGTGGCTCAAGTGGTAGAGCGCTAGCCTTGAGCTGGAGAGCTGAGGGACAGCACCCAGGCCCAGAGTTCAGGCCCCATGACCGGAGCCAAAAAAAAAAAATGTTCCAACCAGCTTTTCTGGTAATAGCTTCAAAGTGAAAACAAAGTCCATCCACAGAAGCACAGTCCAAGAACTCAGGATTATGAGGATCTTAAGGTTTGTTCCACCCAACAGCAAGTTCCTGGGAACTTGCTGCAGATGCCCATCCCTGGGTCTGGTCCCAGGTGTAACAGCCAGAATGGCAGAGGTGGCCAAGAGGCTCAGTGTCAGGGAGAAGAACATGGGGACATGTGCTATTCCAAAGTCCCCATAGTTCCAAGCCAGAGGATGTCCATATAATTAAAAGATGTCAAAGAAAGGAGGAGGGGGGGGGGGAGGAGGAGGAGGAAGAGGAGGAGGAGGAGGAAGAGGAGGAGGAGGAAGGAGAAGGAGAAGGAGAAAAAGAAGGAAAGTGGAGAAAGAGAAGGAAGTGGAGGAGGAGGAGGAGGAGGAGGAGGAGGAGGAGGAGGAGGAGAAAGAGAAGGAAGTGGAGGAGGAGGAGGAGGAGGAGGAGGAGGAGGAGGAGGAGGAGGAGGAGAAAGAGAAGGAAGTGGAGGAGGAGGAGGAGGAGGAGGAGGAGGAGGAGGAGGGATAGAAAAAGCCTCCAGCTTCTTGTTTGTGGCTGGCCTCTTTCTCTGTGATCAGTCACCACCTGTTTCCTAGAAATGCCCAATGAGAAAAGAGGACGTCTCTGATAGGTCCACCTGCTTGTCCCTCACTTTTGATCTCTAACTGGGATTCTCCTCTCCCCAGCCTCCCAGGCTCTAGGCTGTAGTCATTCATCCCTCCCTCCTACTACCTGCAGCCACAAAGAAGGGCTACCTAAGACCCAGCATCAGGTACATGTATGCCAAAAGGAAAAAACAACAATGGAAAGTAGCCAAGGAAAGAAGTAGCCATGGAAAAGGAAAGAAAAGGCTAAGCTGGACAAGCCAAGCCATCCACCTTTCTAGCAAGCACATACCCCGAGAGCAGCATCCTCACTGGTGTCCCCACCCCCTCCTACTGCCTCCCAGGGGCAAGAGTCTAGAAATCCACTTAATGAGAGGCTCCCGTTTCTGTCTGCTCACACTGAAGCACAGAGCCTCTCGGAGGCAGAAATCAGACAATACCAGGCAGCTGAGTCTGAGGACAAACAGCTTCATTGTCTACAACTGACACCTGAGCAGCTGCCACATTCAGTCCAAATAGGCCACGTACACACCTCTTGTTAATCCTTTAGGCTCCCTCCCAGCCAGCATAGATGGACATCTGTATACACTCACTCATGTAACACCTGTGCCAATGGAAAACAGCTTCCATAATTCTAAACTCACTTAGTAAGCACTTACAAAGTGACAAGGCACATGCAAGGTCCCCAGGATTGTAGGACACATGAAATATAAGAAATAATCTGGAGACGATCATCTTGGTGCAGAAAAAGACTTTTTGTGATTCATCTGTCGCCTAATTCTGATGCCCATCCAGGCGTTAAATGGATTTGAGGCCTTTTAACCCAAAACCTTCTGTTGCCTCATTTGTTACCCCTAGAAACCAAACACAAAGCAGGGTGTCATAAATATCTGTCAAGGGTGATGAAGACTTCATTCGGAACACCTACAGGATCACTGGAACAATTAGGCACCTTTGGGCCTTTCAGAACACCAGGCCGTTTTTCCCTCCTCGGTTGGTTGCTCTTGCCCTGCCAGGATGCCTGCCTTTTGATGTAGCCAGGCAAACTGAAGGTGGGAGTGTGTACCTGCCACAGCCTGGGGTCCTTAGTAATTACTGTTTGCTGACTTCATATTGGAGAATGATGTGTTTGGATTGACTCCTTGAGCACATGCTGGAGAATAAAGGCATCAGGCATGGCGAGCTGCCTCTGCCTCACAACCAGCCTTGGGTGGCACCAGGAACTTATGCAACTGTGAGGGGTCACTAGTGAGACGTCCTGACACAGCGATCAAAATAATGGTCATTTCAATTCACCTTCTCATGAAATAGATCGTGTTCACACTAAGAGAAGCCAGACGTGGAACTTAGAGACATGAATCACTTTTGTAGTCAAGAGTTTAAAGAAAGGAATTCATATTGACTGAGTCTTCACTGTCAGTGTCAGGAGCTAGAACACACACTCAGACATCTTAGCTTCACAATGACCCTACAAGTTCACATCTAACTCATTCAGCCCTCCCCACACCCTCCCTCCAAAGAAGAGGTTGAGATAAAGGTAGCCTGGCTGGTTCCCGGGCCTCAGGCAAGCCCAGCAAGAGCCAGACTGGTGAAGTCTTGAAATACAAAGTTCTTCCAATATATGTTAATATGACGTCTTAATACACTGGTATGTTTGTACTGCTGAGGCTCACAACCTTGCATATGAGTGGTGCTGGGGTTTGAACTCAGGATCTTGCACTTGCTAGGCAAGCATTCTGCCCCTTGAGCCACATCTCTGCTTCTTTAGGGGGGTTAAATTTTTAGATTGAGTATGTTTTCTTTTGATTTTTATTTTCTTTCCCCCTACCCCCACCTGAAGCTGGACTCAAGCCTCCATGGAGGTAAGAGTACCTCCATCTCCTCCACCTCCCAGCTGGGATTACAGGGCACCACCAACGCCAGCTTCTTTTTTGAAATAGGGTCTCACTAATTTTCTTTTTTCCTTCATGGAGGAGGGATTATGCTGGCCTTGAGCCAAAATCTTCCCAACTTTGTCTCCTGACTACCTAGGATCAAAGACAAAGGTTTACATTTTACAATCAGCATCACAGACTCCCAGTTCTGTAAAATGTAAGTGTCTTGTTGGCTCTGGTATCACCCATCTGTCATCCTCTCTACAAGAGGGGGAAGTAAGAGTACCCCTACAGTCCCCTCAGTAATCTTAGTAGACTGGTTTCTATGCCAGTCTACACACAAAGTGGGGCACCCTAGATTATTTATAATGCCTAATACAACATGAGTATTTTGTAATTTATTCTTTGTCTAGGCGATAATGACAAGAAAAAATATACATGTCCACTACTATTGCAATTTTCTGAATATATATGTGTGTGTATGTATATACATTTCAGAATACGTATACTCAGCCCTAAATATTTACAATTTGAGGTTGTTTGAATCTACAGATATAGAACTGATCATAGGGGACAACTCTGTGTGTGGTATGGTGTGTGTACATGTATGTGTGTGTGTGTGTGTGTGTGTGTGTGTGTGTGTGTGTGTGTGTGTAAAGAAAAACTCAAGAAATACTCCCTCAGTGATTATCTCTGGCAAAGGAGATTATAAACCATCTTTTTCTTGTTCTTTATATTTTCTGTGCCTTTATGAAATAGGGAGTTGAGTGAGGTACACACCTGTAACCAAAACTCAAGAGCCTGTGTCAGGTAGATCATGAGTTTGACACCAACTTAGGCTACAGAATAAAACACTGTCTCAAAAATACAAAAAGAAAAGGTGATTGGTAGGTAGACAGAGAGAACAGTATTTTAATACAAAATAATTAAAACATAAGACAAGAAAAGTAAAACCAGAAAAATGGGGAGGTAAAAACTCTGCCCTTGGTAAATTCATTTCTATCTGTTTTCTCTAGATAAATGTATTTCTCTAAAATATTACACGCTGGTATGTTCCAGAAAAATTAATTCTTTCTCAACCAATCACTCGGTTTGTTGAGTATTTGTACTGAAACGCCCTCTTGCTTAGAAAGTGCCTTCTGGGACTCCAGGGGGAAGAGAGAGCTGCAGTTTTTGTACATGGCATGTCATATTATAGGATAAAATAGGGCTAAAACCTCAAGCTAGGACCTCGGCTTAAAGATTCTGGAGTTAGAGGACAAGGCTAGATAAGAAAGGCAGTTAGAGAGAGGCCAGCATGAGGACAGATTCCCCAAACAGACTACCCCAGTAACCTGCTTCACTTCCTGCTACCTAGCCAGCACCACAGAAGCTAGTACTGGCCTCTCATTCACAGAGTTTTCTGGGCCATAAAGAGGCTCTTGTGCTTAAGCACAATACTATGCACTGGTTATGAGTCCTAGGGGAACAGAATGCCACACATCAATTCCTTACCCCAAGAAAAGAAGCCTCCCATACAGAGGATAACAAGGCCATCACTGCGCCAACCACCAGAAAGAGAAGTCTAGAGCACTTATAGCAATCGATGGAACAATGCTTTACTTAGAAGAGACAAGCTCAGCCAGCAGGTTTCTCCTGATGGCCAATACAGGGCAACCGGTTACATGTCACCAGGCCAGAGTAAAACCACCCTCCCTGCTCCCCAGGGAGCAGTCTGGCTCGGTGCCATGTGATGTACAGGCTTAAGCAGAACTAAGGAGCACACATGGGCTTGCAGCAAAGAGAGTTCCCAACCAAGGGAGATGCCCAGCCCAACCCTTTGTCTCTTCAGAAGCATTCTAGTGTGTTTTCTGTAATGTCACCTAAGGATGGGTAACTTGTAAAGAAAAGAGGTTTATTTTGGCCCACAAGTCTGGTCTAAGACTAAAGGCCAACATCTGATCATGGTTTACTGGCTAACAGAGATCCAAAGCAGCACAGGGCATCTGCTATGGTTTGAATATGTCCCTCCCAAAGCTCATGTATTAAAAATCTAGTTTCCATGGTGACACCATTGGAATAGGGTTAGATGCTTACTAGTGGGAATGGTGCCAGATCCTCATGCCACTGGGATGTCTCTTAGATGAATCCTCTAAGGGAACTGTGAGATACTGGCCCCTTCCTGGCTCTTTTATGCTCCCAGCTAATGAGATGAGTGGTTTATTCTCTCTCTCTCTCTCTCTCTCTCTCTCTCTCTCTCTCTCTCTCTCTCTCTCTCTCTCTCTCTCTCTCTCTCTCTCACTCACACACACACACACAGACACACACACACACTACCTGCCATTGCCTTCCAGCAATGCCAGATTCTCAAAAGAATAAGACTATTTAATCTTGGACTGGAACCTCCAAAACCAGCAGCCAAAATGAAATAGCCCTTTTCTCTTTGTGATCTAAGATTCTTATATTAATGGGATACTTACATAGCATGATATAGCAAGAGGCAGGGGTGTATTAATCCTCTGGTGTCTCTCCTTCTATAAAGCCAAGCAAGAGTGTGAGGCCTTGAGTTCAAGCCCTAGTACTGGCACAGGAAAAAAAAAGAAGGAAGAAGAGAGGGAGGGAGGGATGGAGGAAGGAAGGAAGGAAGGAAGGAAGGAAGGAAGGAAGGAGGAGGGAGGGAGGGAGGGAGGGAGGGAGGGAGGGAGGGAGGGAGGGAGGGAGGGAAGGACTACAATAGTTAAAGTGATAGGGAGTGGGTTGATTTTTGTCAATCATGGAGCTTGAACTCAAGGCCTGGATGTTGTCCCTGAGCTTTTTACTTAAGGTTAGCACTCTACCACTTTGAGCCACAGCTCCACTTCCAATTTTCTGGTGGGTAATTGGAGATAAGAATCTCATGGACTTTCCTTCCTGGGCTGGCTTTGAACCAGGATCCTCAGATTTCAGCCTCCTGACTAGTTAGGATTACAGATATAAGCCACCAGCACCCAGCTAAAATCATGTTTTAAGAAATCTAAACTACTCTTTTTTTTCTTTCCATTAGTAAATATTAATATTGAAATATCTTTAGTAACAAGATCACTGAGAAACCTCTAACTTGCAAGGTAAAAAAGCCATTCTTCAAGATCAGCCAACTACAAATGGAAAGCCATTGTGTATGTGATAGGCTGAACAAAGGCCCACCAAAGATGTCTATGTTATAGTCCCCAGAACCTATGAGAACGTGACCATACATGGTCAAAGGAACACCACAAGTGTGATTAAATTAAGAATATTAAAATAGGAAGATGATTTTGATCATCATTGTAAAGCCAACATAATCACAGGGGCCTTATAAGGAAAGTGGTAGGCAGGAGAGGCAGCACTGGAGGAGGTGTGAAAATAGACTCCGGCTGAAGGGAGAAAGGACACCGAAGATTCCTTTCTGGGGTCTGTGTGGAGGGGGCACTCATGAGCTAGTGAGGGAAAGTGGCGTCTAGAAGCTAGACAAGGAGCAAGCTGTCCTCCAGACCCTCCAGAAGGGAATCATCCTGCACCCACATCTAGATTTTGGTTCTGAGAGCCTCATTGCAGATAGTGACATCTAGAACTGTCAGATAATAAATGTGCATTCTATTCAGACACTAAATAAAAAACCAGTACATATATAAAGTGTATATACATATATAGTTATATGTGTGTGTGTACATAAATAGGTTGAGTGCCTGTGGCTCACACCTGTAACCCTAGCTAATCAGAGGGCTGAGATCTGAGGATGGTGGTTCAAAGCCATCTCAGACAGGAAAGTATGTGAGACTCTTATCTCCAATTAACCACCAGAAAACCAGAAA
Organism: Dipodomys spectabilis; assembly: GCF_019054845.1. Lineage (NCBI taxonomy): Eukaryota > Metazoa > Chordata > Mammalia > Rodentia > Heteromyidae > Dipodomys > Dipodomys spectabilis. The sequence continues at coordinate 24,690,294 of NW_024870817.1, read as the reverse complement.
TAGCACTGTGGCTTAAAGTGGCAGAGTGCTAGCCTTGAGCAAAAAAGCTCAAGGGCAGTGCCCAAGCCCTGAGTTCAAGCCTCATGTCAACTAAATAAATAAATGAATAAATAAATATAAAGAGAGTGCCTAATGTGAGGACAAGAACTAGAGCTAGGCCCACAAGAAATTATATACAAATTCTGCCCTTCTCCTGTCTCCAACAGTCTACTCTTTTTTTTTTTTTTTTGGTCAGTCAGGCTGAACTCTGGGTCTGGGCGCTGTCCCTCAACTCTTCAGCTCAAGTCTATCACCCTACCACTTGAGCCACAGCACCACTTCTGGGTTTTTTTCTGTTTATGTGGTGCTGAGGAATTGAACCCAGGGCCTCATGCATGCGAGGCAAGCACTCTACCACTGAGCCACCTTCCCAGCCCCAACCGTCTTCTCTTTAAGCACCAATAACCCTAACTCACCTGACAGCCTATGGGCCTCTTGTCTGTAATGGAGCAGTCCAGTAGTCTGCAAGCAGCCACTGAAGGTAACTGCCAGACCTCACATGGCCCTTCACCCTAGCCAAGATTACAGAATGCTGCTCATCATTCTTGTTCCCAAGATGAGCACAGTGTGATTGTAAGACCCTGTTCCACTTGGACTGCCTCCAAGGAGACCCATTTAAGGCTTAACCTTCTCAGGAGCTCTACCTCCACTCCATGGGCCCTGACCATATTACCAACTGAGAGACATGATGTTTTACAGCACATGTGCCATCTGTGATATCTCAACCTACCAGCGACACCAGCCATTGTTACAATGCCTAGTTCAGAGCTATGGTTTGTTTACCTCCAGCTTCACAGTCCAACTCTATCTAGACTACAGGCAATCATCAGCTGGCTGGTGTCAGCATGGGTGATGCCAATGAATCTCACTCCATACAGAAATACAGACAGAAATACAAATGGAAATGGATCAATGCCTTCTATTTCCACCTATAGGTTCTGTTGTTTTCAAGAGTACAAAAATAGATTTGCATTTCACCAGTTCTGTAAGAAGCCCTGAGTTAATCTGTACACTTCCTTTTTCTTTTTCTTTTTTTGGTCAGTCATGGGGCTTGAACTCTGGGCTTGGGTGCTATCCCTGCACTCTTCAGCTCACGGCGAGTGCTCTACCACTTAAGCCACAGCGCCACTTCAGGTTCTTCTGGTGGTTAGTTGGAGATAAGAGCTTCGTGTACTTTCCTGCCCGGACTGGCTTTCCTCAGATCTCAGTCCCCTGAGTAGCTAGGATTACAGGCATGAGCCACCAGTGCCAGGCTATTCTTGCTTTTTCTTCCAAGGATACTGGCTGGACCTCTGGCAGGTGGTTGTCTCCATCTCTCTTGTTAGGAAGACAGCAATGGAGAGGGGCAGACAGACACTGAGAGAGTCTCTCTGTGTCTTCTGGCAGTGTGGTGCAGCTAATGATGACTCCTGTAGTTCCCAAGGTCATCACAAGCCCTGCTACTGCAGCAAGCACCGATACAGCTGGGCCAGGTGTGCTTCTCTATTGATTCCCAAGGACTCCATTGGACTGGCTGGCACTTGCAGCACCAGTTGTTCAATTGTTTTCATATAACCCCTACCGTACCATTTCCTTCCTTTCTAGCCATGTGCTAACACCGGGGAACCAATTTCTCCAGGGCTCTGACATGAGCATTAAAAAAAAAGAGATAACTGGAGAAAATCTGTTGTGGATTCAAATATATCTGCGAGAATATATTTGATAGACCAAATCACATTCATAATTGCCCCCTGAGGAGATGTTTAAAAGTCTTTAGACCTAACTCTCATTCAGACAATTGGCCATTTCTATGCCCTAATCAAGGGCTTTGTAGTCCTTCTAAAACTTGCCAAAGTCAGCTTTCTGCCAGTCATAAACTGATTGCTTTTCTGCCTTCTTTTCCCATAAGAAAGGAAACACGGAGATCTGTAACATAGGAAAATATGGCCCTTCTTAGGTACAATGTTCTTGTAGCCCTTCTGTTTGAAGATTTCTAAAGTCCTATTGAACAATTAATAAAGGTTGTGAATTAACAATTGGTCTCAGAGGTCAAAAACCTTTCCCTGTGGCTGGCATGATAAAGCAGGCAGCTGATGGGGGTGGATCTGGGCCAAGCCCACAGCCCTCCCAGACTGTGATGCTGGAGTGAGCCTGAGCCTAATGGTCAGAGTGTAGGCAACAACTGAACAATGTTATTCCTTGCATTACATCACACATGGAACTGTTGGGTTTCTGAGGGGTTTGTTTGATTCCAGGTCCCTTTCATCACAAATCTGATCTGATGGTGACATACTAGCTCACAACAAAGGCACTGACCTGGCATGAGAGCAAAAGAATAAACCTCTCTCAAGCACTCACACATGGTAGAAGCCACCTCTTCAGTCCAATCCTAAAACTTTCATTCTTCTCCTCAAGACACAAGCATCCTTTTCTGTCAGTAACATATACCAGGGCCAAAAGAAATCGGCAGGAACTCTACCTTGACACAGAGGATTATTTTTTTGAAAGGTGGATAATGCACTGAAACATTCTTGAGACCTAAGTATCACTGGGACACATGGACCAAAATTAGGAGAATGATGTGTAGAATGCACAGCTTTGGGTAAAGACACATTTACTTTATCTTACTTTTCCCAAAGAACAGTTAATTGCTTGACACTTTAAGAAAGTGGTGTAGAGGGCTGGGAAGTGGCTCAGTGGTAGAGCGCTTGCCTTGCATGCATGAGGCCCTGGGTTCGATTTTTCGAACCACATAAGCAAAAAGAAAAAAGCCGGAAGTGGTGCTGTGGCTGAAGTGGTAGAGCGCTAGCCTTGAGCTGAAGAGCTGAGGGACAGCGCCCAGGCCCAGAGTTCAGGCCCAACAACCGGACCCAAAAAAAAAAAAGTGGTGTAGAGAGCCAAGTATGGCAGTTCCTATGTAGGGAGGCAGAAATGGTAGGGTTGCAGTTTGAGGCTGTCCCAAGGGAAAAAATTAGCAAGACTATTTATCAAAACCAACATATATATATATATATATATATATATATATATATATATATATGCCTGAAATTTCAGCTACTGCAAGGATAGAGGCAGAAGACCAGTCCAAGCTGGAAAACAAAAAGGGGGAGACATGGTTCAAGTGGTAAAGTGCTTGTTTACCAAAAGCAAAACTCTGAGTTCAAACCCCAGTACTGCCCCACACATGGGGTAGGGGGGGAGAGAGAGAGAGGGAGAGAGAGAGAGAGAGAGAGAGAGAGAGAGAGAGAGAGAGAGAGAGAGAGAGAGAGGAGAGAGAGAGAGAGAGAGAGAGAGAGAGAGTTAGGTTACCTTAAACTGTTGAAGAGTTTAGAAATATTTACCCCAACACTTACTCAAAAATCCACATGTAACTTTTTTTGGTCTGGTCATGGGGCCTGAACTCTGGGCCTGGGTGCTGTCCCTCAGCTCTTCAGCTCAAGGCTAGCACTCTACCACTTGAGCCACAGCGCCACTTCCAGCTTTTTTTTTTCTGCTTATGTGGTACTGAGGAATCGAACCCAGGGCCTCATGTATGCAAGACAAGCGCTCTACTACTGAGCCAACTTCCCAGCCCCACATGTAACTTTTGATTCCCTAAAACTTAACTACTAATAGCCTGCTATTGATCTGAAGACTCACAACTAGCTACAAATTTCAAAAGCATCACTATGCTGTCCAAGCTGGTGTTGTTCAAGGGCCAGCTGTACTTCTACACCAAGTGACTTTGTAATCCTGCCTTCCTGACATTTCCTTCCAAATTGCCAAAAACTAACAAAACACAAACCAAAAAACACCCAGCCTCATGAAGAAGAATCAACCAATAGGATGATGCACATAGCATATAACTGGCTTAAGGTCTAGCATAAAGTGAACTATGTACCTACAGGCATTACTTGCAGATTTGCACTCTTTTAGAAAAAAAGCTTCCTCCAATAAATGCTAGCCTGAATGTAGCACAGAACCAGCTCTGCTAATGATAACTAGGCATACAAGACCATTTTTGACAAATAAAGTTGTTATTTCCTGCCAGTTTTTGCAACGTGTGCCAAAGTGTTTTGTTTTTTCTAGTTCCTCAACCTTAAACAGACCATCTGAAACGATGCTAATCATGAGCAATGGTCTAAAGAGAAGGGACACTTATTCAGGAAATTTATCTAACTCATGAACTGAGCAACCAAGAATCCAACTCATAATTTTGTAGGTATAGCATATGTATTTCACTGAAAATAGATCTCTAGTACAAATGAAACACTTCTGCTAATGACTTTCCAGTTTACATGAAATGATACACAATTTTGAAGTGTGACTTAAATTCAAACACCTGTTTTAAAAACGAGTATTTGTACTTAAAATAAATTGTGGGGCTGGGAAGGTGGCTCAGTGGTAGAGTGCTTGCCTTGCATGCATGAGGCCCTGGGTTTGATTCCTCAGCACCACATAAGCAGAAAAAGCCAGAAGTGGTGCTGTGGCTCAAGTGATAGAGTGCTAGCCTTGGGTTGAAGAGCTGAGGGACAGCACCCAGGCCCAGAATTCAGGCCCCAGAACAGGCTAAATAAATAAATAGTGAACTGTTCTATCTTGGCAGGAAGGATATTCTTTAGAATTGCCACAGCTCATGATAAGAAAAGACTGACATCAGTTTTATTAATGGTCTTAAACAAGATGCTTGCTTGTCACTAGAATGGACCATTGTCCATTCATCGGTAGCCATGAACTTAGTAACTGCCTCAAATCCTTTCTGGATGAATCAAACCAAAATAACTGAATGAATATATGCCAAAGAATTAAATATACCTTGTCATATACTGAATACCATTGCTTCTAGGAAATTATATCCAAACCATTTGAATGCACCTACTGCTGTCAAATCACTGCTTAATCTTCTTTCCATTTCTCTATTTGAGGAAGATGTAGTTTCTTCTTCCCTCAGTGCAGACTGAACAATGATCTTTCATGAGAACTCGCAGAGCCTTACTGCAGCCTTTTCAATATGGATGTCATCTGAATTCATTTTACCCTTTGAGACATGGCCCCAGCCTACTCAGTGAGTACAAACTCCTGTGGAGTAGTTCTAGACCCTGGAAGATAGTAAGAATCATTTTGTGTTCTTAAAACTCAGCCTTTATCAAGGATTACAAACTCAGGTGCACTGGGCCTCAAAGTTTATGTCAATGTGTAAAACATGCAGGAGACCCCAGCAAACTGGAAACCTAGTGAGGCCATTGATTCAAAATTGACCTTGCTCTGAGCCAGCCTACAAAGCTATGGGTGTCACATAATATCTTGTTTCTGGTTGTTTGCTTGGTTGGAGGTGGATGTTTTGGTTTCGTTTCATTTTGTTTCATTTCATTTTGTTTGGTTATTTTCTTTGTTTCTGTTTTGCAAACTCTGTTTCGTTTTTACTCCATTTTCAATTGAAAGAAGTTATTTTCTTTTAATGAATCAAGGAATGGACAATTTTGTGTTCTTGTAAAAATTGCAGATATATTTAGAGATTACTTAATACTCTTTTTTCTTATATAAGAAATCTTCTGTAAGCCATTCTAAGACTAGCTGTTCTAGTATTTTCTTAATGATAATCAGAGAAAAGATGTCATCCTTTCCTAAATTAACATTCTAATTGAGGGTATAATAAGACTTTGGGATAATGCTTATTTACTGGATATATTCTTTCAGTTCTTATTTCCACTTGGATTCAAAAGCTACTTAGGGAAGTGTTTTATAATTCCTATAATGGGGTTTTCGGTTTTGATCATTTTAGCTTTTGTTTATTTTTCTTTTAAATCTATTTGAAATAATTTGAATAATAATTCCATGGATGCTGGAAAACATTTTATTTTATTTTATTTATACTATTATATATTATATATGTTATATAATATATTTTATATTAAATTATATTTGTGGGGTTTTTTTATTTTATTTGTTTGTTTATTTAGCTATCTATAGATTTTAATTCATCTTTTGCCAGTCCTAGGGCTTGAACTCAGGGCCTGAGTGCTGTCACAAGCTTCTTTGTACTCAAGGCTAGCTGTCTACCACTTGAATCACAGAGCCACTTCCAAAGAGCCTCAGTCTGCCCAGGCTGGCTTCTAACCAACATCCTCAGATCTCAGCCTCCTGAGTAGCTAGGATTACAGACATGAGCCACCAGCATGCTGGCTTACAGAACTAATTTTAGATACATACGTGCATAGGTAGGTAGAATAGATAGACAGATAAATTAAACAATTGCGTTGATGCATTTCAAAATAACGCTTATTACTAACATTATTTGGATTCTCTTTCTACTTCCAACAGTCACGGCTTTGTATAGTTTAAAACATGTATAAAGTTTTCTATAACATTTAGTTGTAGAGATTACCTCTCCCAAAACATCTACAGCAAACTTGCTTTATTCACAGACTTACTGCACATGGTTTTGGCGATGCATGGTCAAAAATATAATAATAAATAGAAAAATCAAAAGAAGTTCTAAAAGCAAAAATGTTTTAATTCTCATGCACACGTTACACAGCTCAGTTGCTATGGAGGAGTCCTCAGTTTTGCATAAACTCAGTTGTGTTTAAATTGTTGTGTGATCTGTGAACATTTCCTCACCATAATTTTGTGAAACTGTGCTTCCCCAAAAAGCAAATAGTACCCAAAAGTTAAGCAAGTGTTTTGGTCATTCACCCAAGGCAAAAGGGGCATATAATGTACTTCATTTATGTAATTAAGTTTTTAGATTCGTTGAAAGGTAGTATTTCTTCAGCAGAATTTGGCTGAGGAACATTAATAAAAATAAAGAAAATGAGTAAAATATGTGAATAAAAATTATTCAAGCATCCACAGTATTTGAGATGAAGAGCATGAAATAAGTTCTAGTTTGGGGTAAGCAATATTAATATGTACATCACTAATGTCTGTGAAAGTAATGCAATAATTCCAAACAGTTTCAAGTTACATACTATCCATGCAGTATAGGTACATTTGAGTACTATTAGAGTACTGAACTCTGTGGGGGGGGGGGGTTCTCAATGGCAGAATAATAGCCCCATGGATACCAGTGATCTACTACTATTTTGCACATCTGTGTGCATACATACACACACATACAGCATTTCTTTGTCATGCTCAGATCGTTTTGAGATGTTTTTTAAATCTCTGCCTAGATGTTCAAAGATGATACTAAAAGTATCTGAGGGAGGGGCAGGGAATGTACTTTTATGACTTCAAAGACGACCTGTAAGTGATCATTTTCACATTGCAAAGAACCTAAGTTCTCTTAGTAAGGGGACAGATGGTGGGGAGGTATGCCATACTGCTGGGGGTTTTTTTCTTTTCAGGCAATCTGCGCTGGAAGCAAAACTAAAATTTGAGTTGATTTTTCTTATTCCAATTCCATCTGCCTTATAATTATTAGCAGTGTCTTTCAGGTTCAGTATTTGGGTATACAATGGACTAAACATTCATGTCCCTCTCCAAATTGTTACATTGAAATTCTAATCCCCAACACAATGGTAGTAGGAAGTAGACTTATAGGAGCTGGTTAGCTCTAACAGCTCAGCCCTCACTAATAGGATTCATACACAGAGAAGAGAAATCCATTGTACTTTCCTTTGCATAAATACCTAGGAAGAAAGTCTTCTCTGGGAGCCAGGAAACAGGCCCTAGTCAGACTCTGACCTGAGAGTATTTGGAGTTTACAGACTCCAGAATTATAACAAAGAAATTTCTGTTGTTTATAAACCACCTAATCTAGGGTGTTTTGTTCTAGAAGTCGAAATAGACTAAGATTGTCTACTTTGGGCTGGTGATAGGTGTGTTTACATTGTAGTATGTCTTCACCAACACTTTAGTAAGAAACAAACTACATTTTTCTTAACTATGTATAGGCTATTCTCTCAACTGCTGCTCCAAAAAAGCTGTCAGGCTTTCCCTATTTTACTATCAAGAGCCAAGACTACTCTTCACACACACACACACACACACACACACGCATGCACACACGCATGCATACACACACATCATTGCTGCCAGATAGTTTAAGGTTCCTTTCTATCTAGCTTTTTAAAAAAAATTTTTCTATCTAACTTTGATAACAATTAAAATAATAAAATACAAAGCTACTGCAAAAAAAAATATCTCAGGAACTCAAAAAAGTCTGGGCCCTTAGGTGGCTTTTTTTTATTCGTATGACACAGTGGCCCACCAGACTCCTTAAGTCCGTAAGCCAAGGAAAAGCACCTACTACACTTGCCTTTGTGTGCTTTCCTGCTCCCTCCCGTCACCCAGGAAACATATTCTAGCAGATAGCCTTTCCTGCAGGCAAATAATTGTCTTGATATATTACTATCTCTTCCTCACCCTGTGTGAGTACAACAGGCTGCTACCAAATGCTGGGTATGTTCAGAGCATGAGGCCCCTCAGTCGTCACCATAGTCAGAGATGTTACTAAATCCCATAGAGTTGAAATGATGCCTCTTGGGGCTCTTTGCCAAAAATTACTACTTGCTCCCTGAAAACCCAGAAAGGGACAGAAAATCCACTGGAGAGGGAAGACACCAGCAATATCATCTGGCCTTCTCTGCAAGAAGGAAAAGGCAGATCCGAGGAGTCCATCAGAATCAGACTCACAGTCAGGGATGGCCATGTGGGCTTAGGGGAAACTCAAGGCAGAAAGCCTTAGCACAAGCACTTACCCCAAAGAAGTAAGTTTTAGCACAGCCTGGCCAAAGACTTCATTAACCATTAACCTTTTCTACCTTTCTTTCTTTCTTTCTTTCCTTCCTTCCTTCTTTCTTTTCTTCCTTCCTTTCTCATTCCTTTCCTTCCTTCCTTCCTTCCTTCCTTCCTTTCTTTCTTCCTCTCTCTCTTTCTCTCTCTCTCTCTTTGCTCTCTCTCTCTCTTTGGTATCAGTCCTGGGACTTGAACTTAGGATGTGCACTGTTCCTGAGCTTTTGTGCTCAAGGCTAGCACTCTTACCACCTGACCATAGTTCCGCTTTTTGGTAGTTAACTGAATTGTTTCACAGACTGTCCTGCCTGGGCTGGTTTCAAACAGTGATACTCAAATCTTAGCCTCCTGAGTAGCCAGAATTACAGGCATGAGCTACTGGCAGCCAGCTTTCCCCCACTCCCTTTCCTTTTCTTCCTCTCCTCGATTTTCTTCTTTTTTGGAAAGAAATATCAGGATACTTGGCCAACTGAGTAATTTCAGCACATCTTTACATAGGAATTCCAGCCTTTATTATGGCAGGTATGTTAAACTGCCTGAGCATGAATCACACCCATCTTACTACACCATGGGAGGAAAAAGGAAGCAAGATTAAACTGTCATCATTATCACCATTGAGAAAAACAAGGGGAGTCCACCCCTGCATGTTGAAGGTTGACACCCCAGCACAGAGATTTAAAATCCACTTACAGTGATTACCAGCCTCTGATCAGAGCATTTGGAAAGAAGTTATTCGTGTCTGAAAAGATGACAATTTAATGTGAAAAATGAAACTAGAAATCTCTAATACCTGATAAAACTGCTGAAAAGAAGTATAGAGAGTAAGATAAAAGACCCTTCTTGGTCACACAGCTAAAAGGAGGGCTCCCACCGGTCAGGCAGGGTCAGGAATCCAGGGAGGAGGTGTGGATAGGGAGGATCATGGGAAACCCGGGTCTGCTGGCTTCCATCAGTCCCCATAGATTGTGCACCCAGCACACTGGTGCTTTCCAAGAGAGTACTCAAGCATGTGGCTCTGCACTCTGCTGCATTGCAATTGTGAATGACCTTATTTGCCCTTGAATCCTGATGCACTTTCTTGATATGAGGGTGAAGGAAATAGCAGAGCTGATACTGTAGGGATCTCAAGAAACCCTTGAGACTTCCAAAGGGAAAAGAGCCCATGAATTAGAGAAGAAAAAAAGACATCAATTTTAAAATTCTCATTAGTTTTGATCTCCCGTTCTAAACATCCCAACACATACGATGTGCCCCCCCCGCACCTTCTCTGAATTTGTATTGAGTTATATACTGTCAGAAAATGCTCAAAACTTTTTATTAAGATATTGTCATTAATATGATTTTATTAGTATTTTTCTGAATTCCATGGAATGTGGGTTTAAGAAGACATAGCTACTGTATATAATATCCTCCACTAAAATTGGAAATTAAATTTGCATCCTGAACTGATTCTGTATTAGAAACCAAAAGACCCAACATCTGCTCTTGGTTCTGTCACCAATTGGTTATTCGAGCCTGAATTACTAGAAAACATTGTTTTTTTTTCTAACCAGACTCATATAACCTTCGAGGTTAAGAACTCCTGTGAGGGGCTGGGAAGGTGGCTCAGTGGTAGAGCGTTTGTCTTGCATGCATGAGGCCCTAGGTTCGATTCCTCAGCACCACATAAGTAGAAAAGGCCAGAAATGGCGCTGTGGCTCAAGTGGTAGAGCTCTAGCCTTGAGCTGAAGAGCTGAGGGACAGCACCCAGGCCCAGAGTTCAGGCCCCACGACTGGCAAATAAGTAAATCTAAAAAAAAAAAAAAATTCCTGTGAGAATTTGATGAAACCTGTAGACCTTCTTCCTGGCGACACACTGTCAGACACAGATTTTTTTCACACAGTTTCTAGATTGTTAGAGTCCCTCTGAGAGGTCATCTAGGATTCCACAAATAAGGAACCTGTAGGTCATGATCCCCTAACCTGATGGATCTTTGCCACTTCCTCTGGCTCCGGTGGACTATCTCTTCCTTAACCAGCATGCAGGGGAATGTTGAAGGATTTACTTTTAGAGAAAGAGAAGGAAGGACAAAGACGAAATGAAAAAGGAAAGAAAAGAAGGAACAAGGAAAAAATGGAGCAGGTCTGTTTATAGCAACTTGAAAAAAAAGCATTTTAAAATTCCTAATCTTGAGGGATCACTTAAGTGAATTAAACGCAATATAATGGGATTTCGTGTGCTAAAAGAAGAAATGCACTGTAATATCTTAATTCATCTTGAAGTTATAGCCTCTTGGGAATGATAAAATAATCTATAGTAAATAAAAGAGGGAAGGAAAATTGAAGTAAAAGAACAAGCATTTATCATAACAAAATGGTTATTTCAAAATATGATTAATTACTTGGAATTGTGTGACAATGGAATGAATCTTTATTTTTTAATCATCTGGTTTCTGAGACTCAAGTCTTAAGGATGTCAGGGAAATAAAATTAGTCTACAGACTTTTAGTTCTATAAGAAAGCATCACATGTTCACAAACGTGAGTTTAGCAGCAAAGTATAGGTGTCAGACTTTAAATTTTTTCAATTCTCTTTAGGTGAATGTCTTCAACCAAGTCCCAAACAGAATGCAGCCTACTGGGATAGCACATGAGAAGCCATGGGCTACTTCAACAGGGTGTCCTGGGCTCTAGTCCTGGGACCCTGGGACCTTGGACACTGAACAAGCTCTTCCCCTACCTGGGGCTCAGATGCCCCCTTTTGTAAATAAAGATGTATGCCTGACTATCACAGGGGTCCCCTCTGCTCTGCTTTTGACATCCAGCCTCCCTTATCTCAGAAATGAACAGAAGTGGCTCTAGAAAATGCCCCAGTGCCATGTCAAACACCAGATATCTGGTTCATTTGTGGCTCTAAATATATGAAAGGTCTAAATACAGGTAATCTGACCTTGTAGCAATCCTCCAAACATGCTTTCTTAGTCAGCCCTATAACAAAATACCTAAGAGTGGGTCACCAATGGCTCACGCCTGTAATCCTAACTATCCAGGAGGCTGAGATCTGAGGATCATAGTTCAAAGACAGACTGAGTTGAAAAGTCTGTGAGAATCTTTTTTTGGAGGGGGGACAAGGAGGGGGGAGCCAGCTGTAGGGCTTGAACTTAGGGCCTGGGCACTGTCCCTGAGCCTCTTTGTGGTCAAGGCTAGCATTCTACCACTTGAGCCACAGTGCCACTTCTGGTTTTTGAGTGGTTAATTGGAGAAAATAGCCCCAGAAGGACTTTCCTCCCTGGGCTCGCATCAAACCACAGTCCTCAGATCTCAGCCTCCTGAGTAGCTAGGATGACAGGCATGAGCCACAGGTGCTCGGCTCATGAGAATTTTATTTGCAATTAATCACAGAAAAAGCTGGAAGTAGTGCAATGACTCAAGTGGTAGGGTGCTAGTCTTGAGTAAAAAGGAGCTCAGAGACAGACCCGAGTTTGAGCTCCAGGACTGGGCTCCAAAGAGCAAAAAAAGATAATAAACCTATAAAGACAAAGAGGAAAGGGTTATTTTGGCTCATAGTGTTAAAAGTCTCCATCCATTGTCATTTGGGCCTGTAGTAGGCAGCATACCATGCTGGAGCACATGCTAGAGCAAGAGCAGGAAGTGAAGAGAAAAAGAGGAAGGGACCTTGCAAGGTCTCACAGTCCCCTTCAAGGTCATGCCCCTAATACCCAAGGGACCTCTCAAAAGGACCAGCCTTCCAATACTGTCACTCTGAGAAATAAATCTTTAACAAATAGTTCATCAGGAGCTGTTCATGATCTACACTATAGCATTTTCTAGATGCTATAAATTTCCCCAGAAGGAATTAAAAAGTGAGTGTAGGAAAAAGGCAGTGTTCATATACTTGAATAATATCAACCCAGAGTTATTAATCACTAATTTCTTCTTAAGAGCTTGATAGAAGACAATAAGTTAAAGAACTTGTCATCTGAAGTGGGCAACAGTAAAAATAGTCAAAACATAAAAAGACTCTTTTAACAAAATTCATAACAAGGAACCAGGCTCATATATTAAAGTGCAATGCTAAGTCTTCTGTGAAGGGCAGCAATAGGAACTACAGAGAATCAAGCCAAGATAAACACGTGGGCAGGTGAAACCTGATGCCCCATCAGATCCACTTTGCAACTCTAGTTTAGAGAAGTGCTTTAAGAAGATTTCCAAGTGGTTAAAGGGCAAAATAAGAAGCCAAGGTAAGGCCTTAACATCCAGAATTTTCTCTACTAGACCATATCAACCTCTAGCAGAGGTCAGGGAAAACTGCCATCGTAATAGGTATGAGTGTCATTCTGTGCTGTCACTCTGTCACTGCTGCTACTCAGACCATGTGCCATGCCCTTGTTAGACTCTCTCTAAAATGCCACTTCTATGATGTGTCTTCCTGCTCAAGAAGCAAAGGTTCTGCTGCCTCATTGGGTGATGGAGTTCGTCATTGCACGCACACACACGCACACACACACACGCATCATTCTTGTTAACAGATACAGAGAAAAGGGGTTCAGGAGAGAACCCTAGGATGCTCGGAGAGATGTGGCATCTGGTGCCATTTTTAAAAGGCCACGGAAGCTCGCCTGACATGCTTCGTGCCTTTAACATCCAGAACACTGCAGCTGTTAATTCTCGAGGTTTATTTTCCTTTTTTATTGCTTCTATTTTATGGCATTTAATTTCTCCAGTTTTCAGGCTGGCTCAGGTGCAGTAATGAAATTCTGGGTCAGGGGTAATTTTTACACATGAACAGTGCCTTTTCAGAAAAGAATCGTTCACCTGAAGTAATTAGCCAGTGGTTCCTCATCTCCATTCTCATTACAACGCACCTCTCTTCCTGCCAAAAATGAGCCTGGCTCTGGGATCTGGACCTTCGGGTGGGCACGGGTCCCACTTGCAGGGCTGGGGATGAGCAGAAGGACCACCGCCTTTCATTGGCGGTGAATGAGACTCCGTGGTTGGAACGATGCTTTCACCAGCAAGCCCCACTGGAAACCTTTCAGTACAGCTCCAGCCTGCCAGACTTTCATATCAAAAATCCGCAGGCTTTATTTAACTCTCCCTGGAAGGAGGGATAAAGGTTACAAAATAATGAGGAAGAGCTCTGTTGAGCAGGAACCCAAGAGTCACAACCTCTTTGTTAAAACTGACAAAAGAGTTGGAAGACAGACACTGTATGAAGCAGAATCGGGGCTATTTAACCTGCCGAAGGGGAAGCTGGAAGGGAACAGGATCGTGGGGTTCGTGCATATGAAGGGTATTATAATGGGGGATGCTGAGCAGCTGCTCCCCGATTCCTCCGAGGACAGGTAAGAAGTAGGCTTTAATAACAGCAGAAGGGTTTACAGGCATTTGAGTATCTTGGGGTGGGGGTGCGATGAGCTCTTAAGATTTAGAAAATGTGAGCTCTAATCCCTGCCTCTCCCTTGGCCGCTCCAACTAGAGTTTCCTGTGTGTCCTTGGAAATGAGAACTGGCGGAGCCGCCTCCCACCTGGTACCACGGGACGGCTGAGAATAAAAGGCAGTGCTGGGCCCAAGAAGAAGGTGTTTCGAAAGCAAACAGAAAACGGCAAGGAATTACTATTTCCTTTGGCAAAATTTTATCCCCAACAGCCCAGGGGGCTCTTGTCATCTTCAAAACCACTGCACCAACTTACCTGGCAAACTCACTGGGCAGACACATTCAGCCTGTAGATACACTTGTTTCTCAAAAGCAAAACATAAGATATGTGTGTGTGCGCGTGCGCACACGCGTGTATATGAACATGTATAATGAGGTATGTGTGAAGACACAAAGCATTATTGCTACCTCCTGAACATTTGTGTCCACTCAAAATTATGTTGAAACCAGACCATCATAGACTCCACAATTAGGAAGTAAGGTTTATGTGGTGGTCAGATTCTAAGGGCAGAGTCTTTGCAAATGAGGTTAGTGTCTTTATAAAGGCCCCAGTGAGGCTTCTTCTACCACATAGACACACAAATAGAAAGTGCCATCTGTGAAGCCAACGTCAACTACCAGAGCCCTGGTCTCAGCACCCCCAGTCTCCAGACCCATGAACAATACATTTCTGTTGTTTATTATTCACCAGTTTATGATACTTTGTGATTTCAGCCTAACAGATATTAAGGCAGCTTTATAATGCTACATTTAAATTCCCTCTGTGTGTGTGTGTGTGTGTGTGTGTGTGTGTGTGTGTGTGTGTGTGTGTGTGTGTGTGTGTGCACGTGTGCACGTGCACCTGCGCATGCCAGTCCTGGGGCTTGAACTTGGGGCTTGGGTACTGTCCCTTAGCTTTGTTGCTCAGTGCTAGTACTCTACCCACTTGAACTGCAGCTCCATTTCTGGGTTTTTAGTTTGTTAATTGGAGATAAGAGCCTCATGGAGACTCTGCCTGGGCTGGCTTCAAACCAAAATCCTCAGATCTCAACCCCCTAAGTAGCTAGGATTACAGGCATGAGCCACTAGCATCTGGCTAAATTCTCTTTCTAAAAGCCTGCTTTAAATCTAGAATCAAAGGACCATTGCAGGAAATGTAGAGACATGCAAGAGAGTAGCCCGGTTGAGGGCAGAATTTGTGTCATAGGGTTTTTAGTCCTTGCCAAAGCCACCAAAACAGTTTCTCAGCTACTGATATTATTTTATATCTGGAAACCCCAAAAGAAATCTACTACTATAGTAATAATAAAATAGCTGCTTATAAAATTAATAGGCTTCATTATATATATAAACATAAGGTAGTTAGAATGGAAGAAAATGCTCCACTGTGGCATGAAAATGTGAAATAAAAGTTAGCTGCAAACTTAATAAGAAATTACCAAAACCTGTAAGAGCAAAACTACAAAATGCTTCTTAAAGTCTCTGAAGCACAGTTGAAGAAATGCCAAAATATGCCATATGTTGGCATATCCGATCTTCTGAAGTATTTTATATAACGAAACCTCCAAATATCACCAAAATTTATTTCCTGGTGAAAACAAAAAAATCAAGTTTATTGTGAGGTTCACTTAAGAACAGCAAGTAAGAATAACTTTTTAAGCATTAAAGCCAGTGTGGGAAGCACAGAAGACTAGCTCAAACGGCATGAGACCCTATAATTAAAAACTGTGGGACTGGCATGGAGCAGAATGGACAGAGGCTTGGCCCTGACTACACGTGGAAGTCCAGTGCACAATAAAAGAAGGCATCTCAGATGGTGAGAAACGGTAATGGGCGTTGAAAGGATAACCAGAAAGGAAAACATAAAAAGTGAAATTGGATACATTTGTCATACCACATACTCAGTTAAAAATCCAAGTGGGTTGTAGATGTAAATGTAGAACATAAAGCTTTGGAAACACTGCAAGAAATATAAGCAAATTGCTAATAATAAGAGAAAGGGGAAATTTTCTCACTGTGACTCAAAATCCAGAAGCAAGTAAGAGAAAAGACTAATACATTGAGAAACATAAGATCATATATAAACTTGATAATGTGACATTATACACAAAACCAATGATATACTTTTGAACAGATCAAAACATCATGAGCAAAAATAAATAAATGATGAACTGATCGAAATTATGTATAACGAAGATCATAGATATGATATTAATTCCCCAGCTTTGCCACAAGGTACTTTTTTAATGCTGGCTGTGGGGCTTGAACTCTAGGCCTGAGTGCTATCCCTGAAGTTTTGTTGCTCAAGGCTAGTGCTCTACCACTTGAGCCACAGCTCCACTTCCAGCTTTGGTGGAAAATAAGGAAAGAGTCTCACAGACTTTCCTTTCAGGGCAATCCTCAGATCTCAGCCTCTGGAGTAACTAGTATTACAGGAGTAAGCCACCAGATTCTGGTTCATGTAAGGTTTTAATATAGACCCCCAACCCCTCTGGTATTAGGTTCTAATTTTAAACTAAGGAATATGATGCCAGTCCTAATCATGTCATTGAGTTAGCTCTAAAATAAAACATCACAATGTCTGGAGAAATGCTGCATAATCTATATCAACTAAGAAGGAAGAGAATTATTAAAGCCAAAAATGGATAGTGGACTCATCCTTGAGTTCAACCCCTCCCTCCCAATCTTTCAACATTGAACAAATTACTACTTTTATTACATGCCCTTTCTCACTTAGAGAGATGTACTATAACTATTTCTCCATGATGAGGAAGACTAAATGGTTAGGAACAAGTCAACAAAGAACTTCTACCTTGCAAAAGTCCATTGGAACCTAAGCTTCTTCTAGAGATAAGTGTAGAATCACCACCAAAAGCTTGTTCTGTTCCTGCTGACAGGAAAAACCTTCAAACCTGCCCTAGCTGGAGCAGATAGCAACAGAAAGGTGGAAAGCAAACCACAGCTGTCTCTACATGTCAACAAAACACATGGCTGAACCTGTCATCCAAGGGCTTTTAATTCCATGGAACCTAGCAGGTAAGGGTTTGTGTTGTATTGATTTTTTTTCCTTTTCCTTCTTTAAATTAATAGAACTGGTGAGAGATTTGGTATCCTGTGGCTATACCCAGTGTTATTTATTAAGCATCTCAAACTATTGGTCCGAGGATTCAAGTTTCAATACCCTCTCAGCTCTCAAAGAAATCAACAGAAGACTTGCTATCCATCCACATGCCATGTAGGGCACTGGGTAACTTCCAGCAAAGACCGGGGGATAGAAGCAGCTTTTCCACCTCCCATCTCTCTTCTGCATCTTAGACCTTCTTCCCTTTTGGGTCTGATCTTTTCTACTTTAAAAATATTTCCTGAGTTCTTTAGCAACATAAATCTTCCTGACTCTTTCTAACTTATCACATAAAGACCACCATGATGATCACAGCTGAGTTGAGCCAGAAGCTGGAAAACACATGTAAATAAAAGGCCTACCTAACCCTGAAACTGAATGAACCCTTTTTCCACTTGAAATGAACTCTTCATTTTCTTAGTGTCTTCCTGTATGTTTCTTTTTTAAAATGTTTTCTTACAAGTCCAGAAAGAAATGAACTCTTTACCTGATTTGTGTAACTGCAACCTCTTTGTACATCACCTTCACAGTAACAATTAAAAATTTAAATTGGAAAAAAATTAATCCATTCTGGAAGATCGTAGGATGTGGTATCTGAGTGCAAGCACATAACCAAATTAGTTCTCAACTTCCCCTTACTCTGACATACATTCCTCGCACATCTGCCTTCCCTGTGTCCTGGGCTGGACAGGAAATAATTAATATTCCATTTATATGCGTGAGCATAGGACAATCAGTTCCTCAGTGCCTTCATTTTCTTTCTTTTCCTTTTTCCTTTCTTTTTGTTTTTTTTTATATTGGTGGGGGCAGGGACACGGGGGCGGGGGAGAGGAGGTGCCATACAGGGGTTTGAATTCAGGGCCTGGGTGCTTTCCCTGAGCCTCCCCTACCCACCCACCCCCCAGGCTAGTTTTCTCTATCACTTGAGCAATAGTTCCACTTCTGGCTTTTTGGTGGCTAATTGGAGATAAGAGTCATATGGACTTTTCTGCCTAGGCTAGCTTCAAACCATAATCCTCAGATATCAGCCTCCTGGGTAGCTAGGATTACAACACCTGGCTTCTTTCTGGATTTTTAAGACAGGGTCTTACTTTGTGTCCCAGGCTGTCCTCAAATTAATGATCCTCCTGCCTCAGTACTTCAAATGCTAGGATTACAGGTGTCTACCACCACCCATTACTGTGCCATGGTTGTCTCATCTGTATAGAATACTTCCTTTGTGCTTTTGAGAAATGACACATACCAAGCATTCTATATAGAGCTGCCATTATTTAATTAGAAATAATTGCCATGATTGTTATTAGTCAACTATACTGATGATTAGATTGAACAAGAGGCCTGGGGTCCAATCTCCTTGCCATGGTCCCGGGAAAATAGTAAGCATTAGATAAATATTGGGCAAGTGATTGAATTAGTGTCTCAGCTATTGAACAAGCAAGCCGTTATGACCAGAATACAACTCACGATCCCACTGAAGTAGGGTGAGAACATGTTAGATCTTTTGATGCTGGGTTATTCATTTCTGCTTCAGTACAAAAAGGAAGCATGTGGATAGGAAAACGGACATGGCAGAACACCATGCTTTCTTTGTTGATGTAGCAGTGCTGAGGATCAAACGCAGAGCTGCCCACATGTTAGGCCAGCTGAGCTACAGCCCCAGCCCTGTTGATGCCGTTGTTTCAAAAAATTATATGTTTTAGTGCATCTGATAATGAAAGTGTTGATGGCTGCCCATCTGTGGAAGTCCCTGGCACCTGTGAAGGAAGGTTAGAAATGCAGGGGATATTGTGGGAAACCTTGAGAAGATATCCAGAAGCAATAGAAGATGAGAGTTGCAGGCACTGTGACAAGTCACTAATCATGGTTGTTCCTTGAGGAATCTCTCAGGAAAACATCAAAACTCACCCAGAGTCAGTTATAGTGTTGCACGTCTATAATCCCAGCATTGAGGAGGATGAGGCAGCAGGATCTCAGGTTCAAGGCCATCCTATGATACACAGGTTGAAATAAATAAACAATCAATCTGTCAATGAGAGAGCTTTCCCAGGGCCACTGTGGGAGCCACAATCCAGAAACGCCCGGGGGCCGGTAGGAAAACTACCCTGCTTCCAGCTCTAGACTGCTCTACCTTGCAACCCTGAGCTTTCAAGGAAAAGGTAAAGCTTGGCAGCATTGAAACGTCTTCATTCTTAGAAAGGAGAACAGAAGAAAGGAAGAGAGGTTTGGGCTAGCCAAGTCACAGAGAGCTTAGATTCTTGCTGAAGGCTGTGGGTCCACTTCTTGACTTTGTACTCCATTATGAATGAGGACAAATTTCTGATCACCAATTGCTAATTAATCACATGCATGCTCCTTTTTTTTTTAGGCATTAAAATGATAGTGCTATCTTAAAGCACAAGTTTTGAACAGTTGTCGTAAGAAAGTTATTCCTTTTTTGCTAGAAGCTCACTCAGTAAGCACGGGAAAGTTATTGAACTTGGCCTTTTTCTAACACGGCTTTCCCCATCTATGAACTTTAACTCCCTTTCCATTAAATATGGATAGTGTTGATCTCTACCTGCTGACTCTCCCCTTTGTGCTGGTATTTTATATTCATAGAAGCTCAGCAAGGAACAAAATATAGAATTCAGAGCAGAGCTTCTGTCCATTGGGTTTTCACTCAAAACAGCTAGACAGAACTCCCATCTGAGAAAAGGACGAGGTGACTCTGGGGAAGCAAGAAATGCTTCACAATAATGGTGCTTGGGTGCGGACTGCCAGGGTTCTGAGAGCCAAAGATGGCCTTTTCAAAGTGAGTGAGTCTGAAGATGTGAAAAGTACCAGCCCAGGTCATGCTGAGTAAGCTTTGCAGCCATTGGTAGAGAGTGAGCTTTGCAAACACAACAAGCTCTTATCTGCCTGGAAGCAGGTAGATATGTTTGTGCTGTTTTCGTGAGATGGGGTTAAATGGAGACATTATCAACTACATAAGGGTAATTCATGCACAAAGCCACTACAGCAGCATAATCTCAAGTAACTCATGAGGAGAAGATGTCAGAAAGCCCAATTCTCAATAGGCAAGCTCCCTGACTTCAATCAATCTGGTGAAACTGATAGCTGTGGTTAGAAGGTGTTCCTCCATAGTCCCTGTGCTAGAAATCTTATTCCCAAATCCCATGCTGATTGATAAGTGCTTTGGGATGTAGTTAGGAATAGTCATGAGGGGACTCCTCTATTTAAGAAAAGGAAAGACACCTGAGCTGTCACAGTTGCTCTGCCTTATATTCTCTAGCATGTTGGGATGAAGGTCCTCAATAGTGGCTGTCTCCACACCTCTTCAGAACTAAATAAAATTCTGCATAAATTACCAAGTCTCGGATGTTTTGTTAAAATGGAACTAAGACACAGATTGGCCAAAACTAAAAGACAGCATTAAATAATGGTAAAGGAGCTAGAGATTGGCCTGAGCTAGAAGAGCTGAAGGATTTATTATATAAATAAATAAACCTGATAGTGTATGCCTGGTAGGTTTTCTAGCAATTGTGGTTTGCCTGAACCTGAAATACTGGGCAGAATTGGGGTCAGTGGAGATAAGACAGGAAGCAAGGGTTGGCTGGAGCCATCGTGCAGGGTCTCATGAGACCCAGTTGTTACATTTTCAGGAATGTTGTGTGTCAGCTGTTAAAGATGGTGATACTAAAATTAAATTATAAAGACTGACAAATAAATTATATTGTGTGTATGCACACACATGCACCACCAGTCTTGGTGCTTAAACTCAGGGCCTGGGCCTAGGTGGTGTTCCTGAGTTTTGGTTTTTTTTTCTCAAGGCTAGGTATCTACCACTTGATCCACTTAACAAGTAATAATTCATTTCTCCTTTTTGTGATAGAGGGGGTTCAACTCAAGGTCTTATTCCTGCTCACACTGAAGGATTTAATGGAGAATGACATAAGCCTTCCTCATGGATGCAAATTCCAGTTCTAAATTCTGCTACTTATTAATTGTAAGAACCTAGTCAAACTGTGCAATATTACATATTTATATTATGTATTCAGATTACATATTTTATTACATGTGAAAGACAGATCATAAAGCCAACCACGCTGTGTCATTATAAGAACTAGAAGGAATAGAGTATTAAATGTCCAGGACAATGCCTGGCATTGTTGGCTGAGCAGTAGGTTTATTGGGAGGTAAGTGGAAGCACCAGGCCTTGAATTCCAAGCAAGGAAACTGAAGTTATAGTGTAGACATCAGTGAGTATTAAAGGTTTCTGAGCAGAACACTGATGTGGGTGAAATGGTGTCACAGGAAGCTGAGGACAGCTTCTGCTGTGCAGCACACATTACCCTCTTCTGCATAGGACATCTAGCTTAGTGCTTCATGAGAAACCTCATTATAGGGCAAACCCCCAAGTGCTTTCTGAATCTGAGAAAGATGAAGTTATACTTGATATAATTTTGGTATGAAGAGTACCTCAACGTATTCTAACTCTCTGAACATTTTAATTGATAGCTGGTAGCTATATCAACTCTTTAATAAGTAAGACTCCAGACTCATCCTCAGTATTTTTCTATCCATCACTGTTTCATCAAATCAGATTCTTCTTCCTTAATATCTTTTGACCCTATCTGTCATTCACCTTCCTATTGTCCTGTCCCTACCTTAACCCTATCCAAGAAACTCCTGAGAGCTTTAATAGATACCAGTGTCTATCTGGGTCCTGCCTCTAAAGACTGTAGTTTAACTAGTCTGAGTTGGGGCTTGCAGCAGCAATAGTGATCAAACACAAATGCTGATAAAAGACTTGACTATAGACCTGCCATTTGTCATAAATAAGTATGAGAAAAAACTCACTTGGCTTCACAAACTTACTCTGTCACTAGAGGGTAAACACACACAAATGCCAATAGTATTTAAATCATCTGTTTCAAAACACCTGTCTCCCATCACCTTTCCACTTTATTGTCAGACATCTGATAGGATAAATTGGAAGAAGTTGATCAAATAATATCATCTGTAACATGATCAAAGAATTGCTATGCTCATATATTCTCTGTGAAACAACTGGGTTTTATTTATGACTCATATCCAGAATGCCTCAGGGCTTTTCAATTCTATAACAGTTTATTCCCCCCAAAATTGTGTTCATGTTTTACAGCAAGATCCACAGCAATAAAGCAAGAAATCAGAAAAATCAGCATTGGGTATCAAGAGTTTAGCATTCTCTGCTAGCCTGGAAAATCCAGTAAGCCATCTCACAAAAGGTCTTCATGACCTTGGATAGCTACAAATCACTGTGATCTGAATTAGAATAGTCTCCTCTTCAATAATACATTACAGACTTAAGTACACTTAGACCTCCTCGGGGGTTCCACCGGGAACTAAGACCATTCCAGCACAAACCTCATTTTCCTTATCACTCAGCTCCCATCAATACATTTATGACCTCTTTAAAGCACACAGTGGTGGGTGTACCTACATGGGGAGCCTGCATCCATGCACAAGCGCTCAGGTAAATACATAAAACCAATAAATCCTAAATAATGAAATAAAGAAGCTAACAAAAATCCTTGTCCAGAAGGTAAATGAATGAAGATCTGCCCTGTAAGAAAGCATATAAAAAAGCACACAAAAGTGAGCTCACAGAGATCAGCTATAAAGTCAGGGAGGCAACGGGGCTGCTATAGCAGGTGGTACCTGGCAAAGACCCACGGAGACCCTTGGCATCAGCTGTGAGTGAATCCCAGACCATTCAAGTAAGATTCTATAGAAGACTCCCCCAATAAAAATCAACAAGAAATGCAATGTGTCCCCTATAGATCCAAGTCAAGAATCAGCCACACTGAAATGTCAATGCTCATTGCTGGGAATCCTGCTGGGCAGGCCACACACACACACCCCTCCTCCCCAGCCTCCTCTTCAGCTGAATGATTCACATATAACATGAACAATGTAAAGCTATCCTTCAGAAAGATAATACACTGCTAGATTCCAGGATTACAAAAATAAGGGCCAACAGCCCAGGCACTGGTGACTGATGCATATGATTCTAGCTCTCAGGAGGCTGAGATCTGAGGATCACAGGTGGAAGCCAAACGGGGCAGGAAAGTCCATGAGACTCTTAAGTAAACTACAAAAAAAGCCAGAAATGGAGCTGCAGCTCAAGTGGTACAGCACTAGCCTTGAGTACAAAAGCTCAGGGACAGCACTCAGGCCCAGAGTTCAAGCCCCAAGACTGGCAAAAAATAAAAATAAAAGTAAAAAAAATAAGGGCAAATATGTACCCAGATCGCCGGCACTGTGCTGTGTGGTCTGTATGAATCTCATCCCCCTCCACCTTAACCAAATAAGGCAAAGAACACCGTTAACCCATACACACAGCTTCCAGACAGGAAGCGCAAGTTTGGCACCTGTGTGCCCCAGGAGCGATCATTCTTCCCATCTCTTTGAACTCCACCATCTTTTCCTCACAATCCAGAGAAACATGTTGGCACAACTGATTCAGACCATTCAAAAGCCTAAACATGAACGAAAGCAAGAAAGGTAGCTGCTGACTCTTCCAGCAAAAACTGGGAAGAAGAGACATGAATTCCTATTGCTGACATCTAGGCTGCCCTAAAAATCTGTGAGACCTGGTCTAGCAACTCCCTTTCTCCCACAGCTGTTTCTGTTCCTTGTGGTGGCCTTACAGCCTCTGATGGCAGGAGATGAGAGGGCATGCCACCACTCTGAGGCCCGAGGAGGACCTCACACCTCCAGGCTTGGCACTCACACTAGCAGAAGCCCAAGGGTAGGGGGGAGTCCCGGAGCTCAGTGTTCTCAGGCAAGATCTCCCCTTCTCTTATACTCAGCTACCACCCTCAGCCATGTGACCATCAGATCCTTTCTCACTGTGGCATCAGCCACCACAGGAAGCCAGGACTTTACAGGCTCCTTCAAAGGACAAATACTAGAATACAAGGTGAAGCCTTTATCTAGTCAATTGGTAAACAGATGCATATCTTATAATTTCAAAAATATGTGTAAAGTGATATAATTTTTATATTTAAAAACCTAGGTTCCAGTGGCCCATGCCTGTAATCCTAGCAAGTGAAGAGGCTGAGAGCTAAAGATCTCAATTCAAAGCCAGCCTGGGCAAGAAAGTCTATGAGACTCATCTCCAATCAATCATCAAAAAAGCCAGAAATTGAGGTATCACTCAAATAGTAGAACATGAGCTTTGAGCAAAAGAGCTTAGAGAGGAGTTCCAGCCCCTGAATTCAAGTCCCAGAGCTGACATAAAAAAATAAAATAATTCTATAGCTAAGCATTGTGGTACATGCCTACAATCCCAGCATTTGAGAACCTAGGACCAGAAGATCATGAGACCTAAAGCTACCCTGGAGTCATATAGTGAGATCCTGGGTTCCATAGAGTATGCTAATCTACTAAGTTTTAATTATTGGAAGAGAAATATTTGATTCTACACATCAAATTCAAAGTGATGGTTATTTCTCACAGGAAATGAGAAGAGCAGTAGAAGAGCAAAACTTGACCTCCTCTCACTTTACTATGTTCATATTGTGCAATTTTTTAAGTAAACACGGACTTCTTTTGTAATTTAAAAAAATTGTCTTCCTCTTCCTTCCTAGCTGTTAATCAAATGATAACTATCAGGTGTGAACATTGTCACCTTCTCCAGAGACTCTTTCCTCAAATATCAACGCACAAATGGTCTTCAGCTTTCCCTCTGTTGTTTCTAAGAAAAAACACTGGCAACATGAACAGTAATGTGGGATCTGCTTCCAGGCCAGTTCCCCTCCACAAGAGAACGTCAGAATCTCTCAGGAGCTTGTGAGACTGCAGGCTACCAGGCCCACCTCTGCAGCCACAGCGAGGAGACCAGACCCAAGGAGTTCCATTTCTGGCAAGTTCCCAGAGGCAACAGCTGCTGCTGTTAGATAAATGCTTTGAGGCCCTCTGCTTGATGCTCTTCTGCTTAACCCACCGTCCTCCACAACAGCAGCCACAGTCACCCTGGAAGTTGTTAGAAGGGCAGTGAGGGCTTCCCCAGACTCCAGAAGCTGAGCTGGCTTTCCACACACTCGCCAAAGGCCCCACACACAATCCCTGGACCTATGGCACTGATGCACAGCTTGGGGTGAGAGGAGAAGGGAGGAAGCTCCAACCATGATAAAGGACACCTTGGCCACAGCTGCTGAGCACTACAGAGCACTTTCCCCACTGGTGCACAGGGAGCCTTGGAGAGCCATCTTCCTGACTATACAGAGAGGCAGAGTCTGTACCCCATGATGGATGGAGCCCACAACAGCACTGGGTGGAAATACCCTGCTTTGGGCCCCTGCTCTGTCAGATCCCCTCAGAAGTAAGTAGTGGATGAAGCTAGAGCGTGCGCAGAACCCAGCCCATATAAAAGCTTGGTTTCCACTGGCCAGTTACGTCCTGGAGCCTGTGAGGTCCCCTATGTAGGCCCTGCCCAGCACCGTGTGTTTCAGGGCACTTGTGCGATCCAGCTGGCTGCTTCTCCCCTGGGTGGTTGGGTCACCCAGGCTCCTCACATACACACTTTGCTCCATGGCTGCCCAGCCCTCTCTTGCCACAGAGAAGACCTAGTCCTGCAAGTCTGTAAGACTGAGGCCCATGAGCATGGAGCTCTTTCCTGATGACCCAGGAGAGGAAGATGGACATGATAGACAATCCAAAGACTTTCAACTAAATCAGCTTGGGCAAAGATGAGTCTGCACAACCCACTGGGAAGACAGACACCCTCCCACAAGACACAGGCTGGGGCAACTCTCTCCAGAGCCATGCCAAGAATTGGCTTGCTTGGTGAATGCTTGGATGAAAGCCAACTAAAAATACAGGGGAAGAAAATGAGATGAAACAGTCATTCCCAAGTGAGTGAGCAAGAATAATCCTTCCTTAAATTGCTCTTACCTGTGCTTTCTTGCTTTTGTTGTTTTTGAGTTTTTACTTTGAGTGCCCAAATAAGCCCAGCACTTTAGACCCTTACCACTGAGCTATGGCCACCGGGCTCTAGTATTGATAAATATCTCATTGAATTGCTTCCTTCATTTTTTTCTACTGTTATTATTAAGGAGTTATACAAAGGAGTTGCAATTCCATAAGCCATGCTTCTTGACAATGTCACTCCTTCCTTCGTGTTCTCCCATTTTCCCCTCCTGTCCCTGCCCACAAGTTGCTTAGTTCATTTTCTACATAGTGCATATTGAATACAATGATGGCATTTGCTGACTCTTCCTCTTTCATTCATGCTCCCTTCAGCCCCACCTAAAATATGTTTTTTTTTTAATTTCCTGGCATTGGTTTCAATAAATAGCACTAAATAGTACATGTTCAGAAGAGTTACACCTTTGGGTTCTTCCCCAAAGTGTATCATCCTTTAGTCTGTGTGTAAATGCATAGAATCCCACACTAGTTATTACAACCAGTTATATTTTAGATCTAGCTTCCACATGAGAGAAAAAAACATGTGCCATTTGTCTCTCTGGGTTGGGCTTACCTGACTAAACATAATTTGTTCTAGGGCCCACCATTTCCCTGCTAATGGCATATTGTTTTTTCTAATGGATGAGTAAAATTCCCTTGTGTATATATGTACCACATTTTTTGAGCCACTTAATCTATTATAGGCATCTGGGCTGTTTCCATTAACTTGGCTATTGTGAATAGTGCAGCAATGAACATGGATGTGCAAGTGTCTTTACTGTATCCTGACTTGTAATGTTCTAGATAGATATCCAAAGGTGGTACGCTTGGATCACAAGGTTGTTCTATGTTTAGTTTTTTGAGGGCCCTCCAAACTGCCATCCAGAGTGATTGTACTAGTTTACATCCCAACAACTGTACAATAGGGTTCCTTTCTCCCCACAAGCCCACCAGTATTTCTTTTTTCAAATTCTTGATGTTGGCCAATCTAACTAGGGTGAGATGGACTCTTAATGTCATTTTGATTTGCATTTCCTTTATAGCCATGGATGTTGAGCATTTCTGCATTTCCTCATGTGGCTATTAACCATTCTTCTTCTTCTGAGATGACTCTTTTGAGCTCCTTTGTCCATTTATTGATCTTATCATTTGGGGGGGGGGCCTAATTTCTTGAGCTCCTTGCATATTTGGGATATTAGGCCAATGTCAGATTTATAGCTGGTAAATATCTTCTCCCAGTCTGATGGCTGTCTTTCTAGCTTAGTAACTAAGTCTTTTGCTGTGCTGAAACTCTAGTTTGATGTAATCCCATTTGTCAGATCTCTCTCATATTTGCCATGCCCCTGGATTCTTTTCAAAACTTCCTGCCTACGAAAAGCCTTCTCCTACTCCATCTTGCAGTAGTTTCAAAGTTTCAGGTGTGAGGTTGAGATCTTTAATCCATTTTAAATTGATACTGGTGCAAAGTGACAGACAGGAATCCAATTTTAGTTTTCTACATATGTATGTCCAATCTTCCCAACACCAATTATTGAAGAGGCTATTTTTTTCCAACATATATTTTGGGTTCCTTGTCAAATATCAGATAACTGTGAGTATATGGCTTTATTTCTGGGTCTTCTATTCTGTTCTATTGATCTTCAGGCCTGTCTGTGTGACAGTACCAAACTGATTTTTGTTATTATAGCTCTGTAGTAGAGTTTAAGGTCTAAAATTGGGATTCTACTAACATTACCTTCTTTTTTGTCTCAAATTGTTTTGGCTCCATGAGGTCTTTTGTTGCTCCATATGAATTTTTATATTGTTTCTCTATCTAAGTAAAGATGTCATTAGGATTTTGGTGGGGATTGCACTGAATTTGAAGATCACCTTTAGCAGTATGGTCATTTTTACAATATTAATATCAAAACATGGGAGGTCTTTCTATTTCCTGATGGCACATTTGATTTCTTTCTTCAGACCTTCATAGTTTTCACTGTAGAGGTCTTTTACTTCCTTGGTTAGGTTTATTCCTAAGTATTTTATTGAGGCTACTGCAAATGGGATTGTTTTCCCAATTTTCCTCTCTAGCTGTACATTGTTAGTATACAAGAAAGCTACAGAATTTTGTGGGTTGACTTTGTATCCTCCTACGTTGTGGAGCTTGTGGATAGAATCTCTCAGGTCCTTTAGATATAAGATCATGACATCTGCAAAAAGGAATAGTTTGACTTCTTCTTTCTCTATGGGAATCCCTTTATGTCTTTCTCTAGCTAGGGATTCAGTATTGCATTGAAAAGGAGTGGAGAGAGTGGACATACTTGCCTTGTTGCTGGTTTTAGAGGAAATAGTTTTAGTTTGTCATCATGTAGTCTCATACTGGCTGTTGGTCTGTCACAGAGTCACTTCACTCACTTTCACAGCAAGCCTCTGTGGAGGGTATTGTTCTTCTGTAGTTTAATACCAACAGGAGGGCTGGGAAGGTGGCTCAGTGGTACAGCGCTTGCCTTGCATGCATGAGGCCCTGGGTTCGATTCCTCAGTACCACATAAGCAAAAAAGAAAAAACCAGAAGTGGCGCTGTGGCTCAAGTGGTAGAGCGCTAGCCTTGAGCTGAAGAGCTGAGGGACAGCGTCCAGGCCCAGAGTTCAGGCCCCACGGACCAAAACAAAAACAAAAAAACAAATACCAACAGGAAAACAGAAGTTCAGAGATGTAAATTAACTCACTCAAGGCCACCCAGCCAGACACCTGGGTGGGCTGATTTGCGCCTGCAGACTTACTCATTAGTTTCTATACTACCTTCCATACTCACTGATTCCTGGAGAAGACCAGACAAAAGCCTTTGAAAATACTGAAAGGGCCACACTGCCTTTGTGTGAGGGTAACAACATGGGTACCCAGGGTGTGCCATGTTTGGGGGAGTTAAAGACATGTAGGTGGCTCCTGTGTTGCTCCGGCAAATGGCAGACTCTGCTCCCCCTCCTCCATGGAAGAAAACAAAAGCAGATGAGTCACAACTCCGGCCGATGGAGCACAGCTCAGCTGTACAAACACTTCATTTGGTCATGACCCTAGTGTCAGCGCTGACCACTCTGGCCTATGAGGAAGGCCAAGGTCATCTGCCCAGAGGAACAGCACAACCAGGCTCTCTGCTGCTCAATCCTGCTGTCTAAGAGGCTCATTCTTCATTGCCAGAATGACAGATTGCCTTGTGTCACTGGGGAAGACACACGCACGCGCAGTCCAGGTGTGTACACACACACACCGTGATAACTCAAAACTCAGCCTCCTTGAAGAGCATGAGGGAAAATAAATGAAGAAATTTTGCTTACATGTGTATTTCCAAATGGGAAAACCAGGAAGCTAGTTGTTGTTGTTGTTGTTGTTCTTATTCAATCAAAGGATGATTTAAAACATGAAGCTGAGACCGCAGCCTCTCCACAGGCAGGAGTGTCTTGTAAACGTTCATTGTCAAAACTGCAAGTCAGATGCAGTTCACACAGGGCAGGTCAAGGTCATCTGGGGGGTAAAGGGCAGAAAGCCCACATCCCAAAGGGCACAGGAAAGTCAGAATGGCAGGCAGCAGAAGGCTAAGTGTCAGCGTCAGCTCAGGGTTAATAGCCACAAATGGATTAAATGGCTGAAAAGAGAGCTTAGGCCTCTGGAACTATGAGCTGATTTATGAATGGTAATAATGATAAACATATTAATTTATTGAGAATCAACTGTGTACCAAACAAAGGTGATTTCCAACTTACAGAGCGGGAAATTGAACCTTAAAGAGTCCTGATGTGGTTCTGCGGCAGAAGTGGGGAAGCAGGAGGGTCTCTCGAGGGACCCTCAGAATTTCACTGCATCTTCTACTGTATCTCACTGACCAACACTAAAGGCCACAAAGCTCTGAGGGGAACTTGTCTGCCCCCTGCTGGCGGGGAGGAGGGGATGTTCCTAATCAGATTGCAAAAAGTCTGATTACAGAGAAAAGGAGAAAAGGGTCAACAGTCCTTTTTCTTTTTTCTTTTGCCAATCCTGGGACTTGAACTCAGGGCTTGGGCACTGTCCCTAAGCTTCTTTTGCTCAAGGCTATCGCTCTACCACTTGAGCCACAGCAGTGGTTTTTTTCTGTTTATGTGGGACTAAGGAATTGAACCCAGGGCTTCATGCATGCTAGGCAAGCACTCTGCCACATTCCCAGCCCTGCAGTCCATTTTTTTACCAGCCTGTACTACATTATCCCAATTACACTGATATAATTAGAAAAAATTATGTTTAGGTACTTTAAGTAGATGTATAAATAGGTAGACTTGCATACTCTGTCACATACATATGTACCATATACTTGAGGTATATATGTAGCAACATAGAGCATGTATGTAGAAATAGATCTAGGCCATCCATTGAAATCTACACATTGAAATACAACACAAAAAAGAACATCTGAATAGCCAGTAAGTCTATTTTTTTAATGGCAGTCTTAGTTCACCATAGAAATGTGATTCAAAACCCCTAAACATCTCTACCTAGCCATGGCTAAGGTATTTAAAAGTAAAAGCCAAAAATCCTACATGGTGGTTAGTATGGAGCTACTGGGACCTTTACACAACCACTGGGAACATAAACTGGTAGAACTACTTAGGAACTTGTCCACATCTATGCAATAAACATGTGTACACCCTCTGGCCTAACATATTCCATCTCTAGCTACATACCCAAAGGTAAGGCACATGTTTACATCAAAAGAAATGTGTAAAATATGCACACAAAGGCTGGGAATGTGGCTTAGTGGAAGGGTGCTTGCCTAGCATGCATAAAGCCCTGGGTTCAATTCCTCTGTACCACATAAACAGAAAAAGCCAGAAGTGGTTCTGTGGCTCAAGTGTTAGAGTGCCAGCCTTGAGCAAAAGAAGCCCAGGGACAGTCCCCAGGCCCTGAATTCAAGCCCCAGTAATAGAATTGCACACAAGTATATTCTTAATAGCCCAAATCAACTCAAATGCTCATCAACAATAGAATGGCTAAATTGTGAGGGTTGCTTCTTTTTTTTTTTTTTTTTAATGAAATTGAATACTGTATAGCAATGGAAAGGAAACATACTACCACTAACAACAACCTTGATGATTTCTTTTTGTCAGTCATGGCTTGAACTCAGCCTACATCTTGTCCCTGAGCTATTTTTTTTTTTTTTTTTTTTGCTCAAGGCTAGCATTCTACCACTTTGAGCCACAGCACAACTTCCAATTTTCTGGTGACTAACTGGAGATAAGAATCTCACAGACTTTCCTGCCCAGACTGGCTTTGAAGTGTAATGCTCAGATCTCAGGCTCCTGAGTAGCTAGGATTATAGTCATGAGCCACCAGCACCCAGCATAAATTTTTAAATATTAAACAACCACAAAAATTACCCCCAAAAGTACATATTTATGCTTCTATTGATTTTAATTTTTAAAAAACTTTCAAATACAGAAATGAGAATAACAACAGAAAACTGTTGCCTTAGGCAACAGGTTGAGTAATCTGGTTTGGCACAAGGAAAAGCAGTGGGATATTGCTAGATCTCAGCTGTAGTTTTACAGTGCATACATTCAAACTATGCACTTAACAGTTGGTCTCCGCTGCATAGTCCCCAAATTAATTAATACAATTAGTTTATGACCAGTCGTGGTGGCACATGCCTGAAACCCCGTCACTAGGAGGACTGAGGCAGGAAAAATCTGGAACTCAAGGACAATCCAAGCTATCAAGAGAGTCCTAGGCAAATATAGACTGCCTAGCATGAGACCATGTAAAAAAGTTAAGGTTTGTTTAAGTGCATTTTCTTTAAACTATTAAATATAAATAAAACACCTCTCAGGGAGAGTTCGCATTTTAACCCATCCCAGACTATCCTGAATAGAGACTGGTTTGGCAGCAGGCTGACTGCAAGCTTCCAAAGAGCTTGTCGTGTTGGCCCTGCGCCCCATGGCAATGTGAGAGGGGCTCTGCCAGCACATGCAGCAAACAATATGTGTTGCTGGCTGGCAACCAGCAGAGGACGCCAGAGGACACAGGCGGAGGCGGTCCTCGCTGACAGCAAAACCCACCTGAGAACCTTGACCCAGACAGCTGTTCCGCCATCCCTTGCGCGGCTCTAGGCCTGTGGGCAAGAGCTCAGCTTTCACAGTCCTCCTGACCTTGAAAATCACCCACGCTTGTATCACAGACCTTACTGGCTGTTCCTGGGGAGAGTGACTAAAACAGGCCATGGTGGATAGTGTTTCAAGGGACCTGGCTGTTCCCAGCAGAAAGAGCTCTTTCTTGGGGTGCTCTCTCTTCCTCCCCTTTCCTCCATTGAATTTCCCCCTTGTTGGCACGTTTAGGATTTCCTCGCTGACAAAAATTAGACCCATGCAGCTGGGCACTCATGACTCATACCTGTAATCCTAGCTATTCAGGAGATTGAGATCTAAAGATCATAGTTCAAAGCTATGAGACTCATCTCAAATAAAATACCAAAAAAGCCAGAAGTAGAGCTGTGGCTCAAGTGGTGGCTAGAGCACTAGCCTTGAACATAAAAGTTCCACTCAGGCCCTGAGTTCAAGCCCCAGGACCAGAAGAAAACAAAAAAAAAAAGCTTTCTTGGCTTGGGCTGCCTAACAGGTATTTGGGACAAGCAGCTAGTGTTCAAGAAAGGATGTAAGTCAGGTGCCAGTAGCCCATGCCTGTAATCCTAGCTACTCAGGAGGCTGAGACAGCTCAGGCAGGAAAGTCCGTGAGACTCTGGTCTCCAATAAACCACCAGAAAACCACAAGTGGTGCTGTGGCTCAAGTGGTAGAGTGCTTGCCTTGAGCTGAGGAGCTGAGGGACAGCACCCAGGCCCAGAGTTTAAGCCACACAACCGGAAAAAAATATATATAATATATATGGTAGAACTCATTCAGGAGGCCTCTGTCATGAAAAAAAATTGTTCAAATAAATGACTGCATATCTATAACCACACGGGAAATTTATCATCTCATTCATCCCAACTTTGCTCAATAATCTGTGTGTGCATGTACACACACACACACACACACACACACACACACACACACACACACACACACACACATGCACAGGCACCAGTACTGGGGCTTGAACTCAGGTTCTAGGCATTGTCTCTTAGCTTTTTTGCTCAAGGCTGATGCTTCACCTCTTGAGTAACAGCTTTACTTTCAGCTTTTAGCAGATTTGTCTTCACTGACTGATTTTGAACCACGATCATTAGATCTCAGGCTTCTGAGTAGCTGGTGTGAGCCACTGGCACTTGGCTCCAAAAATTCTTTAAATGTTTGTCCTAC
This sequence comes from Dipodomys spectabilis, assembly GCF_019054845.1. Classification (NCBI taxonomy): domain Eukaryota; kingdom Metazoa; phylum Chordata; class Mammalia; order Rodentia; family Heteromyidae; genus Dipodomys; species Dipodomys spectabilis. The sequence continues at coordinate 24,656,810 of NW_024870817.1, read as the reverse complement.
GGGGGTCTTGAGACGCATGTGATTTTAACCAGTGTAAGATTCAAACATTACTAGCTTTTATCAAGGCTGAAAATGTAGCAAAGTAGGACAGGGCAGCCTGCAAGCCGCTTACAATGAGAGAATGGGACAGGAAATGAATTTTTTTTGGGGGGGTAGGGTGTCATGAGGTTTGAGCTCTGGGCCTGGGCACTGTCCCTCAGCTCTTCAGCTCAAGACTAGCATTCTACCACTAAGCCACAGCACCACTTCCGGTTTTATGTTGGTTAATTGGAGATAAGAGTCTCAAGGACTTTCCTGCCAGAGCTGGTTTTGAACCATGACCCTCTGATCTCAGCCTCCTGAGTAGCTAGGATTAGAGGCGTAAGTCACCAGTGCCCAGCAGGAAATGGATTATTTGTTTGTTTGTTTGTTTATTTATTTAGTCTGTCGTGGGGCCTGAACTCTGGGTCTGGGCACTGTCCCTCAGCACTTCAGCTCAAGGCTAGCACTCTACCACTTGAGCCACAACACTACTTCCAGCTTTTTCTGCTTATGTGGTGCTGAGGAATTGAACCCAGGGCCTCATGCATGCAAGGTAAGCACTCTACCACTAAGCCACCTTCCCAGCCCCAGGAAATGAATTTTTGAAATGGAAAATTAAACAGTGAGCCAGCTGTAGTGGAACACATCTGCATTCCATGCTACTTGGGAGGTAGAGTGACAAGAATCACAGTCCGAGGGCCAGCCCTGGGAAAGAGAGCTTGAGACACTCTCTGAGAAATAACTAAGGCAAGGAAACAAACAAAAAGCCTAACGGTATGATGGGTCTAGCTCAAGTAGTAGAGAACCTGAGTTCAGAACCAGTACTACTACCACCCCCCCCCCCACCAAAAGAAGCACCCACTTCGAAAGTTTAACACTGTTTGTCTTACAATCAATCACCAGGACCTGTTCTTGTGGCCATGTCTGACTGAGACCTAGAGTAATGCAAACAAGACCAAATCCACTTGGCAAGTAGAATCTGGGGAGATTAGGCTGACGACATTGTGTTCCACATCATGTAAACCAACTGAGGCCCAGTTAAATACAACCCAAAATGGAGAGGACTAAGCATGTTTCCTATAAGCCAATCAGAGTTACTTCCAGTATCCTACATACCCCATAACAAAGGGAAGAGCACTGATAGATGCCAGATACTCCACCTATAGTCCTGAGACACCGATTTCCATCAGACAGCATGGGCCACACCCTTAGTACCCCACAGCTCTCCTCAAGGACACCTCCAATTAACCAGCAAAAAGCTGCAAGTGGAGCTATCACTCAAGTGGCAGAGTACCAGCCTTGAGCATAAAAGCTAAGAGACTGTGCCGAGGCCTTGTCCTGGTACCAGCACAGAAAAGGAAGGCAGAAAGATAGGCAGGTGAGGAAAGAGGGACAAGAGGGAAGGGGAGGAATTAAGGAAAAAGTACAGCTGATGGGCAAATGTGTTTGGAAACTGACCCTGCTTTCTACCTTCATAGGATCAGGAAGTCCCAATAGCACACAGCAATTGCAAACTCCACTTCACGAATCCACCTATGATCTGGAGACTGAGCTGGAGTAGGGAAGACAGATTGCTGATAAGAAGAAACTCTTAAAAAACCCTAAGAAGTGTTAAGACCTGAGTGGGTTGGTTCACGCCTGAGTGGGCTCACATGCTCAAAAATGACCACTACCAGCTGGACTTGATGATCCAAGTCCAGGCCACAACTGCCTGAGCTACACAGGGAGACCTTGTCCCCCAAAACAATAGCAGACAAATAAAGCAAGTCATTATGGCTGGGTGTGCAAGTGCTGGGCCTGGGGTTCAAGGGTCTCTAACAGGAAAGTGGGCTGAGGTATGGCCTCACACAGCCATGAGCTCCCAATTCCTGGAACCAATAAAGCATACCTTATGAACTACAAGGTCTTGGCCCATGGGATTAAATTGCCTTGGACATCCAAGTGCCCTTATGTAAAGGAGACAGAAAGAGATTTGATACAAACACAGTGAAGAAAAGAAAAAGAAAAAGAAATGGGCCAGGTGCTGATGGCTCATGCCTGAAATCCTAGCTACTCAGAAGGCAGAGATCTGGGGATCACAGTTTGATGTCAGCCCAGACAGGAAAGCCTGTGAGACTCTTATTTCCAATTAATCACAGAAAATCCAGAAGTGGAGCTGCGGCTCAAGTGGTAGAGCATTAGCCTTGAGCAAAAGAAGCTCAGGGACAGCACCCAGGCCCAGAGTACAAGCCCCAGGTCCATCAAAAAAAAAAAAAAAAAAAAAACCATTCCCTAATCTAAGGCATAAAAATATTTTATTTTAAAAAATACACAGCAAAATGAAAGCAAGAATCAATCACTGAAGCTGAGTGTGTTGGTACACAATTGTAATACCAGCACTGGTAAGATGGAGGCAGAAAGATTGCAGATTCCAGGCCAGCATGGACTACACAGTAAGAATCTATGTCTGTGCTGGCGCTGGTGGCTCACGCCTGTAATCCTAGCTACTCAGGAGGCTGAGATCTGAGGATTAGGGTTCAAAACCGACTCCGGGCAGGAAAATTCATGAGACTCTTATCTCCAATTAACCAACAGAAAATTGGAAATGGTGCTGTGGCTCAAGTGGTAGAGCGCTAGCCTTGAGCTGAAGAGCTGAGGGACAGTGCCCAGGCCCAGAGTTCAAGTCACATGACCGACCAAGAAAAAAAAGAATCTATGTCTAATATCTCAAAACCTAAAATAGAACAGAATAGCTCGCTGAGTTACAGAGAGCTGGCCCAATGGAGATCATGTAGCTTTGTATCTTATGTGGCAGTACAGCTGAGGTGCTCAGTCAGGAGGTGACTCTCTTCTTCCTTCCAGGCAGTGATTAAGAGACCCAGACCCCTTCTACCTTGTGGTTCTCACATCCCTGGAAGCCTCATTAGCACTTGCATCCTGCCAGCAGGAGAATCCTGAAGAAAATACACCTGGAACTTCAAAGTCTTCGCTTGAAAGCGACCCGCTCCCCGGCCACTGGTTAGATCATACATGCATGTGTGAGTCTGGGAAATGAATTCCTAGACTAATTTACCACCCTCCCTCACAAAAGGAGATTTTGGTGGACAGTGAGCTTTTCTGACAAGGAGAAACTTTCTTCTCCTTTATATTAGTTTCATAAATGCTCTAGAATGAAAAAGTATACTTTTCTAACCAAGATAAGAGGACAATGTTCATGTATGATTCAGTAACTTCATTCTTTTAAGTCTAGGGTAAGGAAATAAGCAATGGGGAAAGATGACGGCTGGGTGGATGCATAGACGGACAAGCAGGTGCATACATAGAGAAAAAGACAAGCATTCGTGAAAGCTTATTAGCACAAAATGTGAGTAGGAAAAGAATTTTCCTTCTAACATTGCAAAATATTCAATCATGGGATACAATTTTTCATAGTATACACAAAATCAAAAGTAAGTGGAGTTTTTAAATGGCCTTTTTAATCTATTCAATTAGAATACATATTTTAAATAAAGGCACCTCACTTGACATGAGTGCAGAAATATGAAAATATTCTACATAGTTACCAATCCTCAATTTGGCAATCAGTATAAAATGTCTTCTTTCCTCAACTACATTCTAGAATTTATCCAAAATATAAAAGTAGAGATATGTACAAAAAGAGTTACCTCTGGGGCTGGGAAGGTGGCTCAGTGGTAGAGCGCTTGCCTTGCATGCTTGAGGCCCTGGGTTCGATTCCTTAGCACCACATAAGCAAAAAGAAAGAAGCTGGAAGTGGTGCTGTGGCTCAAGTGGTAGAGCGCTAGCCTTGAGCTGAAGAGCTGAGGGACAGCGCCCAGGCCCAGAGTTCAAGTCCCATGACCGCACCAAAAAAAAAAAGTTACCTCTATGAATGCTAATGGTGTTTATTAGATTTTCATTCTAAAAGAAAAATTTGTAAATAACCTAAATTTATAATTTCTGATTATTTATCATTTAATATATCTGGTAAAGAATGTAATAGAATATTATGCAACCCTTAAAATATACCATAGAAGATTATTCAAATGTATGGAAAATACAATGTATTAGGTTATTTATTTAATGTGTGTGTGTGTGTGTGTGTGTGTGTGTGTGTGTGTGTGTGTGTGTGTGTGTGATGCCAGAACTGGAGCTTATACTCAGGGTCTTGTACTCTTGCTTAGCTTTTTTGCTCAAGGTTAGTGCTACACCACTTGAGCCACATCTCTAGTTCTGGCTTTTTGCTGGCTAATTAGAGGTAAGAGCCTATCAGATTTGTCTGCTTGGACTGGCTTTAAACTTTGATCCTCAGATCTCAGCCTACTGAGTAGCTAGGATTACAAACATGAGCCACCAGAGCCCAGCCAATGAATCAAGTTAAACCAAAAAAAAACAAAAAAACAAAAAAAAAAACTTTCAAAGTAGTATACATAATAATTTAAATATATAAAATTTATAGAAGAGTGAAGAAATTCCACTCTGTGTTCACATCAAAATGTTGAGTTATTTCTGGGTAGTAGAAATACAGATACTAATTTTGTATTTTTTGTGATGTTCTCCTTTTCCAACATTTCAGTGATAGATAAGACACTTGGAAATTCAAAATATTTTACTCATATTTTAATTTTTTTAATATTTTAAAAATATTTGGGAAATTCTCATAATAATTATTTTAAAAAACTAATCTGTTAATCTATACATAGATTTCAATTGTGTTTAAATGTTTATAAAGAAAACACACAGCAGCTACTTGGAAAATGGAGATGGGAGTGCTGTGGTCAAGGCTAGCCCAGGCAAAAGTTAGCAAAATCGTATCTCAAAACAATCCACTACATCCCTGTAACTCGTTATTCAGAAGTTGAAGTTAAGATGATTAAGTTCCAAGGCCAACTTGGGCAAAAACTCAAGACCCTTTCTCAAAGTCACTAAATGACTTGGGGTATGGCTCAAGTGCTTGCTAGGAAAATGTGAGTTTAAATCATAATACTTAAAAAAAATACATTGAAAGAAAAGATACCAACACATTAACAATGTTGATTTCTTCATAGTAGTATTCTAAATCTACGAAAATGAAAACAGTTCTTCCTCTTATTCCCCCACTGAATCAGTTTTCTTTTTTTTTTTTAATTTAATTTAATTTTATTTGTGAACATACTGTACAGAGGGGTTACAATTACATGGGCAGGATAATGCGTACATTTCTTACCAAGCATTGCAGCCTCCTCCTGAATCAGTTTTCTGTTATCAAAATAAATCAAATTAGCTGGGCACCAGTGGCTCATCGTGTAATCCTAGCTACTTAGGAGTCTGAGATGGGAGGATCATGGTTCAAAGCCAGCCTGGGCAGGAAACTCTGAGACTCTTATCTCCAATAAACTACTCAAAAAAGAAAAAAGTCACAAGTGGCACTGTGGCTCAGGTGAAAGAGTACTTGACTTGAGCAAAAAGGCCCTTCAGCATAGCATGTGTGAGTGCATGCATACACACACATATACACACACCCTGTACACGTGGTAGATTGGTTTTCACAGGCTATTTAGTAGGAAAGAAGCAAAGAACGCCTATAATCTCTGTTATGTCCTTGGGAACATTGATTCTATGACTTATATTAAGAAATATACAAAGCCAGGTGCTGGTGGCTCATGCTTGTAATCCTAACTACTCAAGAGGCTGCAATCTGAGGATGACAGTTCAAAGCCAGCCTGGGCAAGAAAGTCCATGAGACTCATCTCCAATTAGCCACCAGAAAACTAGAAGTGAAACTATGGCTCAAAGTGGTAGAGTGCCAAGAAGCTGAGACAGATTGAAAGTTCAACACCACCCTGAGCCACGTAGCAGGATCCTCATAAAAACAAAAGTAAGAAAAAAACTTCTTGAGGGGAGAAGGGGGAAGTAGTTGTGGAGGTGGGAGGGAAAGGATGGTAGGGGGAAAACAAAGGAGGAGGCAACAATGCTCAATAGGAAATGTACTCATTACCTTGCTCATGTAACTGTAACCTCTCTGTACAGCATTTTTGCAATAAAAAAGTACAAAAATAAAAAAACTGGTAGAGCCTTGAGCAAAGAGCTCAGGGACAGTGCCCAATCCCAGAGTTCAAGACCCAGGACTAGCAAAATAAATACATGCATACATCCACACATACATGAATTAATTAGTAAGCATCATGGCACACACTGTAATCTCAGCACCTGGGAGGTGAGCAGGAGGATAGCAAGTTTGATATCCATATAGATCTTATCTTAAAAGAGAGGAAGTGTGAGGTTTAATTTGTGCTTACAGTTCTGGAGGTTGGCCTCATCGCTTTGGGCCTGTGATGAGATAGCACCTTGGGGCAGGAGCACGTGGTAGGAAAATCCTGTTCACCGCATGGCAGGAGCAAAAAAGAGGAAGAGACCGATGTGGGCATCTCTCCCCACACACCTCCCATGAGGCTCTGCCTCCCAAGGCTTCCTACCGCCTTCAAGCAGCACCGAGATGAGGACAAAGCCTTTTACACACAGGCCTTTGGGAGATGTTGAAGATCAAATTCACTTGGTATAGTTTCAAGCAGCATCTTGTTAAAGAAGAGCCAAGAGTGGCAGGAGGGCTGGGAAAGTCAAGTATTGAAGAGCTACAGAGCCAGTGGAGAGCTAGCTATGTTTTCAACTTGGACAGCAGGAGGATGTGAAGCGGGGGACAGTGGAGAAGAGGACCAACAGTGGGCAGCATGAAGTAGTAGGCGGGTCTCCTGGGAGTGTCAGTGGTGGCAAAAACCCTGGCCTGTTAGGGAGGGGCACTTGCCTAAGCAGAAGACCCCTGTGCCCTGCAAAGCCATTGCATTGCTGTCACTATCTTACCTGTCTTACCAGTGTTTGCCCCCCGAAGGAAGACATGATTTAGGGCATGAAGGGGGAGAACAAGATAAACAAGGCCTAGCTCTCTGGTAGGAGACCAAAAAAAAAAAAGACATTCTGGGAACCAGGAAGTACTGAAGGAAGCAAACCCCCAAAAGTCATGAGGCTTGCCTCTGAGCTGCATGACGTGCATCTGGCTCGAACCCTTGACCAGCACAGCACCAATGTTGAGATAAATCAGAACCCCAGTGTTAGATATGAGTTGGAACAGAAAGAATATTCTCCAGACCAGAGTAAATCCTGTCATCAAAGGTCTCTCCCAGCGCTGCCCTCCAAAACCCAACTTCACTACTCCTTACTTCCAAATCTTTAAAGCCTTTCCCTCCCTTTACTTGATACCAGCTTAGCTACATGAGGGTCTTTTAAAAATATAACTGGGGACTGGGAAGGTGGCTCAGTGGTAGAGCACTTGCCTTGCATGCATGAGGCCCTGGGTTCAATTCCTCAACACCACATAAGCAGGGGGAAAAAAAGCCAGAAGTGGTGCTGTGGCTCAAGTGGTAGAGTGCTAGCCTTGAGTGGAAGAGCTGAGGGACACACCCAGGCCCAGAGTTCAGGCCCCACGACCGGACCCAAAAAAAAAAAACTGATAATAATACTAATAGTAGCAGCTATATGTTAGATCTACCACTTAAGATTACTTAATAGACTATTAAGTATCTATTAAGTTTCTTCTTTGTTCTAGATACTATGCTGGACACTTTATGTGTTACTTCTAATTCTCTTTGTGTGTATCTGTGCAAGTGCCAGACTTGAACTCATGGCCTCATACTCTTCTGGCTTTTTCTGTTTATGTGGTACTGAGGAATGGAACCCAGGGCTTCATGAATGAAAAGCAAGCACTCTACCAGTAAGCCACATTCCCAGCTGTAGGGCCTTGTACTCTTTCACTCAGCTTTTTCCACTCGCAGCTGGCACTCTACCACGTTAAGCATGTCTCCAATCTAGTATTTTGTGGTTAACTGGAAATATGGTCTCTCAGATTTTTCTACTTGGGCTGACTTGGATCCATGATCTTCAGATCTCAGCCTTCTGAGTAGAATTACAGTCTCACAGTTATAAGCCTTCAGAGCCCAGTTTTTATAAGTGTTATTAATTTTTGTTGTTGTTGTTGTTAATCATGGGGTATAAACTTGGGGCCTGAGCACTGGCCTTGAGCTCTTTTGTTCAAGGCTATCACTCTGCACTTTGAGGCACAGTGCCATTTCTGGTTTTCTGGTAGTTAATTGGAGATAGGAGTCTCACAGACTTTGCTTCCCAGGGCTGGCTTTGAACTGTGATCCTCAGATCTCAGATTCCTGAGTAGCTAGGATTACAGTCATGAGCCACCAGTGGCCAGCTTATTTCTAATTCTTAACAAAATACTGTGAAGTAGATTCGGTCATTTCCACTTGACAAAAGAGAAAACAGAGTTGATTGTCATAGTGACTTTTACCGTTGCATTATGTGTAATAATTAGGCTTACTAATTTCTGCTAAATTATAGCTAACCTGAAGCCAGCATCTCCCAGGTTTAAAGAACCCGACCCAGAATAACCTTAGCATGTGCTTCTACTTTAGTCTTTGAATTCTAAAATGGATAAAATTGGGCTAGTTGGGTTTGTTTTGAAATTGAGTTCAACCATCCATCTAAAAGAAGAACAGGCCAACAAAACAGTTGGGGACAGGTAGGGCTTGGATGTGGCTCTTAAGCATGCAAGAAAAGATGTAGACAGTTGGGAGGATTTCGCACCAACTGCAGAGCCATTCTGCATTCTTGCTGAGGTCAGAATGAAACAATTTACGTTTGAGAGCGTCAATACCTTCCACCGACCTTGCTGCTGAATACTTTATTGTGATTTTTGTGCAGCAGCACATTCCAAGTTGAAAGTAAGATAGATCTATCTTAGTAATCCACGCTGGAGAAAAATCAATTTCTATGATAAATGGTGTGATTCCTGTCTTGTCTAGGGGCAGCTTTGGCAGCTCAGTCTGAGTACAACACATGCATTGCCAAAAGGCACAGGGCTGTGTGCACACAACTGCTTGTTACCTTGGAATATTTCTGGCTGAGCTGAAAAATGCAGGACAAGCAAGCCTATCTAATTATCCCACTAAATATCTGAAGAAACTTTTCCTGAAGGCAGCATTGGGCCTTGAAGGAGCAGTGAATTTGAGCTTGGAGAGATGAGATTGGAAGGGGGGGTGGGTGTGCAGAGGGCATTGTAAGTTGACCAGAGGACAGGAAATGGGGCAGTAAGATGGGGTCAGAGGGTGAGTGGAGAACAGACTGTCCAATCGAAGGAGGAAAATGGAACTTGGACCGGGAAAACTGATGGGGACTGCATTAGGTATGACTTTTTAGTAGAGTAACTGAATCTCACTTCAAACAAACATAGTGTGTGTGTGTGTGTGTGTGTGTGTGTGTGTGTGTGTGTGTGTGTGTGTGTGTGCGTGCGTGTGTGTGAGTCCTGGGGCTTGAACTCTGGACCTGGGTGCTGTCCCGAGCCTTATTGATCAAGACTAGCACTCTACTACTTGAGCCACAGTTCCACTTCTGGCTTTTAGGAGGATAGTTGGAGATAAGAGTCTCACAGACTTAACTGCCCATGCTGACTTCAAACCCTGATCCTAGATCTCAGCCTGTGGAGTAGCTAGGTGAACCACTGGCACCAAGCTTGGTGCCTTTTTTATTAAAGGTAGAAAAGTCATTATTTTTTAACCAAGATTGTCCAGAGATACTGTAGGCCAAAGATATTTTGGCTCCAGATACTAACAAACTCCCGTTTCTCTCCCTGTGTATACCTCCAAGGCCAGCTTGTTAACAGCTGTGTGGCCTTACTCCCTCTGACTCAACTTCCCTCAAGTTACCTTGCGGGTCCGAGAGTCTAGAATGCAGAATGAATGGGATCAGCCATATCCCCAGGCCTTCCATGCTCTGGAGCAATGGAAAGCTTCTGAATGGTTTTCTTTGGGGGCAGTGCCGTAGCTTTGGAAAGAGCATGAGCAGTAGAGAGGAAGACAGGTAGGAGAGCCCTGGACCATCCAGGTGAGGAGCAGGAGGACCTGGCCTGGTCCAGCCAATGTAGGGAGGGTGGTGGGGAAGTGTCATGTGATGCGAACATGATAGTGGGTGGGGTACAAATGGGACTGAAGCTACTTTTTCTGGCCTGAACTGCTGCTTGATGATGACAGTTTTAGCCCCCAAAGGAGGCTATGGGAGAAAGAGAGCTTTCTCCAGGGCAAGTATCTATTGGCACTACAAAGCAGCACCTGACCCCCTGCCCACCCTCAACACAAATGCCTGGTAGGTTAATTACTCCCACTATTCATGGGAATCACTACTAGGAAGGCCGGTTGGATAGAGCCCTACGTCAGCCACCCTTGCACATCTAGAAAACACCCATCTTCGCGTCAGTGCATCTTGTTGCTCAGGTGAAGCCACGCAAATCCATTCTAATATTCCCCCTTCCTCAGCACTTTTGTGGGCACTGTGCTCAGAGAGCCATGCCTTGCCCTTCATCAACAGCGCCCAGGCCTCAGCAAGCAGCTCAGCACACTTCTGGATGGGCTGGCCGTCCATAAACGCTACCCTTCCCACCCTTATTTTCTTCCACACTTAGTTCCAAACCCTCAAGCTCATCTTTCCCACTCAGCCCCTAGGTCTTGCAGGCCCATGCTATTTAGGCAATTTCCCGTGGCTTTCCTGTTTCATCTGTGCTCAGGGCTGTGCTTTCAACTGACTCTAGCTCTAGGCTGGAGGCAAATCCTGGAGGGGCAAATCTCAGAGGGACAAATGCCATCTTGTGATGTCATGCAAGTGTAGCTGGCTACCTTGGCTGCCCCAGGGTATAAGAGGGCAGGAGCCGGTGCAAAGGGCACTTGCTCTGCAGTTCCAGACTTTAGTACAGCCTTAGGGAGCTAAAGAATGCTGTAGAATTTAGTCAATGGGTGTCAGCATCTGAGTATGCATGAAGTTACCTTCCTCGATTGTCCTCCTACCCCTACGCCTCCTTACCCCCACCCCCATCCCCAGCCAAGAGCACACAGTGCCCAGGCTCCCTGGCTGGCACTGTTCTGTGGGGCTCAGTCTGGACAATAAGGGCCCTCAGAAAACATGGCTAAGGCAATTGGGATCTGTGAAGCCAGAGAACATACTCCGTCATTTTAAAAGCTTGTTATTTTTGAGGCCCCCAGCTCCAGAAATGAATTCAGAAAGAAAATGAAAACCAAAACCAAAACAAGACAGATAGCAGGAGCCTGGCCTCCACTAACAAAGGCCATTAGCTGAAACCAATTTGGGCAGCTCAGCTCCGTCTCGGCTCATGAACTCCACTTTACTTCAGAAAGCCCTTCAGCACAGCATGCATGGGTGTATGCACGCATGCACACACACACTGTACACATGGTAGGATTGGGTTTCACAGCTATTTAGTAGGAAAGAAGCAAAGAAAGTCTATAATCTCTGTTGTGTCCTTGGTCACGTTGATACTATGATTTATATTAAGAAATATACAAAGTCAGGTGCTAGTGGCTCATGCCTGTAATCCTAGCTACTCAGGAGGCTGCGATCTGAGGGTGGCAGTTCAAAACCAGCCTAGGAAAGAAAATCCATGAGACTCTTATCTCCAATTAGCCACCAGAAAACTAGAAGTGAAGCTATGGTTCAAAATTCCCAGCGGGGCTGGGAATGTGGTTTAGTAGTAGAGTGCTTGCCTAGCATGCATGAAGTCCTGGGTTTGATTCCTCCGTACCACATAAACAGAAAAAGAAATGAAATTTAAAAAGTGATAGAATGCTAGCCTTGAGCAGAAGAACTTAGAGGAGACAGTGCCTAGGCCCTAAGTTTAAGCTCCACAACCAAAAAACTAAACTAAATAAAGTATAGATTTTGTCTGTCAAGTTTTATGGCCCTAAGACTTTTGGAATCTCTTTAGTGATAAATGTCTTTTGGGGATACTAATTATAGGATCGGGCCAGGAACCGGTGGTTCATGCCTGTAATCCTAGCTACCCAGCAGGCTGAGATCTGAGAATCGAAGTTCAAAGCCAGCCCGGGCAGGAAAGTCCTTGAGACTCTTATCTCCAATTAACCAACAGAAAACCAGAACTGGCACTGTGGCTCAACTGATGAAGTGCTCACCTTGAGCTGAAGAGCGCAAGGACAGAACTTGGCCCAGAGTTCAAGCCCCACGACCGACAAATAAAAAATTAAAAAAGGAACATAGGTCCCATGGTTTCCCTTATTTGCAATATCTAGTATAGGTATGAGTCAAGCGGAAAAAGTCAGAGAATGTGATGTTAGGAAAACGAACCCTCAAATATGTATTTTAATGTTCTTGTTTCTTTCATGCATGTGTTTCTAACGCATTTATAAGATTATTTCTTTGTTGCTTTGGATGTCCCTCCCCCACAGTGTAACCCCCGCTTTCACTATATTTGATGTCAGTATAACATGTGGAGGAGATGGGGACAAACAAGTCATTTAAGGATTCAGGTGGACCTGTTGCAACAATGAGAAGTACAAAATGTCATGTCAAAACCAGCTTTACAATGTCGGTGGGGGGGGGAGAGGGGGTATGATTGGGTGGGGGGGAGGGGGGAGGCTGGGAAGGGAGGTGAAGGGTAAACAAAGGAGGAGGCTGCAATGCTTGGTAAGAAATGTATGCATTATCCTGCCCATGTAATTGTAACCCCTCTGTACAGTATGTTCTCAAATAAAATAAAATAAAATTAAAAAGAAAAAAAAATTAAAAAAGGATTGGATTGGGAGTTGTGGCTTAGGTGGCTTGAGGGTAGACAGGGGAACAACCCAGGGATTAGAGAGAGGGCTAGAACTTTCAGTCCCTCATTCTAACCATTTCTCAAGGTGGGGAGAAGGACTGAAAGTTGAGTCCAATCACTTTTGTTAGTCAGCTTTATGTAACTATAACAAAATACCTAAAGTAAAGAACTTCCTAAGGAGAAGAGATTTCTTTTGGCTCTCCATTTTAGAGATTTTCATCCTGGGTCCAGGCTTTCCTTTTGAGCCTGTGGAAGTTTGTCTTGGTGGGGAGTCTGTGGTCTATCAAAGCTGCTCACATTGTGGCCTGCAGAGCGGAAGCAGAGAGGAAGAGGCCTGGTACCCAAGGTTTCCTTCAAGAATACACCCTCCTCCTACTGGGGCCCAGGTTCCATCGCCTCCTCGCCCACTGGAGATCAAGCTTTAATTAACTCAGGCCTCAGGGACATCTGCACAATACTCCGGCAGTTACCAGAGGCCATTACCAATCATGGCTACATAAAAAAAAGCCACTGTAAACACTCAGAAGGACGGCACTCAGAGAATTTCTGGGTTGTAGAACATGTGGAAAGCACACCCAGAGAGAGCGTGGAAGCTGCCAGGGCCTTCCCTCACAGCTTTCTCTACTTAAGTCCTGCACCTGTGCTCATCTGTATAAACCCATAAGTAAAATGCCTTCACGAGGTCTGTGAGATAAATGCAGAGGGGATCATGTATATCCAGTTGGGCAGAAACACCTGGGATTTGCAATTCATATGAAGCATTGAGTTTTTGTGGGGCCAAGTCCTAAACCTGGGGATCCTGACTCAACTTCAGAATTGAATTGAACCAGAGGATGCTGGGTTGGTATGTGCTGGAGACTAGCTTTTTTGGGGGAAAATGCCCCAGTCTATTTTGGTGACCAGAGATGAAGTACTGCCGTGAGTGTTAAGAGAATAAGAGAATCCTTTGTTTTCCTGCTAGAATACAAGTGTTTTCAACTTACCACATTGTTTATTTACAGCCCCTCCTTCCCCAACAAAATCCTTATGCTATCATAGGCTTTGCGATTTCACTTGCCAGTAATAACTCAACACCTGGTTTGGGTCTTTTGCCTCTGTGGTCTCAAAGAATGAGTCCATGGACACAGAGGGAGAAGCAAAATGGCAGGTCTCTCCCAGGGGAGAGACCCATCTGGAGTGCATTGAACAGAGCTTAATGAGTTATCTCTACAATGGGTACCCATATCTCATGCCTGCAATCCTACTCAGGAGGTTGTGGTCTGAGGATCATGGTTCAAAGTTAGCCTTGGCAGAAAAGTCTAGACGATGTTTTTTTGTGTGTCAGTTGTGGGGCCTGAACTCTGGGCCTGGGCACTGTCCCTCAGTTCTTCACCTCAAGGCTCTATCATTTAAGCCATAGTGCCACTTCTGGCTTTTTCTGCTTATGTGGTACGTAGGAATCGAACCCAGGGCCTCTTGCATGCAAGGCAAGCACTCTACCACTGAGCCACCTTCTCAGCCCTGTATGAGACTCTTAATTCCAATTAAGCTCCAGAAAAGCAGAAGTAACACTATGTCTCAAAGTGGTAGCAAAAAAGCTCAGGGACAGTGCCCAGGCCTGGGGTTCAAGTCTCACAACTGACCAAAAAAAGAAGATACCTGAGGAAGTATGTTAACCCTCTCCCCTATATGAGAATTCAGAAGGCACCATCTTTGAGGAAATGGACCTTCTCCAGACATCAATCTGCCAAGACCTTAATCTTGTACTTCACAGCCTCTAGAACTATAAGCAACACATGCTGGTTTTTATAAGCTATACAATCCAAGGTATTCATCATAGCAGCTCAAGCAGACTAAGACACTACACATGTTGATTTTTTTCTAATTAATACCTCAGTTTCATGTTAACCACTCGTTTGTCCACAAGCAAGTGGTGCCCTGCATATTTCTACTTTCACCTAACTCCAAGAGCCCACGAAAACGATGGTAATTAGTGAGTGCTTGTACTCACAGAGATACCAAAGTGAGTAGAATTGTCTCCTCTAAAATAATGCTTACAGGCTACCTCGTGACAGCTGATGAGTATGTGATTTTATTCAGAAACAGGCTTATTGCAAAGGTACTTTGTTAAGATGAGGTTAGTGGAGCAGGATGTGTCCTTAAAAGGAGACACAAGGATACCCACAGGAAAATGTCAAAGGCAGAGAGAAATTGCGGTGCTACTTCTGTAAATTAAGGAATACCAAAGGTTGCTGGCAACACTAAAAGCTCAGAGAAAGGTACTAAACAGTTTCTCCCCAGAGTCTTCAGAGAGAACATAGCCCTGCTGAACTTCCATTTCTGACTTCAAACAACTTCCCAAACCCATTGTTTTTGCAATTTTAAGTCCCTCAGCTGTGGTGTTTGAGAACATGGGACTATTTCCCAAGGGAAATCCAGCTCTCAAGTTTGTGGATTTACTCAGCAGTATTTAGAAAAGAAGTCAAGTGAAGAACTTGGGAGGGTTGGGAAATATCTCAAGCAGGTCCCATTCCTTGAAGGTAAAATTTTCTAACCAGAATTCTGCCATTCCGTTTGAAACAAGGTCACTCCAACCTTTGGAACAACAACAACAAAAAGCCTGTTTCATCAAGCAATTAAATTGCTCATTAAACTTGTGCCACTTGATATGGAAGAACAGAAAGATCATATTAGAATGCATTAGGAGATATCCTCGTTTATTTTAGAATCTATAATACTTTTTATAAGTCATGTACTAAAAATTAGGACATCTTTGAACATAAATTGCATTAAATCAGATATCTTGGTCGATTGATCAAGAATAATGAAATTACTACTGCCAGAAACCAGGACTTCCTTGAAGACTGTATTTTTCCAAATGCTATAAATAACATTTGCAAACCCTGTAATCATCAAACCAAAGAACTGATTTTTATCTGTATTTTTCAGGTGGATTGCAAAACAGCACATTGAAAGAAAATCTATCCAAACTTGACTAAAGTGGCAATTAACTGTTGGAAAGGAAAAATGATGATGGTCAAGAACTGGTCATGGATGGAAACACAGCCTAGAATCACCACATTCATGGGCAGGACACAGAGTACCTGCTTCTCAATTGGACCTGAGGCCCCTCCCTGCCTCCTGCTAGAGCAACTCACCTGTAAAGTTAGGAAGGAAAGAACTAATTCATTTCCATAATCCTCTTAATGTCCTAAATTACTGTCGCCTCATGCAGTCTGTCTATCTATCTATCTATCTATCTATCTATCTAATCTATCTATGTTGGTCCTGGGGCTTGAACTCAGAGTCTGGGTGCTGTTCCTGAGCTCTTCTGCTCAAAGTATTTTGAACCACAGTGCCATTTCCAGTTTTCTGGTGGTTAGCTGGAGATATTAGTCTTAGGACTTTCCTGCCTGGGCTGGCAGATCTCAGCCTCCTGAGTGGCTAGGATTACAGGCATGAGCCATCAGCACCCTGTGCAGTTTATTCTTATTGGCCTGCAGTGTAGTTACATGAGCCTAAGATTTCAGTTACATTCTGAACCCTTCTCAAGCCAATTAATCTCTTGGTTACATGGTAGTGCTTCTATTTGTTTAATGGGACAGTAGCGAAAGATTTGCTGTCACAGGTGGCTAGCCATGTCTTATGAGGTCTGTTTATCACACAGTGCTCAGAACAAGGAAGCCTACATGCCAAACTGAATTCCACTTGCCAAGCAATGGACCAGGAGGTTGCTTACAACTCTCACTAACCCTCACTATTTAACAACTGAACTACAAAGATTATAAAACTGAGCAAAAGCAAGATCAAATTACACACTGCCCACACAAGAAGCACTTTAAATATAAAAATGCAAAATATGAAGTTAAATGATGAGAAAAGACCATGCTAATGTTAAAAGTAAATAAAGCTGGGAGCTGATGGCTCACACCTGTAAT
Source organism: Dipodomys spectabilis (assembly GCF_019054845.1). Classification (NCBI taxonomy): domain Eukaryota; kingdom Metazoa; phylum Chordata; class Mammalia; order Rodentia; family Heteromyidae; genus Dipodomys; species Dipodomys spectabilis. The sequence goes on along the minus strand of NW_024870817.1, from coordinate 24,640,241 downwards.
CCTACTCAGGAAGTTGAAATCTGAGGAATGTGCTTCAAAGCCAGCCTGGGCAGGAAAGTCCATGAGATTTAGCTCAAATTAAATACCAAAAATAGCCAGAAATGAAGCTGTGGCTCAAGTGGTGGAGTGGTATCCTTGAGCAAAAGCTCAGGGACAACATCCAGACCTTGAGTACAAATTATCCTGGCATGAAAACAAAACAAAAAGGGAGAATTTCATCTCAACAAATAAACAAGGTATGGTGGTGCAATGTTCCAGCCTACCTAAAGGTGTGATTTGGCAGTGGAGTACTTGAAACATAAGATCCTAAATTCAAACACCGGTACCACCAAAGAAAAGCAAATCTAAAGCTTGTCAGAATTCAAGACCTTTCACTAACTGGGGGTGTGCGGGGAGGAGAGGAAGGGTGGGAGAGATAAGAATATCGACCATCAGACAATACCTTTTTTAAAAAAGTGCACAAGGAACACTTAGTAAAGTGATTTATTTTGTGGGCCATAAAACAAGATAATTTACTTATGTGTAGGGAGGAGGTTGAGAGTTGATTCAATGGCTTAACATTAAGACTAAGTAATTTAAAAGGAATAAAATCATACAAAGTATGTTCAACTGCAGCTTAATTACAAATTAGTAACAGAATTGTTTGAAAATTTCTAAATATTTAGATGTTAAATAACACACAAAACCTAGGAGAAAATTATGAAACATTTGAACTGAATGAAAATAGACTTCAAAACTTAACCGGACGAAAGCTGTGAGCAAAAAACCCAAGAGAAGTCAAACTCAGTACTGGCACAAAATTTGTGAGGATGTAGTTAAAAGTAGTGTTTTAAAGAAATGCATAGCACCAAAGTGTATGTGTGTGTGGGCGGGGCGGGGGGAGGGGAGGGACCCAAAGTCAAAATAAGTGAAATATCACAAGCCAGGATACCATAAAGACAATTGCACATCCATGCTCATTGCTGCACTATTCACAATAACACAATGACTGGAAACAGCCCAGATGTCCTACAACAGATAAGTGAATGCAAAAAATGTGGTACCTATACACAATGGAATTTTACACAGCCATTAGAAAGGATAGTATGTCATTTGCAGGGAAATTGGACCTAGAACAAATGTTAAGCGAGGTAAGCCAAACTCAGAGAGACCATGGTGCATGTTTTCTCTCAGAAGTTAGATTGAATATAAACTGGAACATGGCAAATTAAGTAGGACTCTGGACATTCACATAGTGACATCAAAGGAGGATATTCTTAGGAGTACAAAGGTGCAATGCCTATGTGTATCTGATCATATAAGATATTTACCAAAATGAACTCTAGGACATGAAAACAAGTTTTTTCTTTGTAGTTTGTTTTTAATTTTCCTTTTGCCTTGTTCGTGTCTTTGAAAAAGGGTGGCTGGGAAATAGAGGGACAAAGAATAAACAAATGCAGCACTGGCACTCACTAAACACTGTTGAAAATGAACCATACAAATTGTGGGTGGGAATGGGAGGGAAAAACTGGAAGGAGTGGCATTGTCCACTCACTACCTGACTTTATATAACTGTAAACCCTCTGTATTATCACCTTTATTAATAACAACAAAAGTTTTCAAGTTGTCCCATATTTCAATAACAAACATTCAATGTGTCAGATAACTGTAGGCAAATACCTACATAACTAATTCTATTTACCACCTCTCACTAGACACTATAGCTATATTATACTTTCTAAGAGACTTTTTTTCAGTGAATCTTAGGATGTTTTTCTAAGGTTAAAAAAAAAAAAAAGAGGGCTGGGAAGGTGGCTCGGTGGTAGAGTGCTTGTCTTGCATGCATGAGGCCCTGGGTTTAATTCCTCAGCACCACATACACAGATAAAAGCCGGAAGTGGCGCTGTGGCTCAAGTGGTACAGTGCTTGCCTTGAGCTGAAGAGCTGAGGGACAGTGCCCAGGCCGAGTTCAAGCCCAGGAGGCGGCTCATGCCTGTAATCTTAGCTGATCGAGAGGCTGAGATCTGAGATCTGAGGATCGCAGTTCAAAGCAAGCCAGGGCAGGAAAGTCCATGAGACTTTTATCTCCAATAAACCACACAGAAAACCAGAAGTGACACTGTGGATCAAGTGGTAGAGCACTAGCCTTGAGCTGAAATGCTCAGGCCCAGAGTTCAAGCCCATGACCACACACACACACACACACACACACACACACACACACACACACACACACACACCAATTATAAAAATTACATGTACTATAAAATTGTGACCAAATAATCTTTTAACGATTATTGGATGGGTATTCTATTAAGTCACACACAATTCTAAACTTATCCCAACAGGTAATTTTTAAAAAAGAGGTATTTTTGATTAACAGGCTCTCACTTGATGATAACTATATCAAGTATTTAAGCCCGCTGACCAAAGGGATACTATACTTCCAAAAAATGGGGGAAGGCATTCATTCCACTTTTCTGTTTTAAGACATGGAGACTATTTTTACTGCACAAACATCCTAGGAGGCTGATTCCATGAGCAAAAGGGAAGCTCAGAGAACAACTGTCATCTACTAGAACACTACAAAAAACTGTTCAATATGAAAAGCAGTAACCCCAATTTTGGTAATAACTTTGATCCCTAGAAGAGCCCAACATTACCTTGCAGTTATAAAAGAAAGTTGAAAAATGCAAATTGTGTCACAAATGTGAAATTTTAAGATTTCAAGATTCTCATTTCATTAAAAATATAGCAAAATATCATCATTTGATAAAATTATATTATAAAAACATTTAAAAACAATCCTACTCCCATAAATATAGACCCAAACTCTGACCTGGATAATCTGTAGTTCTGTTCTATTAAACTATACAAGACTAGGACAGCTTTTTTAAACTATTAATTATGTATCTATATATATATATGCTCCACATTATATTCAAGTTTAATGTTGGTGGCAATTAGGAGTTCTCTAGATTATTCCTATAAAATATGTTGCCCCCCCCAATACCTTTAAACTGGTAGAAACCAATCTCTATTCTTCATGTGTAATTTTCACAGACTTGAATTAATGTAGTTAATTACCTAGCAAACAAAAACTCATCAAGAAACTACTACTCCATTCCAAGATCTGGTCTCCCCAAAACTGCTAATTTTCCAAATTAAAATGTATTTGCATTTAAGCTTTAAGGCAACAAATAAAAAACCCATCTTAAAAATATTAGAAAACGTTGCGTTAGAAGTAGAGGGTATAGGACACTAGGATGTGGGATCAGCATGTGGGCTGATCCTCAGCACCACCGAAAATGAAGTTACATTAGATATGAACTGATCATTGTAATTGCTAGAAACCATGAATTACTTTAGATTGGGATAAAAAAAAGAGATTAGTCACTAAATCTAACCTAAATATTGACCCCAAAAAAATCCTAAGTCACTTTAATTTTTTTCTAGCTTTATTTTTCCTGAGCAAAAGGCCAAATTCAGGGCCTTGAATCTGCTAGGCAAGTAAGTGCTCTTCCATCGAGTTAAATCCCCAACCACAAATTTTAATTTTTTTAAATAATATTACTTTTAAGGCAAAACAATCAATAGTAGTAGTAATACTAGTAATAATAATGTCAATAAAACAAAATAAATCATCCACAAACCAAAGATTAAAGTAGGGAAATAGTTTTATTCTAGCATTACTTTATATTTATTCTAGATACCTGCTTCCAGATGTGCAATTAAACCTTTTTAAGAGCACTAATTTTGAAATATAAAAATAATTTGAGTGACTATTAGTAAATTAACATGAGAGAACACTAATTATACACAATAATTAAAATAAAAAATACAAAAACACTAACACAGTGGAAATGGCTTGACTTCACCTTTTGTGAAAATATAAGACATGACTCATTGATGAAGCCCTTCTCATGGATACAAATGTTAAGTCAACAAGTAAAACCAATTAAGTGAAATAAATCATAATCTATATTTGTTATATATGTAGGTTAAAAGTCAAATTTTAAAGCTTATTAGTAAACATTATAACCCTTAAATATGGAAAATTTTCAGCTGAGAACAGGTCTAGATTAAGTTTCTTCTTCTGGTTTTGTTTTTTTACTTTTAAAATAAAGATAGCAATACAAAAGAATAAAAAAATTATTTGACAAAAAAGTTTTGTAATAAATGCCAGGTTTATTTTTGAGTATGTCGTCTGACACTTATAAAGGTCAACATAACAATGAGCCTGTTCAAAAAAATTCCAAACACAGAAAAGGTCACAATCTTACTAGTGTATATAATTATCAGCTATTTAGATGAGGTGGAAAATAACATGGAAATAATTGTCCCAGTTAAGAATATTTAACTCCCCCATGTGAAACTAGGCAGTTTATAAAGGATTTCACCTGATGTTATCAATTAGTGTGCACTGCTAAAAAGTCAGATTAAGAGAGGGCACCAACACAAATGGTTCAGAACTGTGAGAAAGACAAGTCACTCCGTTACCAGGCTGTCACGTGAGAACTACCTCAAGTTTTCCTGACATATACCTTGGATGAGAAAGGAGTCTTAAAGAAAAACTAAAATACCCTGAAAGAAATAGAAACTTACCAAGTCTAAGTGAACAACAGAGAAAAAAAGTCTATCTATATCTCTCATATACACTTGCACCTCTAGACCTAAAGAGCTTTGCTTCCATGTAAAAGTCAAATCCTACATACAAACTAATTTCACTTTCTAGATCTCTTATGTTCCTGTCCATTTTCAACGTTAACTATTAGTTCTTCATGATTGGTATGATTATTTTAGTGCTGAATAAATTATCAGCAACAACAACAAAAAAAAGCAGTAGGAATCAAATTAAATATTAACTTCCAACATAAAAAATATTTTAATGAAGATCCAGAGTACAAGAATACACTTAAATTTTAAAAGATTTTTTTATAGTCCCCACACAAACATGCACCCTCCCAAAAACAATCTCTGTAACAACTAAAACAAGAGCAAGATGAAGTTAGATGGTTTATGAAATGCATAAACAAACAAAAAAAAAAACTTTCCTCTAAAATACTTAGCTTTATTAGAGAAATGGTACTGAAAAATAACAAAGATCCAAACATATGCTCTATTCTACTTACATATCATAAATAAGACAGCTGTTGATGGAAGACACACACGCCTTCACAATCTTCCCATATGCATCCAAGCATTCTTATATCAGAATAAGCTGTTTACCAGCCAACATATGTGGCTGAATGATTACAATGACCATTTATACTTTACATAGTAAAGCATTTTCTAAAATTTTAATGTACACAGTGAAAAAAACACAGTAATTCTGAACACATGAAGATGATTAAGCAGCTTCATAATCAAATCAGGCTTCATTACTTGCAAAAAGGGCAACTCCTTCCATTCTCCACCAAATGCTTAAAAGTTTCAACAGTATTAACATTAAAACTCAAGTTGAAACCAAGTAACTTATGTGCTACTTAGCTTTAAATCTATAACTCATCCCATGAGGTAAGGCAACTGAGTAATTTGATTGTATTAGACTGCATTAAAATAATTATACTTGATTTTTTTAACATGCTAATTTATCACTTTTTTGGAAATGTAACAATGCAAAGAGTTCAGAGACTACAGGTAATAGTTTGGGGAGAAAACTTTAGCACTGTTGTCATTTAAATACTTTTCTGTGAAAAGCAAGCCTAATAATGATGGATGACCTATATTTTAAACTCAAGTAAATGCATCTTTAAACATAAAACAAGATCCTGTATATTCCTAGTCCTCCCTTATAATATAATTTCTACACATCACTTAGGAGAATATGATTGAGAGGTAATAATTAAGGCCATCCAAAATAGTCAACTAAATGGTTTGATTTGAGGAAAATAAAAGCATGTTCATTTTCAATTATCACAGTATAAAACAGATGGTCCCAAAACTGAATTGTTGTTTAATTAAACCCTAAAGTCTTCAAAACAGGAAGTAAGCTCTTCTGCATACCACTTATATGCTTCTCTATGGGTGTCAATAGAGTAACCATTTAGATTACATATGAATTGAGAATGACTACCACATATAAAACTCTAGAAACAGTATACCACATTGTAGAAGGCACTAAAGCTTCAGCTTGTGCTCCATAGCCCATTTTGAAAACCCAGTTTCCTTTGCCACCTACTGCTGAAAAAATACACTGCAATAGTACTCATAATAAGCTTGGAAATATCAAGAAACTTCTAAAAGAAACAGTTACTGTGTGGGTAGACCCGTTGACTCTAAACACTGAATACTAATATATTTTTTTAGTATTCAGCACAGTTGCTCTTCCTTTTTGAAAGAGAACAGTAGCATGCATTGTCAGTTGTTTTATAATCCACTTATTTAAGTAACTTTAATCTGTAAAACTATTTAAAGAAAAACTGCTGTCCTAAGCAGTGAGCAAAAGAAAACACAATAGTGAGAATTTACCACAATCACTGTAAATCCTGTGAAGTAACTGTTAAAACATCTTACATACTTTGCACTTACAAGTGTGTGTATATATATCTGCACCGATTTCAAGCACATCAACCTATATATATTGAACTTTTTTTTAAAAAAAGTAAAACAATACAAAATTCAGTAACTAGCATTTTTTAAAGAGTCTCCAATGCTTATCTCAAGTCTTTAGGGAAAATAGAAAGGTGGATCTTTGATGTTTAATTTGTTTGCAATGGTTCTTGGCAAACACTAACAAACCACACAAGTGTGTCAGCCACCATGGAAATGCACAGATTTTAGATGATAAGTTTGGGTAACATCTGGTATTTTCATGTTGTCCATGCTTTATTTTTCTTACTCAGTAACAAGATGTCCACAACATCAATTAAGAGTTGGAGAAGCTTTAGAGCCTATTTTTATACTCCATTAAGGTTTCCTTGCTGTTTACGTCTTGCTGAGAGAATGGAAAGCTTTGGATTTTATTTCAGCGTTGACTATAAAGGTACATTAGTCCTATACCACTTCTGTTTTGGTAGTGAGGCTCTCTTCATTTGGCTGACAATTCCCATTCTGTTGTACTTTGCTTTCTTCAGTCCTTGGTGCATCTTTGTCATCTACTTCTTTGCTCACATTTGAATCTGGTTCTTTATTGTGCTCTTTCTCCTACAATATTAAAGTACATATTTACTACTTTCAACCTGCCTATTTTCACTAAATGATGTAACTTCATCTTTGGGGAATAAATAAAACTGGAGTCTTTTCTTCCACTAAAAATGCATGTATCTGTGTGTTAATGGCTCATGCCTAGAATAGTAGCTACTCAACTTAGGTTGACATCTAAGGATGGCAATGGGAAGCCAGCCTGGGCAGGCTAGTCCATAAAACTCTTATCTCCAAGTAACCACTGAAAAGCTGGAAGTGGAGCTGTGGCTTAAATGGCAGTGCTGGCATTGAGCACAAAATCTCAGGGACAGCCCCCAGGCCCTGAGTCCAAGCCTCAGGACTGGCACATATACAAAAAGAAGCATGCAAAAAGCTATCAAAATTTGCCCTTTCTGCTTTCTTCAAAAGATGGACAATCCACAGAAATTAAAATAAGTGAAACAAAAATTCCAAGTGTAGAATGAATGTTACGGAAGACCTAAGAACAGGAGCTATATCTATTGAAACAATGCAACTGCTTTCAGCCGGGAGCCAGTGGCTCATACCTGTAATCCCAGCTACTCACGAGGCTGAGATCTAAGGATCACTGTTCAAAGCCAGCCTGGGTAGCAAAGTCTGTGAGATGCTTATCTCCAATAAACTCCTCAGAAAAAGCTGGAAGTGGAGCTGTGGCTCAAGTGAGAGAGCACTAGCATTGAGCACAGAGGCTTAGGGGCAGTGCTCAGGCCCAGAGTTCAAGCCCCAGGAATGGAGAAAAAAAAAAAGAAACTGCTTTACAGATCCAATGAGAGGGCTGGGATGTAGCTCAGTGCAAAACACTTGCCTAGCAAGTGCAATGTCCTGGGTTTGATCCCCAGTACCAAAACAGAAAAGCCCTGCCCCCCCCCAAAAAATAGTTAAAAAAAAAAAAGATGCAATGAGAAATAAAAATAGGAGAATGGAGAAAATCCTATCAGGAAAGACTATTCTAGAACAGGCCAAATTCTGCCCTCAGCTTAAATGAGAACAAAGAATATGTGGCACATATTGAATACACATTCAATAGATATTACTGTTATCACCAGTGATGGCAACAAACCTCTACAATGAGAGTAAGTAAAAATTACGTAATTTTAGAACTCATGATGTACAAATATAAATATGCCTTAAGGATAGTAAACACATACAATTCTGTAAGTATTTAAAATATCCAAGAAAAAGTTTGTTTGGTGGAAAATGGCTTTCAACTATGTATTATTCAACAAACCTGACTTTAGCTATGTTACAAAAGCAGTAACAGAAAGCCTCGTCAAATTTGCAGAAATGTATATATTGAGGAAAACGGCATCAGGAAGAAATCTTAACCAAATATATTTATTAGCTGTAGATTTTCTAAAATATTTTCTTATTGCATGCCACTTTCTGAATTCTCTAAAGAATGCAATTGCACAAATACTGTCTCTTTAAATTTTAATTTTAAAAATTGTTAATAAATATTAATAATATTTACCAACACTATCAATACACAGGATACAGCTGCTTCAAAAAACTTGCAGTTTAAAAACAATCTCAGTTATTTTATGCCCAGGTCCTGATTGCTCCTTACTTTAACTGAGGTGCTGTTCTTCTCCAGCTTCTCCTTCCCATCTCTGTCATTAGAACTTTTCCTAGTGGACGTTGAACGTTCTCTTTCTCTTCTTTCACTGATATGGTCCCTTTCTTTTTCTCTCTTTTTGTCTTTCTTGTTTCGACTGTAAGAATATTGATATATGTCAGTAAAATTCTAAAAAACTACCTATTGTATTGACTAAATACCCTTATTTAATACAAGATCTCTAAAATAATCCACTACAAATGATACTATTAAAATGGTTTGATAAAAAAAAAATGGGATGGGGAGCCTATGATCTGACCTGTACTCTTTAGCTCAATTCGTTTTTTACAGATACATATCATTTTGCAGCAACCACAATGTGTTCACATAAAACATGACACACTGTCAGTTTGTATTACTTTTTAAATATTCAAGACATTTATCTACTGGGATAAGGACAAAAATAAGACCAAATACAGTTGGCTTGTATCTGTGGATTCAACAGAATCCATAGATTCAATTAACAACAAATCAAAAATATATGGGAATAAAGACGCATCTGGGCTGAATATGTGGCTTAACGGTAAAGTGCTTGCCTAGCATGCAAGAAGCCCTGGATTCCATTCCTCAGTACCACATAAACAGAAAAAGCCAGAAGTGGCACTGTGGCTCAACTGGTACAGTGCTAGCCTTGAGTGAAAGAAACTCCGGGACAGTGGCCAGGCCCTGCGTTCAAGCCCCAGGACTGGACAAAAAAAAAAAAAAAAAAAAGGTGCATCTGTACTAAGTATGCATTTTTTTGGTGGTACTGAGAACATGCATTCTACCACTGAATGACAGTCCTAGCCTTGACATTTTTTCTTGTCTCTAAAATAATATAACAATCGTTTACATAGAATTTACATTGTATTAGGCATTATATATAATCTGGAGATGAAAAAGTTCCCAAGAGGATGGTGTACATCATTTATAAATATATCACTTTGTGTAAAGGTTGAGCATCCATGAATTTTGGTATCCATAGGAAATCCTGGATACAATCACCCGTGGATTAGGGATTAGATGTAATTGTGCAGTATTTTCTTATGTATTTTTCAAAGCAATATGGGAATAAAATGGACTAATGAAGGAAAAACAAAAATAAAGAACCAGATGTAGCTCTAGGCAGAGCTGAATGACCACTAGCAAAGTTCAAATAACCTACTATTGTATCACTAGCCTTCTCATAGGAAACATCTGGCCCAAAGGCCACAAAGTTATTAGGTACATGACTAGACAGACACATATGCTTCTTGTGAGCTGTCTGCAGTTATTAGCCTTTGTTATGCAATATTTTTTTGGGGGGTGGGAGTGTGTCCGGTCCTGGGGCCTGAACTCTGGACCTGGGCGCTGTTCCTCAGCTCTTCAGCTCAAGGCTAGCTCTACCACTTGAGCCACAGAGCCACTTCTGGCTTTTTTTTTCTTTTTGCTTATGTGGTGCTAAGGAATCAAACCCAGGGCCTCATGCATGCAAGGCAAGCACTCTACCATTGAGCCACTTTCCCAGCCCCTGTGCAATGTTATAAATACCAAAATTGCCATTGGCAGACACAGGGAAGGGGAAGAGAAAAAGATAGGAAAAGATAGGAAAAGTAACTGAAGACAAAAAAAGGCTGAAATAAAAACTTAATGAAAGGGGCAAAAAAATTGTACACTGGAAAAGATAACACAGTGCTGAAAGACATAAATAAGATTTAAATATTGTTAAGATTAAAATACCAACCAAGAGCAATGTATTGTCTCAATGTAATCACTATCAATATTCCAATAGCAGCCAGGTGTTGGTAACTCAAGCCTATAAACCTATCGAAGCAGGAAACAGACAAGGAAGGAATCACAGTTTGAGGCCAGTCCTGTCAGAAAAATCTGCAAGACTCCATCTCCTAATTACTAAGCAAAACGTCAGGGTGGAGATATGGCTCAAATGGTACACCTCCAGCCAACAAGTGACAGGCTCTGAGTTCAAACCCCAATATAAAAAGAAAAAAATACCAATAGCATTGGTTTGCAGATACAGAAAAACATTCTAAAATTCATATGGAATCCTGATGGATCTGCAAAAGACCATAACAATGTTTAAAATAAAAAAACAAAAAGCTGGAAGACTTTTCTTGATTTCAAAATAACTGTAAAATTACAGTAACTGAAAATTTGATACTAGTGTAAGAATCAAAGGTCTGCAGAAGAAAGCCAAGAAATAAACTCTCATGTATAGGGCCAAATTGTTTTTTTAAATTATTTCTTATTATCAACCTACCTCCTAGGGGATGGAGACCTAGAAGATTTTCTTTTTAAGGTTTTTGATGTTCTTGGTGATCTGGAAGAACTCCTGCTTCTCCTCCTCCGCCTTTCCCTACAAGTCAGAAATGTCATTTTTAAAAATCACAACTGGGTAAAAAAACAGTAGTGTAAAAAATGTAAAAGAAAGTTGGGCACCACTGGATCACACCTATAATCCTAGTTCCTTAGGAGATCAGAAAGACTGAGACTTAAGGACTAGCTTAACATACATTCATGATTCTTTCTCACTTTGTAGCTGGGTATGGTTTAATTGTCATCCAAGCTACAGCAGCAAGAGTAAAATAGGCAGAGATGGTATAGGCTCAGACCTGGGCAAAAGCAAGACCCTACCTCAATAATCAGTGCAGAACAAGGCTGAAAGCGTGGTTCACTGGTACAATGTCAGCCAAGCTAGCATAAGACTTGGTTCAAACCCTGGCACTGCCTTAAAATTTCTTTTAAGTGTGTATGTGTATATAAATGTAAAAGAGACCTTGATATTCTCAAATAAGTAGTATTCTTCAGAAGCCTGTTTATTAATTTAGACAGGATCTTAAGATATAGCCCAAGCTAGCCTCAAAGTCATAATTTGATTCCCTTAACCTCCCAAGTGCTGGAATTTCATAAAAGCACCACTACTCCTTATGTGTACTTTAACACCCCCCCACCCTGCCTTTTTGGTGCTAAGAGTCACATGAAGGGACTTCCTTCAAGATAAACACTTTACCTCTAAGCTACATCTCTAACCCCCTTAAAGGCCAGTTAAATTCACATTCTTTATAAATATGTACTATTATCTGATTTTAGTGAAGGTTAAAATATAAACCATAAATTATACAGACTTACAAAACCATCATGTAAGACTTGAAACGAGAAAGGGTATAGGATCTCATTTTTATGTTACACATAAACAATAATTGATGTCTCATATTCTTTCAAGTTAAATCTTCCTTAATAATTTATAATGTTTTTCCTATAGGTCCTTAGTCATGCATCTAATTACGCTTCTTGCTGCCCTCTGTGGAACAAACTTTCTGTGAACTAGTATTCGGTATCTCAAAAAAAAAAAAGGTATGTAAATTACTGTTTTATAGAAAAATTGCCATTCCCACTATTATTGTTATCTATCAACTTAATAATCAGAATCTAAATATGGCAAGGTAAGCAATAAATACCAAATAGTTTAAAAACTATGGTGGCTACTTGGGAGGTAAATACTGGGAGCAATGCAGATCCAGGCTATCCTGTACAGAAAAATTCATGAGACCCAATTTCAACAGAAGAATTGTGGTCTGGACCTGCCTGAAACAAAAAACAAGACATTATCTGAAAAATAATCAGAATAAAAAAGCATTGGATGATAGTGCAAATGGTCAAAAAGAAATGTCCTCAGCTGGCCACTGGTGTCTTATGCCTGTAATCCTAGCTACTCAGGAAGCTGAGATCTGAGGATCATGGTTCAAAGCCAGCCAGGGCAAAGAAGTCCATGAGACTCCAATCAACTACTCAGAAAAAGCCTGAAGTGGTGCTATGGCTCAAATGATAGAGTGCTTGCCTTAGACAAAAGCAGCTCAGGGACAGTGCCCAGGCCCAGAGTTTTGCTCTAGGACCAGCAAAACAAAAAAACAAAAAGGGAAATGTACTCATTACTTGACTTATGAAATAGTAACCCCTATACATCACCCCCTTTTTTTTTTTGGGGGTCCGGTCGTGGGGCCTGAACTCTGGGCCTGGGCACTGTCCCTCAGCTCTTCAGCTCAAGGCTAGCGCTCTACACTTGAGCCACAGCGCCACTTCCGGCTTTGAACCCAAGGCCTAAGGCATGCAAGGCAAGTGCTCTACCACTGAGCCACCTTCCCAGCCCCTACATCTTCCTTTATTATATATAATAAAAACGAATTTAAAAATTTTTAAATATCTAATTTTTTAAAGAGTAAAAAAAGGGCTGGAGATGTAACTCAAGAGGCAGAGTGCTTTTCTATTAAGTGTGAAGCTTAACCTTCAGTTTCCTATAAGTCTTCTAATAAGCTGTTGTGAGAATTAAGTAAGATGAGACATGAAAAAGTCAGTAGACATAGTATTTGGCACATAGTAAAGTACCCAACGAAAGTCTGACATTACCTCTTATCTTTTAATATTAAAGGCTATTAATAAATTGTAAAAGCACAAATTTAAAAACCAGGAAACATCTCCCTTTATCTCAAATTGTCTTCAATGAAAACTCATCATTAATATTTGCTGTATTTTTTTTAACATCTTTATGAGACAATTTAACAAGTTAAGAAATTCCTATTTAGTCATGGTTTCATAGGTTTAGATAACTCTGCGGAAGGTTGTCTTCTGCAGCCTTCCTATGGCAACGTGCTGCCACCCGATGGCAGTGTACCTATTGGTAAACTGAAAGGTCTTAAGACAAACAGCTAAGCTGACAAAGGACAATCAACATTTCAGTGTTATACACACAACATGAAAGATAAAATATTAATCCAGGTGACTACGAAACAACTTTAAAAAATCATTTTTGGCTGCAATGCTTGATAAGAAATGTACTCATTATCTTGCCCATGTAATTGTAACCCCTCTGTACAGTATGTTCACAATAAAAATAAATAAAATAAAAAATCATTTTTGCCTGTTAAAATTTACCACGCTATTTCAAAGAATAATAGAAGACTAGTAGTTCAATTTAGATATATATGTAATTTCATATATTACTATATACATAAACATCTTATATATAGTTTAAATTTTAGTATTTTTGAATACCTACAGTGACATCCTACCCTCCAAGAAAATAATTACAATAATCACCTGTGTTGAAATAGTGTACTGTAAAACACAGCTAAAATTTTTCAATTATCTTGTCCAACATCACCTCCTTTCTCATAGATTCAGTACTGTAGCAATCCTTCTCAAGAACTATTTGCTTTGCAATTAGGGGAAATGTTCCGAGAAAAGACTGGTACCATTTTCAGTTTATCTTTTCTCTTTGGCTAAACTCTAAGTTCCCATTTGTCATTAATAAATCGCTTAGTGAAAAACATTAATTATTATCAAACCTGCTGGTACTACGAGATCGTCTGGAGGCATTGTAACTTCTGGGTGGTGTTCTGGACTTCTTATCCTTCTTCCTTTTTTCATCTACCTCTTTGGCTTTGTCCTTTTCACGCTCCTTTTCTTTGTCCTGCTCCTTTTCTTTTTCTTTGTCTCGTTCTTTTTCATGTTCTTTTTCCCGCTCTTTCTCTCTATCCTTTTCCTTGTCTTTTTCCCGTTCTTTGTCTCGGTCTTTATCTTTGTTCCTGCCCCGTTCCTTCTCTTTTTCACGCTCCTTTTCCCTTTCTCTCTCTTTTTCTCTTTCTTTGTCTCTATCTTTAACTCTTTCCTTTTCCTTCAGCTTTTCTCGTGTATCTTTTCTCTTGTCCCTTGAAAAGCAAACAGAAATAAATTCATAACTAAAATAATTCTACGCAAAAAGGACCTCCCCCCTTCAAAAATTACCAACACAAAATAATGTATAATGGCTACAGATACTACATATAAATTTCTATATAACTCAGGTGTACACAGAGCTGGTGAATGAAGTGATTACCAGGCTAAGTAGTTTGGAAACCTCATGAGTCACAATGATAGTCAGATTCAAGTAAGTGACAATGAGTATTAATCCTAGATTACTAAAACAATCAGAAAAACTTATTTCTCTCATAAACATAAACCACACAGATTTTTAAAACATGAAACCAATGACAGCTTATACATAATTTCTCTGAAGCTCACCGTGAACGTGAACGACTCCTTGACTTCCTCCTCTCTCTTGACTTGGAGCGTTTTTTATGTGGGCTCTTAGATCTCCGTCTATCTTTCTGTCTTGAATGCGATCTGTTGTGGGATCTACTTCTGAAGAAAAACAAATGTTAGGAAATCAAAACTTAGAACTTCAACTATAAAAAAGTTACGTCTTTCAAATAAGAAATTGTAAACATTTATCCTAATAGTATTAATAAATATTTTAAAACCCTCTTCGTTTATTAATGAGAAATTTTACCAGATGTCTCAATGTGTAAAACAGGAAGAATTAAATAGTTATTTCCTATGTCAGA
Organism: Dipodomys spectabilis; assembly: GCF_019054845.1. Classification (NCBI taxonomy): domain Eukaryota; kingdom Metazoa; phylum Chordata; class Mammalia; order Rodentia; family Heteromyidae; genus Dipodomys; species Dipodomys spectabilis. Next base: position 24,625,127 of record NW_024870817.1, on the reverse strand, counting down.
CTTACGTTGATATTTTCAGGAAAGACTTCCTTTTCCACCAAAATATTAGATGCTTCAAATTAAAGATTTTTCTGTTAGCCTAAGTTTTCACACCATATACTGTCTTTAACTCTTGGTTTGCTTGTAATCTGGTTATGATTCATCTTGACAGAGAGTTATGTGGCTCAGTAAGATCTATAAATGGGTGTGTACTAGTTTGCCACAAAAAAATAGAATCTGGTGTATGGTGTATAACATGTGTACACCGTTATATGTTATTGACTGTGTTAGACAATTTGCTCCAGGAACGTTAGAATGAACTTGTGACTTTAAATGAGCATCATTATTCCACAATACTGTGAAATTCGGGAAATTATGTAATCACTTAATCACAATCAAAAAAAAAAAAACCTCGGGGAAGGTAGGGAGGGAAGGGATGGTAGGGTGAAAACAATGGAGAGGGTAACAATGCTCAATAGGAAGTGTACTCATTACCTTACTCATGTAACTGTAACCCTCTGTATAGTATCTTTACAATAAAAATAAAAAAGAATGTGGAAGGAAATATATCACAGTCCTTCATAACAGTGAGACAAGAAAATAAAAATCATTACACATGAAGTTAAGCTAGATGCACACAGCTTTAGTAACAAAGTAAACAGCTTCACCAGCTTTGGAGTTTTGACAATGCAGCCCTAAAACTTAGCTCTGACACACATACTAACCGTGAGCTCTGACTAGTTCCTATCCTGTCTAAATTTCAGTCTGTAGAGGAAGATTCTCACCTAGACCTCCCATAGGGTGTCATGAGGACTCAATCCCATGTATGTAAAATTGCCTAAAGCCTTACAGAGTAAATATTTAAAACTTTAATTCAAAGTATAATTATTAAAAAAAGAAATGTGTACTTTTTTTTTGGGGGGGGGGGGGTCCGGTCGTGGGGCCTGAACTCTTGGCCTGGGTGCTGTCCCTCAGCTCTTCAGCTCAAGTCTAGCGCTCTACCACTTGAGCCACAGCGCCATTTCCGGCTTTTTTTCTTTTTGCTTATGTGGTGCTGAGAAATCGAACCCAGGGCCTCATGCATGCAAGGCAAGTGCTCTACCACTAAGCCACCTTCCCAGCCCCGAAATGTATACATTTTAAATTATATCTTTATTGCAGAGAAGTCAAATGAACTTTTTGTAAGTATTTTTTATATAACAAACTCATTTTGATGGTTATGCTTTTAATAACCTAGAATACCTACTTCTTTGTGTGTGTGTGTGTGTGTGCTGATCCTGGGCCTTGAATTCAGGGTTCAAGGCTTGGCTCTGCCTTGGCTTTTCTGGGTGGCTAACTGGAAATAAGGAGTCTTATGGACTTTCCTGCCTGAGATGGCTTCGAATTGCAATCCTCAGACCTCAACTTCCTTAGTAGTTAGGATTACAAGCTTCAGCCAATGGTGCTTGGTGAAAACTTTTAATACATATTCGTAGTCAAAATTTACTTCCCTACAGATAATTTTCAACAATTCGTCTATTATACAGCTTTAATTTTAAAAAAATCTTGATATCACATTCTTTCTTGGTAGTACTGAGACTTGAACTCAGGGCCTTGTTCTTGCTTGCTAGGTAAATGCTTACCACTTGAGCCGTGTGTGTGTGTGTGTGTGTGTGTGTGTGTGTGTGTGTGTGTGTGTGTGTGTGTGTGTGTGTGTGTGTGTGTGTGTGTGTGTGTTGGTGAGAGTCCTGGGGCTTAAACTCAGAGCCTCAGTGTGTGTGTGTGTGTGTGTGTGTGTGTTTCTTTTTGGTGAGAGTCCTGGGGCTTAAACTCAAGAGCCTCGGAGCCATACCTGAGCTTCTTTTGCTCAAGAATACATGTGCCACACAGCTCTACTTCCAGCTTTTTGGAGTTATTTGGAGATAAGAAACATGGATTTTTCCCAACCAGGCTTGACTTTGGACTAAAATCTTCATATCTCAGCCTTCTGAGTAGCTAGGATTACAGGTATTAGCCACCAAAGGCTAGGTAATAAAAAGTAATCTTTTAAAGTGCCTTTGCTTTTATGTACTTAAAGTTTAAAGATTTCTAGTCTAGTAAACTATGCTAAAATATAAATTCTTGCTTTATTTTCCTCAAAGCAGTTAATTTCTAACATTACTCAAACAAAGGAACTTCTTTTCTTTTCTTTGTGCCAGTCTTGGGGTTGAATTTATTTATGAGGGCTTTTTTTTTTTGGTCCAGTCGTGGGGCCTGAACTCTGGGCCTGGGCGCTGTCCCTCAGCTCTTCAGCTCAAGGCTAGCGCTCTACCACTTGAGCCACAGCGCCACTTCCGGCTTTTTTCTTTTTGCTTATGTGGTGCTGAGGAATCGAACCCAGAGCCTCAGGCATGCAAGGCAAGCGCTCTACCACTGAGCCAACTTCCCAACCCCCCCTGAGGGCTTTTTTGCCCAAGGCTAGTGCTCTACCACTTGAGTCACAGTTCCAACTCTGGCTTTTTTAATGCTTAATTGGAGTTAAAAGTCTCCTGGGCTTTCCTTCCCCAACTGGCTTCAAAGCATAATCCTCAGACCTAGCCTTCTGAGTAGCTAGGATTACAAGTGTGAGCCAATGGCACCTAGCTTGAAACTTAAAAAAAAACACAACCACCAAAAACCTAAGCATAGGCTGGACCAATCACTTGCTTTCTACTTCACCAATTAGATTTAGAGTTCAAAATCCACTGCCCAAAAGAAATTGCATTTTAGTTTCAGCTCTATCTTACCTACCAACAATTTTGTGATTATGAATGCTAAATGTAATCAAGAGTAGGGATAATCTAGGGCTGGGATGTAGCTCAGTGGCAAAGCGCTTGCCTAGCAAGTGCAACGTCCTGGGTTCGATCCCCAGTACCCAAAATGAAAAGACAAAAAAAATACAGTTAAAAAAAAGCCCAAATCAAAGAAAAGAGTAGGGATAATCTAGCCAAAGATGAAGATACATTATCACTAGTAGTTTTTTCATTCTTTATGATTTGTAAAATTATACTTTTAAATTATAAATAAATAGTAACTTACTGTCATGTTCTAACAAAGTTCATTTCTAAGTTAGCTGCTTTTCATTAAAACATAGTAAAATGTCTTATAGTTCCTATGCTGGTCTATAAAGCTGACTTAAAAATACAACATTCCTACTATACTGATATTAAGAGAAATGAACCTCAAGATAGGGACACAAGAGGTTTTTTTCTTTGTTGCTGTTGTTTTTAATGTACAACGTGGGTTGTTTTTTTTTTTTAATATGTTCTTCCCCCATGATATAAACCCTATTGTCACTGTATTTGATTCCAGTACCCTGCATCTTGTATATACATTTTTCTAATTTGGGGAGGGGAAAGGAAATTACAAAATGCTAAAACAAGGATACAGACTGACCCATTGAAATAATGACATACAAGACACTATGTGGAAAACAAACTTGGGGGGGGGGAGGAACAGTAGGGGACAAACAAAGGAGGGGATAACAATGCTCAATAGGAAATGTACTCATTACCTTACTCATGAAACTGTAACCACTCTGTATAGTATCTACATTCCTACATTTTCTAACACTATCTCTCTGAAGAAAAAATCAAAATTTGAACGAAGTAGAAACATAATTCCCAAGTCCTAGCCACAAACATCATCACAAGAAAAATCTTCCTCTCTTACCATCATAAGGGGAAGGAACAATGGCGAAAGGGAGCGTAAATCATACCAATCTTTCCTTAATTGAAAAAGTTTACACATTTGTGGGATACAGTGTGATAAATCAATACATATACAATATGTAGTAATCAAATGGGAATTTAAAATTCCATCTCCTCTAGTTCTTTGTAAAAGGTATAATAAACTCGTAAACTAAAACCATCCCACTGCAGTGTGGAATTTAAGAACATATTCCTCCCATTTAAGGGTATTTTAGTGCCCCTTTCCAACTTTCTCTGCTTCTTTCCTTTTAGGAACTAGAAATTCTGTTGAATGAAACTCTGTGAGCTCCCACATGGGCATAGTTTTTTATCTGGTGAAGAACAGGTATAGAAGTATTGGAAAAGGCTGAAAAAGTACATACGGTTGGCTCAGGAGCAAGACCCCTGCTAGGTCTAGAGGGTAGAGCAAGACTTGAGGAATTCCAGCTGCCCCTGGCAGGGGAGGGAAAGCCAAGAAAGGCCTGTTACCATCCCTGACTCCTGGAGCCTAAGAGGCTCCTTCCAGGTTAAGATCCTTACATCCAATATTTTTCCCTCTTTCTTTTAAAAAAGAATGCATCTTCTTTTATATCTGTTTAGGAACTTGTTAAGATTACACGTTTCTAAATGCATATGTAAAAACAGGATGTGCTGACCAAAAAGAACATACATGTATCTATGTACTTGACACACATGTGCCAAGAGCTACTATTTTCTAATACTAGCTATATAGGTACACTTATATGAAAGTATTCTCACAAATATCAAAATCAGAATTTTTTTTTTTTTTTTTTTGATTCAGTCAGGGGCCTTTAACTCTTAGCCTGGGCGCTGTCCCTCAGCTCTTCAGCTCAAGGCTAACGTTCTACCACTTGAGCCACAGTGCCACTCCCGGCTTTTTTTTTCTTTTTGCTTATGTGGTGCTGAGGAATCGAACCCAGGGCCTCATGCATTCAAGGCAAGCGCTCTACCACTGAGCCACCTTCCTAGTCCCAAAATCAGAATTTTTAATTTCAATTTTCTCTTTAAACAGGAAAATACCCAAATACATAGTACTTAAAATTAAAATGTAAATAAAACAATAGCTGGGTGCTGGTGATGGTTCTCACCTGTAACTCTAACTACTAAGAGGCTGAAATCCAAAGCCAGCCCAAGCAGACAAATCCAAACTCTTATTTTCAATAAAGCAATAAGCCAGGGGTGGAGATGTGGTTCAAAAATAGTAGAATACCAGCCTTGAATGAAAAGGCTAAGGAAGAACATGAAGCTCTTGAGTTCAAGTGCCAGTACTAGTGCATGCACACGTGTGCAAACACAGGCACACACACACTTTTAGTGGATAATAGATAAAATATATGGCTCAACTATCATAATTTCAAAAACACATAAAAGCTACACAGAGATTATCAGCACTTCAAAATGAGATCGAAGACACTAGTCTTTTTTTCCTCCTCAGAAAAGTTATTACACTTCAGTACAATTTTGTATTTCCTTGGTGTCTCTTCCTGGTCCCTTTCTACGCACATATATTGTCAACATACAGAAATGTCCATGGTCTCAAGCCAATGTGCTTCTGGTTCTACTTTCCTTCTCCAACTCTGGCTTCTGCTGCACTGCTTTATTCCTTCTACACAAAATTAACTTCTTTCTCTTTCCCTTGGTCTTAACTTGCCTTACTGTAAGAGCTCAGAGATAATAAAACCATATCCCAATAGATTTTGCAAACTAAACAGTAACAAAAGTATGTATCAATATTAGTAGTCAGGCAAGAATCAAAGAAAGGTCACAGTATCATATCTCATTCTTTGATTTTCCTTGGTCACCACAAAAAAAACCTCAACTGAGCTTGTAGGTAAGGCTGAATCCACAGCATCCTCCTCTGCACACATCCCCCACTGCACACAATTTACACATATGCTTATCCCTCTCTCCTTAAGACATGAGTAACGTAAGTAACATGCAACTAGTAACATAAGTGACATGCAACTAGTACTCAATACACTTTCACATTTCAATAGCCCTTTACACATGTTATGGAAGACCAAAAATTTATCACTTCAGTCATGTCCATAGGAACCTACATTCAAGATGTACTGCATGTTTACATTTTGAAGTCTTCTTTGCACAAACACAAATCAATGACAGATTATAAAGAGAAAATCTGACTGTCAAAGCTATGATCATAAACCAAATAAATGACAGAAACAAGAGTTTAAGCACAGCACAACAACAGTACCAAGGTTACAAGTTACTCTTGAAGTTTCATGCCTAAAAGTGGACAGAGGAAGCTCTAACCCCCAAAAGTACCAAGGTGCTAAAGTGCGCCATTTGATACAGCACTGGAGATTAAAAAAATATATATAGTCCTAGAGAAGACTAGGAAAAGATGACAAAACAGCTGCAACTTGAACACTATTTTCAGCATTAGCCACTAAACATGTTCCCTTGTTTCCAGGTAAGAATGTAAACAGATTTGCCACTGCTGTGTAAAGACTCACTTAAGAAACATAAAAAAGCTAGTCTTTAGATAGAAACTCAACTTCAAAAACTGAAAATTAGGGGCTGGGAAGGTGGCTCAAGTGGTAGAGCGCTAGCCTTGAGCTGAAGAGCTGAGGGACAGCGCCCAGGCCCAGAGTACAGGCCCCACGACCGGACCCAAAAAAAAAATAAACCTGAAAATTAGTTGAAACATTAAAATTAACAATTAGACAAAGTTCCATTATTATTACAGTATTATGATCAGAGCAATAGTTAATGGTAACCACACTTTTAGGCAAACACTAATTTACAAATTTCATTCTGAATTCTTGTATTTTTGACAAAACTTCTTAAAATCCTTTTTAAAATAAAAACTAAAAAGAAACACTAAAATATGGTGTTAAGAAATTCTCACCTGTGTTTTGATTGTGATCTTTTCCTTCTAGAATGGGATTTTGAGCTAGACCTGGACTTTGAGCGACTGTGGGAACGAGATCGACCGCCTTTTCTTTCATTGCTCTTTCCAGACTCTGGGAGGAAAAAACCACTTTGCAGTGTAAGCTCAGAACAATTAAAGATCCCAATTAATAATTAGGCACAAGTGGAATGTACCACATATATAGTGCAAGGGGCCTACTCTCTGCACATCCTCCTCCTGTGCAATTATCCTTCAGTAACATCCAAGAAAGTCATTGCATAAACTCGTTGAGTGCAGCCACCCTGCAGCAGTACATATAAACCAGATGATTATAAACAGCTGTTCGTAGTATTTTGTTGCTGCCATAATGTATGATTAAAACACGTCTGTAATTCCTATGACAGTGAATTTAATGCCTTCCTCTATTTATTTTGCTAGAATTGAAGTTTAAGTACCAAGTATTAACTCAGAAAATCTACTCAAAGATAAAATATTTTAAATTGGATTCTTATTTATCTGCTCAAAGGTAAAAACACTTTAGAATAGACTCCTTTACCCTGCTAAAACTTATCTGCACATTTTCTAAATCATGGTTTCTCTAGCATTAGAATTAAAATTTACAAAGAATGTAAACCTGCTTAATTGTAACATTTTTAGTGTACTTACTCTTTTTTTAGCTTCACAATATTATTCATACTTTGCTTTCAGGCAAATCAGTTCTGGACACTGATTGTGCTCACAAAGTTTCTAAGTAACTCTTTTGCTTTAATTTAGTATTACAAGAAAACACAATTCATACTAAATCATTCTTTGAGCAAGCCACTTACTATTTCTTGAGTTTCAGTCTTCTCAATGGTAAAATGAAGGAACTGAACAATACGATTTCTACAATTCCTTCCAGTTCTAAGGTTCTATAATATTTAAACTGCAAGGATATGGCCTTACCTGGTTCAATAGCTGCTGAGATAAATGACTGTGCCTCTCGTACTCGCTTCATTACTTCTTCTAATTCCTTAGCTGCAGCCTGAGGCGTCATCTCAGGGGGTTTTACTATTGCATTGTTGGAGTGATTTATTCTAAATTAAAAATATTAGTGTATCACAAATACACACATTTGGTGAAACATGAAACAAAAAAAATGTTACACATATTTATAAATCTGAGGATATCTCAAGAAGCACATTAAAAATGACATAGCTAAATGCAGAGTAACCAAAGTCAGCCTCAAAACCAAGATTCACTTTTTTATCCTCAACTCCCAAAAGCCAGGAAAAAAAAGAAAACTTCTTTAACAATAAAAAGACCAGATCAAGTATTTTCTACACATCTTACAATTTTAAGTTAACGTGTGATATCAATTTGAAAATGGAATCACTTTTAGATATGATTTTGCTGGTAACCTGTACAAGCTAGCAGGATGAAGAGAATACTGTGCATCAACCCTGTCCCACAGGTGAGTCAGACACAGCTTCAAATAAATGTGGGAGGCATGTGATAAAACTTCTACTAAACAAGAGTGGCTTCTCTGACAGACAAATGAATCTGATGTGTCCTCCTCCATCCCCTCCACACTAAGAACAGCTATTTATTCTGTAACCATAAGCTCCTGATCAAACTGTGTAACTGAGACAATCATGAAATTCAGATAAAACTATGGTTGTCTTAATAATCCAGAAGAAATACAGGATTACTAAGTACCTGAAAGAACACACCAAATTTTTACAAACAAGGAGGTGAGCAAACATTAAAAGTTAAAATATTTGGCTTGCTGGGTATACTTAATGTTATTTTTCTTCCTTGGATTTTGAATTTACCAAATTTTTAGTACTATAAGTATTATACTCCCATCTACAGGTTAAGCTGTTCATTAGCCTCCAGTCCTTATTATACAACCAATATAACTTCTTAAACCAAATAAAGACACAAAACCATTACATGTGGTTCATAAATAGTAAATCAAACCTTAAAAATAGGAAGTGACAAAATAAACATCTTCAAACGTATGAGAAATATACAGGCTAAAATGTCGTGTATTTGATTTATACTTAGCAGTCTTCCTTTCCACAAATTGACAATTACTATTAAAAGAAAAAAAAAGAAAAAAAGAAAAAAAAGCCTTAACTACAAAAAATTTAATTAAAAATTATAAAAACCATTAAAATTTCTTTGTTTAGGATTTCTTACTTCAGTGGCCTGTCTCCAAACATAACTCCATTAAAAGCAAGGGCCCTTGGTACAGAATTTTGGTCTGCAAATTCCACAAAAGCAAACCGAGTTGGCTGAGTCTCATCACCTGCCATCCGTACAAACTTCACTTCTCCAACTTGTTTAAAAAATTCAAGTAGTTGATCAGCTGTTGTTGTCTGAGGAAACAAAGTGACACTTCAATGGAATGTACTGTTGTTTTCTAAAATAAAATCCAGTAATTTTTTTTTTTTTTGGTGCTGGTCCTGAAGCTTGAACTCAGGGCCTGAACACTGTCTCTGAGCTTTTGTGCTCAAAGCTAGTGCTCTACCACCTGAGCCACAACTCTACTTCCAACTTTTTGGCGGTTAATTGGAGATAAGACTTACGGACTTTCCCGCCCAGACTAGCTTAGAACCACAATTCTCTTCTTTTAGCCTCCTGAGTAGCTAGGACTAAGTAGGTGTGAGCCATGGGTGCTCAGCTAAGGTAAATATTATTTTATCAACTGAAAATATTTTTAAAAAAGAATGAACTACCGCATTTGGTTTCTTCTTAGTTACCTGGGAATTCAAATTTCCAACATAGACTGTTCTCCTAATTTCATCAATTTTGGAAGGGTCTACATTCCCCATAAGCGGTGGCTGTGGGATCTCTCCAAGTGTGGCAATGTTGGGATCTAGTGCTGCTGCTGGTATAGCTCCCAAACTGCTAAGTGAAACACCAAGCTATATTAAAAAAAAAAAAAAGCACAAAACATACATTTTCTATTTGTATCCAAATTATCATCTGTAACTTTGAGAATACAATAATTCAACAAGAATGGAGAGGAAAGACTTCTAACTTTAAGCTCTGTATATTTCCAAAACTGAACAATTGATTCTTATTAGTCAAAGTAGTTATAGTCTATAAAGTTTCATAAGCAGCATTACTTGATATTGGACCCACTGATCCTAGGAAATATGTAACACTAAATATATGGAAGCCTCTAGTTACATTTTCATCAGGCAATAGACAATTTTCTTACATACATTTCTGTTTGAAGGCTTCTTAATTAGTATATTATTGATTCACCTATCAATGTTATTGATTCACTGGCTCCTGGTCAGCAATCCTACAACTCAGCTTATGTACATGTGCATTTTCTTCGTAAGGCCTATTTTTCCTTTAGCACTATGCTAAGTGCCTAGAAGTATAAAAATTCAAAAACTGTGACACTAAACAGACTGAAAAATTACACGTTTACAGCATGTGTACTGAAACAAGGAAGTGCACCACCTATTTGATTTGGGAAATATGTATATCAAGCAATTGAAATTGCTTGTCAAGCACAATTGTCAAGCTCTTTATAATCTTACTACTTGGGAAATGAAGAAGGGTGAGAGTTTGAGGTTAGTTTGGGCAAAAAATTAGAAAGAACTGTTAAAGAACAAGCCAAGCATTGTGGGGTACGCCTGTAATCAGGTACTAAGAAGTCCTAGGAAGACTCTATCTCATGCCCGTAAGCGTGAGACCCTACCTATCTGAGCAAAAAGCAAAAGGGTAGGAGGCATGGCAAGCTTGTATACCAAGCACAAGTCCCTGAGTTCAAAAATTCAAAATCAAAATTTGTTTTTCCAAAAAAAATGACCACAAAATCAATGCTAGTACTACCCAGAGAAAAGGGGACACACAAAAATTTTTACCTAATATAACTGAATTCACAAACAATGAGGATTAACTGTACTTCAAACCCATCAATTGTCAGTTTCTGATTAACAATCGTAACATTTCATTTTGCCAAATTATTAATATAAGCCTTGTATGAACACTGTGGTTTTATTATTGTTATGCCAATTAAACAGACTAAGACATAAGAAAAATTAAACAATTTGCCCAAAGCTACTTAGCTACCAGTAAAAGCAGGGTAACAAGCATCAGATTTTAGGAAAAACTTCACTGTAAGCTCTTACTTACACTGTGGTACACAGAAACCTTTGAGAAAGCTTCCCAGAGCTTTAGTAAATTCAATTACTAGTAACATACTAGTGACGATGTTAACTATACTGTGAATTTAAACTAGAAGAAACAGAACATCTTAAGAGTTTAAAAAGGGAAAAACTGGGCTGGGAGTATGGCTTAGTGGTACTTGCTTAGCATGCATGAAGCCCTGGGTACCACATAAACAGAAAAAGCCACAAGTAACACTGTGGTTCAAGTGGTAGAGTGCTAACATCGAGCAAAAGAAGCTCAGGGACAGTGCTCAGGCCAAGGACTGGCAAATAAATAAACAAATAAAAACAAAAGCATTTGGCAAAGACGAAAAAAATATATAACCACTTTCATTTCTACTACGTTATTTTAGAAAATACAGACCACCAACAATACCTTCAAATATATTTACTATAAATTAAGGTTTAATAACCATTAAATAATCCTTCCCAAAGGTGAAAACACAAGTTTATAAAACTAATGCTAATTACTCTTGTCACATCAGCCACTTTGATCTTTTTTAAAAAAAAGCCAAATCATATTATCATACTTCTTAGGAATCCTTTAGCAGCTACCAATTTCCTTAAAAATAAGATGCAAACGCCTCTCCATGATATAAAAACCCTTAGGAATCAATGTCCTATACATGTCCAAACATCCACTGCCTTCCAGTCATTCATTCACTACACTTCTCCCACACTAACAAGGGTTGGTTTTCAAACAGTTTGAGCTATAGGCAGGGCTTAGTGGTATAGCACTTGCCTAGCATGCCCCAAGTTCAAATCCCAGGATCACTGAAAAGAAATAAGTGTTCCCTCACAGGCCATAGTCATGCTCTCCAGCAGAACAATGCTATATAAACATTAAAAGACGTAAAGTTTGTATTTCAAAGTTTTGTATTTTCTTTAGTCTTTTCCTCCCCAATCCTGGGGCTTGAACTCAGGGTCTGGGCACTGTCCCTGAGTTTCTTTTGCTGAAGGTTAGCACTCTACCACTTTGAGCCACAGTTTATGTGCTACTGAGGAACTGAACCCAGGCTTCATGTAAGCTAGGCAAGCACTACCACTAAGCCACATTTCCCCACCACCCTAGACTTCTTTTTTGGTATTGGTCCTAGGGCTTGAACTCGGGGCCTTGGTGCTGTCCCTGAGCTTTTGTGCTCAAGTTTAGCACACTATCATTTAAGCCACAGCTCCATTTTCAACTTTTTGGTGGATAATTGTAGATTAGTCTCACAGACTTTCTTGCCTAGACTGGCTTTTGAATACTATCCTCAGATCTCAGGCTCCTGAGTAGCTAGGACTACAGGTGCAAGCCATAGGCACCTGGCTCTAGACTTGTTTTTCAAGAACATAGTGTAAAGAACTCTATTTTTCCCCCCTGCGGCTTAAACTAGGGCCTGCACTCTGTCTTTAAGCTCCTTTCAATAAAGGCTAGCGCTCTACCACTTGAGCCAGGTTCCCACTTCAGCTGTTCTGGGGTAGTTTATTGGTGATAAGAGCCTCATGGACTTTCCTGCCCAGGCTGGCTTCAAACCATGATCCCCAGATCTCAGCTTCCCAAACAGCTATGATTACAAGATGTGAGCCACTGGCATCTGACTCTCATTTTCCTTTTTAAGATGAATATGACAAGAAAAACCAAGTGCCCATACTATTATCTGGTTTAACCTTACTTGGAAATCACTAAGGAGGAATACATTCTGTGATTAATGAAAAATGTTTTTACCGTGTTTGTACCTTACATTTTCTCAGCATCAGATAAATGTTTTTCTAAAATACTTTTCACGTTAAGGTTGTGGATCATCATATATTAAGATGGATTTAGTCTTCATGAACTAAATTTCAATAACTGAGTTTCTAACGAATTATCTACCTTAGTTCTCAAATTTAAATGACTCTCCAATTAATTCCAAAAAACTAGCTCAATTCAGTGATAACATATGGGAAAGATCTAAGTAGATTTTTCAATCCTCTCCCTTAATAACAACAACAAGAGGCAAGTTTAAACTCCAGTACCACCAAAATATAAAAACAAAACAGGTCCAAAGTAGATAAATTGACTACATAGTTCAACACTGACTTCTTTTTTAGATAGTTTATGATACTTACTGTAGTCAAGGGATTTGGGGTTGGTATGGGAAGCAATCCTGCCCCAGGCATCAGACTTGTCATAGTTGGAGCAGGAGCCAATAAAGACAGGGCTTTGGATTCCTCTGGGATTTTACCTGTAGAGGCAAGTTCCAAACATTATGGAAAGCAGAAACACCACACCAACTTTACACTATGATTTTACAATTACCCTTGCACTTAAAAAAATAATAATAATAAATGAATCTATTAGATCCGTATAAAGAAATAAATAAGAACTTAAGTCTTTCCTTTTATCCTGCTCTACTAGGAAAAATAAAAAGTGAGCAAAACTTCAAATACTAACAATCTCATTAATGGAATATTATTTTAAAAACTGAATAATGTAGACAATTATTTAACACTTTGAGCTATGGGTCACCTGTACTGGAAACTTAATGTTCATGAACCAAACGATATCAAGCATGGACGCTTTCCCAGGACGGTGTTTTCGCGGTGATCGAAAGTTGTGTTACACATGACAACCGTTCGTGTTGGCTGCATCACTAATAGCACACAGAACATCAGATACAGAAAAGAAGAACATTTTTTAAAGTTTAATCCCCAGAAATGGCAAATAACCAAATTAGTCAAAAAAAAAGAAAAAGAAAAAACAAATATGTGCGAATTGAATTTGTTCCTTAATGAGTGCCTCTACCCTGTTACTGAACCTACTTGTGATGCAAATAATTAGGATTACCCTCCAAAAGATTCAATATCAAATTAACAGAAGAAAATAAAAACCTACTTCATGTAATCGGCTTCAATTTAGAAGGAAGTCTACACCAATTCAGTTAATAAGGCCTCTCTCCAAGAATACATATCTGATACTTAAGAGAATCTAGTTCTATAGAACAGGCTTGGGAAATTATTAAAAAATTATATGAGAATTAAAAAAAATTCCTTGTCTTTGGAAACTTCTTAAAATATTAACTTTTAGAACCAACTTATGGATACTTATAATTAATAAAATCTTTTAATTAATAACAAGAGTAATACTAATCTTAGAAACTAAGGGAAAAAAGTCTACACTCTAAAAATCAAATTTACTCCAAAGTAAATTCATGATTAGCCATATTCAACTGCTCAATTGTAATAAATTAAATCTAGTACTGAAACTTTCACATTCTCCTTATCTTCTTAGCAAAGAAAATATTTTTTAAAAGTTGACTACATGTTGATATGTTTAGAACTACTCATATGTGGCAATTGGCTATGTATTCCCATTATGAAATCATTAAAAGTACTTTAAAAGTGTACAAAAATTACACTAAGCTGAAATAAATATATGTAATAAATTATCAAAAAGCACCATGCCGGTTTCAGTGGCAAAATCCTGTCTAAAACAACCAGTGGAACAGAAGTAAATATCTAAACAACATTATAGAATTCAAGATGGAATTACAAACTTGCTTTAAGTAATACTCATCTCATCTAGTAAGCAGAATAAAATTATTTTAGTAGCTTTAGCAATTGCCTATTTTCTAACATTACAGTACTAAGTTTATGTTACTTTAACTTCAAAAGACAGTTACTTCTACATAAATTTTGAATAGACTTAACATGCATAGAAACAAAAAGGCCTTACTGAAGATGTGAAATCCTAACTTATTTTATATGTATTAGTTACTTATATTAACACATGTTATCTATGTAACCATATATATTATACTGTTTATATTGATATTACATTCATTTTATCTGTTGTAAAGTTATTTTAAAAATTGTTGTAAAACCTAAGTACCTTTGATAAATCAATTTGGGTCCTGAGGTGCAAACTGTCTTCTGCTACCCTAACTTTTGTACACTAAAAATCCCAAACATTCCAATCTAATAATGTGACAGATTTAAAGCGGCTTGCCAATTAATATGCCAGACTACATATAAAGAGTGTAGAGACTTCACAAACAAAAAAGGATACTCAACAGGGGCAAAAAGTTGATTATACTATGAAATCTCACTTCTACCTTAAAAACATATCTACAGGTTGTCAGATGCTTATTTCTTTCCATGATAGTAATAATTGATAATTAGGCTGACACCTGTTAGGTTCGACTTTATCTTTCCTAAGTGTTAACATTTTAAAAAGAAATATGAAATTCACAACAAAAAATACTTAAATCTGTTAAAAGTCAACTGTATATTTGATAGTTTTCGTCTTAAATTTGATTTAAGGTGCTTTAAAAATACCATTCCTTAATTTCCAAAATAAAATTCCTTATAAAATATATCCTCTATACTGTCAGAGTATACAAAATTATAAGACAGTTACTTTTCCCATATTGTACTCTTCAAAAAAACCAGAGTGGGATAAGGGGACAATTTCTCTTACATTATTAAAATATAAATCCTAGGTATCAGTGGCTCGTGCCTGTAATCCTAGCTACTCAGGAGGCCGAGATTGGAAGATCACAGTTCAAAGCCAGCCCAGGCAGAAAAGTCTGTAAGATTCTTATCTTCAATAGATTACTCAGAAAAAGCTAGAAGTGGCGCTGTGGCTCAAAAGTGGTGGAATGCTAGCCTTGAGCACAGAGAGAGGCTCAGGGACAGTGCCCAGGCCTGAGTTCAAGTACCAGGACCAGCAAAAAATAAAAAATAAGTTAAAAAAATATTTTAACGTACCTATGTGTGTGTAGATTTAAAGGCTAGTAATCTCTAAAGAATTTCAATAAAAAACTCAAGCAAACTGAAAAACACGAATAATCAACATTTTCTCAAATATCCATTCACCACATAGGGTAAGAAAAGGTCTTTATAAAACAAGCTAGAAAAAAAAAAAAAACCCTTTCCTCTCCTTTTAGAATGTTATATAAAATTTACTTATTTTAGTTGATAACTTTTTATGCCTGAGTTCTAGGGGAACAAATTGAAAATTAGAAGCTATCAGTTGTTTTTTTAAGATGTGTAGACTAGGGGGAAAGAAACTTACAAAAAAAAACAGTGCACTGAGATGAGAAAGTATTCCTAAGATTCTTAAAGGGTTTTAATGTTTCAAAAACAAAATGTACCTCATCAAACTATAAACACCAAATAGGACTCACACTGAGCTTCACAACACTATAACTTACTGCATGAAAATGTATCTTAAGGCTGGGTTCTGTTAATCATCTCCCCATATAATTTGCAACACATTATGAACTTTTAATGGAATACCATTTACAAAGAACTGGAAAACCAGCTCACAAGTTAAAAGTGAAAGAGATTTAACAAAACAAAAAAAAAACAAAAAAACAAAAGAAAAAGGGACAAAATAAAGAAAAAGAAATGAAATTAAAAGTAAAACAATAAAAAACAGAGACAGGGCGTCCATCTTCTGCGGTTCAGACTCCGATCGCATTTCCCCAATGAAGGTTTCACTTGACGGCAGGTTTAGTGGCATGGCAAACAATGCCTAACTCAGGCAAGTGTAACAGGTCTGCCTTGGCCAGTCTAGTCATCTAATAATGCACAAATATCACATAGAGAAAACATACAAAACCAAATTAATAGTCAAAATCCATCTACCAGAAAATGTGGACATAAAGTTATGACTGATGATTAGGCTGACACCTGTTTTGTTTGACTTTATCTTTTCTAAGTGTTAACATTTATAAAAAGAAATCTGAAATGCACGCAACAACAAAAAAGAGGTCATATTTAGACAAGTATAATGAAAGTACATTTTATTTTCAATGGCATGTTTGATTAACAATAGTTATTGCTTAATAGTTGTGAACTTGTTAACATAATACACCAAACATATTAGCCCCTCTAATCTAAAACCAGCAAACTGAAGAAAACTGAAAAGACTTTTCACAAATATTTTTTCTAGAGTTTTTTTCTCATCTACATCATGCTATTACTTCTATGGTTGGAAGAACAAACACAGTTAGCAGTAAGTGCAGAGGCTGCTTTTAGTACTATAGAACATCTCCCTAGAGCTTCCTCACTATCCTTGGTCTATTTCAAGCTGCCTCTGCTACCATGTTTTAGTGTAAGAATCCATTATTTCTATGCTGGTAGTGCATAACCAATCACTTTTAATAGCTGTGAAATCTTCAGGTTCCACTGTTCACCCTCATATTTAAATAACTAATGAAAATGTTTATCTGAATGTTCTTAATACCAGTTATTTTACTGGTTTGTGTTCTGACATTTTTACTTACTCAAAGTGCAATAAAAGTATGCTTTAATTTGCAAATCAAAAATTTAGTAAACTGTCTTAAAATAGTAGTATTAAAAATATATTTATTTTGTAACTAAATGCCCATTTATCCATCTCTATATCAAGTAAAACAAACAGTGAGAGAGACCTCTACAGGCTCTATAGGCCCATAACCTTGACCATTTATAACAAAATAGGGCTTGCTTCTCTAATATATGAATGATTCTATGGGAATATGTTATCTAGTTCTTCACTCCTTCCAATTTACCAATAATGACCTAACATAATATAGATCCTATGCTACCGGTGGTACAATTTTCTTATATAATATTCCAGTTTTACAAATTGCATTGTGTAATTTCTTTTTTTTTTTTTTTTTTTTGGGGGGGGGGTCCAGTTGTGGGCCTGAACTCTGAGCCTGGGCGCTGTCCTTCAGCTCTTCAGCTCAAGGCTAGCACTCTACCACTTGAGCCACAGCGCCACTTCCAGCTTTTTTCTTTTTGCTTATGTGGTGCTGAGGAATCGAACCCAGGGCCTGAAGCATGCAAGGCAAGTACTCTACCACTGAGCCACCTTCCCAGCCCTGTGTGGTTTCTTAGTATGAATTTTAGAACTAAACACTAGCTCCATTCTCATTTCAATTTCCAACTTTGGGCTTTCTATACGCTTACAGAATATCCAATAAGCATATATTAAGCATAAAATTAACTGTAATCCATTTGCACATTCCCTACCTATTCTAACCCCGAATCCAAGACGTCTTATTCTGGGACTTCAAAATTACCAGCCTGGTAATTTTTGACATCCCAGAAGAGACATTCTGAAGCAAGCAGCAAACTACTTCAGATACCCTATAATATTTTAATACGAAGCCCAGAACAAGTTTTTTTAATTACCTATCAAAGTCTATTAAACTGTTTGAGAAACCTTTCTGTTGTAAAAGTTACCATCATCCATCAGAAAATATCTATTTGACAGTACACTTAAATCTATTAATAATTCTAAAGTCTGCATATACATGCCAGTCAGTGCTCTAGCTAATTACAAACCAGAAATGTTAAAATTCAGCAAGTCTATTTATTACACGTGAATGGTTCTGTAAAAAGAATTTACTAAAAAGTATTAGCAACAATTAGATCTTTTTTTTTTAATTTTTGGTGCCAACTCATGGCCTAGGCACTGTCCCTGAGTTTTTTCCCTCAAGGCTAGCATTCTACGACTTGAGCCACAGCTCCACTTCTGGCTTTTTTGGTGGTTAACTGGAGATGGTAGTTTCATGGGCTTTCCTGTCTGAGCTAGCTTCAAACCATCACCTCAGATCTCAGCCTAGCTTGGATTACATGCATAAGTACCCAGGAATAATTAGCTCTTAAAGTAGTTTAAGGCATAAAATTTAACAACTATCTGTAAGGCCTCTGACCCTGTACCTATCTTTGATAACTATTTGTTTGATGGAAACTTTGAAGAATGATTTATTTTTTTCAACTTATCTCCCCCAAAAAAGCCAATAAAAGGAAAAAGTTCCAGGTGTATAACAATTACACTGAAAATGAATCAAGTCACAGTAATGATTAAGGTAGATTACCTTTAAAGGATATAGAAAAGTATAAATTAGGAATATTTTTCTAATGAATATAAATATCTCTCAGCATCAAGTTGGCAAAATGTGTACACTGTCTTACTTATAATTTTAATACTGAACAAGGGTAAAGTGAAATATTTTTCCATTTCAAAAACCTTTTCATAATCTGCAAACTGACTATAGAAAGACAAATCAAACTAGAGAAACCAGAGTCTGAGAATATTTCAAATGGTAAGTTGTAAAACCGCATATGGAAGTAATAAATTAACCACTTTAATTTTCTATTAAAGTTCTTTCTTTCTCCAAATTTCTTTGAGTGTGGATGTGTGTACACAAAAGTGTGAGTGCACCATGTGCATACACATGTGCACATATACATACCCACACACCCCAGAGGATAGTCTACTTTACATGACAAGTTCTAGAAGAGCCAGCTAGAAGGCTGTAGCAACAGATAAGACAGTTTAAACAATAGTATAAAAAAAATTCAAGATACCAACCTTCTGCACAAGGAACAACTATCAGAGCTCTGTCAATAAAAACCGTGTTAGTTAGATGCTGGGCCACACCAACACTTGATGGGTCACGAAACTTAATATAACATACTTTGGAGGAAAAAGCAAGAGGTGTGTTGCTGCAAGATAAAAAAAAAAAAAGAAGACTAATAAGCATTTGGTCTTGTCAACTTACATTTAAAATTTCTTCCTTACATCTCTACATAATCTTACCTAACCAAAACTTGGGAAATTTTTGTTGCTAGGGATCATTTAGACAGGAAATGGCAAAAACCTAGTTATTTAATGATGATTTGTCTAATGAAAAAGAAAGCAATCTAGACACTCATACAGTCAGTCTGGGAGGCCTGGTTGAAACACAGTCTCACTGTGTATCCCAGGCTAGCTTCAAATTCACCAAGGCTGGTCTCAAACTCAGGATCCTCTCTCAACCTATCTGGGTAAGGTCTATAGGTTTAATACATAAAATTTGAAAATCAATCCTAATTCCAGGTAAAATTCAAAAACAGCTTTATGCAACCCAAGTGTTCAACCAGTGTGTCATCGTAAATAGGCAAAAATATCTATAAACTCCAATCTCAAGACTACAAATCTGTAACCATTTCAACCCTTCACTGAAATCACTAAAAATGGGTTAAGAGTTGTTCACTGGTAGTATATAAAGTCCTGGATTCATCCAAAGTACTGGTTAAAAAAAATTCATAATTAGAAATTAGAAACAATCAAATAATATGAAATTAAATTAAGGTCCTTCACATATGCCAGATGATTCGGAGTAGATAGTAATGTAATTTTTTTTTTTTGCCGGGGCGGGGTGGAGGAGGGTGTCAGTGATGGGGCCTGAACTCTGGGCCTGGGCGCTGTCCCTCAGCTCTTCAGCTCAAGGCTAGCACCCTACCACTTGAGCCACAGTGCCACTTCCTGCTTTTTCTACTTATGTGGTGCTGAGGAATCAAACCCAAGGCCTCATGCAAGCAAGGCAAGCAATCTACCACTGAGCCACCTTCCTAGTCCCAGTAATGTGATTTTTCTACACAAAAGATTTTTACAAACAAATTTTGCAAGCCAGGCGCTGGTGGTTCACGCCTGTAATCCTCGCTACTCAGGAGGCTGAGATCTGAGGATCGTGGTTCAAAGCCAGCCCGGGCAGGAGAGACCGTGAGACTCCTATCTCCAATAAACCACCAGAAAGCCGGAAGTGGCGCTGTAGCTCAAGTGGTAGAACACTCGCCTTGAGCTGAAGAGCTGAGGGACAGCGCCCAGGCCCAGAGTTCAAGCCCCACAACCGACAAAAAAAAATAAAAATAAAAAAATATATCAATATCCTATCTCATAGGCATTTTGTTAATTTATTCATAATTAAATTTTATTGAAGTTTAGAATTATCTTTTAGCAAGAAAAAGAGCTAACCCATACACACACACACACACACACACACACACACATATTCCATAACAGAAAGCTACAATCATTGGAAGCATTAAGATTTTTCACACTCAAAAAGATAACACAAAAAAATCATACATGACTTGCACAGTAACAGTACTAAATACTCTGGTTACAAAACAGGTCTAGAAAATTATCACAATCTAAGAGATAATAAATGAAAAAGTTAGTATTTAAAACCTAATCATCTAATTCTTAATCACTTCAACTAATCAAGATTGGTAAAATCCTTTATTTCATATTATTTGTTTCTAAAAGTACTATGAATTTTTAAATTTGTTTCCCAAACAAATGTGTGTTTCCCAAGTATATAAGCTGCGTTGGATATAGAGCTGACAATGATTTCAATCTTAATTAGTATCCTAAAGTGCTATATTAAAATTTAACTAGATTGTTCAATCAGTTGCTGTTTCAAAAGTCTCACCATGATCACTATTAAGTTTTGTTATTACAGATTTGATCCTCTGCAGCATTCACAGTCAGACCCAGAGGAATAAATAACTTTCACAAGTATTTATTGGCCAAACTTAACTTACATTCTTAGTAAGTTGCAGGTAAGCCCTGCTTAAAAACTATTTCTATTTCTCTCCTTGTTTCTTTAATTGGAATTAAAAGGGGCTATTGGCAAAAACTCTCATTTAACCTGCCAATCACTCCTCCTCCAATGGGACTCAAATGCCAACTGGGACATGCCATCCCAGTAATGAGCAAAAACACCAACTAGGCCATCATACCAGCAAGAAAAGACCTCCTACACCCACTGGGACAGAACTACTCCTGGTGACAAGGGTCCACTCAGAGACAGTTGAAAAAACTGCACAGACAAGAGGGGGAGATGGTGTCAGATCCTAAATGGAGTCATTTTGTGCTTGCCCTTTCAAAATTAACCAGAGCCAGGTCAAAGAAAAACAGTTCATATGCGTGCCTATCTACTGCCCATACCTGTCTACCTTCTCACTGAGCAGGAATTTATATCTATTCCTTGTTATTTCTATTTATAGTGGACATCCCATCCAGTTTCTATAGCACAGGAAATGATCAAGGCCTCACACTGGGCTCTTAACAACTCCAATCCAGCCCCAACTTCTGAGTGGTTATTCTTAACCAGTCCACCATACTCTCCCCTACCCAGTTTGCCAGATGTTAATCAGTCAGGAATATATAGGGATATGATCTACCAACTACAGGACCGCCTGAAACCCAAAACTGCCTGGGACCCAGGAGACAAGAACTAGCCAAGTCATCCAATTTTTTCTTTTCTGCCCTAAACGGATTGCTGCCCTTCCTTCTGCCGTTTATAGGCCTTCCAATGACTCTTTTATTGTTTGGCCCATCTTGTAAGACTTCTTTCAGATTTCATGCAAAGATGTATACATCATTAAACACCAAGAAACTAACTGTTGCTGCTACCTTCTCCTGGACTAGACAACATCTCTGCCTTTTACCCTTAAAACCTGGCCACCCTCAACCAGTGGGAAGCAGTTAATTAATCTCGCACACCCTCTGCCTTTTATTTTTTAGATCTATACATAAAAAAGATGGGAATCTAAGGTATTGGAGTCAGCTTGAAAATCCTGCGAAGTCCTTGCCCAGCATCCCTACCAGTTTACAAAAATCTGTTAAGTTTTTATTTCCCCAATGGTGTACTGTTTTCCCGGTGTGATATACAAATTCCTGCCCCAGTTGAGGCACTCTCATTACACTCCTTGGAACAAGACTCTCTCCCCTAATTATGGTAGACCATATATCAGCTCCTTCAAATGCCTAAATGCCCACAGTCCACATTATGTGACCCATGTGACTAACCCCTAATATTCTGTTTAAATTTTACCCACACCTGTCCACTGCTGCCACCTCTATTCCCACTTGGAGCAGTACAGCAGGTCAGTTCCCCAATAAAGCCTTGAACCCACATCAGTGGCTCACCTCATATCTCTTTTTTTTTTTTTTTTGCCGGTCATGGGGCCTGAACGCTGGGTCTGGGCGCTGTCCCTCAGCTCTTCAGCTCAAGGCTAGCGCTCTATCACTGGAGCCACAGCACCCTTCCGGCTTTTTCTGTTTATGTGGTGCTGAGGAATCGAACCCAGGGCCTCTTCCTTGCAAGGCATGCACTCTACTGCTGAGCTACCTTCCCAGGCCCTTACCTCATATTTCTTACAGTTAACACATATGATCAAAATTCATCATCCTCCCTCTTTACTATATGCTTTTGTCATGTACTTCCTATCTTAAAGATACTATTACATTTCTCTAAGTTGAATTATGGGAGTCACTAGTTTAACCGTCATTAGTGATGTTTGCCAACATATTTCCAAACTGCCTTTTGAATACTTGGTAAAATTCCATTTTCTATTCCTTGAACTTAAGGTTCAGCCATGTAAATCACTTTTTTCAATTAAACATGAGCAGAACATGTCTTCTGTAGAAGGTTTAGGAGCCATTGACTTACTTTTGAGCTGCCAAAGGAAGCAGTAATACAAGGCTGATAGATCAGCTTCAGCTCAGAGTGCCCCAATAAGTCTATATTATTCCCAACTCTGTCAGTTTAGTTTAAGAAACAATCTATTTTGTCCAACAGGTCTTGATTGTTTTAAAACCTGCCAATCTAAACCAACCTTGAGTTCCATCTTCCTCATCCAATTGCTCAATAAGTCCTACTGGAGACTATCTTCCCAAAACCTGTTAACATTATTTTGTATCATCATTCTTATTATCAATGCCTCAGAGTTCAGGACTGAAGCATGTTTTACCTAGATTACAACTGCTTCTAATATATCACCCTTATTAGTACAACTTCAAGTGTTCATTAATAAGTCTTCCTCAAAAGCTGCCAGTGACCTTTAACTGCTAAATTGCATCCACAATTAAATTTCCTCAAAGGTACCCTCTGTTCTTGTTTCATCTAACTGCACTCAAAACTCCAGATATAAACATATTAGTTGTAGTTCAGAAAGCCAGTCCTCAAGAATTCAAACCAATAATCGGGGTCTTTGCATCTGCTATTCCATCTAGAGAATTAGAGATCCTCCCTAACCTCTTTTTGTATGGAAATTCCATATTTCTTCAAAGCTCAAGTTTCAATCCTTTGGGCATGGGGGGGGGGGGGGGGGATTGAGATAGGGTAGGAGGATCAGAGATGTTTTCCTCTATTTTCCATAAAATGATTCCTAAGATTTGCATATGAAGTGCCAAAAAGTTGGCTCTCAGTTGGTGGCATGATGCAAAAACTTCAGTTGAGAAGTATGGATCATGAGGGTTATAACTTTAGAAAGTCTTAATCCATTCATGAGTTCCTACTGAGAAGGTAGAGGCAGCTAATGAAGTAAGTCACTAATGGTTATCTTTCCCAAGAACAGGACCCTTTCTCCAGTCTCATTGCTTCCTGGATCCCTCAAGTTAATCAGCTTTCCTCCAATAATGATCTTCCAACAGGATGTTTCTGCCTTGACACAGGCCTAAAAGCAATGGAGCCAGCAGATATGAAGTGAAACCTCTAAACTAAGCCAAAATAAATCCTTTCTCCCTTAAGCTGTTTCTGTCAGGTACTTAGCCACAGCAACAAAAAGTCACCAACACAGTAATATTAATTATATTTTTAATTAAATAAATGTAAATAGTTGGTAGATTTCTGCATTTTCTTCTTAGTACTTTGAAGAGGGGGGCTAGAGGTGTGCTCAAGTGTAGAACACTCACCTAGCAAGTAAAAGATACTGAGTTCAAACCCCAGTACACCAAAAAAATAAAAAATAAAAAGGCAACTTTTTCTGGGCATGATGGTAAATGCTGCAATCCCAAAACTACTGAAGAGGCAAAGATTGTAAAGTCCTCAGCTAAAGACCAGCCTGATCAAAAGGTTACCAAAACTTATGCCTGTTATCCCGGCTACTCAGAAGTGTAAATAGGAAGATGCAGGCAAGCCCAGCATAAATGTGAGGCTCTAGTGGAAATAAAACAAAAACAAGAAGCATTAAGGGTACAGCTCAGGTTGTAGTGACTAGAAAGCATGAGATCCTGAGTTTAGACCCCAGTCCCTAAACGTACTCAAAATAGAATTACCCTTAGGGGTTAGTCACTTGGAGGTCACAGAAGAACCTGTAAGGTACTAATACTCCTGATCTGTATGCTCTTACAATAGTATGCTTACTTTGTAAAAACTTCAGAGCTATAAACCGATTATACTTCAATGAAATGTTTACTGAAAAGGGTTTTAAGCCAGGCACTAGAGGCTTACTAAAAGAATTTCAAGCTGGCACTGGCTCACGTCTGTAATACTAGCTACTCAAGAGGCTAAGATCTGAGGGTCAAGGTTCAAACCCAGCCAGGGCAGGAACATCTGTGAGACTCTTATCTCCAACCACCAGAAAACCAGAAGTGATGCTGTGGCTCAAGTGGTAGAGCATTTGTCTTGAGCTGAAGAGCTCAGGGACAGTCCCCAGGTCCAGAATTCAAGACCCATTACTGACCTCCTTCCCCCCCAAAAAAATTCTAGATAATTAATCATATGACAGCACAAAAAGAAGTGACAAATAAGAAGCAGGAATTAGTGTTTACATTTTAAAGCCCCAAAAGTAAAATGAAACTGAATTCCTACTCTATGCTAAACGAGTTAAATTTTTTATCAGTTTTATACAGCAACCAACTTTCAATTATAAGGAATGGACCCAGGGCCTCCTTCAAATGCTTCACTAATTACCTTCTTCTAATCTATAGTCCCATAAAATTTTAGTATCATTTGACTAAAGAAATGTATTTCCAACTTTAACACAAATTAATTTTTCCCCAGTTTCTAAAGATTAATCATAAAATACTGTCTATATGGCACTGCAAAAAACAAAACAAAACAAAACACTACACCTTCAATACAAACACTGCTACTGCATTTTTATCTACTTCAGCCCAAGAGTGCTAATTCTTCTTCAATGTAACAACCAGGTAGTGGCAACCTAATAGAAGAGAAAACCTGTTAATAAGGCAGGTCAACACCACTGAACAAGGATATAGCACTGCACTTATGGAAAAGCAAGTTAAGGATTTTAACTGGCTTATGTGTGTTATATTTATGCTACAGTTTTGCTATGGAGGTCCACAGTTACATTTTAATGAACCAGATATTTAAGCAAAGAACTTTTTATCCTCTTTGACTTTTAAGCTCCAAGTAATAACAATTTGTTTTTTAGTAAGAGACAATAAATTTTATTCAAAGCTAGCTCTGAAGAGGAGATAACTCCAAGCTCTTATCTTCCAAGTGGTAACATTTAATTATGAACACTCAGACCCAGATTTTAGTCACACAATTCAACCACACAATGGTATTGTTTGGTAAGGAAGAATATGTGGGGCTAGGCATAACATCAGCTGTTACACTAATACTCTAGAGGATGAAGCAATAGGGTCCTGTGATAGATTTCTTCTAATTATAAGACCCTGTATTCCAACATTAGTATTCAGTACAGAATATTTTACTGACTGGTTCCAATTCTTCCAAGATATAACACTATAACTATTTCTCAGTTATTAGGAAATATTATACATTACAAAATGGCTGAGCACACCTTCAAAAGTTAAATTAAGATAAACTGTAATACCGTAGCTCTAACCAAAATGTACACACACACATTTATGCAAGATTTTGTCAAAAGATATTACTTAAATCTTATGAAGAAACAATCTATAAACTCAGATTTGAGTCATATAAGACAAAATAAACTAGAAAACAAAATGTCAATACTGTGACAGATCCAAAAGATGAGGGTGAAAGGGAGACATCTGTTGTAGACTAAAGGAATTAAATGTCATGAGTAGTCTTTGATGATACACTAGAATAAAAGAAAAAAAATGGGGAATTTTAATAGTCAACTGTGGCAAAAAAAAAAAAAGTTAATGAATGCATGTGAAGACAATACTGATGAACAGTCAATGAATTATTTCAACTTTTCTGAAAAACAAAATGGGAAAAAAAACTTTTAAGTAAATTTGAATATTCAAATGAATCTTATTAATCTGCATAACTACTGCATGTTGGGAATAAATAAATGAAAACTAGGTCTTCATGCATCCCTACAAGCCAAATAAATCAAATGCAATTTTTTCCAAAACGATTAGATGTTACTACTTTCCCTTCCTTTCAAAGGATTTTGATATAATAAAATGTGGTATACCTTAGTATTCTAAGAAGCTTTCTGTGTTGGTCGTGAGGCTTGAACTCTGGGTCTAGGCGCTGTCCCTCAGCTCTTCAGCTTAAGGCAAGCACTCTACCACTTGAGCCACAGCGCCACTTCCAGTTTCCTGGTAGTTAATTGCAGCTAAGAGTCTCAAGGACTTTCCTGCCCAGGCCGGCTTTGAACTTCGGTCACATCTCAGATTCCTGAGTAGCTAGGATTACAGGCGGGAGCCACCGGCGCCCGGTTTCTAAGAGGCTTTTTAAAAAAATGTGTTTGCAGAAATCTTTACGACTTGTTTTCTCATTAGAATATAATGTGCTTGGAAATTTAGCACTTCAACAAAGTGTCCACAACCTGTAAGTAATCGTTACGATCTGGATTTAAAAGTATACAATTAGTATACAAGTGGGGCTCCAATGATTCATGCCTGTAACCCTCACTACTTAGGGGGTTGAGACCAGGAGGACCGGGGATCGAAGCCAGTCTGGTCCGCAAAGTTTCGGGATGTAGGTATGCTCAAGTGGCAGTGTGCCATACACGAGCAAAAACAAGGCAGAACGAACAGCATGAAACCCTGGGTTCAAGCCTCCGAACCAGGGACTCCCCCCTCCCCCCCAAAAATACAAGTACTGAGCAGGGACAATCTTGTACACATATATTTACGTAATTTGTTGTTTGCGGTTGCTTATGGGTACCACATATGATCATATGTAACATGTGTTACATACACGAAGGTTTGGGTCTGTATGTCCTCCTTGGAGGAAGACGTCAAGTGTGGCTGCCACAAGGACGCATTGACGCGGTTGGATGCACTCAGACGGTGCTCAATCTCCAGCACACACGGGAGAACAAAAACCAGCCCGATCCCGCCGGGCGCTGGCCGCGGGGTTTCCCGCTGGGGGCCTGGGCCGTGGCCCCGCGCGTCCTCGGCGATTCGTTCTCGGTCAGGCGCTGGCCGGGAGGGCTACTCCGGCCCACCTGCGGCCATCTTAAATGGGGGGGGGGGACAGGGACACTGGACGCAAACGCCAGGCCGCGACCGCAGGCCTCAGAGGCTCGGAAAGGGAAGCCAGTCGAAGTCCGGCCTAAGGGTTCGGTGCCGAGGTCAACCCCACAACCAGAACCCGGGGAGCCAGGGCCGAGGGCCCGGTGCCCTCATCAAAGATGGGCTCCGCGGCGCGCCCGGCCGTCACGTGACCGGCGCGCCCGCGCCTCCCCCCCCCCCACCTCCCCGGGTCTCTATGGCGCCGCGCCCCTCCCCCAGCCGAGCCCCGGCACTCACTCTGGGGGGTAGAGCCGCAGCTCCTCGATTTCTCCTAGGAAAGAAAAGAGCGTCCGCATCTGCTCGCTGGTCACCGCCGACGACAGATTGGTCACCTGTATAACCGCCGTGGGGATAAGGCCGAAGCCTAAGCCCAAGCCGAAGCCTCCGCCGCTGTTCATCCCGAGCCCGCGGCCGCCGGCCTTCCCGCTCCCCAACGTCTACGACGCGTCAGCGACCGAGCCGCGAAAGCAAACTACGCGCGGCCGCGAGCGCGCTCCCGCGGGCGAATTCTCGGCGCCGGGCAGGTCTAGCCAAACATTTCACCACTCGTCTGCTCTCAAGGCGGCGCGCC
Source organism: Dipodomys spectabilis (assembly GCF_019054845.1). NCBI lineage: Eukaryota > Metazoa > Chordata > Mammalia > Rodentia > Heteromyidae > Dipodomys > Dipodomys spectabilis. The sequence goes on along the minus strand of NW_024870817.1, from coordinate 24,596,818 downwards.
CGCGCGCCAGCCGGAAGCGTCGCCCCGGCAACCGAGAGTCTCGCGATGCTGCGGCCTACGTTCCCCCCAGCCTGCCGGGCGTCTGGTGCCGCTGTGGACTGGGGCTCCTGCTCGTCTCCGCGAGGTTTTCACGCGTGTCTAGCGGGACGTGCCCTCCCGACTGCGTCCTGTTCGTGGGTTCCTCCCCACCTTGGAAACCCAGCTCTTTCCGCTCTCGACGCCTGACTCGCGGTGCGGCACGGTGAGGGCGAGGGACGACGCCCGGCCACCGCAGACAGATCCTACACCCAGCTCTGGCGCCGCCCTTCCCGCCCGCGTGTGGCCCGGGCCGGCGTAGCCCGGGCCGCTGCCCCCGTGGTGAAGCACCTCGCGGATCCTCGGCGATCGGCTCGGCTCTGCCCCCAGCTCCACCCACACCTGGGCCCCTCCCACCCTGGAGTTCCCGCCACACCGCTGGCCCCTCCCTCTCCCCGCCCCGTCCCACCTGAACTCCCACCCACCTCACTTCCTACCCCCCAGACCCTCCTGGATGGGGACCGAGGCCTTGGGCTCCCTCTTGGGGGACCTGTGGCCCCTCTAATAAACCTGATAATAATCTTCCCCCTGTGCCTGCCTGCCTCTGCGTGGTCCCCCGGGATGGATGCGTGGGACCCTTTATTGGACCCTTCATGCATATTTTATTCAACAGCGAGGTTCCGATCGAGTTTCAGGAGGAGGCTTGGCTCTGCAGTTCTTCATTCATTACGTAGGTATTAATTCTGACACGGTTAAGCGAGGTCACATGAAGAACGAACAGGCCATCTAGAATTTGCAACTTAATAAATAAGCGACCCCCAAAGCCCCATAATGCTTGGACAGAACCCCGAAGGTCACGAAGCCCCTTCAGTACGTTTGCAAGATCAAGAAGGCCTTCGGGAGAATCCGAAGATTGTTGACCTTTTCCACCTCGTTGACATTTGCACCGATAGTCTAAAAACAATAGATAGAACTGCTGACAACTTCACAGGAACCCAAAGTGTCCTAGTGGTCCACTCAGTCCACACTACATTCAGATTTACTTGTTGGTCAACGTAAAGATTCCTTAAAGAAGAGCCTCTTGCAGGTGGCTCACTCGTGTAATTCCTAGCTATCCAGGAGCCAGAGATCTGAGGATCACGGTTTGAGTGAAGCCATGAAAGTCCGTGAGATTTATCCCTTAAGTAACTGCCAAAAAACTTGAAGCAGTGCTGTGTGGCTCAAGAAGTAGAGCACCAGCCTTGAGGGGAAAAGCCCCACTATTGGCACAAGAAGAAGAAAATTCTCAAAGAACATCCCTGACCAAGAAATAAAATGATAGTTTGATCAAATCTGTACCTTAGCATATATATCTTTTAAATGGTAACTGCAGCAAGTATTTTTGTTCCCAGTAGGATAGTTGTCTCCAGGTAAAGCATTTGTGTGGTGCTTTTCACATATATCCACACACAAAATGAGTCTTGTTAAACTTGTACCTGCCACCTTGAGCTTAACTTGTTCCTTTGTCAGTACTTAAAAACTGGCAGACATCACCAGTGATATTAACAAATGTATTTCTGGAGTATAGATGAAATAACATTTGGACTATCTCTGCAACTCAGCAATTATTTGGGGTAATATTAACCAAGATAAAAAAAGATTCTTGAATATGAAAGAAAAGACATGGATTTCAACATAGTAGAATGTAAAAACTTTTTGGTATGGTCTAAGTAAGACTCAGTCCACATTGCAACTACACACTTAAACACCACATGTCAAGTTTGGTGTAGAATTGTTACTAGAGCCAGCAGCCAATAAAGCCTAGTTCTGGGTCCAGATGGTTGCCTACATTAAGAAAAAACAACTTCATGTACATAAAAGTGAAAAAAATGAATTTGTGGACAGTTTTGGCCACAAATGGAAAAAGAAATTCTGTCTGTCTCCATCTTTCCCATAGCAGTATTAACTTATAGAAAAAAAAAGAAACCAAAAGTCAGGCATTAGGTTTATATAGATTTATTTATTTATTGCAATTGGCTTTCGGTCCCAGCATGGTATTTTCTGCAGAGATCCTAATTCCTAGCCTCCTGAGACCTTTACACCATCAAAGAAGAGTGTCTAGAATTATCTGAAAAGGCTAATAGCAATGCTTTTCCCCTTTTTAGCTCCTTATCTGTGTGAGATAAGATTCTTCTCACATTTTTCTACTAAAACATACTGTAACAGATTAAACACACAGATAAGAGAATCTTGCAGTTTCAGAGAGGTTTGAAAAAGAAAACAATGCCACTATTGTAAACATTAAATTTCTATTCCATTAAGTCGGGTTATGAATACAATGTATCTTGATCAATGTCACCCCTTTATCTTTCTCCCCTAACTCCCCATTTTTATCCTCAAGTTAGTTTAATTTTTACATAGTGTACTGAATATAATGTATATATAATATAGTGTATATAATATAGTATATATAATATAGTATATATATTATATATAATATAATATAGTGTATTGAATATAATGACTATATTTGTTCACTTTTCCTCCCTCCATTCATGTGCTTTTTCTTTGTCCAACCACTGAAAGAGGGCTCTTCATGGAAGATCGCCCAGAAGAACTAGTGCTTGGGCAGAGTCTTTAACAATTAGAAATTGGCCAGAAAAAAAAAGAGAAGAAAGAGTGATAAAGTGCATTCCATAATAAGCAGGCAGAATACACAAAGGCAGGAAAATATAAAAAAAAATGAGGCCTAAGATAGTCAAAGTTTATTAATGCTGGACCAAAGGCTACGAATGTATTCAGATGCATGCGAAAGAATAAGCCTTGTTAAAAGATTTGTCATGCTAAGAAGTTCCTTTACCCTAAATTGACAGGCCTTAGAGCTGGAAGTGACCATGATGAAATGCATGTTTCAAAATGATCACTAACTCTTCACCTTGGAGGTATGTTGAAAAAGCAAAGATATTTAGAGAGACAAGGTATAGAAATAAGATATAGCATGTGATTTAAGATTGAAAGTAAGAAGCTAGGCACCAATGGATGGCTCATGCCTATAATCCTAACTATTCAGGAGGCTGAGAGCTGAGGATCTCAGGTCAAAGACAGTCCAGGAAGAAAAGTTCATGAGACTCTTAACTCCAATTAATCACCAAAAAGCCAGAAGTGAAGCTGTGTCTCAAGTGGTATGCCAGACTTGAGGGAAAAAGCCAAGGAACATTGCCCAGATCCTGAGTTCAAATCCCAGTACCAGCACATACACACACAAAGTAGATACATTTGTGGCAGAAGTGCCACGCATAACTTTAAAGAGACAAAAATGATAAAGAGGCAAAGGGTCAAGGTAGAAAGTCTTTGCAGAAACTAACTTAATGAGGTCCTGCATAAAGTTATAAGTGGTGGTAGTAAAAGCAATGAGCAATTTCAAATTTGGGACATAGTGAATCCACTTAAAGATGAAAAGAAAGTTATCCATGAAGAAAAAAACATATAGACACACAGTTTTATTTACAATTACTGGTGCTTTTTTGTCTTCCTGAAATCTAATCATGGATTCCCTAGGACTGACAACTAGTTTAAGACATTGGGTCTTAGGTTTCAGTGTGTGTCCAAAAAAAAAAAAGGGAGGAAAAATCAGCCAGAGGGCATGTTAAAGCAGATTGCTGGCCATATTCCCAGAGTTTCTGGTTTGGTAGGTTTAGAATAGGACCTACAATTTAAAAACTTTTAGCCAGTTTGCAGGTGGTCTGCACTGGTGGTCTGTGGGTCTCATTTTGAGGTTGATTACTGGTTTACAAAATTGGAAAGCAGCACACTCGGCAGACTGGGTAATGTACTGTTGGTAATAAAGCCAAAGGAGAAGTATTGAAGGATTGGGTCAATGATACCATAATTTCAGTTGAGAAAAAGACAACCTTGGTGAGGAAGAAGCAGAAAATACTGAGATTCATATCAGTACATTTTTGAAAAGCCATTTAAAGAAAATATCTAGAAATAGGATATAGTTTATGTTTTAAGAATCCTAACTATTAAGAAAGCTGTGGTCTAAGGATGTCAGTTTGAAACCAACCTGAGGAGGAAAGTCCATGAGACTCTTACTAGCTTCCATTAATCACCAGGAGAGCTTTGGCTCAAGTGGTACAGTGCCAGCCAGGAGAGAAAAAGCTAAGGGACAGCACCCAGGCCCTGAGTTCAAACCCCAGTCCTAGTATGTACACACTCACCCCCCACACACACACACAAACACACACACAGTAGGTATACTTATGGCAAAACTGTCCTGCATAACATTAAAGGGACAAAAACATTAAAGAGCCAAAGACAAAGCCAGGAGGAGAGCTTAGAATGAAGATAGTCACAAAAACTAAGGAAGGAAAAAGAAATGGTGAAAGATAACAAATTCTCTGAGGACGACAAGCTAGAGATAAAACATGCCCATACTTGTAACCTCTCCACTATGCTCCACTAACCACTCCACATGCTCAGCAGGAACAAGTGAAAGCTTCAGCTGCTTCTCCCATATGTTGTGTGTGTGTATATCTTTCCACCTGTACTCCATCTTGGTTATTGTAGGTTTATAATAAGCTTTAAAATGGAGACTGTAAAGCATACAATCTTTTCCAAAAAATGTAATATATATGTTTATATTAGTCTGTACATTAATTGTACAAATAATAGCCTTCATTGTATTCCCCTCCCCTGCTTTTTTGCCAGTCCTGGGGCTTGAACTCAGGGCTTGGACACTGTCCCTGAGCTTCTTTTGCTCAAGGCTAGCAATCTACCACTTGAGCTACAACACCATTTCTGGTTTTTCTGTTTATGTGCTACTGAGGAATTGAACCCCGGGCTTCATGCATGCTAGGCCAGCACTCTACCACTAAGCCACATTCCTAGCCCTGTTGTGTCATTTTTATACTTGCATGAGACCTACAAATATTTGATGCATGATTTAATGCAGACATCATTAACTCTGGCATATGGACTCTTCTGTGAAGCTGCTATGAATCCTCATTTCTCACTGCTAATGGAGCACCAACTAGAGACAAGGAATTTTGCTAGATATAAGTAAATTCAAAGAATTAAATGATCACAAATTTGAAATTTATTGCCTGGTGTTGGTAGTTTATGCCTGTAATCCTAGCTACTCAGAACACTGAGATCTGAGGATCATGGTTTGAAGCCAGCCTGAGCAGAAAAGTCCATGAGACTATCTCCAATAAACTACTCAGAAAAAGCTGGAAGTGGTCCTTGGCTCAAGAGATAGAGTGCTACATTGAGCACAAGGAAGCTCAGGGACAGTGCCCAGGCCCCAGGCCCAGCAAAAAAAGGGAAAAAAAATGAAATTTATTGACAAAAACCATGTGTGTATGCTAAAAGTGTTACACAGTATAGAATGGGTAATGGTAAGATTGCAAATTTCCTAGGGATATGAAAAAGGGAAATAGTCCCTTTAGTTGGCAATGACAAGAGAAAAGTAGGCTGAAAAAGCTAAGCAGAAAAGGGACCAAAATTGTTTTTAGCTATTCTAGGTTTTGTTTTTCACTTGCTTACAAATTTCAGGATCTGCTTACCATTTTTTTTAAAAGCCCTTCTAGGATTGCACTGAATCTATAGTGAGATTGGAAAATCTGAGACTTCCTGGTCATGAATATGAATATATTACTTAAGGCATTCCTTACTATCTTTCCACAGCATTTTGTAGTTATTTTGTATTCTTTGTTAAATTAATTCCAAAGAATGTCCTTCTTTTTTTATGCTATTAGAAATGGAGTTATTTTCTTAATTTCAATTTTGTTCATACATAGAAATAGAATTTTTATTTTTATAAAGCTTACTAAATTGTTGAAAAATTTGTGTGTGTTGATCTTGTATCCTGAGACCTTATTAAATTAGTTTGAACACCTTAATGTTTCTTTTGGATTTTCTGCACACAGGATCATGTTTGTCATCAGGAATAGTTTTATTCTACTTCTAATCTATATGGCCCGATTGTTTTCCTCAATTTTAAATTCTATTAGTCTCATGCACAGTATCAAAAAGAAATTCATGATGAGGACAGACATCTTTGTCTTGTCCTAATCCTAATCACTAGCTCTGAGTTTTATTTTGTTATGGCTGCTGTTTATAATGCAGGGGATCAAAACCAGAGTCTTGTGCCTGCTGGTGAACACTCTACCATGAAGCTACACCCCCAGGCCTAATTCCCCCCCCACACACTCCCCGCCACTAAAGAAAGTTTTTATTGTGTTTTGTGGTTGTTTAATTTTGGTGGTGGTGGTTTGAGACAAGGACTCACTGTGTAGCCCAGGCTGGCCTCTAATTTAGTCTTCCTGCCTTAGCGCTTACCTCAGTTTCCTAAGTGTTGGGATTACAGGCACTAAGCACCATGCTCAGGCCTAAGAAAGTTCTTACAAGTGAGGAAGTTCTCTTGTATTCCTAGGTGTTGAAAAGTTTTAACATAAATAAATGTTGTTTTTCAAATGCTTTTTTTTGCATCTGATGAGATGATTTCTGTTATTTGCCCTTTAGGATAAATACCACATGGTCATGGCTTGTAATTTTTATTATCTGTTGTAATACATAACTTTGTAAATATACTATTAATCATTTGTTGGAAAAAAGGTATCCTAAAGATGCCTAGTGGCCTTTAAACATCTTTCAACCCTAATATTAGAAATTTTGCCTTTTTTTCTTTGAAGGCCTAGCTAAATGTTTATAAATTTGCTTAATCTGTTCAAATAAACAATTTTTTTGTTTCATTGATTTTCTCTATTGTTTTTCTTTTTCTGTTTCATTGATTTCTACTCTGATTTATTCCCTGGCTTCGGCTTGCGTTGGGTTTAATTTGTTCTTTTGTAGTTTCTTAGCGTAAAAACTTAAATTATTGACTTGATACTTTGTTTGCTAATAATATCACTTAATGTCATATGTTTTTCTCTAAGCACCCTATAGGCTGTTCAGATGGTCTCTCACTAGAAGCAGAATCAATACAAGAGTCCTTTGTTAGTAATTTATAATTTGTTTTTTGTTAGAAAACATGCTACGAATAACTTTGAAATTTGACTTGTTTTATTTCCTAGTTAATGTCCTACTGGATATTGTTCTGTATGCGTTTGAAGAGAATATATGTTCTTCTGATGTTGAATGGGATGTATAAAAATGTCACTCAGTTCAAGTTGGTTGCTATGGACCTTGTATGACAAGGAAAGATTCTTGATATGACATGTTTGCAGGATAGTAGCTGGAGGACCTGCTCATGATACAGCAGCATGCTTTTTTGGTGGGGAGGCAGAAGGGGGAACCATGTACACTGCAGTAGCTGGACTCCGGGAAACCCATGCACTCTACAAGAGATGCCCAGAGAACACACTGGAACCAGGAGGGAAATTCTTTCCTACTGATTTTCCAGCGCCCTCTACTGACAATATTTAATGTTACATCATCTGGCAAAGGAAAACAATATAAACGGCGCAGATTCATTTTCACAGTGGTGCAAATCAAGGGTGAATTTGGAGCTCAGAGCCACCAAATCTGTCTCTTCTATGGTAGGTAGCAATTTATGTCCTAAATCAGTGCTTGAAGTTCTTACTTGTACGTATTAGCTTACTTCCCAGATGCCACCCTCTCTGTCTAAAGAGTCAGATAGATGCTGATTGGTCTGAGAAAATGCTAAAACAAGGCAGTAGGATTTCCAGTCTAGGTCCATGGATGTTATAGGGATTTATGACTATGTTCAAATTTCAAACAATTATCAATTATTTCCCAAGTGTTTCTTTGTACCAAGTCTTCTAGGGTGCCCCTCACAACTGTGTATAAGCCAGAGATACGGAAAGTGTTTGTCCATCCTCTACATAGATTTCTTGATAGTCAGTAGATCTGCCATTTTTTTCCCAACCAGAACCAGAATTGGAGATTAGTAGAATTTTGTACTTTCTCCCATTCATTTCCTATCAAATTTACTACTTATACTAGTTTTTACTGCACATAGAGCCTAGATGCTGCCCCTGAACTCTCTCCCTCTCTGCCTTCCTCTCTCTTTCCTTCTCTCTTTCTGTATCCCTCTGTATCTCTCTTTCTCCGCCCCCCCCCCCAATCTCCTTCCCCTTTCTCTGCTAGCAATCTATCACTTGATCCACAGCTCCACTTCTAGCTTTTTGGTGCTTAATTGGAGATAAAGGTCACAAGGACTTTCCTATTCAGGATGGCTTCAAACTGTAATCCTCAGAATTTAGCATTCTGATTAGCTAGGATTACAGGCAGGAGTCACTAGCTCCTGGCAAATCAATTATTAATGTATAGACTTTCAGTTAATCTAGACCATCATGAGACGGTCTGGTAAATTGTTGCTGCTGTGGTAATCCTGCTAAGGACTACAAGTTTAAATATGTGGAGTACACATGACTGAGAAGCCAACGGAATGAAGCTGCCATCTGTGAAATTATAACTGAGTGCTTCCAAGTTAGAACCTTGCCCAGGTGAAAAAGTAGTTTTTTTTTCTCTCTGACCAGATGAGGCAGGGAGTTGAGTCCTAAGGGGTTCATACTTGTGGCACCAAGTACCTGGTTATAGCAGCTGGACAGGGCCTGTAGTATAGACAGTGTCAGCTGTGGAGTTTGGGAAGGTTCACCTATAAAATCATTCCATTCTTCCTTTCCAATTTGTGTGCCCTCCCTTCCTTCCTTCCTTCTTTCCTTCCTTCCTTCCTCTTTCTGCATTAGTGAAGTTTTATTACTTTTTGTTTATCTGTCTGTTGTTTTGTCAGGCTCAGCTCAGGCTGACCCTGAGCCCCTGGGCACAAATGGTCCTCTGGCTTCAACTTCCTGAGTAGCAGGGATTACAGGTTAATAGGATTCCAGTACAATGTTGACTAACAGTGACAAGAAGGGCCACTATCCCTTGCCTTGTTCCTGATCTTAGGAGGAAAGTGTCTAATTTCTCATCATTCTGTATGATGTTAATGATGGGTAATTTTAGTTTCAGACATTTACAAAGTAAACAGAAAAGGACAGGCATCCCCCAAAACTAATCACCACCAGTTTCATCAATTATTTATATGCTGCCTTTCTCACATCAGTTATGTCTCCATTCATACACTCTACTTCCACCCAAGACTTAGCTTCTTTGACTTTTCTAAAGTTGAAACTTTAAAAAATTTTACGTACTATGAAAAATAAAATAGCTCTCTTGAAGATAGAGAGCTGTGGGTTCTGACAGACAGAGTTGTGTGAACACCACTCCAACCAAGATGAACAATAGTTCCACTGTCTCAAAATCTATCCTGATCTTCCTGTAGTGAAACTCTGTTCTCTTCCCCAGTGTGTGGCATCCTTTACTCCAATTTTCACCTCTGGAGTTCTGCCTTCTCATATAATAAGTATATAAATGAATATAAACAATACATAAATGGTGGGGCTGGGAAGATGGCTCAGTGGTAGAGTGCTTGCCTTGCATGCCTGAGGCCCTGGGTTCGATTCCTCAGCACCACATAAGCAAAAAAGAAAAAAGCCGGAGGTGGCGCTGTGGCTCAAGTGGTAGAGCGCTAGCCTTGAGCTGAAGAGCTGAGGGACAGTGCCCAGGCCCAGAGTTCAGGCCCCATGACCGGACCCAAAAAAAAAAAAAAAAATCCATAAATGGTATCACATAGTATATAATACAGAGACTAACTTTTAAAATGTGATGTAATGAAGTTGAGACTGACATATATTGTGTAACGAAAGTTTTAGTTTTCTTGCTTTTTTTGTGTTGTGTGTTTGAGACAAGTTCTCCATGTAAGCCCTGACTGGCCTTGAATTTACAATCCTGCCTCAGCCTCCCAAGTGGCTGGATCATAGGCATGAACAATCACACCTGATTTAGTCTGTGTCTGTCTGTCTGTCTGTCTCTCTCTTTTTTTTTGGTTGGTTGTGAGTCTTGACCTCTGGGCCTCAGCACTGTTCCTGAACTCTTCAGCTCAAGGCGAGTGCTCTACCACTTAAACCACAATGCCTCTCCCAGTTTTCTGATGATAAATTGAAGATAAAAGCCTCATGGACATTCCTTCCCGGGCTGGCTTTGAACCACAATCCTCAGATCTCAGCCTCTTAAGTAGGTAGGAATTACAGGAGTAATCCACCAGTGCTCAGTTTATGTCTGTCTCTTTCTACTACTCAGTAATATTCCATTGTACAAATGTACTCATTTATAAATTGAAAAACATGTGACTTATCTCTTGCAGTAATGAGTTAAGCCATTATATAATAGTGCATCAGGGCTTTGTGTGAATGACATTTATTGGGTTCATTGTATGTAAAATAGTCTTTAATTATGTGGAGGGTATTTTGAATGTCATGATGTGGGATGTGAGAATATAGGTCTTATTAAAACAAAAATGTAAAACAAAATGTCCTGGGGAAATGTGTGCACATATTAAGTCTGGAAAGCTACTTCTATCCCACTTGCTATGAGCTATGGTTCCATTGTGAATTCAGTTTCCAGAGCTTTTCCTCATTTTGGATCTGTCCCATGTTTGGCCTTCTCAGGAAGTAGGCTTGATTTATTGATGTTGATGTTTTTGTCTTTAATCCCAGTTTTTTGTTTTTAATCACAGTTCAGCATTTGCATGAAATATGAATATGAATCAAAATGACATCCATCTCACCACAGACAGAATGGCAATCCTAAAGAAAACAAACCACCACAAATGTTGGTGAGGATGAAGGGAAAAAGGAACCTTCACATGCTGTTGGTGGTGCATCCTCTATGGAAATCAGCATGGTGTTTCCTCAAAAAACTAAAAATAGGCCTACTGGATGGTCCTGTTATACCACTCTTGGGCATATATCTGAAGGGATATCTGCCTAGAATAGAGATACTTGCTTAATAACAGCACCCATGTTTATAGCAGCACTATCCACAATAGCCAACCTATGGAATCAACCAGGTGCCCATCAACTAATGAATGCATAAAGAAACTGTAGTATGTATACACAATTGAATAATACTCAGCTTCAAAAGGAGAATGGAATTTTGTTGTTTCAGGAAATATATGGAAAACATCGTGTTATGTGAAATAAGCCAGACTGAAAAAGAAAAATATAGTACGTTCTGTCTCATATGTAGACCTGAAAATTTTTTTTTAAAGAATGACAGTGTAAAGCAGAGATTTTTGGAGCATGGGAAACATGGTGAGGGGGGGGAATCAGAGGGAGGTGGGCAGTGAATATGATTAAAGTACTTCATACATAAGTATGAAAAGAGAATAATGAAAAACATTTAAAATTGTTCAAAAGCAAGGTAAGAAAGAATAGAGAAAACCAGGCTCAGGTGGCTTACTTCTGTAATCTTAACTACTTAGCAGCTGAGGTCTGAGATCATGGTTGGAAGCTAGCTGGGCAGGAAACTCTGAGATTCTTATCTCCAACTAACCACCAGAAAACCAAAAGTTGTGCTGTGGCTCAAAGTGGTAGAGTGCTAGCCTTGAGCAAAAAAGCTCAGGGCCAGCACCTAGGCCTTGAGTTCATGTCCTATACCAGCACCACCAAAAGAAAGAAGGAAGGAAAGAAAGAAAGAAAGGAAGGAAGGAAAGGAAGGAAGGAAAGGAAGAAAGAAAGAAAGAAAGAAAGAAAGAAAGAAAGAAAGAAAGAAAGAAAGAAAGAAAGAAAGAAAGAAAGAAAGAAAGAAAGAAAGAAAGAAAGGAAGGAAGGAAGGAAGGAAGGAAGGAAAAGAAAGAAAGAAGGAAGGAAGGGAAAGAAAGAAAGAAGGAAGGAAGGAAAGGAAGGAAGGAAGGAAGGAAGGAAGGGAAAGAAAGAAAGAAAGAAAGAAAGGAAAGAAAGAAAGAAAGAAAGAAAGAAAGAAAGAAAGAAAGAAAGAAAGAAAGAAAGGAAAGAAAGAAAGAAAGGAAAGAAAGAAAGAAAGAAAGAAAGGAAGGAAGGAAGGAAGGAAGGGAGGAAGGGAGGAAGGAAGGGAGGGAGGAAGGAAGGGAGGGAGGGAGGAAAGGAAAAGAAAAGAAAGGAAAGGAAAGAAAAGGAAGGAAGAAAGAGAAAGAAAGAATGTACTACGTGATTTCTTTTTTATTTTGTGTTTTTTCCCCTAGTTTATCCCCTGTTGTCACTGTATTTGATTTTGGTACTCTGGGCATTGAAGATATGTTTATCTGAATTAGGGAAGGGAAGGGGAACAAAAAATAGCGAGATAAAGGACAAAGAGGGAACCAACGCAACAGGCAGGGATACTTACAAGACAATATGTTGGAAATGATCTGTACAACTTGTGGGGGTGGAAAGGAGGGAAAGAGGGAGAAAAATGAGGGAGGAGTTAACAAGTTTGACAAGAAATGCACTCACTCTACCTGACTTGTGTAACTGTAACTCCTCTGTATACACCTTGACAATAAAATTAAAATTAATAAAAAAAACTAAAAAAAGGAATAGAGAGGATGAATTGATCAAAGTGCATTATGTGCACACCACAGTGAAACTCATTTGCATACTATGCAACAATGAGAAATAAATATAAAATGGTCTTTTCAATTTCACTTTGCGTTTGCCTTGCTTATGCATAGCTCATGATGGTCTGTGTCTTGTGTTTATGCTTTCATATAATCCTGCTCTACATGAATTTTCTCACATTCTCTAGTTCCCAGGGCCCCACTTTACTTGTCCTCTGGTCAGACAGATGTTTTTGCCAGGAGTTTTAGCTGCTTACACACTATGCAGCTCCTACAAGCCTCAAATGGTGAGATAATAGTGATTTTTAAAAAAAATTTAGTGGGAGTCCTGGGGCTTGAACTCAGGGCCTGAGAGCTGTCCTAGAGCTTCTTCTACTCAAGATTAGGGCTCTATGAATTGACCCACAGCTTCACTTCTGGATTTTTTGGGGAAGATGAAGAGGGGTGAGTTTAATGGAGATAAGTGTCTTACAGACTTTCCTGTTGAGACTGGATTTGAACTGCAATCCTCAGCCTCCTGAGTAGCGAGGATTACAGACATGAGCCACCAGTGCCTAAACTGATTTTTTTGCATGATCTCCCTTCCTTTGTTTCTCAGTATCTCTGGGTTTTCTTTCAGACTTGTAAACTTGTAAATCACCAGCAGTGGAGAAGAGCTCTGTGACTCAGCCACTCTTGGGGGGAAAGCTAAAAGTATTAAGGAGGAAAACTTTTTCTCACATACTTTTTGACTCACAAGGACCCATTTTCCTTCCTCTGGACAAACTGGCTGGCAGTGTGTCCCTAGCATTCTTTCCACTGAGCTCATTTCATAGTTGCATGCCATTTTTTGCCTTTCCCCAGCCAAAGCTGGAAAATAAAATAGTGGAAAAGCAACTTCGCTGATTCGCCCTATGCTGTGTGTGTAGGTCATTCTCACCATTTGCGTGATTTTTTTTTTTTTTTCTTTTTGGCCTGTCCTGGGGCTTGAACTCAGGGCCTGGGCACTGTCCCTGAGCTTTTTTGCTCAAGGCTGACACTTTACCACTTGAACCACAGATCCACTTCTGGCTTTTTGGTAGCTAATTGGCAGTAAAAGTCTCATGGATTTTCTTGCCCAGACTGGCCTTGAGCCTCCTCAATCCTCGTATCTCAGACTCCTGAGATAGGATTTCAGGTATGAGCCCAGTGAGATGCATTCTTTTAAGTTGTTGGGGTTTTTTTTTTTAGCGGTACTGTACTTTGAACTCAGCCTCATGTTTTCTAGGCAGGTGCTCTATCATTCCCTGAGCCACTCTGGCAGCTTTTAGTGCTGGCAGAATTTGGGGACATAAGAGCAAGCCCCAGATGGGGTTCTGCAGAAGGGAGAAGTCCTAAAAACTCTGCCTCCTAAACCTGGTCAGTCACAGCCTGGTCAGGTAGAGGCTGTCCCATAGCAGTGGCAGAGACAGCTGCAGGCAGTTGGCTCAATGGTCCAAGCCTGGGCTTGGTTTCAGTGTTCTTAACTCTGCCTTGAAGGATATATAATTTTAACCAAAATTAATGGTTTCTTCATTTGTTCATATAGAAACTCTCTCACTTTTTATGGCTCATGGCCTCCTCTGAGGTCCTCTGAATACCGGCAATGATTTTTCTCCTTCTTGCTACTTGGGGTACCGTTGTTTAACTAATTCTTCTCTCCCTGGAAGAGTATAAGTTGATTATGGAAGAGATGTCTTGCATGCCTTGTATCCCTAGCATCCAACAGAATTATGTATTGCAAAAATAATCATAAACCAATACTTCAGGCTTAAATGTACAGGGTACAGGCCAATTGAAATATGGGGGAAGGGAAACAAACTATATCCCACAAGTCTGTCTCAAAAATAGAAAGAACTCAGGGCACTTGTAGGATCAGGGCACTTGTAGAATAGCACTGCAATTCCAAGACTTGGACTTGAACTTGCTATCTGATGCTGTACACTTATTGGCAAGTGCCCTACCACCTGAACCATGCCTCTAGCCCCGACCCCAAAATAAAATTTTGTGGATCTAGATCAGTTCCTAATACAGTCGCCCCTAGCCACAGGTGACTATTAATTTAAATGTAATGAGCACTAAGTGTAACTAAAACACTAGTTCCTTGGTCACACTTGTCATATTTCAGTGTTCAATATCCAGATGAGGCTATCAGCTACAAAACTGTACAGACCAGGCAGAAAATTGGTTATCACTTCATAAAGTCCAATTAGATGGTGTTAAATGTATACTGTATATATTTTTTGAGGAAATAATACTTTCTTAAAGACATACTTCAATGGAATAATACTTATTCATCTTTTCATATAAGACAGATACTAATGGTGTTGGCAAGAAATAACAAATGAAAACATTCACTTTCTGATCTTAAGATTTATTATTTAGATTTGTTGAAAAAAATATTTTTGATAAAGGAATGTTTGCAATGTTTGAAATACCATCTACCAAAATGAGCAGAAATAAGAAAACCTCAGAAAATGTCTCAGCACTGATTTTTCTAGGAAGTAGTAATCACTGTCTCTCATGATGGGACTGATAAATTGACAAAAATAAAAACAAATACAGAATCCACATACCTCAACAGGGCAGTGAAGATAGCAGCTGCCACGCACACACGCTGCTCCCAGCATCAGCAATGGAACACAGCCACATTCTATCTTGACACAGGTTGCTAACCCGAGTCTTCTTAGAATCACACAGGTTAGCATTTAGCTGTGTTATAGATTCTTGTGAAACACGATTAACTAAAATTATATCTCCTTTAGTTTGGAAATGGCTTGAGAACGACAATTTGGTTTTTTTTTGTGGGGGGGTACAGCAACATTGATAACTACATTCAGGGTCAGAGAGGGTCTGGACTTAGTGGAAAGAGAAGGAACTTTGCAGTGACATATGGCAACTCCCCCCTCAGGCTTAAGAGACCATAAGAGACTGTAGGTCACCTTTCATGTCACATACATCCAGATGATCGAGCTACATTCCAGAATGAATATATTGATTAATTCTCAGATAAATGAAAATTATGAACATTTGAGAAATGAAGATGACCCATTTATTATGAAAAATAACTGCCTTCCATGTATAGTAAATGCAAAAATATATTTAGAGAACTCAATCCTTTTAGAGAAATATTTTAATCATTTAAAATATATTTGGTTTTTAATTATATACACTGCCTACTTCCAAATTCCTCTAACTAGATCTGGTAAGCAAATATTTGTTATCATATTGGATAATGACTGACTCAAGATAACTACTTTTCCTTGAAATTTAGGTAACAAAGCTACTTAAATACCCTGTCTTGCAAGCACTGGTGGTTCATACCTGTAATACTAGCTACTCTGGAGGCTGAGATCTGAGGACCGTGGTTCAAAGCCATCCCCAGCAGGAAAGTTTATGACTCTTATATCCAATTAACCACCAGAAAACCAGAAGTGGTGCTGTGGCTCAAAGTGGTAGAACACTAGCCGAGGGTCAAAGAGTTTAGGGGCAGCATCCAGGCCCTGAACTCAAGCCCCCTGACCAACCCCCTTCCTCCCCAAAACCCCAAAAGACTCTGTCTCAAAAAAAAAAGAGGTAATTATTCAAAAAAAAGTTTTGAGGGGCCAGGAATATTGGTCAGGTGATAGAGTACTTACCTAGCAGGCACAAGGCCCTGGGTTCAATCCCTAGGACAGCAAAAAAAAAAAAAAAAAAAAAAAAAAAAAAAAAAATTTGCTGATAAGGAACTTTCCATTAACCTTTCACTGCAGCCATTCCATGTTTTCTGTAGCAGCAATCATACGTTATTTACAATTACGCTTAATCTTAAGCAATCTTAAGCATGCCATAGCATTTGGCTATAGTCTTCCTATTTTCCTAATTATCATTAAAAATTTTTATACTATTAACTCTTCTCATTCTATTGCCTATTTGTGTTTTTCCAGGCTTTTTGCTTATAACTTTGTAAGACAGAAATCTTATTTTTACCTAATGAAAACCAATTCAAAAGTTAATGCTCTGCTGGGTGTCTGTGGTTCATGTCTGTAATCCTAGCTACTCAGGAGGCTGAGATCTGAGGATCCAGGTTCCAAGCCAGTGCAGGAAAAGTCCATTTAGACTCTTATCTTCAATTAATCACTGAAAAGCCTGAAGTGGAACTGTGGTTCAAGTGGTAGAGCTCTAGCCTTGAGGAAAACAAAACAAAACCCTCAGGAACAGCACCCAGGCCCTTTGTTCAAGCTCCATGACTACCAAAAGAAAGGGGGAGAAGGATTTAAATATGTGCAGTTGTATATCGTTTTGTCATCATAAGTAGTAAGAAAGTTTTCAAAAATATTTAAATAGAAAAGTTGGCATACATCTATGTCAACACATGTATGGTTTCCTCATTAACCAATAAATGCTTGAAAAAGATTACATCCAGCTAATTTTAAAATAAAACCTAGGATAAATATATATTTTGGGGGGGGGGAGGGACTTTGTTCCTAAAGGTAATGAAGATGCCATTGAATTGTAAAAAAAAAAAAACAACAACAAAAACCTGAGGATGGAGAGCAGATGGGAATTTTGGCAAACCTTAGGCAACCCTGACTGCTGGCAGCAGGAACTGGCTAATGCCCTAGCATATGGTGCTCATAATATCTCAGTCAATTAAAGAAGTGCCATCAGAGTCTGCCAGTCAGAAGACATCTTAACTACTTTTTAAGCCAAGAGCAGTAGCTCCTTTAAAACCTCCTGTGAAGCCAAGCAACCATAGTAGAATTCACTTTTGACAGCCTCCGTATTGTCAATTTTCCAAGGACTGTATAAGTTCATGCCTGGAAATATTGCTAATGTGAACCATTACTGCTTTGTGTGATATCATGTTACCATCTGACTAGCACATGAATAATTTATTCATTTATCTGCAAATATTCATTGAACTCAAATGCTGAGTGCTTTGACATAACACATCTTTTGTTTTCAAAGCTTGTAATATGCAAAACTGCCTAGAGCTTCCTATGAATGCCCATGGCTCAGTCTTCCTGCACCTCTATTTGTCACTTCCTTTTTGTGCTCAGGTCATCTTTACAATGCCCTAGAAGACTGTGTATACAAACTTCCTCTGTATCTGATACCATGACCTGTTCTCTCTCTGATTTCAATTTGTGATGCTACCAAATCCAGCTCAAATCTTGGAAGTCACCGCTAACTCTCCAATACTGTTTTCATTTCACTTGACTGACATTTGCTTTATATGTCCCTGGGTAGAGATCCTCTTCTTCTATTCCAGCACTTTAGCTTTACTGGTTTGCCACAATCTTCTATTTTACCAACTCCAGGATTCTATTTTACCAACTCTGCACCACCATCCATTTTACATACAGAATAACCATTCAGGGTTCAAATCATTTATAGCACTAAGACACCCTTAGCATATCATGTACCTTGTCTAGAGGACATTCTTTCTGAGCTGAGAGGAGGAAGGGAGATGTTCTCCCAATGTCCAAATCTGACAAGCCCTAATGGGGACCTTTGTGACTCAAAAGTGGTGGTTGGGAGAGGGACTTTGTGCCATTTACCACTACAGGTTACTGACCTCTAAGCCTTTTAGACAGTTCTTTTGCCCACTTTCAGTACTCAGCTGAATTCACAAATCAGATCCTGTGCAGATCTCTGGTCTTTGGGGGCTGCTCTTTCTTCATATTCTTCCTGGTGAAGTCAATAAGATACCCGCACTCCATCCCCTTGTCTCAACTGCCCACGTTCAGTTTCCTGGGACTTATACTTCATCTTATCACAGGTTATGGGGCAGAATATGCCTGAGTTCCCTCTTTCTGCTTGATGGCTTATCCATTTTCTCAAGAAAGCAATTCAGGGACAATCATAGGGTTCATATCTCCCGGATGCCCATCCCTCTGTACCTCTATCCTTCACTCTTGATGTTCAGTATTTTTAGTCATTGTTTCATATATTTTGCCAGTTTTTGTTACTTCAGGAGGGATCCTAAATCTATCATGGCCAGAAATATGCATGCCAAAACCTAAAATGTATGTGGAAAACCCAGGGCAAAATAATTAAGACAGTTATTTCCAGACCACAGACTTCAGCACCACTTGAGAATTTGTTTAGTTAGAAATGTGAATTCTTGGACCCCAACCAAGACTTAGTGAGCCAAAAGCACTGTGGATTGTGTCAATGAGCCTTCCAGGTGACTGATATACATTGACATTTGAGAATCACTACTATAACAAATGTAATTTTAGTTAGAAAAGTAACCCAACGCATAAAATCACACACACAAAATCATTAATGTACAGAAAAAGGGTAAGTAGAAAATTTACCACATTGCTAAAAATGATAGAGGAACAAAAACAGACTATAAAAGACAACTTTAGAGAGCCCAGAAAGCCTTGTATGCATTAAATACCTAATATATAATAAAATTTGCACTGCCTATCAGTAAGAATCACTATTTTTAACATAGATGGTGGACTCAGGTTGGACTAAAGATCTGCTCAGTGTAGGGATTCAGACTTGGTTATCACAGCTACTTGGGAGACAGGACTGCAATCTAAAGTTGGCCCAAGCAAAAAAGATCCTTTTGAAGTTATGCTCTGGAACATTTTAAGGAAGGTCAACTTAGGAAATCTATAGGCTTAAGCAAAGTAAGATTTGTAGAATGCGAGGGGGGCAAAATTTTATGACTTAAGAGATCTTCCTTTAACAGGGGTAGTTTTTCAAATTTTAGCCTGAAATGAGAAACTGACTGAGAAGCTAAATAGACCATACATGGGCCATCCATACAGTGATGATAGAAGACCATCACTGTTTATAGTTATTTTTAAAAAGACCTATCTGGGGGGGAGGGAGGGAAAGAGGGAGAAAAATGAGGGGGAAACAAGCTTGACAAGAAATGTACTCACTGCCTCACTTATGTAACTGAAACCCTTCTGTACATCACCTTGACAATAAAGACATTATCTCAAAAAAAAAAAAAAAAAAAGTTTGAGCCAGTATACTATCTTTTTTGCTTTCAAAAATTGAGATTAAGGGGCTGGGAAGGTGGCTCAGTGGTGGAGTGCTTGTCTTACATGCATGAGGCCCTGGGTTCGATTCCTCAGCACCACATAAGCAAAAAGAAAAAAGCCGGAAGTGGCGCTGTGGCTCAAGTGGTAGAGCGCTAGCCTTGAGCTGAAGAGCTGAGGGACAGCGCCCAGGCACAGAGTTCAGGCCCCACAACCGGACCCCCCCCCAAAAAAAAGAAATAAAAAATCCCTGCATATAATAATATTTAATAATGATTTTTATTCTTTCTAGGTAGGTGAGCAGGTAGGGAGTGTTAAGCATGAAAAGTGCTAACCTTGAGAAATTTACTAATTACCAGCTCTGTAAGTGGTTCTTACTGTTCCTTTGAAGGATGGTATGTGAACACAGGATGGGCCAAGTGTTAAGACATTTTTAATGTCAGTAAGATTATAGCTCCCAAGAGTACTGAAAATGAGAAGACATAACCATTTATCCTAAAATGTAAAATTCCTGTTCATGCATTTGATTTTCCATTTTTCTTAGTTTTTCCTTTATTATTATTATTGACAAGTAAGCACTGAGGAGAGAGTATGTCATTGTTTTTTTTTCCTGGTCCTAAGTCTTGAACTCAGGGCCCAAGTACTGTCCATAAGCTTCCTTTGCTCATGGTTAGTGCTCAACCACTTGAGCCACAGCTCTACTTGCAGTTTTTTTGGCAGTGTGTTGGGGATAGTCTCATGGTCTTTCCTGCTCAGGCTGGCTTAGAACCACAATCCTTAGATTTCAGCCTCCTGAGTAGCTAGGATTACAGGTGTGAGCCTCTGGTGCCCAGCCAGCCCTACTCTTTATAATAAAGGCATTTAGAAACAAGCAAATACCCAAATTGGTTGCCTATTAAGTAATTCAGAATCCCCTCCTTACTTTTTAAGGCAGCATCTATCTATTGTCATTGCCACTTATACATATATGTGTGCATATATATATATATACCCACATATGTATGTTCATTAATGTTCCTGATAAAATTATATTAAATTCTTACTAAATATCAAAATACATTAATACAACACTGTGCATGAAAAAAATCTTTCTGAATCTCTAATGGAAAAACATTTTTCAGTCTTAATGGCTTCTGTTAGAAACAGAACTCCAATACTTTGAAGTAAATTAAACTCAGAAATATAGGGGTTTAAGATAGTTGTGCATGTTTACTTTAATAAGAATTCCATAAAATAAACCACACAACTTTAAATGGCTTTACTTTATTTTCTATCTTCTATGTGCTACTTCCAACAATCAATCATCTATCTATATACATAAAAGTTTAGCATGGTAAATAAATGCTGACTGATAAAGTTACAAAGTTACTAATGGGATTTTTTTTAAAACTGCAGCAAATTAATACTTAAAAAGTTTAATTCTGTGTTCAAAAGATTTTTTAAAGTATGTACGAATGTTTAAAGATTAGAAAGATCAGAAAAATAGATCAGAAAAGATCGGAAAAATATTTACAAAAATAGGAATTTCAGAGTTTTAATGATGCAGATGAATTTATGATTCTTTAATCAGTATATATCTTTTTGTCAGTAATTCTGTACTAAACAAGTCAATGTGATTTTTTGTTGTTGGTTGTCGGGCTTAAAGTCAGGGCCTGGGCACTGGTTCTCAGCTTTTTTGCTCAAGGCTAGCAAACTGACACTCGAATCTCAGCACTACTCCTGGTTTTCTGGTAGTTAATTGGAGTCTTACAGACATTTCAGCCTGGGCTGGCTTTGAACTGCAATCCTAAGATCTCAGCCTTCTAAGTAGCTAGGATTACAGGCGTGAGCCACTGGTGCCTGGCTCAATATAATTTTTACTGGTAAATTTTTATTTTAAAACTAAAAATAATAAGAGTTCTGGTTAAAATCCATTCAATACTTGCTAAAAATCAGTTCTGGGCATTGGATGATTTACTGAACAGAATATAAATAAAAATGTCTTGTTTTCCTAAAAAAAAAAGTTAAATGTTGAAACTATTTTTCTACTCTAACAAGAATTTTAATGAAGGTTCCTTATAATTTAATTTTCCAGTATTCTTGAAGAAAACTAGTAATTAAGTGAAAAACTTCTTTGAAAATGCTATATATAAACGATATATATTACTCCTTTTGGGAGCCAATTTCTTACCCAATTTTAAGTGCTGCAAGAACATCATAAAATTTGAAATTAGAATGCATAAGAATGCTAATGCATTTCATGTTATGCATATGTTAAAATTAAAGGTGGATGACTAAAAAAGCCCCAGTCTTATAGGGAATAATTCCTTTTCCAAAATTATAATATGTATATCTGGTTCAAGGTCAAGCAGATAAAAACTTCCCAATTATACTCACTTTACATATCCTTATGAAAAGAACTGTGTGAAAATATGAAATCACTGAAAGGACAAGGTGACTATTTTAAATGTCAAAATCAGTATTTTAACGTAAACTAAGAATAATGAGAACACGAAGACTAGTCATAAAGAAGCTGTTTTGTCATTATTTTAGAGATTACAACACACATACAAGTGAATTTTATCAAAATACAGCACATTTCTTCTACTATATCCATAAAAATCAATCCTATGTAAATAGTACTGAAAATCAACTAAAATGAGTTAAAATTTACAAAGAGTTGTTAAAGGGTTTCAATCAAAATACTAAAACTATACAATACAATAACCAATTAACATTTGAAAGAAGTGCAGTATTTGAGTTCACATATCTTTTTAAAAAGTGCTGCCTAAATATGACTAAAAGAATGAGCTGAACCCAACTCAATTTTGCAAAAATTAATGTTGGTTTTTTAGCTAGCCTGTAAGTCTTAATTAAATCAAGGTTGAAAAGAAAGCATAATACATTAAAAATTCCTGTTATATTTCTTTGAAATTAAAAATGAACATAATAATTGCATATTGCTTTAATAAAAGATTTCAGACTAGCCTCAACTAAAACAGTTATTGGTCTTTTATGGCACATTTTTCTGGTCCAAATAACCATGCATTAATTCTTACCATTGCATGTTACTCAAATTTTATTTGATTACATACAACAAAAAATTTAATAGTTTGGATAAACAAAATTAATAAACCTCTATCATTCAATACTTGTTACAGTAAGTAGAAACAAAGGCAGTTGGCGGTAAAACAATTACAACTTAGAAACCCTTTAAAGACTCTGAAGTGTCGAGTTCACATTTAATGTTACCTGTAGGAACAGCCCTTTATTTGAACATCGTTAGATACTGGTAGGCCTCAAGACCCATCCTTCTGCTCTACAACTTTCCACAGCAATTCTCTATCACTGTGCCAGTTTCACAAACTTACTTTGGTTTCCTAGCTCCATGTTTCCTTTTACTTTACCAAGGCAATACAAGGCCAAAAACTCAAAAGAGGTATTCCTGAACTTTCTTACATTTTCTGTCACAGGCAACATAGTCTTAAAACTGGCCTAAAGTTTTAGTTTCATTTTCTGCTTAAAACAAAAATTATAAATTAGATTAAAATGGAGTACTAATTATAAAACAGATTGCAAAGTACCACCATTTGCCAGAAAAAAAAATTAGGGGATTTCCATAGTACAGAAAATTCATGAACATGCGCTACAGCAGAGTTAAAAATTTCCTGTAACTAAAAAATTAAAAATTGAGTCACCAGTAGCAAATGTAAAGTCAGTGGCTATGACAAGAACAGAACTTGTAGAGTTCATAAAATGCAATTATTGTCTTTTACCTCTTTAAAAAGACAGGACATTTTATTGCATTATTCTATTAATAAAAACACATGAACAGACAGTTATTGTCTCATTCTTTGCTTCCAGATTTTTATAGGAAATAACTTTTAATCTGGCCTTGGAAAGTGAACCCACCAGCACCATCTTCACCTACTCATTCTTCAATTCAATATACACATAGCAAAAACCAACATTTCACATCTCTTGCCCACATCAAAAAAAGTAGTTTCAGCAGAAAACCAGTTGAATAAAAACAAGGGCATAAAAGCTATGAGATAGATAGCTCTGCCATCTGTCTCTGGGCTACAATCAAGGCTAACTATTGCCTTGCATACAGTTCAGTCATGTGTATGAAATCCAAAAATAAAACTAAATTTATACAAAAACAACCTACATTTGTTTTTGTAGCTTTGATTGCTATGTTTAAAAACCTAACAAGTTTTATATGGTATGAATTCAACAATCTCCTTTATATTCTGTACAGTGGTTCTTTCCCTCTAACCACAAGCTCCATTATTTCATTAATGTACAAATTTGAACATAATTGAATTCTTCTTTATATATAAAAATAGTCAAAATATTAATTTCCCTGCATGTATCTTCCAATAAATCTTGCTGTCCTTCCCCCCATTTTTTCCACAGTGCTTATGAGGAAACTTCTCGTACAATGATGAGTTCTACTATATTCTGGAAAGTTTTTAGCAAGGATACTGCTTGTCCATGTTCAATATTGATAAAACTGTAGCCATTGGCCTAGAAGAAAAAGGGAAAAATGCTTTTTAGAAAAAACTTTTCAGTCACTTATTTTCATTCATGCATGTAAATTTTTGCTAGGTAATTCATAAATCTAGCAAAAAGAACACAAGAGAACCACTTGGGCAATTTAAAACAGCATGAGGACTAATATACCCTATTCTATACCTAGGAAATACAACCTGCGAAGATGGAACCCAGCAATTCATACTTTGTTCAAGTTCTCAGACAATACTGCCCAGTCAATGATAGAGAGGACTTGTCCAAGAGACTGTCAGACAGGGTGCTCTGTGTATGTCCATGCTGTGCATCCGGGTGGACCAAACTGCAACAGGAACATATTCTTCCCATTGTCTTAATACTTATTAAGGTTTTACTCTGCACCAGACACAGTTTCAAGTGTTTCACATGAATTAATAAATCTTTTGATTTTCATAACACTAAAAAATTCTTTCCACTTATTTAAGAGAAAACACAAGTACAGACAGGAACAGTAACCTCAGTTACAAAAATGAAACCACCAATTCTCAAATGATTTGTAAAAAATAAATGACTTTGAGAGTAAGTGTGTGGGTGTAGAGGGAAGGAGAGGAGAAAAAGAATGCTAAAGATAATATGGTAGCCAAATGAAGTACCGACAAGTGTTGGTTATATTGTTATACAAATTTTCACTGAGCTTGAAATTAAAATTATACATTTATTTTTCTAAAAACTGTTTCCTGAATTTGTATGTCATCTTTGCACAGAGGTCATGTTAATCTCCTCTGCATCACCCCAATTTTAGTATATGTAACATTCTAGTGAGCACTAAATTTCAACTACTGAACTCTAATGTCTTTGTCATTTTTGATTTGAAGGTTCACTGTCATCTGAGCCAACAACAGTGAAGGTAGGGATAGAGAAGGAGATGCATTTGTGTCTAAGGCTTGTCTTTCTATAACACACGTGTTTAGGTAAAATGAGCTGTTCAAGGGATAAAGAAAAAAAGGGGACATGGGAAAGAAAAAACATTTCTTAGATATTCCTTTCCACTTTGACATGATAGTCTGTCTCCAAGAAGTAGTACTTTGAGTTCTAAATTAGTAAAAATTAACATTTTGGAACTTAAAAACAAAATGCTGTATGAGACATAAGTATGACTTGCAAGGTATAATATGGAAATAGTTTAAGCTACAAAAACATTAGGAAGAGTTGAAAATGAAAAAAAAATAGAAACATTTACATTAATTACCTGAATAATTTTATCACCTGGTTGCAGTAATTTTGATGCTGGTCCCTCAGGCTGTACCCTTGTTACAAATATACCCTTTAATAACAACAAAAACAAGGTAATTTAAAATAACAAGACTAGCCATGTTAAACAAGCTGTCTCCCTGACATCTTTGAGTAATACTGAGACAACCTAAAGTAGTTTTTGCTTATAATAATTCTGACTTTAGGGATTTCTGGTAAAGTGACAAAATTACTTTGTGTGTGTGTGGGCCCACACATAGAACATTCCCGCAACAAGCATGCATATGCATCAGAGTACTGGGGTTTGATCTTGGCCTGGGCATTGTCTCTAAGCTTTTGAAAAGTTAAGACTGTCAACTTTACCACTTAAGCCATAGCTCCACTTTTGGCATTTCACTGACTAATTGGAGATAAAGTCTCCCAGGCAGGCTTTAAACCATGATCATAGATCTCAGTCTCCTAAGTAACTACGATTACAGGAATGAGCCACTGGCATCCAGCTGAAATTACTTCTTTTGATATAGAGAAAAGCAGTAAGAAAATTAACAATCACCTGGTAGTATCATGCATATTTAAAACTTTGGTTATTTTCCTAAAACATTAACGTAAACGGACCAAGTTTCAAAACAAAAAGCTAATAGTAAAGAAGGTAGCAAAAATTAATAGCTATATATAGATTTACATAAATATTCACTGAATTTTTCTATTGCATATAAGAACTGAAATAAACAAAACTTTTAATTGTTCTGGAATATATAATTAAAACTTACATCATCCTCAGGTTTGAATGGGTTTCCTCTACCCCCAACACCTCCTGATATGCTAAATCCAAGTTCTGGATCTTTTTCTATTCTTACACGAATCTGATGTAATATGAAAATAAAGGAAACTTTACTATTTCAGAAATATTTACATGACAACATCCATATTTAAATATTGATCAGGATGAATTAAGTTCAAGGAAAAGGGTATGTAAGGATTCATCAAAAATAAACATTTGGGCAGATGAAGGGAAACTACAACACAGAACATTATGTTAATGAGTTAGTGAGTTAAAGGCACAGGGGATTATAAAGCATGGCTCCTAACTTCATTGCTTATTTTATGAGCTAGTGAATCAACAATGTCAACTTTATTTTACTTTTTAGACATTATGAATTTCATGACATGGTGCATACATTCAGAAAATATATAGTATTTTCACTTTCCATTTGTGGAACATCTAAATTACACAATATTTTTTTCCTCCTGGCTTGGTTTTTAAAATAGCTTAAAAAATCCCTTAATTTCTTTTTATAGTGACTCTTCAATTCCTTATTCTATTTATATGCTTCAAAGGAGTTGGGAATTTTTTAAAAACTTATCAATTGGTAATACTGTTTAACTGCTGTAAAAGAAGATGCAAAAACTTTTTTTTTTCTTTGAGACAAGGTCTTGTTTATGTATACCAGGTTAGTGTGGAACTCTTGGAATAACTCAAAGCTGGCCTCTGCTTCAGCCATCTCAATGCTGAAAATTATAGATATATGCTTAGCTTATATATACACCATGCTCAGATTCAAAAACTAAATTCTTTTTACAAAATCTTTTACCAGAAATTCAACTAAAATAAAGCAACTTATCTCTAAGCAAACTTCTAATAAGCTAACAAGATATAAAAATGACATGTAAGTGATATAACAAGATATATAAGCCCATACATTTTAAAAATTAAATACTTAGTAATTTAGAAACTACAGTCAAATTTCAAAATCTGAGAAGACTGACATGAAATAAATATGCCATTTCAGTTTTATAGTGTATTATTTATATTCCTGAGAAAGGGCTATCATCAACCAATTTTGGAAAAGCAATTGCCTTAAGAGTTAAAAATAATACCCATGGGGTTGGAGGCAAGGCTCAGGTAGGTAGAGCACCAACAAATGAGCAAAAGCATCAGTTATCAAGTTTGAGTTCCAGTCTCAAACAGAAAAGTAAAAATTATGGCAAAAATATTAAATCCTATATCATATGTTCATAAAGTCAAATTAAAAACTACAATTTAACACTATAAATTTAACAGAAAACTCAAATTTTAAACAAAGAGGTAAAAATGTTAAAACTCTGTATGAATTTATTACTAATAATTAACCTGTAAAAACACAAGGAAAGCTTTGTCTCAATTTCAAACAGTCTTGATTATTCTTACCTCTTGCTTTGCCAGTTCATGGCCTTGTCTAGGAGAACAATGGGGCTGTGCATATGGAGGCTGGTGGGCCACTTTCAGCATCAAATAATCAATTAGTTGTTCTCTAGAGGGATGCCTTGCCACAGATGCCTGAGGGGGATGATGGATTTGACTATAATTTGCCTGAGCCCTGAGAGGCTGGCCCATCTGTCCATTACTCAAAGGCATCTAAGAAAAACATGAAGTATCTTAAAATGACCAATAGTAAAGTATTATTACAAATACTTGGGTTTTCTTTAGGGAGTATTACAAAGATCACTACAGTTTTACATTCTAAATCATACAGAAACATGCCACGGATTAGTTTCCTCTCTTTTTAAACCTTAAAGGAACACAATGTCTTAATTCTTGCTTGAGTGCTGGTTAATTCATTCTTTTAAGCTCATCTATATACATTTTAGAAATCTTATATTCTTTCATTCTTTAAACAAAAAATCATATTTACATGTTAAATTATGTGAAATATAAATATCCTTCTTACAATTACCAAATGTTAAATAGCAAATAGGAAGCCAAAATTTTGTTAATTAATTGAGCCTCTTAGAAGTGTATCCTTTTCTCCTTCTATATCTAGACACACATATGCAAAAGGAGCATTTAATGTTTTTCCTCAGGAAATAAATTAACCTTGTGGTGTAATTTTTTTCCTAAGCTAAAAATATTTTTCCATAATTATTCCTTTCTTTTCAGAATTAACAAGTCAACCCAGTCATCTGTGTAGTATAAATTGGTTTATTCTTTACATCTGTGAATATGCATGTATCAGCAATTTTAACTTTGTAAATATTAATTCCACAGAATAGCAACCATAAACTTAAATGCTGCTACTCTAATTTTCATAAGATAAACAAAAATTGAGACTACTACTTTGTTAACAGACTATCTTTAATATTCAGTTTTTATAGATTTAATCTGAATTCAAACTTAAAATGACTTATAGAAATGCAGCTAATAACTCTTGTTAATGTGAGGAATTTGGCTGAAAAAGTAGGCTATATTTGTATTATAAATGTTTGCATATAAAAAGATTTTTTGTAGCCAAACATGGCAGCTTGCTTGTAATCCCAGCTACTTGGGAGGCAGAAGTAGGATTCTGGTCTAAGGCCAGACTTATGGGAAAGCTGGAGACCTTATTTGAAAAACAAACTAAAGCAAGAAAGGATCCGGAGATGTGGCTCAAGTGCCCTGAATTCAAACTCCACCAAGGGGTGGGAAGAGAGATTTTCTTGCACAGCAAAGCAAGTAAATGCTTAAAGCTATTCACTCACTTCAAACAACCTGGTTGGTTGTTAACACAAAGGTAACAAGGAAATTTCAGGTAAGTATGAGGAAAATAGATGGGCTCCATTTCTCTAAAATCATTCAAAAGTAGCAATGTTTGGAGAACAGTTTGACAAAAGTTTCAGAAATGAATGCTCTTTGTAATGTGTATCTTCCTGAAAGATAAAAAAGAAGTTTGGTTCTGGTGAAGAAAATTTACCGTGATAGTAATCATTTTGATTACACTAATGTTATATTTAAGAACTTAGTTCTCAGGTCTGAGAACAAGCATATGTGTTTGATGGCCGGGCACAAGGATATTACTCTGCAGCAAGTCCTGGTGAAGAAAAAGCAAAATGAAGTGCTGAATTATCTCTACAATTTTTGAAAATATAAAAAAAGCAAAGCAATAAATTATGGTTGTTATTACTTGGTAACTTGACTTAAAGCAACTAATATGCCAAGAGTAATTAACCCGTTGTGTTGTTGCTTTATTATTTATCACAAGTATGTAGATACTGTTGGCTTTTCTCTACATTTATACTGTTTAATCAGTGTCTTTGCCTGAGAAAAATCAGAAATTACTGGTGACCTCTGCCTTTGTGTATATGTGCACATGCTGTGCTAGAGACCTAACCCCAGGGCCTCTCATAGGCTAGACAAACATGTTACTACTAAGTGTTATATCTCCAGAACACTATTAAAAAAAAAAATCAAAAAACGATAAATACACTGGATTTTCTTCTGTAGCCCAAGCTAGCCTTGAACTTTTGATCCTCTTTCTCAGCCTCCTGAATGCTGGGATTATGGCATGTAATACTATGTGTGGCCTAGCCTATTCTTAAGGTTACCTGACACCTGCACATTTAGTCGTACCTAAGCCAGGGTTAAATACATGGAATACATATTTTAATAAGCTATGATTAGCAAATGCCTTGAAATTTTAAAAAAAGAATAAAGATAAACTCAGTGACCTAAACCACAAAATGTACATGGAAAGAAAAGGAAACTGCATAGCAGTGCCTGATTAAAAGAGATAAAATATACAGCATGTATGAGGGCCTACCCTCAAGAGCAGTATACAAGTTTTAATAAAGTCCTTCATAATTATATCTAGCTATATTAGTGGCATATAATTAGTTAAGAAAATGAGAAAGAATAGCTGAGTGATATCTCTGAAGGTTACTATATATCTATATTGGCCACAAGCAATCTTTATGTGATTACTACTTGTTTTTGCAAAAAGTTCAAAGAATAAAACCATTACTTATTCTGCAACAAAGACTTTCAGGGTGATTTTTAACCATATTCAATTTTTTTTTTGGTCATGGGCTTGAACTCAGGACCTGGGTGCTGTCCCTGAGAATTTTTGCTCAAGGATAGCAGTCTACCACTTAGAGCCACAGTTCCACTTACTATTTTTAGGTGATTTATTGGAGGTAAGAGTTTCACAGCCTTTCCTGCTTGGGCTGGCTTTGAACTGTGATCCTTAGATGTTAACCTCCTGAGTACCTAGGATCATAGGCAGGAGCTACCAGTACCCAGCTCAAAGAATTTTTAAATGATTTAATAATAGTAAGAGTGAATGAAGAATGAAGCATTTAAGAGTAATTTATCTTCAACTCTCCAAATAGGCTTACTGTCAAGAATGCAAAAAAGAAGAAAAACCAAATAAAAAAACAAAACAACAGTTCCCGACTGAAATAATAAGTAGTGGCTTCTACAGAAATCCAAAAGCAAAAGTAACATGGCTTTCCAGTGTAGAGAAATACATTGAGAAGCAGCAGGCAGTCAAATACTACTTTTTTCTTGTCATTTTTTTTTTTTTTTTTGGTTATAGTCCTGGGGCTTAAACTCAGGACCTAGATGCTGTCCCAGGGATTTTTTGCTCAGGGCTAGCACTCTAGCCACTGCTCCACTCCTGACCTTTTGGTGATTAGAGTTAACAGCCTCAGGGACTTTCCTGACTAGGCTGGCTACAAACCTTGATCTTCAGATTTCAGCCGCCTGAGTAGCTTAGATTACAGTCTTGAACCACTGGTACTTAGCTCTGAATTCTTTTTAAGCTGTACTAACTAGAGTAGGAAAGCTCTTATGCAATTAATTAAACCGTGTATGAGATTTCTAGCTGAAAAGCACAAAGTAACAGTAATCTCCCAGATACATCTGCATGTATTTCCTAAGCACCTACTTTCATCAAGCTGTCTGGAAGAACATCTTTGTGACTAAGTGAAGCTGATGAGTAGTTCTGCTGTCCTGAAATGAACATATCATCTTGGCAAGGATCTCCTGGACTGGATGGCTGAGGATGCTTCAATGTAGAGGAAATAAAAAGTAAACAAATGATAATACTCTTTGTGATGTAAAACCAAAATAATGATGATGCCTGAAAGATGATTAGGAAAATATTGCTAGGCAGTATAAAGAGGCAGACCCAAATCAGAGTACAATCATCACTGCTATCTAAAGTTAGTACCTTTAACTTCTTCCAAGCTATGTAGATAATCTATCACTTAAGCCATGCCCTAGATAATTTTTGCTTTTTTTAGATCGGGCCTTATGTTTTTGCTGGACTCCAGTCCAAACCATTATCCTCCTTTCTACAACTGCTACATAGTTGGGGTTATAGCTTGAGATAGGGTCTTGCTCACTTAAACCACAATCCTCTAGCTCTCCGTCTCTAAAAGCTGGGATAAGAGGCATAAGCTGTCATATCTGGTCCTAACACTCAATATTCACGAGCAACTAATATATTCCCATTGAACACTAAAATTAACCGTTGTCTTTTCTGACAGCATAGAAGCATATAGAATTAAGAAATTACAGTGGTGAGCACTATCAATAAGCTTATGGTTCTATAAAACTTGGAGTATCTTAATTCTGTCACATTAACATTAGTCCAGTATTTTAAAAGCACTGATTTGGAGAAATGTTTTAAAATGAATTAGCTCCTATCTTCATTTACCAAATAATATACAATTTACCCTCCCAAATGCTTTAAAGATAGAAAAATGAGATCCAATATATCAACTCTGCGTCTTTCTTTTGACAAATCTACTGGAAAATACATGATCTGTATTTTTGACTATCAGTTCTATTATGCATATATAGCTTAGAAAACAGAACAGATTGTATTTTTACAAAGAAATGTAAACTACGTCATACCTGAAAATAACCTGAATTCCACATAATGTTATACTATAGAAAATGTAAGAATTTAGAATTTAATCTTAAAAGAAACTGTATTTGCATTAGATCTATCACATGTAATTAGTAGTTACTTCAATCTATGGCTTAGCATTTTTTGGATATGGTTTGATCTAATTTCATGTATTCGGAATATACTTCATTTTCCTTCTTCTCTCTTCTTGCAATATGATTTCAGGATAACAACTTAGGCCACAGCTTAAATTTGAACTCAAGCCTGAATGTGTACCTATGTTTATCAACATTTTCAAAAAAACAAGCATATCATGAATGAAAACACATAATTTTATAGACTCAGACGCTGAATTTAAGAAAACTAAGCACAAATGTGAAATGATTTGGAAAGAACAATTGCTCCACACAGCTATCAGTGGCAATGATTACCCCTGAATTAATAAAAAGTGACTGGCTTTACCACATGGACTCTTTTGAGATGAAGTTTGAATAACTATCACTCTTTTATCCCTCCTTTACTTAAGTTGAGAAGTTTCAAAATGACTGCTGCTGTTGTAAGCATAGAAAACAAATGATAGCAGGTAACAGGACAGAACAAGACCAGACCTGGTGAATGCAAAGTAAACTAAATTCATGAATGGACTCTTACTCTAAAACGTAACAGATTAAAGCCAGAGACGCATTTAAGATGGGGTGGGTGCTCAGAAATAAAGTGAAGAGCTCAGAAGAAAGTGAACAATGAAGCGAAGTAAAAACAAAACTATGATGAGGGTGAAATAAGAGGGGAAAGATTTTTCCAGGATTAAAAAAAAATTGTCTAGAGTTCTCATGAAAATATTCTTTAATGAGTCACAGAAATTGTTCTGTTCTTCATGGTAGGGGGACATCCTTTTGACTTACCCATTACTTTCATTAGAACAGTAAATCTGTCATGATTAAGGATGAAATGTGAACAATGAAGCATTTAGGATTTGCCTTCCCACTGATAGTTATACAATTTCTAGTCTGAAATTTATGTCCAACAAAATACGATTAAACTTAGGTACATATAATGCTTTCCAATGGCCAACTTTTCAATTAATGAAGTTAAAATTATTCTTTCTTATCCAGAAGTGTAACTTCTCTGAACATTTAAAATACTATTTATTAAAATGAACTCCAAGGAAATGCAAACACGTTTTTTTTTTCTTGTTACTGTTGTTGGTGGGGTCTTTGCTTTCACTTTTTTTTTTCCTTAGAGGGAAAAGAGGGGGCCAGAAAGGGAATGACAAACAAAAACTTATTCCTCCTTAGCTGGATGCTGGTGATTCATGCCTATAAATACTAGCTACTCAAAAGGCTGAGATCTGATGAACAAGTTTCAAAGCCAGCCTGAGCAGTGGCTCAAGTGGTAGAATGTCAGCTTTGAGCAGAAAAGCTAAGGGACAATGCCCAGATTCTGAGTTTAAACTGTAGTACTGTTAAAAAATATCCTCCTTACAAAAGCTGTGGATTACATATAAAATAGTCCTATAACCATGAGTTTGGAAAAGCAAGCTGATTTTAACACTAAGATTAAAAACACTGTAAAGAATAGTCTTTAAAAACATTTCAAGTAGTTATTCCTACTGTTTACCTCTTTTTGCATAAATGAACAAGAATTGACTATATCATTAGCTTCTGATGGGAGAAACTGAGGAAATAAAGGTTTGAACTAAATCATAACTCAACAGAAATAAACCATACTTGAAGAAAGTTTTAGAACTAAGCGATGAAAGAACTCAGAGGAAATGAAAATTTCTAACCAACAGAGCACTTTTTTTTTCTGAAAATGTTAAGGCATTTGAATATTTTAGTTTTCTCTTCTATGTTCTACAAGTACTGGTCTACTGTAGGTACTCACTCGAAAAATGTGCCCACCAGAACCTCTTCCGTCTGCAACACTCAAGGCAAGACTGCCCTGGCTGCCATGCAGATCCCTAGAGCTGCCATAGTGACAGCTGCTTACAGCAGTAAAATTGGAATTAAAGGACCTTGACAGCATACTCTGAATAAAGAGGGGATAGAGTTAACAGAGATTAGTGTAGCATGCAAAATCCACAGACATGTTATGTATGCAGATTTACTTATAAGTATCCCCACGCAATACCACATGGAAATAATCATGCAACACAACTTTCTGAGCCACTGAAACTGGCACTACTTGCCACACATTACATGACAACACACACATACATAAATTACATGTAAATACAACCATTCACATGTTTAAGCACCGTGGAAGAAAGTATGTACACACATTTGCTTTAATTTATTAAGTAATATTCTTTCCTTTACTCCTAACATGACAGAAAACAAAGTGACATACCCAGCAATACCTGAACTATTTTCTCTATGTAAGAATAATTTTACCAGCCAGTAACTAAGTCCAATGCACTTCCATAGACTCAATTTCATTTTATATAAATTTTGTCCAAGTAACCTGAGCATGTAAGTATACATACTACTAACAAAATATATTGGTAAAAAATACAAGACTAATGGACTAATGGCTCACTGAAATTAAAAATTATCCCCCACACTTAGGAGAAAAGAAATGTAGAAAATGCATGTGTAGTGAATTATTTGTCCTTCAGATAAAAACACATTAAAGGAGAGGTAGTGTTGCAATCTCCCATCCTGGGTTTACATGAATACCCTAGCCAGTAACCCCAAACTGAAGTCGCGATTCTCAGTGTTCCTACTTGTTTATCCCCAAACTTGTTAAGCGCTTGCTGTTCTTTCATGTGGATGCTTTTAGTCACATCCCTGAGTATTAAGAACTGGGTCAAACTGGGGAAACTAAATTTTTGCCATAGCTTGTTATTAAAATTTCTTAACAAGCAATTACATATTAGTATTAGATAATATATACCTTCTCTAATACAAGAAAAAGCACAGGATTTCAGAAAGAGCTGTAAAAGTACTACAAAAGTACTACATACTTTTTAGTCATTTTGTGGTTTCTAAGGTAATAGCTAATTGAAAAACTAAACACTAAGGTTACATGTTCTCAAACAAACCATTTCTCCAAGAATAAGGATTTTACAGAGAAATTTCAGGTTTTTTTTTTTTTTACAAACATTTGATCAGATATGAAAATAGAGAAATCCTTATGTATGCACATAAATATATGTAAACACAGAGCATTAATGTGTTGGGTGGTAGGAGCCTTTTAATATATGCAGATCTTGGAACAAAGCTTTTCCTGTCATCTCTAAACATATGTGAGCTTACTGTAAATATTGAGCTAATAATAAGGCTTAACGCAGACCTCATACGGAATTCGGGGTTGTACACAGACATCATCCATGTAAAATTGCACTCCTTGTAACAACGTACAGAGTTCTATGAAATGCTAAACAAGATATTCTGGGTGATGTTGTCCATATGCTGAAGGATTTACAGTAAGTGATTAGTGTTGGACAGGATTTGGGGTTATGGCTCAGTATAAGCAAGTCCCTGTGTTTGATTATCAGTATTAAAAAAAAGTGAACATGGCAATTTATCATGTATTACTCACATTATAGTTTAAAAGAGGTTTGTATCTGGGTTTTCATAAATGAAAGAATATTATCAAGTGCAGCAATTCAACCTTGTGATTAAAAAAGCTATTTCTTTTCAAATTTTGCTATTTTAATTAAGTCATGAGATTTTCAAGGAAAGGTCTGTGTTTGGATTCAAAGTTTTTATTGGAGAGGAATAAGTAGGTTGCTACTAAAAAGGCTTAAAACTAAGTTTCAATAAAATATCTCATATTACTAAACTTTACTGTGCAAAGAACTGTTCAAAGTACTAAATTTTAATTTCAGGAGTTACCTTACAAAGTAGGGTAGGAACTGTAAAATCTCCTGGGGAAAAAATTAAAATGCCTAGTCTGTCAGAGCTATGCTGTGTACACATATGTCCATCTGTCTATGTGCATGTAGGCAATAAATAATGATCCATATAAATCATGTGCTGCTAAAGTTCCTAATTGGTAATATATTTATGTAGTGCTTTCAATGTGTATGCTGCTGTTTACTATGATTCCTATATTTTATGAATAGCAGCAAAAAAGAATACAGAAAAAGCAAACTTCTAGAATCATATTTAGAAATTTTTGAATACAAGAAAATATCTGTTTAAATTGCATTGGGGACTTACAGAAATAGAATTAAAATGTAAGATTAATTTTTATCATGTAAATTACTCAAATTATGCTTCAGTATTAAGAATTCTAAGTTATTTATTGAATGAGACTTTTAGGAGGAGGATGTCAAATAGTACTAAATTATCCTCAATAAAAACAACCACATATAACATTACAGGATCAAGTTTTCAAACTAAGTGCAAAAAACCCCACAAAATGGTCAAAAATAATCTTTAAAAATCTCCAAAATCCCTAGAATCTACATGGTAAAATATAAGAACCGCTCATCTAAATTAAAGGAAAAAACATAAAAATCTACACACAAATGTTTGGTGGTCTATACCATCAATGAAGAAATTCCTGGCAGCAAGTAATGGGGATAAAGATAGAAGATGTTGGATAAATCTCACATATGTATACATGTGGAATAATGTCTCTAGTACCACTACAAATTTCAAATTAAACAAATATACATGCATATATATTTTGTTGCTAGTAATGTAGCTTGAACTCAAGGTCTCTCACTTGTCAAGCAGAAGCTCTACCAGTTAAACCATGCCTTCAGCACCTTTTTCCATTGGTAATTTTTTTTTTTTTTTTGGGTCTGGTCGTGGGGCCTGAACTCTGGGTCTGGGCACTGTCCCTCAGCTCTTCAGCTCAAGGCTGGCACTCTACCACTTGAGCCACAGTGCCACTTCCGGCTTCTTTCTTTTTGCTTATGTGGTGCTGAGGAATCGAACCCAGGGCTTCATGCATGCAAGGCAAGCGCTCTATCACTGAGCCACCTTCCCAGCCCCTCCATTGGTAAGTTTTGAGGCCAAGGTCTTACTTTCAGCCTCAGCAAGCCTGAGTTGTGATCCTATTACTTGTGCTTCTCCTTTTCTCTGGAGATGAAAAAAAAGCACAAACCACAGTACCTGGCCACTGGTTGATATAGAATCTCATGAACTGTCCAGATTGCAATCTCAGGATACCTATCTCCCAAGTAGCTAGTTACAGGTTTAAGCCACTGTGCCCAGTTTAGATCTCTAATTTACGTCATTAACTCTAATTTTATTTTGTGTTCCAAGCTCTTTGTACACCCTATTATCACGTTAAGTATGTTCAAAACCAATTACCTTTTCCTTTTGCTTAATCTTTCCACTCTACTACATTACTTCAAAGATTCCAATCTCTCTACTACTAATACTTCTAAAAAATAATATTTATGACCAGAAACCAGAAACCTCACTGCTTCTTGAATCCTTTATTTCACACAATCCCCACAATTGTAAAACACTTTATCAGTCTTTCAGATTCATTTCCAATTTCAGCCACAATCCTAGCCAAGGCATATATTATTTGGCAGTTCATGACTGAACTTATTTCCTAAACTAACTCTTACCAGCTCATCTGGAACACTTTTGCCTGAGATATCCTAAAATAAATCTGCTATCACGTCAATTATCAGTTCAGAAAATGAAGTGGCTCTCCTCATGTTTACATTGTTCAACTGAAATTCTCCTTTTGGGCTTTTAAAGTTGTTCCATTCACTTCATATATCATACAAAAATGTTAAAGTAACAAGAGAAATATCAGATTTGGTTTTTAATTTTTTTGGTGTTAGTTCTGGACTTGAACCCAGGGCCTGCCTCAGCTTTTGTGCTCAAGGCTAGTGCTCTACTCCTTAAGTCACAGCTACACTTCTGGCTTTCTTGGTGCTTAATTAGAGGTAAGATTATCATGGACTTTCCTGCCTGGGCTAGCTTTGAACCCCAATCCTTGGATATCAGCCTTGTGAGTAGCTTATAGGCATGAGCCACCAACACTTGACATAATTTTTTTTAACTTTTAATTAAAACAATTGTTTAAGCAGCATACCACAACCTATCAAAAAACTATTTTGGTATTCTAAATAAAAACAATTTTAATTGGCTGACTTTTAAAATAGTTTAGAGTATTATGAAGCCATGTTCATTGCAGCACTATTTACCATAGCCAAGGTATAGAATCAGCCTAGATGTCCCTTAATGGAAAAATTAATCAAGAAAATGTCCCCCCCCCCAATATACACACACACTATATATTGGGCTGGGAAGGTGGCTCAGTGGTAGAGCACTTGCCTTGCATGCCTGAGGCCCTGGGTTCAATTCACAGCACCACATAAGCAAAAAGAAAAAAGCCGGAAGTGGCACTGTGGTTCAAGCGGTAGAGTGCCAGCCTTGAGCTGAAGAGCTGAGGGCCCAGAGTTCAGACCCCATGACTGGACCCCCCCCCAAAAAAAATTCCATTTTGTGTGTATGTATGTGTATATACATATTCATATACTAAGAGTGTGTACGAAAGAATGGTATTGCACTATTTGTTTTCTGTGTTTTCTTTTTGCTAATCCTCGGGCTTGAACTCTGGGCTTGGACACTGTCTCTAAGCTTCTTTTGCTCAAGGCTAGCACTCTACCACTTGAGCCACAGTGCTACTACTGGCTTTTTCTGTGTATGTGGTACTGAGGAATTGAACCCAGGGCTTCATGTATGTGGGGCAAGTACTCTATCACTGAACCACATTCCCAGCCTTATACTGCACTATTTGTAAAGACTTGGAAAAAACTATGGTAAACAAAATAGTCAAGCCCAGAGAGACAAAGGATGTGTATTTCCCCTCATATAGGGAAGCCAAATTTAGCTTACAAACACTTAAGTAAATATATTGGGTGGCATGCAAGTGTATACAAATGTATACACTGAAATACAGCAGGTTCAAGAGACATCTCAAATAGTGTAATCCCTTAGAAAGCAAAAATCAAAATTCAGCAAAATAAAACACAGGAAGTGAGTACTTGAAAGGGGTGGGGTATGGTCAAGAGGGAAGGGGTAAACAAATGAAGAGAAGAACTCAAGGGACAAGACTCCAATTTATCTAACTAGAAATTTAAGAAGAGTAAGGGAAAGAGTGGGTAGATGAGGGTTGAGTGAGTATACTGAAAGGGGTGACACTGATCAAGATATATTGTGTTCATAAACTGCTTTGTTAAAAGGCAGCTCCTTTCTATAACTAAAAAGAATAATTATACTAAAAAATATGCACATCTATAGTCTTTCAGAATAAAGACTTTTTCAGTAGCAATGACCAATACTATTACATACATATGCTATATAAAAAGAAAATGATAGTAACAATCACTATCACATATATCAGATACTATTCTATCTATTAGCTAACTTAATTTTTAATAACAATTCTAGAGTAGCCCTTGCTTTGTACCTATTTTATAGATGAAGCAAGGTAAGGGAAATCTAAGTTTACTTTTCAATTAGCTTACTATGCATTAAACATAGTTCTTTTAAAAAACAACAACAATGGATTATAGATTTTATTAATATCTACCTAACAGGAAATTTTAGGAGAATAACTTTTTTTTATTGTAAAGGTGATGTGCAGAAGGGTTATAGTTACGTAAGTCAGGTAATGAACATTTCTTTTTGAACAGTGTCACCCCCTTCCCTCATTTTCTCCCAGAGAGTAACTATTTTCTTCATGAAGTTTTTTTAGTATCTGAGTGTTTCCTTCAAAAAATAAACTTAGATATCTTCTGATGAGTTGCTTTCATTTCTTATAAGAAAATGTTATCCTATAATGTACGATCAAATAAAGAGAAAAATTTAATTGATATTTCTTGGTTATACTCACATGCATTTACATATGTATACTTACTTAAAAAGTACATGTAAATTTAAAAATAAGTCATTAGGCATGTAACTTACATTGTGCTTCCATTAGTATAATTGATGAACTCTGTTACTTTATGGAGGGAGTTGCACTTTGTAGCTGAACAGGTAACAATATTTTAAGTACCTGGCTACACCTGGCTTTTAATTCCCTGTTTATCTGAGATATTAACTCTGATAAGTGGGAATATTTGGTCCATATCATAGGATCAAACTGCAACACAGAAAGATTTCTGAACAGTAATGCTATGTAAATCCTA
This sequence comes from Dipodomys spectabilis, assembly GCF_019054845.1. NCBI lineage: Eukaryota > Metazoa > Chordata > Mammalia > Rodentia > Heteromyidae > Dipodomys > Dipodomys spectabilis. The sequence continues at coordinate 24,556,912 of NW_024870817.1, read as the reverse complement.
TACAAGAAAATGGCTAGTTCTTTTTTTAAAGTTTTTTTTTTAATTTAAAGAGTTAACATAATTATTTTAAATTGTGGAACATCAATTTTTTTATAATATACCTGAAGATAAAATTTTTACATAAGCAGTCTCATATGTAAACGTTAAGACCAGAGAGAATAAAACATTAACAAAATCAGTTTACTAAAAAACTAGAGAAAATAAACTAGAAAAAATATGGCAGAGCTCTTAAAAGCAAACATATTCAAGATATTTGCTGGAAATAAGCTGGACGATATGACAACATACTCAACTGGCTATCTGAGAAGTCAATGGCTTGGCAACCACATTATGGGAAAGAGTATCATGTATGTATCTTTAGAAATAGGGAGTTAGCCTATCGGCTGCAGATTTGTGTTCAGACAGTCTTCCTTGTTTTTCTCTGAAGGCCTCTCTTAGTTTCACTGAATTCTTACCTCTAAGTAAGTATACAACCAGAAAACTACTATCCTATGTTCTCCAAGAAATTGTACATCAAAAAAATCTCTTCCTCTAAATCTATAACTCCTTCTCTATGTCCAGTAATAATGGCATTTCTAGTAATCAGTTATTCAACATACAAATCTCAAGCTTTATCCCTTCACTCCAATGACTCAATATAGGAATAAAGTAAATAAACTTTGGTAAAGTCTGTTTGAGAACTGTCTCTTGAACTCATTCCAGTTTCTCAACTCTATTTGAACAGTTCACATTTCATTTCTTAAATGAATCACTTAGCAGTTTCATAACTCGATTTCTTTTCCTCTTTCCCCTAAAATCCAGGTGCATACTGCAATCATCAGTTTACTTATAAAATAGAACTATGTTCAATAGCCTCAACCGTATGTACAGTTGCAGCTGAAACAAAACAAACAGATGGGAATGAAGGAGCAGATGTCCAGCTGCTCAAAGTTGAGAACCTCACTGAAAAGAGCAAGCAATCACAGGCTAGAATTATTCAACTGATAGGCAATTAAGGATTTATTTTTAAAAAAATACTGTTTAATAGAAACTAAACATGGGAAAGTAATAGAGAATATACATAGGAAAAAATAAACATAGGAAAGATAATTCTTGAGTAAAACCCACTGAGAGATATAAAGCTAAATCTTAATTTTTTTCCATATTTGGGTCCTATCACTATTATAATAGCAATTTTATAAACTATTCTTTTAACTCTTTTGAAAGATAAAGATCTACATATAAAGTTATACAGTGAGCATAAGCATTTACCAACTGCACAGAGCCATAAAATACTCATCTGAGTTCAAGTGTATCAGAAATGCAGATCAGAGAAGTCAAGAATAAATGCCATGCCAGAGTCATCTGTGTCAGTGACAATGTTAGTTCATTTAACGTGGGACAAAAAAATCTTAGATGAAAAATGTACATTTGCAAGGGTTTCCTGGTATTTTGTTAATTATACAGTAAACTATTTTTATTATGTTATATATAATATTTACATTATCAGTAATTATTGGTAGTCAGATAAGAAAAATTCTGAACAGAGGTAGATATGTGAGTAAATCTAAAAGGTATACACATAAAGATATAAAGTGAGGATATAACCACTAGAAACACTACATAGTAAGGGACAAAGAAGCCTACAATAGCATCTCAACTCTCCTAGTTAAATTTAAACATGGAACTCTGTTCTTTGTACTAGAAAAAAGTTCCTATGAGTAGAAAATAATTTAGTCTTCTTTCACTTTTGATTTAAAAAAAAAAAAAATCAAAGAATGCCAAACATTTCTAAGGATAATAAGTTTAAAAAGAATAATTTTTAAAAATGTATGTTCAATTACCTTTTCCAACTTTTTGGCTTCAATGTGTCGAAGTACTTGTTCTCTCCAATCATGAGGAACTTTACTTTTTCCTGGAGGATCTAATAAAGAATGTTCAGAACCAACCCTTGCATTTGGTCTTCTCGAAGGACTAGTCCGTGAATAATTGAAGTCACTAACTGACATAGTTCTCTCTGGTATTTCATTAATAGAAGGGCGAGCACTCTGAGGCCTTGATGCATTTGGACCATCCATGCTGTATGTTCGGGCAGAAAGAGGTCTCTGAGATCCTGACATCCCTGCAGGGTTTCTTCCCACTGAGTGTAACTCTCTGTATGATAAATAATCTCCTTCAGGAACTTGGGCACGCCTTGTGGGACCTTGATCACCAAGATTTACAGAGGCTGTTGAGGACACACTACTTTGTCGCTGAATTGTAGTTCGATGAACTGCAGGAACTAGCCGGTCACTTGGTGAGATGGCCCACATTTCTCCAGGTCTTGCCGAACCAAGTCTCTGATGTAAATGGTATGCAGTATTAGCTCTAACATTGTTATGGTTAGAGAAATTCATATTGGCAGAATGTTTGGCGTAACTATGACTTTCTGTGCTTTCTGATCTAGGAAGGCGCTGAGGAGGAAAACTGACAGGCTCTATCTGGGGACTCTGTTTGGAGTGCCACAAAGTGTCTTTGACTGTAGCATTGCTATATTGTATATTATATTGTGGAGGACCATATGTTTGAGGTGTAGATGGTAAGCCACTTACTGTAGGGGCTCTTACTGTATCTGGCTCTTCAGGATTATGATTTGAATCAAACTTGAAAATTGCCTTTGAACCTGATATTAAATCAGAAGATGAAGAAGAACCAGTAAATACTTGCAATGGTTGATCATACAGTAATGTGGCAGACTTGCTCCTTACAATATTTTTCCCATCATTGGCAGATGTGATTTTACCTATTGTACTTGGCTCCTGAGGTCCATTATCACTAAGAATGTCATAAATTTTTAGCCCTCCAGAATCCATATTAGTTACGCTATGAGATTTCACAACAGATCCAACTGGACCACTTTTCTGAGGGGAAAGATTTTCAGTGCTCTTAGAAATACTCATGTCAACCGAAGAATTAGTGTCTTGTGGTTCTGTTGTATTAGGAGACTGTGGTGTTTCCTCAGAATGACCATTTACCTTATTTATGGGTTCCAAATTAGGATACTTATTTCCATTTTGTAAGTGCTCAGTTTCCCTTTTAGAATTAATGTTCAAAAAGCCTGTTCCAAGGACTATATCCTGTGTTTTTGATCTTTCCATTATCTCTGGTTGAAATGTATCATTAGTCACAAGTTTATTAAGATTCATGTTGATATGGTCTAGTTTATGAGATTCATCAGATGTGGCTGCTGAGTCAACACCTTTCCCAATGAGAACTAATTGTTCTTCAATGTTCAAATCATAATGAGGTAAGTTAAAATCTTTTTTATCATGAACTTTGATTTTTTCTTCTGGTGAATCGTTTAAAATATCTCCATTTTGTAAGAGACTGTTAAAATTTTCATCTTCTTGCCTAAAACAAAGATAATTTATGAAAAAGTCAAGTTCTCTTGGTATGGGAGACCATTACTACCTAATTATAAGATGTCTACTAGCAGAAGTTAAAGAGAGCTGATAAAAGCCCAGACGGTAAGTATTTATTATGCATGTACTTTATTGTGTATCAAAATACATATATCAAAACATTACCATAACCTATTTATATGTGTAATTTTTGCTGTTATATATTAACTAAATTTAAATAAAACTTGAGCAGTGGTACTCACTAGACACTATTGTGAAAAAGAACTATACAACCTGTGGGTGGGGACAGGTGGTTTGGGGACAGAGTGAGGGAAGGGGTAACACTGTCCAAAAAGAAATGTACTCATTACCTGACTTATATAACTATAACTCCTTTTTATATGATCTTTATAATAATAATCAAAAAATTTTAAATTGTCTCTCAGGGTACTTGGTGGCTCATATTTGTAATCATAAATACTCAGCAGACTGAGATCTGAGAATTGCATTTTAATACCAGCTCAACCAAAAAGTCCATGAGACTGTTATCTTTAATTAACCACACAGAGGGGGAAAAAAAAAGCTGAAGCAGAGCTGTGTCTCAACTGGTAGAGTATTAGCCTTGAGCAAAAAAGCTCTCAGGAATGGCGCGCGCGCGCGCACACACACACACACACACACACACACACACACACACACACACACACACACACACGCCTCTATAGACAAGTAATAGAAGTTATAGTAAGTTATAGATAAGTAAAACTTACTGATAATATCAAGATTAATTTACTTGTCTATAACTTACTATTTTTTCTGCCCCTTTTCAATCCTTTCATTTTTTAAAACTGTCTCTCAGGGTACTGGTGGCTCAGGCCTGTAATAATAGCTACTAAGCAGGATGAGATATGAGAACAGCAGTTCAAATCCAGCCAAACCAAAAAGCCAGTGAGACTTTTATCTCTAATTAACTACATGGGTGGGGGAAGCCAAAGTGAAGCATATGCTCAACGTATTTTGTCACAAAATGTTTTAATAGAGCTAAACTATGAAGAAAGTTGGAATTATGTATTCCCTTCTGTTCCTGAATCTTTTCATAAATATGCTAAAAAAATGAAAGGATTGAAAAGGGGCAGATAAATTGAAATAAAGATAGTAACTTGAATAATTTAGTAAAAAGGCACAGGACATTTTCATAGGTAATTATGAAGCTTTACATTAGCTATACATAATAATATTAAGTATTAAATTCAAATACACAGGCAAAGATAGTATATAAAACAAAGAACTGCACAATCACCCAAAGTTCTGTGTTAATTATGTAAAAATGATCAGAAGAAAAACTAAATCTGATAACTAGTATCAATGACTATAGTGCATTTAACAAATGTTTTATAAATGATGCTATTCCAAAATTATACAAAACATTTTATTTCTATTTGGTAGTATACAACATATTTGTGTCCTCTTGAATGTATCTTGTATTGCCATATGCATTGATTGCTTGATCAATCCTTACTTCGTAATATAAAAAGCATGATTTATAATATGCTATACTTTCCCAACAATAAAACAGTAAAATTGTTAAATTTTAAAATTAAGCATTATTTAACAGCTAAGTGATTATAAACTAGTATTTTAAAACACTAGGTCATAGCCTAAAATTCAGAGAACAGATACAAATGATTAAATATAATTGCAACTACATAATACCTAAAGGCATTTTGAAACAGAAAATTCTTCCTCTTTGTAGAATGATATAAAATAATTTTCATTAGTATGCCTGTTCAGAACTTAGGAACAATTTAACTCTACATGACAGTTAAAAATATCTGTACTAGGGGCTGGGAAGGTGGCTCAGTGGTAGAGCGCTTGCCCTGCATGCCTGAGGCCCTGGGTTCGATTCCTCAGCACCACATGAGCAAAAAGAAAAAAGCTGGAAGTGGTGCTGTGGCTCAAGTGGTAGAGTGCTAACCTTGAGCTGAAGCGCTGAGGGACAGCACCTAGGCCCAGAGTTCAGGCCCCAGAACCAGACACACCCCCCCCCCAAAAAAAAAAGAAAAAAAAAGTACTATTAGCAGTTGGTTCATCAGCAGTCCAATCTTTCTCCTATGCAAACTCTAGCCAACAGACTGGCGTGGTCTTGCATTGATCTTGCTTTGACAACCAAAGAGCTTAGATAGTACAAATTAACTTTAAACGTCCGCTAAATTCTTGGCTACAGCAATTGTTAACATTTACACTGATCTCCTAAGGTTTGTCATACAAAATTAAGTCTATGCCAAATATATACAGCTTGTCATGAACATTCAACGGTATTTCTCCAATGATGCGACATTTCTTACAAAAATAACTTCAACATAGGTTGTTCACTAATGAAAAGTATTGATGTATAGTCATTTCATCAAGATTAACAATTATTGTACAAGTATTTAATTTTGTTATAATTTTCACAAACCTGATTCTGGAATTAGTATCAGTATGAGTTTGTTTCACTGGAGAGCAGAGTGAGGTGTCTTGACTACTATCAGTATTAAGAGAAACTGAATCAGACATCCGAGATGGGGAAGAACAATTGCTGTTATTCTGGTTGCTATTGTGTGTAACTTCATCTGATAAAGAATCTGTATCCTTTGTATCATCTGAAACAATAAAAAATTTAGTATAATGAAAAACTCACTAAGAACTTACGAGAAATGTTTTGCAGTTATGAATAACGAAATTTATATCATTCTGATTCTTTACAACAGTTAAAATAGATTACAAGGATAAGATAATTAGAGGGACCTGCAAAAGTTCAATCTTAAATATATACCAAAACCCATCAATTTTCAAGTAATCAAAGTTAGGTTAACAAAGAATTTGATTTAGTTTACTGACTACAACTGAAACTGTAAATCAATTAATAATTTAAAAAATTCTTGGGCTGGGAAGGTGGCTCAGTGGTAGATTGTTTGCCTTGCATGCCATGAGGCCCTGGGTTTGATTCATCAGCACCACATAAGCAGAAAAAAAAAGCCGGAAGTGGCGCTGTGGCTCAAGTGGTAGAGTGTTAGCCTTGAGCTTAAGAGCTGAGGGACAGTGCCCAGGCAGAGTTCAGGCCCCACAACTGGACCCCCCCCCCAAAAAAAAAAATTCTTGATGAAAAGTTATAGTTTACCATCCTAAATTTATGTGGGTAAGAAATTACTTCATATGCACATAGGACATTTAAAAAAAATCTTTTCTAGTAATGAAAATATGTAATCAATATACAAACATACAATAAACAAATAAATGGATTTTTCAAAGGACAGTTCTCTCTAAATGTTTTTATGGCAACTTAAAGAACTATGAACGTCAATCTCTCAATTCATGAGATGGCTGTGTATGTAACAATTATATTGAACTCAAACAGTATGTTCTAATATAAACTAGAAGGGCAAAAAGTAGTATGTTTTGAAAGTCACCATAAAAAAAGACTTCTAAACTCTATTGTAGCTAAATTATAGAAATAATGTATATAGACACATCCATGGGAGACAAGGAACTAAGTTATTTTTGCTGTTCTCAGATCCTAGAAGCAGAGCTCATGTAGTTTTGTAATCTCATTTTCAAGGTAACTAGGTCTTAGATTTTAAAATGCTTTCCTATACATATTTCTCTTATTTCTTCTCTTTATAAAGTTATTATGACAACCAGATAATAAAATGTAAAATATTAGTATATTACCTAAACTAGTAAGTGAAATGCTCAATAAATAAGAGGTATAACTACCATAAGGGCTATGTTGATAGTACCATTGATGCCATGAAGGTAAAAGGCAGGATAGACATTTGATATACTGTAAAGATAAGCAGGCTTTGGTGGCAAAGAATAGTAAAGAGCTATCTTTTATTTTTATTTCTAGGAGTTTGGAATTCGTGTGTGTGTGTGTGTGTGTGTGTGTGTGTGTAAAATGGTAGGAACTGGTAGGAAAATAATATTCTAGGATATATAAGACTAAAATAATATTGAATATGATTGTATAACAGTACTGCACTAGATATGAATATAATACATTACATACATTAGCCTCACTGCATGTAAAATTAGGATACAGATGTGAATCAAAGTAATCCAAGGATCATATGGTAGATAAGCAGTAGAATTGGAATTCTAATAATCTAGGATTATCTGCCTGTAAGGTTTATGCCTTTACAAGTAAATCTGAATGAAAGAAAAGATTTGCTATGATTATTCTTAAAAATGAGATATGCACAAGAGTTATTTTCAGGAAGGTATGTTTTAAAACTTTCTCAAACAGGCTTAAATACACACACACACATCAATTCTAGTCATGAAGCATCCAATGGTATCCCTCCAATAATCATTTTTATAAGAAAATTTATTGCAAAAAATGTTAGAAATTTTAGTCAGATCATTTCTGTTCTTTGTGTAATCATTAAACATCTAACCTTTTTTGTTATTACTAAGTGCTACAACTTTTGGCTGGTTAATAGAAGTTTCAATTAATGGTGGTCGCATCTCTGCCATTTTCATCTCTTCATCAGAAGAAAGTTCTTCAGATTCCTATTTTAAAGAAAAGGGAAAAAATTTTATGAAAATCAAGAATACTAAGAACATGTCTAATGTCTAAAATTACCTTTTCATGGTAATAGTTGATGAAAGCCATGATATAACTTTTTTTTTTTTTGGTCAGCTGTGGGGCTTAAAGTCAGGGCCTGGGAACTGTCCCTGAGTCTCTTTGTGCCCAAGGCTACCACTTGAGCCACAGGACCACTTGCAGTTTCTTTTTTTTTTTGTTTTGGTTTTTTTTTTTTGAGTCCGGTTGTGGGGCCTGAACTCTGGGCCTGGGTGCTGTCCCTCAGCTCTTCAGCTCAAGGCTAGCGCTCTACCACTTGAGCCACAGCGCCACTTCTGGCTTTTTTCTTTTTGCTTATATGGTGCTGAGGAATCGAACCCAGGGCCTGAGACATGCAAGGCAAGCGCTCTATCACTGAGCCACCCTCCCAGCCCATCCACTTGCAGTTTTTGAGTGGTTAATTGCAGATAAGAATCTCCAGGGGATTTTTCTGCTGGGGCTGGCTTCGAACTGTGATCTAGCACCTGGCTAACTTTTTAAAGATATGGCAATAAAACTATAGTACTTACTAACAATATGCTAAATTACCTTGCACTACCTTCTGTAGTGACCATATTCAAGTATATAGTGATTACTATGTGTCTGTATTATGCTAGACAAACCAAAAGACTAGAACACATCCATCTCTACCCTTTGGGAAACGAGTTCAGTGATAGAGCCTCAACAAATTATCTCCCCAATTCATCTCTGTCTCTCTGTCCTTCCCACCTCCCTCACAAAACTTTTGTACTTACCCTCCCTTCCCATCTGTCTCTGTCTTTTTCCCTCATGCTGGTCCTGGGCTTGAACTCAGGGTTAGAGTTATTCCTTAGCTGCTTTGCTCAAGGCTAACACTCTACCAGTTGAACCATAGCTCTCCATCTGGCTTTTTGGTGGTGAATTGGAGATAAAAAGTCTCATAGACTTTCCTGACCATGCTGCTAGCTTTGAACCATAATCCTCAGATCTCAGCTTCCTGCATAGCTAGATTACAAGCATGGGGCAGCAAATTTCTTCTATTAAGAATAAATTTGGGGGGCTGGGAAGGTGGCTCAGTGGTAGAGTGCTTGCCTTGCATGCATGAGGCCCTGGGTTCGATTCCTCAGCACCACATAAACAAAAAGAAAAAAGCCGGAAGTGGCACTGTGGCTCAAGTGGTAGAGCGCTAGCCTTGAGCTGAAGAGCTGAGGGACAGTGCCCAGGCCCAGAGTTCAGGCCCCACGACTGGACTCCCCCCCCCAAAAAAAGAAAGAAGAATAAATTTGGCTGAGATCTGAGGATCGCAGTTCAAAGCTGGCTGGAGCAGAAAAGTCCGTGAGATTTCTTATCTCCAATAAATCACCCAAAACCGGAAGTGGCACCGTGGCTCAAGTGTTAGAGTGCTAGCCTTGAGCTGAAGAGCTGAGGGACAGCAACCAGGCCCAGAGTTCAAGACCCACGACCGACTAAATAAATTATTTATTTATTTATTTATTCCCTCGAGTATTTTCTTTCCTGGTTCCGAGGAATAATTCAGTAGACTGAGACAGTCTGATTTCAACATGAACTAATGAAAATTTTTATCTAATGTGAAGACAGAATTTTTATTGTTTTCTGTGATGTTCTAATATTTGGCAACTGTCTCAGACAGCAAAGAAAATGAACTGTGGGTCAATAATTACAAAAAGAATATAAGTATGAAATCAGATCTCTTCTGCAAGGTGTAAGTCATTCATAGATGAGCACTTTACAGCACTACAAGTATTCTATTAAAAAAAGCATGAAAGTTTGAGATGCTTAGTGTCATAATATCCTATAAAGATAGAGACCAGAAAATTATTTCAGAAAAAGGAGACAATGAGCATTTTTAGTTGCTATAGGCCATATAATCAGTTTCAAATTAACTATGCAATTTTAGAATAAAACAACATGCAAACAACTGAGTATGATAGTGTTCCAATAAATCTTTAGGCAAAGCTTAAATTGTATGTTAATTACAGAATATCTTTTTCTGATTTTTAATCAACTTTTAAAAAAGGTAAAGCTATTTTCAGCTTGCAAGTATTACAAAAATAGGTAGTGGGCTAGATTTAGGCCACAGGCTAAATTAGATTTGTCAACAATGTTCAAGACTGTGCTGCAATGGGAGCTGGATAGTACAGTAGGAAAATTAGGTAAATTCACTTAGTATTTAAGTGTGAATAAAGCAAATGACTTGTTGAGTAGAAAGAACTATGGAAATAAGAAAAGGTACCTGGCACCAGTGGAGGACGCCTTTAATCCTAACTACTAGAGAAAGCAACAGAATTACGGTTCTAAGGCAGTCTAGAGAGGAAAGTTCTAAGACTGTTACTTCCAATTAACTACCAAAAAGCTGGAAGTGAAAGTGTATTTCAAGTGGGAGAAAATCAGCCTTGAGTGAAAAAGCTGAGAGACAATGTTCAGACCATGGTTCAAGTTCCACTACCAGAAAAGGTAAAACTAATCAAGATGCACTGTACTCAGAAACTGGCATGTTGGGATGAAACCTCTTTGTACAAGTACTTAAAAATAAACCTATATATATATATATATATATATATATATATATATATATATATATATATACATATACATATACATACATACATATGGGAAGAAGCCCAGTGTGATGGCGCAAGTCTGAAATCCTAAAACTTTGGGAGGTAGAGTCCAGGAAAACATGGCTCAAGGCTTATCTTGGAATAAAATTTGCAAGACTTTATTTCAACCAATTATTGAGCACAGTGGTACAAGAGTATATTCTGAAAATAAGTGACTGGTGGGGTGGCTCAAGTGATAAAGGATTTGCTTAACAGTATGAGGTCCTGAATTAAATCCCCAGTAACACTAAAAAAAAAAAAAGAAGATAACTAGGTGAGATATTGGTAGAAAAGAATCTAGCAATTACCACAGATAATCATGTTTATCCTTAGACAATGGCAAATGGTAGCTGGTAAAGAGGAAAACAATTTCACAGAAGATTTGGAAATATCAAGACCTATATGTGGATAGTGAGAGAACACGAGAAGGAGGGAGGAATGGTCTACTTTAATCTTGGAAACCTGCAACACTTATACTGCTGACTACACTTTCGTGAACATATGTTTACACATGAGCTTTTGGTAACTGTAATTCCTAAATCTCCTCCCATCCTTTGTCTCTGTGGCTAATGTCAACGAATAATTCAGTTAAGCCTATGGTTGTTGCGGGTTTTGTGCTGTTGTTGTTTATGTTTTACTTTTCTAATTCTTTCCCCTTGGCTATGGCATTTTCGCCTATGGTTATGCTTGCAATAAATAATTTTTTTTAATTTAATTTTATTTTATTTGAGAACATACTGTACAGAGGGTAATTTTATAATTTATAATCTAGCTTGATTGAGCTAAAAATCCACATTTGATTTGGAGTTGACTTAGTAATGGTCTTGGCTGTTGCTCAGTTCTATATTCTAAAAGTAAACTATTAACAGCATCACCAACCTAATTAGTAATGATTATGGGATTGTTCCCTCTCTTTTTTTATTATTATAAAGATGATATACAAAGGGGTTGCAGTTACAGAGTAAGGTAACAAGTACATTTCTTTTTGGACACTGTCATCACTTTATTCTCTGATTCCCAGTTTTTCCCTTCCATCTGACAACTTGTATAGATTGTTTTCAATATATTGTCTAGTGAGTACCACTGCTGCATTTTCTTCTCCCTTCATCACAGCAAGAAATATCAGCCAGCTCTTTCGTTCCCACCTCTTTCCCAGCTCTTTCTCAGCTCTCTCTTCTCTTTTCTAGCTCTTTCTCAGCTCTTTCCCAGGTCTTTCCCAGCCCCGTGGAGGGCCAACATGGCCTGGTGCCAGCCAGAACGATGAATAAACCTACCCCTTACCTGAATACCACGTGCGTGGTGCTGTTCTTACTCGGCTTCCTCTTTTTAAAAACCTAACATAAAGGGTGCCACGACCCGGGAAGGGCTTAAAGTCAGGATAGGTGGGATTCCTCTCCATTTTTTTTTCTCTTTTTTTTTGTTTTTCCCTTTTTGCTCTGAGGAATACCCACAGTTCTGACGGCCTTTTGCGAACCCATCTGTCTGCTGCGGACACAGCACATTGATACCATTGCTGGCCTTCACATCCATGTCCACACCACTTCTCTACTCTGGTGAGTGAAACTACTCTCTACGGTTCTCTGTTGCTCAGTCTCTGTCCAGACGTGGCACCATGCCAGAGAGCTCCTACGGCCTTTAGCAGAAAGGCGGGTCACTTCTGAAGCGGAGGACACTTGGTTTTGGGGGCTTGGCCATTGCTCTCTAGAGGGCTCTGGGGGAAGTCGGGATAAAATATTAAAAAAAAAAAAAAAAAAAGAAATATCAGCCAGAGACTGGTGGCTCATGCCTGTAATCCTGGGTACTCAGGAGGTCCCGATTTGAGAATGGAAGTTTGAAGGCAGCCTAAGCAGAAAAACTCCCATGAGACTCTTTCCAATTAACCACTCAAAAACCTGAAGTAGAGCCATGGCTCAAAGTGGTAGAGTGCTAGTCTTGAGCAAAAGAGCTCAGAGACAGTGCCCAGGACCTGAGTTCAAGCCCCCAAGCGCGCGCATGGGCACGCACGCACGCAAACACGTGGGCGCGCGTGTGCGCGCGCGCGGAAGAAAAAGGGGGGGGGGGGAAGAAAAAGAAGTTATCTACACACTCCAGATCCTGGAATACTTGCAAAACTAACTTTCAGCTCCTGCTTATTGATGTTTATATTCCTAAAACCATAGGACAATTCAGTAGCAATTTTAACTCTAACACACAGATTTATCACAGTAATACTCAGGACTGAACCTATCCTATTGATTTTATTTCATATGCTGCCTGTAACAATTTAATCAGATGGAACATGTGCTTTTTCCTATTTTCAAATGCTACTCTTTTGCTCTCAGACCATCCACATTTCATTCAGTTCTCTTATTCTGTCAACTGACATCTTCCATAAATAGGTCAAGGAAGTAGAGCTGTGTCTCAAAAGTGGTAGAGTGCTAGCCTTGAGCAAAAAAGTTCAGTGATAGCACTCAGGCCCTCAGCTCAAACCCCATGACCAACAAAAATAAACAAACCAACCAGGTCAAAAGCCTCATTCTCATTAAAGCATCCATGCATGTTTATAGCTAAGGAAAAAAAAAAATCTCTCGTCTAAATTTCTTTAACACTTAATAATTTTCTTACATACTTAGCACAGTTCAATCTCTTTTTTGTGGGGGGGGGGGGCTGCGGGTGGTCCTGGGGCTTGAGCCACAAGGCCATTTTCTGGCCTTTTCATAGTAGTTTATTGGAGATATGAGTCTCCTGACCCAATCCAACAACGAGATGAACAAGATGCTATGCCGAAAAACGAACTTTACAACTTTGGCAAGGGGGTGGTGGTGGGGGTGAGTGGGGAGTGTGGTCATGGAGATGGGAGGTCAAGGATGGTAGGGGGGGAAAAAAGGAGGAGGTAACAATGCTTGATAAGAAATGTACTCATTACCTTGCTCATATAATTGTAACCCCTCTGTATGGTATTTTCACAATAAAAAAGTTATTAAAAAAAGTCTCCTGGACTTTCCTGCCTGGGCTGGCTTTGAACCACAGTCCTCAGATCTCCATCTCCTGATAAGCTAGGATTGCTGGCATGAGCCACAGGCACCTGGCTTCAATCTTTTTTTGTTGTTGTTGTTGGTCTTGGGGCTTGAACTCATCAGGGCCTAGGGACTGTCCTGGAGCTTTTGTGATCAATGTTAGCACTTCACCATTTTAGCACAGTTCTGCTTCTGGCTTTTTTTTTGGGTGCTTAACTGAAGGTAAGAGTTTCATGGACTTTCCTTCCTAGGCTGGCTTCAAACCTCAATCCTTGTATCTCAGCTTCTTGAGTTGTTAGGATTACACAAGCCTCAAGCACCTAGCCACAATCCAATCTTGATTGAATTTACAACCATTACCTATAAACATAGTACGTAAATATAAAATTACATGAACAAATTTGCTATGGAAAAAAAGCCGGGCGCCAGTGGCTCACGCTTCTAATCCTAACTACTCAGAAGGCTGAGATCTGAGGATCATGGTTCAAAACCAGCCCAGGCAGGACCATCTGTGAGACTCTTTATTTCCAATTAACCACCAGAAAACTAGAAGTAGTGCTGTGGCTCAAGTGGTAGAGTGCTAGCCTTGACCTGAAGAGCTCAGAGACTGCCTAGGCCCAGAGTTCAAGTCGGGAGGGGAGGGGAGGGGAGGGAGGGGAGGGGAGGGGAGGGGAAGGGAGGGGAGGCAGGAAGGCAGGCAGGCAGGAGAAAAGAAATAACCAACCCTTTGGGGTTGGAGGCATGGCTCAGTTGGTAGGATGCTAGCTAATGAACTCATCAGGCACCAAATTCAAGTCCCAGTTTCATACCAAAAAAGAAAGGACAGGAAAGGCAGAGTAAAGAAACGTTGTTCACCCATTAACTTTTTCAGACTATGCTAGCTGCAATGCATACCACAGTGTACTATGTAACTTACCTGTCTAAAACACATTCAAAAGTCATGTAGTCCTTTCCTTCCTGTAGCAGATATTAGCTCACAGGATAACCATGAAAATAAATGGTATACTTTGAATTCCCTCAGATTTATGAGAAATACGGTATATTACTGTTTCTAGACCCAATGATGTCTAAAAGAATATCCCACAAGGATGGAGACATTGTCTGTGCAATGTATGCTAACAGTAGCCACAAATTCGTCAAATATGTCTACAGACCATCCAAAATGTGGTTGTGTAACTGAGACAATGTCTTAAACTACTTATAGCTAAGTACTGAACATTGTGGCTGTAATTATTTATATTAGAAGTTGCAGCTTCATTACTTTATGGTATGATTGTTTACCAGTTCCCTAACAGTTTCTGTATGTTCTAGTAAATCCTACTCTTACACTCAAGACAACTGAAAATACAAATCCAGATAAAAACTTCTTTGAAAATTATCTGCAGCCTTATTCATTATAGCTGAAAAGTGAAAATAAACCCAAGTGTCCAATTGAAAAATAACATGACATATACATACAATGAAATATTACATGGCCATAAAAAACAGGTAGCACTAAAAGATGCTACAATAAACTTGAAGGCAATATGCTAATTAAAAAAAAAGAACGTACTTACAAAAGACCACATACTTATGATTTCATTTATACAAAATATAAAGGATAGGTAAATCTGTAGAGACATATAAAGTAGATTTTTGGTTTCTTAGGGCTAAGGGGGATAGAGACTGAGGAGTAACAGTAAAGTAAACGTATTTCTTCCCAAGATTATAGCAATACTCCAACAGTAGTGATAGCTGCACAACGATCTAAAACTTTAAGTGGGTTACTGTACAGGATGTGAGTTATCTCAATAAAGCTATTTATTTTAAACATGAGCTGTCAATGATTCACTAGAACACAAAGTTTTAAGAGATCAAAAACTTCACATATAATGATAAGTGCTTAAATAAGTAAAATGAATGAATGTACTTATACCAGCTTTTATTCTTTTTTTGGGGGGTCCGGTTGTGGGGCCTGAACTCTGAGCTGGGCACTGTCCCTCAGCTCTTCAGCTCAAGGCTAGTGCTCTACCACTTGAGCCACAGTGCCACTTCCGGCTTTTTTCTTTTTGCTAATGTGGTGCTGAGGAATCTAACCCAGTGTCTCATGCGTGCATGGCAAGTGCTCTACCACTGAGCCACCTTCCCAGCCCCCAGCTTTTATTCTTCTCACTGCTTTTTCCTCCTTTTATTTTTGTTGTGCTAGCCTTGCACATACTATGTAAGTACTCTATCACGAGCTACATCTCTAGCCCTTTTTAATGTATAGAAATAAAGGGTGGAAGATATAGCTCAGTTGGTAAAAACACTTATCAAACATGCCCAGAATCAATGCCACAAAAATTTTAATTTAGAAAATAATTAAAAGCAACTATAAGCTGAGTGCTAGTGGCTCATACCAGTAATCCTAGATAGTCAGGAGGCTGAGATCTGAAGATTGCAGTTCAAAGCTGCCTGGGCCTGAAAGTCTGTAGGACTCACTTCCAATGAACTACCAAAAAGCTATAATGAGAATTGTGGGGCTAGGAAGGTGGCTCAGTGATAGAGTGTTTGCCTTGCATGCATGAGGCCCTGGGTTCGATTCCTCAGTACCACATAAGCAGAAAGTGCTGAAAGTGGCGCTGTGGCTCAAGTGGTAAAGCTTTAGCCTTGAGCTGAAGAGTTGAGGGACAGCACCCAGGCTCAGAGTTCAAGCCCCCATAACCAGCAAAAAAAAGGAATGTGGCTCAAATATTAGCCTTGATCAGAGAAATTTAGGAACAAGGACAGTGCCCAGGCCCTTTAGGTCAAGTCCTAGGACAGGCAACCAAAAATAAGAAAACCATTATAAGTATGTATTTTACAGTATAAATAGACCATAATCAAACTCATTTAGTAGTTAAATCTCTGTGTACAAGGAGTATGTAAACTCTAAGTTCAAAATGACAAATAGGCAATATTTTAGCAAATTTCTGAATGATAAATTCATTAACCTATTTTCTACAATAATATCTTTATATAGCAACATTAAACATACTAAAAATTCTTGTAACTACTCTGGAATAATCATGAAATCATACCTCAAAAACATCATCATGGTTAACAATATGCTTCAAGTTTTCCAAGGCTTTCACATTTGCAGTCTGTGGTAAATTCTCAGGACTGTTCTCAGCTTCGGGTTCACTGATCTTCTGGACAGAGTTTCCTATCATATACTTTTCTCTATCATCGACTTTACTATTTACTGGTGTTGTACTTTCTACAGTCTAGGTAAAAGAAAAGATAAAGACCTCATATCCTTTAAGTTTTATATCTATTTTTACATGAAAGTTCAGATAAAAAAATTAAGTAATATATCACCTTAAGCTTAGATGAATCATAAACTGTAATCACCCATAGATAGTAATGCCCATTTTGGGACGTAAAGACCTGTGAACTACATGAAAATTTTAAGATAGAAAAAAATATTTTCCTTGCAGAAGTGGCAAGCTGGTAAGGACACATGAGTCACTAAGCTCAGCACACTCAACAAAGGATACTTAAAAGTGTGCTCTGCTAATAGTGCAACAAATAGTAAAGGACATGATAAAACTTTTGTTTCAGTGGTACCATGTGCATGGTAAGTTTATTAAAGGAATATTCAACTTAAGAGATTTATGAAAGTGAATGCCCTATGTCATAGAAATTACACTAAAAATTAGTGGATTAGTATTACTAAAATTGAGAGAAAAGAATATTTTCTTAATGATTTTTTTTTGTTAATCATCTTATTCTGTGTCAAACAATGATTTTCTTTTTTTTTCCTTTTTTTTTTTTTTTTAATCAGTTGTGGGGCTTGAACTCTAGGCCTGGGTGCTGTCCCTCAGCTCGTCATCTCAAGGTGAATGCTCTACCACTTGAGCCACAGCACCACTTCCAGTTTTTTGAGTGGTTTTTTTGGAGGTAAGAGTATCATGTACTTTCCTGCCCAGGCTGGCTTTGAACCACGATCCTCAGATCTCAGTCTCCTGAGTTAGCTAGGATTTCAGGTGTGAGCAACCTCCTGGCTAGACAATGATTTTCTAATGCTGACATATCCTAACATTCTGGACAGTCAATGCTTGAGAATAACAGAATAATTAGGGAGTTTACTGAGCTTACCATCCAGATCAGGCAGCAGAGAACATAATCATAAAATAAAGTACATTTACTGTATACAGTGACTATTTTACCAATACTTAAAGTTTAAAAAATAACTCGAAATGGCTTTAGTCAATTATTTTGAATTCAGTTTTCTAACCTTCACACCCACATCTTTATTTGCAACTTGCTGATCTTCATGTGGTTTCAAATCTCTCCCAGAATCTTCACTGGTTTCTTCATCTTTCAATCTATGTACAATGGTTTGTACAGTTTTGACCATATTCTTAAGCTCATCTGGATATGGTGTTGGATATCTTTTTAAATTTCCCTCCTAGAGAAATAAGTGAAATACAAAATATAAAATATTTCTAATGACAATCTCAGAATTTAATGTGCAATTTATCTGATTTGCTAGACATTGAATTCACTGTGGTAATTGTGAAGACATGATAGGTTCAGAAAGCATTTTAGGGTAAATAAATATGTGGTTTTAGCACAAAATAGTTAAAGACGCTATAGTAAATTTCAGTATCATAAAAGTTTTTAAAGTCAACTTAGTATTTTCCATTTGGAGATATATATTGGAAATACTGCCAAAAACTTGTCATCTGTTTGAAACAGGTATTATCAGAATACATGTAAAATTTAGACACATGGATACTTAGGTCTCAAGTACCAGAAACCAAACATTTCAAGGTCAATTTAATTACTATTTTATAGGCTTCAACTAATTTACACAGGGGCAAATAATTAACTTAAAAATAGGCTATATGGTATTCAAACAGTTACCCTCCTTCTCAAACCTATGAAGAATCGAAAAGTTTGTAACAAAGAATTGTTTATTTGTAGGATTTATGTACTTTGGGGCGTGCGTGCGTGCGTGCGTGCGTGTGCGTGTGTGTGTGTGTGTGTGTGTGTGTGTCCGGCTGGCCAGTCCTGGGGCTTGAACTCAGAGCCTAGGTACTTTTTTTTTTGCCTGACTTGTACACTACCATTTGAACCACAGTTCTACTTGCCATGTTTTTTTTCTGGTGGTTAACTGGAGGTAAGCCTCATAAACTTTATTGCATAAACTTTGCCAAATTCCTCGTATCTCAGTCCCCTGAGTAGGATTATAGGCATGAGCCACTAGTACCCAGCTTATAAATATATATATTTAAGGAAAAGCATAATCACTACAAATAGGGCAAACAGAACGAACTACAAAATCCTGAAGTTCAATTTTTAAAAAAGACCATCAAAACATTAAAGTTCTCCCAAGGCTTTTGATGCTAGGCAAGTTTTTCACCACTTGATATAATTTTATACTGCTCTCATATGTGGAATATTTAAATCAATAAGTGACTTACGAACAAAGAATAAATCTAGTAAGTCTTTGTAAATAAAAAACAACATAGTATAGGCACAGATTACACTATTTAAATATCAGTAAACCTGTCTGAAGTTTGAAAGAAAACTAACAAACTCACCCTGGGAGGTGCTTCCCTTTCGTCTTTGTCTTCATCACATTCAAAAGCTACCTGGGCCCGCTGTTTCCTCTGTTCTTCCCACAAGGAAGGATTAAAACTTTCATTATCTGATATGAACATAACTAGAGAAAGGAAAAAAAAACAAGATTATATTTTACCGTAATTACAGAAAACTATTATTTACTCATAAGTTTCATTTTAAGTTATATTCATCACAAGTCTGTCAGATAAAGCTGGTCAATGTCAGCAATAAATCTTAGGGTATATGCAGGCTTTGATTTTAAGATTTTTTTTTTTTACAGGCCAATCACATCATTCTTCCATCTTCCAGGAAGCTTGTCTTATTTTACTACCAAAAATGGTTGCTAAAACACTACAGATAATCTAGTTTTATGCAGTATATCATGATACTACTGTAACTAAGTCCTTTCATTCAAGCTTTTCATTTTTGCATCTTCCTAGTACCAATAGTTTAGTATTTATAGAGGAATAAAGAAGTTTGAAGATAGCTGGCCACTGTCATCCTAGCTATTCAGGAGTCAGAGATCTGAGGATCGTGATTCAAAGTCAGGGGCAGGAAAGTCCATGACACTCATCTCCAATTAAACACACACAGACACACACAGACACACACACACAACACACACACACACACACACACACACACACACACACACACAAAAGCTGGAAAAGTGAAGCTCTTAGCTGAAGTGATAGAGTGTTAGCCTTGAGCAAAAAACTCAGGGACAGTGCCTAGGCCCTGAGTTCAAGCCCCAAGACCAGCATATACAGGAAAAAAGTTTGATTGAGTTATTTTTATTTAAAAAAAAGCATTACTCTGGGCTAGAAAGTATGGCTCAAGTGGCCTGGCAAGCACAGGCCGAGTTCACATTCCAGTATCGCCATCAAAAACAAAAATAAGGATTACTCTAACGGCATTTTATTATGTCTTTGTATTAAATATTATACATAATATAAACTATACATACTAAGTAATGAAGTACAATATATTTTCTATGTAATGGTGTAAAGAAAATGGGAATTTTTACTAACTTACATATCTTAGTATCAGATAATATTTAAAAAAGATTTAACAAGCCTGAGGAATTTTGTGCTATTACTAGACATCTAAAAACTTTAAAATAATGCATTTAACTAGTATGTATCACCCTACAAAAATTACGCAATACAAAATGAAAGCACAACTTGCTGCCTATTAAAAGAAAATGACTATTCTTACTACTCAAAACAAAGAGACTAAAAGCACCCAAAAGTAGCTAAAAACAGAAATTCCTGGAATTATCAAATATAGTCAAATTAAACATTTACATAGAGCATATCCAAAAAATTCAAATTATCATTTATATTAAGACTGTTTTAGCTCTTTACACTTTTAAAAACCTCAAATCCAGATTAAGAATGCTATGAAACAAGTATGAACAATAAAAATGGGACATTAAAAAAAAATCGATTTATTTAGCTCATTTACTTAACTGATTTTGCCAATACTGGGCTTGAATTCAAGGCCTGATAATGCCCCTGAGCTTTTTTGCTCTACCACTTGAACCACATCTACATTTCTGGCTTTCTGGAACTTAATGGGAGACAAAAGTCTCCCTGACTTTTCTACCGGGGCTGGCTTTGAACCACCATACTCAGATGATAGCCTCCTGAGTAGCCAGGATTATAGGCATAAAACGTGGGCACCCAATTGTTTGTTTGTTTTTAAGACAGGGTCTAACCATATAGTCGAAGATGGCCTGGAATTTGAGATCCTTCTGGCTCACCCTCCAAGCACTGGGATTATAGACATGTGATACCGCAATAAAGAGTGAGTTCTTTTTTAACTTGATGAACATGTACTTGATGAATTAGACTTTTTGTTTAAAATAAGAGTGGGATGTAGTTCAAACTTCTGCTGACGATTTGTCTTATCATTAGAAAAGCAAACAGAGATGGATAGTTCTCAACAAAGTCTATTTCTATGATTCATAAAATTCTCCACGTCGTGGGTAGTAATTTGTTACCAGCCAGTCCCAAAATATGCAAGTGTGCTAGATTATGCTGAAGTAATTTTATACCAAAATTAATTTTGAATCCTAGACAGAGAAAGTAAACTCTGACCATGCCTCTCATTCTTACCAACTTCTTACACCTACACTTCTAACTTGTTTGTATAAATCACACATCTTTGAAATTTAGGACACCAGGAAATTATTTCCTACTCATCTTAGACACCAACAGTTGAATATGTAACTGAGGATCCCAGCATCAGACTGCACATTTTCTCACCCAAGACTTGCCAATATCCTGAATGATTTCAATCTGTGATAATCTCTCTCAACATTTTAATTTAATAATTCCTTGATGTCTTCAATTACAATGTTCATCTACACATCAGCTGAGTCATTGATAATCATAGTCATACTCAAGACTTTGGTTCCATTTAGTTTTCTACCTCTTTGACCATCACACCTGTCCTTCAAATAATTTGCTTCCTTATTGCAGATAACTTGCAGTCTTAGTCACAACTTTTTTCCCTATAAAAATACTCCAAGTTTACTTCCTTCTCTAGAAAAGCTGAGACATCATGATAAACTACCATTACGACTTCAAATTTGCCTCCACAGGCAAAAGGCTTTCATATCTTAGTAGAAATTTAATAAAAAACCCTCAGGCTAATAATTCTCCAACATCTGTTCTCCAAGCTATAAACTCTTGTATGATACATACAATCCTTTCTTCTTAAGACTAAGGAATGGGGCTGGGAAGGTGGCTCAGTGGTAGAGCGCTTGCCTTGCATGCATGAGGCCCTGGGTTTGATTACTCAGCACCACATAAGCAAAAAGAATAAAGCTGGAAGTGGCGCTGTGGCTCAAGTGGTAGAGTGCTAGCCTTGAGCTGAAGAGCTGAGGTACAGCGCCCAGGCCCAGAGTTCAGGCCCCATGACTGGAGGCCCCCCCCCCAAAAAAAAGACTAAGGAATGCCTCTATGTAAGCCCAAAACTTTTATTCTTTCAAACTTATTCATCACGATCTTTGTTAACAATCTTCAAGGCAAGAGATTTTGTATGTACTTATCTCTAACATAGTGCTTGTTATACAGGTGAGTAGTGAAAATTAAAGTAAATGTGAACAAAGTGTGGATTTTTCCCAAGTTAGTATAAAACAACAACTTAAGAATAATATATAGAGTCTGAATCATGAGATTCAGAGAATGAGAATAAAATAAATGCGTTTCTACAACTTCAAAGGAAATTCATCTTACAACATCGATGTAGTTTCTGAGTCAGGATTGTGAGTTTATTTTGTCCAGTGTTCTCCTTATATATACTGTAATGCATTCAGTGTTTTCACTCACAGTGAGATAGATGGGGATGTCATAAACAAAGAACTACTAAAAGTGATACATGGGGCTGGGAAGGTGGCTCAGTGGTAGGGAGCTTGCCTTGCATTCTTGAGGCCCTGGATTCAATCCTCAGTACCACATAAGCAGAAAAAGCCACAAGTGGCTCTGTGCCTCAGGTGGTAAGAGTGCTAGCCTTAAGCTAAAGAGCTGAGGGACAGTGCCCAGGCTCAGAGTTCAGGCCCCATTACCGACAAAAAAAAAAAAAAAAAGTGATACATGAACTCTAAGAGGACTTAAAACATCCTGATTGATTCTTGTATTGCACTTGATTACACAAGTCACCAGACTCTTCAACCTTACAACAAATCTCAAAATAAAAACTCATTGTCAAGTTGTTTCTACTTGTACTCTTTTGATCTGAAATGAACTTCTTGCCTGAACTACGATTTAAGAAGTAGGAATATTTGGGTGCTGTAATCCAAGCTACTCAGGAGGCAGAGAATTGTGGGTTGAGGTAAACCCAGACAAAAAGTTTGAGAGGCCTTATCTTAACCAAGATCTAGTTACAGTGGCATATGCTTATTATCCCAGCTACACTAAGAACAGGAGGATCATAATTCAAGGACAGCCCAGGGAAAAAAGTTACTGAGATCCCCACGTCAAAAGAAATATCTGGGTTTGTGTCTGATATGCATCTGTCATCTGGTGTGGTAGTGTGCAGAAAGCACAAATAGCAATCTAGGCCAGTTCAGGCAAAAATAGAAATCTTATCTCATAAATACTGATCAAAAAAGGGATTGAGGTATGGCTCAAGCAGTAGAGTACTTGCCTAGCAAGCAAAAACCCCTGAATTTAAACCTGTACAGTTAAAAAAAAAAAACACAAAAAAACAAAGGAAGAATATGAATGAAATAAACTGAACTGACAGAAAGGGAAAACAAGGGCAGAAGTATTTAAATCATGATCAAGGTATGTAAAGGCTTATAATAAAAGTTTATAAAGAACAGCAAGGAACACTTCTAAAAAGACAATGAGTATTTCAAGTTGTAAGTCAGAGGCAACTGATAACAAACAGTATATATATTCTAAGATATTGTAAAGATGGGAAGTTGTGAATATAAAGTACCCAGTCTCAAATTGGCTATTATGTTAACATTTTTATGGCAGGCTTAACAGTTTCAAGGTAATAAACAAAAACTTATATAACTTGTTTCTGTAACTAGTGATAATAGAAAACTTTCTATCCTATCTCCTCCATTCTTTTCTTGAGACATGTAGGATAGGCTGATTTCACACTTAAAATCCTTCTGCCTCAGCATCCTAGGGCTGGAATTAGAGATGTGCATAACTATGCTGGCTTATTTCTTACTTTGTTATTGTTGTTTTTTTTCTTTTGTGCCAGTACCAGGGCTTGAACTCAGGACCTTCTGCTTTCACTTGGCTTTTTCACTCATTGATGCTCTACCATGTGAGCTATGT
Organism: Dipodomys spectabilis; assembly: GCF_019054845.1. Classification (NCBI taxonomy): domain Eukaryota; kingdom Metazoa; phylum Chordata; class Mammalia; order Rodentia; family Heteromyidae; genus Dipodomys; species Dipodomys spectabilis. The sequence continues at coordinate 24,532,978 of NW_024870817.1, read as the reverse complement.
CTCCAGTCCAGTCTATTTTTTATGATGATGGTATAGTTGTACAAAGGTTTCCATTCCATAAGACAGGTTATGAATACAAAGCATCTTGGTCAATGTCATTCCTTCCATCTTTCTCATTTTCCCTTCCCATTCCTACCCTAAAGCTATAGTTCAATTTTTACATACTGTACACTAAATATAATGACTGTATTTGCTCACTCTTCTTCCATTCTTGTTCCACCCCCTCTACCACCAGGGTCCTTCCCCTAACTTGAACATGTTTCCATTTCCTGGTTTATTTCTTATTTTTTTAAGAGAAAAAGGATTATTTCATAAGGTGTTGTTTCATGGGCATATTTGATAATATTTATTTAGATGTAGTAGCTTTTGATAATGAATTTGAAGTTCAGGTTTGTGAAATGTTACATGTAAAAGGTTTCATTGTAAGCCAGGTGCCTGTAGTTCATTCCTGTAGGATTTGAGGATTGCAGTTCGAAGCCAGCCTGGACTCTTATCTCCAATAAACGACTAAACAGACAAGCAAACAAAGTGGAAGTGGCATTGTAGCTCAAGTGGTAGATAGCTCACCTGGAATAAAAGAAGCTCAGGGATAGTGCCCAGCCCCAGAGCTCAAGCCCCAGGTCTGGCAAAAAAAAAGAAAAAAAAAAAACTTCATTTTAAGGTCTATAAATAAAACTTTAAGAATTGGCTTGTAAAAGTAAGATTTCTATGCCAGTGGCTCATGCCTGTAACCCTGGCTGCTCAGAAGGTTTGAAGTCAGCTCAAGTAGAAATGTTCATGTATCTCTTATCTCCAACTAACTCTCAAAAACCCAGAAATGGAGCTGTGGCTTAAGTGTGCTAGCCTTGAGCCAAAACGCTCAGGGACAACACCCAGGTCCTGAGTTCAATCCCTATGACTGGCACCAAAAATAAAGACAAAAATATTCATCTCTAACTTTCAGATTTAAGTGAAATATAGAACTATACTTCCATACAAATATAAAACTGCTTAAAGTACCAGGCCTGATGTATTGTTTTATGTAAGTAATAATTTTAATTTAGAAATTAAAAGTCTAAATGATGCAAATTAACTACTAGTACAACATATGTGAATTATACTACTTGGATACACCATTAAAAGTTTTGTTTGACTTGGGACTCATATTTCAATTTTTCATCTTTGATCTCTAAAAATGGTTAATAGGAAATGGAAAGTATAAGTATCTTATAAACAACAATATGATCGGCTATATAGTATGTACAAATAAATGTTTACTTTTTTTTCTTTTTTGTGGTACTAGAGGCTGAGCACAGAGCCTACCATTTCAGTTATGTTCCATTCTGTAACTGTTCTTTGTTTTTGTTGGTTGTAGGACTTGAACTCTGGGCCTGGGCGCTGTCCCTCAGCTCTTCAGCTCAAGGCTAGCACTCTACCACTTAAGCCATAGTGCTACTTCTGGTTTTCTGGTGGTTTTTTGGAGAAAAGAGTCTCATGGACTTTCCTGCCCAGGATGGCTCTGAACTGTAATCCTCAGATCTCAGCCTCCTGAGTAGCTAGGATTAGAGGCATGAGCCACCAGTGCCTGGCTCCGTAACTGTTCTTTTATGTGGGAAGAGAGAATTGCTAATACTTAAAGAAAAGGAATGATTTCTTAGAGACTTAATGTCCTTTTCGCAAATGTGAAAAGCTGTTTCAGCAATGGGCCATGTAGTAAAACATTTTAAGCTTGGAGTGTCTGCTACTAATATGCAACTCTGATGACTCAAAGTGGACATAAACAATATGTAAATGATTAAATGTAGCTGTGTTCAAATGGAACCTTACACTTATTTCTAGATAAGAAATCCAAAGCTTAACTATTTAACCTGTCTGAAGAATATTTTATAAATTAAGAACACGATTATTTTATATTTTCTTCAGTGTTATATTTTCTTATATATTAAGACTTAAGTTTATGAGTAATTCAGACCATAGGTATTTTCACTTGCTTCAGAAAAAAGATGCAAACATATATTACAATCATGTATTTTAAGAATTATTTAAAATTCTAAGTCCCACAAACAGTAAAAAGTCTTGGCAACTTAAAATTCATTTAGCAATTTTGCTTTGATCAGGCAGTGTGTCTTTGTAAAAAAAATAAGTTTCTACCATTCTCAGTCCTTGGCTGCTAAGGAAACATGTAGTTTACACACACATTCAGACATAATACAACATATGTTAAAAACAACTGTTCCTTAGTCTTCAGACAAACTGTATAAAACAACTATAGAGTAATATTTATAGCTAGAGTTTTATAGCTCATCTTCTAATAATATACAGAATCCAAGGGTAGTATTACAAATATTTTCTGGTTCAGTACTTCTAATTACATACATTTAAAATGCAGTCTTACCATTTAATTAAATGTGGTTTTAAAACCAGAAATCTACAATTGAGGGTATCAGCAATTTGATTTAAAGGAATTTAAGGAAGCATATAATACACTTAAATCTCTTAAGTTCAATTGACTGTAATTCAAGAGATATTTCTTTATTTCCTCATTATTATGGGAGAACTTTTTTAATCAATATTTTAAAGTTCCAAAAAAATAGCAATGCCTTTGAGACTTAAGCTCTTCAACCCAAGGCTCTACCACTTGAGCCACAGTGCCACTTCCGGCTTTTTTTCTTTTTGCTTATGTGGTGCTGAGGAATCGAACCCAGGGCCTCGAGCATGCAAGGCAATAACTCTACCACTGAGCCACCTTCCCAACCCCTTCAATATTTGTTTTTAAAAAGAATCTTTGTTGCTGTTCTTCTTAATGTACTTATAATGTACTATGTGATTTTTTTTTTTGTTTCTTTTGTATGTTCCTCCCCCACAGTATAACTCGTTTTCACTGTATTTGAATCTGGTGCCTGCATCTTGTATATACACGTCACTTTTCTAATTTGGGGAGGGGAAGGGAAAAAACAAAATGCTTAAATAAGGATACAGGTTGACCCATAGTAACAATGAGATGTACAAGTCACTATGTTGAAAATGAGCTTTTACAACTTCAGTGGGAGGAAGGAGTGGCGGGAGTTGAGGAGGTGGAGAAGGAAGACATAGTAAGGGAAAAACAAAGGAGGAAGCAACAATGCTCAATAGAAAATGTACTCATTACCTTACTCATGTAACTGTAACCCTCTGTACAGTTATTTGTACAATAAAAAAGTATTAAAAAAAGAAATTCTTAAATTCCTACCATCCTCAGTCCTTGGCTGCTGAGGGAACATGTAGTTAGTAAGCACCATTTTCTGAGTCTCTGAATCAGTTTCTTTTTGAAGAGGTATCAGAGGTTTGGACTAGGGAAAGAAAATAAATGTTTAATCTTCAGAAGCAAAGACAAATCTAGCAATTCCTCTGCACAAAAACTCACCATATTTTACATAAGCAAGGTATAGGTTATAAAAACAAATCTAAATACATACCATAAAAAAACTTTAAGCACTGATTTGAAACATACAGAAAAAATGTTTTTTTTTTGTTTAAGGCAAATTCAGTGTTTTGTAGTGATCACTAAAATATTTCATATACCAGGTGCGCGCGCACACGCACACACACACACTCCAAGAATTACTTTATTACAATGTTTATTTAATAAAATTATAAAATAGGACTTTCTATTTTATGTTATTTTGCCTTCTCAGGTATTTATTTTGCAAAGATGCTTTTGGAAAAAATCATTTGGAAGGTTTAATCTATTTGAAAGTTTATTCTAGTAGCTAAAAGTAGAGTGCTTACAACAACCATTAAGCTATAAACTGCTTCTCTCTCCTCCTCCTGTTTCATCTCCGTAAACGGCACCATGTTACTCAGTGGTGGTGCCCCCAGGTATTGTAGACTTGGTTTTTTCTCAAGGTTTTTTTCCTCTTGACAAATACTTTAGGCTTAATTCTTAATATGCCCAATTATTTTTCAAACTTTTTCAGCTAAAATTTTCCCAATAAAAGCCTTGAGTAACTATAGGTAGGCAGAGGAATTATCCAGCCCACTCTTCTCACCATACTATTAGTTAATTCTTGTGAAAACCTGATAAACTATTCCTATCCTGTAATCTTACTATTGATCAAACATTCAAAACTTTGTGACCCCTTCTTTGTCTGCAATAAGCCAACTGGCAAACCTGGAACATTTTTCTTGACTTCCTAAAATAATGGGAAGGAGAAGTATCCTTTCCAAAGATACTGCTTCCCTGAAATCTCAAATATAGGATGATTATCCTCCTATAGACACCCCAAATCAGGAGGTGAAGACAGCATTTATAACACTGTGAGATCATTGCTGTTTTATTCTCAAATTTAAACTCCTATTCCTTTAAGATATATACACCTTTCCCCTACATTCCATTTCTTTTCTTATTAGCCATTGGCCTACTGGTAGAATTGATATTCAGGTTGATCATCCTCTAAAAAAATCTGTAATGTTCCAAAATGTGAAACATGTTGACTGCAATGTGGTGTCCTAAGTGGAGAATTTCACACCAGACCTCACAAGACATATCTCATGTCTAAAAGTATTATACAAAAATAGATCTCATTTGGTGAAAAGATGTAGAGTGAAGATAAGGTCTGGAGTTACATGGTAAAAAGAAAAATCAAAAGGATTTAAATAGTTTAGTGCTAGGATCAAATGAAAAGATCACTTAAGTTACATAAAATGTGGGTCAGAATGGATGTAATATGGCACTAAAAGTGTGGGCAATAATAGAGACAGAGACCTGCTACAATAGCATAAGTCAGGAAACTCAGTATTATCCAACAGAATTATAATGTGACACAAAACTGGGAGCCATAGCTGGGTGCAGGTGGCTCAAGCCTATAATCCTAGCTACTCAGAAGACTGAGATCTGAGGACTGTGGTTCAAACCCAGCCCAGGCAGGAAAAGTCTGTGAGACTCTTATCTCCAATCAAATACCAGTAAACTAGAAGTGGCACTGTGGCTCAAAGTGTAGAGCAATAGCCTTGAGTTTTAAAAATCTAGGGACAGAGGGCTGGGATGTAGCTCAGTGGCAAAGCGCTTGCTTAGCAAGTGCTACGTCCTGGGTTTGATTCCCAGTACCAAAAAAGAAAAGACAAAAAAAAAAAAAAATCCAGGGACAGTACCCAAACCCTGAGTTCAAGCCCAACAACCAATAAAAATAAATAAATAAAAAGGAAGCCATAGATAGTTTATAATTTTCTAGTTATTTTTTCTTTTTGCAGGGGAAAGGGGTTACTAGTTCTAAAGCTTGACCTCAGGCCTTGGGTACTATCCCTGAGATTTTCTGCTCAAGGCTATCAACTCTACCACTTAAGCCATAGCTCTACTTATGGTTTTTTGGTGATAAGTTGGTAATAAGAGTCCCACAGACTTTCCTGCCCCAACTGGCCTAGAACCACAATCCTCAGATCTCAGCCTTCTGAGTACCTAAGATTACAGTCGTGAGCCACTGACACCTAGCTGCTATACTTTTTTAAAAGGCAAAAAGATGGACTAGAAGAGGTAGTTTATGCCTGTAATCCCAGCTACTCAGGAGGTAGAGATCAAAAAGACAGTGTGTTGGTGTGATCCTCATCTCAACAAGACAGACATTCACACACAGTGAGAACAAAGGAGGACACTTTTACTAGAGGAATAGAAAGGCACGATGTCCTTGTGCATCTGATCATACAAAATAATTTATCAAAATGAACTCCAGGAAGTAGAAACAGGGTTTGGGGGAGGGGGGTTTGGCTGTTTTTGTTTTCTTTTATGTATTGTTTGTCTTTATGTCTTTGGGAGTATAAGAGGAGGCACAGAAATGGAGGGATAAAGAGTAAACAAATGCAGCAATGGTGCTCACTAGGCACTACATAGAAAAAGAACTATACAACTTGTGGATGGAATGGGAGGGAGATATGGAGAGAGCGAGGGCACAGATGACATTGCCCCAAAGGAAATGTACTCTTTGCCTGATTTATGGAACGCTAATGCCTCTGTTATTAGCATTTTCAAATACAAATACAAATAATAATAATAACAACAACAACAGATAGCTCTTTCTTAGTTGGCAATCTGGCTTGGACATAAAGCAAGACCTGGAAAATACCTTAAAGAAACTAAACAAGGGCTGGGAAGGTGGCTCAGTGGTAGAGCGCTTGCCTTGCATGCCTGAGGCCCTGGGTTCGATTCCTCAGCACCACATAAGCAGAAAGAAAAAAGCCGGAAGTGGCGCTGGGGCTCAAGTGGTAGTGCACTAGCCTTGAGCTGAAGAGCTGAGGGACAGCGCCCAGGCCCAGAGTTCAGGCCCCACGACCGGACCCAAAAAAAAAAAAAAAAAAAAAGAAACTAAACAAACAGGACTGGGCTGTAGCTCAAATGGTAAAGCACCTTCCTAACAAACACAGCCCCTGAGTTCAAACCTCAGTATCAACAAAAAAGAGGTTCAATACTCAGTACAGGAAAAAAAAAAAAGGTAAAATTATTTTAAGCTAAATATGGTGGGACATGCTTGCAAATCTCAGGTCTCAGGCAAGAGGATCATAAGTTTGAGGACAGTCTGGCTAGACTACATAGCAGGATCCTATCCCATCTACTCTGGAGATAATAGGATTTGATTTCAAGGCCAACCTGGGAGAAAGTTACCAAGATGCTGCTACTCAACAAATAAACTGGGGGCAACATCACATGCTTGCAATCCCGGTATATAGGAGGCACTGGTTAGAGTAACTGTGACTGAACTAACACGAAAAGCCCTATTTGAAAAATAACTTACTTTATATTTTGTTTGTACTAAGGATAAAAAAAATTCATACACTAATCTCACTTTGGATTTATTTTATGACACTAGTATTAGTGTATTGGACACTTCAAGACAATGTGAAAGATGGAAAACAGCCATTAAGAGAGGTGGCAGCAGGGATAAAGCAAAGTGCACTAACAACCAGGATATTCAGGTTCAGTAGGACTTAAGTGATGGATTGGACTGAAGTACAGATGAAACCATGGTTAAGGGTTACAGTCCCCACAACTTTGACTCATCACATAGTTCTTATTACTGACTTAAGGAACCCAAGAAAATCAATATTTGGAGCAGAAGGTATGCTCAATATCAGGTTGACTGAGACACCTGCATAGCAATGTCAAAGAGCCACCACACTATGTGAAATGCAGTTTAGGTGCTATACTGGATTGAAGACAGTGTTTCAAATAGAATGGAGAAAACAAGAGGGTCTCATGCAATTATGTAAGACACTGGGAGAAGAACTACACCTAAAGAGGAGACTTGAATAGTGAGAGATGAGCAGCAGAGAACGCTAAGACACCACACAGCACTCCCACCCCACTGCTCCTCCCACAATACTTGCTGATCACGCTCACCAAAGCTGTCAGTTTCTAGATCTTTGAACATACTCCTCACACTTTGTTCCTGACTTTGCTACCCTTTGCTGTCTTTTTGTTACACTTGCCTTAGCAAAACTGTAGACCAGATCATTCCAATGGTCTGTTTTCTCCATAACACATAGCTAAACAACTAGTATCACTACAAGTTTGACTTCTCAAACTTGTTCCTGTTCTCAACAGGAATGTCTAACAATTACTCCTGAAAGCATTATGTCCTTTTTTCCCATTACTATTTATAAATTTACTTCTTAGTTTATTTGAATCACAAGTTTGTAGTATTATTCCCAACAGCCAAGATAAAAAAAAAAAATCAACCCAACTGTCTATCAATGGATGAATGATGAATGAAGACAATTTAGTATATATACAAAGAGAAATATTCTTGTCTTTAGAAGAAGAAAATCTTGCCATTTGTAACAATATGGATGAACCTGGAGCACATTATACTAAGTGAAATAAGCCAGACACAGAAACGTAAGACAAATACCACATGTTGTCACTTAATGTGCATTCAAAAATAGAAGAACTCATAGAAAACAATAAAATAGTTAACAGAGGCTGTGGCAAGGGGTAGGAGAGAATATACTAGGCAAAGAACATAAAATTTCAGTTCAACAGGAAGAAGAAATTCAAGAGTTCTGCTATATACCATGGCAACTATCGTTAAAAATGATGTATTGTTTTTGTTGTTATTGTTGGTGATGTTTGTTTTTGCTTTGGGTTTTTTTGGGGGAGGGGCTCAGAAAGGGAGGAAGGAAGGGAAAATAAATGCAATAATGCTATTCAGTATACACTATGTGGAAAATGACCTATATAATTTGAGGACAGGTATGGGAGGGGGAAACTTGGGAGAAGTGAAAGAAGACATGACAATTGTCCAAAAAAACCCAAAAATACTCAATTTATGAAATGGTAACTTCTTTGCACAAACTTTAATTTTACTTAAAAATATAATACATTGTATTCTTGAAAAATGTAAGTAAATTTTAATGAACTCATCCCAAAAAACCACCAAATACATGGGATAATGATATTATAATTTGGCACTACTAAGTATGATTTCCTAATCTCTCTACATTTAAATGGGTTTAGAAACTAGGCAAGGTCCAAGTACATTTACTTTTTATAAACCAGTACCTGCATCATAAAAATTATTTTCTAAATATTTCTGAGATTTTACTTAATATAAACATACAATGCATTTTTCTATGTGCACCTATATGTATCTGCCTTTAATGATCAAGAGTGTACAGTTATATTGCATAATTGGAATTCCATTACGTTACAAAATCAGAATGCCCACCTGATTATCTGAGAGCCACATAGCAGTCAACTGCTGCAGTTTTGTAAAGCTAAAGGGCAAATGCTTTAATCTGCAGGGAAACAAACAAAAATTAAACTGTAAGATGAGAATATTTAAAAAGACTCCAAGTTGGAGCTGAAGATATAGATTAGAGCAGTAATTTAGCATGCACAAGACTCCTGGGTTCTATTCTCAGTACCATAAAAACAAATAAAACAAAACAAATAAAAGCTAAATCTAATGGTTTTCTAAACAATGCTATAACGTGGTATATGCAAACAGAATGAAAAGGAGAGAAAAGCCCAATATCGTCTTTGTATAGAATGTAAGATAATCAAATTTTACAAACAATTTTTCAATTTAATCAATTCAGCAAGCAAAAAATGAATAATCTAGTTACTTCAAATATTATCTGATCTGTTAAGTTGGGTTTCTGTTGGTCATGACTACAATTCTAGCTACTCAGGAGGCTGAGGACTAAAGATCCTGGTGCAGTGACAACCCAGGTAGGAAAGTCATCAGATTCTTATCTCCAATTAACCACAACACAGACTGACAGACAGACAGACAGACAGACAGACAGACAGACAGACAGAGACAGATATACACACAGACAAAGTTGGAAGTGAAGCTGTGGCTCAAAAGTGGTAGAATACTAGCCTTGAACAAAAAAGCTCAGGGAGCAGGGACAGTGCTCAGGCCTTGAGTTCAACCTCCAGGACTGGCACTCGTGTGCTAATCCACACACACTCACAAATAATCTGTTAAACAATAACTGCCAGTTGTCTGCCTTATAAGAAAGACAAGGACACATTAAGCAATAAAATTGCTTTTGATTATTTATTTGTATTAACAGAACCATCTGTTAAAGAAAGCATTCCTAAAGATAGTCTGTTATAAAAACTGTAATACTCTATTTTCTGTGAGCCAGTACTTAAATAGTCAAGGTGACTATTTTAAGATAATAAGTAAAAACAAAGAAACATATTTATTAGAATGTTAAATTAAAATCGTATCATATTTAAACAGTGTCTCTTCAACTTTGCTATTTTAGGTCTCACTAGTTTCTACTACGCCAACCTTTCAAGGCAATTTGTCAGAACCTAGTGCACTAGTTTGGGAAAAATATAAAGTAAGAAGAGACTTAATAAGAAAGTATTTTTAAAAAATGAATCAATATACATTAGAGTATTTAAAACTCTACAAATTTTATGAACATGAAATATGAGATTTAAAATTTTTGACCTAGAACAGAAATACCGGTTGTGCTATTATTTCATAGGATTGTTTTGAAGCTCTCCTAAGATATTATGAAAGTAGTAAAAGACTCTACAAATGGCCTTTACCATTCTCAGTATCTTCACCTCAGGAACAGTTATGAACACTGTTTCTAATGTAAATCCTATTCCAATTCAGCAGTCCTAGTGATTAATTTGACATTGACATTCTGGCTCTGTAGCCCAAGCTGAAAGAATGCCCAGAATAGTATAAGCAATAGACTAAATTCAAATATTGCTTTGTTTAATAATACTATGGAAGGGGCAGATCTGACTTTAGGAATGATTAAAGGTTTATTATAAAAAGAGAATTGGGCTGAATATATATGGATTCAAAATGAACAGTGAAAACCACAGCATGATAAAATCACAGCAGACACAATAAAAATCTTTGTTTAAAAAAATTTCAAATATACATGAAACAAACAACCATCAACTAATCACCTTTCACATGAAACTTTAATTTCAGTCAATGTATTCTATAAACTAACTGAAAAATGTGGTATTACACACCTATTGTCACTTAAATTAATGACTTTCAATTTTTGCATATCACCCATTTCTTCAGGAAGTGTCTCAAGCTTATTAGAATGGAGAAACAACACAGTTATATTTTTCCAGTTTCCAATCTGAAAGAGAAATATAAATGAGATAAAAAATATGGTCTGTAAGTTAGTGAGATAGAAATATTACATATAAAAGCTATGAATAGCATTTTCATTTATAAAAATAACTTTAATTATATGTACTGAAATATTTAGGAATATCTCCCCCAAATTAACATAGCTAATAACTAGTCAGGAAATAATTAACAAGTTACTTTAGGAAGGAAATATTAAAATAACACTGAATAGCTAAACTAAATTAGAAAAAGGCAAAGAGATAAAAGTAGAAAACTTTACAGTACCTCTGGGGGTAACTGTTGTAAGTAATTATGATCTGCAGCAAAGGTTCTTATATTAGTAAGCTGTCCAACTGATGAAGGCAAAGCTTCAATTTCATTGAAACTACAATCCAGTTCTTCTATTGATATTAACCTTTAATTATCAATGGAAATACATTTTATTTTAAAAATATTTTCTATATATAATCCAAAATTTAAGCACATGTAAATATTTGGGCCTGATTTTAACAAACTATATGAAATTTCATAAAGTTAAACTTTATCAATAATAACTTCACCAATAATGTCTATCTTTATTTTTATTATAAAATATCCAACATATATTCCAATTACTTATTTAAATGTTTATGGAATTTCCTTTATATTTTATGTAAACATCTGAAAATATATACATAAGCTGAATTAAAATTAAAATTTTTTCTTTCTTTTAAATCTTTTTCTTATTTTTTTTCCTGAACTTCCAAATCGGGTATAAGAGGATTACAATTTAACAACACCTAGGTGTTGATGCTTCTTGATCAGTAACCTCTTCCATTATAAAAATACAATTCTCAAAGTCTATACATTTAAAACTTAAAAAAAAAAACTTACCCTCCTATAGAGTCTGGTAGATACATTAACTGGTTTTCATCTATTTTAAGAGTTGTAACATTCTTCAATGAACCTATTGAGAACAACATATAAAACTTCAGTTCAAACTAGAAAGCAAGTCCAACAATCAATGTGAGATACTTCATTGACAAAAATTAGAACTTTACCAAGCCAACCTATCTAAAAGACACAGCATTCCAATCCATTAATTTAATTTCATTACATTCAATTTTCAATTTTCACTTATATCATTTTTCCCTTTTTTTCTATATCATTTTTAATATGCTATTTATCTGTCTATTAACTCCTCCACTAAAATATAAACTTTGTAAGATGAGAAAATTGTTCTCAAAACAATGCCACACAACAGAGAAAAAACATATTGCAAACTTTCTGAATTGAAACTTTAAAGATTATTAGGGCACCGGTGGCTCACGCCTTTAATCCCAGCTACTCGAGAGGCAGATATCTGAGGATCACAATTTGAAGCCAACCCAGGCAGCAAAGTCAGGGAGACTCTTATCTCCAATAAACTATTTTTAAAAAACCAGAAGTGACGCTGTGGCTCAATTGGTAGACCGCTTGCCTTGAGCAAAAAAAGCAGCTCTGGGACAGCACCTAATAGAATTCAAGCCCAGGACCAGCAAAAAATTAAAAGCGCTCAAAGTGAGCACTCTACCACTTGAGTCACAGCACCACTTCCAGTTTTTTGGTGGTTAACAGGAGATAAGAGTCCCATGGACTTTCCTGCTCAGGCTGGCTTTGAACCGAGATCTTCAGGCGGGTCTCAGTCTACTGAGAAGCTAGGATTACAGGCGTGAGCCACTGTTGCCCAGCTACACGGAAGTATATCTTAATTTAAAAATTACTGACTGACAAAAGTATTTTTTTAATTAAAAAATACTGGTTAAAGTAAAACTGCTAGACTGGGTGACAAATTTCTACAATCTCAACACACAGAAGGCTAAAACAAGAGTATTAATAGTTAAAGGCCAACAGAGTGCCTATGGTTCACATCTGTAATCATGGTTACTCAGGAGTGAGAGATAGAAGGATTTTGGTTTGGAAGACCAGCCCAGGTAGGATAGGTGACTAGATTCCACCAACAAAATAGCCAGCAAAAAAAACCAAAAAACACAGAAAGAGTGATCAGGCTTTGTCCTCTTGGGAATAGCATTTATTAATCAAACCTTAGATAAAAAATATGTCTGGGGCTGGGAAGGTGGCTCAGTGGTAGAGCGCTTGCCTTGCATGCATGAGGCCCTGGGTTCGATTCCTCAGCACCACATAGGCAAAAAGAAAAAAGCCGGAAGTGGCGCTGTGGCTCAAGTGGTAGAGCACTAGCCTTGAGCTGAAGAGCTGAGGGACAGCGCCCAGGCCCAGAGTTCAGGCCCCATGACCAGAAAAAAAAAAAAGTCTGTACTCAGTATGTACAGAGAACTTGTCTCAAAAACAAACAAAAATGCTAATGAATTTGCAAAACTACCTTAACTATATAGTTTTGAGAAAAACAAAAAAATATTTTGTATTGACATCACAACTATGTCTTTCATCAAAATAATTCAATTCCCTCAATACTTCACTGAACAAATGACTTCAGAAATACAGATCCAGTAACAAGTAAAAGATGTCTACATGATTTTGAAGTATGTTTTTTTTCCCCTTGGACATCTATAATGAAGTAGGCTTGAAAAAAAAAGTTACTAAATAAGGACTATTATTTAAAAGAAAATTGGAAAAATTAACTTCTTTTTAAGGAATTTAACTTTATACAGCAGACCCTTAGTATCCATGGGTATATAACTCCAATGAGATTGCCAAGAGGAAAAACTGTGAATGCTCAGAATACAGAGGCTAAAAACAGATAATAACACAGGACTGAGAGCTTCTCTCCACGTAGCATAAAGCATGTGGAGAAAAAAATTTTTGAGCACACTTGAACAAAATTGTTGTATTATCTCTGAGTAAGGTGGGTTTACTGTATTACAATTTAAAAATTTGTTTTCCTTAGAGTAAATAAAAAGATAGTAACATCATTAAAGGAGCAAATTGTACAGCTGATGACATCAGAAAAATTTAAGTACAACTTGTTCTGTGGTAGTCCATCTGGTGAAACTACTAACAATTTTTGAGTTACATGGAAGGCTGGAATTTTAATAAAAATGACTTGAATCCAAAAGCAAGTTACCAATAGTCTCAGGCAGTTGTTGAAGTGAATTACTGGATAACAGGAGATCTTGGAGGTTTTCACATGCTGAAATTCCTTCTTCAACCATTTCAATATTATTTTTAGAAACATCCAAATAGGTGAGCTGTTTTAAACTACCAATAAACTGTAAGTAAAAAAAAAAAAAAAGGAAAATATAATTACCCTACTACTTACTAAAATTTAGGTAGTAAGATGGGCACAGTGGCTGAAGCTTATAAACCTAGCTACGTGGAAGGCAGAGACTGGGGAGTGGAGATTCTAGGCCAGGCCAGGTAAAAAGTACATGAGAAAGACCTCATCTCAACAGCTGAGAGTGGTGACACAGCTTGTAATTATTACAGTTACAAAAATAGGACTTCTTTAAAATAAATGAAAACATAGTACCATAAACAAAGAAGTAAATTATATAACAAATGAAAGGAGAGGGGAAAAAAAACCAAAAGCATAATCCCTCTGAACATTTAAAATACTATTTATCAAAACAAACTCCAGGAAATAGAAACACATTTTTTTGTTTATTTTTTTAGTGGGGGGCAAAATGGGAATACAGGAAGGGAGGGTGGAAGGGTAAGAAAACACAGTTACTATATGTAAAAAAGGAACTATGCAACTTATGGGTAAAACAGGAGGGGAAAAATGGAGGAAAGAGAAGGAAAGGGACACTGTCCAAGAAGCACTGTACACATTATGTAACTTACAACTCCTTAATAATAACTTCAAAAAATTCTAAGTTTTTTTTCTGGGCAAACTGAATAAGGAAATAAATTCACTTGCTATTCTAGGAAAAATGTTATACTTTGCAATATTAAAACAGACTGTCTTACAAAAGCTTATCATGCAAAGTTTTAGATTTTAATTAAGAAGCACTCATAGTAAAAAACTGGGTATGTACAGCTCACACCTGTAATCCTAGCTACTCAGGACAAGGATTACAGTTCCAGGCCTAGACTAAGCAAAAAGTATGCAACTGCATCTCAACCAATAGTTGGGCATGGTTAATATGATGGTCATTCCAGTTCCATGTTAAGTATAAACCAGACAATAATAATCCAGGATGTCTTGGACATTAGTAAGATGAGCCTATGGCTCATATGTATAATCCTAGCTACTTAGAAGGCTGAGATCTGAGGATCACAATTTGAGGCTAGACTAGGCAGGAAAGTCAGTGTGACTTTTATCTCTAATTAACCACCAAAAAAACAAAAGTGGAGTGTTGCTCAAGTGGTAGAATGCCAATCTTGAGCAAAAAGCTCAGGGATAAATTCTAGGCCCTGTGTTCAAACCTCAGTACTGGAGTGCATTTGCACACATGCACACGTGCATTCACACACACACTTAGAGGGAGGTATGATACAGAATCTACCTATAAAATCTGAGGCTGAGTTTAATTCCCAGTATCAACCTCCCCATGAAAAGTATAGCTAAATTTAAAAATCTATTTTCTTTTAACTAATTCAGCCAGGTACTGGTGGCTCATGTCTGTAATCCTACCTGCTCAGGAGGCTAAGAGTGAGGATCACAGTTTGAAGGCAGACAAGGCTGGCAAGTTCATGAGACTCCTATTTCCAATTAACCACCAAAAAGTCAGAAGTGGAGCTATGACTCCACTAACTTTGAGCTAACTTTGCTAACTTTGAGCACAAAAGCTCAGAGACAGCACCAGGCTAAGTTCAAGCCCCAGGACCAGCATACACTAAAAAAGTAATTTCAAATGCAAAAATTCAAATAATGCAAAGGACATCCACCAACAAGTAAAGCCATTTAAAATTTTCAATACATACCCCGGGAATGAAAGTCAGTCTATTCCCATCCATCCAAAATTCTTTCAATCCACTTAGTTGCTCAAGAACTTCAGGCTGTTAAAAGAGGAAAACACAATTAATTTACATGAATATTTTTATCTGACAAAGAAATTCTAGTAATTTTTAATGTAATCTTTAGTTTTAAAATAATAAATAAAGGGAAAAGTTGAGGGGGACATAAATCAAATAAAACTCTATTGAGCTTTGGATAACACAGTAAAGTTGAGTATATAGTTAAACTGGACCTACTACTCAGAAATGTGTAATAAAAAGATAATCTCATTCATCATTATTAAATATAAAGATAAAGCCTTTTAGAAAACCTTAAAGATATCAAATACATTTATACCCGCTTATATTAGTAAACAAAGAAAAAGGCAACTTATATCCTAAATATCCAATAAAGGAAAAGCATCATCACATGGAACATAGGTTAATTCCTAAGTTGTCCTGAGAAGCTCATGACTATAATACCAACTACTCAGGAAGTGGAAAACAGAAGGACTATAGTTCAGATCATGCTCATCAAAAAGTCTATGAGCCCCCATCTCAACAAAATGCAGTGGCACATGCCAGTCATCCCAACTCCACTGAGAATAAGTAGGAGAATCACAGGCCATACCTGTGCCCCAGACATAATTTCAAGACAACCTGAGCCACACACTCACTTCTAGCTTTTTAAAGGCTATTGGGAGTGTAAAAAGTCTCAGAGTCCGGCTAGTGGGAGTGTAAAAAGTCTGAGTGGCTCACGCCTCTAATCCTAGCCTACTCAGGAGGCTGAGATCTGAGGATCAAGGTTCAAAGCCAGCCCAGGCAGGAAAGTCCGTGAGACTCCTATCTCTAACAAACCACTCAGAAAACCGGAAGTTGTGCAGTGGCTCAAGTGGTAGAGTGCTAGCATTGAGCTGAAGAGCTGAGGGACAGCACTCAGGGCCCAGAGTTCAAGCCCCATGACTGACAAAAAAAAAGAAAAAAGTCTCACAGACTTTTCTACTCAGGCTGGTTTAAAACTCCAGTTCTCAGATCCCAGACTCTTGAGTAGCTAAGATAAAGCATGAGTCATGGGAATCAGACTAGATAAAAATTTTTTCTACTTAGAATCTCTCAAATTTTCTGCATCCTCTGCTAAAGAACACTTTAAAGTATCTCTTCCATGGACCTTTCCTTAATTGCATATTTTATCTATACTTTTGCTAGATTTTTCTCATGTATCTATCTGGCTAATTTTTCTATCTGGCAAGTTTAGATTAAGAACTTTCATACTTTATCCATTATATTTTTAAAGAAAATTACTCCATATTCACATTTGTTCTTAATCAAATATAAGACATTTGGATAGGGGCTGGGAAGGTGGCTCAGTGGTAGAGCGCTTGCCTTGCATGCCTGAAGCCCTGGGTTTGATTCCTCAGCACCACATAAGCAAAACGAAAAAAGCCAGAAGTGGCGCTGTGGCTCAAGTGGTAGAGTGCTAGCCTTGAGCTGAAGAGCTGAGGGACAGTGCCCAGGCCCAGAGTTCAGGCCCCACGACCGCCCCCCCCCCCCCAAAAAAAAGACATTTGGATAGGAAAAATGATGAAAACTTACCACTTCTGTGAATTCATTACTTCCCAAATCCAGTCTTTCCAGCTGAGTCAGTCTATTCATAGTTCTAATAACAATGGAGTAAGAAAAATTAACTATAAAAATATCAGTTACATAAAAGCTTTAAATTTCATAGCTTAAAACACTTATGTAATGAATAGTCTTTCATTTGTTTAAAAAATGTTTATTCTCTAAGAAAATAAATTATCCATCAAATGGGATTACATGAAACTGCAGAGCTTCTGCAAGGCAAAGGACAAAGCTAGCAAGATCAATAGAAAGCCCACAGACTGAGAAAAGATCTTCACTAGCCATACAATGGACAAAGTCCTCATATCTAAAATATACTTTGAATTAAAAAAATTAAATCCCCCAACAACAAGTCCTCAAAGAAACAACCGCCCGATTAATAAGTGGGCTAAAGACTTAAAGAGAGATTTCTCTGAAGAGGAAATAAGAATGGCCAATAGACACATGAAGAAATGCTCAACTTCTCTGGCCATAAAAGAAATGCAAATCAAAACAACACTGAGATTCCACCTCACCATCAGAAAGAATGACATCATCCCATTTGTTAGGAAGTAAGCCAGGCCCCCAAAGAAACATAGGTCTCATGTTTTCTCTTATTAGCAATAATTGGTATACATCCAGGACAATCTTACCAGTCAAGTAGAAAAGGTCAAAAGCTATACACATATAACCATATAAGATGGTGCTAAGTAAAATCAACATCAATAGACACACAAGAGGTTTTTTCTATGTTGCTGTTGTTTTTAAAGTACTTATACTATATGATTTCTTTTGTTTCTTTTGTATGTTCTTCCCCCACTGTATAATCCCTGTTTTCACTGTATTTGATTCTGGTACCCTGAATCTTGTATATACATTTTTCTCATTTTGGGAGGCAAAGGGAAATAACAAAATGCTGAAACTGAAGCAAGGATACAGGTTGACCCATTACAACAATGAGATGTACAAGACATTATGTTGAAAACAAACTTTACAACTTGGGGTATGGGGAGGAGTTCGGGAGGAAAGGGATGGTAGGGAAAAACAAAGGAAGGGGTAACAATGTTTGAGAGGAAATGTATTCATTACCTTACTCATGTAACTGTAACCACTCTGTACAGTATCTTTTTTTTTTTTTTTGTCGGTCATGGGGCTTGAACTCTGGGCCTGGGCGCTGTCCCTCAGCTCTTCAGCTCAAGGCAAGCGCTCTACCACTTGAGCTACAGCGCCACTTCTGGTTTTCTAGTGGTTTATTGGAGATAGGAGTCTCACGGTCTTTCCTGCCCGGGCTGGCTTTGAACCGCGATTCTCAGATCTCAGCCTCCTGAGTAGCTAGGATTACAGGCGTGAGCCACCGGCGCCCGGCTCTGTACAGTATCTTTACAATAAAAAATAGGTATTAAAAATTGATACAATGAAAAACAGAAAATAAATTACCCATAATCCTCTAACTTTGACTTATCAGTATTGTATGAATGTGTGCATGCAAGTATGTGTACACTTAATTCCTGGGGCTTGAACTCAAGTACTGGGTGCTGTCTCTGAACTTTTGTGCTCAAGGCCAGAACCCTACCACTTGAGTCACAGCTCCACTACCAAGATTTCAGTGGTTAATTGGAGGTAAGAATCTCATGGAATTTCTCCAAGGGTTAGTCTCCAGCTTTGATCCTTAGATCTCAGCCTCCTGAATACTACCACACCCCAGTTCTCATCAGTACTTTAATTCTGTTGTTAAGAAGTAGCTGCAATAGGGGCTGGGAAGGTGGCTCAGTGGTAGAGCGCTTGCCTTGCATGCATGAGGCCCTGGGTTCGATTCCTCAGCGCCACATAAGCAGAAAAAGCCAGAAGTGGCGAAGCTTCAATAAACTTAAATCCACAAGCCAGAATATGATTAATGGGCTTGCATTTTCTCAATATAAATCAGAATACAAATTAATTAATGAATTAAGACTATTTGTCTGATACATGGTCATTTCTACCAGAATCTCCAAAAAGTCTTTCCAAACTGTTTATCTGTAAAACTTCAAAGTAACTATTACTCTGAAAAATTTCAAAATCTTAAGAACAATAAACGTTACACTGCTTTTCTGAAAGCTAGAGCCAATAAAATTCAAACTAAAATTACAAGTAAGCCAGGTTCTGGTAGCTCATGCTTATAATCCAAGCTATTTAGATGGCTGAGATCTGAGAATCTCAGTATGAAGCCAGCCTGGGCAGACAGATATGAGAGATTCTTATCTCCAATTTACTACCAAAAAGCCAGAAACAAAAGTGCAGCTCAAGTAGGAGAGTTCCAGACTTGAGCAAAAAAAAAAACAACCAAGAGTGCAAGTTCCTGAATTCAAGTCCCAATACTGGAACCAAAAAAGAAGGAAGGAAGGAAGGAAGGAAGGACAGATAAAATTAACAGATATTAATTAAATACAGAACAATGAGGAAAATTTATAAAAAGTTAAGTCAGTAGTTTTTAAAGTACACAAATATAAAACAGTGCATTGGAAAAAAAACTCATTTGGAGATAATGTCCTAGAAAAGTTTTAAAACTTATTTAGGAAAATATGAAGAATATAGATATCTAATAAAAATAGGAATAGACTGCACCAAGAAAAACATGGCTCTATCTTAACTTTGTTGCTAATAACAACTTAGGTTCTATGTACATACCTGAGAAATCTCAGAAATAAGTTTCCTTTTTTTGTTAGCAGGCATTTATTATATTTTATTATCTTTAATTGAAACTAAGCTTTTTGAGAAAATGAAATAGTGTCCCTCAAATTTCCTTCCTTTACCTTTAAAATTTATTTATACTTAACCCATTTTAGCTTATCTCCTGTCTCACAGGAAGAGTACATAAAATTTGGTGTTTTTGGCATAGAGTGCTCCAGAATTCTTTAGATGGTATTTACTTTTACTTAACTATTTATACAATCAGGTCATCCCACTGTTTTAATCTTTAAATACCAAATGGTCTATACTCATAATCTCAAAGCAAATGACTATCCTAATAGTTAAATCTGTGCCCAGCTCCCTTTCTGTGGTATTTGTTGTTTTTGGCTGCAGTGGGTTGGAACTCTGGACCTCTGCTTGCTAAGCAGGAGCTCTTCCTGAGCCATACTTTTAACCCTTTTTCTACTGTTCATTTTCAAGACAGAGTCTTGCTTCCCACCCAGGTGTATCTGAGCATGATCTAGCTACGTTAATTTTCCCTTTGTAGCCAAGATAATGGTCATGTACCATCACATCCAGCTCTATGTCGAGAAGTTGGTCTCTTGAACTTTTCTGCCTACGGTGGTCTCAAAATGAGATCTTTCCAATCTAAACTTACAGACATGAGCCACCAGTGTCCAGTTTATGGCCTCTACATAGTTTATGAGTACCCTAACGTTTGTAATCATAAATCTTAAAAAGAATTATATTTATAATTTCATCAATATAATCTTATTTAAATCTCTTTGTAAAAAGAATGCAAAACCATTCCTAGAAGGCTCCAGGTCCAAACCTTAGTACTGCACCTGCCAAAAACACCCCAGCTAATTAGCTTCTGTAGTATCTACATAGACCACATGCTATATTCCCTCCCTTCGCATTCACCTACCCTAAAGATAGTTAAAGGCTTGACCCTAGGTTGCAGCACACCGAGGAGCTGGTAGAACCTTTTGGTGAGGTGAATGGAAGGAAAAGAAGTTGAATCACTGGGGTTGCGCCAATGCACAATATTGGGGCCTTGGACTTTTCCTGCTTTTTGTTCTACTTGCTTTACCATGACTGTGCTCCACCACCACAGGCCCAAATTCCTCTTCTAAATATCTCAATTTACTATGGCACTGTGACAGAAAGCTGACTAACAGATTACATTAGCTATTAAAGTAAATAATTACATCATGTTTACTCAAACCTCTTAAGAAATTATTCAAGTTTTGATCTAAGCCAAGAACAAATTAATAAAATATACACACTTGAAATTTTATTATGGAGAATTCTCACTTTAATTTATATTCACAACCATCACTGTCAACTTCATTCATGCAATAAATATTCCATTACTTGGTTATCATCATTTGTGAATAAAGAATAGAAACTGTCTCTGCTTTCAAAGACCAGGGCAAAGCAGTAAATATGCATGTGTATATCACCACTAACACATGATGGCCATTACCGTGAGAGACATAAATGCAATGCCACAGCAACTGAGTAAACCTAACTGGCTTTGAGGAAGATGTTTTTGTTCCGCAAGATGTGACATAAAGTCTAAATCATTCAATTTTTGTACGTTGGCAAGTTTTTTGAAGATTCAGATAATAAATAATCTAGGCTCTGTAGAGCACAACTACTCTACTTTTCTGCTGTGTGCAACAGTAGCCACAAGTGGTTTGTAAATGTGAATGTGGCTGTTTCATTAAACTCTGTCAGAAATAAGAACAAGAAACCATAGGAAATCATCGATTAGTTTTGTTCTTAGACTGACATCTCTTCTTGGTGATAGCTCACCATTACAGAGCCAATCACATTTCTAATTTACAAAGACAAGAAAGCAGACAGCTAAATGCTAAGAAGAATAAAGACCTATGAATCTCTCTCATGAGTGATGTTTATGACCTGCAATACGTGAACCTGGAATTTCTTTTGAGACTCGTTTATTATTTTTACTTTTTACATAAAACAGTGCATTTTGGAGAACTGTAAAATCACTATCACCATAGTGTCATGTTAAACACCAACAACAGACACATAATTTTTGTACTTAATACCATAAAGTAAAATATGATGAGCACAAATGTCCTCCAAAATACGTTGCATTCATATTTTTAGATAATAAAGCTCTAAGCCAGGCATGACTGTGCATGTAATTCCAGCACTAAGTACTCAGAAGCAGGAAAGTATGAGTTCAAGGTCAATTTGAGCTACAGAGAAAAACTTTTTTCAAGAAATAAAACAAAACCAGTCCTTTCTAACTTGAAGATTAAAATTTCAAAATTAAATTTGAAAAGGATAGCACCTTTACTTACTTAGGCAACATTTTCAACTGGTTTTCTCTAAGTTCTAATATCTGAAGTTTAGTTAATCTGAAAAACAAAGAACAAATCAAATATATGTGATAAAACAAGGAACATAAACAAACTAACGTACATTCTAAAGTTTTAAAGCAGCCAACATTAATTGCTTTAACTACTATGCAGACTCATATATTTAAATATTACAAAGGAATAAAAGCACAAAAGAACAGTTTATTTCTGCTTCTTACATTTTAGTGGGGGATGGGGAAGAATGTCAGAACAAATTGTCCTTAACTATCAATCCAAGAAGAAATATCCTATCTTTAATTGAAAACAAACATTGCTTACTATTGTAGATTACAGAACACTAATAGCACTCTAGAGTATAGCTCTGAGAGAAACTAAATAAGGAAGTATAAAAGACATGGAGAAGAAATCCTTTAGCACTTTAGTGATGCACATTTCACTGTAAAATAGAAGGAAAGGAGCCAATAAACTGGTGCAAATGCCAGATACAGAGAGGAATCTAGTAAGTGTACTAATTATTTCAGACAAAAGATGACTCTAAAATTGATATAGTCCCTTCTGTGGTAATTAAATTCAACAGTAAATTGATACCTATCATTCATTCATTCCTATGTTTAAAAACTTATTCAGAGACTTGAGGGAGGGTTCAGAGAAGAGGATCTCAGAAACAACTTCTCATTTTTCAAGTATTTTTATTCCAATAGGGAAGATTGGTAAATCATTTTACAAACTGCTAAAAGCCAAGGATATAGCAATTCAGTATTACAAGTACCCATTAAAACTTTCTGGTCTGGCACCTCTAAACCAATTTAATTTTTTTTTTGTAGTTTGCTTACAGTTTGTTGAAAAAATAAATTCAAAGCAAAAAAAAAAAAACAAAAAAACAAGATCCAAAAACACTTGAAGAACCACATTACTTAGAAATAATTATAATAGAAGAGTCTATGAAACTGTAATTAGTGTTACTAAATTAGTTTGTACTTTTATAAACTTTACAAAAGCTAACAATAAATACCTTAAGAAGAAACTATAATTTACCTGCCAAAATTAGCTGGCAAGAATTCAAGGAAAGCATCATTCAGATACAACTGGGTTAGGTTTAACAGCTGAGAAAATCCATCAGGGAGCCTATATAAAATATACCAGAATTTAAGTTCATATTTAAAATTTCAGTCTCTACTAAAACCTCTACAAGAATCTATATAAGACATCTGTAAATAGATGAGTCACTATTCTACTTTAATAGTGACAACTTAAGATTTGCCTTTTGTAATATCTTACCTATTTTAATATAACTTCATCTCTTTCTGAAAAGGGAGTGAGATTATGTGTCTTTGTGTCATAAAAATCTGTACAAAGTAGTCAACACATGAGCCACAACACACAGAAATATACATAGGGCATAAATATGATATCAGCAAGCACCCTTTAATTTCACCTTACATCAAATTCAAAGGACCAGATAACCAATTTTTAAAACTTGGGAGGAGATATCTTGAGTTGCATTCATTGTTGTGAGGAATCTGTCTTGTACATGGTAGGATGTTCAACCACAACACTGACTTAGTCAACTAGACATCAATAATGTGAGCACACACACAAAACCAAATGCACATCTCCATTGTGAAAACCAAAAACAGCTTTAAAACTGTCAAATATTACTATCTATAAAATGATTTACAGATGTAGAACTTGATATTAGAAGAATATATTCCATGAAAAGAGTATTTTATATATATATATATATTTATCTTATATTTTAACAAGTGTAAAATCTTCATGCAGTATGAGGACTTTGACTCATCTATGTTTCCTTTACTTCACAATCCTCTGTTTTCCATACCACCAAGTAAAGCAACTCTCAGTTTGGAAAAACATCAATAAATACCGTGTTATGTAAAACTCAAGTTTCAACTTTCAACATAGCTATACTAAGCTATACTTTATTAATCTTTAGCTTTATCATTCCATTTCTGAGAAAGTTAAGTTTTAATGCTAGGAAAAATTTGTTTATACCTTTTATCATCACATAACATATATAACCTCTGTTAAACGCATACATCAATCACCTTGTATTTTTCTTTTACTTTCCTTCCTGACCTTCGAGTGTCTCATTATATTAAAAATTTGATGTGTCATACATCTGATTCTGAGGCAAAGACATTTTGACACACTGCAAATAACAGTGAACAAGGAACTCTGGCAGAATCTAGTCTCAACTTCCTTCCTTCCTTCGTTCCTTCCTTACTTGCTTCTTTCTCCTTTTTTTTTTTTCTTGGTGTGTGTACAGGTACTAGGGCTTGAATTCAGGGCCTGGGTACTGTCACTGAGCCTTTTTGCTCAAATTTAGAACTTTATCACTTAAGCCACAGCTTTCATCTTTTCAGGAGATAACTGGAGATAAAGGTCTTTTGAGTTTGTCTGCTCAGGCTGGCTTCAAACCATGATCCTCAGATCTCAACCCCCTGAGTGGTTAAGAATTACAGGCATGAGCTACCCATCTCCAGCTCTAGTCTCGTTTTTTAATTCCAAATATATGTGAGAACTGAAGCAAAAACTTTTGGCTCTTTTCAATCTCAGTTTTGTATTTCTAATATATGGAGTGACAAAAATTATTAAAAGGTTTTTTTTTTGGGGTCTGGTCGTGGGGCCTGAACTCTGGGCCTGGGCGCTGTCCCTCAGCTCTTCAGCTCAAGGCTAGCACTCTACCACTTGAGCCACAGCGCCACTTCCGGCTTTTTTCTTTTTGCTTATGTGGTGCTGAGGAATCGAACCCAGGGTCTCAGCCATGCAAAGCAAGCGCTCTACCACTGAGCCATCTTCCCAGCCCCCTATTAAAAGGTTTTTTGAAAAAATTCTAAACCTGAATTATTGTGTAAGCATTGACATTGCTATAACTATGGCTTGGAGGATACAACAAGTGGTAGAGCATCTGCCCAGCAAGTTCAAGTCCCTGAGTCCAAAGCCCAGTACTGCCAAAAAAAGACTGATATAAATTTCATTAAAACATGTAGGCAATATTTTACTACTGATTCATAATTGTTTTATTAAAAACCACTTAGAGGGCTGGGAAGGTGGCTCAGTGGTAGAGCACTTGCCTTGCATGCATCGGGCCCTGGGTTCGATTCCTCAGCACCACATAAGCAAAAAGAAAAAAAAGCCGAAAGTGGCGCTGTGGCTCAAGTGGTAGAGCACTAGCCTTGAGCTGAAGAGCTGAGGGACAGTGCCCAGGCCCAGAGTTCAGGCCCCACAACCGGACCCAAAAAATAAATAAATAAATAAAAACCACTTAGAATTTAACTGAGATGACTTACTTAGAAATAGGGTTTACACTGGCCTCCACAACTGTCAAAACTTTACAGTTCTTTATATTTTCTGGAAACTCTTGTATTCCTAGAAAACAAACAATAGTCAAATTAAAGAATGTATTCCAAAGGCAATAATAATAATACTAATAATAATAAATCCACATGGTCAGAGTAGAGCTCTATAAGTCATTGTCTATCCTACACCTCAGACTTCATAGTTACATTGGAGGTTTATCTAGTTGAGTCATTTTATAGATAAAAAATATTTGTGTACCCCAAAGAATTAGCTCTTTAGGAGGAATCAAATAAAGGACTTAATTTTCCAAACAAATATGTATCTCAATATATCTATATCAATCTATGCAATATTTATATCTATAGATATATGTTGTGTGTGTGTATATATATATATATGTGTGTGTGTGTATATATTGTGTCTGTGTTTTATCTTGCAGGCTCAGAAAGTAATTAATAGAAAATGAAGTAGGTAATAGGACACCACCAATGTAAAACATAGACCATCACCTCCACAACAATTTGTTTTCTATTCTGTCTTTTCTTCATTTACTTATTTATAACTGCCAATTATTTTGACTAGTTTTCTTTCTTTTGGACGTTCTGAAAAGCTGTACTTTATGTGATGATGATAAGGACACAAAATTCCACGTTGTATTGCTTTCACATATAAGAAGAATGATTGCTTTTAAAATGCTAGGCTTCAAATAGAGCTGGCTCCTAATATATATAAACAAAGCTGAAAGCAAAGCTAAAGACAGAAGAGGTGGAAAAGTTGTACTGTATATGACTTTGGATGTGCTTCAGAACAATTTATTTGTCCAAAAAATAATAAAACGGGCTGGGAAGGTGGCTCAGTGGTAGAGTGTTTGCCTTGCATCATGCATGAGGCCTTGGGTTTGATTCCTCAGCACCACACAAACAGAAAAAGCCGGAAGTGGTACTTGGCTCAAGTGGTACAGTGCTAGCCTTGAGTTGAAGAACTGAGGGACAGTGCCCAGGCCCAGAGTTCAGGCCCCATGACCAACAACAACAACAATATAATAATAATAATAAAACATCTTTTTCCAGCACATGATGTTTCTTTCCTGTCACTTTTCATACTCCCTTTTTTCACCTTCTTTTATATAATCCAGTGGCATGCTCACAGTGTAACTGCTTCAGGAATACAGTGATTTCTACATACCACGATCTATGTATTCAAGAGATCCTTAGGTATTTCAATGTTGAGTATCCTTCTAGAACAGTGCTTAGTGACATTCATAGAATGGTTACAAAACACCATACTATTATGTGATGTAAAATTTTAAACTCTAAGCAAATCTGACTTCCTTATTATACACATATATGTATACATATGCACAAACTCCTACATTGATTATAAAGCAAAATAGTACAGGTAATTTTAGCAATTTGAAGCGTAAGATCAAAATACAGATATTTCCTCCCCAGCAACCTATCACTTTTTTTTTCTGCAATGCCCTCTTAATTAACTTCTTTTTAGCTTAAAGAGAAAAGACTTTTCCACAAGTTTTTTTTTACTAGTGATCAGAATTTTTTGAGGTTCAAATGATTTCTCCTTTGACCATAAACTTTCAATTCACTCAGGACATTTAAGACTAAGTCAAAAAGGGCTGGGAAGGTGGCTCAGTGGTAGAGCGCTTGCCTTGCATGTATGAGGCCCTGGGTTCGATTCCTCAGCACCACATAAGCAAAAAGGAAAAAAAAAGCCGGAAGTGGCGCTGTGGCTCAAGTGGTAGAGCGCTAGCCTTGAGCTGAAGAGCTGAGAGACAGCGCCCAGGCCCAGAGCTCAGGCCCCACAACCAGACCCCCCCCCTACCCCAAAAAAAAGACTAAGTCAAAAAGAAAAGGCCTTCGTTAACTTTGCTAGCATTTCTATCCTAAGACCGAAGATCTGAGCTGCTCTTTCTGGTTTCTTTCTTATAATTCTTGTCATTTTAGTTAGTGTGCTCTTCAGAGAATAACTAAATCCTAAAGAAAGCATTTTAAATATTACTTGCTACACTGTCTTTCTCTTTTCTCCCTTCAGCATTAACTTTCTTCCATCAATTACTTGACAGAATTCTATCACCCTTTTATCATTTTCCTAGTTAATCGTCTCTAGAATACTGGTCATTTAAACAGAAGAAAAAGTAATTTCTAACAATGGTTCCTACTTATAGTGACTTGGGAACAGTAGCCTAAACAACTTGCTTTTTCTTTTATTTTTTAGTGTTATTTTCATCTATTTGATCCTTTAAATTTCATTTTATCTAAAATTTCATAAACTTTTGAGTTCACATTTTACAGATGTAATGAGTTTTTCTGGTTTTCTCCATCTTACTGACTGCAGCTTTCAAATTTATCAGTTGTAGGGACCATGCTATATTTTTTTCCCAAAAAACAAATATGAACTAGAGAAGATACTGCCATGATAACACCTGAGAAAACACTGCCAAACTGGTCGATGGCTCATTAGAATAATGCCAAACTTAAAACACATGCAGATACTTTTTTTTTTAAACACTATATATAAGCTACTTTTTTTTTAGAATACAAAACTATACAAGGGGGGATCTGATGCATGTATACAATGTAGTCTAATCAATCATCCCACATCTATCACTCTCTCTTACTCTCTTCCCTCTAACACAATTTCAACGTTTCATCTTTTCTATTTTCATACATGTAGAAATCTATTTCAATAATATTCATCCTTCTACCTTCATTAGTCCAACACCCTCTGGTTAGTACACACTGCTCCCTTCCCCAACAGTCTGTCTCTTTCCCCTTTTTCCACCCCCCTACTGATCAACAGCTTAAATTTGAAAAAGAAAAGAGAAAATAGGTGGCTACAGAGATTAAAAATGGAAAGCAGAAAAATTGGTATTATAGTTAGACATAAGAGTTCCTGTTCTTAAGAAATATGTACTCCCAACATTTGGTGTAAATGTTCATGTTGTCTGCAACTTAAATTTAAATAGATTTAACAAAGAGAAAAAAAAAATTTTTTTTTTGGGTCCGGTTGTGGGGCCTGAACTCTGGGGCTTGGGCGCTGTCCCTCAGCTCTTCGGCTCAAGGCTAGCACTCTACCACTTGAGCCACAGCACCACTTCCGGCTTTTTTCTTTTTGCTTATGTGGTACTGAGGAATCAAACCCAGGGCCTCATGCATGTACGACAAGCACTCCACCACTGAGCCACCTTTCCAGCCCCACAAAGAGAAAATTTAAGTAACAAAATATATTTTTTTCTCCTGGACATAAAGATTATACATAATTTTTACATTATTTCTTTTTTCTTTTTCTTTTTGTCGGTCGTGGGGCTTGAACTCTGGGCCTGAGCGCTGTCCCTCAGCTTGCTCAAGGCCAGTGCTCTACCACTTGAGCTACAGCGCCACTTCCTTTTATATTATTTCTATTCTAATATTTTATAATCACATGTCTCATATATGTCTCATATATGTATACATGTAAATACATTTACATACTCAGACAGGTAAGAAAAATAAGGCAAACACGGCAAAATGCTAATAATTGATAAATCAATGGTGTTTTCCAACTTTTATAAAGGATCCTTTTTGGATAAATTTTTTTAAAATAAAGTGGGGGAAAACAAGCAAGACATCTTTTTGAACATATCCAATCCAATAAAAATTATATATATATATGTATATATATGTATATATTAGAAACACCAATTTTCCATATGCAACAAAAAATTTTAGTCCTAAAGTTAAACAACTCAATAACAAAAGGTAAAGCTAGGCACCAGTTACTTACACTTATAATCCGAGCTAATAAGCAGTCTGAGATATAAGGATTATGGTCCAAAGCCAGCCTAGACAGACAAATCTGAACTAGACTCTTTATTTCCAATTAATCAGTTAAAAAAAAAAAAAAGGAAAAAAAGGCAGAGGTATGGCTCAAGTGGTAGAAAATCAGCCTTGAATGAAAAGCCAAGGAGTATCAGTTGTGATAAAAAGAGCTGAGTAGAAAAAATTGACCAACAACATGAGGACCTGATTCAAGAAACTATTCCTAAAGTTATAACTATTATTTTTGCCTTTTCAGAATCAACCACCTAACCTAGGATGAAGGAGTAAATCATTCACTCTCCATTCATTTTCCTACAAGACATACAATTCAATTGTTTATACGTACTATCCATTAACTAACATTTAGTAAATGATTGTATATAATATATGCACTTTTACTTTGATCTTCCATTTCTTTGTTTTGGTGTAGACATATAGACATTTGGTAAACTGATTTGCCAAAATTAACACTGCTAAGTAGAAAAACAGAATGAATATTTTACTTTATTATTAGTTATTGGACTATGGGGGATTTGATTGATTCCACACATTTACATTGTATTTCAATCAATTTCATACCCTCTCTTATACTACCTGACACCTTCCATCAAAATAATAGCATCCATGTTTTATTTGACTATGACTATTTTAATTGGTCCTAACATGGTTCGTATGTCTTGAAATTTAGAAGTTATATGTAGAAAACTTACTTTTCTTAATGCATCATTAGAGCAAAGAGTAACTCTGGAACTAAGAGCTATGAAATATATTTCTACTTCCTTTTATTATAGAAATAACTTGGTAGGAGCTAGTTAAATGATTCCTTGCAAATGTTAGAAAGATGGTTTGAAAATTGGTTTGAAGATTTGACATTTAGTAATATTCAAAGTCTTATCTTTGATCTGAACATTTAAATTATCCTTGTGTAATTCCTTTTTAGAACTATAAAAGTAATATATGCTCATTTAAAATTGATCATGGACGACTTTCTCTATTAAGGTTCAAAATTTTTTAAATGTTGGGGCTGGGAAGGTGGCTCTGTGGTACAGCGCTTGCCTTGCATGCCTGAGGCCCTGGGTTCGATTCCTCAGCACCACATAAGCAAAAAAGAAAAAAAGCCGGAAGTGGCGCTGTGGCTCAGTTGGTAGAGTGCTAGCCTTAAGCTGAAGAGCTGAGGGACAGCGCCCAGGCCCAGAGTTCAGGCCCCACAACTGGACCCCCCCCAAAAAAAATTTTAAATGTTATCTTCTATTACCTTCAGAGTACATAAAACTAAACAAGCCTTTTTGTTGTTGGTGGTGGTGTGTCAGTCTTGGGGCTGAACTCAAAGCTTAGATGCTGTTCCTAAGCTTTTTTGCTCAAGACTATACTACTCTACCACTTGAGCCACAGCTACACTTCCAACTTTGTGGTGACTAACTGGAAAGAAGAGTTTCACGAAGTTTTCCTGTCCGGATTTGCTTTGAACTGTGATTCTCTAATTGCAGCCTCTTGTGTAGCCTAACTGCAGCCTCTTGTGTAGCTAGGATTATAGCAATGAGCAACTAATGCCTGGAAAAACAAGATTTTTTTATTCTTAATAGTTTCAATATTTATGAATTTATACACGATATCGTAACAGAAAAAGTCAATAAATGCAATAAAAAGCATTTGATAAAATTCAACATTCTTTGACAATAAAAACTCAATAAGCTAGATACAAAAAAATGTATCTCAGTACAAAAGCTATGTAAGAGAAAGTAATTACTTATATCATATTCAAGGTAGACTAGGGGCTATGAAGGTGGATCACTGGTAGAGTGCTTGCCTTGTATGCATGAAGCCCTGGGTTCTATTCCTCAGCACCACATAAACTGAAAAGGCCAGAAGTGACGCTGTGGCTCAAGTGGTAGAGCGCTAACCTTGAGCCAAAGAGTTGAGAGACAGCACCTAGGCCCATAGTTCAGGCCCCATGACCAACAAAAATAAAAAAAATTTAAAGAAGAGTAGACTAGTATCAGGAATAGGAAGAAGATGCCTACTCTTGCCACTTCTACTCAATGGAGTGTATTCATGTACCACAAATGTTTTAGCCAACAGTGAGCTACATACATACACGACAGTTGTTCTACAATATTATTTTTATTGTGAAAATACTGTACAGAGGGGTTACAATTACATGGGCAAGATAATGAGTACATTTCTTATCAAGCATTGTAGCCTCCTCCTTTGTTTCCCCTTCCCATCCCCTCCCCCGCTCCCCCCACTGAATCCACCTCCCCCCTTCACCAAAGTTGTAAAGTTCGTTTTCCACATAACGACTTGTACATCTCATTGTTGCAATAGGTCCACCTGCATCCCTATTTAAAAGATTTGTTTTTTCCCTTCCCCTCCACAAATTGTACCAATATCAAATACAGTGAAAGCAGGGGTTATACCATGGGGGAGGGACATACAAAGCAACAAAGAAATCATCTTATAAATATGTTAGAAACAATTGCATGAAAGAAAAGAAACATTTGAATACATATCTTAGGGTTCATTTCCCTAACATCAACTTATCTGACCTTTTCTGCTTGACTCAGACATATACTAGTTATTGCAAATAAGGGAAACCATGGGACCTATGTGTCTTTTTTTTTTTTTTTTTTTAATCGGTCGTGGGGCTTGAACTCTGGGCCTGGGCGTTGTCCCTCAGCTCTTCAACTCAAGGCGAGCGCTCTACCACTTGAGCTACAGCGCCACTTCCGGGACCTATATGTCTTTGGGCCTGGCTTACTTCACTTAATACACACACACACACACACACTTTTTTTTTTCGGGTCCAGTCGTGGGGCCTGAACTCTGGGCCTGGGTGCTGTCCCTCAGCTCTTCAGCTCAAGGCTAGCGCTCTACCACTTGAGCCACAGCACCACTTCCAGGTTTTTTCTTTTTGCTTATGTGGTGCTGAGGAATTGAACCCAGGGCCTCATGCATACAAGGATGCATACAAGGCAAGCGCTCTACCACTGAGCCACCTTCCCAGCCCTTAATATAATTTTTTCCAAGTCTTTTCACTTCCTAACATATGGGGCAATGTCATTCTTTCTGATGGAGGCATAGAATTTCATTGTGCATATATACCACACTTTCTTGATCCATTCATCTACTGAGGGGCATCTGGATTGGTTCCATATCTTAGCTATGGTAAATAATGCTGCAATAAACATAGTCGTGCTGGTAGCTTTAGTGTGGTCTTGTTTGTGATCATTTGGGATTGCTGGCTCATAGGGGAGCTCTATGTGGAGTCTTTTGAGGAACCTCCATACTGCTTTCCAAAGTGGTTGAGCTGTTCTACAATATTATAATAGAGCTAAAAAGATTTCTATCACCTAGCACTATGTTACTCGCTCATTCTAATGCCTGAGCACAATATATGCATTTGTGGTGATGCTGTTTTGAAAAAAATCTATACTGTTCCAGTTATATAAAACTATGGCAATACAGTTATGTATAGTACATAGTAGGTAAGATAGTAATTGTTTGAATTTATGTACTTACTATGCTATATACTATACTTCTATTATAAATTTAAAGTGCAATTGTTACAGTTTGGGATACAAAATGTTTCCCAAAGGTCCATAAAGCCTCTATCCTGTGAGACTTCTCTAGAAGGGTAGCAGAATCTTCTAATAGAGAAGCCTAGTAGAAGGAAGCTAGATAATTGAGGTGTGCCTCTGAAAGAGATATTGAGATCTTCATCTCTCTTCTCTCATTCACTTTTTGCTTTTTGGCTGCCATGAAATGAGCGCACCTTCATCACATGCTCCTGCCATGAGGTTCTGTGCCACTACTATCCCAAAGTAATGGGGCCAAGAAACCATATACCATTAAACTAGGCCAAAACAAATTCTTTTCCCCTTACAATATGAATTTCTCATGTATTCTGTTATAGATACGGCAAGCTAAATAGTAGCACTTCTTATTTTTTACTGCATTGTTATACAAGCAATATCATTACAAACCTCATATTCTATCAAGAGACTGTATCAAGTCACTGACTTATACCATTGGAGTAATTTTACTCTATAATGATCACAAAGCAAAATCATCTCATGACATATTTCTCAGAACACAGTCCTATCATTGTATTTTTTTAAAAAATATCAATTGGGTAAGAAAAATAAAAGGAAGGGGCTGGGAAGGTGGCTCAGTGGTAGAGCGCTTGCCTTGCAGGCATGAGGCCCTGGGTTCGAATTCCTCAGCACCACATAAGCAAAAAGAAAAAAGCCAGAAGTGGCGCTGTGGCTCAAGTGGTAGAGCGCTAGCCTTGAGCTGAAGAGCTGAGGGACAGCACTCAGGCCCAGAGTTCAGGCCCCATGACCGGACCAAAAAATAAATAAATAAATAAAAGAAAAGAAAAATAAAAGGCATCCAAACTGAAAGAAGATAATTTGTCCTTGTTTAAAAAAGATTTCGCACATAGAAAAACTACTAGCTCCACAAGAAAATTATTGGCATGTGCTCAGTAAGTTGCATAATATAAAGTCACAATGCTAAACCTAGTCACAATTATGATATACTAACAACTCTCTGTTCAAAAGATGGATTCAGTCCAATTTACAATAGGAACCAAGAAATACTTATAAATAAATTTAACCAAGGAAATGGAAGATCCATATACTAAAAACTCTGGGCACTGGTGGCTCACGCCTGTAATCCTAGCTGCTCAGGAGGCTGAGATCTGAGGACTGCAGTTCAAAGCCAGCCCAGGAAGGAAAGTTCATGATACTTCATCTCTAACCACCAAAAAGCCAGAAGTAGGCAGCTCAAGGGGTACAGCACTATCTTTGAGCACAAAAGTTCAGGGGCAGTGCCCAGGCCCTTAGTTCAAGCCCCAGAACCAGTGCAAAAAAAATGTTTTTTACCTCAAACAACCATCCCAATTAATAAGTGGCTAAGGACGCAAATAGAGACTTCTCTGAAGAAGAGGTAAGAATGGCCAATAGACACATAAAAGAAATGCAAATCAAAACAACACTGAGATTCCACCTCACCCCAGTTAGAATGGCTATTATCAAGAAATCTAGGGGCTAGGAAGGTGGTTCAGAGGTAGAGTGCTTGCCTTACATGCAAGAGGCCCTGGGTTTGATTCCTCAGCACCGCAAGCAGAAAAAGCCAGAAGTGGTGCTGTGGCTCAAGTGGACTTGAGCTGAAGAGCTGAGGGACAGTGCCCAGGCCCAGAGTTCAGGCCCCACAATCCACCAAAAAGAAAAAAGAAAGAAATCTAGTAACAACAGATGCTGGTGGGGATGTGGCCAAAAGCGAATGCTACTGCATTGTTGGTGGGAGTACAAAATTGTTCAACTACTTTGGAAAGCAGTATGGAGGATCCTCAAAAAACTATACATAGAGCTCCCCTATGACCCTGTAATCCCACTTCTGGGCATTTACCCAATGATCACAAACAAGGCTATACTACAGATACCAGCACAACTGTGTTTATCGCGGTATTATTCTCCATACCTAAGAAATGGAACCAAACCAGATGCCCCTCAATAGATGAATGGATCAAGAAAATGTGGTGTGTTTGTGTGTGTGTGTATGTGTATTATATACATATATATGTATATATACATACATATAGAGAGAGAGACACACACAAACACACACAACAATGCAATTCTATGCCTCCATCAGAAAGAATGACACTGCCCTATTTGTTAGGAAATGTAGACTTGGAAAAAATATTTTAAGTGAAGTAAGCCAGACCCAAAGAAACATAGGTCCCATGATTTCCTTATTTTCAGTAACTAGTATACATCTAGGATAATCTTACCAGACAAGCAGAAAAGGTCAAAAGTTATGCACATATGACCATTTAAGATGATGCTAAGCAAAATGAACCCCAAGACAGGGACACAAGAGATTTTTAATTTGTTGCTGTTGTTTTTAACGTACTATATATCTTTTTTTGTCTCTTTTGTATGTTCTTCCCTCTATGGTATATACCCTGTTGTCACTGTATTTGATTCTGGTGCCCTGCATCGTGTATACAGATTTTTCTAATTTGGGGCGGGGAAGGGAAATAACAAAATGCTGAAACAAGGAATACAGGTTGACCCATTGTAACAATGAGACGTACAAGACACTATGTTGAAAACAAACTTTACAACTTGGAGGGGGGAGGAGACAGGAGTTGGGGAGGTGGGGAGGGAAGGGATAGTAGGGGAAAAACAAAGGAAGAGGTATCAATGCTTGATAGGAAATGTACTCATTACCTCACTCATGTAACTGTAACCCCTCTGTACAGTATCTTTACAATAAATTTATCTTTTAATTTTTGAAAGGCCTGATTAAAGCAACTTAAGTACAAATAAATGGAAAGATTCTATGTTTACATTTCCAAGAATCAAGATTGTTAAAATATCCAAAGCACTTTGTGTGTTGCTCTGATTCAGTATATTTCACTATCAAAAATCTGATGACATGTTTTTCACAACATTTTTTTAAAGCAAATAATCTCAATATAGAATTATAAACGGCCCTAAATAGCCAAAATAATCTTGAGTAAGAACAAAGCTGCAAGCATCACACTATTTAATATCAAAATATTCTGCAAAGTTATATTCATAAAAGCAGCATGGTTCTGGCCTCAAAACAGACATAGAACAGAACAGAACAGGAGAGCCCAGTAATAAATACATATATTTACACTCAACTGATTTTCTACAAAAATGCCAAGAATACAAAATGACCAAGGAGTAGTTCCTTTTTAATAGAGTTGGGACAAGTAGATATCCATATTCAGGATAATGAAAATAGACCTGTATCTTACACAATATACAAAAAAATCAACTCAAAATGGATTAAGGATGTGAATATACAACCTGATGATGTAAAAATCACTAAAACAGATACCGATACACACACACACACACACACACACACACACACACACACACACACACGATGGCAACCCTACAGTTTTGCAATGGCCTAGACAATTATTTTAATATGCAAACAATGGACAGTCTTGTGAATAGGAGAAAATGTTCACAGGCCATGCATCTTCTCAGAGGTTAATCTCAAAAGTATTCTTGAGTGAAAAGGGAGGAAGAGACAGAGAAAGAGATCCACCCTCAAATACAAAGATATTGCAATATTATTCACAATAGTTAAGGGAACCAACCTGAGTTTCAATCAACAGATAAATAAGGAAAATGTGGTACATATACACAATAATGTTATTTTTCAGACTTTAAAAAAAGGAAACCCAGTCATTTTGACAATATGGATGAGATTATAAAACATTTTATTCAGTAAAGTAAGGAACAAAGAGATAAATACTACCTGATTTCGATTTCATATGAAATCTTTAAAAAAATAATAAATTCACAGAAGTAGAAAGTAAAATAGTTGGCACCAGAGGCTGGTGAAGAAGGTTAGAGGATTAGTTGTCAATTAAAGAGTACATATTTTCAGTATGAGGAATAAAGTAGCAATAAAGATACAAAAATAACGTATTTTTTGCTTTTAGTTATCTTAAATTTTGTATTTTTAAACTAGTTCCAAACCAAGCATACAGTATTAAAATTTTACTATATTTTATGTAAAACAAGATGCAAAACCTTTGCAATTAGAAAAGGTATTTTATAAAACATTAAAAATTTGACTCTTCATTTATAGTTCTATTTATAGGAATGATAGAAATCAACTAATGAAACATGTTCTATGCTTACCATTTTTGCTGACATCCAGTTCCCTGAGATTAATAAGATTTGCAATGGATGCTGGTAACGTTGTTAAATCATTATCTGGCAAACTCAGTTTGTGTAGAGACTGACAGTTAAAAAGTTGCTATTGAAAAAAGAAAAACACTTTCAGTTTCCTTTTGTATTATACAAAGTATTATTGCATTAAAATTAAATAAGATATATACACAAAAATACCAAAAAAGGTTTCTCATTATTTCTAGTTATGCTATTATGGGTCTCAATATGTCTAAATACTACTTAGAACAATTTGCAGCCTCAAATTTCTACCTTAAACAAACTGAATGTAATGAGAATACATAAGTCTCTGCTGAGCTAGTAAAAAATAAGTAATGTTACATATAACAAATTCTTGAGCTTGTCTTTGAATTAATTTTATTGTGAAATGAAAGCTATATTTAAGAACATCTCTAAAAAAATGTAGTATCTGTTAGGAATAGATAAATGATCTAGTTATTTTCACTACTAACTCTCTCTTTTGAACACAACCTCCAGTGACCATGAAAAGGTAAAGGATTAGCCTTTCATATTCTCTAGGAGAATGGCAATGAAAGATAAACTACATGCTAAAGAATGACATAAGTGAAAAGCAATAAATAACAAAACACCCTACCATATAACCTTAGCTATGTAATTCATAACCAAGTAACTGTCAACTTTTCACATTTTATCTACCATTACGGCTTTCTCCATAAAATTATCTATTGGCTTTCAAAATTATTACTGGCAATCAGAAAAAAGTAACAAATAAAACCTATTATTTGTATTTATAAACACTAATACCTAAAACAAATCATTTCGTGGCTAGGAAGGTGGCTCAGTGGTAGGGTGCTTGCCTTGCATACATGAGGTCCTGGGTTCGATTCCTCATAACCACATTAGCAAAAGAAAAAAGCCGGAAGTGGCACTGTGGCTCAAGTGGTAGAGTGCTAGCCTTGAGCTGAAGAGCTAAGGGATAGTGCCCAGGCCCAGAGTTCAGGCCCACGACCGGACCCAAAAAAAAAAAAATCATTTCATTAAACAAAGACCATATATATACAACACACATTTTTTTTCTTTTGTTTCATAGTTAAGAGTTGCCAGATTAAATACAGGACACCCAATTACATTTGAATTTCAGAAAATCTGTACCTTTTTAGTACAAGTATTATCTTTTGTGCTCATCTAAAAATTCTTAAGTATTCTTACTAAGTATTCTCTATTTCTGTTTTCTAATCCTAAATCCAAATTACAGTTCACTTTTCAAAATATACTATCATTTAGTTCATTCATTTTTGAGATAGGTCTCTATAGCTCCAGCTAGCCTTAAACTAAACATCTTTCTACCTTGGCCTCCTCAGTGCTGGGATTATAAACATGGCCACTCACATACAAATTTAAACTCTTATAAGTCACCAAGGAATCTCTATCATGGTTTTAAAAGCACTGCTGTTTGGGTAGTCAAAGATCCTAACAATTAAAACTAATGCACCCTTTTCCTAAAACACAAGAAACTAAATACATAATGAAAAGAAAAAGTATACTAATAAAATGCTAGGTGTCAATGGCTCTTGCCTGGAAGCCTATCTACTAAGGAAGAAAAGATCTAGAGGATTAGAGCTCAAGACCATCTAGGGCCAAAAGTTAGCAAGATCTCACCTCAATAGGAAGAACTTGGCTATGGTAGTACGTGCCTGAAATTCTAACTGTGGTGGGAAGCAGAAATAGAAAAGATTTCATTCCAGTCCAGCCAGGGCAAAAAGTGAAACCCTACCTTAGTAATAATCAACACAGTCCAGTGTTGGTGCCTGTAGTCATAGCTACTCAGAAGGCTCAGATCTGAGGACTGCAGTTTTAAGCCAGCCCTAGCAGCAAAGTCTATAAGACTCTTCTCTCTAATTAACCACCAAAAAGCCAACTGGAACTAGGGTTCAAGTGGTACAGTGCTAGCTTTGGGGGCGGGGAGGGAGAGGGGAGAACAGCTCAGGGGCAACACCCAGGCGGAGTTCAAGAACTAGGACACACACACACACACACACACACACACACACACACGCACACGCACACGCACACGCACACACACGCACACCAGAGCAAAACCGAAGTGTTGGAGGAGCCAAGTGGTAGAATGCCAACCTAGAAAGCATGAAGCCCTGAGTTCAAACCCAAACAATGTCTTTCCCTCTCTAAGTAGTACTTTTTTAAGAAAAATGTGAAAAATCTTGATGGAAATAACCTTAACCTCCCAGTTGTTAGCATAAATTACACAAAATCTTTCCAAACTATAAATGGAGGAAAATATTACTACCTTTATAAAGCTATTTAACAATGAAATTGTAATTAAAATGACAATTATCCCCAACTATAATGTAAATTGATGACCTGAGAAAACAGGTCCATATCATTTTAATTGTTTGGCTTCATCTGCTAGTTTCCAAAATTCCATAATCTCATTACCTACCTTAGCAGGTATGACAAAAGTAAATACAAATTTTTTTTTTTTCTGTGTATGTGGTACTGAGGAAATGAACCCAAGGCCTCATGCATGCAAGGCAAGCGCTCTACCACTGAGCCACCTTCCCAGCCCAGTAAATACAAATTTTAAGTTATATAATTACTAAAGCAGTTCATTTAAACAAGTTTAAAATTAAAATTTTTTGGAAATGTACAGTATACCTTAAGGTAAAACTAACCCCCTAAAATAGAAACATGTATGTATAGCATTAGGGCAACATTAGGTATAAAGAAATTTCCTGACAGTATTAACATACCTTTGGAAGTTCTTCAATCTGATTAGCATCTAAATAGAGCTCTTCTAAAGTTTTTTCAAAAGTAAATATCTCTTTGGGAACCTGTTCTAAACTGCAATGAGAATAATCCAGAGTAGTGACAGTCTCCTCTTCCCCTCGCAGACAGCGACATGGTACCAAACGCACAAACAAACTTCGTTTTGTAGTCATTTTAGATACTGTAATATTTGAATAGAGAAAGTAAAACATAACAGTTTTTCAGAACAAATTATTGCAATTCATTTGTCACAATTCACATATCATGTATAAATTCTTCTCTTTGGTACACCCACTGAAAACCATTTAGCACTGCTTTAATATCAGTATTTGTATATACTCAAGTATTTTAGCACTTTACAGAATAATCCAAGAAGTAGCCATTTATACGCTTTTACAAAAACCATGCTTCATGAATATGACTGCTCTCAAAGCACTTCTAATATAGCAAAGACTTAATTTCTGGTTTTATGTTTCATAGTAAAGTGATTACATGCAGTTCTGAGTAGGAAGTAACACTGCAAAGGTATTTTTAGGACTTCTTAGCCAGTCATCAGAGATCAACCACTATTTAACTTACCTATGCTTCTTATATGTGGAAATCTCCACCTACCTAAATATATATAGTTTCACTCAAATACTGGTCTTAAGATTGTTTTAAAAGAGTTCACTTAAATAAAGGAAGACTTTAACTGAAGAAAAAAGCCAATTTTGTACAGTGAAAATTCAACACCAATTTTACTATGTATATAGTGTAGTGCATAGTTGATTTTAAATAGGCTATGATTATGTTAGCAAAGAAAGATCTATTTTAATAATTAGGAATGGCTGATAATTATTGTCATCAATTTTTGTACAAAAATAGTAAGTTCTTCCCCTAGGGAGAGACCTAGAGTATTAACATCTAACCAGGATCAAACCCAATTAAGGGTAATGAAGCTTTACGCAACAAAATATAAGAAAAATGTATTTTTAAAAAACCTCCCTTATCTTGCCCATGTAATTGTACGGTATTTTCACACACACACAAAAAAATTAGAAACAAAAACAAAAACAAAAAAAACCTCTCTATCAAGATAAGTACCTGAACACAAGTTTTAAGTACTGAATAATAATCCATTTATGAACAAAATTTCAAGTGTTCAAATAAAGGCAAGACCAGTATTACTGATTTTTCCCATGACTCAGGATCAAATATGCTCTAAGCTGGGCACCATTGGCTCACACTTGTAATCCTAGCCACTCAAGAGGCTGAGATCTGAGGATGGCAGTTCAGAGCTAGCCCAGGTAGGAAAATCCATGAAACTCTTATCTCCGATTAACAGAAAACCGGAAGTGGTGCTGTAGTTCAAGTGGTAAAGCACTCACCTTGAGCTGAAGAGCTGAGGGACAGCACCCAAGCCCAGAGTTCAAGCCCCATAACCACCAACAACAACAAAGGCACTATTCTAACAATTCTTTCACTTCAAATTACACAGGATACGAAAGGGTTTGAACACAGATAGGATTAGCATTACTACCTTCACTCAATTACTAAATGTCAAGTATGGTGCTAAAAATTCTTTAAGTACATACATTTTCTGATTTCATCACAATTACAACTTTCTAAGGCATAGAACATTGTCTCTTTTCCATAAAGTAACTGAATTTGCCCATATATGCTGTTTCTCTGTAATAATAGATACTTGAACTAGATGCTCAAAATGCTTTGCATAGCCATAGGTCTTTGCTACATACTACTTCAGGACTCACAAAAAGACACTTAAGTGTCAAACACCAAATATTTCCATCCACGTCTAGGGGTATAGCTCAGGGGAAACTTGCCAACCACATGTAAGGCTTTGGGTTGGAAGCCCAGGATTGAAAAACAATTTTTTTTCCATCTAAAATTGTGGTCAATATTCGGAAAACCTTACAGAATACAATTTATGTTTCTGCCAAACACCAGTGGCTCACTCCTACCCATGAGGCTAAGATCTCTGAATCATAGTTTGAAGCCAGCCAAGACAAAAAGTCTGTGAGATTTTTTTTCTCCAATTAACCAGCAAAAAAAAAAAAAAAAAAGCCAAAAGTGGAGCTGTGGCTCAAATAGTACATACAGAATACCAGAGCCTTGAGTGAAAAAGCTAAGGGGCAATGCCCAAGACCTGATTTCATATCCAAGTACAAAAGACCACAAACTACATTTCTATAAGGGTACATTTCAGGAATAAATAATTCATCTATTTAATACAAATAATTTAATTGCTGGCTTGCTGTTTGCTGTGTGCTATTAGATAAGCTATGCTATGACTTGCTTCCTATTATGATGTTAACATTTTCACAGGCCTACAACAACAAAGTCATGTACCACTTACTAAAACATCTGAAGCTGTGAGGCAAAATAAATCCTTTTTCCCTTAAAAATAGAAAACATTAACTGCTAAAAGAAAATTTAGCTTACATTTGTATGCTTATGATAATGAATTAGGATGACATTTGATTACAACAGGAAAGAATCTTGAGGGGGCAGGAAGGAGTTGGGGAGGTGGGGAGGGAAGGGATGGTATGGAAAAACAAAGGAGGGAGTAACAATGCTTGATAGGAAATGGACTCATTTCCTTGCTCACGTAACTGTAATCCCTTTGCACAGTATCTTTACTATAAAAAATATATATTAAAAAAATATAAGGATACAATCAAAAGGGAGAAAACTTAACTAGTTTAAAAAGAGCTTCTTTATAACAAAGAGAAAGAAAGAGAAAGAGAAAAAGGAAAGAAAGAAAGAAAGAAAGAAAGAAAGAAGAAAGAAAGAAAGAAAGAAAGAAAGAAAGAAAGAAAGAAAGAAAGAAAGAGAAAGAGAGGGAGGGAGGGAGGGAGGGAGGGAGGAAGGAAGGAAGGAAGGAAGGAAGGAAGGAAGGAAGGAAGGAAGGAGAGAGGGAGACAAGGAGGGAGGGAGGGTCACTGCCAGATGTCAGTAATCCTAGTTATTCAGAAGGCTGAGATGTAAGGATTGTGGTTCAAAGTCATCCCAGATGGAAAGTCCCTGAGACCTTATCCCGAATTAACCACCAAAAAGCAGGAAATGGAGCTGTAGCTCAAGTGATAGAATACTAACTAGCGTTGAGCAAAAAAAGCTCAGAAACAGAACCCAGGCCCTGACTTCTAGCTCCAGTACAGACGACGGACACACACACACACACACACACACACACACACACACACACACACACACACACACACACACACACACACACACACACACACACACACACACACACACACACACACACACACACACACACACACACACACACACACACACACACACACACTTACTTTTCTACTCACAATGGAGAAAAAGAGCCAATCCATAAAAGGGGCATGATAAAC
Organism: Dipodomys spectabilis; assembly: GCF_019054845.1. Lineage (NCBI taxonomy): Eukaryota > Metazoa > Chordata > Mammalia > Rodentia > Heteromyidae > Dipodomys > Dipodomys spectabilis. Next base: position 24,489,903 of record NW_024870817.1, on the reverse strand, counting down.
AGAAGAAATTAAAACTACTTACCACTGGGCTGAATTTATCTCCCTGGTGTTTCTTAATGGAGCCAACATTCTATGGAAAGCAAAAGAGAACCAAAATTAACAATAAAAATGGATCTTTATAACTAAGGAACATTTCATCTAATTCCTAATTTACATCAAATGCTAAATTGACATTAAAATATTAACCATTGTAAACTGAAAATAAAATTGAAATGCCAAACCAAAATACTAGCTTAACATGGACAGCCAGGTGCAGGTGCTCACACATGTAATCCTAGCTACTCAGGAGGCTAAGATCTGAGAACTAGTTCAAAGCCAGCCCAACAAGAAAGTTCATAAATCTCTTATCTTAAGAGTTGTGACTCAATTGTTAGAGTGCTATATATATTCTTGAGCAAAACAGAGTTCAAGGATAGCACCTAGGCCCTCAATTCAAACCCCAGGATCTGTACCAAAACAACAATAACAACAAGTAAACCTGAAATAAAAGAAATGAGGTATTTTTGTTTAGAAACTTCAGCTGGAACACCTAAAGGATGATTCAACTAAAATCCTGAGTAGGCAGTTGGATATGGGATGGAAGAAAATAAACTCCATATAGGAAAGATCTAAAATGGTAATATAAATTTGAAAGTTATGTGCTTATAAGTAATACTTAAAGCACACAAGTACTACCAATAAAGCAAATCCACTGTGGTTTTGCAACAATAAAAAACAGACTAGTTTCCAGAGTGAAGTATGAATAAAAAGATAAAACAATGAGTTTGTATAAGCAGATGAGAATAATGTAGAAGAGAAACAGAAAAGGCCTTAATAAATTAGGATTTGGGAAATCACTACAGATCACCCTAGTAAAACCTCCTGTCACTAAAAACAGTAGTGAAGAAGAAAACAACAAAATAAACTTTAGGAACAATGTGCAATAGATGAATACAACTCCCTCATGGAGGACAGTGATGTACAGCTTAGCCGAATACAGCCTAATGTACTTAAGACCACAGCATCAAAATCCACTCAGAACATTTTTCAAAAGCAGATTAGCATATTCTTCCTCTAGAGGATCTGATTAAGTAAACCAGGCATAAGACTCAACATTATTTATCTAAAACAAAATGCCCATCAAGTTCTTTTTCTAAAGCATCATTTCAACAGTAACCAATACACGGTCATTCTTACTTATCTATACCAAGCTACTATCATTTAGTCCTCCTCCATTCATTACCAGAGATTATTTTGACTAAAGTCTCAACCTGACAATACAAGAACTGAAAAGTAAAATTATAAGCTTTCCAAAACAATATTGTTCACTATATTCCTCTGCTTACTGAAATATAGCAAGCCTTCATTATATGTGGATTAGACAAATGCAGCCAAAATCTAATACCAATATTGTCATCAAATTACTTTTCAAATTACTGTTTCCATCTTTCCACTTATCCTATAGAGCTCAACACATCCTAAAAAGAGAATTTTCTGTTCCTGAGTGAAAACAGTAAACATGGGAGATTTGCCAAACCAAAACATTAAACCCTGAAAAAAAGTTATAAACAAAATATTATCTATAATTTTCATAGACACTGCTTGACATATGACTTTGCTTTCTTCACTATACCTCAACGAATTAAGAGCTATAGTCAAAGCTACTTGACTGCATAGGCACAAGGAGGTCAAACCTGCACTGGGTGCTAGTGGCTTACATCGTATCTGTAATTCCAGCTAGCCTGGACAGGAAAGTCTGCGACTCTTACTTCTAATTAACCACCAAAAAGCTGAAAGTGGAGCTATGACTCAAGTGGAAGAGCACTAATGAGAAAAAAACAAAAAACAAAAAACCTCACAGTGCCTAGGCCCTGAGTTCAAGCCCCAGGAACAACACACACATATGCGCACACCCACACTCACACTCACAGCAATTCTGCATTAAAAATCCTAAATGGAATCAGATTAATGTTGAATGAGTACATTTGGCTTTCTGATGCTAGTAATAATAAAAATTAAAGTACAGAAACTGAAGAAAGTACAGAACATTTGCTAAGTGCTCACGACTAAGTGCTCAGCTCTATGTGTAACTCTGAAGGAAGATAGAATAGCCCCTTAGTCATAGTGGTTAGTACATGCTTATAATCCAACTACTCAGAAGGCTAAGCCTGGAAGATCAGGAGATTGACTTGGATCCAGTGGCACCCACGTGTAATACTATGTAGGAAACTGAATTTCAGAGGATGGTATTTCCAAGCCAGCCTAAGTATAAAAGTCCTAAGGCTCCATCTCAAAAATAACCATCAAAAAGCAGGGCTAGAGCTGTAGCTTAAGTGGTATAGAGCCAGCCGAGCAAGCAAACAGATCAAGACTGAGTTTAACTCACAGTATTGTTAAAAACAAAGTTTGCACCCAGCTTGGGCAACATAAAATAAGGTAACAGCCTCACTCTTAAGGAGTTTCTATTTGAAACATTTCACAATATAATGGATAAAATATAATGCAATAAAAACACAAAATATAGGAGCTGGGAAGGTGGCTCAGTGGTAGAGCGCTTGCCTTGCATGCATGAGGCCCTGGGTTTGATTCTTCAGCACCACATAAGCAAAAAGAAAAAAGCCGGAAGTGGCGCTGTGGCTCAAGTGGTAGAGCGCTAGCCTTGAGCTGAAGAGCTGTGGGACAGTGCCCAGGCCCAGAGTTCAGGCTCCACAACCGCACCCCCCCCCTCCAAAAAAAAAATACAAAATATAGCTAGACACAATCATACAGACCTGCAAACCCAGCACTCAGAAAACAAAAGTAGAAAGATTTGAGTTTGAGGCCAGCCTGGGCTGCCATACACAGATCCCCTGTCCAAAACAAACAAACGAGCCTAAAGTACAACTTTAGGGGAAAATAATCCAATGGTAAGATTTTAAAAAACAGAACTCAGCATCTATAAAGTGTAGAACAGCTCTGTGCAGGAAGGAAAAAAAAAACCACAGTAAGTTATAAAATGTAAGGGCAATATCTGTTACATAGTATTTTATAATCAATCTCTTATACAAACAGGAAGCCAAAAACAAACAAGGATATTCATCACTTACAGCTGGTCTTATGTCCAAGTTTATAAAACGTAAGTATCTCTCCCAAGATTACAATTAGAGAACAGAATCTAGTTCTATGACTAAAATTTACCATTTTCTTATAATGTATCTCCCACTGTCAGGCTGAATAATAACACTTTCATTTTACACCAGACTGTAATGCAGTCTTCATACTGCATGGCATTATGCAACTGATGTAGGCAATTAAAATATCATGTTTTCTTCATTTGCTAACTTAATTATTTTTGAGCAAGGCAATAAAAGTGAAGTTACAAACACAGGCTTTAAAAATAGGATCTGCTGAGCACCAGTGGCTCAGGCCTGTAATACTAGCTACTGAGAAGGCTATTTATCTGAGGATCTCAGTTCAAAGCCAACCTGGTCAGGAAAGTCTGTGAGACTGTTATCTCCAAGCTGTGACTCAACAAGTAAAGCACTAGCCTTGAGCAAAAAGGGTCAGGAACAGTACCCAGGCTCTGAGTTCAAGCATCTAAACTGGCAAAATAAATAAATAAAAATAAAAAGGAAAGAAGGAAGGAACTGGGCTCAAGCCTATAATCCTAGCAATTTGGGAGTCAGAGATCTGGACAATGAGGTTCAAGGCCAACCCAGGTATAACAGAGATTCCATCTCTACCTATGGCTGTGTACAATGATGTTTGCCTGTCATTCTAAGCTATGGGGGAAGGGAGTATAGCGGCTGGACATAGTGGTGTGCACTTGTCATCCCATCAACAAAGGGAAGCACAAACAGGAGGATCATACTCCAGGCTAGACTAGGTATAAGTGAGACCGTATCTTGTAACATAGACCAAAAGGTGATGGCAGAATGGCTCAAGTAGAACAGTACCTAATTAGCAAGTATGAGCCCAAGTTCAAACTCCAGTACAACCCCCCAGAAAGATAAACTTTAGTGACTCCCAAAATGAAAACAACAAAAGAATTAAATCTGATTATTGTAAAATAACAAACTAAACTAAAAGCTTAGAATATCAGAACTTTGGAAGCAATATCTGAAATTACTGTTCCCAGAAAACTATGTCAGTATATTGTTAATTGGTTTTACAGGATTTGGGGGAAGGGGAGCATCATCCCAAATGATTGGGATTAAACCATGCTAGGCAAGAAAGTACTCTTCAACTCCAGTATTATCAGAAAAGAAAAAGACCTTCATTTATGAAATGCCTGATTATAAACACATCTTTATTTAACATATTAAATATTAAAAAGTTACAGAAGCTTTTTTTAAAAATTAGAAACTTAAAAAATTAATATCTACTCAAGAAGCTGAGATCTGAAGAAAGTTTCAAAGCCCATCCAGGAAGACAAATTCCAGAGACTCTTATTCCAATTAACCAACAAAAAACTGGAAGTGGAGCTGTAGCTCAAATAGTAGTGGCAGCCTTGAGCAAATAAAGCTCAGCACATAGAAAGCTGGTGCTGGTGGCTCCTACTTGTAATCCTAGCTACTCAAGAGGCTGAGATCTGAGGCTCTAAGCTAGCCAGCACAGCAAAGCCATCTCTGAGACTCTTATCTCCAATAAACTACTCAGAAAAGGCTGGGAGTGGTGCTGTGACTCAGTGGTAGAGCTCTAGCCTTGAACTCAAGGACAGAGCCCAAGGCCCAGAGTTCTAGCACCCATACCAACAAATTAAAAAAAAAAAAAAAAAAGAGCATGTATGTCCTGAGTTCAAGCCCAAGTATACATACATAAAAACATACACATACACACATACACACACATAGAGGATGTGACATTTTTCTAGTAGCTAAGGCAATTTCTCTAGTCTTACAACAAATGGTAATGAACTAAGAAAACATGATATGGGGCTGGGAAGGTGGCTCAGTGGTAGAGCACTTGCCTTGCATGCCTGAGGCTCAATTCCTCAGCACCACATAAGCACAAAGAAAAAAAGCCAGAAGTGGCGCTGTGGCTCAAGTGGTAGAGTGCTAGCCTTGAGCTTAAGAGCTGAGGGACAGCGCCCAGGCCCAGAGTTCAGGCCCCACGACTGGACCCCTCCCCCACCAAGAAAAAAAGAAAAAGAAAATATGATATGATCTATCCAAATACATTACATAAATTTTGGGACGCAGATCAGAAAAGAAGTCAATGACTTACAAACCTTTTGTACTAAAATGTAAAATCATTACTAATTTTCTTCCTACAGTTATCTTTTATAGTATATAGCATATTTATAACCACTCTCCCATCCATAAAGCTTTAAAAATAAATGTGACATATTAAACTTGAGTAATTAATCTAGCCAACATTTCATTCAGATATTTATATTCATGCACATACTTTATTTTACAACTCATCTGTGGTCAAGTATCAGATATTTAATTTTCTTCAGGAAAGTAAACATATTATGGTACTCTAACTTGTATGTTTTAGTATCAGTAAAAAGAGAATATCAAATTGACTTTCTCTCAAATGGTTGTTTTGAGGGTTGGGAAGGTGGTTCAGAGGTAGAGTGCTTGCCTTGCATGCATGAGGTCCTGGGTTCAATTAGAATAACGAATTGATGAAAATGTCATCAAGAATTATCTTTAAAGAAACAACTGCCCAATAAATAAGTGGGCGAAAGACTTAAAGAGAAACTTCTCTGAAGAAGAAAGAAGGATGGCCAATAGACACATGAAGAAATGTTCAACATCCCTAGCCATAAAAGAAATGCAAATCAAAACAACATTGAGATATCACCTCACTCCAGTTAGAACGGCAAAAATCAAGAACTCTAACAACAACAGATGCTGGAGGGGATGTGGACAGAAAGGAACCTTAATTCATTGTTGGTGGGAATGTAAACTTGTTCAACCACTTTGGAAAGCAGTATGGAGGTTCCTCAAAAGACTCCACATAGAGCTCCCCTATGACCCAGCAATCCCACTTTTGGGCATTTACCCTAATGTTTACAAACAAGACCACACTAAAGCTACCAGCACAACTATGTTTATTGCAGCATTATTTACCATAGCTAAGATATGGAACCAACCCAGATGCCCCTCAGTAGATGAATGGATCAAGAAAATGTGGTATATATACACAATGGAATTCTATGCCTCCATCAGAAAGAATGACATTGCCCCATTTGTTAGGAAATGGAAAAACTTGGAAAAAATTATATTAAGTGAAGTAAGCCAGGCCCAAAGAAACGTAGGTCCCATGGTTTCCCTTATTTGTAATATCTAGTATATGTATGAGTCAAGCGGAAAAGGTCAGATAATGTGATGTCAGGAAAATGAACCCTTAGATGTGTATTTTAATGTTTTTTTCTTTCATGCATGTGTTTCTAACACATTTATAAGATTATCTCTTTGTTGCTTTGTATGTCCCTCCCCCATAGTATAACCCTTGCTTTCACTATATTTGATGTCAGTATAACTTGTGGAGGAGATGGGGAAAAACCAGTTGTTTAAGGATACAGGTGGACCTGTTGCAACAATGAGAAGTACAAGTTGTCATGTCCAAAACGAACTTTACAATGTTGGTGGGGGGGGGGGGGGGCTGGGGGGAGGGAGGAAGGAGAAGGATTGGGATTAGGGGGGGAGGGGGGAGGCTGGGAAGGGATGTGAAGGATAAACAAAGGAGGAGGCTGCAATGCTTGGTAAGAAATGTACACATTATCCTGCCCATGTAACTGTAACTCCTCTGTACAGTATGTTCACAAATAAAATAAAATTAAATTAAAAAAAAAAAAAAAAAAAAAAAAAAAAGAATTATCTTTAATTGTATAGGTTCTTAGAGGAAATAATTCTAGATACACTTGATTAGATTACTCCCAAAATAGTATATTTGCTAATGTTAACTTTTACCTACTGGTAATACAGATCTATAATTTCTTATCTAAACCCTTCAGGACAGCAGATATGTTTCAGAATTTAGAATTTTTCATCTAGTAGAATAACTCTGCAAGTAAGTGCAAGTGCAAAGGTAACTATAATGGCAAAATACTATAAATTAATACCAAAATCAGGCTCACATCAGTTTGGAGTAGGCCAGATTTTATGTACCAAGTGAATTAGGGGGAAAGTACAATTTTCAGAACTGTTTGATTCCAGAACTTCTGAGAAGGGATCATGAGACTTGAAACTCAAGTGTTTCAAGGACCTTTTCATCACGTTAAAATCTCTCCTTTTATTATAAATTAAATGCATACAGATTGCAAGGCATAGGAAATTTCAGTCCAACAGTGGCTTTCAAAGTTGTTAGAGTAAATGAATTTGCTTGAAGCTGGAGATAGCTGATGTCCTAAAACAGAAGTCAATCCCATACCCCCTTTTCAAGTATCTTCAGTCAACAAGTTGGAAAAACACAAAAGGGTGGATGGGAGAGGAATGCGTTCCTTGAATAGTACTTTAATACACCATAAATACCCAGCAAAATTAACAGAACATTAAACTTTTTGTTTGAAATTTTACCAATATTTGTTTCTCTATCTCACTGAATCTTATCACAAAAATGAATGCCTCTCCTAATTTAGTTGTTAATACAACGTATGTGTATCACAATAGGTTTGCATCTAAGTGCAAGCATCTAACCAATGTTTCTTAACTTTCTGCACTGAAGAGAGTTCAAAGATTAGCTTACCTTTGAATTTCATTTCAAATAATAAAAAGGGGCATTAAAATGTTACATTTATTGGTAATTTTCCATTGCTATAACAAAATGCCTGAGGCTGATACCTTGTAAAACAGAGGTGGGGGCCAATACTGGTGGCTCACAGGTAAATCAGCTACTTGGGAAGCTGAGATTGGATCATTACAATTTGAGGCCAGTAGTGCAGAAAAGTTTAAGAGTGCCTGCACTCCAGCTGCACCTCAGAATTTATGGCCAACTGTAACATCCTTAAGAAATTAAATCAGAATCTCTGTAATGTTATCTTGTGCTGATTTGAGTAAAGCTTATGTACAGTGAAATGCAAACATCTTAGGTGTACAATTATATAGGAACAACACTCCAGTGAAGGTACAGGATATTTCTATTACCCAGAAAGTTCTCTTATGTCCATCTGGTTTATGGTCCCATTCTCCATAAACAATCCTCCTCCTCTGTCTTATGTGTAAAACTTTAAATTTATATAAATAGAACCATTGAGTATCTGTTCTTCTTTTACTAAATACAGTTTATGTTATATATATATTTATATATATATATATATCTCATTAATTCACTCTTTTTTGACTGAGAGTAGCATCTTGGTGTTGAGGTTATACTACAATCTGTTTATAAACAATCTGTAATAAACAGCTGCTTTCATTTGGGAACTCTAAGAATGTCACACATCTCCCAACAGATTTCTGGAATATCATTTCATTTTTCTTGGGAAAATATTTAGGAAACTGATGTAGGTATATATGTTTTTTGTTTTTTTTTTTTTGGTCGTTTGTGGGGCCTGAACTCTGGGCTTGGTAGCTGTCCCTCAGCTTTTCAGCTCAAGGCTAGTACTCTTACCACTTGAGCTACAGTGCCACTTCTGGCTTTTTCTGCTTATATGGTGCTGAGGAATTGAACCCAGGGCCTCATGCATACAAGGCAAGCACTCTACCATTGAGCAAGCACCTTCCCAGCCCTATATATAATTTTTTGAAGTTTATGTCATTTTATTGTTATTACTATTATTACAGCTTTATTACATCTCTTTTTCTTTTTTTCTTGTCAGTTGTGGGTCTTGAACTAAGGACTTTCCTGCCTGCTTTGAACAGTGATCTTCAGATCTCAGCCTCCTGAACTACAAGATCACAGGCGTGAGCTCTTGGCGCCCAGCAATGAGTACATGTCTTTCTTTTATTTTTTGTCATGGGGCCTGAACTCTGAGCCTGGGCGCTGTCCCTCAGCTCTTCAGCTCAAGGCTAGCGCTCTACCGCTTGAGCCACAGCACCACTTCTGGATTTTTCTGCTTATGTGGTGCTGAGGAATCGAACCCAGGGCCTCGGCCTTTCAAGGCAAGCGCTCTACCACTGAGCCACCTTCCCAGCCCCCCTATACATAATTTTTAAAGAGTAGGAAATTAAATGTTTTGGTTCTTTTTTAACCCTGTTATGTGGGTTCGAAGTTTAGTCTACCTTTGAATTTCATTTCAAATAATAAAAAGGGGCATTAAAATGTCACATTCATTAGTAATTTTCCATTGCTATAACAAAATGCCTGAGGCCGATATCTTGTAAAAGAGGTGGGGGCCAATACTGGTGGCTCACACATAATTTCAGCTACTTAGGTTGGATCATTACCATTTGAGGCCAGTAGTGCAGAAAAGTTCTAGAGTGCCTGTATCAATCCATAACTTCATGCAGTGGGCACATGTCTATCAACCTAAGCTGTGTGGGAGGCTGAGATTGGGAGAATTGCAGTTTCAGGCTAAAAGTCTAAAAATTCTATCACCGCTGCTAAATGTGGTGGTGTGTGCCAGTGATTCCAGCAACCATGGGGAAAGTCCAAAATAGGATCATGGCTTAGGAACAGACCTGAGCGAGAAGCAAGACCTGTTCTCAAAAATAACCAAAGAAAAACAACGCTGGAGGAGCTCAAGCTGCAGACTGCTAGCCCAGCAAGCATGAGTCCCTAAATTCAAAACCAATACCACCTAGAGAGGGAGAGGGAGAATATTTAACTTGTAATTGGGGGGGGGGGGGGGGGGAGTTAGATTTTTTTTTTATTGTCAAAGTGATGTACAGAGGGGGTTACAGTTAGGTAGTAAGTACATTTCTTGTCAAACCTGTTACCCTTTCCCTTGCTTTCCTCCTACTTTCCCTCTCCCCTACCCCCACATTGTACAGATCATTTCCAATATATAGTCCTGTGTGTATTGCTGTTGCATTGGTTCTTTGTCTCACCATTCTGTTGTTCCCCTTCCCTTCCCTAATTTAACTTGTAGTTTTGAAGGCTGAGAGTCTGACCAGCAAAATACACAGATGTAGAATGAATATTAAACAAAATGCAGACTCAGGCCTGGCAATGGCTTTGAGCATGTCACACAGCTACTTGGGAGGCAGAGAATTACTACTCAAAGCTAGCTCAGATAGAAAAGTTAGTATAAAAAACAAAAAGCCAGGCACAGTGGTACACACCTGTAATTCCAACTAGATAAGAAGCAGAGACAGGCAGATCCTGGCCAAAGGATAACCTAGAGATCCTATCTGAAATATACTAAAGCTAAAAGGGCTGGCGTATGGCTCGGGACATATCACTTGCTTAGTAAGTATAAGGCCGAGACTAAAACACCAACTTCATACACAAATACACACAAAAAAATGTACTTCATATCTGAAAAGTAAATCTATAGTGAGCTAGGCATCAGCAACTCACATTTGTAATCCTAGCCACTTAGAAGCTGAGATCTTGGGGTAGGGGAGCGGGGAGATGGGAAGGGATGGGAAGGGGAAACAAAGGAGGAGGCAACAATGCTTGATAAGAAATGTACTCATTACCTTGCCCATGTAATTGTAACCCCTCTCTATGGTATTTTCACAATTAAAAAAAAAAAGCTGAGATCTGAAGACTGAGGTTAGAAGAGAGTCTAGGCAAGAAAGTTCAAAAAAACCACAACTGGAGCTCTGGAAGTTATACAAGTTTTATAATATGGTAAAAATTATCATAAAGCACTATTAGAATATATTTGTCAAACACCAATCAATCAGTTATGATTAAACCACTTTACTTTCAGGAAAGCATCATGCTTAAAGAATGTAAAATTGTTGAACTGGACATATGGCTCAATGGAAGAGTATTTGTCTAGAAAGTGTGAGGTCCAGAGTTCAATCCTCAGTACTGGGGTGGAAGGAAAAGGGGAATAAGAAAAAGATTTAAAAATTTATATCAATTTTATAGTTTCTTTGTGTCTTGGATGCTAAAGTATTTGACTAGAAAGTGCAGGAAATTGAGTTCAAATATCACCCCCCAAATTACAAAAGTTTAGGAATTACTTTTATGAGAATGTACTGCGTGGGATAAAACCCAGTCAAGTGCACACGCTAAGCATGTGCCTTACCTTAGAACAATATTCCTAGACCTAGAACAATATTCCTAGTCTACAGACTGGAGATAGTTGATGTCCTGAAACAGGAAAGTCATAGTTATAGTGACCAAGCCTGCTACATTATTCACTATAAAAGTTTCTCGAGTCCTAGTTACTTAGGAGGTTGTGACCTAGAAGATTAACAGTTAAAAGCCAGCACAGGCTGAAAAGTCTATCACAGAAAAAGCTGGGTTAGAAGTGTGGCTTACATAGCAGAGTGCCAGTTGTGAGCAAGAAAGCCAAGCAAGCACAAGGCTCAAGTTCAAATTCCAATACCAGTACCTCCTCCCAAAAGAAATCTTTCCAGAGAGCCCTCAAGTTACACACCATTTCCAGGTCTACATTAATCCTTCACAATTACACAGATATTTAACTGAATATACCATCAATATAGAAATTCTTCATCAGAATGTTTTATTTTTCCATAAGCACTTACTATGTGCCACATACTGTTCAAGGGACAGAACAATGGATCCTTAATGGATCCTTAATGCAAGAAAGAGACAAAAGAGACAAGAAAAATAAAATAGTATACAGAATAAGGTAAGCTTTCAGAAGGAGGTATGAAAAATACATTGAGAGGCAAGTAGTTTTCAGAAATACTATTCTAATGATCTCAATTTGAATTGCTTTTGACAAATATGTTTGTGAAGAAGGTGAAACTGAGGGTTTCCACTAGCCTGTCACTGGCATTTAGTTTCTACAGAAAACCCAACTGCAGCCCAGTGCACACTTTATCTACATCTTAACATTATTGGGCCTAGGTCCATCGTATAGATCAAAAGAATTCAAAAAATATAAAGTGACTGTACTTGACTCATGCATTTAATAATGTATTCTTCACTGGTTTAAAGTTTTTGGATTCAGTAGATATAAGCCCTCCTGCTATGTCATATTCTCATCTATATACTAAAATATTCCATTCCTTAAAAGACAACTTTTATCCCCACAAGATAAAAAATTTACAGATCAATGCTAAAGTGGACTAGACAAATCCTTCAGAAGAAACAGTGTATCTACAAAGTGAAAAAGTATCTCCCCCAAAATAAATTATGGGTTTGTCTGAACAAAAGCCTTAATATTTTCTCTCTCCAGGAAGTGGAGCTTAGTTAGTTCTCCTTCCTCTTAAGTTAGGCTGGATTTCTAAGTAACAGATTATGGAAAGGCAAAAATAGTAACCTTACAGTGAAGACACTTGTCAGATATTACGTGAGTGATCAAAGTTAACATCTTGCTAAGATTATATAACCTTCCTAACAGAAGCATTTCCCTTCTGTGGTAGTCTTGAAATTGTCACAAACTGAATACTAAGATATAAAAACTAAATGTTACATGGTATATTGGACTAGATCCTACAATACTAAAAGGACCTTAGCTGAAAACCTGGTAAGATTCAAATGAAGACTGTAAATTAATTAAACAGTACTATACTGAAGTTAATTTTTTACTTTTGCCAAATGAGCCATGGCTATGCATGCTATGTAGAATCCTCTAAACTGTCTTGGCAATTCCTCTATAAATACAAAATTGTTTCAAAATAAAGTGTTTGGAAACAACTAATTCTGTTATAGTGGAAGAAAAATAAATGGTTATATATTAACTACAAGAATTGTAATCTCTGTCAGTGGCACTCACTTTCCAACATTCAGTCACTGAAAGTTTTAAGTAACACTTTACTGCAACATAACCCTCTTCAATTACCTGGAAATGTGTTGTTTATTTGCTTTTTAGCTAACTCAGTTTGCCAAGCAAAGTAGAACACCATCCTATTCAAAATTAGACATTTCTGGAATTATTATTGAGGACGGTTTTTGGGTTTTTTTTTAAAGCAGAAAATCTGAAAATCTCCTAAACCAAAATTATCTATTATATTCAGTGGTCTCAGTAAAGCTCTTCAATTAAGTGGCAGGAGAAATCTAAATCTTATTCCTGAGGAAACTACAAGCTTTCTAATAAGTGTAATTACTCTGGTAGAAAAAGTGAACTTTACATAGACATAAATGTTTTCTCAAATGTGTGTGTGTGTGTGTGTGTGTGCGCGCAGGCACGGGGCTTAAACTCAGGGCCTTACACTTATTTGGCTTTTTCATTCAAGGTTGGGATCACCTTAGCTACTTTCACTTTTAACTTTTTGCTGGTTATTGTTATTTGGAGATAAGAATCTCAGAGACTTGACCTCAGTCTCCTGAGTAGTTAGAAATATAGTTATGAGCCACCAGTGCTTGGCTTCCACTTTCCTGATATTAAATATTTCATTTCTTTAAGTGATTTCTAGAGCATAAGTAAGCAAAACAAAATTCTGATATGCCATCCTTTCACTAGAAAGTGAAATCCTGAGTGGGACCAGAGCGGCTCCAAATGTCTATAATCCCACATACTCAGGAGGCTGAGATCTGGAAGGTAGGAGTTTTCAAAGCCAACTGGAGCACAAAAGTCCATGAGACTTTCATCTCCAACTAACCATAAAATAGGCTAAAGCCAGTGGCTCACACCTGTAGCTACTCAAGAGGCTGAAAGCTGAGGATTGTAGTTTGAAGCCAGTCCAGATAGGAAAGTCTGTGAGACTTATCTCCACTAAACTACAAAAACGCTGGAAGTGGAGCTGTGGCTCAAAGGTGATAACCTTGAGCAAAAGAAGCTCAGGAACAGCTCCCAGTCCCTGAGTTCAAGCACAAAAAAAATTATAAATAAGCCAGGCTGGAGGCATGACTCAAGTGATAAAGCACCAGCTTGAGCAAACAAGCAGTGACAAAATGTAAGACCCTTAGCTGAAGCCTCAGTACTGGGAAGGGAGGGAGGGAAGACTTAAAACTATCAATCATAATTTAGCAAAAGCCCAAATCTGAACAATGGAACTTAGAGGAAAGTAAGAAATACTGGACTATGACAGAATCTCTGTAAATGTAAACATTAGAGGAAGTCTTTCTAACAGAAGTCAACCATCAGCAAGCATTAGAGTACTCACACTAGAAATAAACCCAATATAGGAAAAGCTTTGTCAGAAACCTCTGTAAATTCTACAGAGGAATACTTCATGGCAACATAGGCTAGCTGTAAAGGGAAGCCATTCTTGGGCATTCACTGACCCAACATTTCTCATCCTCTCATTATGTTGGGTGGGGATGATGTACCTGAATATTATTCAAAGGATTTGGACACAAGTGATGGGCATTAATTACTTCCAGGCTTACAAATAATGAAGAAAGTGAAGTTGCTGACTCGTGACTTTGATAATAACGAATGGTATGCTAACTCTTCTCAGAAATAAGAGCTGTGGCCCTTTGATACTGGAGTCAGATCATCTCCAAGGTAGTTTGGGGAGCTAAGTACATGGATCTGAGCCAAGCACATGAGAACATCGATTTCTCCACTGCTCCCCTAAAGTCCCCACTGTATTTGTCGTCCATGTATTATAACACAAATGACTTACTATTTCCAGTTCTGTTTTTGAATGGAAAATCTGCTGGAAGATACCATGCCTTGTTTACGACAAAATGTACACAGTGGTAAAATTTGTCTCATCACCTTTTTTTTTTTTTTTTTTTTTGGTCAGTCGTGGGGCCTGAACTCTGGGCCTGGGCACTGTCCCTCAGCTCTTCAGCTCAAGGCTAGCACTCCACCACTTGAGTGTCAGCCCCACCTCCGGCTTTTTCTGCTTACGTGGTGCTGAGGAATCGAACCCAGGGCCTCATGCATGAAAGGCAAGCACTCTACCACTGAGCCACCTTCCCAGCCCCTGTCTCATCACCTTTTGTCTCCAAGTTAGTTCATGAAACATTCAGAAAACATGGAAGGGCACACATTTGGTGATACATTTTCTTTGTGTGTTGGATACAAGTCCTGCAGCCTAGGCACAGTCTTTAAGCATTTTTGCTCAAGGCTAAAGCTCTACTAATTGAGTCACAGCTCCATTTCTGGTTTCTTTAGTGGGTAAATAAAAACAAGAGTCTTAAGCATTTGGTTTTGGATGACTTCAGTGATTACTTTATATTTAATTAATCATTGGTGATGAATCATTTGTGATTGATTCACTCAACAGAATGGGCTAAAACACCAGTGTGCATGAAAAAAAAAAAAAACTTTATATGTGTATGTGTTTATTTTTCCTTAGATCTAGTTGAGAGTAATAAACCAAAATTCTACACTTATGAAACACATTAACCTGCATTTTCCCTAAGTTATATGCTTATTTTATGCGTCTCTTTATTTAAAAATAATGGGCTGGGAAGGTGGCTCAGTGGCAGAGCGCTTGCCTTGCATGCCAGAGGCCCTGGGTTCGATTCCTCAGCACCACATAAGCAAAAAAGAAAAAAAAGCCGAAAGTGGCACTGTGGCTCAAGTGGTAGAGCACTAGCCTTGAGTTGAAGAGCTGAGGGACAGCGCCCAGGCCCAGAGTTTAGGCCCCGCGACCAGACCCATAAAAATAAATCACTACCCGGGTGCTGGTGGCTCATGTCTGTTATCCTAACTACTAAGGAGGCTGAGATCTGAGGATCACGTTCAAAGCCAGCCTGGGGAAGAAAGGCCATGAGACACTTATCTCCAATAAACCACTCAGAAAACCTGAAGTGGTGCTGTAGCTCAAGTGGTAGAGCGCTCACCTTGAGCTGAAGAGCTCATGGACACACAGCATCCAGAGCCAGAGTTCAATCCCCAGAACCAACCCCCCCAAAAAAACCCACTATTAAAGACATGAAGCTGGGTGCAAGGCTCATGAGCCTGTAATACTTCCTACTCAGGAGGCTAAGATCTGAGGACTGCAGTTCAAAGCCAGCCCATGCAGGAAAGTCCATGAGACTCTTATCTTCAATTAACCACCAGAAAACTAGAAAACCAAAAAATAAATAAATAAATAATTAAATAATTAAAAACAGCATGAAGGGTTGGAAATGTAGCTTACTGGTAGAGTGCTTGCCTAGCATGCATGGAATCTGGGTTTGATTCCTCAATACCACATAAACAGAAAAGGCCAGAAGTGGCGCTGTGGCTCAAATGGTAGAGCCCTCGCCTTGAGCAGAGAGAGGCTCAAGGACAGAGACCACGCCCTGAGTTTAAGCCCCCAAACTGGCAACAATAATAATAATAACAATAATGGCATGAACTCTGAACTTTTAAAATACTATTGATTGAACTAATTCCAGGAAACAGAAACATGGGTTTTTTTGTTGGTGGAAGTAGTGATATCTGCTTTTGCTTTTGGGTTTTTTTGTTTTTGTCTTTGGGGGAGGTAGTGGAGGAACAGAAATGGAGGGAGGAAGGATGAGCAAAAGCAGTAATGGTACTTAGTAAACACTGAAAAAGATGAACCATGTAACTTGTAGACAGGGACAAGAGGTGGAAGCTGGAAAAAGTAAAGGAAGGGGTAACACTGTCCAGGAAGAAATGTACTCACTGCCTGACTTATGAAACAGTAACCCCTCTGCACAACACCTGAATGATAACAACAAAATATTTAAAAAGCCGGGCGCCAGTGGCTCACGCCTGTAATCCTAGCTACTCAGGAGGCTGAGATCTCAGGATCGCATTTCAAAGCCAGCCAGGGCAGGAAAGTTCCTGAGACTCTTATCTCCAATAAACCACTAGAAAACCAGAAGTGGTGCTGTGGCTCAAGCGGTAGAGCGCAGCGCAGGGACAGCGTCCAAGCCCACAGTTCAAGCCCCACAACAGACCAAAAAAAAAATTTTTTTTTAATAAAAAGGTATGAGATAATAGAATATGTGCATAAAATCACTTCCAGTAACACTGTCCATTCACTTATTCAATAGTTCATATAAAGAATGCTAAAGGAGGGCTGGGAAGGTGGCTCAGTGGTAGAGCGCTTGCCTTGCATGCATGAGGCCCTGGGTTCGAGTCCTCAGCACCACATAAGCAAAAAGAAAAAAGCCGGTGCATGTGTTTCTAACGCATTTATAAGATTATCTCTTTGTTGCTTTGTATGTCCCTCCCCCACACTATAACCCCTGCTTTCACTATATTTGATGTCAGTATAACTTGTGGAGGAGACGGGGGAAAAACCAGTTGTTTAAGGATACAGGTGGACCTGTTGCAACAATGAGAAGTACAAGTTGTCATGTCCAAAATGAGCTTTACAACGTCGGTGGGGGGGGGGGGGGGGAATGGGGGGGAAGGAGAAGGATTGCGGGGGAGGGGGGAGGCTGGGAAGGGATGTGAAGGGTAAACAAAGGAGGAGGCTGCAATGCTTGGTAAGAAATGTACGCATTATCCTGCCCATGTAATTGTAACCCCTCTGTACAGTATGTTCACAAATAAAATTAAATTAAATTTAAAAAAAAGAAAAAAGCCGGAAGTGGCGCTGTGGCTCAAGTGGTAGAGCACTAGCCTTGAGCTGAAGAGCTGAGGGACAGCGCCCAGGCCCAGAGTTCAGGCCCCACGACCGGACCCAAAAAAAAAAAAACAACAAAAGAAAAAAGCCGGAAGTGGCGCTGTAGCTCAAGTGGTAGAGCGCTAGCCTTGAGCTGAAGAGCTGTGGGACAGCGTCCAGGCCCAGAGTTCAGGCCCCACAACCGGAAAAAAAAAAAAAAATACATTTTTAGAAGTGGCTTAGAATTCAATGCAAGGAAAATGTGGAGAGTTTGTGGTATATTTCTTTATTTAGGGTAATGAGAACCTTGGTTACAAGGAACTGTAATGTTTTATCCCAGTAACAACTAAATTACTACACTAAACTTACTTATATTTCTTCACTCCTTCTCTTGGATCTTGTTTCCTATTTCTATCTAATGACTATGTATCTACATCCTATTAAAAGTCATCTCAAATCTTTATGGGGAAGTTCTAAAACAATCAACCCCCTCCGAAAAGTATAATCACATTGAACATATGGGGATCCTATTTTAAATAATTCTAACAAGGATAAAGAATTATTTTAAAGCTGTCCTGTATCATTTGAAAAGATTTCTAAAAACAAACAACAAAGAAAAACCCACTGGTAAGTTAATAAAAACAATCTTATTGCATAAAGATGTAAAATGAAATAGTGGATCATGTCTCTCCCTGCAAAAAGAAGCCTATGTGCTTCAGCTTCTTTATTTGAAACAATCTAGACAGCTGGGCACCAGTGGACCACACCTGTAATCCTTAGCTACTCAGGAGGCTGAGATCTGAGGATCACAGTCAGAAGTCAGCAGAGATAGGAAAGTCTGTGAGACTCTTATCTCCAATCAACTACTCAGAAAAAACTGGAAGTGGTGCTGTGGCTTAAGTGGTAGAGCACTAGCTTTGATCCAAGGAGCTTGGATCAAAGCCCTTTAAGTAAAAGCAGACACCCTGAAAACATTACAGAAAGGAATAGGAGAAACTCTAGGGCTCCTTGACACAGGCAGAAATTTTCCTATTAAAGACCCAGTAAAGACCCAAAAACACAACAAAGTAAGGTTGGACTAATGGAATTGCATGAAACTTCAGAGCTTCTGCATGGCAAAGGACACAGCAAGATCAACAGAAAGCCCACAGACTGGGAGAAGATCTTCACTAGCCAAACAACCCAGGCCTCATACCTAAAATATTCTTAGAACTCAAAAAATTAAATTTCCCAAGAACAAATCCTCAAACAACCATCCCAATTAATAAGTGGGCTAAAGACTTAAGAGAATTCACTGACGAGGAATTAAGAATGGCCAAAGACACATGAAGAAATGCTCAACTTCTCTAACCATAAAAGAAATGCAAATCAAAACAATATTGAGATTCCACCTCACCCCAATTAGAATGGCTATAATCAAAAAATCTAAAAACAACAGATGCTGGAGGGGATGTGGCCAAAAGGGAACACTACTGCACTGTTGGTGGGAGTGTAAACTTGTTCAACCACTTTGGAAAGCAGGATGGAGGTTCCTCAAAAGACTCCACATAGAGCTCTCCTATGACCTAGCAATCCCACTTCTGGGCATTTACCCAAATGATCACAAACAAGGCCACACTAAAGATACCAGCACTATGTTTTATCACAGCATTATTCACCATAACTAAGATATGAAACCAACCCAGATATCCCTCAGTAGATGAATGGATCAAGAAAATGTGGTGTGCGTGCGTGCGTGCGTGCGTGCGTGCGTGCGTGTGTGTGTGTGTGTGTGTGTGTATACACACACATAATGGAATTCTATGCTTCCATCAGAAAGAATGACATTGCCCCATTTGTTAGGAAATGAAATAGTCGGAAAAAATCATATTAAGTGAAGTAAGCCAGGCCCAAAGAAACATAGGTCCCATGATTTCCCTTATTTGCAATAATTTGTACATGTCTAGGATAATCATATCAGATGAGCAGAACAGCTCAATAGCTATGTATAAATGACCATATAAGATGATGCTAAGCAAAATGAACTCCAAAACATGGACACAGAGGTTTTTCTTTGTTGTTGTTGAATGTATTATGTGATTGTTTCTTTCTTTTTTTTTTTTTTTGTCAGTCATGGGGCTTAAACTCTGGGCTTGGGCCCTGTCCCTGCACTCTTCAGCTCAAGGCGAGCGCTCTACTGCTTGAGCCACAGCACCACTTCTGAGTGATTGTTTCTTTTGTACGTTCTTTCCCCTATGGTATATCCCCTGTTGTCACTATATTTGATTTTGGTACCCTGGTATTGTATGTATGTTTATTTGAATTAGGGAAGAAATGGGAACAACAGAATGGAGAGACAAAGGACAAGGGGGAACCACTGCAACAGCGACATACACAACAAGACAGTGTGTTGCAAATGATCTGTACAACTTGGTGGGGGGTTGGAGGGGAGGGAAAGTAGGAGAAAAATGAGGGAAGGGGTAACAAGTTTGACCAGAAATGTACTTGTTACCTTACTTATGTAAATGTAACCCCTCAGGTACATCAATTTGACAATAAAAAGGGGGAGGGAGCTCTGGAACAGCACGTAGGCGCAGAGTTCAAGCCCCAGGACCTGCAAAAAGAAAGGAAGGAAGGAGGGAGAGAGGGAAGAAGGGTGGGAAAGAGGAAGGAGGGAGAGAGGGGAAAGAAAAGAAAAGAAAAGAAAAGAAGAAAAGAAAAGATCTAATGCCCTTCGATGTGGAATAGTTAAACTGGTAGTATATCCATACTATGGAATATTACACAATAATAAAAATGAACAAACCTCAATGAAGTCCAAATCTCCCTATTGCAAAAGCACACCCCAAAAGTTACCTACAGTACTATATAATTTCACTATTTAACACTTGTGAAAAAGATAAAAGGGAGGGAAGAATGTGAGAAGAAAGGATCTGGTAGTAAAAGGACATCTAGGATCCTTGTGTTAGAACTATTCTTTACTATCAGTTTAAAAAAGATGCTATCGGCAGCTATGAATGTGGTTTAGTGGTAGAGTGCTTGCCTAGCATGTATGAAGCCCTGGGTTCGATTCCTCAGTACCACATAAACAGAAAGAGCCAGAAGTGGTACTGTAGCTCAAGTGGTAGAGTGCTATACTTGAGCAAAAAGAAGCTCAGGGACAGTACCCAGGCCCTGAGTTCAAGCACCAGGACTGGCAAAAAAAAAAAAAAAAAAAAGATGCTGTAATTCACAAGATATTTCCACTAGGAGAAACTGTATAACACAAAACCAACAAATTGTACGTATGTAAAAGGAAGAAGAAAGGAAAACAGAGTCCAAAGGTTGAGAGTAAAATATACTCTAAGTATGTATGGAAGGTAAGGTAACAATAAAACTATCCCTCATCTCATAACTAATGTAAAAAATAAAGTCAACAAAAAGGCAATGTAGAATGGAAGAAAATAATCAGTATTTAAAGAAAACTCAACAAAATCAAAAACAAGTACATTATAAATTTAAAGAACCTGTTGGGTGCTGGTGGCTCACACCTGTAATCCTAGCTACTCAAGAGGCTGAGATTGGATGATGGCAGTTTGAAGCCAGCCTGGACAGGAAAGTCTGTGACACTCTTGTCTCCAATTAACTACCAAAAAGATGAAAGTGAAACTGTGATGCAAGTGGTAGAGTGCTAGCCTTGAGCAAAAGCTTAGGGACAGTGCCCAAGCCTTAAGTTCAAGCCCCCAGACTGGCACGAACACACATACACACACACACACACACACAAAATAGAACTTGAGTAGAATTTTTTTTCCAAGTTTGTGAATACCTAATAATTACTTGAGAAGATCAGTATCACAAATCATTAGGGCAATGCAAATAAAAACCCACAATGAATTACAATCTCCCACAGTAAGAGGTTACTCCCAAAGAAATAGAAAGTGCTATTGTAGATGCTGAGAAACTGGATCCCTTATTCCTTACGTATGAACAATTCCTCGAAATTGCCAGAATTACCATACCATCTTACAATCTTACTTCTAAAAAGCAATGTCTGAATGAGATACTCTTATACATTCAAAGCAATTTTATCCACAATAGCTAAAATGTGCAATCAGCCTAACTGGCCATCCAAAAATGAGCAGAGAGGCAAAACATGGTAAATATACACAATGGAGTGTTAGCCTTAAAAAGAAAAGATAGGCTGACACATGCTACACTGAGAATGAACCCTGAGGACATTGTGCTAAATTACTTGCAAAGTAAGCCAGAGAAGAATTAGAAAGTGAAATAGTGGTTGACAAGGACTGGGAGGAGTAGAGTTGTTATTGTTTAATGAGAGGTTTCACTTTTGCAAGATAAAAAAAGAGTTCTGAAGACGGATGATGGTCAGGGCTGGGCAAAATGTGAATTTACCAAAAAACTATACACTAAAAAATAACCAAAAATCTGGATGCATTGGCTCACTTATCTTAGCTACTTGAGAGGCTAAGATTGGGAGGATCATGGCTCGATGCCTGCTAATGGCAGAAAAATCTGCAAAACTCCATTCCAATGAGAAGCTTTTCATGGTGGCTATGTTTCTGACCCAGCTGTAAAGGGAAGCCTAAAATAGGTGGATCACAGTCCAGGCACATGCCAGGACAAAAAGCAAGTTCTATCTCAAAATATACCAGCACAGGGCTGGGAAGGTGGTTCAGTGGTAGAGTGCTTGCCTTGCATGCATGAGGCCCGAGGTTCAATTCCTCAGCACCACATAAGCAAAAAAGACAGAAGTGGCGCTGGCTCTGTGTGGCTCAAGTGGTAGAGTGCTAGCCTTGACCTGAAGAGCTGAAGGACAGCGCCCAGGTCCAGAGTTCAGGCCCCACAACAGACAAAACACACACACACACACACACACACACACACACACACACACACAAAACAGCACAAAAAGGTCCCTGGGGAAGGGAGGTGCCTGGAGGCATGGCTCAATGGTAGAGCACCTGCATTGCAAGAGCCAGGCCCTGAAGACCAAGAAAGTAAATCTGGCACATTTCACCACAAGAAAATTAGGAGGTAGAAGAGAAAGTTTTAAAATCCAAAGAAGAGAACTTTTAAATACTGGAGGGCAGCTTTAGTGCAAAAATATTTGAGTTGGATTTGATGGACAAGTCAAATGCATATGGACGTCAATATAGACAGCTGTGGAACAATGATGGAAACAATTGAGCTTTTAGTGCTAGAGGTGTGACTCAAGTGGTAAAGCATTTACCCACTATGTGCAAGGCCTTAAGTTCAATCTCCAGTAAAACACACACACACACACACACACACACACACACACACACACACACACACACACACACGTACGTGTTTGGTTGTTCAGGCATATTATCCCAGCACTTAGGAGATTGAAGTAAAAGGATCATTAGTTTTTATAGCCTGAGCTATATAAGGAGACCCTGTCTCAAAAAAAACTTCCAATGATCTACAATCATTTACCTATCTCTCAGAAATGAAAGACCAATATTCAAATATCAATTTCCCAGAAATTGTAGACATAAATTACCAATTGTTTATCATCTGCTTAAAAATGTTTCTAAGCAAAAATCATTTTGAGGGAGATAAGTCAAAAGCAAAGAGACTGACAGCACATGGTCTCCCTGATTTGTGGATGTTAAATACAATATATAAGGAGATACAACAAAGTAAAAAGGACTTGAGAAAAAAATTAATTAATTAAAAAATAAAAAAGACAATGCTAAGTGAAATGAACCTCAAGATATGGACACAAGACGTTTCTCTTTGTTGTGGTAGTTTTTAATGTACTATGTGATTTTTTTTTATTTCCTTTGTATGTTCTTCCCCCTCTGGTATATCCCTTGTTGTCACTGTACTTGATTTTGGTACCCTGCATCTTGTATATACATTTGTGTAATTTAGGGAGGGGACAGGTTATAACAGAACGCTGAAACAGGGACACAGACACCCATTACAACAATGATACGCACAAGACAGGATATTAGAAATGATGTTTACAACTTTGGGTGGGGAGGAGGAGAAGAGTAAGGGAAGTAGGGGAAGGGAAGGGAAGAGAAGGATAGTGGGAGTAACAATGCTGGACAAGAAATGTACTCATTGCCTTACTCATGTAACAGTAACCCCTCTGTACAGCATCTTTACAATAAAAAATGTTTCTAAGCTGGGCATAGGGACATATTCCTTTAAAAACACTACTTTCTCACTGCTCAGGAGTCAGAAGTAGGAAGAATTTGAATTTGAGACCAGTCTGAGTTATACAATGAGACCTTGCCTTAAAAAGTGTGAAAACTGGGGAAAGGGAAGGAAAGAGTGACTCTGTCTAAAAGAAAAACGTATACATTATCCTGAATTGTGAAATGGTAACCCCTTCCCTTTCCCAGCAGGAAATTAAACCACCAAAAAGCCAGAAGAAGAGCTGTGACTCAACTGGTAGAATGTAAGGCTTGAGGGAAAAAGCAAAGGGACAACTTCCAGGCCCTTAGTTCAAGCCTCAGGACTGACATCAAAATAAACAAACAAAAATGTAATTTTCATCATGATAATACATTATTCACATATTATGTGCCAGTAAAAAGCAGTCTGTTCTCTGCTATTAAAAATTCCTTATAAGAACCCTACTACATTATTGGTGGGAGTGTAAACTTGTTCAACCACTTTGGAAAGCAGGATGAAGGTTCCTCAAAACACTACACATAGAGCTCCCCTATGACCCAGAAATCCCAATTCTGGGCATTTACCCAAATGATCACAAACAAGGCCATACTAAAGTTACCAGCACAACTATGTTTTATCACAGCATTAGTCACCATAGCTAAGATATGGAACCAACCCAGATATCCCTCAGTAGATGAATGGATCAAGAAAATGTGATGTGCATATGTGCGCATATATATATACACACCCACATATATACATATATATAACACATATACATATATAACATATATATATACCACATTTTCTTAATGTTATATATATATATATATATATATATATATATAAAATGGAATTCTATGCCTCCATCAGAAAGAATGACATCGCCCCATTTGTTAGGAAATGTAAAGACTTGGAAAAATTATAATAAGTGAAGTAAGCCAGGCCCAAAGAAACACAGATCTTATAGTTTCCCTTATTTGCAATAACTAGTATATGTCTAGGTCAAGCAGAAAAGGTCAAAAGTTATGTACATATGACCATATAAGAAGATGTTAAGTGAAATGAACCCAAAGATAGGGTCACAAATATTTTTTTTGGGGGGGGTTGTTTTTTGTTTTTTTGTCGGTCGTGGGGCTTGAACTCTGGGCCTGGGTGCTGTCCCTCAGCTCTTCAGCTCAAGGCAAGTGCTCTACCACTTGAGCTACAGCACCACTTCTGGTCACAAATATTTTTTTTCCTGCTTGCTATTGTTTTTAACGTACTTATAATGTATTATGTGATTTTCTTGTTTCTTTATGTGTTCCTCACCCACGGTATAACCCGTTTTCACTGTATTTGATTCCGGTGCTCTGCATCTAGTATATATACTTCTCTAATTTGGGTAGGGGAAGGGAAAAAACAAAATGCTTAAATAGGGATACAGGTTGACCCATTGTAACAATGAGATGTACAAGACACTATGTTGAAAACGAACTTTACAACTTTGGGGGGGAGAGGGAAGAGATAGTAAGGGGGAAAAACAAAGGAGAAGGCAACATTGCTCGATAGGAAATGTACTCATTACCTTGCTCATGTAACTGTAACCCCTCTGTACAGCATTTTTACAATAAACACCGTGCAAAAAAATTCCTTATAAGAAAGTCTCAATCCCTTATTCACATCTCTTATAAACTTTTCAATCAATTCATTTAATCCGTATCACTGAATACACTTGGTAGCAACATTCATGGATGTCACCACCGATTTGTCAAAACCCACAGAATGTAAAACACAAGAGGGAACTTTAATGTAATCAATTGGCATTATTAATAAATATCATCAGTGGGCCTGGGAAGGTGGTTCAGTTGTAGAGTGCTTGCCTTGCATGTATGAGGCCCTGGGTTCAATTCCTCAGCACCACATAAGCAGAAAAAGTCAGAAGTGGAGCTGTGTCTCAAGTGGTAGAGCGCTAGTCTTGAACTGAAGAGTTGAGGAACAGCACCTAGGCCCAGAGTTCAGGACCCATGACCGGCAGGCAATAAATAAATAAATAAATAAATACATAATACATACATATATTATACATATGATTGGTGAGGGGGTGAGGCTAAAGTTATAAAACCTCTGCTTACCAAGTGCAAAGGCTTGCGTTCAAAGCCCAGTACCACCAAAACTTTTTACTATTAATAATAATGTATCAATAATGGCTCTTAAATTCTAACAGATTACTATGTTCATTCAAGATGTTAACAAGAGAATCCAGAGGAAGAGGGCATGGCAACTTTAGTGTGTGTGTGTGCGTGTGTGCGTACGTGCGTGCGCGCACACACACCTAATACTGACAGGGCTAAACTCAGGGCCTCATAATCTCACTTGCTTTTTCTACTCTAAGCTGGCATTCCAACAGTTGAGACACACCTCTACTTCTAGCATTTTGCTTGTTAACTGAAAGTAAGCATCTCATAGACTTTTCCATTTAGCCATGCTTTGAACTGAGAACCTCAGATCTGAGGCTCCTTCTTGTTAACCAAAATCAAAGGCATGAGCCGCCAGCACCAGGCTTGATTTTTTAAAATAAGACTAAAACTAGTCAAACTTGGGAAAACATAAACAAGACAAAGCAAAAACCACTTAGATCATATTCCTGACATGCATACTACTTAAGCATAAAAACTTTTCTCCTGAAGCTGGGCATCGGTGGCTCACGCCTGTAATCCTACTCAGGAGGCTGAGATCTGAGGATCACAGTTCAAAGCCAGCCATGAGATTCTTATCTCCAATTAATCACAGAAAAAGCCAGAAGTGGTGCTGCTGCTCAAGTGGTACAATGCTAATTTTGAGTGAAAGTAGCTCAGGGACAGCGTCCAGGCTCAGAGTTCAAGCCCCAGGACTGGCAAAAAAAATAATAACAACAACAAACTTTTCTCTGGAATTCCTTGTCTCATATATTGATACCAACATTTCTTGTAAAATTAGCACGTTTTCTCTCCTATGTATATGGAAGCTAGATCTAAAATATAATGGGACACGATAAATTATACAGGATTCTAGCTAGGCATGCATACACTGTAAGAGGAAAGAAAGGAGGATATTCTTAGGCTCAATGCCTATGTGTCTCTGATCATATAAAATAAAATCTATTGAAATGGTCTCCAGGAAATGGAAACAAGAGGTTTTTCTTCATTGCTGTTTCTGTTTTCTTTTCTTTTTTGTCTTATTCATTCATATACCTGTCTTTGGGAGAGAAAAGGAGGGACACAGGAATGGAGGGACAAAGGGTGAACACAAAGCAGCAGTGGTACTCAAGACACTACGTTGAAAATGAAGTATACAACTTGTAAGTGCTAACGGAGGGAAGAGAGCGAGGAGAATGACAATGTCCAAAAAGAAATTATGAAACTGTAATCTTTAAAATAACAATTTAAAAGCTATAAAAAAATAGGAAAAAATTAGCTCTTGTTTCAGTTATTCCTAAAATTAAAAAAAGCAATCAGCAATACAAACTGGCACCTGCCAAGAAGAATTTTCTTACTTACATAAAGTCCAAAAATTTTCCCCTAATACTTAATTAAAATCATTAGACAACAGTATTATTCTAAATAAATTATATTTTTTAAAACATACCCAGAAAAATGTTAATACTAGAAAAAACACTAACAGTATTGGAAGACCTGGATTTATTTTTCTAATCTCACTTAATGTCACTAATAAACTAAATTACCTTCAGGATTTCACTTCCCCTAATAGTTTCCGTTTGTGTTAATTAAAAAGAAAAGAAGGTGGCTTATCCAAGCTCAACTACTTCTAAATCAACTAGTTACAATGATAAAGTGAATATGAGGAAAAGGTCAATATTCTGGGGAACATACTTTCCATTTTCACCCAATTATCTATTAAGTATAACCACAAGAAGATAAAAATATGTGCATTAATAGATATTAACTCTAAGGGGTAAACAGTGATAAAAGTCCTTAGTGAGTTGGCACCATTGGCTCACACCTATAAACCTAGCTGCTCAAGAGGCTAAGATCTGAGGATCACAGTGTGAAGCCAGCCTAGGCAGAAAAGTCCATAAGACATCAATAAACCCTACACACAAAAGAGCTGTGGCTCAAGCAGTACAGCACTAGCCTAGTGGAGCAAAGAAGCTCAGAGACAACACCCAGGTAGCATCCAAGCCCCAGCACCAGCACACACACAAAAAAGGTCCTTCCTGAAAATCATGTGTAAATTCCAAAAGTAGAGCCAGGCACTGGGGCTCATGTCTGTAATCCTAGGTACTCAAGAGGCTGAGTGAGACCTGGAGGATCAAAGTTACAAGCCAGACTGGAAAGAAAAGTCTGTGACTTCAATTAACTAGCAAAAAGCCAGACTGGTTGTATGGCTCAAGTGGTAGAACGCTAGCCACGAGCAAGCTAAATGAGAGCTCAGGGCCCTAAATTCAAGCCCTGGTAACAAAACAAGAAGAAATACCTAAGTAGAGTGTTTACAATTAAAATCAACTGAAGGATCCAATGACTCTCATTTAATGACATAACCATTACTGTACATCATACTAAATTAGTTCAAGGACAATGTTTAGAAGAAATTTTAGACACAGGATGACTCACTGCAACAATGACACTCACAACTATGTGGGAAATGATCTTTACAACTTGGGGGGGAGGGGTAAAGAGAGAAGAAAAGGGATGGCAGGAAAAAAACAAAGGAGGGGGTAATGTTCAGCAAGAAATGTACTCATTACCTTACTCATGTAACTGTAATCTCTCTGTACAGCATCCAAGAAATTTACCTTAAAAAAAATTTTAGAGACAAATTAAAAGGCAGTAACGACTGGGCACTGGTTTCTCACACCAGCAATTATAGCTACTCAGAAGGCTGAGATCTGACCGTCACAGTTCAAAACCAGCCTGGGCAGTGAAGTCCATGAGATTCTTCTCTCCAACTGACTACGAGAAAACCAGAAGTGGTGCTATGGCTCAAGGTGGTAGAGTGCTAGCCTTGAGTGAAAAAACTCAGGGACAGAGTTCAAGCCCCATGACAGACATTTAAAAAAAAAAGCAGTAAAGAAAGAGCAAGTCTCAAGAGTTCCTTCTCATATGATTGAATGTATCTCCCAGTATCTCCCAGGAACAGTTAAGGGACAGAACAGGAAAAAAAAAAAAAAACTTCTAAAAGAAGGATCCAAGGATTTTTGCTTCTTTAACCAAGATTTATAGTTATAGTTAGTAGATTTCCTATTTCTCATTTTCATTGCTGCCCCTGGAGCAGCAATTAAAAAAAAAATCTGTAACCCCCTCACTGAAGATATTACTTAGACTGTTATCCTAAAGTTGGGGGATTATATCCAGCAATGAGAGGGAATTAAGGGAAGATTTTGTAGTTAAAAAGATAGGTTATACCACCAAAAAAGCCAGGAATCTCCTGAAATATGACTGAGGTGGTAGAATGCTAGCCTTGAGCAGAAAAGCTCAGGAACAATACCTAGACCATGAGTTCAAGCCCTAGGACCAGCACAAAAGAAGAAGGAGGAGGAGGAAGAGGAGGAGGAGGAGGAGAAAAAGGATGGGTTATAAACTAATAATTATTTTTAAATATGTTAGTATACATATTAAGTTACAAAATACTAGATTATACAACTTAATATATATGGTTAATTAAAAATATGCTTTTGCTAGTAAATCTATAATTATACACATAGAAAACATAGGATATTAACCACAAATCTACAAGGAATTTTTAAAGAGTCTTCAGCAGAGTGTAATTAAAATGAAAAATCAATTGCTTCCTACATTCACGTAGCGAGGTAAATGATTAAATAGCCCCAAAATAGCAGCCTCCATGTTTTTAAGAATACATAAAATATATTTGTTTCTTAGAAATAGCATGAAATATACACATTAACAAGAAATACATAGCTGAGTGTGGTGAATCGCATGTGTAGTCCCACTCACTTAGGAGCCTGGGGAAGAGTACCAAAGTCCAAGGCTGGTCCTGGACAGTAAGTATGAAACAATGTGAAATATACTAAAAGCTTAGGGCTAAACATGCAACTCAGTGACAGAGCAAGTGCCTAGCAAAACTATATGATGGGCTTATGACCCTCATATAACCAAAAAGACAAAAAAAAAAAAAAAGTGAGGCCTAGGGGGAGGCCTTGGGCATTTGTGGAAGTTTAGTAACTCCCCTGGCTTCTTTTCTTGCCAGGTTGCCCTTCCCACCTGCACTCTGCCAAAGTGGTACCATCAACCATATAGGGATATAGCCAAAAGGATCTTTATCGGAATCAGCACTACACTGTTTAAACTTTAAGCCTCACAAACTGTGAACTACATAAACTCTTTTATTGTAAGTACTCTTAAGTATCTCTAAGTATCTCCTTAAATAAAAAACAGACATACAGAAAGCTAGTATCTACTTTGGACCAAAAGTTTACAAAGATGCATTTCTATACTGTTAGTAAAATCCAAAGTGATGTGAACCTATAACCCTGTCAAGAATCCTATCATAAAAATCCAATTATAAAACCTAATGCAAAACCTAATCAGAAAAAAAATCAGACAAATGAAATTAAAGATTCTACAAAATAATGATGGTTGTAATTGTCAGAAGTGTCAATGCTTTCAACTAAAGACAGAAATTGTTCCAATTGAAAAGGCATAAATCTGCCAGCTAAATATAATACATGAGGGAACAACTGTTGAGGTTTAGTAATAAGTATCTGTGTTGACACTCTTGATTGTGATGCCCATGATGTCATGCATTACATCCATGTTTATAGGAAATAAACATGAAAGCATTTCAGAAATATTGCACTGGGTAGACAACTGTAAAATAGGTCAGAACAATCTGTTTCAACCTTTATGTATGTCTAGCACTTTTAAAAAAACCATTAAAAAAATAAGTTTCAAAAGCTCCAAATAATCTGTAGCAATGCTAAAAACCTGGGAAGGAAATGTACAGACAAGAACAGAAACTAGGGCTGGGAATGTGGCTTAGTGGTAGAGTGCTTACCTAGCATGCATGAAGCCCTGGGTTCAATTCTTCAGTACCACATAAACAGAAAAGTTGAAAGTGGTGCTGTGGCTCAAGGGGTAGAGTGCTAGCTCTGAGCAAAAGAAAAGAAGCTCAGGAACAGTGCCCAGGCTCTGAGTTCAAGCCCCATGCCTGGCAAGAAAAGAAAAAAAGAAAAAGAAAAAAAAGAACAGAAACTAATTTGAGAAAAATGCTGTAAGGATTGGAGAGGCCTAACAGCAAAATGCAATATACAGATGGCCCCCTCCCTACAGTTTCAAGATCTACTTTCACTTGTCTGTGGTCAGTTATTGTCCAAAAATATTAGACAAGGCTGGGCATGATGACACATGCCTACTATCCTAGCACAGGAAGCTGAGGAAGGAGGATCATGAGTTGAAAGCCAGTTTGGAATACATAGTGAGACCCTGTTTTTAAACACCCCCGTTCTAAACTCCAGAAATTATTCATAAATTTCAATCATGTGCCATTTTTGAGTAGCAAAACTCACATCATGCCCTTTGTGCAGAGTTGATCATCTAAGTACATTTCCCCTGCCTAGATAAATAATCTTTTTTTTACTTTGATATGTGCTTAAAAGAAATATTTAACTGAATATTTAATATATTCTGATTATACTGCCACCACAGTTCCACTGTAGAGGTATTCTTAGTGTTAATGTTTACATGACCCTTACTGAAGAATGGCCCGAGAGCAATTTTTAATTTTTAAGCAAAAGACAGCCATAAAGTAATTACTTTTCAGTAAAAGGGTACAAATTCTTAATAAAGAAAAAAACAAAAAACCTGTACTCTCACCAGAAAACTGGAAGTGACACTGTGGTTCAAAGTAGTAGAGTGCTAGTCTTGAGTGAAAAAGCTCAGGGACAGCACCGAGGCCCTGAGTTCAAGCCCCAAGACCGACAAATAAATAAATAAATAAATAATAAATACCCTGTACTTTGAGGCTTGATGTACAAGGGCTAGAGGTATGGCTCAGTGGCAAAAGTGGCTGCCTAGTCTATATTACATGTTCTATTCAGGTGTGGTAGTACCTATTTGAGATGCAGGAGGCAGGTTAGCCCATGCAAAGTCAGCAAGACCCCATCTTAAAACCAAAAATACAAACAAAAAGGCTGGGGGCATGTTTCAAGTGGTAAATCACTTGATGCCTAGCATGTAGAAGGCCTTAGATTCAATCCCCAATACCAAAAACAAGGGGAAAAGAAGAATTGTAAAGAAGAAAAAAAAGAATTCTTGCTAGGTTTGCTATCATACCTCAAACTGCAAAAGTTACAGCTATGGGGTGGGGGAGGATGTCAGTGGTAGAACATTTGCCTAACAGGCATGAGGCCCTAAGTTAGCACTTAGAAGGAAAAAGAAAAAAAAACCACAATGTGTGCCAAGTACTTAGTTCAGATGGAAAAGCCATGAAATCATAGTATTAGTATATTGGTATTATCCATGGTTCAGAATGGATGGGTAGAGGGGTGGAACTTATTCACAGGGGATAAGAGGCCACTTACTACTATACATCTGAGGGATCAGATACCAGAAACAAGAATAAAGCAAAGGTGACAAATTTTCTTAGCAAGAACATGACTTGGCAAGAGAACTGTGTCTAGGCAGTTAGTGGACTAGTTAGTAAAACCATACAAGTCCAGCTCTGTGTGTTGTGGAAGATCTTACAGTGTGACTGAAAATAGAAGGGTACCTCCTAAGGGACAAGCAACACGTACCAAGAAATCAAGCTGTCCACATACCCTAAAGGAGAAACTCATTCATTAAATATTACCTTTTCCTCTTCTAAGCAATTACCATAGCAAAAAGAACAGTATTCACCTGCGATAGGGAAATAGGTTTAAATGACCAACACAGTACGTATGAATTAGACCATATTATAAAACTTGACTACCAAAAAATTCTAATATTTGGAAAAAATGAACAGATATACTAAACACAATAATACTCAAATCTGAGCAGGAAACAGAAGACAAGGTTAAAATATCAGAGATTCTATTACATGTAGACCAAAATTATGGCTAAAAAAATAAAATAAATAAAAATAAAAATCAGGGCCAAGCCTTGGTGACTCATACTTGTAATCCTGTCTACTCAGTAAGCTGAGATCCAATAGATAAATATTTTAAGCCAGCCTGGGTGAAAAAAGACTTCATCTTTTAAATAGCTAGCAAAAAGCTGGGTTTGGAGGTGTGGCTCAAGTGGCAGAGTACCAGCTGCAGGCTGGTTCAAACCCAAGGACTGGCAAATAATAATTATAATCATAGTAACAGTAACATTAGTAATAAAATACAAATCTACTACAGAAAAAGTTGTTAAAAACTCTTAATTCCAAAAATAAATAATGAAAGAATTGAAAACCAAGGAAATGACCTAAAAGACCATAATCTTAAGTGATCCCCACAATGCAATGTCAAAAAACGAAAACAAAAAAATTAAGTGAAAGTTCCACAAATCATCTACCTAAGTCCTCAAAGTGTGGCTCACAGACCCTAACAGTCTACAGCTCTGGAATGACACGTTCTAGGCATCTTCAAAGTTCAAACTATTTTCATTTTAACACTGAAAAGTCATGTTTTTCCTTTTCCATTATGTTGGCAGTTTACATTGATGGGTCTCTGTATCAAAACTAGGCAAAACTTTTTACTACTTCAGCAGGAATGAAGCCAGTGCTATTACATATTCCAGATTTGTTTTCTTTGTTCTGTTAAGACAAGTTTTACTATATTGCCCAAGATAGCCTCAAGATCCTCAGGAGTCAAGTGCTAGAGGTGTATTCCTAGCTACTCAGAAGACTGAGATCTGACAATCACAGTTCAAAACCAGCTTGAGTAAGAAAGTCAGTGACACTCATCTCGACTCAGTCAAAAGCTTAAGGACAGCATCCAAGCACCCAGCCCTAAAGTCTATCCCCCAAACCAGCACAAAACAACAACAACAACAAAAAAAAAAAAACCATAAAAACCAAAAACGCACTGTACATGTCAAATTCTGGTATCAAAGAGTACCTATAAGATCTAAAGATTCCTTTCCTTGTAGCAACCTATTTCAATAAGGCTGGATTTTCTTCATATACTTCAACCAAAACATTGCAACAAATGAAATGAAGACTCTGATGTGAGATCTGAGCTTCTTTCCATCAAGCCAAACATAATTTAAAAATAAACTAAATACTTTTTGCTGAATTACTGTCAACCCTTCATGTCCATGGATTCAATCAATACCAAGTTGCAAAAATTTGAGGAAAAAAAATCATCTGTACTAAACATATAACAGACTTTTCTTTCGTATTATTTCCTAAAGACAGTATAATAATGACTTACCATAAGTACTACAAGTAATCTAGACATGCCTTAAAGTATACTGAGTAGATATACACTCTATCATTTGATATACGGGACTTGAACATCACAAAATTTAATATAGAGGAGCCAGGTGCCTGTGGCTTATGCCTGTAATCCTAGCTACTCAGGAGGCTGAGACCTGAGGATAGGCATTCAAAGCCAGCAGGGGCAGGAAAGTCTGTGAGACTCTTATCTCCAATTAACCACCAGAAAACCGGAGTGGCACTGTAGTGCCAGGTGGTAGAGTACTAGCCTTGGGCTGAAGAGCTGAGGGACAGCACCCAGGCCCAGAGTTCAAGCCCCATGACCGATGAAAAAAAAAATTAGTATTGAGGGAGGCAGCTTGGAATAATCCTTCATAGATACCAAGTAACAATTTTATTTGTTTGAGGAAATAATTATGTTTTCATTAAAACAATGTTAATATGCAGTGGTTTATTGTCTTCGTTTGTTCTGGTTTTGGTTTTGTTTAAGGTTACTGGGGTTTGAATTCAGGGCTTCACGCTTGCTAGACAGGTGCTTATTGAGGTTTTTTTTGTTTTTTGTTTTGTTTTAATGTCTAACACAGGAATAAATAATGCACATAAAACCAAACACCCAAGGATGGAATAACCAAAACTTGAGTACAGTAGCCATAGAGTTATTACTATTTCTTATAATTACACCATATCTGAATAGAGTAACACCTCAAACAAGAAAATATTTGAAATGTGTTAAGCCACTCTGCTCCAAAATAAGTCATCCCAGACTACTCTACCAAGATGTCCCTAACTTAACAAGGGTTGGGTTTGCTGAGATACAAAAGCAATAAACATTCAGTAGATACTATGTTTCAAATTTTGATCTCCTCCTCCCCCCCCCCCCCCAAGCAACCCAAGGTACTAGGTACAAGCCACAACAAGAGATCACAAGTAAACAACAACTAGTACTCTACACTGTTTTGGGTTTCTAGAATATCTTGGATACAGGTAATGCAATATATATTAGAAATTCAATATTATACATAAATGTACTAATGTATAATAGAAATATACTAAAATATTACAAAGTAAGCCTTGTGTTGGATTATTTTGGCCAATTGTGAGATTAGCAAGTAGATGAATACATTTAATGTAGGCTAAGCTATGGTGCTATGGTGTGCAGTAGGCTGGACATATTAATTCATTCTTACTTCTCCCCCCTTCATTAACCTGTACTTGGACCAAACTCAGGGATTCACCCTTGGTAGGTGAATACTCTACCACTTGAGTCACACTCAGTCTAAGAACTGTTGACTTGGTTTCAGTTACAACGGGCTTATCAGATATAATTCCATCATAAATTGAAGAGCATCTGTTATTTTCTTAGCCTTCTTTCCATTTTTCTATTCACTGTAATTCTTTTCCTTTTTATTTTTTTTTGGTCAGTTGGGGGGCTTGAACTCAAGGCCTGGGTGCTGTCCCTGAGCTTTTCCCCTCAAAGTTAGTGCTCTACTACTTTGAGCCACAGCGCCACTTTAATTGTTCTGGTGGTTAACTGGAGGTGAGTCTCATAGATGTTTCTCCCCAGGCTGGCTTCGAACTGTGACACTCAGATCTCAGCCTCCTGTGTGGACAGGATTACAGCTCCCAGCTTACTCTAATTCTTGTAGATAATAGCATGACACTGCCTCCTTTTTTACCCCCTTCTGATACACAAAAAAAAATAGTAAAGAAACAGCTCAGTACAAAAATCAGTGGGCTCTGAATAAGGATACTCCTATGAATGAAAATCAGAGACTTCATAGTACCTATTCTGATTATACTGGTATCTTTATTTCCTAGGGATAAATAACCTTCAGATAAGTAACCTTTATTTTACTAATATATATATGTATGGTTTTTGTTTTGTTTTTTTTAAAAAACTATTGTCTTGTTTATTATCACCTGTAAAGCCTGTTAAGCAAGGCCTTCATTCAATGGCATCTAGAACAAAATCTGAAGTGACAGGGAATGAGTGTGACAAAATTCCAATGTGCTTATTTCATGATAGGAAAGAGAATATTTCAAAACTGTAGGGACACTAACAGAAATGAAATCTAACTTGAGTGCAAAGACATAAAAATAAAGAATAAAATAAAAAGGAAGATAATGAGTTTATGTTTAGAGACTACAGTCAAGCATAAGAATATACTGTATAAACACCTAAACAAGCAGTTAATTATGGAAGAGGATAAAGAAAACTGAATAAAACATGAACAGAACTGTATACTACTGAATATCAAATCAAAATACTAGCACATACACAAAGTTGGTATTAAAAGAGACATTCAGAGCTAAATGGATTGCTCAAGTAAAACCTGCATGTTTTGAACAGTTTTTTTGAGGTGATAAACATAATTAAGTTTAAAAAAGAAAGACAAAATATAACAGAAGTAATTAGCATGGAAAAATAAGGGACGTAAATAAAGCTAGCTATTGAAATAGGAAGCTAAAGGAATCTGAGGAGAAAGTTGAATAATAGCTATATTTCTTCCCTACAATTAGGAGGAAAAAGAAGAAAGTTTAAATGTAAATCTGAAAAACAGAAGCAGTATAAAAAGTTAGTGATGATAGACACCAAGAAAGGGGAAATAATGTGAAGAAAGGAGGAAAGGAGGTAGGGAGAGAGTGAGGGAGTGAGGGAGGAAGGGAGGGAGAGAGGGAGAGAAGGAAAGATAGGAAGAAGGGAGGGAAGGAGGAAAGGAGAGAGGGAGGGAGGAAAGGAAGGAAGGAAAGGAGGGAGGAAGGAAGGATGGATTTGCTTAGCTACTGCAAAAGTACATATTACAGGGCATAATTCACAAATACACTTTTCTATAGCAACAATTAATTTGCATTCAAAAACTGAATAATCGTGTGTGTGTGTGTGTGTGTGTGTGTGTGTGTGTGTGTGTGTGTGTGTGTGTGTGTGTGAGAGAGAGATCAGGAAAGAAAACAGGAAAGCCACCTGTAAAAGTACACAGGTATTACCAGAATTAATAAAGCATACAAGAGAAAAATGAATACCAACAGAGCCAAAATGAAAATGTAAGCAACAAAACAGGCATATTTAAAAAGAATCTGGGTAAGTAGCAATTACAAAGCGAATTATTTTTCTATTCAACGGGACTAAAATTCTTCATAATCCTCTAATCCATTCCTACAATAAAAGCAGCTTAAATTCTAAACCATATTATCTATGAGCAATTATTTCACAAAAAAAATGCCTAAATATGCACTCAATTTTCGGAAATTTAAAGTGTGTTTCTTAGATACTGTTTACTCAATCAATACAATGTCTACAATAACCTGATTTTATGGATTTACCAATTATAGATGTAAAATATCTATTGTTAACACTTGACTCGGTTAAGAAATATCACACAATAAAATTCTGGTTCCCATATTTCAACCTTTGTAAGCTTTTACCATGTAAATTTTCAATAGTTTGATCTCAAGTGGCAAGGGGACTCCATAACCTAGTACTTGAATTAGCTGAAGCTCTAAAAAGTAATGACTACTTTCAATAAAGTGTCTTTAAATATACAACTTGAGCAAACACTTTGGAAGAACTCAGCCTACTTTTAAAAAAATATATATAAAAACCCACAGTACTATGAATACATCAATCTTGAAGTCATTTAAAATACTAATGACTGCTTTTTAAAACCTTTTTTTATTTTTTAAATTATCTTTAAGTAGTTGTACAAAGAAGTTCCCATTCTACAAAACAGTATATGAGTACAAAGTGTCTGACAACATTGTCACCCATCCCTTCTCTCACTTTTTTCTTTAATTGAAATTAGGTGATTACATAAATTTCACAGTATTGTGGAATAGTGATACTTAGAGTCACAAACACATTTTAACTTTCACAAAGCAAATTGTCATTATCATGGTCTATACATTTTGTGAATTCTATGAGCTTTGACAAAATTATTTTTTCCACATCAGGTAATGTTTACATGTCTTTCCTTTTGCTTAGTTTAAAACTTCTTTCTACTTGCCCATGTAATTGTAACCCCTCGGTACAGTATCTCCACAATAAAAAAAACTTCTTTCTAAACCTGTTGTCAATTTTTAAATGAAGCTTTAAAAATATTTACAGTGAGAGAATAGTATAAAATCTAAAAGCTGTCTAAGTGCTAAACTAACAATTTTAAGAAAATCTGTTGAAGGGAAAAGGAACCAAAGACAACTACAAAGATGAACACATCTTTAAAAATATGTTGTCAGAATCTCAAACTATTCGGTCCTCAAGGGAAAAAAAAAATCAAACTTCCAAAATCAAGGATTTCATCATTTTCAAGTGCTATGATTCATTTTATATACAAATTGACTAACATAGAGAAATATCTTTGCAAAGTGATAAGACATGCTCTATTAAGGCTTTATTGCTTTGAGGCCAAGTATAAGCCATAAAAGGAAACTGAAGTTCAATGTCATTTATTATGTTTCCCTCTTTCAAATACCTAAGAATAAACACTTTTGCTGCCTAATGCTATGTTTCGAATCATAAAGTAAATCAGTTAGGCATCTCAAATTCCTTAATAAAGGTAGTTTGACTTAACAGGAAAATTATTACTAACAATTTTTTTTCAACCTTCAGGGAAACAATTCACTAATCAAATCTAGAAACAAAGCAATACAGAGCAATAAAAAAAATTCTTTTTGAGATGTTCTTAATAAAAATATGCAATAGCAAAGAGCAAGCTGTAAAATAAGTTGATCCTGACCTTTAAGACAGATCTCTTTCCACTCAGGAAAGGCAATTCTTTTTCTTGAAATTTCTAGCAATTAATTTGGTACCATTTGATGAGCTAATTTATATTTAAAGGTACACACTAACAGAAAACTGAATTTAATATTTATTCAAAGTACAGTATTCTCTTTCACGTCCCTTTAATACAAAAACACTGGGGAAAAGGTAAAAAAAAGAAAAAAAGACATTACAACGCCACTGAAAAGAAGTTGGAGTTTGCTGCAGGCAAAACTAGTTTGGTGTACGGAGACTACCCATTGGTTCCAAGTGTTGCTAACTGACTGAAGGAATGTCTGCCAAACGTCACGAATTCCTTCCCGCACAGCCCCTACCTATCTCTTATTAGGCAGAACCAAACGAAAACAGATGGGCCAACACAAAAATGTGAAGACCGTGCAACTCAAAGAGCCCTGCTTTTTATCACCAGTTCCCATGAAAGTCGCCTTAGGAGCTTTACTTCCCTTCTTACTCAATCTCTTCTCAACTGCTCAAATTCCAACAAACCAAAAACACGCTGTTTTGTTTTGTTTTGTTTTGTTTTTTTCTTACCCCTACCTCTCCTTTCCCCTAACCCTTCCCACCTCCTTTTCCTTCCTAATGGGTCAGTTACAAGCAAAGTCTAGCGAAAAACTGCTTTCAGTTATGTGCTAAGCAACACTCAGGTGCTGAATTTCCGAAAAGAACACACTCCGACACACACACACACACACCCCCAAAAAAGACAACGAGAATGGTAAGGTTTGTTTCTAACTTCCAACACAAACGCACCCCTAAAGATTTGGGCAAACAGATCTCCCGACACGCACGCGATCAACACAAGAAACCAAAACATAAGCCCAGGCGGCAGCCATCTCAGGAACCAGCAAATCACTTTCGGCCGCGACCTTTCTTCCCACACAAAAAGTTGCCAAGTTCGGCAACTCGTCGTGTAGGGTCTACGTTCCAGAGAAGTAAAACTTGGGGACCGGAGGCCGAACAAAGGCAGCTTTCTCCGGACGGCCCCTACGTTTCCGTCCCACCTCCTTCTGACGACCTCTTACAAAAACACAAACCCCAGAGTCCAGATGGTAGCCAGGAGGGAATGAATCCGTTCCACTATTTAGCTCCGAAAACGCCATTCAGGGAAGGATTTAGGACAACTTGGGCAGAGCGGAGAAAGAAAGAAAGGACCCACGACCGAGCGGGGCTTTCCGGGGAGGCAGTCCGGAGGCTCGCGGACCTGGCGTGAGAATTACCTTTCGTCCGGACCCGCGTCTCAGGGCAGCTGCGTCGGGGCTCGGCGGGCCATGATTTCCTCCCTCGCTCGGTCCCCGGGAGCCAGCCGAGTGTCTGCGTCGGGGGAGGGCGGATGTGGGGCGGCCTCCCGCGGCCCGGGAGTGGGTGGCGGCTGCGGCGGGGGGCCCGGGGTGCGGGCCGGCTTCCTGGTACCGACTTTGGCCGGAGTTTCCCAGCCC
The DNA here is from genome assembly GCF_019054845.1 of Dipodomys spectabilis. NCBI lineage: Eukaryota > Metazoa > Chordata > Mammalia > Rodentia > Heteromyidae > Dipodomys > Dipodomys spectabilis. The sequence continues at coordinate 24,449,812 of NW_024870817.1, read as the reverse complement.
CAGCTAGGTTCTCCGTCGAAGGAGGGGAGGGGGGAACAACTTTTCACTCGTGACACCGCCCGGAATTGCCGTGCGAAACTCACTTCCTGCCTTGGCGAAAAGCAGGATCCAGCTCGGGCCAGGGGAACCCGGAAAACCAGCTCGGCGCGCGCCGCCGGGGGGAGGGGACGCGAGCCGAGCCCAGCGGGGCCGGGCCGGACCGAGGGGGGCGTCGGCCGCCAGCCGCGGGCTCGGGGCCACCGGCGGGCCGCGCCGCGCACACCCGACGGCGGCCCAACGCGGCCGGCGGGGGCGAGGACGCGGCCGGGGCGCTCGGCGAGCCTGGGCCGCGCTAGGCCGCCTCCGCCTCGCCGCCACCCCCCGAGCCGGGCGGCGGGGTTATTGTCTCGGAGGCGCCTGCCGCGCCCTGCGCCCGCGTCGCGCCGGAGCCCGGGTAACCGAGGAGCCGGGCGGGCTCGGCGTCGGCCCCCTCTCCGGGCCGTCGATCGGTCCTTCCGTCTGTCCTTCCGTCCCTCTTCTCCGCCTTCTCCACTCGCCCGAGAGCCCTCTCGGCTCCCGCTCCCGTTTTCCCGCCGCCGTCCCTCCGCTCCCCTTTCTCGCCTTCCTCCCCGGCGTCCGAGGCTCCCCGGTGAGGCGCGGGCGGCAGGGGCCGGCGGCAGCCCGGTCTCCTCACGGGGCCGCGGCAGGGGGCGAGGCTGCGTCCCCCCACGCCGCCGCGCCGCCTTCACTCGAGTGAGAGACCGCGAGGGGAGGCGAGGAGGGAGGGAGGGAAGGAGGGAGAGAAAAGAGGCGGACCGGGGCAGGGGCGGGGGGAGTCACCGCCTCGCAGACCGCGGCGGCTGCGGCGCCACCGCCCCGGCGGCGGAGGGGAGGGGGCGGGGCTGCCTCCCGCCGCCTGCGCCCCCGCCGCCTGCGGCCGGGCCCAGGGGCGGCGCGAGCCGGGCTGCGCGCGCGGGGGCGGCGCGGGCCGACGTCGGCGGCGGGCCGGGGGCCGCGCGGGAGGCGCCGCCGCCCTCGGCCCCGCGGGCGACCCCGGCCGCGCTCCCGTAGCCGCGACCCCCGGCGGCCTCCGCGCGCCCAAAGCCTAGTGGACGGGGACCCCCACCAGGCCTCCGCCGCCCACCGGCCTCCCGAGTTTCTTTGTACGGCTACGATCGGTGCCCGGGGGTGGCTCGAGCCCCGTTCCGATTTACAGGCAGCAGGTATCTGTTTTCAGCCGCTGCGCTGCGACATCCTCCGCAACCTCAGGTCGCAGGAAACCACCGCGGCGGCTCGGCGGAGCTTCCCACGCCCGCCCGCAGCCCGGGCTCCCCGAAGGCTCGGCCTCACCCCGGCCGCGAGACAAAGCTGGCGCGGGGAAGGGGAAAAATGGCCCGCGAAGCTGCCTCCCGGTAGCGCCTTTGTTCGAGGAAACACGGGGTGCACGCGGAATGCGACCACGTAGGCGCCGGGCCCCGGCCCTTGGCGGCTGCAGTTGTTGAATTGCGCTGGCCCGGATCGTTCCGCCTGGCAGGGTTTGCGTTTATTGCAGGGAGAGACTCTTTAAGCATTCTGTCAACACATATGGCATCGAAAGCCTCAACCATAACATTGCACAGTTTTCACACTTGCTGCTTTAAATATGCTAACAAGACGTCCTTGTGTTACCCGGAGAAGGAAGGAAGTAGAGAGCAAACCATCCTACACGCACGCACACTCGGCTGTACTTAACTGGGTACAGCGAGGGTGATTAGCCTCTGGGTCCCTGAAGTCACTGGTTTAGTTCTTCCATCTGTACCCCAGAGATAAATGTATTCCCAAATTTGAATAGAGCGCTGTATGCCCTACAAGAGAGCTTGTATCCAAAGGAAAAAAAAAAAAAACCAAAGTCCATCAAAGAATGATACCAAAGTGAGTTCTTTGCTATGACAAACACTTGAAATAACTCCAAAGACAGTCCCTTTGAATAGAAGTAAGCATCTTAGCCACTTACGGAATCAGCACAGGTTTAAGTTCCTTAGTAAACAGCAGAATATTTACAAGAATACCGAAGAGCTTGGAAATGGCAGATAGCCATACTGGTAATACACAGATGGATATCTAATTTATGTGACTATGAATGGGAACCACTGCACACACAAACATCCTAAACCTAGAGTATTGTACTGGCCGTTTTTAATAGTCACGAGCAAGGTTTCTTAGTCCACTGTTTTGAGTCTGACCAGAATCCGGTGGCATGACTCTAAACTCAAAAGGTTGTTGTCTTTAAGCATTCCATGAAGAAGCATGTTCCAAACCAGTGGAAAACCAGCTGGATCCTGCTATTCCAGTGTTACATCTTGTCTCAGGTTAATTTTAAACCGTATTAATGTTTTTTTGTAATTCCGTGCAAGAGAACTTACCTAGCACACACAAGGCCTTGGGTTTGATACCCAGCACCACAAAAAAAAAAAAAAAAAGTACTGTACTATACATTCAAATAAATCTAAACCTTCCCTCCAAACCACAATAAGTAGAACCAGACAACATCTGCAGGCAAAAATCTTGCTTTGGTCCTAGCCTCTCTTAAGTTTAAATTCATACCCAGGGCCAATCTTGGAATCTTTCAGGCTAGAAAAGTCCCTATAATCAAAACCCCATCTCTACCATTCACCATTCAGGCTTTATCCCTCAGAGTTTATTTCTCAAGCACCAAATCATAATCCTGGGAAAGGCAGTGTTTTAAGCCTTACTATTCATTCATACCTAATTCATCACATTGTTTCCCTAAAACAGCTTTTGAAAAATAGAAATAACATATGCTGAATCTGAATAGATAGGAGAGGGAAATGTATCTCAATTCCTTGGAGCAGCATATGGAAAATAGAGCAATACTGGAATATAATGATCATCATTTGATTGTTAAATAAGTCCTGCTTACTCATGCTGTAAAAAATGTATCGCAAAACAGTAGCTTTAAGAGATTGGAAGCCAAGTTATACTTGTCAATAGCCATCTACATTATCAACTCGTTCTTTAAAATCATCCGTTTATAAAGTATCTTCCCAGAAATTCTGTATCTGTAAAATTAGGAACTATTTGATCAGGATATTCAGTAATCAGAGATAATGATTCATCTTTGTTATTCATCACTGACTCTAATTCTAAATCATATGAGCAGCACACACAGAAATAGCCAAATCTTCCATTTGGACTTTCTTACAAGGCATTCCTGTTTCATGCTTTTACAAATTCGTTTCCTTTGATAATCCTCCCACAGGATCTTGAACTAAAGATGGATGGACTTTTCATTTATAATTAAACAGAGAACTAAAACCCCACCTTTAACAAGACTGCCTAGCTGTGATTCTGAAATGATTAAATGAATTCCAGGACCACCTTAGAGAGTAAGCTAATGTATTTGAGGGTAAAGCATCATCTTTGCATTCCATTTCTCTGAGATTCTCTGTAAAGGGCCTGAAATACTTCTTTGGGATTCCCACTCCCAAAGCTAGAGTTCAAGAAAGAAATACTGTCTGCTAGAGATAAGCGACATTATCTCACGACAGCCTGAAGGCCTTAAGCATTCCATGGAATCCACAAGGCATCCAAAAAGAGCTCAAAGAAAAAGTATGTGTACTGTTTTCAAAAGGACTCCCTGTCAGAGCAACCAAGCACAAGCACTGGGAAGGCCAACAAAGCACAGGGCAAGGGAAAGGTTGAAATCATTATTCTTTTCTCATTTTCCTAGCCCCCATCAAAGAATTACTTGTCTAAAACCATGCTTTTGTCAGTTTCAGTGTTTAGGAAAAAGGAATCTTTGGGCTAGCAAAGACTTAGATTGAAAACATTAAATGAACTAGGTCAAAACGCGCTGCCACGTGTTTTTTATTAAGCATTTGACTTCTCCATTTTCACTTCCATCTTAGCTTCTTGATAAAGGGCAGAAGGTCAAGGGGACCAGTCTGGAAGAAGGGATTATTGGATTCAAAAGAGGCAGGACATTTTATGATATTATACTATCTGGGGGATGAAACTGCCCCTCCCATAACACCTTTCTACCTTTCAAGCTTATTTTCAATAATATTTTATGAATTACATGAAAGATTTGCCTCTATTTGTGAAAGGCTTTCTGAAAAGTTTTGAAGTACTTTTTTTTTGAGGGGGGTGAGTGTGTGTGTGTTTGTGTGTGTGTGTGTTGATCCTGGGGCTTAAACTCAAGGCCTATGCTTAGTAGCTGCACTTTTTTGCTCAAGGCTATCACTTTACTACTTGGGCCACAGCTCTACTTCCAGCTATTGATAGTTAATTGGAGATAAGAGTTTCATGGACGTTCTTGCCTCTTGATCCTCTGATCTCAGCCTCTGATTTCAGGCATGAACCTCCAGCATCTTACAAGTAGTACCAAGCCTCTATGCCATATTTTTCTTATACATGCACAACTATGAGAAAGTTCATAAATTAGGCATGGTAAGAGACTAAAAACAGTAGTGAATAAAATGGAAGAATTACGACAATATACTATAATAAAAGTTATGTGGATATCTTACTGTTAAAAATATTTTATTGTACTATCCTTTCCCTTCTTATAATGGTGCCTATATAATGAAATAAATGATATGACATAGCATTAATCTATTACATAAAATATCCTGATCACAGGCACTGCAATACCATGACAATCTCTTAACTGGGTCAGCTCCAGAGGACTAGTGGGTGGATAATATATACAGTGTGAATACACTGGACAGGGATGATTCACATCCCAGACAGTACTGAGCAGAACAGCATGAGCTCCCATCATACTGCTCCCCAGAACAGCATGCCATTGAAAGCTTGTGAATTGTTCATTTCTGGACTTTTTCATGCAATATTTTCACACCATGGTTGACTATAGGTAATTGAAATTCTGGAACATGAAACTGTGAATAAAAGGAAACTACCAAACAGGCTTGATAATATTTTTTTTCTATCCTAACCATGTTGTACCCTATCAAAGTTAAATTTATGTTTAGATGAATTAAGAAATGTTTAAATGTGTGGAGGAAATCCACAATGCCCAATGATTATGTTGTGTGTCTTCTGAAACAAGGCTGCTGGTATGAGCAACAGGGCTGTTGATGGTCTTGGGCAAGAACATTTGCAAAAATAAATTTGAGCTTCTTCATCTCCAGATTGGGGACTAAAATACTAACTGCTTCACAGATCACTGGGAAAACTAAATGGAACAATGTTAGTAAAGTGCTCAGCACATTACTTGGCAGAGTTAAAAGTGGGAACTATTATTAGCAGTGTACTTTCAAATGAACTATAATGCGACTATGTAGCCATCACTGGGAAGGCCACCACAAGTCATCCAAACTAGACCAGTTTGAAAGTGAAAGCAGCACTAGTAAATAAGAGTTACATTGGGGCAACAAATGTAAAACCAGACCTGTTTTGGACCAACTGGGGCAAATGGTCACCCTAATAATTTCCATCGCCATTGCCTTATTCTGGCCCACTTCCCTTCTCTAGCCCTTCCCAGTATGAATCATCATCTATTTCTATCATATTTTAATGTGCACCCTCTTTCTATATCATCGCAACATCAGCAAAGCAAGGTCAAATGCTGATACTCATTGCTCTTCAGTTCAAGCTTTTATTTAGAAATATGTGTGCACATTGAAAGTGGTGCTGTGGCTCAAGAGGTAGAGTGCTAGCCTTGAGCTGAAGAGCTGAGGGACAGCGCCCAGGCCAAGTTCAAGCCCCACAACTGATGAAAGAAAAGAAAGAAAGAAAGAAAGAAAGAAAGAAAGGAAGAAAGGAAGGAAGGAAGGAAGGAAGGAAGGAAGGAAGGAAAGAGAGAGAAGGGAAGGAAGGAAGGAAGGAAAGTAAGAAAAGAGAGAGAGAAAGGAAGGAAAAGAAAAAAACATTAAAAAATTTTAGAAATATTTGTGCACAGATCTGGGTGTAGTGACCTGTGCCTATTATCCCAGCATTCAGAAGGCTAAAGCAGGAGGATCGTGAGTTTAGGTCCAGCCCAAGCTATATAGTGAATCTGAGATTAATCTGGGCTATGTGGCAAGACTGTCTCAAAAAAAAAAAAGTTTTATGTTACATATTTTCTCTCATTGAGTAACAAAATTACTCTTTTCCTACTAACTTAAATTTATACTTCATGAAGTAAATATTTTTTCATAGCATTTTATTTATTTTCTGCTAGTACTTGATCCAAGGCCTCAAAATTACTTAGCTTGCTTGCTTATGGCTGGTGCTCTACCATTTGAGCCATGACTCTAGACCTAGCATTTTATTCTTCAAAACTACTTAGCATTAAAAACATCAGGGGCTGGGGGTCTACTCAGTGGAAGAGCGCCTGCCTGGCCAGCACAAGGCCCTGAGTTCGGTCCTCAGCTCTGGAAAAAAAAAAAAAAAGCTGTAAAAGACCAAAAAAAAAAAAAAAAAAAACCAAGGCAACTGCACACTTAGCATTAAAAACATCATAAAAATAGCCAACACATAGTTATTAAAAAACATAATTTGAGATGTAGTAAGAGACTAAGTGCCCTGCTCTAAAATGTCAGCTATTTTACAAAAAAAAGTTAAGCATTGTGTCATTGCTATTTCAGAGCAAGAGTTAGCCATCTCTATATGTCAAAGCCATAATCATGCATAAATTCCACCTAAATCTGTTTTAATCAGTATTTGGAAAATTATATTCCTCAATAAGGTCTAAAATTATTCTGGCTGGGTGTGGTAGTACATGCCTGTAATTTCAACACTAGGAAATCCGAAGCAGAAGGATCCTGGGATCAAAGTTACCCTCACAAACTGCACAGCAAGAACCTGCCTTTAGATATACATATATATATAGATATACATATATCTATATATATATGTGTGTGTGTGTGTGTGTGTGTATATATATATATATATAATTGTGAATACTCTGTGTATGTGTGGGTGCGCGTGTCATTCAGATACCAGGGCTTGAACTCCAGACCTCATGCTCTTGCTCAGTTTTGGGTTTGTTTGTTGTTGTTTTTTTGTCAGTCATGGGGCTGTCCCTGAGCTTTTGTGCTCCACTACTTGAGCCACAACTCCATTTCTGTTTTTTTTCTTAAGCTGGTTAATTGGAGATAAGTCTCATGGACTTTCCTTCCTGGGCTGGCTTTGAACTGTGATCCTCAGATCTCAGCCTCCGGAATAGTTAGGATTACAGGCGTGAGCTACCAGCTCACCATTTACCCAGCAATTCATTCTTGATATTTTATTTCATTTACTTGCTTTCTGGCCACCCATCTACTTTATACCTCATAGATAAAGACTATTTCAGCTTCTCTAGTGATGGAGTCATAACCAATAAATTCCTTCTAATTCTTATGATCATCTCCAGAAAAGTTCAGAAATGGCCATTAGCATTCGTTAGTTGATGATCTTGGATAAATTATTTCATCTCTCCATGAAAAAGTTCAGACCTGTAAGTGGAAAAATAAATCTTATTTATCTTATTGGGTTACTATATCACATAAAATGACAGACATTAGAGGTCACAATAAATACTCTACAAAGAAAAGCTATCTCAGTGAAAGACCCCTTGCACAAATAATGTATGCTAATGAAAATGTCATAAAAAGAAATTATCTTCTTTTTTAACAACAGTAGGAAGATGATTCATTACTATTACCAGTAAGCTATAGTAAACCATCATAAATGTCTATTGACTTAGTAGCTCCATAGTATGTGTTATGATCTGATCTTTAAAGTATCCTCTAAAATCTAGTGTAATAAATGCTTGGGTGCCAGTAGCTAGACTGTTGGAAGGTGATTAGATCATGACAGCTCCAACTTCATCAATGAGTTAGCCTATTGATGATTTTATAACCAAATGGACTATTAGGAAGTAGGTAGAGCCCAGTTGGAGGAAGTAGCATTTAAAGGATATATCTGTCCTGAGCTCCTTCCTCCTTGTCTCTCTCTGCTTCCTAGGTGAGCTTCCTCAGTGCTCTCCACCATGATACGCCTCTACACAGGCCCAAAGCAATGGAGCCAGTCCACCATGAACCAAAACCTCTGAAACCATAAGCCAAATTTTGCTTCTTTGAGTTGCATATCTCAAGTATTTTGTCACAGTGATGAGAAGTGACTGCTGCATATATTTATTTAACTTGTAAGTCATCTAATTATGACTTTATACTGGAGAGTATGTTTAGATTAATGTTCAAATTTTATATCATTTTATATAAGGGATATGAGCAACTGTGGATTGGGGTATTTGCAGAGTATCTTAAAAGACATTAAGAGACAACTGCACTAAGCTCCTCAAAATTAGGGCTGGACAGATAAGGTAGTTGCACATCATTCTAGCAAACCAAGTGTTGGCATGTAATGGACTTAAAGCTCTGAAAGGAATGATTTCTCAAATTCTTTCCAATGTAAAGACTGATTTAGTCTTTAGAAAATCTATAACCTGGGATTGGAAGCATAGCTCAGTTTGTAGAGAGTTAGCCAAAGAGGGAAAATGTCAGGTACCAAGTTCAAGTCCCAGTTGCTGTCATCACACGTGATATAAAAGTTCAAGTTACTAATCCAGAGGCCAAGTGAATTATGGCTAATGGATTGGAGTTGTGATGGGACCAGAAAAGTCTGTGGGAAGATGCAAGGAGAGGAATACAGAAGTGACTGAACAAATAGGGAGTAGAGGAAGATAGTTTTGCTCGCACGCACATACCTTCTTGGATTTGCTTCCTGAAAATTGTAAAGATGACTAATAATTTTTTAAATAGGATCAAGTATAAGAAGAGAGAAAAAAATGAAGCTTAGCATCATTTTTTAAAAGATTAAAACATATCTAAAACCAGGAGCAGAAATTACACACACACACACATATCAGGTCTTGAGTTTAAACCCCAATTGTGACAATAAAATAAACTAATAAATAAAATAAAAATACTGAAGTTTATAGAAAATAATTTAAGAGCAGTGGTTGAAAGAGTCAAAAATCACTAAAAAGATCAAGCATAAGAAGAAAATGAGCTGGCTCATGCCTATAATCCTAACTACTCAGGAGGCTGAGATCTAAGGATTGAGGTTTAAAGCCAACCCGGAGAAGAAAGTCCATGAAGACTCTTACCTTCAATTAACCACCCAAAGCCAGAAGTGGAGCTGTGGCTCAAATGATAGAGCACTAACCTTGAGAAAAAAATCCTAAAAGCTGGAAAATGAGATTAGTTTCAATTTACTGTACATATGATAAGAAAAATTAAGTCAAAATATTAAAAGGAAAATGGCATGACATTAGTAGAAATAGGGATAATTTTTAATCTTTAATACAAAAAAAACCATAACAGGGCTGCAAATATAGCCTAATAATAGAGCACTTGCCTAGCATACCTCAGGCCCAGGATTCCATCCAGGGCACCATTAAATAAATACCTACATACATAAATAAATAAAACAGTAGCAGCTTTAGTTTAAAAGAAAGAGAACTGCTAGAGGCCATTCATTTCCTAAGTTGCCTGACTTCCCTGGGAAACAAAGGTCTTGCTGCTCAAGGAATGTCTTGTTAGATATAAATGAAGCAGAAGGCCACTCTGAAACTCCCCTGGACTGTCAAGTTCATGGCTGTCAGTGTTCTTTACACCCCAGGCAAGCAAGTTTCTGACTTCTAAGAGCTCAAACTTCAACAGCCAATAAAACAGCATGGACTGGCCTGTGTACAGTTCTTCCAAGCCCTTTATCCTTTTTACTTCTTCAACACATCCTTATTGAAGAATAAGTTATGATACCAGCTAATAGATAATCTTCTTGTTCAAGATCAAGGTAGGAACCCAGTCACCTGACTGTTGATTGTAAACACCAACTAATAAACTATTACGTCTGCTACTACTTTTTTTTTTTTTTTTGGGTCCGGTCGTGGGGCCTGAACTCTGGGCTTGGGCGCTGTCCCTCAGCTCTTCAGCTCAAGGCTAGCGCTCTACCACTTGAGCCACAGCACCACTTCCGGCTTTTTTCTTTTTGCTTATGTGGTGCTGAGGAATCGAACCCAGGGCCTCAGGCATGCAAGGCAAGCGCTCTACCACTGAGCCACCTTCCCAGCCCTGCTACTACTTTTAATACCTGCACCAATAGGGTTTTCACACAGATGTAAACTAACATTTTCACTTTCTTTTTTTAAAAATGGTCAGTGTATTTTATTTGCATGTATGGAAATAGAACAAGGATAACTGTTGGAGCTGTTTTAAGATGTGGATGAGGGAAAGTGATAGAGGGAGTGAGGCTGTGTAGGGTTCATTGTATTCATGTGTGTAAATGTTGCAATTAAATCCCCTTTGGAGGGAGGGAGGGAAGGAGGGAAAAGAGACAGAAAGGAAGGAAGGAAGGAAGGAAGGAAGAAAGGAAGGAAGGAAGGAAGGAAGAAAGGAAGGAAGGAAGGAAGGAAGGAAGGAAGGAAGGAAGGAAGGAAGGAAGGAAGGAAGGAAGGGAGACAGAGAGGGAGGGAAGGAAAGGAAGAAGGAATCGTGAACGTGATAGGACAATATTTTGTCTCTACCTTCCAAGTTATTGACAATGAATGTAGGTGTGGACTGTTTGGAGAAGAAGCGGGAAGGGCAAGAAGGAAAGACAATGACCAAGAATTAATAGCACTAAAATACATGGTATTTATGTGTGAAGGACACTCACTGAAAGCTATTGAACAGTAAAAGTTGGGGGATGGGGAAAGAGGGCAATAATTGAAGTTAATCTGACTAAATTGTAATAGATGCATGTATAAACTATTATAGTAAATGTACCCATGAAAAGTGAACAATGAAACTTGTTGAAGTTATTTTAAGAAGGGGAGGGTTGCTGGGCACTGGGAGTTCATGCCTATAATTTTAGCTACCCAGGAGGCTGAGCCCTGAGGATTGAGGTTCAGAGCCAACCAGGGAAGGAAAGTCTATGAGACTCTCATATTTCCAATTAACCACCAAAAGGCAGAAGTGAAGGTGTGGCTCAAGTGGTAGAGCACAAACCTTGAGAAAAGGAAAAAAAAAAAAAAAAAACCCTCAGGGATAGCACCGAGGCCCTGAGTTCAAGTTCAAGCTCCACAACCACCACAAACAACAACAAATAAGGAATGGAGGCAAGTTTGACCAAGATATACTGACCACTATACATAGGTATGGAAATGCTACAGTGAGCCCTTCCCCATGAACATATTAACAAAGCAATCTTTTAAAACATTATCTGCATTTCAAAGGACATGATTTCCTTCCTTCCTTCCTTCCTTCCTTCCTTCCTTCCTTCCTTCCTTCCTTCCTTCCTTCCTTCCTTCCTTCCTTCCTCCCTCCTTTCTTTCCTTCCTTCCTCCCTCCCATCCTCCCTCCCTTCCTCCCTCTCTCCCTCCTCTCTCTCTCTCTCTCTCTCTCTCTCTCTCTTTCTCTCTCCTCCTTCCTCTTTAAAAAATAGTACTAGGGTTTGAACTCAGACTCTTTGCTTGCTAGAAAGGCTACTCTACTTCTGAGCCACACCTCAAGCCCCTAAAATGCTTAAAAAAAAAAAAAAAAAAGAACAAAAACAGGGGCTGGGAAGGTGATTCAGTGGTAGAGCGCTTGCCTTGCATGCATGAGGCCCTGGGTTCGATTCCTCAGCAACACATAAGCAAAAAGAAAAAAAGTCGGAAGTGGTGCTGTGGCTCAAGTGGTAGAGCGCTAGCCTTGAGCTGAAGTGCTGAGGGACAGCGCCCAGGCCCAGAGTTCAGGTCCCATGACTGGACCCAAAACAAAACAAAACAAAACAAGAATTTAAATATGTAAGCATTTTCACTTCTTATCATCCGGGAATTTTTTCATAGTCCACAATCCTCTGTCAAATAAAACAAAAAAAGTTTTCATTTTTTCTTGAAATAGTTCCTGTTTCTTCAGCTTCCTCTTCTCCTTTAAAACAAAAGTGGTCTCTTTCTCTTCTATTCTTTCTTATTACTTTATCTCCATTTTAAAGACAATATGTATACATAAAGTTTGCAAAGTATTTAAAAAGAGGACAAAAATATTCTATCAGGCACAAACAGCTAAGAATAGAGTCCTGAAAATTGTGTTGTTGAAGTACCACAGTATAACTGTATGGAATAGATGATTTCAAGGCCTTTTATTCCAGAATATACTGTTCATTTTTTTTATTGCAGCAATAGTTGCAGAAATAATCTGTAGCGAGGGTAGATCTTTTTCTTTTTGATCTGCTAGGGTTGAGCTCTTGCTAGGCAGTCCACTCTGCCACTGAAGCTCCAGACAGCTCATTTTTGTTTTCGTTAGATAAGATCTTGTGTTTTTCTTTGTTGGGCCAACCTCAGATCTCGATCCTTCCTACCTATGCCGCATAAACTGCTGCGATCCAGGTGCATGCCCCATCTCAGCTTATTGATTGACCTAAGGTTTCAAAAACTTTTTGGCTGAGCTGGCCTTGATCCTTGATCTTCCTGCTCTCTGTCCCCTGAGTATCTGGACATGAATCATCATGTTCAGCCTAGTCCTCTTTATTCATCGGCTTGAATGAAAAATAAGCCATTCCAATTTGGTGCTTCACTAGCTTACCTTGAGATAAAGATATGCATTTTTTATTACTTAAAAAAACTTATTAGCATAGGTTAGTTATAAAAGGAGGTTTCATATTTTCATACATGTATTCAATGTATCCTAATAAAACTCATCCCCTCTGTATCTCTTTGTCTCTTCCCTCCCTTCTTAAAAAGAATCTCAACAGTTTCACTGCTCCATTTTCACACATGCCTATGGAGTGTTTCAACCATATTTACCTTCCTCCACCCTATGCACTCACCTTCCTCCCTTATATCTTTGAAATTAGGGATTTACACTCATGAGGCAGGCGCTCAACAACTTGAGCCATACCATGATCCTTCTTTTTCTTTTCTAAAGATATGCTTTTTCTCGTAACTTCGTTTATAATAACCATTTTTTCCAGTCCCGGGGCTTGAACTCAGGACCGGGGTGCTGTCCCTGGACTTCTTTGTGCTCAAGCCTCGCACTCTACCACTTGAGCCACAGTACCACTTTTTTCAGAGTAGTTTATTGGAGATAAGAGTCTCACAGACTTTCCTGCCCAGGCTGGCTTCAAACCATAATCCTCAGATCTCAACCTCCTGAGTACCTAAGATTGCAAGTGTGGCTAGCTCTGTCTTATTTAACCAAAAATCTAGAATCTTGTTGATAACTCTTCTTCAGACATGTGTAATGTAATATAAGAAAAGCAGAGTGTGTAAGTTACTCAATGCTTATTTTCAAAATAGATACTCTAAGATCTTGGTGTTCTACCTGTCTGATAATGTATTTAGGTCTCATTGATGCATCTCGGACCATAGTTTTATTTAGAATTATTTAGAATTATTACATAATTTCTATCCACAGACTCTACCTTTTACTGACACCACTTCATTTAACACCTTTTGCACTTAAAACTATGTAATAGCTCTAAAAGAAGGTATTATATATCTCATCTGTTGCTTCAAAAGAAGCGAAGAACTAGACTGTCAACCTGCTGTGTAATCCCTGCACAGACTACAACAGCTTTCAGTGGGAAGCCAGCCTCTGCCAAGAGCAAGGAAGAATTGCAGTTTAAACTCCACAGGGTCAAGTTCAACATTTGTTCCACTCACAGAACTCCCACTGACATCAATGAGAATTGTGTGGCAAGTAGAATTTCTCCCTCAGTTAAATGATTTGTACATGGTTTTCTAGTTGCTAGAACATATTACATAAAGAATAAATAAGGTAGTGGTAGGTATGTGGTATGTGGTAGTCCTTTTTTTTTTCCTTTCAAAGAATCATTCTCAGTGAGGTACTACTGGCTCATGCATGTAATCCTACCTACCTATTCAGGAGGCTAAGATCTGAGGATTATGTCTAGAAGCCAGCCTGGTGAGAAGAGCCTGCGAGACTCTTATCTCCAATATCTCCAATAAACTACCCCCCAAAATCACCCAAAGTGGAGCTGTGGCTCAAGTGGTAAAGCATGAGCCTTAGGCAAAAGAGCTCAGGGACAGTGCCCAGGCCCTAAGTTCAAGACCCAGAACCTTCACATACACACACACACACACACACACACACACACACACACACACACACAAAAGAAAGAATTATTCTCAATTTCAATAAAATTTTATCTACAGCTTTCTTATAGGATATAATTTATGAGGCAACTAAACCATTTTTCAGAGTCTGTGATAAGACTTTATCATTCCCACATTGATCTGTTTGTAATTGTTGAGATTTCTTTTGTTACCTGTGACATAAAGAGTACAACTGAATTCAGTAAATAGTCTTTGAACCCCTGAAAACATTACCTCATATACTATCTCATAAGTGACTGATCTGGATCACAGAGTTCTTGGGCTTATTAGACCAAAATATGTGAATCTTAATATCAATACCTCAAGTACCCCTAGATAAGTAAAAGTGGCTAAATAGGGAAAGTAAAGACATTGACACTTTTTATAATTATTGGAAGGCCAACCAAGCCATAATAGTGAAGCAATGAACACTATGATATAGTTTTATTGTTGCTAAGTAATATGAGACCATCAAAGTATTTTAATAAAGTCCTCATGATTTACAATTTACCCATTGCTTATGTGACTAATAATTTTTAAGGAACTTTGAGTTTGATATTGTTTTCTTATTTAATTAACATGATCACGTCAGGATATAATGTGCTAATTTATATCACAAGTGAATTATACCATTACCTAATAGCATACTTAAGGTGATCTTTAAATTTTATGATTTCAAAAGAAAATTTGAGTTTCTTAGAGCCAAGGAAATGATGTAGATTCAAAAATCTGGTGTATGTTTTGCTCAAACTTCAGAAACATTTTTAAAACAGAATGGATTGAAATTTCATTAGTTTTCTCTGAAAAGCTTTGGCACGATACATTCATATTTCAAATAGGAAGATGTTCCAGTTTTTCTGTTGCTCAGGAAAGTTTCAAAAAAAAAACAATCTGGGAAGGAAGAGAGCCAATAGAATCTGAAACAAAATGGAAAACAGAATAAACAAATAGACACTTCCAGTGTAACAACCCTTTCCTTGTTCTCAGCAAGCATTTCCCTGATGGCAACAGTTGTATATATCCTACTTTTCTAGAGAAGCTCTATTCATCATTCTCATTGTAACTGTTCTTTCATAGAAGCATAAAATAGCACCAATTACTATTTGTTAATGGTGTGTTCAGGAAAAATTCTGAGAAATTAAGCACCAAATATCACCATTATGTATGGAATGCCTATTACAGACCTAGTACCAGGCTGAGCATTTCACATATGGTATCTCATCAAATAATATAAGAAACATCCAATTACAAAGTTCTAGATAAATCTGTAAGGTATATGGTGATTGCCATATACCATAATTCCAGGAGGAATCAGGCAGTCTATGGGTTAATTCTGGGAATCAGAAAAGTCTTCACTGATTAGTAAACATAACACGGTGCCCATTTTGAGATAAACACCAGATGTGTACACCAGATGTATTCACAAATTCTTCTTGTTCCTCTCACCAAGAGGTGTAACCTATGAATCTTCTTGAACATAGGTTAACTTTGGATTCTGCTTTAGCCATAAGATCTAGAGTTAATGTCATCATATGACTCCTCAGGCCATAGCCTAACAGGCAATTCAGTTTCCACTGAGAGAGTTGTAATACTTGCTCTTGAAGATATCAGCAGCCTTGAGCAATTCACCTGCCTTAAGGTCACTATGTGTGAGAAAGGCCAAAATAACCCATATGGAAAGAGCTCACATGAAGAGACCACGACTGCCTGCAGACTGAGATAGAGAGAATTGCCCAGCCAGCCCTGGCTCTTCCATCCTGTCCTCCTCTCTATCCTCCCTTCCCCAATTGCTTCAGCCATCTTCCCAAGCAAGGCCTTCTCACATTTCAGGCTTAGATTAAATACGGGATATAATGATGTGATTAAAGACACTTAATCCAGTAAATTTTGGGATGATTTGCTACACAGCAATAGTAACTGTCACATAACAAATTTCGGTTTTTTAAATTCAAATATGCAGTGTGCTGGTAGCTCATGACTCTAATCCTAGCTAATCAGGAGGTTGAAATACAAGAATTGCAGTTGAAAGCTCCTAAGGCTCCTATCTCCAATTAATTAATTCCAATTAAAAAGATGGAAGTGGAAATGTGGCTCAGGTGGTAGAGCACTAGCTTTGAGCAAAAAAGTTCAGGGACAGTGCCCAGGCCCTGAGTTCAAGCCCCAGGATCAGCATCAAAAACAAAACAAAACAAAAAGCCCTTTGTTCTTAATTTCAATATAATTTAACCACTTGTCATTATACTACAATTTATTCTAAATAGCTTTGAAATAATAATGACATAATAATGGAATAATAATCTTAGTAAAAGGAAATAAGATTATCTTGAACAAGTAAGCTATGAGATAAAAGTCTGTAGTTCCTCTATACTTTATATATTTCTTTCAACTTGTATCTAGAATATATTCTATTAAGCTACAACCTTAATATAATTCTTTTGTTTATGTCTATTAGTTGTGTCTTTTGTCTTATTGTCTTAGTCATTAAACCCATTTGTTTTAATTCTTTCCTTTTAGTTCCAATTAGAGTCATTTGCTTCAGTTTGTTTTAAATTTTTGTAAACTGCTTTTTTTCAAACTTTGTTTAGGGGCTGGGAAGGTGGCTCAGTGGTAGAGTACTTGCCTTGCATGCCAGAGGCCCTGGGTTCAATTCCTCAGCACCACATAAACAAAAAGAAAGAAGCAGGAAGTGGCGCTGTGGCTCAAGTGGTAGAGGGCTAGCCTTGAGCTGAAGAGCTGAGGGACAGTGCCCAGGCCCAGAGTTCAGGCCCCACGACCAGACCCAAAAAAAAAAAAAAACGAACTTTGTTTAATTTGTGAACCATTTGTTTACTTGACATCATCAAACTATATAAAAGCTAGATTCAGAGAATGCTTTCTTCTTTTTACTACTCTGAGCCTTCCTTTTGAAATGGTCACTTTTATTACTTTTAGTTTTATTGCTAAATATTTTAAAATTTTTCATTTGCTTAAGTTCACTTAGAGACACATTAAGAAATGACTTTAGGTGGAACTACTACAGTAATTCTTAGGATTAAATATTACTCAGGACAGAGGTAGATTGAGGGAGAGTTCTTCTTTAGTTTTGCTTCCTATAAACCCCTTTAAAAAGAAGCAGTAGTTCTCTGTTTCTCTTTTTCATGGTCATTTGCTACATTTACTGGACAGTGCTCACCACTTTTTAAAACAGTTAGAAAATAGAATTCATAATATAATATATATTATATGCATATATCCATATATATGTTTTAAGAGGAAAATTAGTGACAACTATATACGAAAATATTGATGCTACTTCTTTATAGAGTATGATTTTAGATTATTTAATCTTAATTTTTATCTACTTTTTCTAAATGATGATATGCGTAATATTAAAAAAGAAATGTGTTTTCCTGACATAAAAATATAAAATAGTGCTG
The DNA here is from genome assembly GCF_019054845.1 of Dipodomys spectabilis. Taxonomy (NCBI): domain Eukaryota; kingdom Metazoa; phylum Chordata; class Mammalia; order Rodentia; family Heteromyidae; genus Dipodomys; species Dipodomys spectabilis. The sequence continues at coordinate 24,432,352 of NW_024870817.1, read as the reverse complement.
GGAGTATAGCTCTGTAGTAGAGTGCATTCCTAGAATGCATGATATCCTATGTTCCATCCTTTGTATTGCAGGAAAAACAAGAAAGAAAATAGTCATTTAAAAATGATAACTTAGGGCTGGGAAGGTGGCTCAGTGGTAGAGTGCTTGCCTTGCATGCATGAGGCCCTGGGTTTGATTCCTCAGCACCACATAAGCAGAAAAAGCCAGAAGTGGTACTGTGGCTAAAGTGGTAGAGCGCTAACCTTGAGCTGAAAAGTTGAGGGACAGCGCCCAGGCCCAGAGCTCAGGCCCCATGACTGGCAAAAAAATAAAAAATAAAAAAATAAAAATGATAACTTGAATATAGAATTATTGTTTAGTGAGTGTAGAACCAGCGTCTGTCATAACCAAAAGTTCTAAAAATGGGTAGGTGTGGTAATTTTACAGTCCTGTAAATGTACTTAATGCCTGTGAATTTTACACTTAAAATGTTTTAAATGGTAGTACATGTATTATAGTACTATATAATATTATAAAGTGTTACATAGTATTATATTTGGTGAGTGTTTCTCAAAGGCCCATGTGTTAAGGGGTGGGTTACCAGCTTGGGACACTATGGGAAAGATACTGGAAACTTAATAGGTGGGACCTAGTAGAAGGAAGAGATGTGCTGTTGAAGGGGATATTGGGACTCCAGCCCTCCACCCTCTCTGTCTCTCTTAGCTTTGGTTCCCACCATTACTAAACAAACAAATACACAGAATAATAACTATAAACTATTTCTTATTGAGAAGCTAAATAAACATTTTATGTACAATATGTCATTTTGTATTTTCAAAAGTCCATGAGATAAGTGTTAGCATTATTCCCACCTCTGGTTCTCAGCTCCACCCAGACCTGAGCTCCTCCCTGCCCTAGAGTGCCCACCCTATAGCTGGCCACTCCCTCTCTTCCCCCCAGATATGACTGCACACAGGACCTGCCCCAGAGCTACTCACCTGGATAGGGCAGATGCCATATTGCTCCCTCTTCAGGATATATGGTCCCTCTAAGAAACCTTATAATAATCTTTCTCCTGTGCCTGCCTGCCTCCCTCTGCATGGTCCCCTAGGATGGTCATGATGGATCCTAACAATAAGTACCATTATTATTTCCCTTTTAGACATAAGGAACTAAAGTAAAGAATGTTTAGGCAGTCTGTCAAGAACTACTTAGCAAGTATGTAGCACAATCAGGCCTTGACTCGAGTTCTGTTTTTGTTTGTTTGTTTTTTTGGGTCCGGTCATGGGGCCTGAACTCTAGGCCTGGGCACTGTCCCTCAGCTCTTCAGCTCAAGACTAGCACTCTACCACTTGAGTCACAGTGCCACTTCCGGCTTTTTTCTTTTTGCTTATGTGGTGCTGAAGAATCGAACCCAGGGCCCCTGGCATGCAAGGCAAGCGCTCTACCACTGAGCCATCTTCCCAGCCCCTCGAGTTCTGTTTGGCATAAAATCATTGCCCTTCACCACGTAGGTTCTAGCAGTCTGACCACATCAGCTCTAAGTTGCCATATAGGGATTATTACACAGCATTTCTGTGTAACAAAATTCTTTCATAACTTTCCAGTTATGAGTTTACTTAAGGAGTCTGTTGTGTTTACTTTTGAGTTTCTGTTGTGTTTTAAAAACTGATTACTAAGAGTTTCATAGAAATTATTCACATTCTTATTATTCATTTTATAATCATTCTAAATAATGAAAATTATGATCCATTTTCTTTGTTTTGGTTAGAGACCTTGTCAACAAGGAGTTGTACTTTACAATGCATTTTAAACACATTTTTCCAAGATGAAGCCAGCAGCTTTCTGGAAATACAGGAGAACAGAGTCATCCAATTATTGTTGTAAACAGAATTTGAGCATCTGCAGGGTCTGGAGAGTAGATTAGGGTTTGAATTGGGCCTGAGTTTAAAAAACATAGTTAACGTATTTTTTCTCCCAATTTGGATGTTTAAATTGAAATCTTTTAAAGTATACTCTTTATGTAAGTCCCACTGGTCCTCACACTCCATATTCTTAGGAATGTGTTTCTGGTTAAATGTTGGTAGAATTTTGATCCACTGAGGTCTTCAGGCATGCCTTAGAGGTCCTACAAGCATCCTGGGATCAACCCACTCCCTGAGATACTAGTGTGAGTTGAGATCCTGCAACGGATGTGGCGAACTTCTCCCTCCCTCTACTCTCCTTCCCCTCCCTTCCCTTCCCTTCTCCTTCTCCCTTCTAGCCCTTCTCCTCCCTCTCCCTCTCTCAATACTGGCTGTTTCCATTTGCATATCCTAGTAAAGCCCTCTTTTTGTCTTAGATACATTTCCAGATAGGTCTTCCATTTGTTTTGCTTTGATTTTTTGCTTTTGTTTTGCCTGAACTAGCTTCAGACTGTCATCCTCTTACTTATACTTCCTGTGTGGCCAACAGCATGGTCAACTTGTTTGTTGAAGTCTTACTAACTTTCTTCTCCAGATTGACCCAGATCCACCATCATCTTTTTTTTTTCTTTCAGTTGGCTTATATTAGTTATAGAGAGGGGGATTTTATTGTTATATCTCCACATATGTTTACTCTCTATAGTCTAATCAATTATATATATATATATATTTTTTTCTTGGTTGTGTGGCTTGAACTCTGGGCCTGAGCACTGTCCCTCAGTTCTTTAGCTCAAGGCGAGCACTCTACCACTTTAGCTACAGCGCCACTTCCGGTTTTCTGGTGGTTTATTGGAGATAAGAGTTTCATGGACTTTCTTGCCCCGGCTGGCTTTGAACTTCAATCCTCAGATCTCAGCCTCCTGAGTAGCTAGTTTTTTTCTTTTTTCTATCACACTCCCTGTCCCCCTTCCTCTACAAAATTTCATCCCCAACAGGTTTTTTTTGTTCCATTTCTGTGATCATCTGGATATCCAACAGTGGGAGATGCAGGAAGCTATCTAGGGTTTGAAGTACAGACGAGTAGCCACAAAGTGTAAAAGGGAAGAAAACAAAAAAAGAGGAAGCTTGCTTATAACAACATTGCAACGCATTGGTTTCATTTTCCCAAATAAAATATACTAATGAAATCATTTAAAATAAGGAATGATGTTTCTAGACTTATTAAAAACAAATGGAAATTGTGAACATTGAGAGATCACCACTGGAAGAAATATGAAAAGCAATTAAAATTATCAATATTAACCACACGGTTAGTATGAGGATGAGGAAGTAAAAATTGGTGCCAAGAATTTGTGCAGTCATGCAGAACTGAGCGTGCAAGTAACTCAGTTCATCAGAGTCAAATGAGGATAATGAAATAAGCCATTGGGATATATAAGGAATATATAAAAACTTGGAAGAACACACAGAAACCAAAACCTGGAAGTCTGACTTTCTTATAGACCAAAAGATTAACCATTGAGAATATTTCCCACAGCCCTAGTTAAGACTAAGGGATGTCCTTCATCAGTTTCTATTGCCCGTAAATATACAAATAAACAACACTAGATATTTCCTAATCTGAAAGCTACAAACTCACTAAAAGTCATGCACAGGCAATAACTGCATGTGACCCTTCTCCTTTTTCATGGAAGGAAACTGTAGCATAGAGATTCCAAAAGAGAGGCTAACTACCATGTCAGTCATCCTTCACATTAAAGTATACTTGTTAAAGCTTGGCACTGGTGGTTCATGCCTATAACTAGCTACTCAGGGGGCTGAAATCTGAGGACTGCTGTTCAAACCAGGTTGGGCATAAAAAGACTTATCTCATGAACTAAACAGCAAAAATCCAGCAGTGGAGCTGTGACTCAAGTGATATAGCATCAGCCTTGAGTGAAAAAAACAAGCAACACATGAGGCCTTTGTTCAAGTCCCAGTACTGGTATGAAAATTATTTAATTATGGGGCTGGGAAGGTGGCTCAGTGGTAGAGCACTTGCCTTGCATGCATGAGGCCCTGGGTTCGAGTCCTCAGCACCACATAAGCAAAAAGAAAAAAGCCGAAGTGGCGCTATGGCTCAAGTGGTAGAGCGCTAGCCTTGAGCTGAAGAGGTGAGGGACAGTGCCCAGGCCCAGAGTTCAGGCCCCACGACCAGACCCCCCCCCAAAAAATTATTTAATTAACTAATTAATGTAAGTGTTCATTGTAAATTACTTCTGGAGCTTTAACTCTGGGTCTGAATACAGTCCCTTAGCTTTTTCACTCAAGGTTGGCTCTCTAACACTAGAGTCACAGCAATACTTCTGGCTTTTTGCTGCTTAGTTGGAGACAAGAATCTCATGGACTTTTATGCCCAGGCTGGCTTTGAACAACAATCCTCAGATTTCAGTCTTTTGATTAGCTAGGATTACAGGCATGAGCCACATACAGCCCCCTATATCTTTATTTAAACTAGGGGTCTTCAACTTCAATTAGTTATACTGGGCCTGGATAATTCTCTATGGTGGGGGCTGATATTACCAGCATCTTATCTTCTACTAAATGTCCAAAACATTTCTCACTTGTGGCAACCAAATATATCCATAGCTATCATTAAATGTTCCCTGTAGAGTTAAAACTGGTCCTAGTGGAAAAGCACTGATTTATACTAATACCAACACAACTTTGCCTTTTCTGTATAGATACCAATAGAGAAGTTAGCCCAGGACAGCACAAGAAGAAGCTGGTTCAGGACAAAGAAAATTTATTGCAGATAATCTACAGTGTAGATAATCAACAAGTAATTCATAGGAATTAAATACAGGGCTGAGAGTATCTCATTAGAGCCAATTGGTAGACAGTGAGTGATTGAGGTTGATATAAATACCGGACATAGTATAATCACCTTCCGGGCGCCAGATCCTGGCCACTGAAGATCAAATCAAGTATTCCTTTTATAGAACGCCATGACTTGATACACATTGTGCAATGAGAGCTTGCTTGTTTTTCAGTCATCAGCAGCTGGCATAGCAGAAAGGCTGCCAGACATTTGGGTCAAATAACCAATCGCAAAAGGCAAATTGGGCCTGAGAAGGTATAAAGATGATGATTAAGGAGTTTATGAAGTAATCACTTTGAATGTAAATAGAAATGTGGTATTTCTGCCATCCTTAGACAGCATATGTTATAGCTCTTTTTATGTGTCCACATGTACTTTATAGACAAAAATCTTATTTTTATGAGAATCTTTTTTCTTTTTCTTTTTTGTCAGTCTTGGGGCCTTTTGAGCTCTTGAGCTCTTTTTGCTCACGGCTAGTACTCTACAACTTTGAGCCACAGTGCCACTTCCTTTCACCTCATGATTAATTGGAGATAAGAGTCTCACAGACTTTTCTGCCTGGGCTGGCTTAGAACTGTGATCCTCAGATCTCAGCCTCCTGAGTAGCTAGGATTACAGGTGTGAACCTCCAGTGCTGAACTTTAGTTCAGTTTTGATAAGGTCTTATACTTTTATCCATGACTAATCTCAGACTGCTTGATTCTCTCATCACCTTTTTCTACACAGCTGGGATCGTAGATGTGAGCCACCATGCTTGGCTTGTTTTCCATATAGGGTCTTACTAATATTGTTGCCCAGGCTGGCCTTAAACTGTGAGTGTCCTGTCTCAGCACCATGAGTAGCTAGGATTACGTGTATATGTTACCAAGCTAAGATCTCATTAACAGATTTCTATTTATCCACTTAGACAAAAGCCTAACATTAAGAGATGTATCCTGGAATTGATCTTTGAATCTGCTTTACACAATAGTGTAAATTAGTGTAATTAGTGGAACTAATTAGTGGAACTAGTGAAAAAATCCCAGAAAAGATACTTATTGTATATATGACACAGTACTTGCCCGTAGAAAGTACGTTTTTATTGAATGAATGAGTAAATGAGTTGATGGATTAAAAAAATGACTATGTAAGGGATAAAGTCATTCTGGCTAGGAAAAAAATTCTTTTTTAAATTTTTGTGAGATTGGGACTTGAACTTGGTTCCTGATGATTTGCTCATTAGCTGGTGTGTTACTAACTGAGCCATGCCTCCAACCCTGAAAAAAAAAGGTTATTTGAAAATATTAAAAAGGTAAAGCAGTTTGTCCAAGCTCAGCCCATGGAAAATAGGTTGAGCTGAGTTACAAGTTAAGAACCTCTAAGGCACTTAACCTCTACTATAGGTAAATACTCAGAAAAGAATTGCTAACAGTACTAAAAGCAAATTCCTGCCCTTCAGAGGAGTAGTCCATATATAAAAGAGACCCATAGACAGGCATTGGTGGCTCATACCTGTAATCCTAGCTTCTCAGGAGGCTGAGCTGTGAGGATTGAGGTTCAAAGCCAACCTGGGGTTTGTCCACAGGATTCTTATCTCCAATTAATCACCAAAAAGCTGAGAATGAAACTGGGCTTAAGTAGTAAAGCATTAGCCTTGAGCAAAAGAGTGCAGAGACAGTACCCTGAGTTCCAGCCCCAGACCCAGCACATACATCTACACACATATATGTACACACACACACACACACACACACACACACACACACACACACACGAGACCTGACAGCTTTGGCCTTTTGGCCAACCACAATCTCAGTCAAGCTCCCAGCATGTAGTCCAAAGTGGGATGAACTGCCTGTGGCCACAGGAATACATATAGGAGAGCAGTGAAAGTCTTGTTAATCCCATACCTTTCACTTCTCTCTTTCTCTCTGTGAACAAAGTCTTGGACAGGATGTTGAAAGATTCTGTTCCTTTTGCTTGGGGCCCTATGTTTTACCATCATAAGAAGTTTTTAGGCTTCTTCTCATATAAAAAAAGTAACAAGAGTCACTGGCAGCCTGTAATCCTAGCTACTCCAGAGGCTGAAATCTGAGGATCAAGGTTTGAAGTAGAAGTGTGGCGCAAGTGGTAGAGTGCAAGCTTTAAGCAAAAAAGCCAAGTGAGCGTGTGAGAGTCTTAACTTCAAGCCCCAGTGTGGGGCAGGGTCGATTTTAAGTATTTTTGATTTCTAACCCTTTGCTTCAGGCCCAGTTCTTGTTCTCTGACTGTTCCCCTTATTTGGCACTTTGGACTGTCTGTTACTTCTGGTTTATCCTGTTTTGGGAAATGGTCACCAAATGCTGATGCTTTCCATTCCTAAGACCATGCCAGTGGTCCTACAACCACTCTAAAAAATTCTTCTCATCTGGATCAAGGCAGACCCTTAGTAATCCATACAGAGAATTGGGCAAGTCTTAGTTTATTCTATGACTGAACATTTTACTTGGTTGTGGGAATCTCATTAAGATGACATTGAGGACCAGGGATTGTGGTATATGCTTGTAATCCCAGCTACTCAGGAGGCAGAGGTAGGAGGATCATGTTTGAGACAACCCAGAGAAAGAAGTCTAAGACCCTGGCTGGAAAGAGAGAGAGAGAGAGAGAAGGACTCATAGTATGACTCAAGCGGTAGAACACTTATCTAGCAAGTATTCTACCCTGAGTTCAATCCTTAACATCAAACAACAGACACACAGCTATTGATAACAAAAATAATGAACTATTTAGAAAACATGCCACACACCCAGACCAGCATAGCCAACAGACCAACAAAAAATACGTTATACAGTCATCTTTAACTCCCATTTCCTTCTGGGGGAACAGGAAATGTTTTCCTTTCTTTTCTTCTCTCTAACAGAGTTAGAGAGAAATGAATCTTTGCAAAATATGTTGGTTTTTTTTTTAAAAAAAGAATATGTTATATAAAGGAAAGCTAAAAGTGAACTAGACAAGAAATGGAGGAAATAACCTTGGTAAGGTGAAAGAAGTAGAAGCCTAGTTCTATAGGTGAGCAGCTTCTTCACAAGAGATGGAATGAAAGCCTTAATCTCATTTTACACCTGGGAACTACAAAATGGATGGGAGGTCTAAAAGGGCGATGAGGGCAGGAAGAACTCAACCATCAAAAGACATCTTTATTGTTCATGCATATTACAATTCAACTCAAGGGACTGGGGAGGTGGCTCAGTGGTAGAGTGCTCACCTAGCATGCATGAAGCCCTGAGTTCAATTCCTCAGCACCACATACACAGAAAAGGCCAGAAGTGTTGCTGTGACTCACGTAGTAGAGTGCTAGCATTGAGCAAAAAAAAAAAAAAAAAAAAAAGAAGCTCAGGGACAGTGCCCAGGCCCTGAGTTCAAGCTCCAAGACTGGCAAAAAAAAAAAAAGAAAAAAAGAAAGAAAGAAACACAAAACTCAAATCACTTTATATATGAGAAAACATGGACTGGACTGTCTTTTTTAAAAAAAATTATTTTGGAATTCATATGGAACAACAAAAGACCTAGAATAGCCAAAACAATTCTAGGGAATAAAGACAACATGGGAGGGATCTCCATGCCGAACTCCAAACTCTACTATAGAGCTATAATAACAAAGACAGCATGGTACTGGCACAAAAACAGACCCGAAGGCCAATGGAATAGAATAAAAGATCCAGAAATAAATCCACAGGCCTACAGTCAGCTGATATTCGACAAAGGAGCCAAAGACATACAATGGAAGAAACACAGCCTCTTCAACCGCTGGTGCTGGGAAAACTGGGCAGCCACATGCAGAAAACTAAAATTGGACTCCAGCCTATCACCATGCACCAACATCAACTCAAAATGGATTAAAGACCTTAACATTAAACCTGAATCTCTGAAACTACTGCAGGACAGAGTAGGAGTGACACTTGAACTAATAGGCACAGGAAGGAACTTCCTGAACAGAGTCCCAGGGTCACAACAAATTGGAGAGAGACTCGACAAATGGGACTACCTTAAAATAAAAAGCTTCTGCACAGCTAAATCTATCGCAACCAAGCTAGAAAGACAACCAACTAATTGGGAAAAAATATTTACCAGCAATATATCAGACAAGGGGTTAACATCCAGTGTATACAGGAACTCAAGAAACTAATCCCTCCCAAATCTAACAAACCAATTACTAAATGGGCAAGGGAACTAAAGAGGGACTTCTCAGATGAGAAATAAAAATGGCAAAGAAACACATGAGGAAATGTTCACCATCCCTGGTGGTGAAGGAAATGCAAATAAAGACAACCCTGAGATACCACCTTACCCCAGTCAGAATGTCCCACATCCACAAGTCAGCCAACGACAAATCCTGGAAGGGATGTGGAGAAAGAGGAACCCTATTACACTGCTGATGGGAATGTACACTTATATAACCACATTGGAAAGCAGTCTGGAGGGTCCTCAGAAAGCTAAAGATTGACCTCCCTTATGACCCAGTCATACTACTTCTAAGCATCTACCCTGAACAACAGGAACCAATATACAAGGACACATGCACCTCCATGTTTATTGCAGCACTGTTCACAATAGCTAGGATATGGAAACAACCCAGATGCCCCACCACAGATGAATGGATCCAAAAATTGTGGTCTCTATACACAATGGAATATTATGCAGCCATTAGAAATGACAAAATAATGGCATTTGCAGGGAAATGGATGGAGCTAGAAGAAATCATGTTGAGCTAGGTATGCCAAGAGCAAAGAGACAAACGGTACATGGTCTCCCTGATAAGTGGGATGTTAAATCCAAAATGTTAGGTGATATGACAACATTAACAGGACTTAAGAAACAGAGAACTTCCACTCATCTGGTCGAACCACTACTAAATAACCCCATGCTGCTGAACACATGTATGGTGTATATGTGTACACCGTTATATGTTATAGACTGCGATAGACAATTTGCTCCAGGAAAGTTAGAATGAGTTTGTGACTTTAAATGAGCATCATTATTCCACAATTTAAATGAGCATCATTATTCCACAATACTGTGAAATTTGGGAAATTATGTAATCACTTAATCACAATAAAAAAATTTATTTTGGTGTCAGTTCTGGGCCTTGAACTCAGGGCCTGAATGCTATCCCTGAGCTTTTTTGCTCAAGGCTAGTGTTCTACTTCCAGCATTTTGGTGGTTAATTGGAGATAAGAATCTCACAGGCTTTCCTGCCTGGGCTTGCTTTGAACTGTGGTCCTCAGATTTCAGCCTTCTGATTAGCTAGAATTATAGGTGTGAACTATTGTTCCCTGGCTGAATTGTCTTTTTAAAAAACTAAGAAGATTGGCTGTAGGCGTGAGAGTGAAATGGGACAAAGAAGAGAGGAAAGTAATCTATATTCTTTAGTTGTCCTAATTATCTGTAAAGGTTAGAATGTTTTAGGGTCCATCTCTTTGAAGATAGTGTTAATTTTTTTTTAATTTTTAAAAGAATAGATGGGAGCCATGATTCTAACTACTTAGGAGGCTGAGACCTGAGAACCGAAGTTTGAAGATAGCCCCAGGCAGAAAAGTCCATGAGATTCAGTACCCAAACTAAAAAATAATAAAAGTTTTTTAAAGAATAGAAAGGAAATAATGTTCAGGAAACAATGAAAGTGTATTCTGCATCGTTCAGGTGGGAGAAGAGAGAAGAGAAGAATATGTATAGTAGAGGTTCGCTGACTAGACTAGAACAAGAAATGTGTGAGGGGCTGGGAAGGTGGCTCAGTGGTAGAGCGTTTGCCTTGCATGCCTGAAGCCCTGGGTTCGATTCCTCAGCACCACATAAGCAAAAAGAAAAAAGCCGGAAGTGGCGGTGTGGCTCAAGTGGTAGAGCACTAGCCTTGAGCTGAAGAGCTGAGGGACAGCACTCAGGCCCAGAGTTCAGGCCCCATGACTGGACCCCCCCCCCAAAAAAAAAAAAAGAAATGTGTGAGAAGCTGGGACGCTGGTGGCTCATGCCTGTAATCCTAGCTACTCAGGAGGTTGAGACCTGAGGATCATGATTCAAAACCAGACTAAGCAGGGAAGCCCTTGAGACTTACCTCCAATTAATCACCCCAAATACTGAGACTGTAGCCAAGGCTCAATTGACAGAGCACTAAGCTCTACCAAAAATTCTTGGGGATAGCTTCCAAGCTGAGTTCAAGCTCCAGGATTGGCATGCGCACAATCCCCTTCCTCCCTCCCCTCCAAAAAAAACAGCACCGCCACCACCAACAACACAATAACAACAACAGTAGTATATGACAAGCTGGGCGCTGGTAGCTTACACCTGTCATCCTAACTACTCAGGAGGCTGAGATCTGAGGATTACAGCTCAAAGACAGCCTGGGCAGGAAAGTCTGTGAGACTCTTATCTCCAATTAACCACCAGAAAACTGGAAGTGGCACTGTAGCTCAGCTGGTAGAGCTCTAGCCTTGAGCAAAAATGCTCAGGGACAGTGCTCAGGTCCTGAGTTTAAGCCCCACAACTGACCCAAAAAAAAGTATATGGCAGAAGGGATAGGAAATATGAGATAATGATAGAGCAATTGATGAGTTAGTCTTATTCTAGCTCCTATGATATATATTAAAACAATTCAAGTCCCAAACATCTAAATGTTCTTAAGTGTTTACGCAAACGTAGAATGAGATCTGGAAAACAATTATTATCTATAAATCTATGTTAGCTTGTTTCTAGAATATCTAATGCTATTGGACACTTTGCTAGCAAGTCTATGATAGTATTTATGGACCTGATATGTCTAAATAAAAACCAAAGGTAGCATCCAAAGTATCAAGATACTATACTTGGACATATCATTCTGTATTTGTAGTATATAATTATAAATACAATGATTCTGTATGTACAAGAAATCGGTTGTATTGTCTCTAGGAAGTAGTAAAGGGCAAGGGCTAAGGTAGCAAGGAAATTTTTCATTTTATACCTTTTGGAATCATCTGATACTCAACATGAGCCAAATAATTAAAATAACATTTGTCCCTGACTCTTTCAATGTAAAAATTAATATCAAATCAATATTAAAACTGAATAAAAATCAATGTTAAAATTGAAACACTTTCTATATAATTCAATTGATCTTACTGTTGTTTTTATTTTTATTTTTTTTGGGGGGGTGTCCGGTGGTGGGGCCTGAACTCTGGGCCTGGGCGCTATCCCTCAGCTCTTCAGCTCAAGGCTAGTGCTCTACCACTTGAGCCACAGTGCCACTTCCAGCTTTTTTCTTTTTGATTATGTGGTGCTGAGGAATCGAACCCAGAGCATGCAAGGCAAGCGCTCTACCACTAAGCCACCTTCCCAGCCCTTTACTGTTGTATTTAATTGCTCTCATATTCGTACATAATTTGGATCTTTATTTAAGATCATTGACCAAAATTACAACTGGAGCCACCTTGTTTGAAAACAGTATCTTAAACCAAACCAGGGTTATTCTGTTTCCTTGCCATTTGGTCATTGCGATTCCTTGGTAGAAAATTTGCTGAGACATACATGGCTGTAATTTATTTATTGACTCAATATTTTTATTATCTTTAATTACCTGTACAAAGGAGTTGCCATTCAATAAAGCAGTCGTGCCAGTAATTTCAATGATCCTTTCTCAAATGAGTTCAATATTTTTCCATTCCCACTGTCACTAACTTGACTTGGGATATCAGATGCTCTCTTCTAGCTGTTTGCTCAGGCTCCTTAATAATCTCTCTATAGTCCTTTTACCCTCAAGTATTTCTCAACATTGTGTCCAGCAACCTAATCATGTCATTTCCAACAGACCCCTTAGATGAGTCTCTCTTGTCCTCGGGAGCAGTCAAGACTCCCTTATATGACTCTAGGAACCACTCAGGATGTGGTTCCTGCTTCTTTATCATCTGTGGCCACCCTCCCCTTCTGTACCCTAGCTTTTCCATTCTTGGAACTCACCATGGCCTCTTCGACTCCTCAAACAGTTGGCTACCCAATCATTGCCTGAGAAACTGTTATTTATACTTCAGTTCTTGTAGAAATGCAACTTCTGGGGCTTCTTACCAACTTAAAAAAACAAAACTCCTATGTGCTTCCAAAGCACCTTGTGCTTCCTTTCTTTGTCTATTATTTCATTGTACTATATTTTACTCCCCCTGATTCCAACAAGACCTTGAGTCCATGCACTCATAGCTATATGCCCAGATCTTACCACAGGTTCTAGAATAGGTGAGCACTTAAATAAATCAGAAGCATATTCTGGAGAAAGGAGATACTTTGTCTTATTAAAAAAACAAATAATATTATTTTGCCATATTGATAATGGAGACTAGCCTGTCAGGAACAATGGAAGATTATATCATTTTAATTTATTAAATCGTGTTAATATAACTTTGCTTATAAATATTGCCTTTACTGAATTCCTGGAAGGAAGGCATTAGGATGTTTCCTTTGGATTGATGGTTTATTTATATTTAGGACACATTAATAAGGCTTGCTCTCATATTAGAAAATTCTATTATGTAGGCATTTTAAGTAGCGTAAGGGGCTAGCACATTGGTGACTGACTTGTATTTCTGATAATTAGTGATGTTGAGTAACTTTTCATGAACTCATTGGTTCTTTGCATGTCTTCTTCCAAGAAATGTCTGAGAAATATTTTTGTCTGTTTCAAAAGTTGGTTATTTGTGTTTTACTACTAAAATGTTTGGTTTCCTTACATATTCTGGCTATTAACCCCCATAGATAGTTTGCAAATATTTCTACTCCATTCCCATACACAATGCAGAACATTTTATGTTGTAAATGAAACCAGATATAAAAAGAAAAAATGCTACACATCTTACTTGCATGTGGAATCTAAAGGAGTTTAGTAGTAGTAGTAGTAGATTCATAAGAGCAGAGAGTAGAGCAGTGGTTACCAGAGAGAATGTGAGAATGGAAGAGGAAGTTAAGTAGAAAGAATATTCAGGTTCTCCACTGCATGGTGGGTAAGGACATATTTCAAAATAACTAGGAGAAAGAAATTTGAAAACTTTAAACAAAGTAGTGAATGTTTAAGGTGATGGATTTGCTAGTCACACTGATTGGTAATTACACAAGGTACACATGCATCAAAATAACACATTGTAGCACCAAACTTTGTGTAATTATTGTGCTAATTGAAAGTAAAATTAAGTAAAAGAAAATGTTGTATTATGAGTATACCTGAGTGTCTAATGTTATTTGATGAGGACTTTTTTTTTCTGTACAAAGTGTTCCTGAATAATCTCTTTCTAGTTTGTAGTATTTTATCCTAATATGGACACATTACATTTTGTTGTTGGTGGTGGTTGTAGGGCTTGGACTCCGGGCCTGGGTGCTATCCTTGTGCTCTTCAGCCCAAGGCAAGCGCTCTACTACCTGAGCCATAGTACAACTTCTGTTTTTCTGGTGGTTAATTGGAGATAAGAATCCCACAGACTTTCTGCCCCCACTGGCACCTGGGGGGCCAAAGGTAGCTGGAATACAAAGCAAGATCATGTCTCAGGAAAAATAAAAGTTTAACCAACAATGTATAATATGAATTATATTTTATGAGGCAAAAATCTTGTTATAAGTATTCTCACACATACACATATTTGGATAAAATAAATCAGCAACTAGTTTTAAAAAGAAATGAGCCTATGCTGGTGGCTTACTCTGTAATCCTAGCTACTCAGGAGACTTGAGACCTTAAAATCCTGTTCAAAGCCAGTCTGGGCAGGAAAATCTGTGAGATTAACCACCAAAAAGATGGAAGTAAGGCTCAAATGGTAGAGCACTAACCTTGAGCAAAAAAGCTCAGGGATAGTGAGTACCCAGGCCCTGAGTTCAGACTACGATGGCAAAGGAAGGAAGGAAGGAAGAAGGAAAGAAAGAAGTAAGGAGGGAGGGAGGAAGGGAGGGAAACTGCCAATGTAGCAAAATACTAAGCTTGCTAGAATAAGACATTATGAATAATTTTTGTTTTATTCATTCAGATTTTTCTCATGTTTCTTTTACATGTGGAATAGTTACCACTTTGTAATCAATAAAAATGAATAGATGTGAGGTCTCTTGAGTTTTTAATTTATGAAATGAGTGGACACATCTTGAATGTAGACTGTGTTCCCTTTTCCCTTGGCTCTGGTATGTACAATTGTTGTTTTTTCTTTCCTTGTGCAGGAATGCTGTTTTTCCTTCTGGATATAATTCCATAGAAAGAATTTGTAATGAGTCCTTGTGTGGGTGCCAACTTTGGTCACCAGTACTTGTATGCTTTAGGATATTCAGAAAATCAGTTAGGACCTCTCAGTTAACTATGCATTCTAATACAAATAGAGTGTTACGGAAATCTGTTTCCAGGAGCTTGCTAGATTTTCTTACTAATCAAATTTGTTAATGGTAGAGAAAGTGCTTAGTAGATATCCCAGAAAAGCAGTCTTTCCTTATGCTCCTGATGCCCAGGGAAAGGACAAAGCAACACAAGAACTGTTTTTCCCTTTTATTTCTTTGGTCTGTATTATTTCTTACCCAAACAAAATGCTTAGTTCTTTTATGAATTCCTTTCTCTATTAGTCACTTTCCATTATTGTAACAAAATACCTGACATAGTCAATTTACAAAGAGAGGAAAAGTTTATTTGGGCTCACAATTTCACAGGTTTCAGTCTATGCTCATTTGGTCCAGATGCTTGTGAGCCTAGGCTCATCATCATGGTGGGAGCATGTGACACAGGAACTTTCTCATTTCATGGCAGCCAGGAAGAAACAGACAAAGAGGAGGATCTTTTTAAGAGCCCACTAATGATCTAAAACCTGCTGAGCCTCCTTCCTAAAGGCTCTGCCATGTCCTTATTGCACAACCTTGGGAATCAAGCCTTGAATGCACAGCAGACACTTATCTAAACAATGGTGCTTCTCTCTATAAATAAAATGCTTAAAACATGGCACTTCCAACAGAACAAAGTTAATGTCAGTTTTTCACAGGTTGCTTGAGAGTTGTTACACTATGTTATAGAAGTAGTATTAGCCTGGCAGAAATAACTATAGTCAGCATTTGTACTTCTCAGAGCACTCTTTAAATAGGGCATTAAGAATTGGGCTCCTGTGGCTCAGACCTGTGATCCTAGCTACAGCGAGGAAGCGGACATCTAGAGGGTCACAGTTTGCTCTTTTCCTTTCCTTTCCCTTTCTTTCCCTTCCTTTCCTTTCCTTTCTTTTCCTATCCTTTATCTCCTCTCCTTTCCTTTCTTTTCCTTGATTTTTTTAAAGACTGGGTTTTGCTATGTAATCTAACTTAGGATCCTCCTGCTTCAGCTTCCTGAGTGTGAGTATTATAGACATGTGCCAGCAGGCTTTGCTTTTTGTCTTTCTGAGTGCACTTCTGTTACACTCTAGCTGACCTTATTGAAGAAAATCAGTTCATTTTTAAAGAACTCATGATTGCTTTTTCCAGTGGGTTTCATGTCATCCTAGTATAGGCTCATCCACGTCATCATCCCAGTATAGCTCATCACCAGAAACATGTCATGTGCCATGTCGCGATCTTCTTTCCATAGCCTCTTTTTGTCTTTAATTTTTTTACCATCTACCTGCCAACTAACTGTCATCTTTGACCCATCTCTACCATCATTTTCTTCCTCTAAATGCCAAGTCTTATGCATTTTACTCATTAAGCATATTTCAAATTATTTCTCTCCATCATCACTAACCATCCACACCAGTATCATTTCTTTTTTTCTTCTGCTTCAGGCTAGCCCTCTACCACTTGATCCATGTTTCCACTTTTGGCTTTTAGCTGGTTAATTGGAGATAAGAATTTCTCAGATTCATCTGGTTGGAATGGCTTCAAATCAAGATTCCCAGATCTTAATACCCTGACTAGCTAGGATTTCAGGTGTGAGTCAAAGAACCTGGTTCATACTGGTATCATTTCTTGTCTCAGTCACTGAGAGTCATAAATATACTCCTTTACTTCAGTATCTGTCCTCAAAGACCCAGACTATACATGATAGCTCAAATGATTGTTCTAAATCAAAACCATCCTGATACCAAGTACACACACACACACACTAAATTTCTCAACCTGGCGTTAACAGCCTTGTGTGTGTGATACTGGGGATTGAACTCAAGGCCTTGTGCTTACTATGCAGGTGCACTTTTTCTTGAACCATACCTCCAACCCCCTTTTCCATTGCTATTTTCAAGCTTGCTTTGTGCTGCAGGTAACTTCATCTGTGATCCTTGTACTTATGTTTCTCCATGTCCTTTTGGGATGACAAGCATGCATAAGCCCACCTAGCCATTGGTTGAGATGGAGTCTCACAAACTACATTTTTTGTTCAGGTTGGCCTTGAACTATAATCCCTGATCTTCGCCTCCCAACTAGCTTGTATTACAGGCTTCAGTCACCACATCCAGCCTACTTGTTCTTGCAGCTTCACCTTCTCCCGCTTTCCCTTCCCCCAAACCCTGTCGCAGCTACAATGAGCTTCTTTCTTTGTGTTTTGTTATTTTCTGACCTTTTGCATAAACTGCACTCCACTCACCACTTGGAACACTGCCTTTTCTGCCTCACCTGATACTGGTTATCAGCTACACTCCGTTTCAGATCACAGTGTAAATGCCATGTCCTCCTGGGAAGCCTTCCAGCCAGGTTCCTCCCTAGACTTAGGAAGGTGTCCCCTGCTACACCCATAACACCTCAGACTTACTCCTGTGAAAGCATAGTGAGGCTGGATTTTCATTTTTTTACTTTTTTTTTCTGTCTCCATTATAAGATCACTAGCTCTCTAAGGACAAATGCAGCCTCTTATTTCCTTTTATGTCTCCTGTAAAGTGATACTGTAAAGGTCCTGTAAAAGATCTAGTAAAGTCCTGGAACCAGTCAGGGCTCAGTTCCCATTGGCTGAGCTAATGAATGAAGTTATAGAAATGACAGGCTCCCTGGCTGCTAGAACATTTGCAAATAAAGCTTAAGTTACTCTGACTGGATTAACAAGTAAACCATCAGACCTAAACCAGATTGGGGGAAATCAGGACTTTGGGTTTTGATGGAGCTCCTGGCCTCTAGACCGAGCTGACTTTACCTCAGCTATTGCCCCTTACTGGGGGAAGGCTTGAATTGTAAAAATAAACAAACAAGGAAAAATATCCCTAATCTCTAAGTCTGATAGACGCAACTTTATCCTCATACATGGGTTTCAGACTAGGTAAAGTGCATTTTGCCTTCTTCTTTCACTTTGTGCTGCTACAGGAGCTTGAACTCCAGACCTGGGCACTGTCTCTTAGCTTTTCTGCTCAGGCTGACACTCAAAACACTTGAGCCAGAGCTCTACTTCTAGCTTTTTGGTGGTTACTTGGAAATAAGTGTCTCACAGACTTTCCTGCCTGGACTGGCTTTGAATTAGGATCCTCAGATCTCAGCCTCCTGAGTAGCTAGGATTATAGGCGTAAGCTACCAGTATATACCTTGTCTTCTTTTCTTAGAATATTCATCTAAGGATTATATGGTTACAACCTAGAGGATCCTGGATAAATGGGTTTGAATAGTTGGAATCTTTTTACAAAATTATGCCAGAAACTGAGGTGAACAAGAAACTCTGCTGTGTAGAAAGGAAGAGCCTGAAAGGGCAAACAAATAAATCAACCAGATAAAATCAGAAAGTGATAAATGGTTTGAAGTCAAGGATGGTGACGTGACAGGCAGGTGGAGAGGTTGTCCCAGCCAGGAAGTTCTCTTCACCTATGAAGAAAGACTCACCCTGGGGGAAGGAATAGTAGATCATAAAACTATAAGTTCAAGAAACCAAGAAAAAGAGCCATCTCAAGAAGGGGGGGGGGGGGCTACTGCAGAGGTAGGAGAGCTCCTTTGCTGAAGAGTTGGAGAAGACACTGGCCACTGAGTACCTGAAGCAAGTGATGGACTGCAGGTAGGTACTTTAATGTATGGACTGAGGAGTTAAGG
This sequence comes from Dipodomys spectabilis, assembly GCF_019054845.1. NCBI lineage: Eukaryota > Metazoa > Chordata > Mammalia > Rodentia > Heteromyidae > Dipodomys > Dipodomys spectabilis. The sequence continues at coordinate 24,413,656 of NW_024870817.1, read as the reverse complement.
GCCAAAAGTAAAAGAAGAACTTTTGGCCTCTCCTATTTAAACTAGAGCCATGTATTGTGCTTTTCCCCTTTTCAGTACTCAGAATGAACTGTTGAAGTATTATCATGCACTTATTAAAATGCATTTGTGATACATTGCATTTCCTGAAGTGAAGGAAAGCTTAGAAAATATCTTTGTCATTAGTGACTCGAGCTGAAGAATGAAGACTCCTTGCACATTTTCATTTTTACTGTTCTTACCCAATGGGAGTGCAGAAAGTAATTTGGCTTAAGAACTAAAATTAAAGCAATTACTAATTTTAACCTGTTCTTCTCCCAGGTGGTTATTGTAATAATTAAAATCAGAACTTGTAACAGTCACGTCCAGCTATACTCAGGGATCTTAAGCCTTTCACCCTAGACCTTCCGGCAAATTGCTGACATTTTTCAAATTTTCTCCATTTAGTTGTAACTTACGTGCCTGTTCTATGAGATTTAAAGGTGAATTGAACCAGGAGCTGGTGGCTCCTGCCTGTACTCATAGCTACTCAGCAGACTGAGGTCTGAGATCATGGTTCTAGGCCAACTAGAACAGGAGAAAGTCTGTGGGACTCTTGTTTCCAATTAACCACCCAAAAGTCAGAAGTGGACCTGTGGCTCAAGTGGTAGAGGGCCAGCCTTAAGTTAAAAAAAAAGGTAAAGAACAGTGCCCAGGCCCTGACTTCAAGTTCCTACATTAGTACTAAATCAATTAATGTAGTTGAATTTGAGATGAATTAAAAAGTCATGTGGATAGCTTTCCTTGCTGGGAGATGCTGTCTGCACGATGTTTGTTAGTGATTATAGAGCTGGGTTTGCTGTTTGTAATTCAGAAACTTTATGAAAGTCTTGATGAAGACAAGAACTTAATGTACTGAAGTACTGAAAAAAGTATTTTTCTCCCTAAAGACCTCGGAGAATTTCACTAGTGTTTTCTCATTTGCCCTCAACATTTCCTCAAGGTGAGTAGATGGAAAGTATTATGCACAGGCAATAGGTGGAGGAACAGGGCCAAGAGAAATGAATGAACATGCCCAAGGCCATGTACTACGTCAGTGGCAGGGGAGGGATGAATCTCAGGTTATTTAATTCCCAGGGATCCGGCATTTGCTAGTGTTAGGCAGGTACCAAACCAGTTCTTGTTTGGTCTTCATGTATATGATTATGGTGAACTAATAAGACAACTGTTCTAAGGTATATCTCTATGTTTGGTGTTTATGTTGGCAATGGCTCTTAACTTTATTTTTAGTCTCCTGTTTTTTTTTTCAATTTGCTGTTTATAAATGATGACATTCGAAGGATTTAAGTATGCAGTAATATTAAAATATTTATCTCATCTATTGCCTGTGGATTGTCTGGGATTCTGACTACAGCAACCTTATTGTTTTGCTAAAGACTAAGATTTATTGTCTGTTGTTTAAGGGATTAGAAATATAAACACACACACACACACACCTTTCATTGTATCATTTTCTCATCCAATATTCGTTCTCCATTGTAAAGTATTTGAAGGATATTTGGAACCTGTGGGTTTCTGTAAAAAGTACAAGTTGGTTCTTAGATATTATTTTTATGTTTACATGTGTTTCATGCTAGTATATATTCCTGCTGGGCTTTTTAAAAAATGTTTTTTGATTGTTTGTAAGGTGAGAGGGACAAAACACTTTTAATAGAGATATAGACTATTCCATATATGAACAAAGTGCCAGAAACTTCATGTGCCTCCTAGAAGACAAGCAAGAAGGCAGTGGCATTTACACAAAGTCCACGTGCTACGTCCAAAATAAGGATGCTGCGGCACCCCTTCTGTGGGACTGGCTTTTGAAGAGCATTAGTGCATTTGTCCTAAGTCTCCCCTCCTCTTCAATTGCTTGCTCAGGAGTGAGAACAAGGGTCAAATTAGGAGCAGCGGGATCTATAGTTAGACTCTCACAGAAGATCACATGAACAGACAAGAATCTTGTCTAGGCAGGTGCCACATTCAGAGGATAAGAACAGAGAAAATGCCAAAAGATATGTGAAACTCGGTGTTAATTGAGGTACAATGGGAAAACCAAGCCACTATCTAGGTGCCTACTGTAACTCCAGTGAAGTTATGAAGTTTTGGTCCTAAAACCAAGGTGGACCCTAACTCTTACAACAGGGCTAGATTATGTGGGAGACAGAGAAATTGTCATTCTTCTAACTTAAGACTCACTCTGAGAAAGCCATGCTGTTCTCAAAGCCTGAGTTCAATTATTATTGTTATTGCTACCATTATTGTTGTTGTTGTTACAGTACTGGGGATTGAACCCAGGGCTTCATCATGCTAAGATAGCACTCTACCTCTTGAGTCATGCCCCTAGCCTCATTTATTTGTGTGTTTTTGTGGTGCTAGGGTTTGAACTCAGGGCATCCTGCTTGCTAGGCAGGTGTTTTACTGCCGAATTATGCCTCCAGCCCCTGCATTTATTTTTGAAATAAGGTTTCCCTAATTTTACCCTAGCTAGCCTTAAACTTGCAGTTCTCCTTCCTCCACTGGGCTCAGTTCTGAGAATCTTGATTCAACAGTTCCTAGGATACATGGCCAAGGAAAGATAAATCCAAAGAAGACAGATCAATTATAAGAACACAGACCAATAACATGGGTGAATTTCATAGACATGACAATAAGCAAAATAAGAGACACAAAAAGAATATTCTGCATGATTCCATTTCTTTGCTGCTGTAGTACAGGAAAATTAATAAACAGTGGTAAAAGTCAGGTTAGTAGCTATCTTGGGGCATAGTGATTCATACCTGTAAACTCAGCCATTCAGGATATGGAGTGTAAGCATTATGCCCACCTTTGGTCCTCAGCCCCACCTAGACCTGAGCCCCGCCCTGCCCTGCAGTTCCTGCCCTACAGCTGGCCCCGCCCTCTCTCCGCCCAGACCCACCTGAACTCCCATCTACCTCACTTCCTACTCCTCAGACCCTGCTGCTACCTAGAGCGGAGGCTGCCATGTGCTCTCTCTCCAGGAGAAATATGGCTCCTCTAATAAACGTTCTAATAATCTTTCTCCTGTGCCTGTATGCCTCTGGTGGTCCCCTGGCATGGGTGTGATGGATACGTTTATTGATCCTTTCATGGAGATTGGAAGAATTGTGGTTGGAGGCCAGCTCAAGCAAACAATGTTGCAACATTCTGCACTTGTAGAGTGTGGTGGGGGATCTGTGGGTTGTGACTGCAATCCCAGCTTCTAGGAGAAAAGGGTAGTGCCATCGCCATCTGAAATCAGGCCCCGGCAAAAAATGTGAAACGCTGAGAATATGGCTGGGGGTGTGACTCAAATGATAGAGAACTTGCCTTACAAGCTCAAAGGTCCTGAGTTCAAACTTCTGTATAGACAAAAGAAAATAACAGCAGAAAATTTTGGAGCCAGGCTGTTTGGTGTGTTATAAAGATAGTCTGGGAAGGAATTTGAAAGAGGATTTTGAGGTGTGGAAAGCATTTTTCACTGATTAGTGTAAGAATATCTAGATTTATGAAAAATACAAAAATGCCAAAAAGCTAAAATTTATATACTTCCCATTTTATCTCAAAAAGAAGTAGAAAGGCTGGGTGCTGGTGGCTTATGCCTGTAATCCTAGCTACTTAGGAGGCTGAGATCTGAGGATCACAGTTGGAAGCCTGCCTGGGAAGGAAAGTCCATGAGACTCTTGTCTCTAAATAACCAACAGAAAACCAGAAGTGGTGCTATGGCTCAAAGTGGCAAAGTGCTAGCCTTAAGCAAAGAGCTCAGGGACAGTGCCCAAGCCCCGAGTTCAAGCCCTATGACCGACAAAAAAAGTGGAGAAAACAAATTTTCCTTTCTTTCTGTTTTTAATTTGAAATGGGGACTTGAACTCTGTATCTGATGCTTTGCTTATTGGCTGGTGCTCTATCATTTGCACCATGCCTCCAAACCCAAATTTTTCTTTTTTGTTCAGTCTGGTTTAGAACTCATATAACCCAGGCTGGCACTGATGCTCAGGATCCTCCTACCTCAGATTCCTAAATACTGGGATTGTAGACATGCACCTCCGCTCCTGGCATTTCACCTCCACTCCATTTCACTTCTCTTCCTCCCCTCTCCTAACAGACACATACACAGACAGACAGACAGACAGACAGACACACACACACACATGTGCACACGCGCATGTGTGCTTGCTACATGCCTTGGCCAAGTTACATCTGCACTCTTCTTCCACAGAAAGTGAGGTATCAGGACAGTGACCTCACATTTCCCCTAGTGGCAGAGGTGTTACAGATGCAACAGCACATAGCATAGATACACACAGACCTCCAAGTGTAAGGATGGAACTTGATTTTCCCAAAGGAAGGACTGGGGGAAATGTCTAGAACTCTAAAGCCACAGGGCTAGACAACAGTATTTACAGGGACTAAAGAAATGAACACAAAAGGATGCCCTAGAGTCCCTTTCTGCCTGGAAGTTCAAGAAAAGAAGAGGCACAAACGGCAAGGATGTTGCTAATAATGTGAATCTGTGGTTGCCTCATCTGAGCACAGGCTTAGCACCAGACTGCAGCGACAAACGGTTATTATGAGACCTAGGGTTTTTGAAAGGAGCTAGAGCCATCCGAGGTTGTCAAAAGCCAGGGAAAGCAGCTTTGCTGGAGGGATCAACCTGAAACCTTGGACTCACTCATAGTGTGTTTTAATTGTGTCCCCTAAGGAGATAACAAGCACTCAAAACAAAAGCAATATTAGGAGATCATGTCCATTACCTGCATGGCTTTCAGCCTGGTGGTATGTCAGTGGCATTGCACTCAGAGCAGAATGATAGAGTGGGTTCTCCAATCGCAATCCACGGGCCCACGAATACAAGTAGAGCTTGTTGGAGATCAGACATAGGCACTATTGTAATCAAAAGGACAGAGTGGCTCTCCATGCAGTCATGTAAGGATAACATTAACCATTTTTGCATGCAGGGACTGACAATGCTGTCAGAAACAACAGCTGCATCTGAGCATTCACAATAGTCACCAGAGGCCAGCATCAAGCTGAGCAATCAAAAGTCTGGTAATTACGTTTAGAGATTATTTCAAGCTAGCTGGTCTCTTCAGCTATGCTATTTATTACAAGCAACTTTTTGTACTCTTTACCTGACTTATGCAGCTGTAACTCCTCTGTACATCACCTCTATAATAGCAATAAACAAGTTAAAATTTTTAAAGCAACTTTTTAGTTTCAGTCAGCTTGAGAGCATGTGCTTATGAAAGCGTAGGTGCTCTCTGAAGGGTCATGAACGGCTGCGAGTTCACCTTCCTGAAACACACTTAGGTTGTTCCTTTTCCAGTGCAACTTGTTCGTGGCTCTTTCTTCCCAGGTATCAGAAATGCTTCATTAAAAACAGCTTTCGACGTCTGGTCCCGGTGGCTCACGTCTATAATCCTAACTCAAAGCCAGCCCAGGCAGAAATGTCCGTGAGACTCTTATCTCCAATTAATCACAGAAAAAGCTAGAAGTGGAGCTGTGGCTCAAGTGGTAGAGTGTTAGCTTTTAGCAAAAGAAGCTCAGGGGCAGTGCCTCAGCCCTGAGTTCAAGCCCAGAAAAAGAAGAATCAGCTTTTGAGAGTCTATGATCAGGCCCCATTGTGAGTACTAAAATGCTTTCTGTCTTGAGCCTTTCTGCTTTGGCCAGTCTTTGCTTTGGCTCTGCTGGTTCCGCATCACTTACTTTCCTCTCAGGTCCTCCACCCTGAACAAGCTTCGAAACCTACTTCTAGATTCTCCTGTATGACCTTGATCCAAACCACTTTCCATGAGTTTAGCGTTCCATGCTTGTCCTCCAGTGCTTATCCTCTCTAGACAAGTTGCCTCTCATTTTACAGGAGCAATTATTTTGTTCCTTGTTCTGGCTTGAGGTAATTTAATCTTTTCCAGTACCTTTGAAGTCCTAACATTCTTACATACGATGACCTCCTCATTCCTTCCCCCAGAAGAACCTATATTATGAATCTTGCATAAGAATTTCTCTAGAGCCGGGCGCTGGTGGCTCATGCCTGTAATCCTAGCTACTCAGGAGGCTGAGATCTGAGGATCGTGGTTCAAAGCCAGCCCGGGCAGGAGAGACTGTGAGACTCCTATCTCCAATAAAAAAACCACCAGAAAACCGGAAGTGGCGCTGTAGCTCAAGTGGTAGAGCGCTCGCCTTGAGCTGAAGAGCTGAGGGACAGCGCCCAGGCCCAGAGTTCAAGCCCCACAACCGACCAAAAAAAAGAAGAAAAAAAAAAAAGAATTTCTCTAGAATATATATTTAAGAGTAGATCTCAAACTGTAATATATCCAGAGCGTCCGCTTTATTGGGTAATTGCAAATTGATTTATGAAAGGCTTATAACAGCTTCCATTTCCACTAGGCATGCAAGTGTGGCAAGGAGAGTTGCCCCATGCAGGTACTCAGATACTCTGAGACAGAGATTCCTGGGCAGAACGTTTCCTGGAGAATAGTCTTTGGATCAGCAGTTGTGGAAGGGGAAGGGAATGGAGCAGGTTTGGATAGAGGGATAAGCAGGACTGCGATGGAATCGAAACATCACAGCTCACAAGGAGCTCTGATGATGAAATGGCTCTTCTGATTGTCCTTGTTTGGGGCAAGGACACTTAGACCTTTGTAACCACACAAAAGCAGTCATTGGTATACAACCTTGGGCAAGGCAATTCTTTTCAGTTGATTTATGACAATTTGTTTCCCTATGTGTGGTTTGTTTCTTGGCTCTCTGTTCTGTTCCATGGTTTATTTGTCTATGCTTCTGTCAACACCACATGCTTATAATCCCCATGCCTGAATTGTAGCTATGAATCAATCTTGTGAATTGAATTTGTGAGAATTTTTTTAAAAAAACATTGAGTCTATCTAAGAAGGTGGCTTATCTCTCCAGATCTTGAAGTGTTCTTTAGTGACACTCAATAAAATTAATCATCATCTCTTTTCAGGTCTTGCATATGTTTTGATAGACTTACTCCCAGATACTTTATGGTTTTGCTGCTATTGTAAGTGGTATGGTCGAATAGCTTGCTGCTGCTGTTTAAAAATATAATTTATTTGTGGTTTGCTCCAGCAATCTTATTATATGTTTTGCTAATTATAATCATTTTTCTGTCCCCAGAGCGGGTGCTTAACCTTGGGCAAGACATTCTGTTTGCCAGTAATATAGAACCCATTGCAAATACTGAATGGATAGCAAACTGCTTTTATAATAATTCCTTATAATACAAAGACTCTAAAAACAAAACTAATATGCCAAGTATGGTAGGACATGCCTGTAATCTCAGCTTTCAGGAGGGAGGTAGGATGGACAAAGATCAAGACTAGCCTTGGCTATATATAGTACAGAGAAACTCTGGCTCAAGGAACTGTGTATATACGCCTATCTAGCAGTGTTTATTTGTTTTCTTTTCCTGCACAGGATTATACCAAACATATTGCTTTGCCACCTAGATTCTTCGGCTATTATCTTGAAGTTCTAGAACTTTATCTGTTTCCTAATATTCTATGCATTTTACATCAATGAACTTAGAAATGCTGGTTAGATTTCTTAGTTGGTCAGTTTGAGTGCCTCTTTAGGGAAGAGAACCCTCAAAACAACTAGATAATTAAACGTACAAACGGGAAGGCCTTGATTCTTTCTGAAAAGACTATAGAGCTAGTGCTGAGGAGGTACAGAACTCCTAGCACCAACACAAACAAAAAAAGATTGCTGAAGTTGTTCTCTTTATCCTTTGTAAATTTAAATAAAATATTTAAGGCACTTATGTATCTTTTTTTCAATGCTTCATACTTCAACAGACCTTTGGTTATTAACTAAAGAGATTTTGGGCTCGAAACCAAAGTACTGAAGGACAGTCAAACAATTACTAAATGACAGATGGATATAAACCAAAGTTGCCTCCCTGCTCCCCAAAAAATACTTGTTAGGCTCCAAAGACAAAATAACCAACTGACCTCCTTCACCGCAGAGTGAGCTCCTGGATCAGGTGACTCCAGCTGTTTTAGCGGCTCCGAGCCAGGCTCCTGGATCCTGCCTATCCGGTGAGATTAAGCAAGAACACAAGCCGGTCCAATGGGGCAGAAATGACCTTACTAAGACTTAAGTGAGTGAGTTAGTACTGATTTTAAACTAGACTAAGGTGAGGAACAAACTACAAGACATTCTAGCAAGCCGTGGTCAGTCTTGCTACAGTCTTAAGGGAGAATATTCAATATTCTTGGCACCATTTTAACTCCCATATGTCAAAACTTGAGAACACACGGAGCCTTCTATAAAAACATGACATGTTATCTGCCAAAAAGATATTAAACAATCCAAATTCATCTGGTGTTTTCTGTAAATAATCCACTAGACTTCCTTAGCATCTTGTAAGTCTTGGCTGTGTTTGTGCAAATAGAATTCTCAGGATGACTATATTTTCTGATTTCAGGAAAGAAAGAGTGTGTAGTTTTATTTGTGTATGGCAATGTTTTGATGTTATAATTCTGTGTACATATTTTATTCTTGACATCATGAAGTGACAATATTGTTCTAATGAAGTGATTTATTATTTCTTTGCAAGATTTTTTTTTATAATCTCAACTCCATCTCAATTCTAAATATTAACAAATATCCCACAGAAGGCCCATTACAGATAGTTTAGAAAAATACAAAATGCAGTCCAAGCATTGACTGAATAGATGGGGAGATAATATGCCAATAGATTTGAAAAGATAACCATAGCTTTTTATGAACTATGAGTTGCTCTGCTCTGCTTTTGTGCTAAATGTGATATACATATATTTTATATATATATACATATATATCACTTAATCCTCACAATGGCCAGGTGTGATACATTAGTAGGTCACATGTTCTAAATGACAGCACTAAATTTAACAGGATCTTGAACTTAACCATGAGTATTTGTTCCATCTAATAATCATTTATTGAGTGTAGGACATTGCAAAATGTAAGAATTCAAGGGAAAGCGAGCATTATTGAGTAGCACTCAAGCTAAACTTCATATCTCAGTTGGGTTTTAGGGAGTGGTGAGAAAGAAGAAAGGTGTCTCAAGCAAATAAAAGGATACTCCAAAAGGTGCAACACAGGAAAGCAAGTATGGGAAAAAGCAGTGAGCTTCAGTGAGTGAACATGGACCACCTGAAGAGGAAACTCAGTTCAATCAATAAATGTTTCTAAGGGCTAGGAAGGTGGCTCAGTGGTAGAGTGCTTGCCTCGCATGCACGGGGCCGTGGGTTCGATTCCTCAGTACCACATAAGCAGAAAAAGCCGAAAGTGGCATTATGGCTCAAGTAGTAGAGTGCTAGCCTTGAGCTGAAGAACAGTGCCCAGGTCCAGAGTTCAGGCCCTACAACTGACAACAACAAAAAATGTTTCTAAAACAGTAGTCAAACGTCTTTTGGGATGTGCTGGGAGTGTGGCTCAGTGGTAGCGAGCCTGCCTAACAAAAGCAAGACCCTGAGTTCAAACCTCAGTACCACCAAAATAAAAAACAAAACAAGAAAGAAAATATCTCTTTGGGTGCCAGTAGCTCACTCCTGTAGCCTTAACTATTCAGGAGGGTGAGATCTGATGATGAAGGTTTTGAAGCTAGCCCAGGAAGGAAAGTATGTGCAACTATTCTCTCCAATTAACCACCCCCAAACAAGAATGGAGCTGTGGCTCAAGTGATAGAATGCCAATCTTGAGTGAAAAAGTTAAGGGACAGAGTCCAGCTCTGAGTTCAAGCCCCAGCATTGGCACATCCTGCCTCCCCCAAAAACAATATATAGATATAGTAATGCAAAGTTTTACCTCCCATATGCCATTGTTTCGCTCCTCAAACATGATCAGTTAGTAGTTTGAGTATAATTTCCAACATTTTAAAACTCATAATAATATAGATCTACTTTTTTGTTGTTGTTGTTGGTTGTGGGGTCTGAACTCTGGGTTGGGCACTGTCCTCAGTTCTTCAGCTCAAGGCTAGTGCTCTACCACTTGAGCCACAGTGCCACTTCTGGCTTTTTCTGCTTGTGGTGCTGAGGAATTGAACCCAGGGCCTCATGCATGCAAGGCAAGCATTCTATCACTGAGCCACCTTCCCAGCCCCTAGATCTACTTTTAGCATAAGTAGAATTCTACTAGACATGCTTCTTTCTGCCACCTTTTTTTCCTCAGTGATATACTGTAATCACCTTTGTATGTCGATGAATACTTTAGAATCTTTGAACAGCTTTAAATGTTCCAAAGCTCTAGATATTTAAAAACGGAAATAGCTAGAAAACATATTATAATACACAAATAACTTCATACATTGGTCTAGCTATTTCTTTAAGTTAATTTTTTTAAAGTGGAGTTGTCAGATAAATTTGACATATGCTTTCAAATGCTACCCTGAACAATTTATCTCAATTTAGACTCTTCAAGAGGAGTTCTCAGCGCTGTTTTCCTCTCTGCATATTTACTAGCATCAGTTCCTAACCACAAAGCATCTTTCTGAGCAAAGCTGCCATGGCCATAGCTGTGACATGTCAGATAGCTGGCCTCTTCCAGATCATTATTTTTAATGCATGACTCATTGTCTATTTAAAGTCCTAAAATCAAGGACTGAGCAGTCAGACATTAAGAAAATGAAGATGTATAATACATTAGGAAGAGTGACTACACATGAAATAAATCTCACCTGTAAGAAACCAGTTTTATTGCTTTGAGTCCGTGGTTCTCAAACATTGGTGCACCTTGAAATCATCAGGGGAGGGTTAAAAATTATTAGTGTCTGGGTACCATCCCCTAAACATTTATTACTAAGTTGCTTTCTGGTGTGGCTCAAGTATTGATGTTATTTTACAGCCTTATGAGAGGCAATTCTAATATGAACTGAGAAATCCTCCTTTAGATGTTAAATTTTAAAAGACCCTTAACTCCATGCCCACCTTTCTCATAAGCTTGCTAGCCTTAGCTGTCTTCATTTTCCCCCCATTAGACCTTCTTAAAAGAAGGAAAATTGAAAGCCAGGTATCAGTGGCTCACGCCTATAATGCTAGCTACTCAGGAGGCTGAGATCTGAGGATTGCGGTTCAAAGCCAGCCCAGTCTCTGTGAGACTCATATCTCCAATAAACCACCTAGAAAACCTGAAGTGGCGCTGTGGCTCAAGTGGTAGAGTGCTTGCCTTGAACTGAAGAGCTGAGGGATGGCGTCCAGGCCCAGAGTTTAAGCCTCACGACTGACCAAAAAAAAAAAAAGAAAGAAGAAGAAGGAAATTGAGCAAAGTATAATATATCTAATATATCCAATACAACATCACCATGAAAATCCTTTATACAATAGACACTAATAAAAAAGGAACAAGTGTTAAAAATATGATATGGATACTAAATTGGGATAGATCGCACCAGACTCAAACCAGGTGCTACTTATTAATAACTAAAGAGATAAATAGGTATAGAATATAGATGATATATAGATGATTATAGATATAAATGGTAGAGATTATAAAGCCAGAGATGCAGAAATAGAGATAGAGATAGAGCTAGAGCTAGAGCAGCACCTTGGCAAAGACCTGTGTTGTTTTCCAGGACTTAATTTAATTTCTGCACTTTGAATCAAGAAGAGTAAGGAACATAAGTATTAAACAGGCTTGAGTCAGATATTGTATTAGGCCTTGGGTAAACAAAATAGAGGCCTAGTAAGGCTGTAGAAAACAAATGAAATAAACAAGATGGTTCTTAGAACAGTCTCTACCAGATGAAATCAACTAGTTGGAACAAGTCTGGCATGGCTGACAAGCGGAGAAGTGAGGATTTACACAAGCGGCAGAGTAGCATGAGTAACCGCTCCTGTGGAGATTGTTCTTCAGGTATTTCAGCTGTGTGCCGTCTAATTTCTCCCATCTTGTTACTATAAAATCCTCAAACATATTCACAGTGATTCATGATATCTGAAGGGAAATCCCATCATGTTTGGAGGAATAAATGTCCCCTCACTCTGGTGACTGGCAGAATGAGTCATTCACTTTCCACAAGCCTTCCGAAACTTTGGGTGCTCCCTGCCAACTTCGATTGCCAAGTAGCAGCTGACACTTTGAAGAGGACTTCTGACCTTCAGAGATGAAAACTTAGCCCTGAATATCAGCACGCTGGGTTTCACATTTGCCTGAGTTGATGACCAAGACTTCAAGGCCTGTTACTTTCTAGGGTTGCTGATCATTGGCAGCAGGACATCGGGCCTGGATTAATTTTTGTCATTTATTGAAGATAGAATGGCTGTACCCAGGAGTATGCAGGTTAACCAGCTCTCAGGGTGGGAAGTGGAAAAACAGGAAGGGTTTAGGGTGAAGGGGGCTGATTTGTAGCATCTGTTTTCTGTGGTCTGAATACATCTGATTTCAAGCTACCAAGGCTAACAATCAACCCACAAAATTCCTGAACACTTAATAATCAACTCTTCCCAGCCTGTAGGTCTGGCTCCAACACACTGCTGCTGGCTCTGCCTCATTAAGAACTAACAATCTTTGTAATATAGTGTAATTATTAAAGCTAAAGTCATGTTATTGCTCAAAAGTCACCCTAAGCGAGCAGCAAATGCCAACTTATATCTAGACCACAAGTTTTTCACACTTACTCTCAAAGACTTGAAACGTCTAATAATGGAAAGGCTGTGTTAATACCTCCAGGAGATGTATTCATGAAAATCAAGGGTCTGAATTAGTTTAATTGAAAAGTTTCAACAAATTGAACTAAAAAGACATTTAATGAAATAATTAAATTGATTTACCAACAGTAATGGCTATATGGTTGACCATTAACCTCTTCTCTCATAAAATTCAAATTCTTTTTAAAGAGAAAACAATCTTTTTAAATCCCAATTTACTGACTCAAATATAAATTATAATCTCTTTGGAAAAAAGACCTCTCTCTCTCTCTCTCTCTCTTTCCCTTTCTGTTTTCTGTCTCTATCTCTGTCTCTGTCCTGGGGCTTGAACTTAGGGCCTGGGTATTGTCCCTGAGCTTTATTTGCTCAAGGCTAGTTCTCTACCATTTAAGCCACAGCTCCACTTTTGGCTTTTTGGTAGTTAATTGCAGATAAGAGAATCTCATGGGACTTTCCTGCCTAGGTTGACTTGGAATGTGATTCTCAGATCTCAGCCTCCTAAGTAACTAGAATTATAGGCATAAGCAACTGGCACCTAACAAGACTTCTCTTTTTTTCCTTCCAAATTTTATTGCATTAATTAATTAATTAATTCCTTCATTAATTACATGTCTTCTAAAATAAATGAGACATTAGTTGATCTGGAATTTATTTTAAAATGTAGCCAGTCTACCTTTCCCTGGGAAAATGGACAGTTTCTCTACACATATGTAGAAGGTAACTTTGCTTAGCATTATTCCCTTAGAAGTGTCAGAAATGTGAGTCAAACATATTAACAAGTTACAACTTGAAATAATCAACTGCATGTGCTTTCCATACCACCATGTTATAAAAAAATGCTTGCTCTATTATTAGCATGCAAAAATAATAACCTATTTGTATAATAGAGAGGGTAAGAGTTAACTGGATACTGATGTTATTTGGCACACAGTGTTTACTGTGACTCTGGGAGAGTTACGTACTGTTTCTAAGAGTTAGGCTTCTCCTTGAACTGAGCATTAAAATAGCACCTATTTCAGGAGGCTATCATGAGAGTTTAGTGAGATAATATAAATGTAGCAGTTGGCATAGGCTTGGTACTTAGTAGATGCATAACAATCATAAAAGTACTATTATACTGTTATTCTCTTGGCTCTTTACAAAGTTTTAAAGTCAATCCCACATGATATAATCAAATATTATAATCATAAGAAATATGTTAGGTAAATAACAACGATGAAAATGTGAAGCCAGGCAAGTGGCATATACCTATAATCTCAGCTACTTTGGAGTTAGAGGCAGGAAGTTTGGGAGTGTGAGGCCAGTCTGGGTGATATAGCAAGACTCTGTTTTTAAAGAGAGAGAAAAAGGTGAAGGTTTAGGCAAAACTTGGACTTACTTCTCACTATCATATATTTTATGTATAATTAACCACAACACTACTTTGCTAACTTAAAAGAGGTTCAATGTATTAAATGGCAGTAAAACTGGTATTCTAATCAGAAGATATTTTTCGTTCATAGATAAGGAAAATGTTGCTTACTACTGATTTTGGAAATATTATTTGTTAAAAACAACCACAAGACGTTTTTTTCTACTAGTAGCAGCAGCTATTTTAAGATGTTTCCTGTATGCAGTGTTACTGTACATATATGTTCAATATTTTATATCTCTTTTGATCTTCTAACAAGCCTTTGAGGTAGGCTCTGTGGTCTCTCATTTTTTTTAAAGTGATACTGGGGTTTGAATTCAAAGCCTTGTGCTTGCTAGGCAAGTGCTCCCCTACTTCAGCTCTTTTTGCTTTTGAGTTATATTATTAATTGTTATTACTATTATTATCATTGGCAATATTGGGGTTAGAACTCCGGGCCTCATGCTCATTCAGCAGGTACTCTAGCTTTCTGGGATTTAAAAAAAAATATTGTCATGTATTTTTGCTAAGGTTGGCATACTTTCTGTGCAGCTGGGTTAGAATATGTGTACCACCATACCCAGCTTGTTCGTTGAGACAGGGGTCTTGCTAACTTTTGCCCAGGATGGCCTCTAATCATGCTTCGTCCAACCTCTACCTCCTGAGAAGTATAGAATTACAGATATGAGCCATCATGCCCAGAGTACTTTTTATAGATAATAATAATAATGCTAACATTTATGGTCATTTAGTCTGGGCCAAATATTATGCCAAGTATATTATCTGCATTATCTCATTCTAATGAGCCAATAGCCTTTGAGATAGGCAATCACTGTTATGATTCTGGTTTGCTAATGGAGATCCTATACTCCTCTTTTTAAAGCAGTGCTGGGGAGCAGACTCAATATGAGTGAATGGTAAATTTGCTGTTATCACTGTACAGTAGGACATTTTCATTAGACATTATCTTATTCTGTTTAATTACATAACTCAAAGTTCTTCACAGTTTATCTTGCCAGAGATAGCCCTATTAGGAACAACCATTCATTCCTGAGATTTGACATTTTGTGGATGTATAACAAATAATGAAAATACTATTGTATTGTTATCCTTTTGTAAAGATTAAAGCCTAATGGTTGTTGGGGTAAAATTTTGCTCAGCATATGTTTGTATATTCCTTTAATACTATCACTGGTCCAAGAGCTGTAGAATAAGAAGACATACTGTATAAAATTTGAAATTTGGGGGAGTCCTTATATTAGCCAGGTCTGGTTGAGTTTGAATAAAAATAGATCCTGTTTGGCAGCTACACACTTAAGAGTAAACTATTCTTAACACTCAGTAACATGTTCTACCCTTTCCAAAGATAAAAATGATGATGGGGTCAAAGAAGTAGTTGTTTCAGGGCATTTGCTGCTATTAATAAAGCAGCCTCTGGGCAGGAAGTGTATACAGACAGCTCACAAAAACAGGAAAGTCACTCAGGAACCGGCTCCAAGATGCCTGCTCTGGATGGGTGGAACTGCCCTACCTTTTCAAGGGGTAGAGACCACAAATTAGAAGTCAGAGCAAGAACAGAGGGCTTCTCAGACTTTAAGTCAGGCCATGCTATGTTTCTAATCCTGTGAAGACTTATCTAGGGAAACAAAGACATAAATTTTCTATACTCACTCCGTCATTTTACACCAAAGGAAACAGATCAGGGCTGGATGTGCTGCCAATCTAGTGTTTTTGCCCATTCCGAATCCATTCTACCTTCTGCTAACAGCCACCCCATGGACTCTCCTTTGGGGACCCTTTCTAACTTGGATCTTTTGAGCTTGGAGAGAGCTGATCTCCCCAGATCAAAAGGGACTGAGTGGATGAAACATGGACACACATGGTCCCCTCCAAGATTTCAGTAAGGAAAGAGGCAGAATTGGGATGGATTTATAATGGAAAGAAAAGTCAGCCCAAGATCATACAATTATGGCAAAACTGGGACTATACCCTAGTCTCCTACCTCTCAGCCTGAAGCTCCATTCATCCTACCATGTCACAGAACACACAGTCAATATTGTTTGACTAATTCCAACAGTATTTTAGGTTCTATTTCAGTGCTATTAAGCCAGTCTGTCTCAGGGTCTGTGAGTTTTTCTTGTACATGAAACACCCAGAACATATTCACACATGTCCTATGGATTTCAAGAGAGCAACAATTTCTATCAGGGCAAAGAGAAGACAATGATAATTTACTTTGTAGTCAATGTTGTTTTAAGACCATTTAAAAGGTATTTCATGTTACTCAGATACTATTATTTATATTTAGACCATTAATGGCCACACTACAATTTATAGCCATGTGCAAAGTAAACTAATAGGATCACCAATTTAAAAAAAAAAATGCAGAAGTTTGTCAGGCGCCGGTGGCTCACGTCTGTCATCCTAGCTACTCAGGAGGCTGAGATTGGAGAATTGTGGTTCAAAGCCAGTCCAGGCAGGAAAGTCCATGAGACTTTTCTCTCTAATAAACCACCAGAGAACCAGAAATTGCCCTGTGACTCAAGTGGTAGAGCACTAGTCTTGAGCTGAAGAGCTGAGGGACAATTCCCAGGCCCTGTGTCAAGCCCCATGACTGACAAAAACAAACAAAAATTCAGAAGTTTTAAAAAATGTCACCCAAACATGAAGTAATTTCATTCTTTACATATGGATAAAAGTCAATACAACAGACCTGCTAATTGATAGAGAAAGAATACTAAGAAGTTTCTTAACTACTAATGGTCAAAATAAAATACTAATGATGAAAAAGAAAACAAGATAATCTGAAATGATGCCAAATTTTCAAAGACTTTAACATAATGTTTCTGCCCACCAAGGTCAGGAAAGATTCTTTTACAAATTTGATAAGCAACTTAAAAATATAAATGATTAAGGGAAAGGCTTTGACATTTTTCTGGGAATATAGAGAGTTCTGTTGTGGGCAAGTAGCAGATAGAAATGGAAGGCACCAGGGGGCTGGGAAGGTGGCTCAGTGGTAGAGCGCTTGCCTTGCATGCATGAGGCCCTGGGTTTGATTCCCCAGCACCACTTAAGCAAAAAGAAAAAAAGCTGGAAGTGGCGCTGTGGCTCAAGTGGTAGAGCACTAGCCTTGAGCAAAAAAGCTCAAGGACAGCACCCAGGCCTTGAGTTTAAGCTCCATGACCCCCCCTCCCAAAAAAGAGTAAAGAGTAGTGGGTGTGTGGAACTGTGCACTAAGCTGACTCAAAATCTCTCATTAAGTTCACCAAGAGACAGGATGGAGACAGCAGCAGGAGGAAGCAACACCTGCTGACATCTAGAAGCCTTTCTGCTTAGGAGAGGCATGTGCGGAGTTAGTTAGCCTTCTACACTGAAAGATCCGGGCTTCCACAGGGATTTGCTCTTTGGTTTGGTCAGGATTTTATTCTCTTAAGAACACCTTTTCCTGATTAAAAAATCCAAGGGGCAAACCAGATGGTGTGGCTCACACCTGTAATCCTAGCTTCTGAGGATTGTGGTTTGAAACCAACCCAAGCAGTATAGTCTGTGAGACTGATCTTCCATTAACCTCCCAAAAGCCAGAAGTCCAGCTATGGCTCACATGGTAGAGCCCTACCCTTGAGCACTGTGATTTTGCTCAGGGACAGTGCCCAGGCTCTGAGTTCAGGATCCAGGATTGGCACATGCATGCGCACGCATACACATTATGACTAATGTGTGTACTTTCACAAAGATTGAGTAGTCCTTGCTGTTGGTGTGAGTTTTGTGTTGCATTATGGTGCTGTGCAGTAGGTTAAGCACTCACTGGAGTGTGTCCAAGATTCAGGCTGGGGTTGCTTTGTGCTGTAGTCTCAGTCCATATGGTCATAATGTTCTCCTGAAGCAGACGGAGACCACAGCTCCACCCGTCTCCCCGCAGCAGCAAGCCCAGGATGAGCTTCTCTCATCAATAGGAGGCCACCATGTGCCACCATGTTTGATCATCCTCCCACATAGGTTTAATTCCTCCTTTGAAAAGATGGAAGTCCTGGTGTCCTGTTAGGTTCCTGAGATATATTATGTGGGTATAAAACTTCCAGAGCTTCTCCATAGAGGCATAGGTGCCAATCTGCTTGACAATTCTGTTTATTGCTCTGTGAACTAGTGGGACCTCATGGTCCTCCTGATTAGTGGAAAATGTAGTTAGTTCTACTGCAGAGGATGCTCTGTGGCCCAGGGACAGCAGCCTTCATCTCACTGCTGCTTGGAGCTTGCCATCTTTCTGCGTGTGTTTTCCTTCATTCTCGTTGGTCCCCATTGTCATCTTTCAAGGCATGAAACTTGTTCATTCTCTCATAACTGCCGTCACCAATGCCTTATAGGGTGACTTCCACTCTACTGGGTTTCTCCACCAAGGGCCTGATCACCTGAAAATACGCTACTGTATTGTTCTCCTCTTTCTTTTCATCGCCTTGTGATGATGGGAGGTGATACAATGTCTAGGTGATGAGATGACACGAAGTGAATGTGACCAGCATCAGGTGTCTGTATCAGGCTGTGACGTGAGGGTCGGTTGAGCACAGTCAACAGTGGGGACAGCAAGTGGGTCACAGGGGAAGGGGATAGGCTGGGAGAAGATGACTCACATCCTGGGCTTGTGGAGCCTGGAGAAGTGAGTTCATCGTGCTATTCAGAGTGATATACTCTTGTAAAGTTACTGCTTCCACCCGGAACTTTTCCATGTAGTACTTTGGAACTGAAGTTGACTACTAGTGACTAAAATTATAGATGGTGAGAATTTGGAGGAGGGGGAGACTATGATGCTTCTTATTTTTTTTTCCCTTTCGTTGTCAAAATATTTTAGTCATTTTCATTTTACATTTCATGATTTGGAGAGAGAGAGAGAGAAAGAGAGAATGATTTTGGCATTGGAACTCAGGGCTTCACACATGCTAAGCAAACATTCAGCCACCGAACTACCCCTAGCCCTCAAGACTTTTCTTATTTATCAGATCAACCTAGTCTCAAGTAAACATGCTGTCCTAGTCAGCAGAATGTCAAATGTCACCTCAGGATGTATGTCGTATCCTATTGTGTTTCTTCTGTGGTTTTTGTGTGCACAGCCCTGGACGCTCACACAAACAATTCCTTCAGCACTTTACATTCTTCTATTGGCCACAGAATGCATCATATAGAACTGAAAAACAATTGACTAAGTTGAAATCAATTTAATATCTAGGTCATTTAAAAATTAAGCTGGATATTTTTCAATGTATGCTTGGATTTTAAGTTTGTTTCTCCCTATCAGGACTTGTTCAAATGAACAGGAAAAACTATTGGAATGCTTCTATGTTATTTAGAGATCTAGAGAATATTCTGTGTGTGCATGTGTGCACTACCAAGGCTTGAACTCAACTGCTTAGCTTTTCTTGTGCATAGCTGGTGCTCTACCACTTGAGCCAAGTCACCAAATCTCCAGTCTAGCCAGCATTTTACTAGTTAACTGAAGATGAAGTCTCACAGACTTTCCTGCCCAGGCTGGCTTCAAACCATGATCATCCAGGTCTCAGTATCCTGAATAACTAGGATTACAGGCATGAGACACCAGCACCTGGCTGAGAAAATTGTTTTTGCAATACAGTTTTCAAGGAGGGCAGACAGAATATCTCAAGTTTGAAATACAGTGAGAATTCCAAAGTGAACATCTCACCCTTGATCCTTGGAACTAAGACACACTTGAAATCATTCACAACTAAAGTTAGCCAGGGTCCTTCACACATCTCATGCCAGGAAGGCTTGAGGAACCACACCAGTGATTTGTGGTGAACAACCAGGACAATTACACAGTTAAGCAAAGGTAAGTTCTATTGGTTCACATGACTGGGGAGGTGGAACTAATGTGGGCATATCAATTCCCAGGGGCTGAAATGTGGTGTGATGTATCTCAGGAGGAACTGTTTGGTGTTGTTTGGGTCTTTTCTTTTGCTAGAGTCAGAGACTGAGATGTTTACATTGGCAAGGACTAGGCCATTCTATGAAAGTCAAGCCAGATAAGCATGGAAAAGTAAAGAGTAAGGTGAGTTTTCTACAAGAAAAGGGGATCTGAGCCGGGTGCTGGTGGCTCACTCCTGTAATCCTAGCTACTCAGGAGGCTGAGATCTAAGGATTACGGTTCAAAGCCAGCCCAGGCAGGAAAAGCTGTGAAACTCTTATCTCCAATAAACCATCAGAAAACCGGAAGTGGCGCAGTGGCTCAAGTGGTAGAGCGCTAGCCTTGAGCTGAAGAGCTGAGGGACAGCGCCCAGGCCCAGAGTTCAAGTCCCATGACCGACCAAAAAACAAAAACAAAAACAAAGGGAGTCTGATGCTGTTTTGAGTAGGAAAGGGTTTGAGCACAGGTTTATCTTTACTTGCTCTCTGTGCTTCTGGAAACCAATGAGGATCAAAAGTCCACATCGTTTGGGTTCCAGGACATGCTTTACCTTTGTTAGTATGACTAGACCAACTTTATTGAACTGCCCTTTCCCCCGCCATTGCCTACCTGTAAGAAAGCCATAACAGACCATCAAAATTCATCTTCTTCATCTCAGAAAATGATTAGCCCAACTATTTGTCCCCAGAGACAAATTTGCACAAAATTGCTACTAACTTGGTTAAACTTGGCAGGTTCTTCTCCTTCCTCCAGGTCCAGGAAGGCAGCCTGCCCACCTTTAAATACTGGGACCAGGAACACGAACCCCAAGCAGCCCCTTCCAAGAGTCAGTGACCTCAGGGAAAACTGCCTGGGAACTCTTCCCTGTCACCACAGCCCTCTCCCCTGCTGACTTCTCCCCTGCTTTCCTCCTCACCATAAAAGAAAAGCCTGTTCTATTTGACATTAGAGATGACTGCAGAGTTTATGGTCTAGTATCAGATCATTCTTGCTGTTCTGCCTTAGAGCTGCTCCTCCCCTTGACTGAAATAATTCTTTTGAATAAAGTCTCTCCTTATCTTGGGTCAGATTTTTTTTTAAAAAATTAAACCCTGGATAGACAAGACAGTAGACGTCTACCACGATTGCCCAGTCTGATGGGGATGAGGGGATTGAAAGTAATGATGTTTTCCATTCCATTCTCAAATGCAAATCAGTTGAGAAGCAGAAGCAACAATCCTATAGCTTTAAAAAGGAAGCTTTAATACCTTCCTTTTAAGGATGGTGAAATGGTCAATTGTATGACTGAACTTCGGGGACATTGTGCTAAGTAAAATAAGCTGGCTGAGAACAGAGAGTACTGGATGATTCCACTAAATTTCATAAAGTTTCTAGAATGTCAGATTCATAGAATCAGAAAGTAGACCAGCAGTTGCCAAAGGATGGAGAAAGGACAAAATAGGGAATTGTTGATTAAATGGTACAGGATAGAGTTGCAGATTTTTATTTGTCTTGGCTTGTTTGGGTTTTGGCAGTCCTGTAGATTGAACTCAAGGCCTTTTGCTTGTGTATACTGCCAATCCCAAAGTGTAAATTTTGCCAGACATAAATGTTCTGCAGGTGACACAACAATGTGAACATAGCCCACACTACCACAACTATACACTTGGAAATAGTATGAGGGCACATTTTATGTATTTTTATCACTTTATTACTAAGAAAGTTGGTTGGAGACTTGCCATTGTGGACAATGAGTAAGAGTACTGGACTCCATTCCCAAACTGCAGCCATTCTGCAGGGCAGGGTTGAGTCCTTAAGGACAGGCCACTGTGAGAGAGGGAAGGGCTGAGTCACACAGGGAGTTTTTCCCTCAAGTGTTCTTTCTTCAAGTTGTATCAAGGAAGATGGCTTTCTAGGAGGTGAGAAGAGGAGAGGCTCAAGGCCAAGCATGACACATCCCTCCCCCAGCTCGATGGTCCCTTCTGGGGTAGAATGAGAACTGAGGGGTGAACATTTACCCCTGACAGATCTGTTAAATGAGAAGAGAAGGAGGGGGAGAGGAAGAGAGAGAAGGGAAGGGAAAGGGAGGGAAGGGAAGGAAAGAGGACAAGAGAAATGCAAGAATATAGCCTGGGAAGGAATTCTAGTCAATATTGCTAAAATTACGGGATTTTGAGTAATTTTTTTCTAAATTAAAACAAGTGTTACTATGCCATTTGGTACTATTTTGTCAACACTAGAAGTACCACATTTATTATAATTTGATAAACTCAATTTATTAACTGGTTAAAGGGGAAAAATAAAGAGGATTATTAATATACAGTTTATATTTTCTAATTATCCTAATGAATTTCTGGCTTTTGTCTTGTAAGGTTCGTTAATATGTGAGACTAAATAGTTTGCTTTTTTTTGGTTGGTCGTGGGGCTTGAACTCTGAGCCTAGGTGATGTCCCTGTGTTCTTCAGCTCAGGGCCAGTACTCTACCACTTGAGCCATAGCACCACTTTTGGTTTTCTAGTAGTTTATTGGAGATAAGAGTTTCACAGAGTTTTCTGCCTGGGCTGGCTTTGAACCATGATCCTTAGATCCTCAGCCTCCTGAGTAGCTAGGATTGCAGGCATGAGCCACCGGCGTCCAGCAGGAAATATACTCTTGCTTAGATTTTTAAGGGAAATCCTACACTGAATGTAAATTATATCTCAAAACAAACAAACAAAAAACAAGTTGACAAGTCCTGCTATGTTGCTTGGGCTGGCCTTGAAACTGAGGCTCAAATGATTCTTTGTTTCAGACTCCTAAGTAGTTGGGACTAGGAGAATGTCTCCATCACATGATATACCTTCACTTAAAAAATAATATAAGCCTGCTGGTGGGAATGTACACCAAAACAATCACTTTGGAAAGCAGTCCAGAGGTACCTCAGAAAGCTAAGTATAGACCTCCCCTATGACCCAGCCTTACCACTCCTAGGCATCTAGCCTGAGCAACAGGAGCCAGGATACAAGGACACGTGCACCTCCATGTTCATTGCAGTACTGTTTACAATAGCCAAGGTATGGAAACAACCCAGATGGCCCACTATAGATGAATGGATCCAAAAATTGTGGTATCCGGGGCTGGGAAGGTGGCTCAGTGGTAGAGTGCTTGCCTTGCATGCATGAAGCCCTGGGTTTGATTCCTCAGCACCACATAAGCAAAAAGAAAAAAGCCGGAAGTGGTGCTGTGGCTGAAGTGGTAGAGCGCTAGCCTTGAGCTGAAGAGCTGAGGGACAGCGCCCAGGCCCAGAGTTCAGGCCCCACGACCGGACCAAAAAAAAAAAATTGTGGTATCCATACACAATGGAATATTATGCAGCCATTAGAAAGGACAAAATAATGGCATTCTCAGGGAAATGGATGGAACTAGAAAAAATCATTTTGACTGAGGTAAGCCAAGAGCATGTTCACCCTGATATGTGGATGCTAAATCCAAAATGCAAGGAGATACAACAAAGTAAACAGGACTTAAAAAACACAGGACCTCCACTCATTTTGTCATATCATTCACTAATAAATGACTTGACCACATATATGGTATATGTATATGCGCACATCTGAAGGAAGCTAGGAGAGGGACACAGAATCAGAGGGAAATGGGAAAACATACTAGAGAGGAGCCCATCAGCTGCACTGGACATTGATGAAAACGAACTAAGCAACTCAAGGGCAGCGATGAGAGGGAGACCGTGAGAAGGAAAGAAGGAAGAGCTTGCACTAAACAAAAGGAAAGAAGTTTATATAAGAAATGTGGAAGAAATAGTTGTATTATCAAAGCTCACAGAATTCACAAACTTTATAGATCATGATAATGATAATTTGCCTTGTGAAAGTTAAAATGTGCTTGTGACTTTAACTAAGTATCTCTATCTCACAATGCTGTGAAATTTCTGAAAGTTATGTCACTTAATCTCAATAAAAAATATTTTAAAAGAGGCTGGAAAGGTGGCTCAGTGGTAGAGTGTTTGCCTTGCATGCATGAGGCCCTGCACCACATGAGCAAAAAGAAAAAAGCTGGAAGTGGCGCTGTGGCTCAAGTGGTAGAGAGCTAGCCTTGAGCTGAAGAGCTGAGGGACAGCGCCCAGGACCAGAGTTCAGGTCCCATGACCGGATCAAAAAAAAAAAATTTTTTTTTAAAAAATAATATAAGCTGGGGCTGGGAAGGTGGCTCAGTGGTAGAGTGCTTGCCTCAGCACCACATAAGCAGAAAAAAACCGGAAGTAGTGGGGTGGTTAAAGTGCTAGAGTGAGTGCTAGCCTTGAGCTGAAGAGCTGAGGGACAGCACCCAGGCCCAGAGTTCAGGCCCCACGACCAACCAAAAAAAATAAAATAAAAAATAAAATAATATAAGCCAAATGCTGGTGGCTCACACCCATAACCCTAGCTACTCACAAAGCTGAGATCTGAAGATCATGGTTCAAAGCCAGCCTGGCAGGAAAGCCCATGAGACTCTTACCTTCAATTAACTACTAGAAAACCAAAAGTGGTGCTGTGGCTCAAAGTGGTAGAATGCTAGCCTTGAGCTAGCATTGGGACTGAGCGTGAACTCAGGTCCTGAGTTCAAGCCCCATGACCAACAAAAATAAATAATAAAATAAATAAATAGCCAGGCACCCATGGCTCACATCTGTAATCCCAGCTACTCAAGAGGCTGAGATCTGAGGATTGTAGTTTGAAGCCAGCTGGGGCAGGAAAGTCTGTTAAACTCTTATCTCCACTAAACTACCAAAAACAAACAAACCCAAAACAAAACAAAACAAACCCTTGGAAGTGGAGCTCAGGTGGCTCAGAGAATAGAGCAAAAGAAGCCCAGGATAGGGACCAGGCCTTGAGTTCAAGCCCCAGGATTGTCGCCAAATAAATGCATGAATGAATGTAAAACAAAGCAGAAGAAAAAATTTCTCTGTGAAAAGTTCAGACATAAGTCTGAATATTCTATAGTATAATATTTTGATACTATAAAGTAAAACTCTTTGCATCTTTAAAATAGTACTTAGTATTACATTAAAAAAAAAACAACCTTATATCCCCTATCAGCCCAAAGCACATTTGGTTTGAATAATTCCTGCATCCTTAGAGACATTCTCTCTAAGGAATCAATCCACTTAGGAAATTACTTCCTAGAACTTGTACTTATCCATCACATTTGCTTTGAGGGGAAAATGGTGCTCTTCAGATAAAACATTACAGTGACCAAAATACCTCCCATGTGTCAACTTTATATTCCTCTCATTTAGTTTTGCCTCATATACTTTGGCAGGACTTAAGAAAAGCAGACAAGTTTTTATTTTTACCATTCATGAAAGCAAGCCAATTTGGCAAGGGTGTGGGGCCACGAGCATTTCGTGGGCACAGCAAGAGTATAAAGACATTCAGCCTTCCTTCTCCAAAGCAATTTGGCAATAAGTAGCACATCAAAAATTTTACATATGGATATTTTTTGGCCTAGGAATTCAACTTCTGGGAATTTATACTAGTGAATGAATTGGATAAATATGCACAAAAGGGTTTTCATGATTATAGTGAGGATAAGTTAGAAATGACCCAATGCTTATTCCTAGGCAGGATTGGTTAAATACGTTATGGTGTATCTGTTCAGTGGAATATTTTAAGTACCACTTCTTTAAAAAAAAAATCCTTAAAGGGCTGGGAAGGTGACTTAGCGGTAGAGTGCTTGCTTAGTATGCATGAAGCCCTGGGTGCAATTCTCAGTACCACATAAGCATAAAAGGCTAGAGGTGGTAGAGTGCTAGCCTTGAGCAAAAGCTTAAGGACAATGCCCAGGCCCTGAGTTCAAGTCCCAGAACTGGAAAAAAAATCCTTAAAGCCAGGCGCTGGTGGCTCACATTTGTAATCTTAGCTACTCAGGAGGCTGAGATCTGAGGATTGTGGTTCAAAGCCAGCCAGGGCAGTTCATTATCTCTAATGAACTATCAAAAAAAGCCAGATGTGGAGCTGTGGCTTAAGTGGTAGAACATTAGCCTTGAGTAGAAAAGCTCAGGGACAGTGGCCAGGCCCTGAATTCAAACACACACACACACACACACACACACACACACACACACACACACACACACACAGAGGATCTTGAATGACTGCAGCATCTGGGTACTTCTTGCGCTTCTCTTGGCAAGTTTGCACAATGGGTGATGGCATTTCGCTTTTCAGGATCTCCTTTGTTCGTGTTTAATTGTTTTGTCCTGGACAAGACAGAGTTGTCCAGTGCCCATCCGTCTTTCCTTTACCCTTATGCTGTCTCAATGGAATTCAACATCTGCAGTGGCTGCAGTGCGTAAGTGAGACTCAGCTCCCCACTCTGCTCTGCGGCACTGACTCAGTTCTTCCATCCTGGCTTGTAGCTGGCTTTCCTCTCACTGTGTTCTCACAGGGCAGAGGGAGTGATTTTAGTGTCTCAGCCCCATCTTATAAGAGCATTAACTCTATTGGATCAGGGACCCCATCTTTATGACCTCATCTTTGGAGTCCTGGCTCCAAATTGGGAATTCCACATTTAACATGTGAATTGGGAATAGAGAAGAACAAAAAACATTCAGCTGGTAATAGTTTTCTAGCTTGAAAAAAAAAAAAACAAACGCTTTTTTTTTTTCAGTACTGGAGTTTGAACTCAGGCCTCCTTTTCAATCACTTTACTTTTACCAGGGAAAAAGCAAAAGGATAAAAAAAAAAAAAAAAAAACCCTAAAGTTAGTTATTCTCGATGGCCATGAATTAGATGTTAGTTTTTGTGTTGAAGGAAGTTAAAATTCACGACTAAATAATTTTGTAAAACTCAGTTTGCTAAACATGTTCCTATTTTTGTGGACATATGAGCCCACAGAATTTCGCATACACTACAATTAGCTGCACAGAATGACTATAAATAAATACAGGCACAGTGGTGCACACCTACAATCCCAGCACTTGAGAGGCAGGAAGATGGAAAGTTCCAGGCCAGCCTGAGCAACATAGTCAGTTCTAGGCTAGTGGCTTGTCAAAATACAAAGAATATAGGTGATACTACAGCAAAATAGCAGCTTGCAAAGTGAACTAGTTTTTGTGAAAATATTCCATCACATAGTTAGCATCACATAATGCTGAATAGTTTCAAAGCAAGCTTCGGAAAACTGGGTTCTTGCTTTTGGAAAAGACCCTGCTCTCCAGCAACAGCCAAGGCCGCGACCGGGGAGGGAGGCGGCTGCTTCTAGAAGACACCATGGAGAGGGGGGGGGGCAGGAAGTGGCAACAAGACCACCGGGGGCTGGCCGGCTGCTTTAGCCAGTGGGGCCGGCTACTCGCACGCGGATTTGTGAATCCTCTACCTCCTTATTTAAATGTGGATCCACGATATCTGGTGCAGGACACCGATGAGTTTATTTCACCTACTGGAGCCAATAAAACCCGGGGCAGATCTCAACTAGGCTTCTTTACTATTGGGGGATGTGGCATGACAGAGGCTGCATCTGGAGCGGTGAAGGATTGAAGGAAACCCAGAACATGGCCTGGTCCAAACCAAGAAACGTACAGGTTTTGAATATGGTAACTAGGCAAGGAGCACTTTGGGCTAATACTTTAGGTTCTCTGGCTTTGCTCTATAGTGCATTTGGTGTTATTATTGAGAAATCACGAGGAGCAGAAGATGACCTGAACACAATAGCAGCTGGAACTTTGACAGGCATGTTGTACGAATGTACAGGTGCCTTCGAGGGGTAGCACGAGGCGGACTGGCAGGGCTAACACTTACCAGCCTCTACTGCACTCTATGCAGTATAACAACTGGGAGCACATGAAAGGCTCCTTGCTCCACAGTCGCGCTGAAGATTTTTGTCACCTCGGAAACGGAGGACACTTCAATAATCTTTCGAATCAATTAAGTCAGTCTGGAGTTAAGTGCCCTCTTCTACCTACAACTACTTTCAAAAATTGGAGGTTGTGATTTGCTGTGGTGAAGATCATGAATGGTTGGCCAGGACCGGCATTCCTTTCCCTTAATGAGTTGAAGCCAAAATCCTTTGGTAGCTCACTCAGTATGTGGTTCTCCTTTGGAGATGATCTTGGACCTGTCCTCTCTTCCTACCCTCTGAACTGGAAAACCACTCCCAGAATTCAGGTCCTGCTGATTGTCAATATTTTATCACCAAGTGTATTAAATCATCTGAAACTGTAATGCTGCCCATGTTCCAAATAAAGGGTGAGAATAGAACCAAAGTCATAACTCTAATCTAAACACAGTTGATATCTGTTTTAAAAAAAAAAAATCTTTCCTAGATATCAGGCGAAAGGTAAAAGTTACTCTTGAGCCAGGCCCTGGTGGCTCACGCCTGTAATCCTAGCTACTCAGGAGGCTGAGATCTGAGGACAGTTCAAAGCCACTCCAGGCAGGAAAGGCTGTGAGACTCTTACCTCCAATAAACCATTCAGAAAACCAGAAGTGGCGCTGTGGGTCAATTGGTAGAGCGCTAGCCTTGAGCTGAAGAGCTGAGGGACAGGGCTCAGGCCCAGAGTTCAAGCCCCACAACCTACAAAAAAATAAAATAAAAAATAAGTTAAAAAAAAAAAAAAGACCCTGCTCTCCCTGGCACTTGTGGTTCGTTAGAGTAGGTATTTCTGGCCAGATGCCGGTAGCTCACACCTGTAATCCTACTCAGGAGGCTGAGATCTGAGGATCACAGTTCAAAGCCAGCCCAGGCAGAAAAGTCTGTGAGACTCTTATCTCCAATAAACCACCAGAAAACCTGAAGTAGCACTGTGGCTCAAGTGGTAGAGCACTCACCTTGAGCTGAAGAGCTGAGGGGCAGCGCCCAGGCCCAGAGTTCAAGCCCCACAACTGACCAAAAAAAAAAAAAAAAGAATAGGTATTTCTGATCACCCTTGATGCCATGCTTATCTGGTAGCTGCATGGAGTTGTTAGCTGCAGAGGTTTAAGATCTGCCCAAGGTTAGATAGCAAGGTGGACCTACTGGCATGACAGAGTAGCCAAGGCTGGTTGGCTCTGAAAGCCCAGCCAGCTGGACAGGCCTGTCACCCATTAGTGTCCAGAGGACACATTTATTTCAATTCCAGATATGGTAGGTAATGGGTTGCCAGTGAAGTAGTCTGGGTTCAGTAGAATAAAGTCCGAATGAAACTTATGACTTAACCTACTTCAAACTAAAGGGTAAGGTACCTAGCAAGGGTGAGGGCAGGACTTGAGTGTGAGATAACATGGGAAAGGAGATCAATACAGAGCTCATAGCAACAGGCATGGGACGGTAGTAATCACAGTCAGTCAGGGCCAGTCCTTGCTGGTGCCTAAGTCCAGTTAATAAAGTGAATCCCAGGGGTGAACCTGCCCTAGGGATTCTCACCAGACAAACGAAAGAATTCACCTATCTTTTGTACGTCCAGGGGCTATTCATCACATGCACGCATACTTGCACACATGCACGCATACTTGCACACATGCATGCATGCTTGTATGCACAGACTCACCTAGTGGGCAGAGAAAGAGAAATGGAAAAAGGGATGGAAGGAAGGAATGAAGGATGGAGGGAAAGAAAGAGGAGGAGGGAGAGGAAGCCAGGAGAGGAGGCAAATAAAGGGCAGGGGAAAGGAGGGGAGGCAAGAAAAGATGGCAGAGGAAGTGGGGGGAGTGGGAGAGAGGAAGGGGAGGGATTTATTGCAAGGAATTAGTTTGTGTGATTATGGGGGCGAGGTAGGCAAGTCTAAAATATGCTGACCAGGCCATTGGGGAAGACAGGCAGGAATTGACATTTAGGTTCAAAAGCAGAATTTCTACCTTCTTGGAGACATTTCAGTTCTGTTCTTACAGACTTCCAGCTAACTGGATGGGGCTCACTAGGGCTTTTTTTGGGGGGGGGGAATCCGGTCGTGGAGCCTGAACTCTGGGCCTGGACACTGTTCTTCAGCTCAAGGCTAGCGCTCTATCACTTGAGCCACAGCACCACTTCCGGCTTTTTTCTTTTTGCTTATATGGTGCTGAGGAATCGAACCCAGGGCCTCAGGCATGCAAGGCAAGCGCTCTACCACTGAACCACCTTCCCAGCCCTCACTAGGGCTTTAAAGGAGTATCTTTTCTTAAAGTCAACTGGATGTAGATGTTCACTATGACTACTACTCTATGCCTTTTCAACAACACTTGGATCTGTACTTGAGTGAATGACTAGGACACATATAATCTATCCAAGGTGACAAATAAAAGTGACCATCATACCAGTGAAAAGCTATTTGGTTAAGTATCTGATTTGGGGTTTGGAAATGGGAACCTCTGAGGGGGAATAACTCTTGTGCTGGAAAACAGACTGTGTTTATCACATCATATCAGGCTTCCCAGGGGAGACACACACACACACACACACACACACACACACACTCCAATCATTTCTCTGATTTCAGGGTCTGAAGCTCTTGAAAACAGAAGATAATAACTAAGAGCACATTGTCTGTCCCAGAGATAGTATAACAGACAACAAATGTGGGAGTCAGACACATTAGAGTTGAATTGTAGCTTTGTCACCTTATAAAATGATGGGAACTTTGATGCACTTTGCTAACATTTAAAAAAATTCCCATCAGTTTTAATCTGAATATGGTACAATTACTCAGTTGAATATCTCAATGCATTTAAAATCAATATACCTATATAACTATACATGTAATAAAGATATAGAACAAGTTTTTCAAACTCCTTCTTTGTCACCAGCCCAAAGTAACTACCTCTCTACTTTCTGTCACTACAAGTCACTTTATTTATTTAAATATGAATGAATAATTTTTCTATCTTGTGTATCTCTACTGAGATATAGCAGCAAATAAAAGAGACAAAAGTAGCTTCCTTGGAGCTAGGTATGGTGGTTCATGACTACAACCCCAGCACTAGCTAACCTGAAGTGAGGGCATCCAGAGTATGAAACTAAGGAGTTGGCAGGGGATGGATCAAGTGGTACAGCACTTGCTTAACAAGCATGAGGCCCTGAGTACAAATCTCAGTATTGCAAAAAAAAAAAAAAAAATTCAAGTCAGCTTGAGATACCTGTGAACTCTACCAGCTAGACAGGAGTAGATTCAGGAGTCTGACCCAACTTTTGAGGCTAAGCTTTGATTTCCCCAAGACAACTATACTGAGCTACATCTCGGTCTTACTTCTATGCTTTTCAGACTATGGCTTCAACTGTTTCAGATTTTCAATAGATTTTTGGCACTTGTAGGATGACCCAAGGGGTAGTCTTAATCAAAAAACCTGTATGGAAACTCCATACAAGTTTTGCATGATTGAAGTTATGATATATAATGAAATTAGGATATATAGATATATCATGACACAATGGATTTAGAGATTTGATTTGAAAGCCATAAACTTGACAAATTCTTCAAAAATATGTTTTAAAAGAATATAAAATGTTTCAAGCAATTTTTTAAAAAGGCTTTTAAAAAACATTTATATTTGTCATATTTGCATTGGAGTTTTAAAGAAAAAAATGTTGTAGCTGTAAATTGCAGCTTTCTCTGTGCTATCCCTGTATTATCTTTCCTTTTTTGCTCGCCAGAGGAACAAGTCTTGAATTCAGTGTCCGTTTTCCCATCCAAGTACCAGCTGTACCTAGCTTCTGATCAGGAAAGATGGAGCATGTGTAGGGTGGTATGGATATTTTATATGGCTATGCACAGATCCATAGTATTGTTTTGAGTACACATCTATACATGTAACTGTAGATGAGGGGTAATCTGAACATATACTTCCACGATAGCACTTCTGGGCTATTTGGTCATATCTCTATGGATAAATGTCGCTTCAATTCACTCATCTTCATTGCAATAAACCCCAATTGTTCAAAGAGACCCACTGCCTGGGTGTCTTGATATATGGACACTTTGCTAGGTTTCAGTCTTTCACTATCATAAACACAGATCTTGTGAGCACTCAAGTAGCCATCTCATGGTGCATGTGTGGAAGTTTAGTGATCTATGTCCATGGCATGGAATTGTGTCCATCTTCAATACTGACAGACAGATCCCTACCAATCCAAGAGAGTTGTGACAGAATCATCGTGCTGGCTTTAAAAGTATAACCATCTTTTTCTTTTTATATTACCTATATATCTAAAACCTTTCCAGTCTGTTTCTTTCCTTTCTCATGGGAAATCAGGGTAGCTATTATGGACTTGGGCGGGGAAGTACTGTGGATTGAACTCAGGACCTTACACTTATTAGAACAAGGCCTTATACTTTTGTTTTTGCTGTAGATTTTTTTTTTTGGCGGGGGGAGGTCCGGTTGTGGGGCCTGAACTCTGGGCCTGGGCGCTGTCCCTCAGCTCTTCAGCTCAAGGCTAGCGCTCTACCACTTGATCCAAAGCGCCACTTTCGGCTTTTTTCTTTTTGCTTATGTGGTGCTGAGGAATCAAACCCAGGGCCTCGGGCATGCAAGGCAAGCGCTCTACCACTGAGCCACCTCTCCAGCCCTGCTGTAGATGTTTTGAGAGAGAGCCTTATGCTTTTGCCCAGGTTGGCCTGGAAACACAATCCTCCTATCTACATCTCTTGCATAGTTGCTAATATAAATGTGAAGCACTATATCTGACTTGTTTGTTGAGATCTCACTAACTTTTTGCCTAGGTTTGGACTCAAATCATAATTCCATCTCTGCTTCCTGAATAGTTGAGAAACAGGTGCATACCACCACAAACAGCCTTTATTCCTTTTGATATATCTTAGTCTATTTTTGTCCTTTGAAATATATTTGAACATAGATTAAAAAAATACAACTATCTAGTCCTTTTGACTACAAATTGTTAAGAGTCAAAAGAATGCTTTCTTGCAATTTCTTGCTCACTTGGTAAATATGTAATGTGATCAGAATTATTATGTTTTGTATAAAGCATAATTATTGTTGGAGAAACTTCAATATCAAGAATAGCATAGATAACCAGTTGGTTTGAGCAGTCTTTAGCAACTCTGGTTAGTGGAAACCTTGAACTTGCACTGGGATGCAGTGATGACACTGGTGAATGAAGTCATCCTACCTCTCTAAACACTGCTATTTTTAGGGTGTCTACCTGGGAGATTCAAGAGTGCTTGGATAAGCTTACAGGGAGCTCCGTGAAGAAGAGTTCCCCTGCATCTGGGGGAAAATGCTGCTTAACTAAATAAAAATTTGTACCCCATTGACCTAGGAAAGGCACAGACCATGTAATAAACAAACCTATGATTTATATTTCTTTTCTTTTCTTTCTTTCTTTCTTTTTTTTTTTCTAGTTGTGTGGCTTGAATTCTGGGCCTGGGCACTGTCCCTGAGCTCTTCAGCTCAAGGAGAGCGCTCTACCGCTTGAGCCACAGTGTCACTTCCAGTTTTCTAGTGGTTTATTGGAGATAAGAGTCTCATGGACTATTGTGCCCAGGCTGGCTTTGAACCACAATCCTGAGATCTCAGCCTCCTGAGTAGCTAGGATTACAGGCATGAGCCACTGGCACCTGGCCTTTTTTTTTTTTTTTTTTTGGCTGAGGACAAAAAGGAACTTTAAAAAAAAAAAACAAAAAACAAAAAAAAACAGTCCTGGGGCTTGAGCTCAGGGCCTGGCTCTCTGGGCTCAAGGCTAGCACTCTACCATTTGAGGCACAGCACCACTTCCCGCATTTTCTGTGTATGTGGTACTGAGGAATCAAACCCAGGGCTTTATGTATGCTAGGCAAGCACTCTACCACTAAGCCACATTCCCAGCCCCCAAAAGAACTTTTAATCCTGTGTGCAAAGGGAGGATATAAACTGTGGGCTGAGACTGTACTTTCTCTTACAGTTTGCTTTGTAAACTCCAGATGGGAAAGGAAAAGACATGCCTTACACTTTCCACCTTTATATTTAAGTGTTCTAGTGGTGAAAACATGAAAATATGCTTTCTTTGCTCCAAGAATGGTCAAAAAGGAAGATTCAAGATCAAAACTCTGATTAAAATGATTGCTAAGATTTAAGACAGAAGCATCTGACCCAGAAGAGTTATTTATACTTGTTATCGCTCAGTGAGGATTGAGGCCACAATCTGACCTCTTAGTTACTGATTAACTTGGCTGTTTGGAAATATTAAAAACTGCCTGTCAAGTCTGCCAAAGGGCTCCCTCCTCCTTCCTCTGAGGAGGGGTCTCTCATGGGGGCAGCTAGATTTTTTTTCTAGCTGGCACAATAAAGTCACTTTGAGTAATACTCAAACAAAAGGCCTTATACATTAAGAAGTAATGAAGTTTTGAGGCGTTCCTTGGAACTTACACTTGTAATTTTATTTAACAACTTCTGGAAATGCTTTGGAAGCAGTTCAACATTTTATAACAATATTTTTGAAAAGTAAAACTTCCCTCCTTCACCAGAAATGAAATGCTTGTTTGTGGAGCAGATCTTTGAAACTGAACACTCCGTCCCCTTGAACTTCCATGCTCCCCTTACATTCCTGCCACAGTCCTTGTTTATAGCTACTTGCCTTCAAGTTCCAGGGCTTCCCAGGTGGAATTTATCTACAATTACTTCACACTGGCACCTCAGCTTCCAAAGCAACAATTGTCCTTGCCATCAGCAATATCATCAAACTTCCAGGTTCCTTAAACAGCGCTCTGGTCTCCCTCCCTCCTGGCGTTTAGTTCTGTTTAGTGACCTTTACCTGGGAGAGTCAAGGTATTCAAGGTAAGAGAACTTTATCCTGGACCCAAGATTCACATTCTAATGCATGATTTAATTTCTCTTGCCCCAGAGGCACGCAGCAGGCGTACTGACATTTTGTCCACAGGCACCAAAGAAAACTGTGTTGCCACTGTTCTAACAAGCCCCTAGTTGAATTCTGGAGTACTGCGAAATCTTATCTGGTAGACAGCCGAACTAATCAGGTCTTTGTAGACTTCAATATGAAGATACATTCCACTAATAGAACAAGTTAGTTTTAACTAGATTTTACAGACTCTATCTTAACTTGAACTTCAATGGCTACAGCCTAGTAGCAGTTTAGCTTTCCTGAAATAAATTCTCATCTTTGGAGGGAGGGGAGGGAGCAATACTAGGGTTTTTGTTTGTTTGTTGGTTGGTTGGTTGTAGGACCTGAGCTCTGGGCCTGGGCTCTATCCCTCAACTCTTCAGCTCAAGGCTAGCGCTCTGCCACTTGAGCCACAGCGCCACTTCCGGCCTTTTCTGCTTCTCTGGTGCTGACGAATCGAACCCTAGGGCCTCATGCGTGCAAGGCAAGCACTACCACTAAGCCACCTTCCCCGCCCAGGGTTTTGAACTCAGGGCTTTGCACTTAGTAGGAAGGCGTTGTACTCCTTGAGCCATACCCCTAGCTCCTGGAACAAGTTCTTTTTTTTCCTCTTTTCTTTCCTTTCTTTTTTTTTGTGTGCTGGTCCTGGAGCCTAAACTCAGGCCTGGGTGCTGTCCTTGAGCTTTTTTTTGGGGGGGGGGATCCAGTCGTGGGGCCTGAACTCTGGACCTGGGCGCTGTCCCTCAGCTCTTCAGCTCCAGGGTAGGGCTCTACCACTTGAGCCACAGTGCCACTTCCGGCTTTTTTCTTTTTGCTTTTGCTGAGGAATCGAACCCAGGGCCTCAGCATTCGAGGCAAGTGCTCTACCACTGAGCCACCTTCCAAGCCCCTGTCCTTGAGCTTCTTTTGCTCAAGGTTAGTATTCTACCACTTGAGCCACAGCTCTGCTCCTAGCTTTCTTTTCTTTTTTTTTTTTTTTGTGATTAGAGATGAGTCTCACAGACTTTCTTGCCTGAACTGCCTTCAAACCAAGATCCTCAGATCTCAGTCTTCCAAATAGCTAGGGTTACAAGTATGAGCCATTGATGCCCAGCCTGGAACAAGTTCCTGTTCTTACTTAAAATGATTTAGTGAGGCTTACGTGTACAGGTCTGTAATTCCAGCTCTCAGGAGACTGAAGCAGGAATTCCGATCTATATTTTTGTACAGCCTGAGCTACATAGTAGGACCCTCTAAATATGTTAGTTTATGAGTTATGAAAAGAACCAAGTCTGAAAGCTTCTCTGCACAATTTGTGTGTGTGTATGTGTGCTCGCGTGTGCGGGCGTGCATGCCCACGCTGCTCTATGGCTTGAACTCAGAGCCTAAGCAATATCCCTTAGTTTTTTGTTATTTGCTAGAGCTCTACCACTTGATCCACAGCCCCACTTTTTTTTTTTTAAGAACTGGTCGGCTCTAATATTCTTTCTTTTTTTTTTTTTTGGGTCGGGTCGTGGGGCCTGAACTCTGGGCCTGGACACTGTCCCTCAGCTCTTCAGCTCAAGGCTAGTGCTCTACCACTTGAGCCACAGCTCCACTTCCGGCTTTTTTTTCTGCTTATGTGGTGCTGACGAATCGAACCCAGGGTCTCATGAATGCAAGGTAAGCGCTCTACCACTGAGCCACCTTCCCAGCCCGACTCTAATATTTAATATTGGGTCTCAGTCATGCTAGCTAAGCAAAATATTCTACCATTGACCTATGTCCCTCGGCCCAGCACAAACATTTTAAAAGGGAGTTTACTTTTAGGAATGGTTATATATAATATATTCTTATCCTGACCCTGCCACACCTCTCACTTAGCCTTCGGACATTAGACATTAGCCTGTGGTCCTTAGAACCAATGCACTGAATAGAATCTCCCCCATCAGTCTTTGTTCCAAAATTTGAAAGGATCTAGATTGTTTTCAGGATCACTGACCACATTTTCTGCCTCTGACTTCTGTCATGTTCATGCAGAGAATTGCCCAGAGTCTTCTATTCACCAAAATGGGACTTTTGGAAGAAAACAAAGAAAAGGAAAAATGGCAGGAAAGAAAAAGATGCTTCTAGGCTGGGGGCGTAGCTCAAGTCAAATAGCACTTACTGAGAGAGCAAGAGAGCAGAGCAAGAGAGCTAGAGAGTGAGACACACACACACACACACACACACACACACACAGAGCGAGAGAGAATGGAGATGCTGCCTGTATCTGGTTAAACCACAGGATGTGCCATCTATCTACTGAAAAATCAGTAGCGTGACCATAATGAAGTACAAAGATGGAACTCAATACAGAGCCCCTGCCTTCTTTTAGAAATAAACATTGTTAGGGTACCTTTTATTTCTTTTTCTTTTTTTGCCTTTCCTGGGACTGGAATTCAAGGCCTGGGTGCTGTCCTTGAGCTTTGGTGCTCAAGGCTAAAGCTACCTCTTAAGCCACAAGTGGAGCTGTGGCTTGTGGCTTTTTTGGGTAGTTGGTTGGAGCTAAGAGTCTCACTAAGTTTGCTGCCTGGGCTGACTGCAAACCTTGATCCTCATATCTCAGCCTCCTGGGTAGCTAGGACGATTACAGGCCTGAGCCACTGGTATTAAACTACTCTGAATTCCCTCCTTCTCCTCCCACTTAACTAAGGTGAGGTTAGGGAAGGCGATGCAAGGTTTTAAAAAATGTCCCAGCTCAGGGATCTCCAAAGAAAGGGGTCTACAGGGGTAAGAATTTTGTCTCACGGTACCTGATCTCAGTTGGAAATTCACTGGCTAATGTGCTGCTGACCGAACAAAACAGAGGATAATTGCCTCTGACTGAAGATTTTTAAATTGAAGCTGAGAGAGAGTGGGCCATGTGCATGTTTAGAACAGTGATGGCATTGTGAATCACAGCACAAGTCCCACTTGTCAGGCACACAAATGCTCCAGACCATAGAAAGGCATCTGATTTGGGACAGGAATGACAAAATGGATCTTCTGGTTTTCTCCACTTTACCATGAATACAAAGGGACTGATGCCTCCTTTGTTCTGAGATGAAGTCTTGCATTCCTTTTAGGACCTATCCAATCATTAGGAGAGTGAGAAAATTCCCATTTGGTATCACTCCTATAACTTTCTGAAAGAAGTAACCTTCATTCTGTGTCACCCATTAGAAAAAGAGCAATATAAAGGATGGCTTACCAGAATATTTTACTTACTTGCTTCCGTTACTTTTCTTTTCCTAATTTATTTTTACTAATTTTCTCATTGCTAAATGAATGTCTTAAACAGTACTTTTTTTGGACAATATTGGTCACTTTTTTAATATGCTTGTACCCATTGGACTAGAAATTACATTTTAAAAATGCATCTAGCAATTAAAGTAGCAGAGGCAAAAAATAATATGAGGATAGTCTTGATAACAGGGTTTATAAGTCTAAAGACTGGATACATGTCAGTATTAGAGCATTTGTTTAGCATGTAAGAGCACCTGGGCCACCAGGGGGGAAATAGAGGGGCAAAAACCTAAATGTTCAATAGAAAATGGATTAAATACATCATCCTACATTTATACAATGGGATTCTAGGCAATCATTAATTGAAATGCAGTGTCTCAAGCTGGTAATCCTACTTTCTCAGGAGGCTGAGATCTGAGGATTGTGGTTTGAAGATAGCCTGTGCAGGAAAGTCTGAGACTCTTATCACCAATTAAACACCAAAAATCTGGAAGTAGAGCTGTAACTCAAGTGGGAGAGCACTAGCTTAGAGAAAGTATAAGCCCAGGACTGTCATGTGTGCACACGCATGTGGACACACACACACAATCTTTAAATATTCACTAGTGAAAAAGAAGGTACAGAAAATGATGTCTCCCTTTAGGACTTGGCTTCATTCTTTTCTTGCCTCAATACTTCTCATGATTTAATTCCAAAGGCCATTTTCCATCCTCCAGCTTGTACAAAAACATAAAAGAAAAAAGATCAAAAGAAATTGTGGACCTGATTGCAAAGCAATGATTCCTTTCCCTGAAGCCCTTTCATGAGACAGGCGTTTTCCTCCTTGAAAACTGAGTTGGTGTAAGATGAGATAAGGAAAGTGAAACGAAAGAATGGTAACTCAAAAACTCAGAAGAAATTTCAAGAACAGGCAAAAAGAAGGGACTCTGCAAATGGCCTGTCCATGGATGTGAACCCCCACTTCACATCTCATTTGAGGAAAGTCTGTTAATCTATATTCCCAGAGATTGGAAAAGCCACTGCCTCCATCCTACAGACTTTGACATGCTGTATGTTTAATATCATTCTGTGCAAATTTCATCTATGATTTCTTGAAGTCAATGATCTAAGTAAAGTTTCGATTATCTTAATGTTAAAAAAAAGGAAAAATAATGGTGTCACTATGTGTAAACTATCACTGGAAAAATATAAGAAACTGGTTCTAGTGGCAGCCTATGAGAGCGCTGGATATGTAAGAGACAATGGTAGATGGGTAAACTTAAGTTTCACCCTGTTTTTTTTTTTTGCCAGTCCTGGGGCTTGAACTTTGGGCACTGTCCCTGAGCTTCTCTTGCTCAAGGCTAGCACTCTACCACTTGAACCACAGCACCACTTCCAGCTTTTTCTGTTTATTTGGTACGGAGGAATAAAACCCAGGGTGTCATGCATGCTAGGCAAGCACTCTACTAATGAACCACATTCCCAGCCAACTATCTCCATTTTTATACCCTTTGATTTGTGTAAGCAGTATATATGTACATGTACTATCTCATTAAGCTTTAAATTACAGTGATAAATTACAAACATATACAGGTCTGACAGGAACAACAACAAAAAAACAAGAACTTTCATGAAGCATGATTAAGCAAATAAAAGGAATTGGGATATCAAGGCTAGCCTCTGTCCAAGCCTTGTCAGAAACTCTGTTAAGATCAGCCCACTACTGATCTGCCTAATCAGTTCCTGTCTCTGTAAAAGGAAATCACAGATGATACACAGTAAAGGATTGACATATTGGGAGATTGGCATGGCTGTCAATGTAATACTTGAGAGAAATAAAACTTAATAAGGGGCATTATTTATGTTGCTCATGGTTGCAGAGATTTGGGTTTGTTTTTTGTTTTTTATAGTAGGGAGAGCAAAGGAGGAATAGCTCCCATCATGACAGCCAGAAGCAGAACAGAATCAGGACTGGCCAGGGCAAACTACACCCTTCAAACACATGTCTCCAGTGATGGCTTTCTTACCTCCTAGTTTCTACCACCTCCCTTCAAATCTAGAATCTATGTGGAATAAGCTGCAGATGTGGTCAGAGCCCTCATGAGCTAACCCTCTCTGGTAACAACATCAGACTCATCAGGAGGTTTGCTTTACAAATCCTATAGGCATCTCTCAATACAATCAAGTTGACAAGATGAACTACCTGCGGGTGTTTTTTTCATTCTTTGTTCATCTTTTGATTTTGAGACAAGAATGTAGCAAGACTAGCAAAGACAAGATTGAGACAAGAAGTAGAAAGCTGGTTTCAAACTTCAAATCCTCATGCTTTGATGCCCAAGTGCCAGGATTACAAGTGTGCACTACCATGTTTTTCTTTAAAAAAATTGTTAAAATTGTTTTTGGTGTTTTTCCTTAAGCTCTTATTAGTCATAATGGAAGTTAATAATATGAACAGAAGACAAAGGAAACTTAATTCTGAACCATCTATATAAACTCCTGCTGTAACCTGAGAGAAATTACTTAAAGGAGAGATCTCGGACTTATTTTGGCACCTGGTATCAGAGGTTTCAGTCCATCATGGAGCCAAAGTGGGTAAGAGTAGCTCATATCATGGCAGCCAGGAAGCGCAGTGAGAGAATGTTTATGCACTCTTCCCCTTTTTATTCCTTCTGGGCTCCCAGCCTAATGGGTGGTACCACCCATATTCAGGCAGGTTTCCCTCCTTTAGTTAATGATCTCTGGAATGCCTTCATAGACACACCCAGCAGTATGTTTTACTAATCTCCAAGGTACTTCTCAATACAATCAAGTTGACAGCTATGATTGTCACACTGGATTATCCACAAGGAGACTGGGCAGGCACTGGCTGACTCCAGATGAATGAGAAACATTTCACCCTAAGTAGCTCCTATGCAACAATCTAAATGCCCTTCGAAGACCCAATGTGCTAAGGTTTCCCTTCAGTGATGGTTTTCTGATTCCCCTCACAAAAGCTGATCTGGTACAAGCAGCACTCAAGGGAGGACTCCTCTCAGTAGCACTGTAGCACCATAGGCTATTTATGAATACTTATTAATAGCAGCACAAGGTGCTTTTAATCAACACTATTAGAAACTGCTTCTTCACACTGAACTAAAGACTATTTCTCCAACAGTATCTTCAAGATCTGCCTTTGAAGCCACAAAGAACTAGCTGGTTCTTTCTCCCGGGAAATGCAAGTAGTTGAAAACTATTATTTCTACTTTTCAATTTACCTGCTAGGTTGAACTTCCTAACTTGCATGCATCTCTGCAGATAAGCAATTTCAAGGTCATCACCATGTTGTTCTGGCTCCTCCAGACTCTTCAAGACTTGGCCAGAATCCACTTAAAATATGACACCTAAAATGGCAGCATTCCAGCTGTGACTGATCTTATCACAGTGGAGTCCTGAAGACTTACTTTTCTTCACCTGGACCACATTCTTACCATTGCATTCTTCAAAGGCTTTTGGGCTCCCTCCTGGTTGTTCTCCTCAGGTTTGCTGTATTTTTCAAATTTGGTTAAGTAAACCCGCCAAGTCATTTTTCTTGAGTACCATTAACCAGTTACCTTTCACCTCCTTTTACCATGTTTTAAATTGTGTACATTAAAGGCTGACCTGGAATTTACAGTTCTCCTGCCTCAGCCTCCCAAGTGCTGAAGTTAATAACATGTGCCACCACACTTGGCTCTAACTGCACGCTTGTTTCAGCACTGAGATGATTTTAAATATTAGTAACAGCATCGTTTGTGATCATTCCAGTTAGATAACATGAAACTTCTAGTGTTTTCAGCCAAAGGACATAAAATTCCCTCAGTTTAATATGAAGCATTATTCAATTCTTCTTAACCAGCAGCTAGGAATCCACTGGGCTGTTAGCCATGATGTCCAGTGCCCTGTTGAATTTAATGAATATTTTCTTTAAGCCATTCTTTGGCATGACTTGATGATTTCAAGTGCTATATTTTATCATGGGAGTAAAACTTAAGGCCAGCCCCTGGTCTTTAGAAATAAGCAGCTAAAATAGTTTCTAAGAACAGAACAACAGAACCAAACACACAGGCACCTCTTTCCTCTACTGCATATTCCTTTATCTTCTGAGGAAACGAAACTGCCAGGTGAAGTTAACTACATAAAAGTTCAATATGCCAGACACTGCTGGCTTATACCTGTTCATCCTAGCTACTCATGAGGCTGAGATCTGGAGATCATGGTTTGAAGCCAGCCCAGGCACCATGGTTTCCAGTGTTAACAAGTTGACTGAAAACTGAATTTTGGAGTTTTTCAATGACAATGAAATTTTATGTCTTTTCTGCACTTGTTTTCACTAAACATTTATAAGAGACAGTATAATTAATTTCAAAGAACTATCCAATTTCTAATGGAAGTCACATAAGTGTAATAATTGTATCTAGAGATGAATGCAGCTTTAACCATTACTATTCAGATGAATCTGGTAACATTCTTTTCAGTTAACCAGACCCAATTTGAAGGATTACATTGTCTACTGAGTATTTCTGATCCTCCTGAATTTGTAAATGGAAGCTGTGACCCACACTGTAATGGTATTAGGAGGTGGGGCCTTTGAGGGAGGCAATTAGGTTGAATAAAGTTACCAGGGAAGAGCACAGGATAGGATTCATGTCTTTATATAAGGGACACTATAGGGCTTGTTTCCCATGGTTGGGTGGCAGCAAGCCAGGAAGGGAGCCCTCACAAGGACTAAGTTTACCAGCACTTTAGAGTAGGGGCCTTCTTAGCTTCCAGATTAAGAAATATAAGGTGTGGATGTGAGTGTGTGTCTGTGTGTATAACAGTCTGGTGTCAAACCTGTGATTCTCTTGGTCTCAGCTTCCCTAGTACTGGGATCACAGGTGTGAATCACCATCTGTTTTTGAAACCAGGATAGTTACACTTAGTTATAACAGTCCAAACTAAAGTAATAATGTAATTACCTTGCTCAACTTGTGTATGACAGAAAAAGAAGAAAAGAAGTTATATGCAAACCAAACCAGATGATCCGGTGGGGGCATCCACAGGCTGATCCTGACCAAAAGGCAAAATGGCAAAGGAGAAAATTAAACCATTCCCTACAAGTTAAGACATTTAGAAGTATCCTTTAAGAGCTTTTCTCAATTTGGCCTCCACATAATGCAGGGTGTTGTTACAGAGAGACGATCTTCTGAAAGATCTTCATCTTTTGTCCTCTTGGCTTTAGAAAGGCAGGAATCTGGTGAAAATAGCTCAGGTAGTAACCCTTTAAGAAAATTCTAGGTATCTAGGTAACATGCAATGTTTGTATTAGAGGGAAAAGACATTCCAGGTGGCATAACAGCAAAAATTTTTTTTCTTCTTAAAAACCTTCAGATTGGTATGTTTGAAGAACTTGCCTGAAAAGAGCTTGAAGCAGGGCTAAGTCTCTTGGATCAATCACCAAAGAGACTTTGCATGGCTCAGCCAATGAATCTGAAGTGTTAAATTTGCCTAATTACAATTTTCATTTTTATCCTCTGTCGAGAATACCTTGGTGAGGTGTCATACTCTGGTGGGCAGGTAGGGGGGAGGGCTCAGGTCAGTGGTTGGTCACCTTTTATGAAGGTTTTGAAAAGCAAGTCCTTCCTTTTGAATTATGCAAGAGAATTTAATTTTGCTATGATTCTTTGGTAGATTTTAAATATTAAAGATAGACCTTAAAAAAAGATACCACTATGCTTTTGCTATGTTATAAATTTGTTTTGACATAAAAGCATGAAAGAAAATTGAGCTCATTCTTGTGGATAATATGTAACTTTATTGTGTGCATCTCTTCCACACCAAGGATCAGCTTTCCAAGGATCAGCTTTTGCATGTGAAATAAGATTTCAGTTAAAGTTCTTACCAAGGACACATATTGGGCACTGGAAAAAGCTGAAGAGAATTTTTTGCCTGAAAGTGGAAAACAAAAGAATCTGGGGTGGAGAAAGGTATGAGAAAACGTACAGAGGTTGCTAAGACTACCACAAAAACAGCTCAGAACACTCGCCTAGCATGTGAGGAACCTGGGGGTTTGAGCCCTAGCACTGGGGAGAAAAAAACCCTTCCAGTCATAGAGCTCTTGATATGCCCTGCTATTTGTAATTCAATTATGTAACATAATTAGGGGAAAAAATGAACACAAAGTCCATTTGGACTAGAGAAGAAAAAGTTCTGAGAGACCGTGCAATTCTAGGGACTGCTGCCCCTAACCAGCACTCATTGCTCAGGTATGTACTGGGAAACAGCTGGAAGACCATTTCAGTTTTCATTATCCTGTCTTGGTTTCCTTATTGAGTAGAATACTAGGAGAAACAAAAGTACTGTGAGTTTACAGGTCTGCTGTTGAATTGGAATTTAGGACCACAGTAAAGAGAGGTAAAGAGAGATCCAAAGGTTCACTGAAAGTAAAACCACACAATAACAGGCTATGGGAAGAGCTGCTCTGGGCTGAGGGCAGTATTTGTGTAACAGTTCTGAGCAGAGTCCTGAGCACTCAGAGTCACCCCTCTTCTGGACACTGCTTCTTAGCTTTCTTCCCATGACACTGAGTAGTCACAATGACGTTTCCCTGCTACTCTGAAGGAGGTGTTACCATGGGAGGCAAATCACTACACCTTAGAAACAAAAAGATGCCTGGCCTTCTTTAGCATACTGGCTGGCAACTATTCTAAGAGACTGATCATCTTGTGTGCTGAGGTGCATTGAGCCTCTCATATAAGATACAAGCAGTTGCAATATATATTAGGCCAGTTTTCAGCCAGAACTAAAAAAGTTTCTGATATTCAAACTGAGTAATAGAAAAAAACCCCAACCCAGGTGGAAGAACTAATTGAAGTTGGCCTGATTATGAAGATAAACA
This sequence comes from Dipodomys spectabilis, assembly GCF_019054845.1. Lineage (NCBI taxonomy): Eukaryota > Metazoa > Chordata > Mammalia > Rodentia > Heteromyidae > Dipodomys > Dipodomys spectabilis. Next base: position 24,368,852 of record NW_024870817.1, on the reverse strand, counting down.
TGTTACTGAGGCACATTCTTCTAGCCTTGAGGTATGCAGGCAAAGGTGAGGTCATACCTGACTGAGAGAGAGGGTCAGGCTGATGTAGGGTTCCAAGGAAATGTTTTCCAGAGGCACGTGATAATTCACTTATCAGTCCCAAGGACAAAACTTCCAAGATATAACAAAGATCAAATTATATCATGTATATGATCCAATTAAAAAATTCTTAGCCCTCTTACACTGTATTCTCTAGATTACAATAATAAAAAATCAAATTACATTTATATGAAACTTTTATCAAAAGAAATCAAATCCATTTTTATGAAATTGTATAGTACAACTATTTTCCAGTGGGTATTTTCTTCGGTCACGGTATTTATAATTTCATTTACATTTGTATTAATTTTTAAATTAGAAAACAAAAGCAAGTCTAGGTTTTTATTTGCAAATCTCCCTTCAGTTTCCAGGCTGGTACCACATGGTGCTGTTGGTTGTCCTCCAGACATGCGCTGCTATCAAAGATCCCCAGTTTCCGGAGCATGCAGGCCTCGACTCATTAGGAATGCTTTTTGGTTTGGCTCACGTTTCAAGAAATTCTGGAGCATATCCATGCCGTCCAGAGATCCCCCAGGTTTCAGGATTAGATTTCTGTATTTCATTCCAACCTAATAAAACAAAACATCGTGCCTAATAATTCATGGTCACAGCAATTCTCCAGATCTTTAGACACAAAAGAGAAAGGGGCGAGAGAAACAAAGGGGACTTGAGCCTTGCTCTGGTTAGATGCTCTCTTCAGCTATGGCTATGCAGAAGTCATCTTGGTGGCTAAAACACTTGGAACTAAAACTTCAAGTTTTCTACATTGTCTTTTATTGCTCTCTCCTTAGATTCTCATGGGTGAGCCGACAAGCAGGCAAACCACACAAAGCACAAAGGCATATATGACATGTTCTACCAGTTATCCCATTTCAAAGGCGCTTTCAATAGGTTTAGCCATGCAAGTGTTCCAGAAAGTTACAGATGGGTTCTGGGAGCCTAGAAATAGGACCACAACTGTCAGGAGGCTTTGGCTGTTTTTGTGAGAGGCCCCCAGAAAACCACCCCAACAAAATCAACCCTAGTCTCTCCCTCACTGCAGGCTAAGGCCCTTCTGAAGGGTCTGCACAGGGAATGAGAATCTTTGTGGCTTTATCTAAGGATAGAGGCCTGGAATTTTAAGACATACCACAGTTGTCTTGCCTTTATTTATGTCAACACAGGAGCAGATAAACTGAAAGAAAACAGCTGGAACTCTGTATTAGTATTATGAGATATTTTCAGTTCCCTTTCAGAGTTTCCTTTAGGGAAACAAGGCAAGACAGTCAAATGAATGAAGATTCTAAACAGTTCACAGTGGATCCCTGAAGTTTACATGCACATGATGTGACCAAACTCATTATCTTTACAGACAAGAAAAACTATGCATTGCCAGAGACAAAGCAATCTAACCTATGACTTAATACAAGATTCTGCTTGGTGCAACAGTCAGAGATAAATTAAACTTTTAAGGAGAAATCAGACAAGTTGGATGTAAAATGATTTAATGTCCCACAGGGCCATGAAACTAAAACTTAACAATCATCTATAGGCTGACATCTAAAGTCAGTCTGAAAGTTTGTTAGGAGTAAGTAGCCAAACAAAGTTACATTCTGATACAATTCTTAATACTGTCCAACAGAAATATGAGGTACATGCGTAACTTCAAATAGTGTATTAATCACATTTTAATTATCATTAGTTTCTATGACTGTCTTGGGGGTTGAACTCAGGGCCTGGGCATTGTTCCTGAGCTTTTTTTCACTCAAGGCTACCATTCTACTGATTGAACCACAACTCTATTCTGGCTTTTTGGTGGTTAAATGGAGATGAGTTTCACTGACTTTCCTGCCTGAGCTAGCTTTGAACCAAGATCCTCAAATCTCAGCCTTCTAACTAGTGAGGATTACAGGCATAAACCTGTAAATTAAAATTAATTTTAATGAAAGATTTTACTGAAACTCCTTTAAGATGGACATGGTGGCATAAACCATTGTCCCAGCTACTTGGGAGGCTGAGGTGCAAGGACCACTTGAACCTCCAAGTTGGACACAGCCTAGGCAATATAGAGAGATCCCTAGCCTCTTCCCTGAAATCAGGTGTCATCATTTCCAAATAGAAATTGTTTACTAAGTCCTTAACCCCCATTCAGTTGTTGCATCAGCTTTATTTCATATGGCCTTCCAACTAGTCAGGTCTTGGGCCTGCAGTACAGCTTGTAGGTGGTTCTAGTATTTCACTAAAAGGGCACATGGTGATCTTATTGCCTTATTTATAAGTTTCTTAGGAGAAGGTCTGTAATCACTGATAATGGACTTCCTGAATCTCTGGTGATAAGGATTAGGAACTAGCTTTAGTTTGTTTTAGGAAAAATGCCAAAAAAAAAAAAAGATACCTCATTTCTTGTATCATCTGCAGCAATATTACTGTCAACCTAGATTCTAAAATAGAAGTATAGTGCCTTGTCATAAACTTTGTTATTGTAAGCAGGAGTCCATCAGAGCTCTAGTCCAACCACACTTTACCTCCTCCTTCCCTTTCTCTCATTGCTCAGTGTGTCTAAATATGACTAATGTTTCCAATTAGTGGTACAGCTCTCTGGGTATAAGTTATATAGAAGTTAAATTTACCTGCAAAATTACAAAAGTGTTTTAAACCTTTTATGAAGGAAAACTTAAAATATGTACTAGTAGAACATATAACAGGTAAACTCTCATAGACTCATTCAACCTCAATAATTATATATTATTCTCAACAATATATAAATTCTGATCTTCTTGTCTTAGCCTCCTAAATAGTGGTATTACAGGCTACACTCAGCAATAATTAATACTTAGCTGCAGAAATTCTTCATGTTCAACCTTTGCATATTTTATTCCTTTTATCTATTACAAAGGTATTATTCAATTCACAAATATTACAGAAATAGGAATGCAAATCAAAACTGAAGACCCCCAAATGATGAACATCTGACAAAGTATTCTCATTTTGTGCGGAGAACTGTAAGTAAGTTTGGGTGGTAAAACAAAGCAGGCATTGAGGGACTCCATGGTACGGTGAAAGACTGTGCCCGCCTCCTCTGCCTGGCAGAGTCATTTCAGAGCATGGCACTGTTTAGTCTCTTTACAGTCTTAGCAGTCCTTCCTCTGCTTCTGCTTCCAAACAAGTTGATTCAATTTCCTGAATTATACAGCAATGGTCTTTTAATAGTTTCATTTCCTTTGCAATGAAGTTTTGAGAAGAGTTTAAGAGTCATTTTGGTAACAGGATCTTACTTTTGTTAAGGGGAAAAAAAGGAGTGAAAGTGACTGTGTTTTTGGAAAGTATCGGGCCCTCAGGGTGAGATGTCTGAGAGACACCTGACACAGGTGTACCAAGTGTTTACCTTTAGTTGTTACACCTTACCTTCACAAAAAAGAAATGTTAATGTCAAGGAAGGTAGGAAGAAGAACTCTACAACTGTAGTATTTTCGTGTCACCAATACCCTTTGGGAGGATCTGCCCACAAGAGCTCATATTAGCCTCCCATGAAGGACAATCTATGCCAGTTACCTCTGTGGTTTTGAATCTTAAAAGATTAGCATAAATCTGCTGGCAATTGTGCAAGGCTTCTCTAACACTGAGCCATGCCTCCAGTCTAGCTTTTTGCTGTTTATTTTTAGAAGCAGTGTCTTCTCAAACTTTTCTGCCTGAACTTTGCTTCAAACTACAGTCCTACAGATCTGAGTCTCCTAAGTAGCTAGAATTATAGGTATGCATGTGTTTGGCATCTAAAAAGCTCAATAGCCTGCTTAAACATTGATTTTGAAAGTTTTCCTTCCATGCCATTTTGCCCTCCTAGCAGAACACAGTTGGTTTTCCATAAGGGAGAAGAGATCATGGGTGGAAGAAAAGCAAAATCTTTGACAACAAAAGAGGGAGAGAGCAAAAGACTGGTGCTGGTAGACAAGCAGAGCAGGGATGACTGTGGTCAGAGTAGACACCTCCTGGAAGCATTAAACAAAATTTGTGAAGGTAGAAAGATAAACCTTTAATTTTGGGGAGGGAGAGGAGGAGAAAAAGGTTCCTTGGGTAGCAGTTTAGATTAGGTGGAAAGAGCAGTGGACTCAATGGGAAAAACTACCAGTTAAGTTCAAAGAGGTACACATACGTAAAATAATAATTAAATTAAACAGTTTTGAAGTAGAGGACACAAAGGCAACCAAAACAGTTCCTTTTATTAGGGTTTTATGACCTACAAGGGAAGCTTAAAGAATACATAATTAGGTGACAGATGTGGTAGTAAAGGTCTGTAATCTCAGCACCTGAGAGCAGAAGGATCACAAGTGTGAGGCCAGCCTACACTATGAAGTGAGAGCTGTCTAAAAATGCAGCAAAACAAAAATTTAGTGACACATTAGACAGGAACTGGGCCTAGGATTCTGCTTAAAGAGCACTGGTTCCTTTTGCCTTTGCATTATAATTGAGCCGTGCAATTCTTCATGTTACTTAATGTAAGCTCCAGCCTCTTCCTTATGGCATGACAGGCTAAAATATAACAGTGATAGCAAACTATTTCTTCTGAAGTGACACTTGGTTGTACTTCTCATTCATGGAGGAAAGAAACAAAGCTTAGCCATTTATCTAAGTGCAAAAGAGGAAGGTAATTCTGGCTTAACAATGTAATTGCCTTTGAGTCCACAGGTCTATTACCTCTTAGGAAATTTTCCCACAATGAAGTTGCCTTATTAAAAAAAAAAATGGCCCTAGTTAAAGTGCTTCCATCTTTTCAACCCTGTGATTAGCTACTGGATTTTGCAATGACATTTGGTGACCTTACAGATATCCTTAATGAGCACCCAGAGCTTGCTGGAAAAGCCTGACTCCCAGCAGGCCTTCCATCACCCTTGAGATGTAGGAGTTACATATAATAACTTGTTATTATACACTTTCTCCATGCCGTACTACAACAAAGGCTTTAGTAACATGTAATGAATTCAGCAAGGGGTTAAATGTGATATCTACTTACAAGAGAATTTTTTTTTTTAAATTTACACATGGATCACAGATAACAAGGTTTTGGTCTTTGTGAGCTTTTGGATCTAGATCACCAAGGAGAATGAAAAGAACTACCATAAAATATTCTATTGCCACCATTTGGGATTCAGAAGGCCCCAGCTTTATAGCTGTCCCTCTTATGTTTTTAAAGTGAGCAAGCAGCACACATTCTACAGTTCTGCTTGTCAGGATCTGAAATGGTTCTCAGAGAAGAGCCCTGGGCTTTGTAGAACAGCAAGAAGTTGCAAGAGAAGGCCTGGGGGCTCCCGTCTGTACTATGAAACCAGTTATGTCCACAGCATGTGATCTCCTGGCCCTCTAGCACTCGGGTGCTTGGGGACAAACAAGCACTGACTTCTGGAAAAGCCATCCTGCTATCTTCTCAAAACCACCCAAACACACCTCAGGGAGAGGAAGGTCTTGAGATAGTAGTCTGTGTGAGAGACAGTCATGGCTCTGATTCCCATGACTGCAGCCCAAAGCAAGCATTACTTTATGCCACAGAAATTCACAGAACCTAAAGCAAATCTACAACTCTTGAACACTCAAGGTAAGGCCATCTTTTTCAGTATCAGCTAAAGCTAAAACCTTGACCATGGCACAAAATATCATGCAATGTCTTGGTCTGAAGAACAGTAATTTTTTTCTTAATCATCACACACAACTGTAATAACAATCTAAGCTTTTTTTTTTTTGTAGAACCAGATTATTATCCCAAGGATCAATCTTTAATAAGTGAGTGTGAATTATGTAAGGCAAGTGTTAGGAATAAATATTTAAGGCCCAGCACCAGTGGCTCACAATTGTAATCCTACTTACTCAGGAGGCTGAGATCTGAGGATCATGGTTCAAAGCCAGCTCTGGCAGGAAAGTCCATGAGACTCTTATCTCCAATAAACACTCAGAAAACTGGAAGTGGCACAGTGGTTCAAGTGATAGAGTGCTAGCCTTGGGCTGAAGAGCTGAGAAGGAGAGCATTAAGGCCCAGAGTACAAGCCCCATGATCGACCAAAAAAAAAAAAAAAAAAAAGAGTAAATATTCATAAAACAAAACAAAGTAACTCACAAAACAACAATTCACTATAGGAGGGAATAAAAAGTTTAAAGGCTGATTCTCACCAGGTATGATGGTATATGCCTGTAATACCAGCTTTCAGGAGGCTGAGGCAGGAGGATTTGGGGTTTAAGGGCTAAAGCCTGGGCTACAGTGTGAGACCTGTCTTCACCAGCCCCTAATGAAGATCAGGTATGTGTGTAGGGGGATGTGGGGGAACAGAGGGAGCTTCTTGCTGATTTTTAGAACTAGGTCTGATATTGTTATGACAGCAATGGAGCAGAAATGACATGATACTTCACAGCATTTGATAGGAAAGAAAAAAAAAAAAACCTCAAAAGGAAGGATTCAAACTAGCCTGCTGGCCCAATATGTATAATACACATGGCCCCATGAATCCAGAATTTCAGAGAAATTGCAAATTGATCATAGGAAGAACTCCAAATTGTTGGGCTCTTGCTTTCTCCAAGTCACTCCAGCTCCTCTTTGTTTGAATGAAGAACAGTATGGCTGCTTGCCAAGGGTGGAGCTTGAGAATAAGCTGCGCGGGGGAAGCAGGACCTTGGGATCTACAAGAGTCAGTAACAGGGCTGCTACCTGGACAGCGAGGAGGAGAGGGTCCTGGGGCTGTGGCCATGACGCAAAACATACAGGTGAGGGAGGGAGGTAGGCCAAGAGAGGGATTGACTAACCCTACCCCCCTCTCCGGGAGGTCTGGGGGCGTTACCACTGAGCCAGGAAGGCCTTGTAGATGGACTTTCACCTTTTATCTCTTTAAAACATTGTTTTCCAATTTCTAAAACTATCTATGCACCTTGTCAGGGGTGGGGTATATATAGTTATGGTCATTGCAGGCAGGCCTTGAAATTCAATACATCGAGAAGCTTATTTTCAAAGTGAAATTCAAATAAACCTAGGCCCATCAGTGATGTTATAAATATCCAAATGGCCCTTAGCAGAAGAGGTTCCCTGGATCCTATCTGAACATAGGAAGAGCTCCATAAAAAGGACAGAGAAAAGTTAATCACTTGTAAGTTTTATCTCCCAAAGAGGACCACTGACAACATCATGGTATATGTTTTCTAAGCATTATTTTAAAATCAAAATTTGTAGCCAGGCACCAGTGGCTCACGCCTGTAATCCCAGATACTCAGGAGGCTGAGATCTGAGGATCACAGTTCAAAGCCATCCTGGGCAGGAAAGTCTGTGAAACTCTTATCTCCAATAAAAATTACTAGAAAACCGGGTGCTGTGGCTTAAATGGTAGAGCGTTTGCCTAGAGCTGAAGAGCTTAGAGATAGCACCCAAGCCCAGAGTTCAAGCCCCACGACCAACAAAAATAAATAAATAAATAAAAATTTGTATCCCTTTTTATAAAATATTTTATAAAGTGTTTAAATTTTTCTGTAGTTGTTAAATTCAACATTCTAGAAATAGGCAAAAGATTACTGAAGCCCGTCCCGACCATATGCTCTTATTCACTATTTGGTTCAGAGATTGGAAAGATCACTTTAGGTTTCCTTTCTCCTTTTCTCTCTCTACAAAACCCCTACCCTCACTTTCTTTTCTTTTCTTTCTTTTTTTGTGTCAGTCATGGGGCCTGAAGTCTGGGCCAAGGTGCTGTCCCTCAGCTCTTCAGTTCAAGGCTAGCGCTCTACCACTTGAGCCACAGTGCCACTTCTGGCTTTTTCTGCTTATGTGGTGCTGAGGAATCGAACCCAGGGCCTCATGCATGCAACCCAAGCGCTCTACCACTGAGCCACCTTCCCAGCCCCTCTCTTCTTTTTTGATCCAAAGCCTTGTTGTAAAGACAATCTGGCCTTGCATTTCAGATCATTCTCAGCTTCCCAAGTGCTGAGACTGTAAGTATGTACCCAATGCCCAGCTTAAACAATCACTTTTAGTATATGTTCCATAAATTCTTCTTTTTTTCCCCCAGGTGAGATCTTTAAGAATAGTAAGAATGTGGCTTGGTGGTAGAGTGCTTGCCTAGCGTGCATGAAGCTCTGGGTTTGATTCCTTGGAACCATATAAACAGAAAAAGCCAAAATGGTGCTGTGGCTCAAGTGGTAGAGTGCTAGCTTTAGAGCAAGAGAAGCTCAGGCCCCAGAGCCCAGGCCCCAGGTTTAAGCCCCAGGACTGGCACCAAAAAAAAAAAAAAAAAAAAAAGGGTAGGATTTTGATATATCCAGAAAAAAAGAGCATACATTTTAAGTGGAAGAAATAGAATATGAGCAGTACAAGAGACACAAGATGTACTGGAAAATAAGGAAGAGGCCTGACTGCTATGCAAAGGGCTGTGAACAAAGACAGGAATGACAAGCCAGGAGTGAAGAAAAGCTCTTAAAATGGTGAGAGGGTCATGGGTTGAGGTGGTGGAGTAAAGCCAGGAAACTAAGGTTTGCAAACGCTGTTTCTCACATGAAGAAATGAGGCTGTGAGATGAGCCACAGAACAGCAGCTCTAGAGATGTGAGAGTTTGTGTGGAAGCACTTTTCCCAGATAGTAAGGACTAGAGCTAAGAGAGTTTCTGTGACGGGAGAAAGGAAGGTAGGTATTCTGAAGTGTAAAATGAACATTCACAAATCTAAGATGCTTCAAATACTTCACAAATCCCAAATCTAAGATGCTTCAAAATCTGAAACTTTTAAGGGCCAACAGGACACTCAAAGCATTTTAGACTGAGGAATATTTTTGGATTTCTTCTTCTTCTTTTTTTTGGACTAGAAATGCTCACGGGACAGTATGCAAATATTCTAGAATCTTAAAAAAAAACTCCAAAACAACCTTTAAGTTTGAGCCAGGTGCTGGTGGTTCACACCTGTAATCCTAGCTACTCAGGAGACTGAGATCTGGGGATTATGGTTTGAAACTAGCCTGAGCAGGAAAGTTCATGAGACTCTTATCTCCAATTAACCACCATTATGTACATGCCCCACCCCACAAAAAGAAAAAAAAGGCTGGAAGTGAAGCTGTGGCTCAAGTGGTAGAGTGGTAGCCTAGAGCAAAGAAAGCTCCTGAAGCAAAATAGCTAGACCTTGACTTCAGGCCCTAGGACTGGCACCAAACAACAACAACAACAAACCTTTAAAAACTAAACCCCACTCTTTTCCCCTCCATCTCTTCCTGAAGGCACTAAGGATGGAGATCAAAGCTTCATGCTTACTAGACAAGTGCTCTACCATCGAGCTATATACCTAGTCTAATTCTTTTACTAAAGAGAGATTGGGCAGAGGGATGATAAAAGGAGTGACACTGATCTTGAGTAAGCTTCAGTCCAGCCTGGGTGCCCAGGGAGCTTATCTCAATAAACAAACAAACAAAAATCCCAAAGCAAAAACAAAAACACTATCAAAGGAAGGAGGAGGAGGTGGAGGAAGAAGAGGAAGAGATTGCTGACTGAGGAGAGAGGGGTAAGGACTTGGAAAAAAATCCATAGGGGAAATGGAACAGAACTACATAGTAACTCCAGTTCTGTTGGAGAGCATGACTGGGTAGGGCTAAGGGAATCCTGCAATATTCCTCAGAACACTCTGAATTCCATAAGTGCCATCTCTATATGAGATGGTAGAGGAATGAAGGGCTAGGGACTAGCTGAAAGTCAGGTAATAGAAGAGGCTTAAGGGGACCTACTCATTGGGTTGGGAGATGGAATTCTTGGAAATAATGGTGTACACAAGGTATGGGTAGCTTGATGGTCTTTTGTAGTCAGGAAAGCAGGAAGGAAATGGTGGTCTAAATACATAGCTGGTTATGATGGCAAACGCTTGTAATCTGAGTACTTGGGGAAGAAAGGAGGGCTTGAGATCTAGGACAGCTTGGCCTACCAACCAAATTCCAAGCTAGTCTGGGAAATATAGCAAGACTTTGTCTCAAAAGCAAAAACAATAAATCAAAAAACAATGACAAAAATGATAACATGTATTTCCATATAAGGGTGCTATGCAGTCTAGAACAAATCAGTTGACTAAAGTAAATAAAGAAAACCTGACTCTAGTAATTTGTCCTATTTCTGAATCAAACAGAATTCAAAAACACATTGGGAAAGACACCAGCGTGAGAAATACTGTGACAGCTGAGTCTTCCTTCAGCATGGATGCTGGGGCTGTAACACAGGAAGTTTTGGCTGGCAGCCACCTGGCAGTCACCTCGCTGTACATGGGAAGGAATGGCTCAGGTTAATAAAGCAGCTTAAGTTACCCAGAGGCGTTCAGGTTACAAACTATGTAGTAGGTGGAGTACATCAGCCACAGGGAGTAGAGTACCTCCCACAGTACATGACAAAGAAAGTATATGAAGAATATCAAAACACAGGGAGGCCATTTACACTGGAAAGCAGTTTACCTTTCTCTCGCAGCCTCCTGTAAAATGAAGATGCTGTATGGCACATGTCAAAACTAGCAGCTATAAATTCTTGAATGTGTAAACAAGGCTTTGAATTTTTTAATCATGCAATATACTGGAATGTTAATAGGCAAGAAAATTCAGTAGGGTTTTTTTATATTTTAGGTCTATAGAATTAGAGCTAAACACCTGTATTCTTAACCATAATGCTGTATGGCAGTTTGAGAAGCAGAAAGGCCTTGAAGTTAAAAGCTGCAACCTAAACCTCTTGCTCTAAACTCTACACAAAAGAGTTAAAAAAGCTCTACAAAATTAACAAAAGGAAACACACAATACCTCTGGATTCATTATTCCTTCTTTTTTAAAACAGCTGTAAAACATGTCCATGGAAAATACTTCACTCCAAAGATATCCATAATATTGGCCATCATATCCCCCAGCCAAGTGTCCAAAAGTAGCTGGCATATTTGTACCTCACACACACAAAAAGAGAGAGATACATTTCAATCAATGTGCGAGAAGATGTTAATTATCAAGTTATCAGTTAGCTCAGGTTTTCCTGCCGTACTAGTCCAGTTTCGAGAGGAGGGAGTGAGATAGGATCTCACCTCTAGTACTCCTGGGATTATGTGTGCGTTTGGCCAAGATGTTTACAAACTTCACTCCTGACAGTGGCTCAACCTCTGAGCTGGTTTCGGCCCAAGCTCTGGAATGCCTAACAATAGTTTCAGAGGCTTTGTCCACACCCACAAGGTAGCTGAGTACTAAGTCAGTCCTTTCTTATCCCTTTGATATTAATGTCTTAAAAATACTCTGACAATAACTCTTTTTTTCCCTCTTCTTCCTATCCCCCCTTTCTTCTTTTTGTGGCCGTGCTGGAGGTAGACTGAACCCACCCAGGGTCTTAGTATGTCAGGCAAGTCCATGTTACACCATTGAGCATTCCGTCCTGGCCTTGTGCCACACTCCTGAATATTTAAAATGCCTCAGAAGAAAATGACACTTGTTTTAGGTTACATAATTTCTGAAAAAAGAACTCTTGCTTGAAAAGCAAAACAAATTTTACCAAGTTAATCTTTGAGCTAGTACTATCTTAAAAAGGATTCTGGCTTGAGGCACAAAATTGCTGTATGGTTTACTATAAACAGATCACCAAAGGAAGTGAACAGGCTAGAATGATTCAAATGACAATTCTTATCTTTATTATATCTATAAATGTGGCTGATTCATGTTAGTAACAATTTCCTTGCTGAAAAAAACTTCACCCTAGCAACTACATATGAATGCACACAAACATGTTGGCTTAGAATTACGTACATATGAATGCATACATTCTAATGAATAGAAGTAGCCCAATGCTTTCTCTGAGCTCAGAACCAGAACCAGAATCAGATTCAGAAACAAAAGCAAATAAAAATGCCCTTTCTACCAGGTCCTTCTGAGAATCATGGGAAGTCATAGTGGTATGGGAGGGAGGTGCTGGCAGTGTACAGCTCTCTGGGCTCTGGGGTGGAGGCCAATTGCTCATGCCTGATTACATTAAACTGCTCTGAACCAGAGCCACCTTTCCTTCAAGCACATTCAGAGAGGATAACTCATAAGGGCATAAGTTTACCTGAAAGTCAAAGCCTCAGTGCAGAAATCAGAAAAAAATGAAATGAGGTCTGAGTAGTTCCCCTTTTCCCGTGCCCTCAATGTCAGGAGTATGCCTTTGTGTCACAGGTACCATAAACTCAAGCAATAGCATTTCCATACCTGGGGTAGCTGCAACGCCTAAAATTTCTGTGCAGTATTTAGCATATTCACTCGCAGCATCAAGTGATGTGTTGGTGTGAAGAGACTGATCCACTTTGCTCAAAACAATCTGGCGTAGGGTCAGAAGACCTAATAACATAAAGAGTGAGCATGTAATTGGAGAATAGAGACTGAGTTCTAACATCACAAGCTCACTAATGTCAAACACTGATTCTGTAAGACAGCACAAAACAAGGAGCAAGACATCTTATTCCACATAAAATCTCAGCATTTTTTTCATAGACATAAATAATCCCAGGGATCTCTATTCCAACATATTCAATGTTCCCACTTCTACATATTTGCTGGAATATATTACTATTAAAGGGAAGTTAAGTGTCTGAGAAAAAGTAACCAGCAATAATGCATTAAGTGATTCTTGTTGAGTTTTCTTTCCTAATTTTTTTTTTATGTACCTGTGTTGACCAGTCTAGAAGCAACAAGCTTTTCAAGCATGTCATCTGTGATAGGGCTTCCATCTCTGTAATGTTTGGACAGTCTTCGGAGGGAATCAATGTCCCATACCCAGTTTTCAAGCATTTGTGATGGAACCTCTACAAAGTCAGTTTCCACATTTGTTCCACTAAATCGTGCAAAATCGGTCTAGGAAGCAAACAGGTATCTTTTAATGCACTGAAGGAAAATTATCTGTATGATGAATTACAATTAAGACTGACCGAAAATTAGGTAGAATTAGAGCCAACTGTACTTTAGAATAGGTGCTAGAATAACTCTAGTTTAACTAATAATAAAAACCAGCAGCTAACATAAAAACAAGTTCAAACATTTCATTTTAAAATCTATTTAATTCTTTCTGAATTATAGACAAGTTTGGACCACCAGGAAAACCTAACTGAAAAAAAAATAAGCTAAAAACAAACCTTAAAGAAATAGAAAGAAGGAAGAAGAATTTTCCATTGAAAGTAAAGAGCTCCCTAAGATAAGCTAGTTCTCTCTAGCTCCTCCTCCTTGCTTATTCTTGTTTACTCAATACATGCCTTTCTGGGGCACTCATTCTACTGTTGCTTAACTACTCAAGTTTAAATCAATTGAAGAGTTACATTACAACATTCCACATTGATACCCTTTGTGTGTGTGTGTGTGTGTGGGGGGGGGGGGAATGTGTGTGTGTGTGTGTGCATGCGCGTGCGCGCGCACTTTTCCATTTAACCTGTGGTGGAAAGCCTGTGTTGGACCTCTCAGATAGTGCCTTAAAATAAGGGAATTGATCCTGTAAATTAGTAAATAAGTGGGATAAGTTAAATGTTATAAGAAAAACAAGAGATATATTTAAAAGGACTTATTCTGAGTGACTGGGAGAAGAGCTTGAAAAAAAGTTTGAAAGGGATTTTGTGTGTGTGTGTGTGTGTGTGTGTGTGTGAAGAACTTGAAAAAAAGTTTGAAAGGGAGTGTGTGTGTGTGTGTGTGTGTGTGTGTGTGTGTGTGTGGGATAAGTTAAATGTTATAAGAAAAACAAGAGATATATTTAAAAGGACTTATTCTGAGTGACTGGGAGAAGAGCTTGAAAAAAAGTTTGAAAGGGATTTTGTGTGTGTGTGTGTGTGTGTGTGAAGAACTTGAAAAAAAGTTTGAAAGGGAGTGTGTGTGTGTGTGTGTGTGTGTGTGTGTGTGTGTTGGTCCTGGGGCTTAACCTCAGAGCCTGGATACTCAAGTTCTATGCTTTGCTCAAGGGTTAATGCTCTACCACTAGAGCCACAGCTCCGCTTCCTGCTCTTCCTGCCTGGGTTGGCTTTCGACTGTGTTCCTCAGATCTCAGCCTTCTAAGAAGTGAGGCTTAGAGGCCTAATGCCTGACCTAAAAGAGTTTTAAAGGGTGAGGGCATGAATTAAAAGAGCACATACCCATAGTTCAAACCCCAGTTCTATCAGGACCACCCCTCCCCCCAAAAAAGTAAAATCTGGTAAATTCTCAAGTCAGATGCTCAAAAAGCTTTGGGGCAGAAAGATGAAGATTTCATAAAAAAAAAAAAAAAGTTTTCAAGCTGTGTGCTTTACCCTTCACACCATCCTCCACAGAACACTTGTAAAACTGTGTTTTACAGAGAAAACAGCACTATGGTCATCTGTGGAGTGGGGGTTATTATGGTGTTGTGTTTCCCTGCACCTCTGTCCTGTTTTCTTCTGCAGATGCCTTACATTCCAACCTCCTCCCTCAGTCTTCATCCTCCCTAGGGCTCTGTGCAGAGGGTGAGGAAGAGGGACTTCACCACCGGGAAGGCAGCAGATGGGATGCCAAATCAGCAGCAAATAACCATTGTGCTTTTGGCCCAGGGCAGAAGCACAGATGTCAAAACGCAGTAACATATTCTGCCTTCCTCTCTTTATGCAAAAACACGTTTTGCTTGACTTCTCATTATAATTGTTCTGATTCTAGATAGAGAGAGCTGCAAACACAGAAGGGCCAAGAGAAATCGAATTCACCAGGCACTGGAATAGGCCACCTTTGTGGAGGACATCCCAATCAAACATTCTCACAGAGTCAGAGGTAAGGATCTCAGAAGGAATATTTTACCTATTCCTGAGCACAATATTTTAAGATTACATCTTGTATCATAGATAAAACAATCTGATACAATAATTATAACAGGCAACGTCCACTGAAACTTTATGTCAGGCATTAGGTCACACTCATTACATGAATTACCTGATTTAAATCCCTGAACTATTGTATGATTATGATGCAAGCACTATTATCTCCATTTCTGAGATAAGGAAACTGAGGCATAGAGATTAATGGCACAAATGGGATTTGAAACAAGGTACTCTGATTCCATGACCTCTGACTTTCACTATGAATGCCAGAATGCGTCCTTATCTTATAGAAAAACAGAAAAAGAGTAAATAGATATTTTTAAATGTTTTATTTTTATTTTGTTGGCCATGGGGCTTGAACTCAGGGCCTGGGCACTGTCCCTGAGCTTTTCTGTTCAAAGCTAGTGCTCTACCACTTAAAGCAACAGCTCTACTTCTGGTTTTCTGGTGGTTAATTTGAGATAAAAGTCTTATGGACTTTTCTACCCAGGCTAGGTTTGAACTGCAATTCTCAGATCTCAGCCTCCTAAGTAACTAGTATTACAAGTGTGAGCTACCAGCACTCAGCTTAAGTTATGTTTTGAGATGACTAAATTCTCTTGAGAGAGATCTAAAGACAAAAGCTGTCTACTGAATTTCCCCTCTATGTGAAAATTAAAGCAAGATTTCATTTACTTCTGGAGAAATCTGACTTCCTCTTAATGCTGGGAGAATTTTCAAAGATCAAAATAGATACTGAGGCCAAGTACCAGTGGCTATAATCCTAGCTACTCAGGAGGCTGAGGTCTGAGGATCACTGTTGGAAACAATCCTGGGCAGGAAAGTCTGTGAGAATCTTATCTCCAATTAAGCACCAAAAAGCCTGAAATGGACTCATGGCTCAAGTGGGAGAGTGCTAGCCTGTAGCAAAAAAGCTCCTAATCAGCATTCAGGTCCTAAGTTCAAGCCCTATTATCAGCACAAAAACAAAGAAACAAAACCACCATCACAAACAACAAAAACCCCACGTGATAATGAAGTGTGAAGACAAGCCTTTGTAACTGCATCTAGAACTTGGGGTTCTGTAACACTAACTGAATAATGTTATAATATATGGTTTAAAAACAGATACTAATAGAGAAAATAAAAACTAATAGAGAAAATAAAAACAAGTTACTTATAAGCTACCACAACAGAAGCTTAGTATATCCAGCTCAAATGAAGGTTTTTAATATTTGCAATGAGGGGAGGATCTGAATCTAAATCACATCTATGTAACAATCTAAATCTATTTAAATAGCAACAAAATGTGCTAGCAAGAGTGCGTGTGCGCGCACACACACGTACGTGAGTTAGAAGAAATGTTCAATATCCAGAAAAAAATATGAACAAATGAGTAACTCATGAGTTAAGAGCTGAAATCAGGTAATGTAACAGTTGTGGCTGGAAGTGAGAGAAGAGAGGGCTTATTCTATCCCAAAGTCATGCTGTAGTGGGTGGGAGGGGGGAAGCATAGCTAATGAATGAACAGATCAACAATGTCTTCTAAAGAACAAAAGGAAATATTTGCTAGGAGTAAATGCTAAAAATAGCCCTGCTGCTTGTTGATTTCCCAGAAGTCAGTCCTGTTGTTTCTCAGTGAGCCCTCTGGGCAACATCATTTAAGGATTTTTTTTTTTTTTTCAAATAAGGAAGGCAAAAGATCTACAAAATTTAAAAGCTCAATTTGTAGCCAACAATTAAATTCTTAGGACAAAGATTCCATAGTTAGCCTCCCAGTGCACCTGTGCATCCACAAAGAAGGCATGACAAGCCTTGCAATATCCCCGCACAGCAGTAAGGCTACTCCACAATTCTCCATGCCTGCCATACACTCTAAAGAAGTACTTCATATCTTTCTCAATACCATCAGTCAGAGGGCACTGAAAACAGTAGCTTCTGAGCCATAGTAGCTGTTGATGCCAATATATCACCTAGAAAAAAACGAGTATTGTTAACTCCTACTCCCAAATAATCCAATTAACAAATCATTTTAGTGGTAATTCTTCAAAGAGTTTTAGCGCATTTTTGCTGCTAGCAATGTTTTGATTATAAAGCCTAGAAATCAATGTGCACTTAAATCTGCTTGGTTACACATTCTTGAGAGGATAAAGTTAAGTATATGGTTTTTCTTTACTTTTTTTTTCCCTGTCAATCACGGGGCTTGAACTCTGCCTGGGCACTGTCCCTCAGCTCTTCAGCTCAAGGTGAGCACTCTACCACTTAAGCCACAGAGCCACTTACAGTTTTCTGGTGGTTAATTGGAGATAAGAGTCTCACAGACTTTCCTGGCCAGGGCTGGCTTTGAACCATGATCCTCAGATCTTATCCTACTGAATAGCTACGATTACAGGTGTGAGCCACCAGTGCCCAGCTACTGTCTTTTAAATGAACAACAGGATTCAGAAACTATACTCCATTATATACTTTTACAAGAGATGACTTGATGTCTAAATTCATATGTCATACTGAAGGATAGAACAAACTGATACAAATGAACTAAAATATCATGTTTTTTAAAATTAAAAAAATTATTTTATAGTACTGGGGTTTGAATTCTGAGCCTCACACTTCTCAGCTTGCTTTTCTTTTTTCTTTTTTCTGGTCAGTTGTGGGGCCTGAACTCTGAGCCTGGGTGCTGTCCCTCAGCTCTTCAGCTCAAGGCTAGTGCTCTACCACTTGAGCCACAGCACCACTTCCGGCTTTTTCTGCTTATGTGGTGCTGAGGAATTGAACCCAGGGCCTCATGCATGCAAGGCAAGTACTCTACCACTGAGCCACCTTCCCAGCCCCTCAGCTTGCTTTTCTAACTGGTGTTCTACCACTTGAACCATACCATCAGCCCAGCTTTTTGCTGGTTATTTTGGAGATAGAGTCTAGGCAACTTTTTAGCTTATGCTGGCCTTGAATGACAATCCTCTAGATCTCAGCCTCTTGAGTAGCTAGGATTATAGATGTGAGCGATTGTGCCAGGATCACTTTTACACTTTTTAAAGACTAAAGTATTACCAGTTACTGTCCTAATTAAGAGAACAGTTCTTTTTAGTGACTATAACTAAGTATTATTTTCATGATAGCAAATGCCTGGTACAAAGGTAAGGCAACTGCTGAAATCAATTGTGTATTGTGTTCAGGAAAAAGTACAGCCCTCAAGAGAACTGACCTGGCTAGCTAAAGTGATCCACTATTGATGGCAGTCATTCCATAGTCTAATCTGTCTGATCTACCCCTAAATCAGGGTTAATGGAATTTAGTTAACAAGGCAAGGCATTTTAAAAAATGGCCACTATCTACTAGACTTTGCCATATACAGATGGTAAACGGGTCCTAATTTTTACTTCACATGTATCTAGTGATTACTGAAAATAACAGTAGTAAATTGGATATGAATAACACTGTTCTGACTCCCTTACTAATCTTCACAACAGCTCTATTGTTTAACGAGTCAGTATCCTACCTGTAAATAAAGGACATATTTAAAAAAACCACATAATTTGGATATTTCTTGAATATTGCAAATTAAATCATAAGCTTGCCTCCACACTAGCTGTGCCTCCTATGTACTTCCAATTTAAATTGCTCCTTTTTGGATGAGAAGTAAAAAGACTGACTTCAATGCTAAGAAGTTTGGAGTATGTCTTACTTACCACTGTATGTCCCAAATCCACCACTTGCCCAGAAAGTAAGAGCTGCTCAATAGATAACTGTGAAATGAACAAAGATATCCTGGAAGAGGATATCTCTCTGTGAAGATGCAGACTCAGAACCCTGAGCTCTTGACCTGACCTTTTTGCCTTCAGCCTAATACCTTCCACTGCTCTATTTTGAACACTTAATATTTTCTCACTTAACCTAATGCTATGCTTTTCACTTTTTTGCTTTTGCATTTCATGTCTCCAGACAGAACTCTAAACACTCAGTACTATAACTTTTCTTTCTTTTGAACCCTATTGTATAATACTTAATGTGACATGTCATATATAGGAGATAATCAGTAAGGTATGCTTCTTAAGGAATCATCTGAGTCAGGGTTGATGGTTCATACTTGTAATCCTAATACTTGAGAGGCTAAGGCAGGAGGATCTAGAATTCAAGGCCAGCTTGCTTTTAGTCAGATTATCTCACAAAACAAAACTGAGAAGGAAAAAAAGTCATTTGAACATTTTTCTTTTTCCAATTATTTAAAAAATAATACCTACAGAAAATTCCTAAGTAAGCAACTAAAGGATGGTCCCAACAGAAATAATCACTCTGCAGGATTACACTTTGGGTAAGGACATTAGCATTTATTCTATGTATGTATACATATGAGCTTGATATGTAGAAGACACAAAACAAAAACAAAAAGACAAAACAACCATATCTGATGTTAAAGTCACAAACTCTAACAGTGTTGAGGAGCTTGAGCTAGGGAGACTGGCTGGTAACAGAGGCCATAAGATTGCTGGTAAGTAGTTCAAAGTACCTCAGGACTGAAAGCTTGATGGTCAATCTATACAGAGTAATGTAACAAGATTCCTTCCATGCATGGTACTCTTAGAATACCATTTAATAACTGAGGAAAGAAGTTCATCCATCAGGAATGCAAACATGAAAGACAAAATTTGGAACACATGAAGCAGCTGCCTCTAGAATAGAGAATTAAAGAACAACAAGCAGACAACAGGGTGGTTAGAACTGATGGAAGACCTCAGACAAGTACCCGCTAAGGCTCTAGTTTTTTCTAGTAGGAAAGTGGAAGAAATATAAGCACCCATTTACTTTATTAAGTACTGAGGATAAAAATGAATGAATGAATGCAAAGCAGGTGCTCCATGCCTGGATGGTAATGTACATAGTAAGGCTTGGCTTGTTTTTATTCTTAGCCTGTCAGCTTGTCTAAGTCTTAGCTAGCTGTTCTGACCAAGCTTATCTTTGGCTTCCTCCAAGTATTTTATTCCTTAGTGGTAATTCTGAAGATAAATATTTACCCACATTTCTCTACAATTAATCCCCCACCGTACCTGAAATTCTAAGCTTCTCCTTCTATTTTTCCTTCAGAAATCAAAGCTGCTGTAAATTGGTAGTAATCATCAACAGAAAATAAGAACAAATAACAGTTCTGATGGCTTCCAATCACCTTTCACAAGTCTGTACTCAAAAACCAGTACGGATAACTTAGCATTTGTGTGTTTTCTTGAATGTAAAGTGACAAGACAGAGCATCATGGCAATTGGTCTTTTTTCATTTTAGTTTTACTTTTGATCCCTAAAGTACTGAATTATATATTAGGATGGTTATAAGAATACTTGAAATAAACATAGGACTTTATAATTTCCCAAGTGCCTTTCCTATATTTCACTTTTCCCACATGCCAGGAAGGTTGTTAAGAGAATTTGTTGTCCCATTTATGAATAAAAAAATGAGATGACTGAAAGAGGTCAAATATCTTGCCACAGTCACACAGCCAAGCTCACTAAGCTATAGGTGAGCTTTCTTTGCCTTGCGGTATTGGGGTCACTATATGATAGGCAGGTGTTCTGCCACTGACTTATATCTCTAACCCAACAAAGATGAATTTTATTATTTTTTTGGCAGTTTGAATTCTGAGTCTTAAGTGGTAGGCACGCACTCTACCACTGAAACCATTCCTCGTCCTTTGTGATTCAGTTTCAGATAGGGTCTCATGTTTTTGTCTGGGCCAGCCCATGGACTGTAATCCTCTTACTATGTTCCCCAACACCCACCCCCACCTCCTGTGTAGCTAGGATGACTAGTAAGCACTATCACGACTGGGTTGTTTGTTGAGACTGAGTTCATGGTCTGGGCCAGCCATGAACTGTCATTTTTCTGATCTTTGCTTCCAGAATAGCTGGGATTACAGATATGAGCCACCATGCCTGCCCAAAGATAACTTTTAATTCTGAGTTCTTTTCATTAACCCTTGACAGGGTCCCTTTGTTTACAGTGATATATAATTCAAATATTTAGAGCAGATAAGATGCTCTATTAGTCTCTAAAGAAAAACAAGAGATTATTGCTAGTCACATACTCTGAAATTTTTCACTTTTATTTGAAGGAATGGTTGTGATTCCGGTGTTTCCTTAGGATAATTACTTGTTTTTAATTCAAAACTACACTTAATGAATGACCCTACAAAGTCACTACGACTCAGGCTGCTGGGAGGCATGACTGTTGTGGTCTCTACAAGTTCAGAAAGCCAGAGATTATTATTTTTTTTTTTGCCAGAGATTATTGAGAGCTCAAAACACAAGAAAGACACAAGTCAGTAACAGATACTGGAGATACTATGCCCTAATTGCTATCTTCCAAATTACCTACTCTGCAGTGTAAACACAAGAAAATACAAGTGAAACTCAACTCTGAAGTGATGACACAGTAGACATATTGATCTAGTGCATCTACATGTTTGAAAACTGGAAGTTCCTGCCAACACATTAATATGCTTTTGTGACAAGCTCAAACAAGCTCTTCTGGTCACCAGATGTGCAGACTGTCACAACACAGAACTCCAACGCTGAGATCCCCTATCTTAAAACTAATCTTGGCAAATTTTTCATTCATTATATGCTCCTTAGGTAAGTCAGAAGTATTATTGAATATAGACAGTATGAATGATATTATTTTCCACCATCCATTGTAGGTCAGTACTAAAGGTTTCACCATATAAACTTAGAAATATGTGGACCTGTGGCCTCAGTAGACAAAGTAGTGGTCATTGCTTCTAAATGAGAGTATATAAAAACATTATTAAAATAGTACATGGCATCTGAGTAGATATATGGACAATGAGATTTTCAAAGACAATCTTATAAAGAGATGAGCAAGCCAAGGATGGTTCTAGTACACCACTCACTGAGACGACCACATTTCATACTCATGAATGAGGGCAGGCAAAAGTTTAAGAATTGAATATAGCTATTGTTTGGGAAAGAGGGAGAGATGGAGCAAATGCAGTATAGATTAGCAGCTTAGTTTTGAGTCAGAGTACTAAAATGTCATAGTACCAAGAAATATTTTCCAATGCTACAGTAACTACCTCAAAGAGTCAAAAAAAAAAAAAAAGTTAAATTGCTGGGCAGCAGTGGCTCATGACTGTAATCCTGGCTACTCAGAAGGGTGAGATCTGAGTATTATGATTAAGGTTATGGGAGTAGGGCTGGGAAGGTGGCTCAGTGGTAGAGCGCTTGCCTTGCATGCCTGAGGCCCTGGATTCGATTCCTCAGCACCACATAAGCAAAAAGAAAAAAGCCGGAAGTGGCGCTGTGGCTCAAGTGGTAGAACACTAGCCTTAAGCTGAAGAGCTGAGGGACAGTGCCCAGGTCCAGAGTTCAGGCCCCACGACCGGACCCAAAAAAAAAGGTTATAGGAGTATACTTGAGAAAGTTTTTACTAAGAACAATGAAGCTGGGCCTTGGTGGCTCAGGCCTGTAATTCTAGCTATTCAGGAGACTGAGATTTGAGTATCAAAGTTCAACGCTAGACCAGGCAGGAAAGTCTATAACACTCTTATTTCCAATTAACCACCAAAGAGCCAGAAGTGAAGCTGTGGCGGAGTGTGGGCCATGACTGGAAAAAGCTCAGGGAAAACACCCAGGCCCCGAGTTTAAGCCCTATGACCAGAATAAAACAAAACAAAAAACAAATGAAAACTCTATTGGAAGATCACTATTTTACTGGGATTTGCCGGAACTCAAGAGTTTCCCACTTGCTAGGCTAGTGCCCAACCAGTTGAGTCATGTCTGTAGCTCAGCTTTTGCTGGTTGTTTGGAAAATGGGAGTCTGGTAAACTTTTCTGACTAGTATTGGCCTTGCATTGTGATTTCCAGATCTCAGTCTCATGAGTAGTTAGAAGAATGAACCACTGGCACCCAACTAAGATCACTAATATTTTAATAAGTGTCACATCAAATTATCCTACCCCCTCACTTTTTTTGTCCAAGACTGGGACTCAAACTCGGTATCTGATGCTTTTGCTCACTGGTTAGTGCTCTACCTGAACTATGCCTCCAGCCCCTAAAATACCCATTGTGACGTTGTTAGGCAATCATCAAAATTGAGGAGGAAACTTGCATAAGAAGTTCTTAACTTAGGGGC
Organism: Dipodomys spectabilis; assembly: GCF_019054845.1. Taxonomy (NCBI): domain Eukaryota; kingdom Metazoa; phylum Chordata; class Mammalia; order Rodentia; family Heteromyidae; genus Dipodomys; species Dipodomys spectabilis. Next base: position 24,345,899 of record NW_024870817.1, on the reverse strand, counting down.
TGGGAAGGTGGCTCAGTGGTAGAACGCTTGCCTTTCATGCCTGAGGCCCTGGGTTCAATTCCTCAGCACCACATAAGCAAAAAGAAAAAAAAAGCCGGAAGTGGCACTGGGGCTCAAGTGGTAGAGTGCTAGCCTTGAGCTGAAGAGCTGAGGGATAGCGCCCAGGCCCAGAGTTCAGGCCCCATGACCAGACCCCCCCACCCCCCCCAAAAAAAAAAAAGTTCTTAACTTGGGATTCATTATGGTCTGGGATCTAGGCTCTGTTAGCCTCTGGAATTTCATGTATAATTTTGGGTATAGGAGTACATATTAATTATTCTGGAACAGGTATATACATCTTAAATCAGATTTTCACAGGGTCTTTGGATCGAAAAATTGGCAGCACTGACTACTCTAAAGGATGGCTGTTCATCTGTGTACAAATGCACACCTAGGACTTACTTACTCTAACTGATATCCCATAACTCTAAAATTCAAAAAAATTTGGATTTTTCTAAATTACTCACAAATTATTTCAGAAAAACAAAAACTAAAGTTATTCTAATTACAGAAACTGTCAAGCCACAGAATATACACTCTGGGAAGTTCTCCATGAGAAATTATTTTTAGAACCCACTGCTAACTTTAAAGATAATATAAAAAAGAAATTTTAGATTATTCTGGAAATGGCCATCTATGGGCTTATCTTTCTGGATAGATTCCAATTTTATTTTCATTAATTTGTTCCTTCATTTACTCATTCATTCACTCAAAAACATTTTTGAGGCTTGGGATGGAATCCAGGACTCTGAGAGGTCTAAGCACAAGCTTAGGAACTTTGATACATTAGCCCTGTTTTTTTTTTTTTTTGTGTGTGTGTGTTTTTAAGTAAGTTTTTTATTGTGAAAATATTGTACAGAAGGGTTACAGTTACATGAGCAAGGTAATGAGTACATTTCCTATCAAGCATTGTTGCCTCCCTTGTTTTGTTACTACCATCCCTTCCCTCCCACCTCCTCAACTACACTCACCCTCTCCCCCCACCCCACCCCATCCCCACCTAAATTGTAAAGTTCGTTTTTCAGCATAGCCCTGTTTTAATTTATTTATTTTTGTCAGATGTGGGGCCTGAACTCTTGGTCTGGGCTCTGTCCCTCAGCTCTTCAGCTCTATCACTTGAACCACACCACCATTTCAGGCTTTATCTGATTATGTGGTACTGAGGAATTAAACCCAGGCTAGCCCTGTTTTTAAGAAATGGAAGCCAGGCGCTGGTGGCTCACGCCTGTAATCCTAGCTACTCAGAAGGCTGAGATCTGAGGATCGCGGTTCAAAGCCAGCCCGGGCAGGAGAGACCGTGAGACTCCTATCTCCAATAAAACCACCAGAAAACCGAAAGTGGCGCTGTAGCTCAAGTGGTAGAGCGCTCGCCTTGAGCTGAAGAGCTAAGGGACAACGCCCAGGCCCAGAGTTCAAGCCCCACGACCGACAAAAAAAAAAAAAAAGAAATGGAAGCAGCTGGTGCCGGTGGCTCACGCCTATAATCCTAGCTACTCAGGAGGCTGAGATCTGAGGATTGTGGTTCAAAGCCAGCCCTGGCAGTAAAGTCCGTGAAACTCTTTATTTCTAATAACCCACTAGAAAACCAAAAGTGGCACTGTGGCTCAAGTGGTTGAGCACTAGCCTTGAGCTGAATAGCTGAGGGACAGCACCCAGGCCCAGAGTTCAAGCCCCACAACCGACAAAAAAAAAAAAAAAAGGTGGAAGCACCAGAATGCTGAAAGATCCAACAAACTCTGGAACAAAAGTGACAGCAGAGGGCTGGGAAGGTGTCTCAGTGGTAGAGCACTTGCCTTGCACGCATGAGGCTCTGGGTTCGATTCCTCAGCACTACATAAACAGAAAAAAAAGCCAGAAGTGGCGCTGTGGCTCAAGTGGTAGAGCGCTAGCCTTGAGCTGAAGAGCTGAGGTACAGCGCCCAGGCCCAGAGTTCAGGCCCATGACCAGACCCCCCCCCCCCCCAAAAAAAAAAGTGACAGCAGCACCTAGGAAATGAATAGCTATTGCTTAGATTAATAATTAGAGGCTATTCTCATGGTGGAGGAGGCTAGATGGCCACAACTCATCCAACATACTTCAGGAAGACAAAATGAATGAGCTGTTCCTTAACTCTGCTTCTCATTCAAATGTTTACTCATGCAAGTGAACAAACTATTGCTAACTAGTGCTAAGGTTAAATATTAGCAAGTTTATAAGGTTCAGATCGGAATAGTTTAGGCCTAGTTAAGTGAACTGTGTTACAAACTTGAAAATAAATGTTTTTGTTTTGTGTGTGTGCTTAATGATGTAACGATGGGCCTTGAAATAAGTATACTTTTCATTTCCAGCAATAATAAATAGTTTTAATCTACTGTACACACTTATCTTTTCTCTGGAAAATTCTCTGCATGGATATATTATCTATGATTTTAATTGGAGGTTAGTAAAGGGAGGTGTTACAAAGTATATATTATTAGAAAAGGAGAAAGGGTCTGAGAGGGCTGGAAACAACTGAACTAAATGAAGTATTAATAACCAGAAGAGAGAGATGATAGCTGTTTACCTGTGAGGCTTATACCAAATTCCTATGGAGAGGAATTAAAGGCAAAGAGCACAGTATTTTAACCCTTCCTTAATGATAGTATTACTTCCTCCTCCATAAGTGGGTAGCCAACGAAGTTCTTTGATTAGTGGACTAAACTGAGTAAAAATAGGTTGTGAAAGAAGCCGTGAAAAGGAAAATTTGGGGTCTCTGCAGCCTTATGAAATTCTTCAATGTGTTTGTATTTGAAAAGACACGTAAAGGGAAAAAACCTAAGATCACAAAACATTAAAAAAAAAAAAACCAGAGCTATTGGTTGGTTTACCATAATAAAATCACTCACCTGTGCACAAATCTGATGCATGACATGGCCAAACTCATGGAAGTAAGTCCTCACCTCGTCGTGTCTCAGGAGTGAGGGTCGACCTGCTGCTGGCTGTGAGAAGTTCACCACGAGGGCGGCCACAGACATCATGCGGCTGCCATCAGGGAGAAGGCAGCCAGGCTGGAGACCAAAGCAGGCTGCGTGATTGTATTTTCCTTCCCTGGAAATACATAGAGAGAAGAAATAAAGATTGTTTTTTAACAACAACATCATCATGGTCTCTCTTAGTCACTAAGGCCTATTTGACACCAAAGACACTAAAACATTTAATTAACTTTATAGAAAGCAGGCCGTTCTGCTAAAAAGTAAAAAGGAGAACTAAGCAAACAGTAACCTTCCTATCAATTTGGTGAGATCTACCTCCAAGGTTTCTTCTGTTCAAAAATCTTAAGATAAAAAGAATGCACACCACACCCAGGGTACACTGAGTTTTTAAATGATTTTAAACATTTTATATTTAATTTTTATTGTTAGTATAAAGGTGATGTACAGAGGGGTTACAGTTACATAGGTCAGGCAAAGAGTACATTTCTTTTGGACAATGTCATCCCTTCCTTTGCTCTCTCCCAGTTTTTATGTCCCATCCCCATCCACAACTTGTATAGTTCATTTTCAACATAGTGTCTAGTACCACTGCTTTTTAACTGATTTTTTAAAAAATCTTATTATTTTTTGTGTACATATGGAGCTAAGAGAGGGAACCCTGGCTTTCATACATGCTAGGATAGCACTTTACCACTGAGCTATATCTAGATTTATCCAGTACATTTTAATGAGCAAATTTAAAATAAAAGACACACACTAGGTTTTTTCCCCACTACAAGTTAGAATCAATGAAAAACTAAACCCAGATAGGAAAGTTTTTCCTTTCATTTAGGAAGGAAGACTCAGTGTTCACAATTGTTTACTTAAAAGCAAAACAAAGACTAGATAAACCTTTTCAGACTTTTAGTCTAGGGAAAAAGCATAAATTATACTATGAAGCCATTTATTTTTGGTAACAGTGTCAGTGATGGGCTCTACAAAAGTGATATGATACTGATCACAGTCTAGGATTATATTTCCTTTTTTCTCCCATCAGCTACTAAACAGGTCGTTCAGATTTTGGGTGGACAACCTGAAAATGGCAACTTTTCTGACCCTATCAGAGATTTGATCTTGAGGAGCAATCAAGTAACTCTTGTCTAGGATGGGCCTCCTAGGAGAGGGGAAGAAGCAAGACTTTTATAAATGCATTTAAAACCCAGAATAGATACTGAAGGCATCAGTAAGAAGAGAGTTTAGCAAATTGCTGAGGATGGCTGATATAGGGCTAGGGAAGCATGAGGGAGTAGATGGAAAATTTACATCCAATTCTAGGCTTGTCTTCAACACTGCATTGGCACATAAAATATGAAGGACAGGGTGAAAAAAAAATCTGTGAGGGAAGGAACAGCTGCTATGTGAGAGCTTAAAGTGTTGCTTAGATGCTTTTTATTTGTCTCCTATAGAATAAAAGACTCACATTTCCCCTGACAAAGGGCAAGAACCCCTATTGTTGTTGTAGTTGGAGAAACCCCACTGCTATGTGGGGAGAAGAGAGTGCTGGGGGAGGGGCAGAGTACATCATGGCCTGAGGACTAAGCTGAGGGAGGATAAGGCAGGTCACAGAACAGGCCCCATTCCTAAGACACAATGACAGCCCATTCTGTGATTAAGACTGCTGCAAAATCAGAGACACAGAATTTCTGTTCCCTAACCAGACTAACAAGTATCCAGTAACACTTTATAGGAGTCCACTGCTGGGAAGAGCAAGAACTTCTACAGAGACCTGTTTGGAGGCTGAGAACAAAGCAAAAGACTACATAGTAAGGTAGAACAGAAACTGAGAAAAACTAAAAAAATTCAGTTCCTACCCTAAATCTACAGAAGAGTCTGTAGCTTATAGCTCACTGAATTTAACCACAGCAGCAATAGATCTCTAATCCAGCTGACTACTATGAGTTAACATCTCACATTAAAAGTTCAGCACAAGCAAAGGTGATCATTTTTAGGCATCCAGCAATTTACCTCAGTCTTTATTGTCCTATACAAATGTCTGGCTTTCAAAAAACTTGTGAGGTACATAAAGATGTAAGGAACAACAAAACAACAACAACAACAAAAACAATGGTCAAGAAGTAAAGCAAGCAAGACAACCAGGTTCAGATATGACAAAAATGCTGAAGCTATTTAAAACAACCAGCAATCCTGTGCTAAAGATCTGGAGGAAAAGTAGATGCTTTGCATGGACAGATGGCTAATTTGGGCAGCATTAGAAACTATAAGAAACAATCCAGGTGAAAAGGCTAGGAATGAAAAACATAGCAACAGATAAAGAATGCTTTGACCCAGCCAAGAAAAGAATCACTAAACCAAAATAGAAATGACCATCTTTGGTTGGAGATGGAGCTTAGTAGTACATAGCATTTGCCTGGCAGAGGAAGGACCTGAGTTTGATTCCTGCCACTCCTTAAAAAAAATTATTCTTAAACCTGGGTGCTGGTGGCTCATGCCTATAATCCTAGCTGCTCAGGGGGCTGATATCTGAGGATTTTCATTCGAAGCCAGCCTGGGCAGGAAAGTCCATGAGACTTTTATCTCCAATTAACCACCAGAAAACTGGAAGTGATGCTGTGGCTCAAAGTGGTAGAATGCTCGCCTTAAGCAAAAGGAGCCCAGGGACTGGCAAAAAAAAAAAAAAACAAAAAATAAAAATAAATAAAATTATCCTCTGTGGTCGCTGGTGGCTCATCCTAGCTAATGAGGAAGCTGATTTCCAAGGATCACAGTTTGAAGTTAGCCTGGGCAGTAAAGCCTGTAAGACTCTTATCTCCATTTAACAACCAAAAAGCCAGAAGTGGAGTTGTGACTCATGTGGTAGAGCACCAGCCTTGAAGGAAAAAACTAAGGGATTAAGTTACATGAAATAAGTCAGACTCGGGCTGGGAAGGTGGCTCAGTGGTAGAGCGCTTGCCTTGCATGCATGAGGCCCTGGGTTCGATTCCTCAGCACCACATAACCAAAAAGAAAAAAGCCGGAAGTGGTGCTATGGCTCAAGTGGTAGAGCGCTATCCTTGAGCTGAAGAGCTGAGGGACAGCGCCGAGGCCCAGAGTTCAGGCCCCACGACAGGACGCAAAAAAAAAAAAAAAGAAAGAAGTCAGACTCAAAAATATTGCATGAGCCGGGTGCCAGTGGCTCATGCCTGTAATCCTAGCTACTCAGGGGGCTGAGATCTGAGAATCACGGTTCAAAGATAGCCAGGGCAGGAAACTCTGAGAGACTCATCTCCAATAAACCTCTAGAAAACCGGAAGTGGTGCTGTGGCTCAAGCAGTAGAGCGCTCGCCTTGAACTGAAGAGCACAGGGAGAGCGTCCAGGCCCAGAGTTCAAGCCCCAGGACTGACTGAAAAAAAAATATTGCATGTGTCCTTTCATAAGTGGATTTCTTTTCCTTAAGAAATAAATAGAAATATATATGGAACTATTTGGAAGTAGGACAAGGAACAAGTGAGGAGAAAAAAATGGCAAAAGGGAAGAATATGATCAAAGTACATTGCGTACGTATGGAAAAGGTTACAATGCAACACAGTAAACACTGAGCATGAGCCTGTAATCTTAGTTACTTGGAAGGCTGAGATTAGGAGGATCAAGGTTCAGGTCAGCCTATGTAGAAAAGTTCATGAGACTCTATTTCCTCAGAAGAAGTTGGACATACTGATGTAAGAGTGTGATTGAAGAAATGATAGGAAGCCTAAAGTTGGCACACTGTGGCTCAGAAGCATGCGATGGTTGGCAGTGAGATTCTGTTGCAAAAATAACCAACAAAAATTAGGCCTGAAGGTGAAATTCATCTGGTAAAGTGCCAATCCAGTAAACATGAAGCCCTGGACTCAAAAAGAAAAACAAAAACAAACTTGGAAGGTAAGAGGAAGGGGAGAAGAAAGAGTAACAAAGGGGGTGAGTATGATCAAAGTGAATGACACCCCCCCACACATACACACACTGTATACTTCACATATACTAATAAAAAATATGGGGAAAATACAACCATCCACACTTGAGAGGTTTTATTTATTTTTTTTTGTCGGTCGTGGGGCTTGAACTCTGGGCCTGGGCGCTGTCCCTCAGCTCTTCAGCTCAAGGCAAGCGCTCTACCACTTGAGCTACAGCGCCACTTCCGGTTTTCTGGTGGTTTATTGGAGATAGGAGTCTCACGGTCTTTCCTGCCCGGGCTGGCTTCGAACCGTGATCCTCAGATCTCAGCTTCCTGAGTAGCTAGGATTACAGGCGTGAGCCACCAGCGCCCAGTGAGAGGTTTTATTTTTAGGTTTTATCATAAGTGGAAAATAAGTCCACAGACCTTTGGAATCACCTAGATACTTACGGACACCTCAGCCATCATGTGGATGACACTTATCTAGCCTCCTTTCAAGAATACAAAATCAGAGGAGTTACTCAACTTAAGTGACATTATCATGGCTTTTTTATTTATAAAATAGATTAGCAGGTTGTTTTAGAAAGCAGCCTGTGGAGAAAGAGATCCATATCCTTTTTTGTCTGATGAAACATTTTGGAGTCCTTAGTAGCATACACTACAGAAACAATGTTTAAACCTCTGAACTATGGCTGCACAATTTGCATCTAAAGTCTTTAATACTCACAGTCCTGTGAAATGATAACCAGTCCCATATTACAGGAGGTTATGTCACTCAAGATTATACTGTGCTGGCTGTCAACAAGATTGAGCAGAATGGTCATAAATCTAAGAAGGCTAGAAGAAAGATGATCTGAATACAGCACTAAACATTATGGGAGCAATTTCAAATGAAATGTTTTCTGCATGTGCTGATAGTGGGGCTTAAACTCAGGGCCTCACATTCTCACTTGGCTTTTTCAATCAAGCCTGGTGCTCTACCACTTGAGCTACAGCTCCTTTTCTGGCTTTTTGATAGTTAATAGGAGGTAGTAGTCTCACAAACTCTCTTGCACAGATTGGCTTCAAGCCAGTGCAAGATCCTGAGATCTTAACACTCACGAGTAGCTTGGACTATAGGTATGAGCCACCAGAGCCTCTGATTTCAAATAAGTACACATTGTCAATGGCAATGATGATGGTAGCTGCTGAAGCTTATTAAGCACTTGCTATGTGTTAGGCAGTCTTCCAAATGTATTACATATAACAAACTAATTTGTGTGTGTGTGTACTCAAGCATGCTCGTGCGCATGCGTTAATCCTGGGGCTTGAACTTAGGACCTGGGCATTGTCTCTGACCTTTTTTAAATTTTTGCTCAAGGCTAGCTCTGTATCACATGAGCCATAGCACCACTTCTGGCTTTTTGCTGGTTAAGTGAAGAGTCTCATGGACTTTCCCACTTGGGCTGGCCTCAAACTATAATCCTCAGATTTCAGCCCCCTGAGTAGCTAGGATTATAAGCATGAGCCACCACACGCAGCTACAACACACTAATTTTCACAATCTCTACAAAACAGGTGCCACTAGCATTCCCATTTTTAATACCTAAAATGCAGGTAAGGAAACTGCACTTCTTTACTAGGAACCACACTAGGAACTATAGAAGGGAAGCGTTTTAAACTGAGCAGTGGTCACTGCTAACACTGTGGTCCTTAGTACCTTGGATAAAGGTCCAAGTAGAACTGTCCCAACACTTCTCCTGTAGCTCTATCCTTCACAGTGTAAAGTGTGACACTTTTATTCCAAACATGAGCATCTGTCACTTGCTCAAATGAAAGTCCCAACAGCTCCTGATAGATATTCAGCAAGCCTTCGGTGACCACCTCAATGGGGAAGTATTCCTTGAGGAACTCTTGGTCTATGCAGTACTTGAGTTCTTCTGTCTGAGTCATGTAGTAGGGCAGGTCCCAGGCATTGATTTTCCCGTCATATTCAAAACCTTTCTCTTCACATTCTTTTTTCTTCAAATTCAAAATAAATTCTCGTTCTGCCTCACCCAATGGTTTTAATTTCTGGCTTAAATCATCTGTGAGGGAAGTAGAAAGAGTTATGGACCTGGCCTTGGATCAACCTCAGAATATGAATGAATTATATAATAATACATATTTATGGGGCATTTGTTACAAGTCATATGTGATTCACACACACAACACACACACATATATTTAAGCATGATCATTAAGGAAGCAGTGGAGTAAATTTTAGATTAAAGGCTGACTTTAACACACTATTAGTTTTCTGTAGCTTGTATTAATAAAATATCAAATCATTAAATACTTGACCAATTGTTCAAAGAGAATAAGAGAATAAAGTATGAAATAATAGGTTAACAAGGACAGTAAAAAAAACCATACTTTGTCAACTCTGATTAGAGATGATTCTAACAAAAATTAGTACTTTCACCAAGACTAAAATTTTCAACCATCTTTTGCTAAGAAGTCAAAGAGACTATTGAAATAAACACCTGAATTGAGAGGGGAATAGGGAAAGAATGGCAGAAGACCAGAGTGGACTCAATACCACAGACAAGAACTGTGGCTTTAAAGATTCATAAAAATGACTGAAATGGATGCGAATAGTGAATATAATATTAGCTGATAGTTTTTTTTGTTTTGTTTTTCTCTTTTGGTGCCAGTACTGGGGCTTGAACTCATGGTCTCGGTACTGTTCCTTAGCTTTTTTTGCTCAAGGCTGGCAGTCTACCACTTGAGCTACAGATCCACTTCTGACTTTTTAGTAGTTAATTGGAGATAAGAGTCTCATGGATTTTCTGCTCCATGCTGGCTTCAAACTTCAATCCTCAGATCTCAGCCTTCTGAGTAGGTAGGATTACAGGCATGAGGTACCAGTGCCTAGTTTTCATGACTATTGTTGTATACTACCTTTAAATACCAACAAGTGGTTTCTGGAGGACAAGGTGTTGAGTTTTTGTTAATATATATCCTGTTTCTATTTATATCATCTAGGTAAGCTTATTTCATACAAATTCATAAGTAGCCATTCTATAACTACCAGTGAAGAAAGGTAGTGGGTTGACACTCTGTTAGGACCCAGGATATCATATGTGGAATTAATGTAAAAATCCCCAACAAACATCAGGCACAGTGGGACACATGCTTGTAATCTCGGAACAAGGGAGGCTGAGACAGAAAAATTTTGAGTTCAAGGCTATCCTGTAGTATACACAAAGACCCTATCATGAAACAACAACAACAAAAAAACCCAAGTCATATACACAAAAGAAAGATATTAGAATAAATTTAAGACTACAGTAATAATACAATAAGGGAAGAGCCAATTCAGACTAACACAACAGGTATTCGAAAGATTTATCTTGAATGAATGAAAAGGAGGGTGATCTCAAGGGTTTTGCTGATAGTCATAGGGGATAGTCATAGGAAACAAAGAAATGGAAACGGTAAAACTGACATTAACAGAAGAACTAACCTAGAAAGGCTGTCACATGGTTTGTGCTCTTGGCAGTGTTCAGTTCTAGGACAAAATCAGCGTGAGTGTTGTACCCGAGCAGTTTGGCCACCTGGGCCCGCAATGGGAGTAGCTGCTGCAGAATTACTGTGTTTTCCTAGCAAGCAACAAGGAAAGCAAGTCATTAGCTGGGCCCAAAGTACTAATAAGTTGTTACATTTCTAGGTGTGAAAAACTCAAATGTTTTTAGACCACCTTAACTACTGCTTCCATTTCTGTGTTGAGTTTTTAATTCCTGATTTTACTCCTAAAATAATTCATATCACTATAAGTTAAGGCAGTAATTGAGGTGAATGAATTTAGAGAACTAATTCAAACTTAGAGGAAGCATGCCTTTTAAGTATTATAGTGATTCCTTATTGCTTCTCACTGATAGAACTATATCAAATGTTAGTAGGTTAACTGTTTTGGTTGTGCTTATGATGGTAAAATATATACAATATAAAATTCCACATTTTAACTTCATAGCCAGGTATATGGCTATTCTACACACTCACACACATGCACGCACTCATGCACCATCCAAAATAATGTGGTAGTAAAGATGTAAAGAAATTGGAACTCATGTGTTTTGTAGAAGAGAACATAAATGTTACATATTCTGTAGAGTACAGTAGCACTATTTGTAATAGCCAAAAGAGGGAGTAACCCAAGTATCCATTGACAGATGAATGGATCCATAAACATAGTACAAATATACAGTGGAATATAATTTAACCTTTAAAAGGACATTGACTCAGGCTACAAGGATGCACCTTTAAGACATTTATGATAAGTGAAATGTGCCAGTTACACAAGAATAGACCAGAGGACCAATGAAATAAAAGACCCAGAAATGAACCTACAGACCTAAAGCCACCCAATATTTGATAAGGGAGCCAAAAACAGGGTGGAAGAGACAGCTCTTCAACCAACGGTGCTGGCAGAATTGGCTATGCACACGCAGCAAACTGGAGTTAGATCCTTATATATCATACTGCACTGGAATCAACTCCAAATGGATAGAAGTCCTCAATAGACCAGATACCCTGAAAATATGATAGGAAGGGATAGGGGAAACATTATGGCTCCTTGGCACAGGTCGAAACTTCCTAAGTAAAGATCCAGAATCACAACAAATCGAAGAAAGACTACATAAATGGGATTGCATCAAACTGAGTAGTTTTTGCATGGTAAAGGACATAGTTAGCAAGATAAGTAGAAAGCCCACAGAATGGGAGAAGATCTTTACTAGCTATGCATTAGACAAGGGCCTCGTATCTAATATATACTCAGAGCTCAAAAAATTAGCCGGTCACTGGTAGCTCACATCTGTAATCCTAGCTACTCAGGAGGCTGAGATCTGAGGATCGAGGTTCAAAGCCAGCCCGGGCAGGAAAGTCCATGAAACTCTTATCTCCAATAAACCACCAGAAAACCGGAAGTGGCGCTGCAGCTCAAGTGGTAGAGCACTAGCCTTGAGCTGAAGAGCTGAGGGACAGTGCTCAGGCCCACCATCACCAATAAATAAATAAATAAATAAATAAATAAAATAAAAATTAAACCTCCCCCAAACAAACCCTCAAAGAAAGAACCCAATCAATAAATGGGCTAAAGACTTAGAGACTTCTCCAAAGAAGTAAGAATGTCCAATAGACACATGATGAGATGTTTGACATCTCTAGCTGTAAAAGAAATGCAAATCAAAGCAACATTGAGATTCCCTTTAGAATGGCCATTATCAAGAAAATGAACAATAAGAGCTGCTGGTAGGGATGAGGACAAAAGGAATGCTACTACACTGTTGGTGGGAGTGTAAACTTGTTCATCCAGTCTGGAAAGCAGTATGGAGATTCCTCAAAAGATTAAACATAGAACTTCTCTATGACCCACTCCTGGGCATTTACCTAAATGACCACAAACCAGGCTGCACTAAAGCCACCAGCATGACCATGTTCACTACAGCATTATTTTAGCCAACATATGGAATCAACCCAGATGCCCCTCAGTGGATGAATGGATTAAAAAATGTGGTACATATACACAATGGAATTGTATGCTTCCATCAGAAAGAATGACATTGCCTCATTAGTTGGGAAATGGAAAGACTTGGAAAAAAAATTATACTAAATGAAGCAAGCCAGACCCAAAGAAGCATAGGCTACATGGTTTCCCTCTTTTGTAATAATTAGAATGTGCCTATAAATCTACAAGTAAACCCAATGGATAGTAAAAGATAAATAATTACAATTGGACAGTATTAATTAAACAGCAGTCTAGACTTTCACACAGTGAGAACAAAGGAGGATACTTTTTAGGAGAGGATTGCAAAGGCTCAATAGCTATGTAAATAAGATCATATAAAATGATGCTTATTGAAATGAATTCCAAGAAATGGAAAGAAGATTTTTATTGTACTGTTTTCAGTTCTTTTTTTCTTACTCTCTTCTTTCCTTTTTCTTTGGTTTATTCCCTTCTGTCACTGTTTTATTTCTGTACCCTTGGTCTTGTATATAAGTATATCTGCATATACTTACATAAGCATATAAGTTTATCTGATTTGGGGTGGGGAAGGGGAAGCACAGAAATGGTGGGGCAAAGGGTGAACCAATTCAGTAGTGAAATCCATTAGATACTATGTTGGAAATTATTTGTACAACTTGAGTGGGAGGGAAATCAGGAGGGGAAAAACTGGAAGAGAATGAGGCAAGGGGTTAACCCCGTTCAAAAGCAAATGTACTCATTACCTGACTTATGTAACTGTAACTCCTCTGTACAACACCTTTACAATAAATTTTTTAAAAAAAGAAATATACCAATCACAAAAAGATAAATATTGTAATCAAATTTATGTAGCATTTACAAAGGTGGTTGCCAGAGGCTGGAGGCAGAAATAAATGGGGCCTTGGTGTTTAGCAAGTAGAGTTTTGGTTAGGGAATATGACAAAGTTCTGTGGGTAGACAGTGGTGATGGTTGCAAAAGATCATAAATACACCTAGTGACACTTCCTATGGTTTAAATGTCTTCTTAACACTCATGTGCTGAAAATAAATCTGTATTGTGGTGCTACTAACAGGTGAGGCCTTTGGTAAGCCTCATGCTTCAGCCTCATGTATACTGGGATTACAGATGAGCCCTACCACACCAACCTTGGAACTGTGATCTTTCCTATCCTTTCTTAAATATACTTGTGACACTTAATGGGACAAAGGATGTGAAAAGACAAGTTAAATTTTTAGGTTATCTCTTTGTGGATGTCTGCCTTGCTAGCTGTGAAATAAAGATGACAATAATAATGACACTGGAAATCACATACTGAAGAATGCAGAGCCCACTCTGGGCTCTCTCTTTTAGTGCTGGTTGCAAGAGAAATATATCTAAAAAACCATAGTAAGTGTATAGTAACATTAAATATGCTATTTGTTTATTTACTGGAACTAAGGATTAAACTTACATGCTAGACAAGTGTTCTACCACTTGAGCTTCCTAGATCTCCAGCCCTTTTGTATATATTTTGTTTTTGAGATAGGATTTTGCTAACTTTGGGCTGGCTCTGAACTTGTGATCTTCCTGTCTCTGCCACCAGAGTAGCGGGGATTACAGGTGCGTATCACCATAGCCAGGCAAAATTTGGTCACTAATCTATTAAGTGTAACATTCAGTGACACTGATTAAATTGATATAGCTACACACCATTATACAATTTATTTCCAGGATTTTCCATTACTTCAAAAAATTCAGTGATCATTAATAGTAACTCTTCAGGCTCCCCTAGTGTCTAACTTACTTTCTGAAAAGAAATAACTTTTTCACTTTTTTTTTTTTTTTGGCAGTGCTGAGATCACACCTAGAGCCTCATGTATGTATGCTCATCAAGAGAGCTGCCATTAAGTTATAACCCCAGCACAAGAAGTAATTTTTTTTGTCATCTCTGTACTTTTCACTGACTTATAAAGTTGTTTAGCCTATACCTTGACATATGGAGACTAGGAGCTGGAAAAGGGTACTGCTAAAACAAAAACCAAACAAGGTACCAGGATGGAAGATAAGGACATAGACAGAGATGGCCAGTTTGCAAGAGGGAAAAGATGGAAGGATGGAGAATGGAAGGAAATAACTCTGTTGGGTGAGGTTCTGGGGCTTCAGATGGCTGAAAAAGCCAATTGCTCTGAATTCTTAACATGGGGATCAATAATGTCACTCAGTTACTGAAGGGCAGAGATTAGTTTGAGATTCTCTCTTCCTTCTCCAGCCTTTTTCAAAGGGCCCAAAGCAAACTCTATTCATTTGAAGACAAATGGGATGAGCAAAATACAGAGGTCAGTGTTTTCAAATTGGTAGGACTATGGACCAAACACAATGTATGTATTTATTTAATAATACAACTGATTATAAGCAACCAGACAAGAAACTAAGTTTTTCAAGGAGTTTCATTACCAATGATAGTTAACACTGGCCTATAAAATCCTGTGGTTATTTGGTCTGTAGGATAACCCTTAGACTTCACACTGGGGAATTCTATATATCAGCAATTCCCTAAGATATGGTCATGGAAGATAACAGTGAAGATGTATCTGCAAGCAAAATAAGGACCATAAAGTGCAACTGATAAAGGAATTCTTGATCCAAATAACTTTGGACTAACTGAAGGGACTTGCCTAGAACAAGAATCCTTATAATTCCTGACCAACATTTTTTCACAATTGTTATATGACCACTATTTTTCCTATTCTTTCCTTCTCAAATGGTAGGTTCATCCCTCCCCCTGGTATGACTGTTAGAATTTTTCTCTTCCTATTCTACTTATGGGTGGGTTGAAGGTATGGGAGATTTAACTTTTTTTAATAGGCTGATAGATTATGAGAACCTCCAACTGAGGAGGACTGTGTGTTAAGAGTTTGGCCTGAATACCTGCCTGGGAACTGACAAATGTTTTTAGGGAAAAAAAAGGGTGCTTATGGTTGTACAGGTGGCGAGAAAGACTATGGTGGAACAGTGAAGCCTGTGAATCTAGTTCTCATTCTTTGTCTTTATAAAACCCTTTAAGCTGAGCAAATGGTTGTCAACTAAAATTCACATTTCCCAGCTTCCCTTGCAGCTAGACATACCTCTATGATGGAATTTGGGTCAATGGGATAAAAATAGAGTTGACATATGCCATTTCTAGGTCTTGTCTTTAAAGATGAGAGCTTGGTGCTCCTTTACTCCTTCTCAACAGGCTAGGGAATAGTCATTTCCAGAAATAACCTTGGAAGTCACTTGTTGAGGAGGGAGAGATACTTGCCAGTCCTGGACTGCTGATGTAGGAGAGGAATACAATTTTTAGTTTATTTAATCTAGTCTAGACTTTTTTTTTCTTACCTGCACACTTTCTTACTTGGCCACACTGAGTGCCAATGAGCAATAAAAAGCTAAAAAGTCTTGCAGATCTGAGGAATTAGGAAGCATAATACCAACAGAAATCAGAATATCAGTCTGTGAGCTGACTTTGATAGTTGTTCTAAAAAAAATCAAGTCCTAACAACAATAGAAAGAAAAACATTTATAGTACCTCTTTGCACCTTGTATTAAAAGCCATTTCCATCTTCCTTCTTGTTTCAGGGACACAACATTTCTTCATGACAGGAAAATAGTGTGGATATTTTAAGGTTATTTTATACTTGTCATCATCTGTCTTTTCTAAAGTGTCAATGAAATCATCTGGAAGAGCACCTGTGAAAAACCATTTTCTCACACATCAATTTTTCCACTCATTATTGGTTACTTTAGAATTGGCATGGTTCCTTTAAGTAGGTCTAGGAATTTGGTGGGGTGACTGAAATTCAAGAAAAATAATAAAAGTCCTAATATTATTATTTTAATATTTTTGTTGAAGTGGGGGTAGCATTAAGAGGCCTGGTGGCTCAGGAGATAGTAATGCACAATATGAATATACTTCAGTGGATCTTTGAGGATGATGTTTTGATGGAGAGAAGGGCAAAATAAATGAGACAAAGAATCCAGAACTGAATAAGAAGACACCAATTTAAGTTACAATGTAGGGGACATTGCAGGGCAGAAAAATTGTTAAACATCTGAAGGATAATAAACACCAATGTAAGTTACCAAGAGAAATTATGGGGAAATATAATGAAATCTCTTCTGGACTGAATCTAGAAATATTATACTCTTATTAGCCTAAAATCTAATTCTGGCTGTTCTGGTTGTCTTTTTTTAGCTGGAGTGATGAGATTATTTTTTAAAGGATTCTTTGAACTCTGGTTTAGGCTTTCCATCTGGAAATCATAGTAACCTATGAAGTAACATTATTTACCTAACTGACATGACAATCTAGCAAAATAACAATTTCTTTTCTTTTCTTTTTTTTTTTTTTTTTTTTACCAAGTTCAGCCTTAGAAAACACAAGGAAGGTATCATCCTCATTGAGGTTTTTGTTGAAGTCAATACATAGCTCACTCATTCTTTTCTTCATTGATTTGATTTCCTGGAAAAAAAAAATATGTGCAAAGCATTAACAGTAAAAGGAAATACTCATTTTTACTGTAAACAGTGAAGTAGGTTTTATATGAAGACTAGATCCTGTTCTTGGGAAGTCATGTCTAGTGACAAGCTTAACAAGCAGCTGTCCCAGTCTTGAACACCTTATAGAAAGACAAACCTAGTCATGTATTAAAAAAAAAAAAGTTATATGAAGAACTAGACAAATTAAGAAGTTATGGTAAAAGCAGTATCTAGCATATTAAACACACACAATAGTTGCTGAGTGAATGAACAAATCCAGTAGCTCATTTCCAATCAACGTATTTGTTTTAATTCAAAATTTAAGTTTAATAATTAGTATCTGGTGATGAAGTAAACAAAGAAAAACTGAAAACACTAATGATTTATAAATTCTTTGGGGAGAAGGAGGATTTATGGATTCTAACATTTGCATAAGAAATACTAGGTGGCAGATCAAATGAAGCAACAGAAGAAAAACACAAGAAACAAATTGCATTAATCTGTCCCTTTCTTCTAGCAATGTTACATAATGACATTTACTTAGTACACATTGATTTCAAAGTGTGGGTCTGCTCAAGAAGTATCACTTGCACTTATTAGAAATGCAATTTCTTTTTTCCCACCCATCAAATTATTATTTTTTATTTAATTCTATTGTATAGGTGATATACAGAGGGGTTACAGTTATATAAGTCAGGTAATGAGTACATTTCTTTTGGAACAGTGTCACCCCCATCCCTCATTTTCTCCCAGTTTTCCCCTCCCCCACAAATGCAATTTCTTAAGAGAACCCACTAGCAGTAAGAGAAAACCAACCTTTGGATGGATGATACTATCACTAAGAAGACGCAATGAAAAATGGAAAATCAGGTGGCCAATGACATCCCTGTGCATAGAGATCTGACCAATCCATGAAGCCTATCAACATCTGGACTGTCCAGTTGCACAAGCAACTAAACCTCTTTTATTTTCTAAAGGAGATTTTGTTAGCAGCAATCAAAATAGTGTAACTAAGTTTTCACATTCCCAAGAGGACTGAGCAGGCAGATGAAAGGTGAGGCAAGATAGATCAACCCCTTTTCTTTAATTAGGATGAATAGGCCACAAGGCTGCAAAGGGCACTCAGGTGGTAAAAGGATACCAATGTTTTAGTGGCACCTTCAGTTCTTGTCTACATGATGATATCAAATAACCGAATTAGGGCCTAGTTTGAGTTTCTTTCAAGCTTACTTTCGGGTCTTGTGTCTAGAAGAACAATCTGAAAATGAATTATAGATTCTATTTCCTGTTAAAGAAGAATGAAGTTAATTCTGTAGTAAGTTTACTGCTGAACCCAGAATACTTGATTGGTCTTAAACAAAAGAAAAGGGTTGAGACGTACTTTTCAACAGCTGGTCTCTATTCATTTAAGGGGCAAACATCAATGATAGTGTGTCCCACTCCAAAATGCTGGTTTTAAAACTCTCCATCAGAGCCGGGCGCTGGTGGCTCACGCCTGTAATCCTAGCTACTCAGGAGGCTGAGATCTGAGGATCGCGGTTCAAAGCCAGCCCGGGCAGGAGAGACCGTGAGACTCCTATCTCCAATAAACCACCAGAAAACCGGAAGTGATGCTGTAGCTCAAGTGGTAGAGCGCTCGCCTTGAGCTGAAGAGCTGAGGGACAGCGCCCAGGCCCAGAGTTCAAGCCCCACGACCGACCAAAAAAAAAAAAAAAAAAACTCTCCATCAGCAAAGATTTTTAAAAATTTATTTATTTATTTACTTTTGCCAGTCCTGGGCCTAGGCACTGTCCCTGAGCTTCTTTTGCTCAAGGCTAGCTAGCACTCTATCACTTGAGCTACAGCACCACTACTGACTTTTTCTGTTTATGGTGGTACTTCATGAATGCTAGGCAAGCACTCTAACACATTCCCAGCGCATCAGTAAGGATTTTATTACCACTGCCCTATCTCTGGACTACAAAGGGAAGGAGAATACAAATCAACTATGGAGACTTGGAATCGACTCTTGAAGAATATAAGTAGAGCAGGAGAAATAAGCCAAGCACACAAGAAAAAAACAAAAGGAACTTGGACAGGATCAAAGCTTTGTCAGTCACTATGAGGTTAAAAGAAGCTGTAGGAGTTAAAGCACTGAATAGTAAATATGTTGGAAATGGATTTGTATTATGGCTTATTTTTATTAGAATCCATCAGTTTCCCTGTTTCTTCTATGTATGTTTTGTTTTATGTATTCATTTGAAAGAAAAGGAAGTAAACTTACATTTTGTACTTGTTCTGGAAGATGAAGCCCATTTCTTTTTCCCATTTTAATTGACTTTTCTAAGTATCTCCTGGCTTCAGGCTTTATCTTCTCCAAATCACAGTTTTCCTAAAATCAATAAGCACGACATCCATTTCCATTGCAACAGTGCATGGGAACCACAAATCATGAGGCCAAAGCAAATTTATTCATCACCTCCATTGCACTACGAAGCACAGGTGACTATAAGGAAGGTCCTTTTGAAGACCTAATTTCTTTTATGCTTTGGTGAGCCTCAGTTCATTTACAACAGAAAAATTAAATAAATAAAAAGCATCCAGAATTGCCTTGGCTTGCCTCAGAATTCAGAGTGCCTGTGCCATTGGAAGGCGTGATAATAGATGAATTTGCATAATCTCATTCTGAGCATTCTTTATGACTGAGTGGTCTTTTTCACAAAACACATTTCTTATCACAAGTCATCTGAATTTAATTTTCTATCATTTGCCAACCTGGTTCCACTTGAGAAGCAGGAATAGAAATAAAGGGGTAAATTCTACACAAATGCAGAGTGGGGCTCTTTTGCCAAGATGCCAAATAAGGACAGCTGGATAAAACCCCAGCAAAGGCTTCCTGTCACTTGGCAAGGGAGATAAAGGGACTCCAGCAAGCTGCATATGAACAAGTATCAGGGGAAAATGAGTCAGCAGTGCAGAAAGAGGAAAGCTGTTGGTGAGTGTGAATCTGTGCAGCAGCACCACACTCATTCCAAAGAACAGAGGAAAGTGGAAAATTCCCCACCCACAGCAAGGAATAAAAATGCACAGTCTCTCCAAAACAGGTGGCAGAATACCCATAGCACATCTGGACAGTTGGTCAGTTAGTAGTCCCTAGGAAAAAAAATGAACTTCAGACAGACTCAGCAGGTGTAATGGATTCAGTTTGGCTGGAAGCCAATGAGTACCTTCTGTCACTGGAGCCTTACAGACCTTCCACTGCTTGAACACTCTCCATCAAAGCTTTGGGCCATGCCATCCCTGAGCCTTTCTACTATCCAAACTAATTACAATTATGTTTAGCTTTACAAATGGCACTTTAGCTGCTAAGTGTAGTGGTGCACACATATAATCTCAGCACTTGGGAGGTGGAGGCAGGAAGACCATGAGTTGCAGGGCTGCCTGGACTATACAGCAAGATTCTGCCTCCAAAAAAGTCCGTTTAGACTGCTGGTGCCAGACCTATGCTGAAATGATTTTGCAATTTTTCTCACCTTCCAGTGAAGCATCAAAAAAGAGCTGTATTTTAACTTCAATGCCAATTAGAACAGCAAACTGGATTTCTCTTTATCTACTAATCAATTATCTGTGCTGTAGTACTAAGACACTGTTGTAGCTACATGACTCGAAGTTTCCTCTGTGGAAGCAAACAACAATTAGATTTTTTTCCATAACTTCCTTTTGTGTCCCTGAGGAATTTGTGAGCATGCTGGCATGACTGGAGTTGGAACTTTAACTGATCTTGGCATCTACTGGGTTCCTAGCAGCAGGTGCTTGCAGTGGGAAGAAGCTCAGAATGCCCAGGGAGGACTAAGCTGACTCCCTCAGGGACAGACAGAAGTTCAAATCACCATGCTCATGTGGACATGATAAATTTGGCTTTACTTAGGCTGGTGTTAATAGTGCCAGGAAGTCTGTTCTAAAAGTGAGGCACAGCAACAGGAGTCTCTGGGTGGTACAGTACTGCAGGTTATAAGGTTGGGAGAATTCAGGAAATTGTAGCTGAGGGGGTGGGAGAACAAGAATAGGGCCAGGCCAGGTTGGATAAGTTGCTAAGGACCCAGGCAAGCAAGTAGAGATCCAGAGCGGAAGATCAGTCAGTGAGGAGCTGAAGCATATTGCTGGATATCTGCATAAGCACTTGGGTCTCAGGGCCACAGTTGGCCCCAAGTTGAGAACAGGACAGGCAGTGAGCTGAGGACAAAGCCTCAACAGCTGAAAGAGCAGAGTTTCTAGTCCATGGCTGTGCTGGAATACAAGGGGCTTTAACAGTGGACAGAAGTAGACTTGCCAAATATGTTGGTAGCAAGGCTATTTCAGAAAGCCTGAAAGTATACTCAGGATAGCAGACTCAAAATTCATAGTGTAGATTAAAATTAAAACCATTTACGATCAAATTAGATGATATAGGTACAAACAGGTAGCAAGATATTCTGTGAAAAAAGTTAGCTCTGCATTAGGCCTAATTAAAACATTATTAATTAACATAATGAAATATTTAACTTGTCACAAGAAATGACACCTAACAAAACAGGGTACATTTGATTGGGGTACATTGTATGCATGTATAGAAAGGTCACAATAAACTGCTATACTAATAAATAAAAAAGTAAAATCCCTTGGGGCTGGGAAGGTGGCTCAGTGGTAGAGCACTTGCCTTGCATGCATGAGGCCCTAGGTTCGATTCCGCAGCACCACATAAAAAAGCCGGAAGTGGGGCTGAGCTCAAGTGGTAGAGCGCTAGTCTACGCTGAAGAGCTGAGGGACAGTGCCCAGGCCCAGAGTTCAGGCCCCATGACCGACAAAAAAAAAAAAAAAAGAAAGAAAGAAAGAAAGAAAAGAAAAAAGTAAAATCCCAGATCTGATTCAGTTATAACCAGGCATTGCTTGTCAGTCAGACTCTAAGGGCTCAGACAATCTCTGGCAGTCTGCAGAGGACATGCTTGTTAAGCCTATTGTAATATTCTCCTTCATAATCACCAAACACAGTCAGAACCACAGTCCAAGGATTTTCTAAGAGTGAAGCGCCAAATCTTCTAGACAGCTTTACTGTAATTACATCTTCCTTCCTGAACAAGTATTTCTTCCCTGGAGTAAACCAGGCCACCTGGGGTGAAGTTTCTCCTCTTTAAAGTGGGGAAGGCCAAAGTAATTCTTCAATTTATAGGATCTGACAGTAGTCATCTTTATCTTGATCTCTGTGGTGACAAGATTTGTTTTCCCTTTAACTTCCTCCTGGAACAAAGGGCTTTTATATAAATGTGTTAATATGCTCTCTCCCTGCCACAGGTATGCTTATAAACTTTTTTATAGAACAGAAACCCGAGATTAAATGTTATTCCCCAAATCACACAGAATCTTCTGTGTAAAGTGACAGAAAAAACTGAGTTTACTCTTCTTCCATACTATATATCGTTCTTAATTCATTATCATTCTTTAAAATTTCTTACTAATGGACTGGGAAGGTGGCTCAGTGGTAGAGTGCTTGGCTTGCATGCATGAGGCCCTGGGTTTGATTCTCAGCATCACATGAGCAGAAAAAGCCAGAAGTAGAGCTGTGGCTCAAGTGGTAGAGTGCTAGCCTTGAGCTGAAGAGCTGAGGGACAGCGCACGGGCCCAGAGTTCAGGCCCCATGACCATCCCCCCGCCCAAAATCTTACTAATAATAAGACTTTGTCCTTTCCTGCCCAGTATCCCCTCATATTTCCAGTTTCTAATACATGTAAGTTAAAATGTGTCTCAGTGGGATTTTATATTGTGTGTACTACATACACAAAGTAGAAACCATAATGCGGATGAAAGAACTTTGAAGACTGAGATTATATCTTGTTTTAAATACCAATTACAAAGTAGATTTGCAAATTGTGAATTTGCTTCTGGAACCCTTTCTTTTTTGGTCATGGGGCTTGAAATTAAGGCCTGGGCGCTGCCCCTGAGCTTTATCACTCAAGGCTACCACTCTACCACTCTGAGCCACAGTGCCACTTCCAGTTTTCTGGGGATTAACTGGAGAGAAGAGTCATGGACTTTTCTGCCTGGGCTGGCTTTGAACGATGATCCTCAGATCTCAGCCTCTTGAGTAGCTAGGATTACAGTCATGAGCCACCAGTGTCCAGCTACTGGAACCCATTTTTACAAGCTAAAATAGAGACAATAACTTGGTCTCAACTCATGACATATTGCTAGGTTTTCATCCCATACTGTGGAGGGTATTCTTAGAGAATGTATTACCAGAGTACAGAGAGGCCTGGTTGACGGATACTCACTAATATGCCAACATAGGATGTGTGGCCTTTATATGGCCATGGTGTGAGGACACCACACTGACAGAAGACACTTTTATGTGGGATTAGTTCAGTTCCACTCAGCACACTTACAGAGGGAAATGGAGATGAATATCCTTGAGAAGTTTTAATTCTTATGAGGGGAAAAAGTGAAGATTTATAAAAGATGTATTATGTACTGTGAGGAAAAAAGAAGTCAAGTAGTTGGACAAAAGAAAGGCACATAAACAGAAAATAAGCCCCAGGAGATGATGATTTATATATCTGGATCTCCAAGCTTTTCTCCCACTCTTTTGTGAGATAGGGTATCACTAAATACCCCAAGTTGCCCTTCAACTCACGATCTTCCTGCTTCAGTCTCTCAAGTGCTGGGAATATAGGTGTGCATCACCACACCCACTTGGATCCCTAGATACTTAAAGGCCTGAAAAAATTTACATACTTCAGATTATAATGAATAAGATGTACACATTCCCAAATCAAGAAAGCATGGTAAATTTTGAGCATAGTTTTTAATGTGGTAATGTTTATTTCAAATGTAATTTTATTGTTATTATTAAAGTATTGTACAGAGGGGTTACCATTTCGTAAGTCAAGTAATGAGTACATTTTTTTGGACAATATCACCTGTGGTCATGGTTTTAAAGCACTGGTTCCTGAATTTTAATTTAGTACTAGTATTGTAGGAGAGTTAACTTGGCACTGGTATTGTAGGAGAGTTATATAGGCTTAAAATTATATGCTTGGTCTGGGAGAGAGGCTCAGTTAGTAGACGGGTACTTATTAGCAAGGACCTGGGTTGAACATACATCACAAGAAAAATTATGTTAATACTAAGTCCCATTCATCAACATGGTACCATTAAAACTTCCCCTTCTAAATCATTCTTTGGTGAAGATGAATTGACAAGACCAAAGCCAACTGCTCTGAAAAAATATAAAAGTATTACAATAGGCTACTCTAGTTCTCAAATCTAGCTTGCATAATTCAACCTCTTCAGTCAAACACTTCATCTTATGCATTTATTACTTAGCAGGCCACTGGGATAAATATGCCTGTATTATTTTATCATCAACTAACTATACATTTTTTTCTCAGCAATATGACTAGAAAGAGTATTGTGAAACCTTTTTGTCTGTTGCTGTTTACTGAATTTTGAGTTAGTATGCATTTGTAATATGAGAGGTTCTTATTGTAATATTTATATGCACATAGTGTACTATGAACAAATTCACTCCCTGAACCATGTTCCCATTTCTCCCTTTCCTCCTCCTTCCTTTTCCAATATTTGGTTTGTTTCATTATGCTGTGTTTAACCTCTCTCCTGCCCCCCACCACGTAATACCCTTCAATCCTCTTCACTCTTCCAGTTCTCCTCCTTCTGTTGATTTTTTTTACATTCAAATTCCATTACTATTACCAACACCACCACTGCTACTGCCACCACTGCTGCCATCATCATTATCCACATCATCATCATTTTAGGTTTATAGTCCACAAGTGAGAATATCAATATCTAGCTTTCTGAAGGTTGGTATATCTCATTCAACATGATAATCACCATTTCCACACATTTTCCTGAAAATAACAATCTCAGTTTCTTTATGGCTAAGTAACATTCCATGATATGTGTGTGTGTGTGTGTGTGTGTGTTCATATATATATTTTCTTTATCCATTCATTGGTTCTTGGGTACTTTGGCTGACTCCATAGTTTAGCTATTGTAAATAGAGCAGCAATAAACATTGGTATCTTTTTTGTATATTGATTTACAGATACATGTCCAAGAAGTGGTATGGGAGAATTACAGAGTAGGTTTATTTTTAGTTTTGGGGACCCTCTGTGACTATTCTAGTTGACATTCTGACCAACAGTGTCTAAGGGTTCCTTTTCTCCACTGCATCCGTGGTAGCATTTGTTGTGAGAATTATTTCAAAATTGCCATTTTGACTGGTGAGATGAAATCTTAGTAGAGTTTTGATTAGCATTTCCTATAATTGGACATTTCATGTATTTATTAGCCATTTGTATTTCTTTTTCTGAGAACTGTCAGTTCAATTAGTTTGCCTATTTATTGACTGAATTATTTGTTCTTTGGCTGTTCATTTATTCACTGCCAGTATCAAGGCTTGAAATGAGGGCCTTGAACCCTTGTTAAGATGTTTTAACTCATGGCAGTGCCTCTACCACTTAAAGCCACCTACAGTCCAGATACTTTATAGACTAATAGGAGATAGAGTCTCATGGATTTTTCTGTTCAGGCTAGCTTCAAATCTTGATCCGCAGATCTCAGCCTCTTGAGTAGATAAAATTACAAGCATGAGTCATAGGTACCTAAATGAGAATTTTTTTTCCTTATCTTGAATTTTGTGGTAAACATTTTTTCCAGTTTTGCCATTTATGTATGCATTATTTCCTTGTTAGCTTTCAAAAATGGTAACATGCTGTATGTAGTACTCTAATTTCTTTTGCTGTTACTAAGGTTGACCCATGTTTTCATGGTTCTTATAGATTATTCCTTTCAATGCTATAAAGCATTTTATTACATAAATGTGCCCCACTAGATCCATTTTCTTGTGAATGGAAGTCTATTTCATTATTTTGCTAGGAACATTTTTGAATTTTATGCATGAATGCAAAAGTGCTCTTTGGTAAAACACTGAGGTGGTGAGATTCCACTTTATAATATTAAGGTTCTTTATCAATTAGTTATTTTTAGTCAATTACTTATTTTTAGCCAATTACTCTCTTGTTAGTAGTACCTGAGCATTCCTATTGATGCACATCCATAAAGACATTTGGCATTGCCAGACTCCTTAATTTCTGTTAATCTTTTTTTTTTTTTTGCTCAGGGCTACTGCTCTTCCATTTGAGCTACACTTCCACTTCAGGCTTCTTTTTGGTAATTTATTAGCGACAAAAATCTCAGAAGCTTTCCGGCTCCCACTGGTTTCAAACTCCAATCATTAGATCTTAGCCTCCTGAGTAACTAGGATTATAGGTATGAGGCACTGGAGCCCAGCTTAATTTTTGCCAATTCTACAAATGAAAATAACTTATTATGGTCTTCATTTCCCTGATTACTGATGAGGCTGAATATCTTTTCATATGTTTACTTGCCATTTTTATTTCTTCTGGATCTGCTCTTCATGTTACTTGCCCCAGAGGTACAAAATTGAATCCAAAACTAAATCTCTCGAGAGAGAGATTTAATGTGAAATCTACATGGTGTCTGGCAAAGCAGGAAACACTTCTAGGTTCTTAAAACATTTTCAGCCTCTAACCTTTCCAATTATGAAAAGAGCTACTTCACCTGGGTACAAAGGTTAAATTGGGTAGCTCTGTAACTGTACAAAGGTAAAATAGTGTTTTTAGTCACACACTTGGAGGAAGATAACACACTGGTCAGCCTTATAGTCTGTTATAAACTCCTCTCTCTGTTTAGTAAAAAAATTAGGCATTATGGATTATATGAGATACACTTCAAAGTAATTGATATTCTCCAGACTGAGATGTGTCATATCTTAAGTGACTGATCAACTGTGATAGTTACCTTTCTGTAACTGTGACAAATTACCTCAAGTACTATACTCAACTTACAGGGAAGAAGGGCTTATTTTAGCTCTCAGTTTTAGGTTTTAGTCTGTGGCCATTTGGTGATACAGCTTTCTGGACTTGTGGTTTACTATAATGAGGAGCATGGTAAAGCTCATGGTGAAGAGACTAAGAGAAACAGGAAAGGCTTGGGATCCCAATAGTCTCTTCCAGGGCATACCTTTTGATAACATCTTAATGATCTCACCAGGCTCCACCTCCTAAAGGATTGACTGTCTCCAAGTAGCATAACAAACTGAAAGACCTTGCCTTCAACACATGGGATTTGGGGAGCTCTCAAGAGCCAAACTATAGCATCAACCTATACAATATGGCAGAAGTGGTGCTATGTGACTTCTGGGACTTGTTATAAAATATAAAGCAGAGTCTATATGGATTGATGGAACCCTCGCACTGGAGTTCTGAGTTTCCATCAAGGGAAGTCCTAGCACCCTAGGCAGTCAAGCTGTAAAGTATCACCATTTAGCCACATAGGGCGATTCTATGACTAAACTGTGTGCTCTAAAAATGAATTTGTTGAAGTCCTAAATCCCAATGGGATAATATTCAGAGATAGGCTTTTGGAGAGGTAATTAAGGTGAAATGAAGTCAACAGGGTGGGATCTCAATGTACAAGGATTGGTGACTGTATAATAAGAATACTGCCATTCTCCATGTGGATGGAGAAAGGTTGTGTGAATACAATTTGAGTGCCAGCCAGGAGAGCTCTCATCCAGACAGGATCACGCTGGCTATCATCTCATACTTCCAGCTTTCAGAATTGTGAGAGCATAAATTTCTATTGTAATACCACTCAGGCTATGATACTTTTTTATGACAGCCAAAGCTAACCAAAATATCTATGGATTACAGAAAGACAACTGGTTAGATCCAATCTGCCTCAACTCCAGTTACCTATGCCAAACATGAGTAGGATTTTCCCAATTGGTTCCTTCCTGAAATTCTGGTCTCTAGAAACTTAGAAAATAACATGATTTTTGCTATTTCTGGCCACTAAGTTTTGGTATAATATACTAAATGCCAATGGAAATAACTGGAAAGTTTATTCAGATTTGTACAAAGAACTATGAAATGTAATCCTAAATGAAAAATTACTGAGAGGTAAGATAATACTTGATATCCACTTTGGAAATTATATTTGATTACTATCTAAGCTGGTGGTATCTTGGGACCTCAATATTATTCACTTTAGTAGTATATACTGAAATTGCACACTTGATATTGTTTCAGACCTTATCCAGTGTAAAGAAGAATTCATGTATTACATCATGGTGGTCCTGTTTCTCTTATCACAGCAGTAGAGTAAAATAAATATAAATTTGGAGTATATTTATTATTTAGTAAAGTGTCCAGTTCTAACAGAAACTGACATTATTTAAAAGTTTAAAAAGTACCATACAAATATGGTTATCAAGGAAGGTGTCCAAAAGTAACTAAATTCATCTAATGAGTTTCAATGCAAACACAGTTAGTTTTAATTATTCTGATATCACCTTAACAGACATTGTAGAAGACACTAAAAATGTTTCCACAATGATCTACATGCGTCAGAGTAGCTTCATTGGAATCAAATCTGAAACTACTTTAAATCGTTACAACAATGTCCTGAATGAACAGCCCAAATATCTAAACCAATCTTATGAATGTATGAATGGACTGGTGTCTATGGGCTTACTAATATCTTTTTTTCTTTCTTTCTTTTTTTTTTTTCTTTTTTTTTTTTTTTTTCCGTTCTGGGTCGCTAACCCAGGGCCTAGTACATGCAAAGCTTGTGGCCACCTTCACTGAGCCACCTACTAGCCCCTTGGAAGTTTTTGTTGTTATTCTTCTTCTTGTAGGTTTCCCCCCCTCCATATTAAAGGGATTTGTAATACTTTTTACCTGTAAATGAACGATTCTCTGAAATATATCTTCTCTCATGCTCATCTCAATATCAAACTGAGAAAGCCTCTTGTCT
Source organism: Dipodomys spectabilis (assembly GCF_019054845.1). Classification (NCBI taxonomy): domain Eukaryota; kingdom Metazoa; phylum Chordata; class Mammalia; order Rodentia; family Heteromyidae; genus Dipodomys; species Dipodomys spectabilis. The sequence goes on along the minus strand of NW_024870817.1, from coordinate 24,317,117 downwards.
GCTTCTGTGCTTGCTGCCCTCACTTCTTTGTCAGAGGACACATGCTGGGGGAAGTCCAGCATGGTTCTTTCCACTGTTGATAGAAAGAAGAACTATGAACACCACAGGACTCATCAGAGCAGTATGCAGCCAAATACCTCTTTCCAGGTGAATGACATGCTGATGTATATTCTTTCTGCACACTTTCCTAAGACCATCAAGAGGCAGAAACTAATGCAGGACTTGGCTGTCCTACTTGGCATCATTATGAACAACAGGATGTAGTCTGAGCATTTATCAAAACACACTGAGGGCAGCCAAATGGCACAGCCTATAATCCTAGCACTTTGGAGGTGGAGGAAGAAAGGTAGTAAGTTCAAGACCAGACTACACAGTAAGACCTTATCTCAAAAAAAGGCAGAAGTACATTTAAGGTCTAATTTTTTTAATTTTTTAACTATCTAAAGACAAAGATACTAACCAAAGGCAGACCCTCCCAAGGGCAGGGACATAAAGTGATATGCTATGGAGAAGGTTAGGCCTTGGAGAAGGAGGGGCTTAGTGAGGGGTTTGAAAATTAGAGACTGAAAGTCTGGGGCCTGGCAGATACACACACACACACACACACACACACACACACACACACACACACACACACACACACGTGTATATAATTTATATATATAACATATATAATTTTGTTTTATGTTAATTTTTTTGGTGCTGTCTTTGGTCTTTTTTTTTTTTTTTTGTCAGAACAACATTTATTGAGAGAAATTGATATTCCCAACAAGGAGTCAGTTATTTAGGAGGAAGGAAGTGCCCTCTCTGAAAATTCTGGAAAAGCTTTTTCTGTTTGAATAAGAGGGACAAGTCTCCCTACACTGTACCTTCCTCAAAGACAGAGGCAGCTGGAGGTACTTGACCAAGTTGACGTTTATGGGTAGTCGGTGTTGGTTTGGGTCCTGGCTCCTTGTGGGGCACAGATTCTGGGTGCTTTTGGTGGAAGGCTTTGTCTTGCAATGGCATGTTTTTCTGGGGCTGTCTGCCTCTGTCTTTGATGCACCTGTTTCTTGTAGGATTACTCTGAGCTGCAGTGGAAGCTTCTTGCTGTCCTTGGTCTTGAACTGAGCACTTGGGTGCTGTCCCTGAGCCTTTTTGATCAGAGCTAGAACTCTACCACTTGAGCCACAGCTCTACTTCAAGCTTTTTGGTAGTTTACTCAAGATATGAGTTTCACAGACTTTCCTGCCAGAGCTGGCTTCAAACCAACAATCTTCATATTTCAGTCTCTTGAGTATCTAGGATCACAGTTGTGAGCCATTGGTGCCCAGCAAGACAAAGGATTTTTTTTTTTTGGTCAGTTGTGGGGCTTGAACTCTGGGCCTGGGCTCTGTCCCTCAGCTCTTCAGCCCAAGGCGAGCTCTCTACCACCTAAGCCACAACGCCACTTCCAGTTTTCTTGTGGTTTATTGGAGATCAGAGTCTCACCGGCTTTCCTGCCCGGGCTGGCTTTGAACAGTGATCCTCAGATCTCAGTCTCCTGAGTAGCTAGGATTACAGGTGTGAGCCACCAGTATAGGTCATTTTATAAAATATTTTCATATAAACATAAAATAATCCATTTAATTTCAGAGAACTGGCATAAATTTACTTAGTCATAGCCAGTAAGCAGCTAGATACTGGGGTATTTCTGTTAAATTATGATGGTGAGTCTGTTCTAATCTTTACTAAAGTTGGTTCTTGAGTTTTATTTGTATTTTGACTTTAATTAGTCAAAAATCTTGAGTTAGTAAGATAATCAAGACTATACACCAAAAATCAGTGTTTTTTGGTGATGGTTGTGCTTATTCTGTGACAATGAATATATGAAGATGGCAATATATATATTATTTATATAATATATATATATTGAAGATATATATATATATATATATCTTCAGTGTTTTGAAAGTACCCTAACCAGGTAAATTTACATAAGTAATACACTGTAGAGAATATAGCTGTCTCTTACCAAGAAATGAAGTCAAGCAAGCTGCCTTACTTCCTGAAACATTGCTTCAATGAAACTTGTTAAAATTTTGTCAGAGCTATTAAAATAAATACATAATATAGATTTTTAAAAGAAAGAATCAAAGTATATAATACTTTTATCGTTTAATATGAAATTTTATGCCTGTTTAGTGAAGGGAAAAATGGAAGAGACATTTTAAAATCTAATACATGCAGAATTTGTTTAAGCTAGAATTAGTAATATGCATTTTCTGCTTATTTTTAAAAATTAGCTCAAGAGCTAGGGTTCAATTCCCAAACCCTCAAAAAATGTTTAAAATTAGCTCAAAAAGATACTAAGAAAAACTCAAATGAGTAATAAAACTCAGAAGCCTAAAAATGGAAACACATTACTAAACAAACAATAATGCTGAAAACCATTTCCTTCCTTCCTTTGCTACAAAGCTCTGGAAGCCAACTTGAGCTCTCCCTGCCAAGCTATAAACACGGCTGATGCCCAGGACTGGCCACTGGGCAAGCAAGGCTTTAACAGCTACTAACGAATGCAGAAGGAACTTCCACAACATTCACAGTTAAAAGAAAATTAGTTTTCAAGAAATCTCCCAAATTCAACAATGATAATTTTATGGGAAAGCAGAAGCAAATATCACAAATCATAAAGTATGTTTAAAAGATCTGCTATTGAGAAAAAAATCTTAATTTTAAATAATTAATTTTAAATAATTACTTAGGCATGAGGCCCTGAGTCCGAGCCCCTGTACTGGCACAGACAGGAGGGGAGAGGTAGGAGAGGGAAAAAGGAAAGAAGGAAAGGAAGGAAGGGAAGGAAAGGAAGGAGGGAAAGGAAAGGAAGGGAGGAGAGGGAAGGGGAGGGAAGGGGAAGGAAAGGGAGAGGAGGGAGAGAAAAAAGAAGGAAAGGAAGGAAGGAAGGGAAAGGGAAGGGAAGGGAAGCGAAGGGAAAGGAAGGGGAGGGGAGGAGAAGGGAAAGGGAGAGGAGGGGAAAAGGAGGGGAGAGGAAAGGGAGGGAAGGGGAAAGGGAGGGGAGGGGAAGGGAAAGGGAAGAAGGGAGGGAGGCAGGCAGGCAGGCAGGGAGGCAGGCAAACAAGCAAGCATTTTTTTAGTTGAGTATGGAAATGTATGCTTGTAATCTCAGCATTTGGGAGGCTAAGGAAGGAGGACCATAAACTTAAGGCTAATTTGGACTACGTAGTAAGAACTTGTTTCAAAAACACCCAACCAAACAAACAAAAAAACACCAACAAGAAAAGCCAGGTGCTAATGGCTCATGCTTGTAATCCTAGCTACTCAGGAGGCTAAGAGCTGAGTGAGGGTCACAGTTCAAAGCCAGCCTGGGCAAAAAAGTCTGTGAGACTCTTATCCCCAATTCACCACTGGAAAACCAGAAGTAGTATTGTGGCTCTGAGTGGTAGAGCACTAGTCTTGAGCAAAAGAGCTCAAGGACAGTGCCTATGCCCTGAGTTCAAGCCCACAACCACTACCAACAACAAACAAAACAAAACAAAAACTAAGAAAAAGAATTTTCTTCCACTAATTTTACATGAATTTAATGTCTAAATTATTAGGTTAGCACATCAACCTGGTCATGAATGACTGAAGAAAAGCACTTAACCAAACATGAAGCACATAGAGTGGGACACACATATGAAGTCACCCATGGAGTATCTCTGCCAAACAGAGAATAACTTCATCTGTGTATCACTGTGTGTGTTATGTGTGTGTGTGTGTATGTGTGTGTGTGTGTGTGTGTGTGTGCGTGTGTGGCAGGACTAGCATTAGAACTCAAACTTTGAGCTTGCTAGGCAGGTACTCTGCCTCTTAAGAGTCTTGATATATGTCATCAAAATGCTGTCCTTGTCCAGAAAGCAACGAATGAGTATAATTTTACAGAGCCTTTGCTAATATAATAAAATTTCTAAATCTTAGAGAATCTAAATCTGAGCAATGAACCAGCCACTATGCAAAAATCAGTAAGTAGTAAACATAGTATAACCCGGGTGCCGGTGGCTAACACCTGCAATCCTAGCTACTCAGGAGGCTGAGATCTGAGTATCAGGGTTCAAAGCCAGCCCGGGCAGGAAAGTCCATGAGACTCTTATCTCCAATAAACCACTAGAAAACTGGAAGTGGTGCTGTGGCTCAAGTGGTAGAGTGCCTGCCTTGAGCTGAGGAGTCTAGGGACAGAGCCCAAGCCCAGAGTTCAAGCCCCACAACTGACCAAAAACAAACAAACAACAAGATGTGGGTATGCTGGGTGCCAGTTACTCACACCTGTAATCCTAGCTACTCAGGAGGCTAATATCTGAGGATCATGGTTCAAAGCCAGCCTGGGCAGGAAAAGTCTGTGAAACTCTTATTTTCAATTAACCACCAGAAAACCGGAAGTGGCACTGTGGCTCAAGTGGTAGACCTCTCACCTTGAGCCAAAGAGCTCAAGGTCAGCGCCCAGGCCCTGACTTCAAGCCTTATGGCCAACAGAAAACAAAAACAAAAACGAAAGAGATGTGGGTGTGCTCATGCCTCCTACCCACCTATATACTTCACTTCCACATCTGCCAACACCTGCAAACAGTTCTCATAAGTTACTTCCTCTATGTCCAGCATTCCAACCGTGTCGTACACCTGCTTGGTCTGCATGATGAGCTCTTCTGTTCTTGTTTTAATTTGCTCTGGTGAAAGATCCCATCTTAGAACATTTCTGCCAGCTGCAGTGTAGGAGGACATTGCCTGGAGAGGAGATGCCACATCTCTTCCCAAAGTCATTCTGAGTAAAATCCTGGAACCACCAACTCTAAAAATAATAATAATAAAAATTTTTAAAAGAATAGAAATGACATTTCTGTTGGTCCAAAGCAAGGAACAATATTCATTAAAAAAGGAAATTTCAATTAAAATTAACTTTTTAAAAAATACTGAGCAAATTTTCTCAGTTGAACACATACTGTCCTAAACTTAAGTTCCCTTGTATTTTTAAATTGTTTTTGCCTAAAGTTTTAATGAAATTTGCACTATGCAAACACTGAATTGTCAGTATAATGAAACCACATAGAGGAAGGAAAGTTAGGTATCAGAGATACACAAATTGTTCTTTATAAATTAAACTAATAATCTTTCCTGTGCAAACTTCTGGCAACCATGTATATAGCACTAAAAAAATTATAGGCTTAGTAAGGAATTATTTAAAATATTCCTTCTATATTGAATGCTAAATTCTTTAAAATTAAGCATAATGATTCGAATTCATTTCTGGAAATAATCTCTGGTATCACTCTTACATTACCATAAAAGAAAAAGAAAAAGAAAAAGTTTAAGAATTAGGACACCAATCCTGTAGCTGGGGTAAGGAATCTTTTTTGTCAGGGGCCATTTGGTATATGGTATTAGCTAGTATCGATTTTACGTTGCTATGTGAAAAGCTCCCAGATGTATTGAATTTTGGTTCCTGGCCATAGTTACCTTGGCAAAGCCAGACCAAATCATTTCTCAAATCTTATATGGTCCATAGGTCATTCCTCATCTCTGCCTTAAGACAGTCAAAGTAGTAGCATTGATCCTATGTTTAACTCTCTTACCTATATACATCCCATTCCTTTCTAATTCTCTCCAACCCATTCTCCAGTTCTAGAGCTTATTATGAATTTAAAAAAAGCTGCATTTCCTAATATCTACATAGTGAGTGTTTAGGCACTGTTCAAAATGTTTTCTATGCAGAAACTCACTCAAGTCCTTCAACAACCCTATGAATTACATAATATGATTATTTATTTTTTATAAAAAAAAAACCCTAAAAGTGTACTTCCCAAGGCCACACAACTAGTCATATGGTGAGAGCTAGGATTAAAAACCATGCTGTCATGGTATTTACTAGATACTATGTTGAAAATGAACTATACAATTAGTGGGTGGGGATGGAAGGGAAAAACTGGGAGAGAGTGAAGGATGGGTAAAATTGTCCAAAAAGAAATGTATTCTTGGGCTGGGAAGCTGGCTCAGTGCTAGAGTGCTTGCCTCACATGCATGAGGTCCTAGGTTGGATTCCTCAGCACCACATAAGCAGAAAAAAGCTGGAAGTGGCACTGTGGCTCAAGTGGTAGGGTGCTAGCCTTGATCTGAAGAGATGAGGGACAGCGCCCAGGCCCAGAGTTCACCCCCACAACCAACAAAAAAAAAAATAAAAATAAATTTTAAAAAATGTATTCTTTACTTGACTTATGTAACTGTAATCCCACTGTACATCACCTTTACAATAACAATGCAAAATAAAGAATAAAGGTGTAACCCTAAAAACAAAAAACAAAACAAAACAAAAACCCATGCAGGCTGTCAAATGGACTCATGCCTATAATCCTAGCTTTTGGGGGCATGAGATCTGAAGAAGCAATCAGAAACCAATAGAGATAGAAAAGTTTTTAAGACCTGGTTCAAGTAGAGTACACCAATAGTTACCAAAAGAGCTGGAGCACAATACACATGCACCCGTGCGAACACACACACACACACACACACACACACACACACACACACACACACACACACACACACACACACACACACACACACACACACACACACACACACACACACACACACCCAGGACCACAGAAGACTTTTTAACTAAAGTATTTGAATAAAGGAGAAGACCAATAATAAGGTTGGGAGAAGGACATCAAATGCAGGACACAGAATGGCAAAACCAGATCTTGAAACTCAAATTTTTTGTGTGGTGCTGGAAATCAACTCCAGGCTAGATGCATGTGCTCTATCACAGAACTATACCGGCTCCCTTTAAAGGTGTTTTACACAGTGGTAGAGGTGCTGATGAGGGCATCACTGTGGGTGGAGGCACAACCTGGAGAAGAAAGATGTTGATATTTCCTTCTTACTTTGTGGTATGGGTGTGGAAGGAAGAAGAATGTAGGGGGAACAATTTTCTTTTGGGCTGAATGGATTTTAGTAAAGGTCAGGAGGAGAAAGATCTAAGACAGAGTATCAAACAGTAGAGTTTTATTTATCAAGGAAATGGTCTAGAAACAATGGAGAAGTCTAGGGTGTAGTAGATGGTTAAATAGTTTAAGGAGGTTGTATAGCCATTCATCTCTTTTCCCTATCTAATTTCATATGTATTGCTCCCTTTTTGCATGGACACCCTAAAGTCAGTCTATTTGTTTTGGAAGTGGCTGCCTCTAATCACAAGATTCATGCACAGGATGCTGCTGAGAGAAAGAGGTCTCATTCCCGCTGGTTGCAACTGAGTGCGCTTGTGTCCTTGATGGCAGCTGGCAACCAGCCTATGAGAAAAAGTGGAATGTGACTTATGATGAAATATATTCTGTGAATAGTAGAATAGAGAGGAAACTAAATACTTGTTATCACTGAGCCCCTAGACTAACTCTGAAGCCTGACCCAGAGCCAGACTTTCCAGTTGTATGAGTCAATAAATCCTCTGTAGTGTTCAAGTCAGTTTAAATGTGGTTTTATATTTTTGGCTTCTTAGAGGATCCTAACTGATAAAGGCTTTTTTATAAAAACTAAAAGAGGAATAAGCATAGTGGGGAAAAACCTCCTGTGGAGGTCAGAGTACAAGAAATGATGGATGACTAGAGGGCTTACGATGTTGATGTTGGCGCAAATTGTGAACTTCAGTGTAGACAGTTGGCTAAAAATTCTATTATTCCTACAACCTTTATGGACACAGAATGAGGCCTTGAAGAGAGTCAGCTATGACTATGACTGATGGTGTTGCCAAGAAGTTCTACAATAGATGAAAAGCCTGGGTCTGGTACTGCCAATTACCTGAACAGTAAGTAGAAGAACAATGTTGAAAGCATTTTTACCATTCTCTTATATATGATGACTATGGGCAAAATTTCATTATTAAATAGCTTTAAAGTAAAATAACTTTAAGCATTTCACTAAAGTGATCTCTTCTAGTTTTCCTTTATTACCTAATGCTTATATTAAGGTTGATACTTGATCACAACTTATCTGATTTTTAACTCAATTAAACTAAAAATAGTGTCAGGACTTCCATCTGGCACAAGGGACTCAGCCCTTTGTACAGTTCCTACTGCTGCTAATGAGGGAAAGGCCTCAACATGGAAGAAAGACCTCAACAATGAAAAAAACAAAAGTTAAAAATTATAACGGCATGGGTTTACAGAATTTTCTTAATTTCTTTCAGGATCTATAATACTTGTTACCAGAGGAAGAGAATAAGACAGGAGACTGACTGGCTTATACCCCCAATAGAAACATGAGATCCATAGAACATTTGCTCTCGGCATTCTCTCTTTTCTTCTTTCTTCCACCTTGATTTTGCTGAGTATTCTTCCTGTGGCCCTTGGTTACGGTCCTAAGCTCATTCAATGCTGGCACATTAATAATCTCCTCAGGGCCTCTGCACCTGGTGGGACACCTTCCTAAAGCCATTCTGCCAGCTGTGCTTGTATATTTACAATTCTAGTGAGAACTTTTCATTGATGTTTTGTGTCTGACAGCTACCACAGCTGGAAAAGGCCACAAAGAGTGATCCTGACTTTCTATAGGGGTTATTATGTACAATTACTTGACAATGAAATCTAACTGAATTACAATTCTTACTGTAAAATTAAAAACAAAATCGATTTTTTTCCTTCACAAAATCCCAGTTTTGTTTTTTTTTTTGCTTAGGGCTCAAACTCTGGGGCCTAGGCACTGTTCCCTGAGCTCTTCAGCTCAAGGTGAGCACTCTACTATTTGAGTCACAGCGCCGCTGTGACTTTGGTTTTGGTGGTTAATAGGAGGTAAGAGTCTCAAGGACTTTCCTGCCCGAGCTGGCTTTGAACCACGATCCTCACATCTCAGCCTCCTGATAAGCTAGGATTATAGGCATGAGCCACTGTCGCCTGGCCCAGGTTTTTTATTGTCTCAAAAACTTTCATTGTCTCTTGTGTCTTCAAGGTACTTTTCAAAATATAAACCTGAGAAACTTCTGACTCAGAAATCGTACAGAATACTATACTGTAACTGACAGAAAGGTGCATCTGTGAAGGCTTTTATGTCCTGTGTCCCAAAATCCAATCAAGTGCTTGGGCGAAAGAGGTAAGCTGTGTAGACATGGACAGATATCACCAGGTTCCACTGCTTCATCTGGACAAATGAATATTCCATAGCTATTCTGAGTACTTTTAGGTATGCTTTGACATTCTGGATTTTTTTTTCTTTGCCAGTCCTGGGGCTTGAACTCAGGGCCTAGGTACTATCCCTGAGTCTCTTTATGCTCAAAGGCAGCACTCTGTCAATTAAGACATAGCACCACTTTCTGCTTTTTCTGAGTAGTTTACTGAAGATAAAAGTCTCATGGACTTTCCTGCTCAGGTTGGTTTTGAAGCACGACCCTCAGATCTCAGCCTCCTAGGATTACAGTTGTGAGCAACTGGTGCCCAATTCTGGATTTAAAAAATTATTATTATTATTTTTTATTATAAAGGTAATATACAGAGGGGGTTACAGTTTCATAAGTCAGGTAACAAATACATTTTTTGGACAAAGTCACCCCTCCCTTTGCTCCCAGCTTTTTTTCCCCACCTATCCCCATGCACAAGTTATAGTTCATTTCCAACATAGTGTCTAGTGAGTATTACTGCTGCATTTGTTCACCCTTTATCCCTCCATCTGTGCCCCCTCTTACCCTCCCAAGTACAGATAATTGAACAAACATGATAAAAAGAAAACTAAAACCTCATTTCTATTTTCTGGAGTTCATTTTAATAAATACTATTTTATATGATCAGAGGCACATAGGCATTGTGCCTTTTGTTCTTCTCCTGAGTATCCTTTTTGTCTCATTATATGTGAATGCCTATAGTCCTGTATAATTTCTCATGTCCCAGTGTATTTTAGATCTAGCTTTTGCATATGAGAGAAAACAAGCACAGCTTATCTCACTTTGGACTTTCTTTAGAAGTATGATTTATAGGTCTCCTCTCCTTCCCACCAAGGCTTCTTTGGCCATCCTAACTCACCTTGACTTGAGCTTCTGTTAACTTTCATCTGTGCAATTCATTTTAGATACTTAACTACTGTCATGTACCTGTTCAATTAGTTTTATAAATAAGACTGAGATTTTCTCAAGCATTAACTGATACAGTACATTTCTTTCATGAATCCCCATCCCAATACACTATATGGGCTGAACAGATAATATTATATGAACTGAGATATGACTAAGATATTACAGAAAGCCATCTTCCTTCATCATCACAAATAAACATTCATACAAGAAAATGTAGTTCCTGTAATCCTAACTACTAACTACTGATCTGATTTGAGGATTGTGGTTTGAAGCCAGCTTGAGCAGAAAAGTCTGTGAGACTCTTTTTTTTGACTAGTCCTGGGGCTTGAACTCAGGGCCTGGGCTCAGTTTCTAAGCCTCTCTGTATTCAAGGCTAATGCTCTACCACTTGAGTGACAGTGCCACTACTGGCTTTTTCTGAATAGTTTATTGGAGATAAGAGTCTCTTGGCCAGGCGCTGGTGACTCACGCCTGTAATCCCAGCTACTCAGGAAGCTGAGAGCTGAGGATTGTGGTTCAAAGCCAGCCCGGGCAGAAAAGTCCATAAGACTCTTATCTCCAATAAAACCACTCGAAAACCGGAAGTGGAGCTGTGGCTCAAACGGTAGAGCATGAGCTGAAGAGCTGAGGGACAGCGCCCAAGCCCAGAATTAAAGCCCCATGACCCATTAAAAAAAAAAGTCTCTTGGACTTTCCTGTCAGGCTGGCATTGAACCATGATTCTCAGATCTCAGCCTCTTGAGTATCTAGGATTACAGGTGTGAGCCACTGGCATCTGACTGAGACCCTTATCTCCAATTAACCACCAGAAAACCAGAAGTGGTACTGTGGCTCAAAGTATTAGAGTGTTAGCTTTGAGTGGAAAACGCTCAGGGATAGTGCTCAGGCCCTGAGTTCAAGCCCCACAACCAACAAAAAGAAAAAAAGAAAAAAAGAAAATGTAGCCAGGACCACACTGACACTCCATTATGCAAAATGCCACGACTCTATGTCTCTACAATTTCTATTTTCCTTCCCTTTCCTGTATAGTACTATTGTGTAGTATTAAAAGGTTTGTATATTTCCTGAAAATCTCTCCCAATTCTCTAAAAACTTGGCAAATCCTGCTAGTGTGTGCGTTGGAGTTAATGTTTCTCCTATAGCAGCCTATAGCTGCCATTGAGGTCTGCATTCAATCAATCCCCTTCCTCACCACTCTGGAATGCATGTACGTGCTCATTTTAATTATTTCTCTTGCCTGGCTATTTCCTGAGAAACATTCCCTCTAATCTTGATTCCAACTGTCTACAAAGTTGTCTTATTAATCCACTGCTTTGATTTTGTGTTCTTATATTTTATTTATTATTTATTTAGTTTAGAGCCAGAGTTTCACTATGCAGCCCAGGTTGACCTGGAACGCATTTTCCTCCAGCATGCTGAGATCATGGGTCTGTATTTGGCAGCCTTCCCTATTTTAAGCTCCTCAGTCATCCTGGGAGATCTCAGGATAGGAAGATAAGCCTCATCACTCCATTAACTTCAGTTTTTTTATATACTTCACTCTAAGAATCTTAATGGTTCTTCACCACACTTGGAGATGCTCCTTAGAGGTAGCAACAGTAGATCCTCTTTGGCCACAATCTTGTTTTTTCAGCTCACACACCTGTATTTCCACGATTAATGGTTTATTTCCCTTACAGCTTCAGTCTTTCACTATTCTACAATTTTCTCTCAAATAGGCTTCTCCAACAGTATCATTCTTGGTTTGGCCCTTCTGAAACTAAATTCAGCACAAGAGAGCTCTTAGCCCAAGGAAATCCTGCCACCTGCATCATATAACTACAACTCAAGTTTGTAAGCCCCCAGAATGTCTTACAGAAATGGCTCCAGGAACCTGTGTGGTCCTCTTCCCTGGGAGTGATCTCTGAGTTGTCGGGGCATGGACATACAGATGGGGTCAGTACATGTGAGACCCCCATGGAATAAGAGGGGTCAGAAGTGGGTCTCCAATGACACTCTTGGCTCAGGTTGCATGAAGTATTAGACATGAATTGTGTCTATCTATTCAACAATCTTACACAAAAACCTCAGTACCCCTTTCTACGCCTATTATAGTAGTCACCAGACTCCAAGTTCTACCCAGACAAAAGAATGAAAGAGGAGAGGAGAAGGGAGGGGAGGGGAGGAAAGAAGACAAAGAAAGAAAGAAAGAGAAGGAAGGAAAGAAACAGAAAGAGAGAAAGGAGGGAGGAAGGGAGGGAGGGAGAGAAAAGGAAGGGAGGGAGAGAGAAGGAAGGAAGGAAGGAAGAAAAAAGGAAGGAAGGAAGGAAGAAACGAAAGTCAGATGCTGGTGACTCCCACCTATAATCCTATCTACTAAGGAGGCTGAGCTCTGAAGATCATGGTCCAAAGCCAGCCTGGGAAGAAATGTCCATGAGACTCTTATCTCCAATTAATCACCAGAAAACTGAAAGTGGACTTGTAGCTCAAAGAAGTAGAGCCCTAACCCTGAGTGAAAAAGCTCAAGGACAGTGCCCAGGCCCTGAGTTTAAGCACCATGACGAGCGTGCGCGCGTGTGCGCAAGGGGGAGGGGGAGAGAGAGAGAGAGAGAGAGAGAGAGAGAGAGGAAAAATATCACAAAGGCTTGAAAGAGCATAACACATGAAGGTGATATGAAATAGTACATCATGTCTAGAGTACAGATTTGAGAGAAAAGATGGCACCGAGGAAGCCAGCAGGTACATAGCTGGGCACTTAAGAAGCCTTGTGTGCTAAGTTAAGTGCCTGGAACTGATCTGAAGTCACTGGGAACCAGCCTGCTGAAAGGATATGCTGTGATGAGATAGCTTTTAGGAAGATTACTCTGGAGGCAATCTGGAGAACAGACTAGAAGACATCCAGAGTCTCTTTGAAGCACTGAGTGAGTGTATTGGTGATTATCATTGATATACAGAATAAAAGAGAAAAGATTTGGTCTGAAAGTAAGACAGTTTAATTGTAGACACTATTGAATTTCAGATGGCCACTGACACCCTAGTGGAGCCACCCGATTGGTTTTGCTTCCCAGCATTGAACCCAGGATTGAATCCAGGGTCTTGTTCAGGTAGGGAAGTATTCTACTACTTGAGTGGTCTGTAGTCCTGGCTAGCCTTGAATCCATGGCCTGACTCCAAGCATCACTGACATGTGCTACTATGCAAGACTACTCATATATTTGCAAACTCTGTAACAAGTTTTCAAAAGTTCTGCCTAAGCTTAGCTCCTTTGATCTATTGTTTACATGTCCATTATTTAAGGAGTTCCATTTGAGAATGTTTAGATTCACAGAGCACTATATAAAGCCCTGATCTGTATTAGAGAAGATGATGCAGTGTAATGGCACATATTGAGTATCCTCAAACATCCAGGATGTTAATAACTATTTTCTGAATGGGCTGCTACACTTGGAAATGAAATGCTCAGTGGTTGGTGAATTCTCCAGTGCAGTTAACTATAGCCCCTAAACAGTGTTCTCCCTAAACAGAGCCTAACAACAAACATGTTTTATTTAAAGATCTTTTAATTTGGTTTAGAACTGAAGTTTCTTTCTTTTTTTTTTTTTTTTTTTTGGGTCCGGTCGCAGGGCCTGAACTCTGGGCCTGGGCGCTGTCCCTCAGCTCTTCAGCTCAAGGCGAGCACTCTACTACTTGAACCACAGCGCCACTTCCGGCTTTTTGCTTATGTGGTGCTGAGGAATCGAACCCAGGACTTCAGGCATGCAAGGCAAGCGCTCTACCACTGAGACACCTTCCCAGCCCCTAGAACTGAAGTTTCTGATGGACAGAATGTTGTGGAATTAAATGCCTTGTCATAAGCCAATTTTTACCAGTAGAGACTCACGTTGTTAATAAAAAATGGTTGTTATTATTATTTTTGTGGAACTGGGAATTTGAACTCAGGGACTTAACAGCTTATTAGGCAAGTTGTCTAGTACCTGAGCCACATCCCTAGTCCTCAGCTTTGTTTCTGAGTGAACAGGAAATACAACTGTTTATGATAAAGTGCCCATTTCCACCTTTTCCCTATTATTTATAAAGAAAGATGTGTGTGGCATTTTACAGTCCTTAGCTTTTACTGCCTGCAAATTTCCCAGGTACAATCCCCACTTTTTCTTCTACTACTATGCCACTGATGGCTCTCCTTTCCCCAGGGTCTCCTTTCTAGAGCCTTTAATCAACTGTTATTATATAATCAATAAAACATTCTCTTCCTCCATGTGCTCAAGCAAACCAATTGTCTATACTTCTTATTGAAAAGATTTGGCAGAGGCATTCTGAGAAACATTTTTGTGCAGCAAATACTGTGCTTTATTCCACTGTGACTCCTCAGGTTAGAGATAGGTTAAGCTAGAAGCTCAGTGGTGAACCACTTGCCTAGCATGTACAAGGCTCTGGGTTTGATTCTGCACACCCAGGGAGTGGGTTAGGGGTAAGAAGTATAGGTCAGAGATTGACTTGTTACCATCATCTGGAATTATGTAGACTAAATACAAAAGAAAGATTCATTATAAAGGGAGTTTTCAGGAAAAAAAATAATTCTTTCAGTAAGTAAGAAAGCCATTTCAGGAGGAGCTAACAGAATGGTGAAAGAGAAACACAAAGAGACAAACTAGGTATCAGATAGTAAATGTTATATAATAAAATTATTATCCCATAATGTGATAAGAATGTAAAGGACAGGGCAGGAAACTCAAGCTAAGAAAATCTCAAAAATCTATTGAAGAGTGACTTCTGGGCTGGCCAAGACTTTCAGGACAGCTAGGGAGTAGGGATGGTGGGTTTATGGATTTAATGATGGCATAGAGGGGAAAGGGAGGGATGGAAATAATGGTTCAGACCTCTCTACTGTGTATATTCTCAGAGATCTTCATAATGAAGCTAATGAGGAACACTAAAATCCTTTAATTGAGCTGGACATTTCTGGAGCACAATGGATTAAACTAATGAACAGCTTGGGGCTTAAGACAGTACTAAGTATATGTGGCTATGAAATCTTGCAGGAAATTCTGGCACCATTCTTTACCATTTTCTATAATTAATAAATTGTTCTCTATGTCTTACTAGACATGCTCTCTCTCTGAATTGGTTCTCCTCTTTTAAAACTGTTATCATTAATTCTTTTTCTATTATGGCTATTAATACACAGCTGCCAGAACTATTCTAGAGCATCACACTTTTACTTTAACCAGCATTTATGGGAGGTCTAAGTGTATTCCAGCAAACATCACTCACACTGTCTACATCTAACTAGAAATTTCTCAAGACCAATGTTCAAAGGTCTCTATGTCACTTGTTTTTTCAAACTACACAAGCTGAAGCGAAAAAAAAATTAAAAACCGGCAGTCCTTTTCTTAAAGAGTGCTTTGGCCTTTTTATTTATAAGGAAAAATACCATATATGTAAGTTAAGTCCCATATGTTTTTAAACGAATACCTGGTGCTCTCATCACTGTTGAATGACTTGGGTCTGTGTAAACACTAAACTCTGTCGCTCCTCAAGCCAATCACTGCTTGCTTGGAGACACACCAGCAGCAGTGACTGACCCACTATCTAAGGTCAGAGAGAGGAATAATTCTACTAGAATGCAAGCTTTACATCTCAGTAATGTTTGTGCTGCTTGGTGAATGCAGAAGAAAGCATTCAGCATGTATGTGGTAACTGCTGAATCAGTAAGCATAGAAAAGAGATGAAGAACCTAAACTTGTCCACTTCAGAATGATTCCCAAGTTCACTCAGGACATAAATAAAGCAGGCAATGAAATAAGCAAAAGAAGATGCTTTGGAGCTTTTGTTGACAAGCAGTGATGTGAGGAATATATCACAAGGATACGTTGAGTCACTGATAATCCACAGAACGTTTAGTTTAGTCCATGTGGCAAGCAAAACACAATTCTACTGCTCTTGCTTCCACCTGCTGGTATAGAAGAGTAATTTTTTAAGTCTGAGCAAAATGGTTAGCAGCACCATAAAGAAAAAACTAAACAAAACAACAAAAACCCACAATTAACACACTGTGCTTTCAAAATTCCCTTGCCAAGGTGACATAGCACATTTCTGATGAAGATATTCACAAAGAATTTTAATGTACCATGAATTCAGCTACAGTTATTTGGAGGATAGAGAATTATTGTCCTAAACATGGAAACATCCTGGTGTTTATTGTGAGTGGCCTCTAACATCTAATGAGGCCCAAAACATGATCAGAAAAACTAATTTTTTTTTGAGACAGGATCATGTTATGTGGCCTACAGTGGAACTCACTGTGTGGCTTTGGCTAGTCTCAAACTTGTGGTTCTTATGCCTCCGTCTCCCAGTGCTGTGATTTCAGGCATGTGCCACCACATCCAGTCATGTTTAATTTTTCTTTCATTGCTTAGTCCTCCTCCACTTTTTAAACTAATAGAGTATGTAAATTTGATGATGAGAATGGCCATTGTAACTTTTAACTAATAGAGTAGTATGTAAATCTGATGATGAGAATGACCATTGTAACACTGAAAAGTAAAGCTGAGTGGCTCATGGCTGTAATTCTACTCAGGAGGCATATGTCTGGAGGAGTGCAACTGAAAGCCAGTCAGAGCAGGAAAGTCTGCAAGACTCCATGTCTAAAAATAAGCAGCAAAGAACAGGGCTGAAAGCACAGCTCAAATGGTAGAGCACAAGTGGAGAAAGCAAGCAAGCAAGCAAACCAGCAAGGAAGCATGAGGTGCTGAGTTCCTCCATATTTGGGGAAAGCCAGCCCCGGCAGGAAAGCGTGAAACTCTTTTCTCCAATTAACCACCAAAAAACCAGAAGTGAAGTTGTGGCTCAAGTGGTACAGTGCTAACCTAGAACCAAAAAACTAAGAGTTAGCACCCTCGCCCAGAGTTCAAGCCCCAGTACTGGTACAAAAAAGAGAGGTTCATATTACAAAGGCAGAAAGAATAAAACAGAAAATTTTAAGTTCTGAAAAATAAGTAACAGAAGAGAATTTTGTTTATGACACAATTGGTTATTAATTACCAGTTCTAGATGCATTTGTTATAAACAAAGACATTTCTGTTCTGTTTCAAATCTCGTAAGTAGCTTGAGTCAAGCCACCTGAGACCACAGTGTGGAAAACCAAGCACCACACCAATTAAACAAATGAATGCTAAATTCCTGGAGAATTCATTAGTCAAGGGTCTGCCACAGAAAACCACAGCTCGAAAGAGGCATCCAGCTGTATTTTCTATAGAAGCAGGAAAGAATCACTTTTGGCACATTTAATTAGTGTTTGGGGGCATACTTTTCAATTGAAGTCCTTAGTAAATCACTTGGAAGAGAGAGACTATTCTCCTTCAGTTCCTTATCTCATAGTTTGGTGGCTTCTCCTCGTCTTGCCCCCTCCTCCACTCTATGCACAGACATTTGTATGGATAAGGCCAAGCTGATAATTAGTTTGCTTTTAAGACAGATTCAACTGCTATTGTTTGTTGCTTTTACATGTGACAATGACATTGTGCTTAGGTAATTTAGAAAAGGCACTGAAGAAGTTATGATTAAAAAATAGTAAGTGAGGGGGCTGGGAAGGTGGCTCAGTGGTAGAGCGCTTGCCTTGCATTCTCAAGGCCCTGGGTTCGATTCCTCAGCACCACATAAGCAAAAAGAAAAAAGCTGGAAGTGGCGCTGTGGCTCAAGTGGTAGAGCGCTAGCCTTGAGCTGAAGAGCTGAGGGACAGCGCCCAGGCCCAGAGTTCAGGCCCCACGATCGGACCCAAAAAAAAAAAAAAAAAAAAAAATAGTAAGTGACCCAGGCTCTGGGGGGAGGGGAAGAGATGATTGCATGTCCCGCCATACTAATTGTGAAGCCCCTACTTGTAATTTGACCATTGTCAAAATGAGCCAAAAATGAGCCAAGGTTCAGATGAGAAATCTTCATGTAAGAGAATACAAGAGCTTTTTTACATCAATCAGTTATATCTTAAAGTCATGGAAATGTTGAAGCTACTTCAGGTAAATATAGTAGAAATTTATTACTGCATTTCAAGAATTTCAAGAAGTTGCCCGGGGCTGGTGACTCATGCCTGTAATCCTAGCTACTCAGGAGGCTGAGAGTTGAGGATTGTGGTTCAAAGCCAGCCGGGCAGGAAACTCCATGAGACTTTTATTTCCAATAAAACACTAGAAAACCAGAATTGGCGCTGTGGCTCAAGCGGTAGAGTGCTTGCCTTGAGCTAAAGAGCGCAGGGACAGTGCCCAGGCCCAGAGTTCAAGCCCCATGACCGACAAAAAAAAAAAAAGAATTTCAAGAAGTAATTAATATACATTTTCATACATTAAGGTACATTTTATAGGATGGCATGTTTTGACTGATATAAAGCATAATCTCTGGGGAAAAAACATAAACAATGTGTTTGAATATCTCAAAATACCCTTTTTCATGTATATCAACTGTATTATTTTTAGTTTACGTTATAAACTAGCTATTTTTAGATACAAGTCTAAACAGAATAACTATCTCATTGATTAAAAAAATATTAAGTGGTAAGCATGTTTCATTTCTTAGGTCACTTTTTCCCTCTTACCCACCACGTAATACAGTGGTGGGCATATTTTAAGATAACAGGAGGGAGGAAGTGACGTATGAAAAAGGATGAGCTGTGAGCAAACAACTGTGAAGCCTGGAAACGGGAAAGCTCATCATACAATTTCTTTTGTTTACAGTTGAAAAGCTGCACAATAAAAAAGTTCAAAATGTAATTAATACTTATTCACTTTAGCTCTAGCAGCTAAATGTAGATATGTGGCTAAAATTTCTGAACTTTATATTAAAGATACAGAGAAGCATGTTAAAGAGGATAGGAAGTGGGGGGAAAATCCTTACGGAGGAAGCTAGAGCAGAAATAGGAAAAATATATTTGGCAAGTGAGGTTTCATAAATGTATCCTTTACTTTGGGTGATATCTAGTGATGTTAAGGCACAAGTTCCTACAGGCCCAGATATAAGCATGCTACTTTAGCGCAGATACAGTGAAAGTGAGATTGGAAACAGAAGGAAGATTCAAGTAATAACAGTTTCTGGTGTGTCAAACATTTATGTAGCAGTGCTGTTCTAAGTGTTTTCATATACTCATTCAGTTAATCCTAACAACACTGACACAGATCCTCTATTATTATCTCTATTTTCAGTGGATGAAACTGAGGCACACGGAAGTTACATAACTTACTTCAGGTCACACAACTAGAAATATTCAGTAACTCAGCCAGTCAATCCATAAGCACACTATCACTTCTGCAAGTCTGCCATTCTCTTTCAGGTGACTACCGCTCCAAAGCTAACTAACTCATCATTACCGTCTGGTACTTTCCTTTAGTCTCTCCTGACCTTGAGAGATGGGCAGGGATATAACCAGAGGGCATGATGGCCTTAGTGACGCACATCATGTCCCACTTCTGTGGGTCTGGCACAGAGGACCATCAGCTGTCATTACGAATGTGAGTACGCCAGCAACGGTCAACAAGAGAAATGAAAGTAAAGGTGACACCCCATGCCTTCATTCTTGACAAATGGGACCTCAACATGATAAAAATGATTTCAAATTCTTTGATGGTCTGTATTTCAAAAGGCTTCTCTTTAAAGCAGGGAAGAGAGTTACCTCACCAATAAAAGGTAGAAAGTAGCCTAAGTAGGATGCAAGAAGACTCATTATCAACCTTAGTTGATTTAGAAGATTTAGAAGACACATTGAAACCAAAGGAGAGCACCTACTTAAATGTAACTCAAGGCCATTTACTTATAGCCGTGTCCTGTGCTAAGTGCTCGAGATCCACCATCTTTCTACACTGCTCACTCTACAAATGAAGAAACCCAGGCTGAGAAAGGTGGGCTTAACAATCCCCTTGATATCCCTATTAGGGAGAGGCAGATTTCGGCTGGAATCCAGGCAATCTCATCCTAGAACCTGAAATCTAACTACTTACTAGGCTTCCAATTTCACACTAAAAATGTTATTTTGTAAAAGCAAAGCTTCTTTCTGGTTTCCAATAAGATAACAGAATTGTAGAGCTGCTAATTCTGGTTTCTAAAGCAGCCCCCAAACTATGTGGTGGGGTGAGGTGGGAGATGAGGGGTGTCTAAAATGATGTCCCGGTTTCTGCTTTGCAGGATATGAGCTACAGTACTAATCAACAAGCAGGAGGATTCAGCAAAAGCAGGATAAAATAGTTCTTTATTTGAGACTGGGGATAGAGAAAATGGACAGTGAAATGGGAGCTTTACATGTATTCAGTTTTATATATTTAATTTGTGATGCTAGTAATACCCAAGTGGAACTAAGTGCCAGGTATCTGGAGCTCAGGGTTAGTTGCAAAGACAGAAAATAAATAAGGTCTCAAGGAACTTCTTGGCTACACAGCAGAGGAACTTATTGGAATTCATTTAGCAAATACTCATCACTTATATATACCAGACACATATAAAAACAATACACTGTTGTAAATTCAATTACAGAGTTACATACAAGATATAAATGGTTGGATAAAGGAATTAAAGGGAAGTCAGCAAAGGTCCTCCGGGGAGGGTATAGGTAGGAATTACCCAGGAAGAGGTGGTGTGAGGATGGGGAAAAGCAGGGGAGCAAACCTGAAGGGTGATTACCATCTGCTAAGACCCATTTCCAACCACTGTACACTGTGTCCAGGAATTACAACCAACCTGGATTGATGGGTGAGAAGTGCTGTGAGCTAAGGCTTGGGAAGCTGCTAGAGGGGCTTTCCATGCCATACTAGAGCCACAGCTTCATGTGGTAGCCAGCCGAAAACCTTTGGTGAGATGCTGAAGCTAGGCATGAGGTAGCTGTGGGAAGGCTGAGAGGATCATTTTAGGGGAAAAGAAAACCTGTGAGAAGGTTGCATTATTGATGAATAGGAATTAAAAGTGGCAGAAGGATTCAGAGAGGAAATAAAGGATATAAAAATAATTAAGAGGCAAAACTGGCAAGGCTTAGTGAAATAAAGGATGCCAGGAGCTCCTAGTTTGTGTGAGAGGATGGACAATGGTCCTACTGACTAAACAGCAAATTGACTACTGGATGACAGAAAATTAGGAGTAAGTAAGATCAGGTTTGAGGAAATACTAGGTAAGATTACATGTGCTGATTTCTGAGTGCCTGTGAGACAAGTCACTGTATGGCAACTGGATATATAAACCTGACAAGTAGGAGACAGAGATACACATCTTCAGATATAGAATTCTTAAAGTGGATGGAGTTGCCTAATAAAACTACATTAGTAATACATAAGGAAGGGAAGAGAATGTATAGTAGCTGGCTGAAGGAGATTCCACAGAAGGGTGTGTGGATGAGACTCAAGCACGTATACATAATAAAGGCAAAGAGACCAAAAAGAGATTTTTCTGAAGACATTGGGAAAAGAAACTCGAGTGAAACCAGCACTTGAGGGGTAGTTCTTACGAAAACGAAGCTTGCAAGAAATCAGAATACGTGAAGGGAAGGAATACTGAGAATTTACCACTCTGAAAATCAAAAAAGGTAGAGATTGACAGTGTAACAGGTCCATGGAGACCAAGTTAAATTAGGGCTAGATTTGTCCATTAGAATTTGGCCTCCGACTTAATGTCAGGTGAACAACTTGCCAGCTTTCCCTTCCTGTTCTTTGGCAGCCCCATCAACCTGCTGATTCATACGGAACTAGGAAACCACTCACGGTTTTCAGTGTTTTTTTTGTAGCTGCCACTCTTAGGTTATCCTGGTCTCTCTATAGGTAGTTTATTTAGCATAAATATAAGATGACTTCTCATTTACTGTGATTTAGAATCACTTTATTGGACTGGTGTTCCAGTGAATAGAAACCATTGAACTTTAATTCTTGAACTTTCTTGGCTTTAGAGTCATCTGAAAATTTTATCAGTACGTCATCTGTATCCTAACCTTTCCTTAGTCACTGATTAAGCCTGGTGATTTTTGAGGGTGGGGCACTGGGGACTGAACCCAGGGCCTTGTGCATGCTCAGCAGGTGTTCTACCAATGAGCTATATCCACTAGTGACTTTCAATATCAGGGGAGGTTTGTTCTTAATTCTACTTCTTTGTACTTTGACTAGAAAGGAAGAAATTATAGCTGGGCACTGTTGACTTATGCCTGTAATCCTAGGTACTCAGGAGACAGATATCTGAGGATCATGGTTCAAAGCCAGCCCAGGCAGGAAAGTCTGTAAGACTTTTATCTCTAATAAACCACCAGAAAACCTAAGTAGTGCTGTAGCCCAAGTGGTAGGGTGATCGATTTGAGCTGAAGAGCTGAGGAACAGCGCCCAGGCCAAGAGTTCAAGCCCCATGATCGACCAAAAAAAAAAAAAAGGAGGAAATTATAAATTACAATATACATTTGACATCAAGCACTGTGCTGGGTGTTTATAAGCACTAGTTCCTGTGGTCTTAAAAAAAACCCCAAACTACAAGAAGTGTTTGATGTTAACTCTCTTATGGCTGTAGAAACTTAGCCTGGAAAGACTTAGCAGGTTACTCTTGACTTGAACCAGGTGGCTACTTTCACAGTTCGTGTGGTTTGTAGTATAGAACACTCTTCCTTATGGTCCCTTTCATTAGTCTGAGCAACCTTTGTCTTGATTGCTAAATTAACTCAATGTGCTATATTTAAGTTTTGGTGAACAGCTGGAACTACAGAACACCCACGACTAGGCCTTTACTGTCCAAGTCTTACTTCCTTTAAGGCCCAGTTGTGACACATAAATTATGTTCTTCCCCTACTTTTTATCTTGGAAGTAATATCTCTCCCTTAAGCTTTCCCCCTTATCAATTTCTCTATTTCTGTTTCTGGAATTTATCACCTTAAAGCCTGTACGCTTAACTGCTTAAATAGGTCCCTTATAACCCTTACCATACTGAATTCACTAGGCCTCAAAATAACAATGATAAAAGAACTAGTTCTATGAAGTTTACTGTATATTCTTTAGGCTATTATTCATTACATTACTCATTTTCTCCTATACCATTTATCTCACAAACTTTGTTTCTGATAACTCACATATATGTACACACACACACACACACACACACACACACACACACACACACACATATACATCTTTCTGAAGCAGACCAAGCACGTGTCTTCTCTCAGGATCATGCCCTACCCAGTGACATGTATGTTCTCAGTCCCAAATAACTCCCAAGTACTATACATCTAGAGCCTGACTTTCCTCTCCTGAGTTGTCCCCAGCACATGGCATGGTTGCTTGCCTTCTGTTTTCTCTCAGCTTGAGTGCTTCTGACCCAGTATACAGACACTGGCACCTCCTTCAATTTCTTTCAAATCCAGGCCATCTTATTTAGAAGTTTTGCTTCTAGATGATTCATTAATTTAGATTATTGCTCTACAAAGCTACCAACTTGGTCTATAAGGCATCAAGTGATGACAAGGATGACAGGGGATGTCTCAAAGCTCGTATCTTTTCATATATGGCTTCTCTGCCTCATGCAACCTTGAATATATACTCAAAATTCCTCTGTGGATTAAGCATAGCCATGCCAATTGCATATTTGTATACTCAGTGCTTTATTTTCTATTGAACAACTAGGTCTAAGTTGGCTCACTTATCACTTAGACATAGTCGTTTCCTCTGACAAGTGGCATTTTGCTTAAAGAAAATTACAACCATTCCTTCCATACAGTTTAAAATACTATTTTGTACTAAAAGATACACCTATATTGTCAATAACATATCTAGAACTAGATATTAGCTTCTATTTCAGAAAATCTACCTACTAGTACTTGTGCTCTGGAAGTCTTTTCAGGTGTCAGAGGGAGTGGACTTTGTAGGGGTCAGGTAAATTCACTGAAGAACCACAAACAAAGCTGATATTCACAGCACCCCTCACACTGTAACTACAGTGAGGG
The DNA here is from genome assembly GCF_019054845.1 of Dipodomys spectabilis. Taxonomy (NCBI): domain Eukaryota; kingdom Metazoa; phylum Chordata; class Mammalia; order Rodentia; family Heteromyidae; genus Dipodomys; species Dipodomys spectabilis. The sequence goes on along the minus strand of NW_024870817.1, from coordinate 24,293,139 downwards.
CATAAACCCTTATAGTCTGTCTTACCCACAGCTGTTTTCCCACAGTTTAGCTAAGCAGCATATACAAACTACTAACACAGATGAAAGGTATCTAAAAAATAAAAACTGTGCTTAAATTCCATTAGACAAATGTAGTCCAAAGCCAGACATGGTGGTAAGTGCTATAATCCCAGCACTTAGGAAGGAGAAAATAGAAAAGACAAGTAAGAAAGGCTTAAAGTCATCAGTAAACAAAGCAACATTATATAAAAACCAAGTGACATTATTTTGTACCACTGGATAGTAAAAGGATGAAAATGCCAAGAGCTGCTGAGGGCGATGGGGTTAGTATCTCACTACTTACAAACATGTTATGGGGAGAGGAACTAAATTAGTATTACCACTTTGAGAATGCGTATATTCAACAGCCACACAGTTTGTCTCTCATTTCTATACCCTTGCACATATGTATCAGGCATCATAGGAATAGTCATAGCAATATTGTTTGTAATAGCAAAAAAACCCCCCACAAAACAATAACAACATAGAAGCAATTGAAGATACTCATGAACAAGAAAATGGGCAGGGAGCTTTGGAATACTCACACGGTGAAAGATCGTTCAATAGTACAAAAGAACCACAGCCATGTGACTTTTTTCAACATGTGAAACTAAATCACATGCTATTTAGGCACATTTGTGGTCATATCTGCAAAGAGAAACAAGAGGGTGATGACTGCCAACTTCAAACGGGATAAGAGATAGAGAAGGTAGGAAGGGGTACCGGAGGGAATTCAAAGGTATCAGAACTATGTTCTCAGATATACAGACTGTTTTTTCATCCTTTATATATGTATGCACATTGCACTTTTTTGTGTCTATTTCCCAAAATTAAAGATCAATAAGTATTAGTCAGGTTCTGAATTATGAGGAAGAGAAGAATGTTCTAAAGAAGGAATTAGTCAATGTATGATCAAAAAACGAAGACATGCACTCTAGTGGAAAGCACTGAGTTCAGTGAATGGGAGGGAAATCCATGCCAGAGTGTGTGAGAATCTAGAAACCAGATAAAAGTGTTTTGGTTTTATCTTACGGTTAATGACAGGCTAAAGAAGAATTGTAAACCAGAGTGGCACACTTGCATTTCCTAAAGATCTGTTTACATAAGAAACATATATTAGTGGGAAACAATAAAATTGTATCAGGGTCTCATGGGAAGGGTTTGGATTATTATGATTTTATCAGAACAGAGGAAAGAGAGAGAATATGAAGACTATTCAGGACCTTGCAGGTGGTGGAAAAAGTACAGCAGTAACCGGAAACAGCATGAAAAGGCAGCCAGGCTTGTAACTTGGGTAAATGGTGACACTGGGACAAAGAACAATGGCAAAAGAGCAGGTTTATAGTGGAAGGTTGTAAATGAGGTTTAGGACAAGGTGATAGGAGAGTAAACAACATAAAAAGTGTTTCATAAATATTTGTGAAGTTAAGAATAACTGTGAGACCTCTAAGAGGAGATGTGCAACTGGCAGCTGCAATCATCTAGTACAATTGATCTATTAAAAATACTTTCTCAACGGGTGCCAGTAGCACATTCCTTGCTACTCAAGAGGCTGAGATCTGAGGATAGTGGTTTGAAGCCAGCTCTTGCAGCAAACTCCATGAGACTCTTATCTCTAATAAACTACTCAAAAAGCCAGAAGTGGCACTGTGGCTCAAGTGATAGAGCGCTTGCCTTGAGCAAAAAGATCAGGGACAGTGCCTAGGCCCAGAGTTCAAGCCCCAGGACTGGCAAAACAAAACAAAACACAAACAATGTTTCTCTACCCAGGTGCCAGTGACTCATGTCTGTAATCCTAGCTACTCAGAGGCTCAGATCTGAGGATGGAGCTAGTCCAGGCAGGAAAGTCCATGACACTTTTTTTTTGGGGTCCAGTCATGGGGCCTGAACTCTGGGCCTGGGCGCTGTCCCTCAGCTCTTCAGCTCAAGGCTAGAGCTCTACCACTAGAGCCACAGCACCACTTCTAGCTTTTTTTTTTCTGCTTATGTGGTGCTGAGGAATCGAACCCAGGGCCTCCTGCATGCAAGGCAAGTGCTCTACCACTGAGCCACCTTCTCAGCCCTCCATGAGACTCATCTCCAATTAACCACCAAAATGCTAGAAGTGAAGCTTGTGGAGTGTGTCCTGTGGTAGAGTGCTGGTCTTGAGCAATAAAGCTCAGGGACAGCACCTAGGCTCTGAGTTCAAGCCCTAGGATTAGCACACAAACAAAGAAATTTTCTCTACTTTGTACATTAACAAAGAAGATGGTGGCCAAGTATGGTGGCACATGCCTGTAATTCCAATTATATGAACAGCACAGGCAGGACAACTGAGGCAAATTAGCAATCTTATCTCTAAAACAAACCACGAGCCCTGAAAGAAAAAAAAGAGAATGAAATGAGGATGAAGTTTATCTGCAGTATGAAAATAGAAGAATGAAATGGGAGGAGGGAGGTAAGGGAGAACACTGGAGTAGGTGAGTTTGATGACACAGTATGCAACTATGGAAATGTTACAAACGAACCTTCTCCCTTGTCAACTAATGTAAAAAAAAAATGCTTTAGAAATACCTTCATTAAAAATACCCTGCAAAAATAAAACTAGTCAATTTACAAATGTAAATTTTACTAGTTAACTTTTACTATATGACAATGTGGCAGTCTGACTGCTAAGATGGCCTCCATTTCCCACTCCTGTCTGGATCTATGCCTTTCACACTGGCACTGCCATCATTAGACAGCCTGTTGTTGTTTTTTCCTTTCCTTTTCTTTTCTTTCTTTTCCTCCCTTCCTCTCTAACTTCATTTTTGTTTTTGAGACAAGGTCTTGCTGCATAGCTAAGATCTCAAACTTGACCTCTTCCTGCCCAGCCTCCACAGTGTTGGGCAGGATTGAGTGTATATAGATTTTCCTTCCACACTGCTTATATCTGGGCCGACTAGCGACTTGCTTTGGCTACAAGACTGTGGTAGTTGACAGTGTTCTAGCTCTAGTTCTGTTGTATGGTAGTTCCAGTACTAAGAACTGAGTAGCCACTGCTTAAAAGGCCGAATTTTGGAGTCTTTATTAGAGCACTTGTGGGCAGCAGGGGGACTCTAGTCTCAAAACCCTATTACACTGAATACAACCAACACACAGCTTGTATGACTAAAAACCACACAAGGTGTATGGACTTAATCTTAAAGTAGAAAGCAAATCAGATGTGAATACAATCAAACCTAACAAACCTAAAAAAAAATGTTAAATATAAGCCCCCAAATAAATCAAATGTGGACACAGTCAAGGGGAGCCAAGAACCAATCATCTAAGGAGAGTAAGACTTTTCTGGAACTTACTAACTCAAAACACATTTGTAAACTTTCATCCTTGCCCTTTTGCTCAGACCCAGTCTCCTTACTTCAGTTCCAAGGTCTCTACAGACTTCTATACTTCCGCTTTCCCAATGGAACTCTGCCTCTCCATGAGAAAATGGGAGGCAAGGCTTGAGAGATCACATAAAAGAGAGCCAAATGGTCCTAGCTGTGGCCACTCTACACCCCCAAACACAAAAGAGAACTTGCCAAGACAAGATGAGCGGGCCTGTCTTGTTAAGACTAGAAAAAGGGCCAATCAACATATAGATTACTCAGTAAAAATAAACATTGATCATCACCAGATGTCAAGTATTGTTTGGAATCTAATAAACACTAAAATATTGAGTGAATGAAGAAACCAAATCAGTCAATCCTCAATTTACTGGTGAAGAAAAAGCCACAAGTAAGCCACAAGCCATAGACCACAGAGCCAACATTCAATGACAGAAAGGCTAGATCCAAGCCTAGACATGGCACTGCCATGCAGGCTGTGGCATTGATAAACATCAACTTCCTTGTTTCTTTATGCTTTTAGTGGAGTTGTTTCTCCCCAGGGAAGTTCTGTGCTTCTCTTAACCAAAAATAAACAATACCTAAGTTTGAGAAAATATTGGAGGAAGTGGCGCTGTAGCTCAAGTGGTAGAGCACTCGCTTTGAGCTGAAGAGCTGAGGGACATCGCCCAAGCCCAGAGTTCAAGCCCCACGACCGACCAAAAAAAAAAAAAAAAGAAAATATTGGAATGTTCCCTGATCCAACCCACTAGTAAAAGCCAACACCCCACCCTACCCCACCCCACTGCCAAAAAAACCCAGCACCTATGTATAATGTCTCATTCTGTTCTTGTTGCTGTTTGTTTATGCTACTAGTCCTGGGGCTTGAACTCAGTCAGGACCTGGATGCTGTCTTGCAGATTTTTCACTCAAGGCTAGCACGCTACCATTTGAGCCACAGCTCCATTTCTGTCTTTTTTTGTAGTTAACTGGAGATAAGAGTCTCACAGACTTCCCTGCCAGGGGTGGTTTCAAACCAATATATTCAGATCTCAGCCTCTTGAGTAGGTAGGATTACAGGCATAAACCACCAGTGCCCGTCTTGTTGTTTTTCTAAAGAGGTTCTCAAAATATGCCCAGAGTGTCCTGGACTCTTAATCCTCCTGTCTGTGCCATTTGAGTGCTGGAATTAGAGGCATGTACCATCACACCTGGATTCATTTATAATTTACTTTTATCCAGTTTTAACAAACAAACTCCGACTAGCTTTAATGTAAAAAAGCCTTTCTTTACCAGACTTTTTTTCCCCTAGCATCGTCATCAAAAATTTGAAGGTTTCCAGTGTTACTGGATTTGGGAAGATAATCTTAAGATGTCTGGTTTCTCAGTCCTGAATTTTTGTCAGATAGTCACTGCATGTAAGGAAATTGAATTATACTAAGAGAAGTTTCCACTTATTGAATTGGTAAGAATAACAAACCCTAAAATGCAAGAAAGAAATCAGGAAAATAATCTCACTCATAATTACCTCAAAACATGAAGACATGTTTAACAACCTTAGTCATAAAGGAAATGCAAATCAAAACTACATTGAAACCAGGTGTGGTGGTTCAGTTTGTAATCCTAGCAACTTAGGAGGCAGATACTTGATGTCCCATCTCAACAGATAAAATGAGTGCAGTGGTACAAGCTTGTAATTGCAGCTATGCTAGAGGTTGGTCTAGAGAAAAAGCATGAGTAAAAAAAAAAACCAAAAAGGAATGGGCATATAGCTCAAGTAATAGAGCACTTGTATAGCAAGCACAAGGCTCTGAATTTAAAGCCCCATATTGCCACAAAACAAAAACAAACAAACAAAAAACCCCACTGAGATTCCATCTCATCCCAACCAGAATAGCTATCATCAAGGAATGCAATCATGTTATTTGCAAGAAAATTGGTGAAATTGGAGACTATCATATTAAACAGAATAACAACTAAGAAAGACACTTATGTTTTCTATCCTATGTAGAACCTAGGCCCACAAAAGAACATGAGCACAGACTGGGAACTACTTGGGAGATAACCCAGGAGGGGGAAGGGAGTGAGGGCGGTGGTAAATGATCAAAGTATATTGCAGACACATATGAAAATATCATGATGAAACTCATTTAAAAAACCTGAAAATTATAAAAGGTAAAAGAATATAGAAGGTGAATATGATTTACATATACTACATTTATGCTTTTTTTGTTGTTGTTGTTGGTCGCGGGGCTTGAACTCTGGGCTTGGGCTCTGTTCCTGCACTCTTCAGCTTAAGGCTAGCGCTCTACCACTTAAGCCACAGCGCAACTTCTGATTTTCTGGTAGTTAATTGGAGATAAGAGTCTCACAAACTTTCCTGCCAGGCTGGCTTTGAATCGTGATCCTCAGATCTCAGCCTGCTGAGTAGCTAGGATTACAGGCGTGAGCCACCGAGGCCTGGCACTACATTTATGTATGGAAATATTACAATAAAACATGTTACTTTGTATTACTATTCCCTAATAAAAAGTACCCAAAAAGCAGCTGGGCACCAGTGGTTCATATTTGTAATCCTAGCTAGTCAGGAAGTTGAGATCTGAAGGTTGTGGTTTAAAGCTAGCTCAAGCAGAAAAGTCTGTGAGACTCTTATCTCTAGTTAACCACCAAAAAGCAGAAAGTGGAGGTGTGGCTCAAGCAGTAAGCTGCTAACCTTGAGGGAAAAGAAAAAGCCAAGCAAGAGTGTAAGGCCCTTGCCCGGCGCTGGTAGTTCAAACCTGTAATCCTAGCTACTTAGGAGGCTGAGATCTGAGGATCACGATTCAAAGCCAGCCCGGGCAGGAAAGTCCGTGAGACTCTTATCTCCAATAAACCACCAGAAAACCAGACATGGCGTCATGGCTCAAATGGTAGAGTGCTCGCCTTGAGCTTAAGAGCTCAGGGACAGCAGCCAGGCCCAGAGTTCAAGCCCTATGACCAACTGCCCCCCCCCCCCCCAAAAAGAGTGTAAGGCCCTGAGTTCAAACCCAAAAATGCATTCTCTCTCTCTCTCTCTCTCCCTCTCTCTCTCTCTCTCTCTCTCTCTCTCACACACACACACACACACACACAGAGTACCCCCAAATGCTCAGGTGTTAGTAAGGGTGTGGGAAATTGGCACTGACACTTTCTGCTTGTTTAGTATAAATGGTGAGATGCTTTTTGGAGAATATAATAAGTATAAAGACCTGACAATATACACGTATATTCTATTTCTAAGAGCTTATATCAAGAAAATAATAAAGGGTTTGAAAAAGACTTCATAGGAATATTTATCCAAGTACTGTCACTCATAGTAAGATGTTGGAAATAACTGACATGTGCTGACATACCCAAAGAAAGGGATCAATTAAATGTCATACAACCGCCGGGTGCTGGTGACTCATACCTGTAATCCTAGCTTCTCAGAAGGCTGAGATCTGAGGATCACGGTTCAAAGCCAGCATAGGGAAAGGGGGAAAAAAAGTCCATGAGACTCTTATCTCCAACTAATTACCAGAAAACTGGGGTAGTGCCATGGCTCAAAGTGGTAAAGTGGTAGTCTTGAGCAAAAAGAGCTCAGGGACAGCATCCAGGCCCTAAATTCAAGCCCCATGACTAACCAAAAAAAATTTCTTTTTCATATAACCCCCAAGTAGACTATGTGATAGTTATGTATATTATGGAAGGATGTCTTATTACATTAAAATTATAAGTTGGCAATCTCATATTTGCAAAAAAAAAAAAAAAGCATTTCTACTGTAGAAGAAATTTTGGAAGTTTTCCTGGAGAGTACACTGTATATTTCTAATATTTTCATTTGATTGTCATTATTTTGTTTCTTATGGGGAACATGCATTGATGTCATAATTTGTAAGACCAAGCTCCTTTCTTTATTATTGAAAGAGAAGGGATATTGTGACAATCATTTGGGCTATGGAAATATTGTTGAGTAGTATTTCTCTTTTCTTTCTGTGACCATGTTATCCATCTTGCATTCTAGGCTTAGCTCACATGCTATGCAACCTGGCTAAATGAGAAGATTTAAAAATCCTCCCAGTTCAATTGCTGTGGCAACTTGAGAGTTGAAAGAAACCTTTTATATAATTTAACCTAGTCCTTTTTGCTTTACAAAATATAGAACCTGAGCAGGACTCCAAGATGGGGTCAATAGTACCACTGAAGGAAAAGAAACTAATGGATGTCAAACTAGTAGAGCTGCCAAACTGGATTTTGATGAGGGACTTCACCCCAAAAGGCATTGCTGGAGCATTTCGGAGAGGTTATGACCGGTACTTCAACAAGTACATCAATGTGAAGAAAGGGAGCATCCTGGGGTCAACATGGTGCTGGCTTGCTATGTACTTTTTCAACTACTGCCATTGCTACAGGGAGCTTAAACATGAACGGCATCGCAAGTACCACTGAAGAGCCTGAAGAGCCATGAGGCTACCTGTATTCTTGATGGATGCTGTCTGGCCTGGCTCCCATCTGTCAACTTAATCACAGCGGAGTCCTTTCACATTCTGAGACAATTATCGCTGAATAAAAGGTGACTGGTACTGCTGTCACTGTTTGGCACCCAAAAAAAAAAAAAAATAGAACCTGAGATGGTCCAATGTAATGCGTGACTTACTTAAGGTCAAAAGATTAGTTGGACAACTACTGTCCAATCTCCTAGATCCCAACTTCATTTATTTCTAAGAAACTGATCAATGATCCTGATTGCCACACTACCTTAGGTAGGGTATATGGCAGCTCTGTCAAAAGAGTAACCCTAAGTCAGTTATTGACATAGCACCACAGTGAACTTCCTAGTGAAGAAACAAACTGTTCTTAGCAGAGAACAGATATTTTGAAACAAACACTAGATTCTGTGATTAAGTCACTTACGTCCTGAGAAGCAAGGACCAAGAGAAATATATGCCTTCATGTAAAAAAAACTAGTATATTTATGGTAGATCACTTGATTTTAACAATTTAATAACTGCATGGCTTTTTATGTATTTATTTTCTTCCTTATATAAACAGCACTGTGAAATGATGTATCAACAGTTATCAAAATGTGGTCTATAAACCATGAGAGTAAAGGTTTTACTCTTTCAAAGAGTCTAGTCTTTAAGGTTAAAAATCTTTCATAGCACCAAGGCATCATGTATCATTTTTTTCCTTGCTGACATTTGTATTGATGATGAAAAGCAATGCTGGATAAACTGCTGGTCTTTTCTACAAGTCAAAGCAGTGGCACCAACTATGTCCATAGTTATATTCTTTATGACTCTACTCTTTTTTTTTTTTTTGGGTTTGGTCGTGGGGCCTGAACTCTGGGCCTGGGCATTGTCCCTCAGCTCTTCAGCTCAAGGCTAGCGCTCTACCACTTGAGCCACCTTCCCAGTCCCGACTCTACTCTTATATGAAAAAAAAATCCTTGATGTAATAGTAAAATCTCTCACCTTCTGCATATTTTTGTGGCCAAGAACAATAAAACCTCCCCTTTCCCTTTGCCTCACTGGGATTTGAGATCAAGGTTTCATGCTAGTTTGGGTAAGCCACACCTCCAGCCCTTTTTGCTCCAGTTATTTTGAGACAGGATAGATTGCCCCAAATATTGACAATTCCAAGGTATAGCTGGGATGATAGACACAAACTATCATGCCAGGGTTTTTCTGTTCAGAAGGGAGTCTAACTTTTTTCCTTGAGGTTGCCCTGGGACTATTGGTTGAGAGGAGGATCTTGTGAACTTTGGCTTCAAACCACAACCCTCCAAATTTCAGCTTCCAGGTATGTGCCATCAGGCATACACATATATGTATATATGTAGCCTAGTTACATAAAGCACTTCTGTTGTTTGCCAGAGCCCAATAACTGTCCAGGGGATTTCAATATCCAGATTAAAGCACTTCTATCACCAAATGGTGTTTCATAAACATCATTTATTTTGAGGTAAGATCTCACTATGTAGCCCAGGATATTCTTGATCTTGCTATATAGCCCGGGCTGGCTTCATATTACCACCCTGCCTCAGTCTCCAGTACCATATTGCCTGGTATTCCATTTTTACTTGATCAAACTATTGATAGATATATCCGTGTTATTCTGACTTAAGTATATGGCAGAAACTGTCAAAAATGTAATAAAGTGTGACTGTCATTTCCAGGAATACAGTTGACAGAATGTTGTTAGTGACAAAATTCTATCTTTCAAATGAAAATCAAAATTTTGGCAGTTTTCTAACAGTCAAAGACTTTTCTAATGGGACAGATAAAGACATTAAGAAATGTAATTGTTTGACATCACATAATACAACATGTCAGTTCCAGGAAGAACTATGTAACCCAGTGTGACATTAATTTTCAAATGATTTCCTTCATGTTATAAAGTCATGCATTGGTAGAAGACCAATTAAAAATGCAAGATGCTCCCAATGGATTTTAAGTGTGGGTTCAGATTTCACTTTGCAACTAAACTTTTAAAAACTACTATCTGTTAAACGGTGTGATACCAAACAACATCCATGATTACTTATAAAAGTTATTGAATAGTTCCAACTATATCTGAAAGTCGGGTAAAATGTTCTTCATTTTCTCAAGCCAAATCAAAATAATATACCAAATTAAATGTGGAAGCAGATGTCTGAATCCAGCTATCTTGTATTATCACACATTACTTTTGCAAAAATGCAAAATAACGGCACTCCTAAAATAACTATATCAAAACTAGAAAATAAAGTGTTGTGGCAACATGGAGAAGTTGGAATCCTTGTGCATTGATGATGGGAATGTAAAATGGCACAGTTTCCAGAGGAAATAGTATGGTGGCTCCTCAAAATACTGAACATAGAATTACCATGTAAGTCAGCAACTTCTCCTTGGCGCATGCAGCCCAAGGAACTGAAAGCAGGCCCAAAACACATATTTGCACAAATGTGATAGTAGCATTATTGTCAAGAACCAAAGGACAGATACAACCCAAGTGTCCATTGGGTAAACAAAATATTTCTGTACAGAACCCACTTAACTAAGAAATACTTCTCTTTTTTTATGCTGATTCTGGGCTTGAACTTAGGGCCTAGGTGCTGTCTCTGAGCTTTTTTTGCTACAGCTCTACCACTTGAGCCACAGCTCCGCTTCCAGTTTTTTGGTAGTTAATTAAAAGATAAGCGTTTCCTTGGCCTTCGTTCCCCTGCTGGCTTTGACCCATGATTCTCAGATCTCAGCCTCCTAAGTAGTTAGGATTACAGGTATGCGCCACTGGTGCCCAGTATCTAAGAAATACTTTATAAATATCTCCAGTTTTAAGTTCTTTTATGGTAAGTGTGGGCAGATACAATCCGCATAAATGTAAGCTCTTAGGTTCTCAGCAATTTTGAGAGGTACAGGGGGGTTCTGAGAGTAAAAAGTTTGAGAACAGCTGTCTTTCACAAAGATTCATTCTGTTCTCTCACAGAGTCCTTATGTGACTTCTTTCATTTGTTGGTATTGCTTCATTTGATAGCGATAGCTATTATACCAACTTGCAGCAGGGAGACCAAAACCTTAAAAAGACAGCCTAAAATATGGTTACGATCATCACATCAAGTCTTTATAATCACTGCTGTTCCCTGGACTCATGAGAACTACAAAGATTCAGAAACACAAAGCTCCTTTCAAAAGTGGCAATGTACAATAGAGAACTATATAAAAAAAAAACAACACATAAATGATGGTGTGTTCCAAAGTTGTGTTGTAGATATCAAGGGAATAAAGAAAAACCTCACACATTTGTTTTCTTCTGCTGAGCCTTCAGTTTGGAGATTTGGGCAAGAGGGGTGGCGGCGTCATTGTTTCCCCAAACCAGTGCCTCCGTGCCAAGAATTTCATTCTCTCACCATCTTGTTACTGGAGGGTTGCAGAGGGGTGTGGTTATGAGAGCAAGGAAGCAATCCTAGCAGCAGCAGCCCCGGCAGCCTGAAACCACGCACAAGCTACAGTAATTCTGGGCGAAGTCAGGAGGGGGAAAGAAAACCCAAACGGAAGTTAGAAAGCACAAGCGGAAATAAATCGCAAGACCCGAGCAGTTTCGTGCGCGGACGGGAACGGCCAGCATGCTGACAGTGTGCGCGCGGGTGCGAGGGGGACCGCTCGGGTCCGAGCGGCGGCTGCGGCATTTTCCAAGCCAGCTCTGCGGTGGCGGGTGTGGGAGAAGGTGGGAGGGTCTTCGTACCCCGCCCATCTTCCCGCATTCATTTCGGGTTGGGTCGGTGTCGGGTCTCCCAGACTGCGGCTGAGGCCCACCCGAACAAAGGGGAATGGGTGTCCTCGGGAGGCACGGGGAAGGGAGGCCCCAGGTGGCCGCGCCAGGTGTTCCGGAGGGGCCGACGGAGCTGGCTGCGGGGAGGGGACGGTGTGAGGAGCACGGCCGGGGCGCGGAGAGGCCGCGCGCGGCCGCCCGGCGTGGCCCAAGCCGCCAGAAGACCCCGCTGAGCTCACGGTCAAGGTTAACGCGCGCACCGGAGGTACCTGTGGAGGCCTCGCACAGCTGAAAGGCACCTGGCGATCATGGGCACACCGAGAGGCTGGCAGCGGCGGACGCGAGATCCTCCGGTCTAGGGGGTGCAGGAAGAAGGCGGTGCAATCCGGTCTCCCGGGTGCCCACAGTAGGCCTCACGAAGGAGGCCACAGCGTTGGAACCGGCGGCGGCCAGCCCTGCCAGCGCCCTCCCACGTGCGGCAGCCCCACGCCGCCCCCGCCCACAGCCACGCCCCTGGCCCGTCTGATCACGCCCATAGCCCCGCCCCTGGCCGTCCTGCCACGCCCTGGGGGCGGAGCCGGCGAGACCTTAGCGTCTGGGAATCTTGCGCGCAGCCTGGTGGGCTGAGGGGGCGGTGGCGGCGGCGGCGGCGGCGGCGGCGGCGGCGGCGGCGGAGGCGTGGGAGCTGGAGAAGTTTGGGAGGTCGCAGGCAGTGCTGGGATCCCCAGCCAGGCTAAAGCCTTGAGGACGAGGGGGCAAGCGGCCCCCTCACGGACGCTCCCCGGCCCTCGGCCGTCGTCTGGCATCCTCTCGCTTGGTAAGGGGCTTCTGTCTAGAAACGGTGCGTCTCCCGCAGCCCCGGACACCGGCCCGCACCACACACCGGCTGCACACCCCTTCTGGGTTGAGGCTAGGCCCGGGTGCGCGAAGGAGGGGGGGAGGCCTGGAGTGGGAGGTGGGTATGAGGAGGAAAAGCCTAGAAGAGGTTGCACAGCTCATTGCTCCTCTGCACCCCATCATCCACCCCCGGGTCTCTCGTCACCTTCTGCCCTGAGGCCTTCTTTAGGATTTCTAACTAGCCTGTGGCCTAGAGGCTGGGCTGGCCTTTAAACAACTAATAAACATCCTAGCGGCGGGTACCACACCCTGGCTTTGAATTAGGGAACCTGGGGAGCAGATGGATGATGCGATTTAGTGGAAATAAGCCATTAATGCCGGCTGGCCCTGCGCCTCCGTTTGGAAGCGATAGTATTCCGTGTGAATGAACCTGACTTCTAGCTTGTGCACGAGAGAGAGCCAGATCAGCTACTGCAGAGCCCTGGTCGGTTTGTAGTGTCCGTGGGCATAGGCAATGGTTCCCTGACGTGTCTGTTGATTAACTAGATATGCCATTTATCAATAAGAACGTTCCATGATTGAACAACCTTTCTTGGGTCTATTTCCTTATCAAATAACTCAGCCTACAAAAGTAGGTGGAGTATAAATTTTTAATACATTTTAAAAAAATCTCTTGAAATAGAGGCTCACCTTCTGAGTCAGCAGGATGAAACCTTCCTCAACTCAGTACTAAGGCCTTTGGGTGTGAATTTCTGTGTCTTTATGTGCAGTCTTAACCCTTTTATGTATATTTATCATATATTAAGGTTTAATGAGAATCTAAGCTTATGTTATACATGTTTTGAAAAAAAATTACTGATGCAGCTGGGCGCCAGTGGCTCTCACCTGTAATCCTAGCTACTTAGGAGGCTGAGATCTGAGGATAACAGTTCAAAGCCAGCCCGGGCAGGAAAGTCCATGAGACTCTTTATCTCTAATAAACCACCAGAAAACCAGAAGTGGTGCTGTGGCTCAAGTGGTAGACCGTTTACCTTGAACTGAAAAGCTCAGGGGCAGTGCCCAGGCCCAAAGTTCAAGACTTACAACCAAAATAAAATAAAAATTACTGCTGCAAGATAGTCTAATACTATTGAGTTTAAATAAAAATATGTAATAAATTTCTGTAATATTAACTCTCCAGATCCCAAAGATTAAGGTAATGAAAGTTTTTTTTCTGATTTTGATTTTGATGCTTTTTTTGGTACTTCGAGGGGCTTGAACTCAGGGTGAGGACACTGTCCCTAAGCTCTTTCACTCAAGGCTAGCACTCCACTACTTTGAGCCACTGTGCCACCTCTGGTTTTCTGGTGGTTAATTGGAGATAAGAGTTTCATGGACTTTCCTGCCTTGGATTTGAAAGCTGATCCTCAAATCTCAGCCTCCTGAGTAGCTTGGGTTGTTTTTTGTTTTGTTTTTTTGCTAGTCCTAAGACTTGAACTCAGGTCTGGGAGCTGTCCCTGAGCCTCTTTGTGCTCAAAGCTAGTTTCTACCACTTGGACTACAGTGCCACTTCTGGATTTTTCTGGGTAGTTAATTGGAGATAAGAGTCTCATGGACTTTCCGCCCAGGCTGGCTTCCAGCGGCGATCTGTAGATCTCAGCCTCCTGAGAAGTTAGGATTACCAGGCTATTTCTTTTAACTTTTAATGTAATATATAGCCCTTACCTTTATAATTTCTATCTTTCTTGAGTGATTCCTAGAAATATCTGGGCCAAATTTGTTCATTTTTCTTATCAAGGAAGTTTAAGCTTCTAAAATGTCATCTATCAAGCACCTTGTTTATGCAGTGATTCGGTTCTTGCGGGAACAAAGTCAGATGGATACATATACTTCTGATGAACAAGAAAGTTTGGAAGGTAGGCACCTGGTTTTTTTGTGTTCGTTTGTGTTACAAAGAAAGACCAAAATAGGTACAAGCCTGAGCTTGTACTCCATTATAATAAAATCTTAATATTTGTTGATATCTCAAGCAGAGAAGCAAAACTATACCTCTTATTTCTGTTTTTTGAAGCATGCTTTGTTTTAAGTAACAACAGAATAGGACTACTCATTAACAATTGACAATTACCATATCAGCAATATGGGGAATGTCTTTTTTTTAATGACAGCAACTAGGTAAGTATTATTCCCACTTAGCAAATGAGGAAATGAAACCAGAGGAGGTACACAACACAACAGCTAATATGTGACAAGCTTGAGGTTTAAGTCCTGGTTCCTGCTCTGAAGATATTTTTTTTCTCTTTTTTCTGTAATAACAAAGTATCCAGTTCAGAAATAATACATGAAAGTACCTTAGTCATTGTAATAGCACTATGTAAAAATCTAAATAAATAAACCACTAGTGTGCTCTGACATGTACCTGTTTTGAGACTTGAAAAGATTCCATCCGTGTTTTATATAAATTTTAAATATTGGATTTGGTGATCTCTAAAGTTGAGCAAGACTTGGATCATAGCATCATGTGTTTACTTGACACCATCTTTATGCTTCATGTTTATGCATTGTAAAATTTAAATACAGCATGACCATAATAAGATATAATTCTGCAGATGAGCTTGTGGTGGTTCAATGAACCTAACTTCTTTGTGGTCTAAAGACTTAATTATTGCAATAAGAATACATTTGGGAGAATTTAGCAAATAACAGTGTAGCCTGAATTCCCCATCTTGAAACAGCTTCTCCTATAAAAGGGAACACATACTTCCCTTGTAAATCTGCTTGAAGGAGGGGAGAATGAAAATTGGGTATTTGCTTTAAATCTGCTTGCAGTCTGGTAGGATGATGTCTTTCTATGTGACAGTGAGAGGAGCAGGTGACGCACAGTTGGAAAACATTGCAATCAGTCCCTTTAATATTAATGTCTTTTTGTTCTTCACTGTGAGAATGTGTGAAGATAAAGGTGACTGGTTATCTAAGGAAATTGTTGGTGATAGTTGCTCTGTAGCAAACAGATACATACAATCATTTAATAAAAAGATGTTTCTTTTCTAACCGAAGGCAGTGTATTTTTAAGGGCCAGAAAAAGAGTTGAGAGTATTTTTAAAAACCAAGATGTTATGTCCTATTTTTAGCATGGTATTCAGCCAAAAGTATGTGCCTTCAGCTGTTTGTTATATTTGGCAGTCAGATATTGTGCCAATTGTTTGTGACTGACCCCTATTTTTGACTCTCTAAGTCTAATTTAATTGAACATGAAACCATGTGGAGGTGTCTGCCCACCTTCTAGACATTTTAAAAAGTCCTAGAAAAGAAGCATCTGTCCTAACACTGGCTTTGCACTATTATAAAGTTTGTGTGTCATCAGCTTTGAGTCTTGTTATTATTCTGTGTTATCCATATGGGGACATGGTGATGTACATCTATAATCCCAGCTATGTGGGAAGTAGAGATAGTAGGATTTTGGTTTGAGGCCCACTGTGCCAAAGTTAGCTAGAGACCCTATCTGAAAAACAGACAAAAAAGTAAAAAGTCTAGGGGTGTGACTAGTGTTAGTGTACTTGTTTAGCAAGCTTGGAGCTCTGAGGCCTTGAGTTCAGTCCCCAGTATTGCCAGAGAGGTGGGGAAAGAAAAAGAAAAAAAACATCATGGGTTCCTTTTAGTTGACAACTATGATATCTGCTTCACTTCTGGCTTTTGAAGTTCTTATGCCACTTTCTTAATCATTACTCCTGGTCTTAACTCTGATAGTTCCTCTAGTTCCCTTGGTTCTCAGTTCTTGACTTTTTCTCCTTCAGTGATCTTATACCCTAGGTCATTGGTTCTAATCTTTGGGTGATTTTGCAAAGTCTGGAGGCATTTGTGGTTGGAACACTGTTGGGGGAGCTGGTATTGCTGGCATGTAGTGAGTAAAAATCATGAAGTATGCATAGACCCTGAAAAAAAGAATTATCTGATCTAAAATGTCAGTGTGCTTGGGCACCAGTGGCTCATGCCTGTAATCCTAGCTACTCAGGAGGCTGAGATCTGAGGATCTCGGTTCAAAGCCAGCCAGGGCAGGAAAGTCTGTGAGACTCTTAGCTCCAATAAATCACTCAAAAACTGGAAGTGGCGCTGTGACTCAAGTGGTAGAGCCCTTGCCTTGAGCTGAAGAGCAGGGACAGCGCCCAAGCCCAGAGTTCAAGCCCCATGACTGACAAAAAAAAAAAAAAGAAAGGAAGAAACCCTTCCCTATACCTTATCATTACCAAAATTGCATTTCTCCCATAATCTCTAGCTTAAACATTTCACTTCCTCACTATTACTGTCTATCATTCTAGACTACTCCCTTCTAGAATCCCAAAGAATCCTTCCTATCTGTTGATATCTTACTATTCCCACTCTGATTCTTACCCATCTTAAATTACATGTGGACCATCTTAATCATTTTCTTGTATTTCCTTGCCTTTCTTTCAGAATTCACCCTGGCTTAAATCTAACTCCATGCCTACATCCAAGTGGCTGAATATTGATGGAACAGAATATATAACTTTGTTAACTGTTGGTATTTGGTATTTGAATTCTTGGCTGTGAAACTCCAGCAGACTTTTTTTTTTTTTTGTCGGTCGTGGGGCTTGAACTCTGGGCCTGGCCACTGTCCCTCAGCTCTTCAGCTCAAGGCTGGCACTCCACCACTTGAGCCATAGTGTCACTTTCGGTTTTCTGGCGGTTTATTGTAGATAAGAGTCTCTCGGACTTTCCTGCGTGGGCTGGTTTGAACTGCAATCCTCAGAGCTCAGCCTCCTGAGGAGCTAAGGATTACAGGCCTGAGCCACCAGCACCTGGCTTTTTTTTTTTTTTTTGGTAGTCATGGGGCTTGACATAAGGGCCTGGGCTCAAGGCTAGCATTCTCCCACTTTGATCCACAGCTCTGTTTCCAGGGGTTTTTTTGGTGGTTAATTGGAGATAAGAGTCTCAGGGACTTTCCTGCCCCACTGGCTTTGAATCCCGATCCTCATGTCTCAATCTGCTAAGTAGCAGGGTTTACAGGCATTGAGCCACCAGCGCCCACCTCTAGCAGACGCTTAATGTTGCCAGGCAATCATACTATGTGTTCTATACCTTCATATTTTCATTACCCTCGGTGATCAGTTGTATAAGTTCACATGGCTTTTTAGGACATTCCCCCTATACACACGTATCCACACAGAAAGACAGAAAGGAAGGAAGGAAGGAAGGAAAGAAGGAAGGAAGGAAGGAAATAAGAAGAATGAGGAACTTTGGCCTTCTGACAGCAATAAAGAGATTTGTTCTAGTGACAGTAGTATTTCTTTTATGACACGGAATTTTCTCAAGTTCACAATGATTACATAATGTGTTTTGTAGAAGACACATAAAATGTGCAGGAATCTGTTCTATACCATCTGGAAGCACATTGGGCATGTTGGCAACATTCTTGGTTTCTTTCAGACTAGAGCACTATCCGGATGGGAATCCTTCTGAGAAGACTGGGTCTGCATTCTTCTTGTCCCTACTCTCCATCATGCTCCTCACTTGTCCGTCTCATTTAAGCAGGAACCTGCCTGGTTTTTCTGCTTCTATTGTTCCACATAGTCCCCTTTTTTATTTATTTTTATTTTTTTGGTGGTTTGGGATCCTTTTTTTTTTTTAATTGTGAAAATACCATAGAGAGGGGTTACAATTACGTGGGCAAGGTAATGAGTGCATTTCTTACCAAGCATTGTTGCCTCCTTTGTTTCCTCTTCCCATCCTTTCCCATCCCTTCCCATCTCCCCCCACTCTCCTCCCCCCCCACCCCCTGCAAAGTTGTAAAGTTCATTTTCTACATAACATCTTGTACATCTCATTATTGCAAAGGGTCCACCTATATCCCTATTTAAACAATTTGTTTTTTTCCCTTCCCCTCCACAAATTATACCAGCTTCCCTTTTTAATCCATCCCCAGTACTCCTAGAAGACTTCTAGTTCTAAACACAAACATGACTCCTTCACTTAGTCTAAATATTTTATCTTTTTTTTTTTTTTGGTAAGGTATTGGAGTTTGAATTCAGGGTTTTAACTGCTTAGCCAAACTTTCAATCCTTTTTCCTTTAGCTTGTTTTTCAGATAGGATGTCATTCTAACTTTAAACAGATTGTTCTCAAATTGTCCTCCCATCTCTGCCTTCCATGTAGTTGGGACTATAGGTGTTTGCTACCATGCTTGGCTCCCCCTTCCCTGCATTATTAGATTTGAACTTACAGCCTTATACTTGTTAAGTGCTCTACCACATGAACCACACCTGCAGTCTTTTTTTTTTTCAGTAATTTTTCAGATAGGATATCTATCCTCCCGCTCACTCCTCCTATATAGTTCAGATTGTAGGCATATGCCAACATGCCTGATTCTAGCTTGTTCTTTGAGATAAGATCTTTGTTTTCTTTTTTCCTAAGTTTTTTTTCAGGTGGGGGGAACAGGATGGTAGGGATGGTCTTGAACTGCAGTCTCCCAACTAGTTGGGATTATAGGCATGAACTACCCCAAAGTCCAAATCATTCTCAAATCCAGATAAGCTGCCTATGTCAGATGACAAACTTCCTTTCTAACATAGTTTCCTTTGTATCCAGTCTTACTCTTACACTCCTCCCTAACAACCACTTACCTTTTCCACTATCATGTGGACAGTGATTTTTTTACTGTGAGGTTGATTGCTGCTCTCTACCACTTTAGAAGAGCATAGTACACACAGGCACTTGAAAAATTTGCATGAATGAATGAATTTTTAAATACTAACCTACCTTTATGTAAGTGAGTGTGCTGATTAATATTTAGTGCTTCCTTTGTGCTAGATACTTTGTTTCTGTAATTTTTTATTTTTTAATCAAGAGTTCTATTTAAAATATATATACTATTTTGTTTGTTCAAGGGATTAAGACATTGTTGATTAGTTAAATAGATGTTCAGGAGTAACTTGTTAATGACCTGATTTTCTTCCTAGTAGCCTATAACAAGAATTTTTGGATATATTAAAAAATCATATTCTGTATAATATTTACCTTTTTGGTGAATAAGAAACCATTGTCTTTCCATCAATATTTTGTTTATAAACAAAATTTCTGTGTAGCTGGGCCAGTTAGATTTCCTGTTGTTCTGTGTTCATAAGTACTGACAGATTACAGTCCTGTTAGAGAAAAAAAAATTAGTTACTAATTTTTTTCACAAAAATATTTGTTTCAAGTTGCAATTCAGTGCTTGGAGACAGTTTTTAAAATCAGCCCAGAAGATACACACCTGGCAGTTTCACAGCCTTTGACAGAATTGTTCACCAATTCCATCCATAAGGTATGTTATTATTGTGATGTAAGAATGATGACAATTTAGTTGAGGGACTTAAGTCTATAAGTAAATAACTTCTTTCTGGATATAAGATAGTTTATATGATTTAATTGTGGTCAAAAGTGTAGCTTATCCCTTATATACTTTAGATTTTATATTAGTAACATTTCTCTCTCTCACCTTTTATATTCAATGATACATCTTTGTCAACATTTTAAGTCCTTTATAAGTGTGAACATTTTCAGATTAATGACATCTAATTGACATACTTCTAAAACACAAACTACCTTTAACAACAAAAAGCTTAAAGTCTAGAAAGTAATCTTGCCGAAACAAGTTCATCTGGAGTTGAATCATTTGTGAAGTGGATTTCATCAATTTAGTTATTGAAGGGATTCAGGAAAACACAAGTGTTCAGGGTCAGTATGAAAACCCGACTTTTCTTATCCCTTCTCCCAAGGACTGTTTTCATAGTTTTGATTTCTGTCCGTTTCAAGAAATGTAGACTATGATGTAATTTGAGGGTTGAAGCTGTAGCTCAGTGGGGGAGTGCTTGCCTCCTCTGTGCAGGGGCTTGTGGCCTCTGTAGGAAACCTTGCTTCAATAGCTGAAGCAGACCTTTACTTGCAGGTTTCTGAGGCTGAGACAGCACTTGAACTTGCTTGCTCTTTAGCTACTATCACCATTGACTTTGTACTGATGAGATCTGAATTTACTTTCATTTTTTCCTTTCATGAAGTTATAATTGACTTTTATACTCTTAAGTAAAACTCTTTTTTTCCCCTTTTACTGTATCTCTCTGATTCATTTATTTGTAAGAAATTTGTTGCATGCAATTTTTAAAATATAGTTGCTCCCTAGGACAGCTACAGCAATGTTATTTATGGTGTCATCGTCCTTCTGCAGTCCTCCCATGCAGCTGTGGCTTTACTTAGCAGACTGTGGCAGCAGCAGTTTAGGACTTGTCTGAAACAGCCTCCACATTATATAACTAATAAGAAATACTTGTCTCTTTAGTGTACTTGTGTGGCATTTTGGTCACTTTTATAATACTGATTTTCTATTGCTATCCATAACTCTTCTCATTGGCTGCCTGAGACCATCTGCCTGTACTGATAATTTTGTATGGCTTTGAATGATATTATAATTATCTAAATGGCTTGGCAGAAAAAGAGCTCCCCTGAAGTTGCCTAGATTTTTAAAAATCTATAATAGAAGGAACCCTAAGAGCAAGTACTATAGGACAGTAATATGTCTTTGAACTACTGTATATGTAGTTAACCTCTTGAAGTTTTCCATTTCATTTCTACTCTCTTTATTCCAATATTTTCTACTGGGATAAAGTGATTAATACAGATTTTTTTTAAAAGACAAAGATAAAACTTGTCAGTGATTTTACACTTTTGAATTCTTGTGCTATATTTGTTAGATCTATCCATTTTCTTGAAACTTTAGTGAAGACAAAGGCAATGGTAGATATATTTTAAGTAATGCATAGCTGCAATAGCTATAACTTACACTAGTTTCAAAATTGTAAGCTGGGCACTGGTGGCTCATGCCTGTAATCCTAGCTACTCAGGAGGCTGAGATCTGAGGATTGCAGTTCAAACCAGCTTAGGCAAGGAAAGTCTGTGAAGCTCTCATCGCTGATGAACCATCAGCAAACCAGAAGTGGCACTGTGGCTCAAGTGGTAAAGTGATAGCCTTGAGCAAAAAGAGCTCAGGGACAGCACCCAAGCCCACAGTTCAAGCCCCACAACCAAAACAAAAGAAAAATTTTAGACTTATTTTGAACTTTAGGGTCAAGTTTAAAAGTAATGCAATTTCAAAAAGAGGTTTTCAAAAATGAAAAAAATACATTGTGTTTTTAGTTCCACTCAAAAGTATTTCTGAATTTTCCACTCTTAATTTTCCTTTGTTTTGAACCTTATTAATGCAAAAATAGTTTGAGGATGATAGTAAATGCCAAACAAAAATTTTATAAAGGCTTCTATTTTAGAACAAAATTAGTATATATTCATTGTTTTAAATATTCTGTAGCCATGTACCTGTGACTCATGACTCGTGTGTGTAAGCCTAGCTAATCAAGGGGCTTGAGATCTGAGGAATGCAGTTCAAAGCTTAGGCTGGAAAGTTCATGAGCCACTTATCTCCAGTCACTCACCAGAAAAATAAATAAATGAATAAAAAGAAAGAAAAAGAAGAAGCTGGAAGTGGAGGTGTGGCTTAACTGGTAAAATGCTAGCCTTGAGCACAAAAAAGCACCAGGTTCTGAATTCAAGTCTCAGAAATATGTTTACATGTTTTTGTGTTTTTTATTTTATCACATTGCTACAGATTGAATGTACAGCCTTGCACATGTTAGGCTAGTACTCTACTACTGAGCTACATTCCCAGCTCCTCCCAATACTAGATTAGATATTATTGTTAACCTTTTGGTATTAGAGTTGTTTTTTCATTGCTAATACTAAGGTTTGAAATCAAAATCTTTTGTTTGCTCTGCTAGTATTCTGCCACTTGAATCACGCCTCCTGTCCAGCTTTTACTGGTTATTTTGACGATTGGAATCTTACAGACTTTTCTGCCTGGGCTGACTTGGAACCTCAATCTTCAGGATCTTAGAGTAGCTAAGATTATAAGTGTGAGCCAACTGTGCCTTGCTTCTAGTCTTTGTGTGTGTATGTATGTGTGCCTGTACATATTTAAATAATGATCATTACTATAAATTTGTTTATTGGTAAACTGATTTTTGACTTTTTGTATCTTTTAGATAAGATAGTAATAAAGATTTTTCTTCAAAAGTTTCCCTAGTAGAAACATTCCATTTTTTTTCTTAAAGTAGAACTGCTGGGGTTGGGAAAAGCAAATTAAAAAATCGATTCACAGTACTTAGAAAAACTCAACAGGATCATATTTCCAATAAAAGTATGTAAGAAGACTTCTCCTCACTTCTTATTAACACTAGTATTTAGGTGTTAGATTTATATAAAGTGGAAATACAGGTAAGTTACCAAAATGTGTCAAATTATTATTTCTTCATTTATAGTATTCTAGGATGACTTTGTAGTCAAACAGAAGTACATTGACTCCTATTTGCTTTCAGAATGACATTTTGCCCCTCTCCATCTCAGTTCCTGAAGATGTGGGGAAAGCTGATCAATTAAAAGACGAAGGTAAGTATTTTATAGAGAAATGATTTATTTAGTAAAATCTTCTTGACAGGTTGCTTTATGTGACTGGCCTGTCACAAGTTCACATGATGTTCATGAAGGAGAAATGAATGTGATGGCAAAAAAAAACGTGGACAAGCAGAATGACTTCTCATCAAGAGAACCTGGTCTCTCATAAAACTTTCAGAACAGATCACTTAGGAGGCTGTTTACTACATTGTCTGCTTGTACTCTAGAATTCCATATTTTTCTTTATGCTAATCAAAGGGGAAATTAACTTTCAGTATTTTAACTTTCATGATTCTGTGTTGTTCTTTGAAGTTTGTTAATGTATGTATATAATACCTTTACTAGTAGCTGACTATTGAAACATTCTTGCTCTTTTATAAGTAAGTCAAAAGTAAGGTGTTTTTTTTTTTGTCGGTCATGGAGCCTGAACTCTGGGCCTGGGCTCTGTCCCTCAGCTCTTCAGCTCAAGGCTAGCACTCTACCATTAGAGCCACAGTGCCACTTCTGGCTTTTTCTAATTATGTGGTGCTGAGGAATCGAACCCAGGGCCTCATGCATGCAAGGCAAGCATTCTACCACTGAGCCACCTTCCCAGCCCAATATTAAGGATTTGTATTTAGTTTTTCTAGTCTTTTCAAGGGGTAGAGGAGTGCCAGGTTAGACCTACAAAATTTGCATTATGATAGTATAAGGCACAGACCTTGTCCCTCGAAGTAAATGAAAGCCACCAACTTCCTTGTTATTAAGAAATATGCTATGTACAGAAGCTATATGTGGACCATTTTTTGGTTTCCTTTGTTTTCTTTTTTTTTTTTTTTTTTTTTTTTATTTTATTTTTTTATTGTAAAGCTACTATACAGAGGGTTACAGTTACATGAGTGAGGTTATGAGTACACTTCCTCTTGAACATTGTTACCCCCTCCATTGTTTTCCCCCTACCATCCCCTCCCTCCCTCCCTTCCCCGAGGTTCTTTTTTTTTTTTTTTTTTGATTGTGATTAAATGATTACATAATTTCAAAGTCACAAGTTCATTCTAACTTCCCTGGAGCAAATTGTCTACCACAGTCTGTAATATATAACAGTGTTCACATGTTATATACCATATTTGTGATCAGCAGCATGAGGATATTTAGTAGTGGTTCAACCAGATGAGCGGGAGTTCTTTGTTTCTTAAGTCCTGTTAGTTTTGTCGTATCACTAACCTTTTGGATTTAGCATCCACTTATGAGGGAGACCATGTACCGTTTGTCTCTTCGTTCTTGGCTTACCTCGCTCAACATGATTCCTTCTAGCTCCATCCATTTCCCTGCAAATGCCATTATTTTGTCATTTCTAATGGCTGCATAATATTCCATTGTGTATAGATACCACATTTTTTGGATCCATTCATCTGTGGTGGGGCACCTAGGTTGTTTCCATATCCTAGCTATTGCGAACAGTGCTGCAATAAACATGGAGGTGCACGTGTCCTTGTATATTGGTTCCTGTTGTTCAGGGTAGATGCCTAGAAGTGGTATGACTGGGTCGTAAGGGAGGTCAATCTTTAGCTTTCTAAGGACCCTCCAGACTGCTTTCCAAAGTGGTTGTATAAGTGTACATTCCCACCAGCAGTGTAATAGGGTTCCTCTTTCTCCACATCCCCTCCAGCATTTGTCGTTGGCTGATTTGTGGATGTGGGACATTCTGACTGGGGTAAGGTGGTATCTCAGGGTTGTCTTTATTTGCATTTCCTTCACCACCAGGGATGATGAACATTTCCTCATGTGTTTCTTTGCCATTTTTATTTCTTCATTTGAGAAGTCCCTCTTTAGTTCCCTTGCCCATTTAGTAATTGGTTTGTTAGGTTTGGGAGGGATTAGTTTCTTGAGTTCCCTGTATATACAGGATGTTAACCCCTTGTCTGATATATTGCTGGTAAATATTTTTTCCCAATTAGTTGGTTGTCTTTCTAGCTTAGTTGCGATAGATTTAGCTGTGCAGAAGCTTTTTATTTTAAGGTAGTCCCATTTGTCGAGTCTCTCTCCAACTTGTTGTGACCCTGGGACTCTGTTCAGGAAGTTCCTTCCTGTGCCTATTAGTTCAAGTGTCTCTCCTACTCTGTCCTGCAGTAGTTTCAGAGATTCAGGTTTAATGTTAAGGTCTTTAATCCATTTTGAGTTGATGTTGGTGCATGGTGATAGGCTGGGGTCCACTTTTAGTTTTCTGCATGTGGCTGCCCAGTTTTCCCAGCACCAGCGGTTGAAGAGGCTGTGTTTCTTCCATTGTATGTCTTTGGCTCCTTTGTCGAATATCAGCTGGCTGTAGGCCTGTGGATTTATATCTGGATCTTCTATTCTGTTCCATTGGTCTTCGGGTCTGTTTTTGTGCCAGTACCATGCTGTCTTTGTGATTATAGCTCTGTAGTAGAGTTTGAAGTTCGGCATGGATAGCCCTCCCATATTGTCTTTATCCCCTAGAATTGTTTTGGCTATTCTAGGTCTTTTGTTGTTCCATATAAATTTTTGGACTGTTTTCTGTATTTCAGTGATGTACGTCATTGGGATTTTAATAGGAATTGCATTGAATTTGTATATTAATTTTGGAAGTATCACCATCTTTACTATATTAAGTCGGCCTATCCAGGAGCATGGGAGGTCTTTCCATTTCCTAGTGTCTTCTGCAATTTCTTTCTTTAACTTTTTATAGTTCTCATTAAATAGTTCTTTTACATCTTTGGTTAGGTTAATTCCTAAATATTTTATTTTTTGGGAGGTTATTGTGAATGGGGTTGCTCCCTTTATTTCCCTCTCTTCCTGTGCGTTATCAGTGTATAGGAAGGCAACTGATTTTTGTGGGTTTATTTTGTATCCTGCTATTTTGCCGAAGTGACTTATGATTTCTAAAAGTTTGGGGATGGAGTTTTTGGGATCGTGGAGGTATAGTATCATGTCGTCTGCAAAAAGGGATAGTTTCACTTCTTCTTTCCCTATGCGGATCCCTTTAATGTCTTTTTCTTGCCTTATTGCCCTGGCTAAGGGTTCTAGGACTATGTTGAAGAGGAGTGGAGACAGTGGACATCCTTGCCTTGTTCCTGTTTTTAGGAGGATTGGTTGTAGCTTTTCCCCATTAAGTATAATATTGGCTATTGGTCTGTCATAAATGGCTTTTATTGTTTTTAGAAATGTTCCTTCTATTCCTATTTTCTCCAGAGCTTTTAGCATGAATGAATGTTGAATTTTATCAAAGGCCTTTTCTGCATCTGTGGCGATAATCATGTGATTCTTGACCTTGGCTCTGTTGATATGCTGGATTACATTTATTGACTTACGTATGTTAAACCATCCCTGTGTCTCTGGGATGAAGCCTACCTGATCATAGTGTATTATTTTTTTTATGTGTTTCTGGATTCTGTTAGCTAGAATCTTGTTAAGGATCTTTGCATCTGTGTTCATCAAGGAGATTGGCCTGTAATTCTCCTTTTTGGTTGGGTCTTTGCCTGGTTTGGGGATGAGTGTGATATTGGCTTCGTAGAATGAGTTTGGGATAGCTCCCTCCTTCTCTGTTTCTCTGAAGAGCTTGAGGAGTATGGGTATTAGTTCTTCTTTAAAGGTCTTATAGAATTCTGCTGTGAATCCATCTGGTCCTGGGCTTTTTTTTGTTGGAAGACTTTTGATAGCTTCCTGTATCTCATTATAGGATATTGGCTTATTTAATTGGTTAACTTCTTCTTTGCTCAGTTTGGGTAACTTGTATTTCTCTAAAAATGCATCCATTTCCGCCAGATTTTCTTCCTTTAGAGAGTATAGCTTTTGAAAGTAGTCTGTTAGAATTGTTTGGATATCTTGGGTACGTGTTGTGATGTTTCCCGTGGCATCCCTAATCCTATTAATATGGGTTTCCTCTCTTCTTTTTTTAATTAATCTTGCCAACGGGCCATCAATTTTGTTTATTTTTTCAAAGAACCAGCTTTTTGTTTGGTTTATTTTGGTTATGGTTTTCTGATTTTCTAATTGGTTAATCTCTGCTCTCAATTTGGTTATCTGGCTTCGTCTAGTAGCTTTAGGTCCCATTTTTTCTTGTTTTTCTAGCTGTTTTAGTTGCAACATGAGATTATTTACTTGGTCTGTCTCCATTCTCTTGATGTGGGCACTGAGGGCAATAAATTTGCCCCTCAGGACTGCTTTTGCTGTGTCCCACAAGTTTCTTTGTGAGGTGTTTTCATTTTCATTGAGTTCTAGGAAATGCTTTATTTCTTCTCTGATCTCTTCTGTTACCCAGGCCTTGTTAAGGAGTGTGCTGTT
Source organism: Dipodomys spectabilis (assembly GCF_019054845.1). Taxonomy (NCBI): domain Eukaryota; kingdom Metazoa; phylum Chordata; class Mammalia; order Rodentia; family Heteromyidae; genus Dipodomys; species Dipodomys spectabilis. The sequence continues at coordinate 24,265,940 of NW_024870817.1, read as the reverse complement.
CAATTTCCATGTATTAGAGAAATTTCTGCGGTATGCTTTGTTATTGAGAGCTAGCTTGATTCCACTGTGGTCAGATAGGATACAGGGGATTATGTCGATCCCTTTGTATTTGCTTAAGTTCCTTGAATGAACTATGATATGGTCTATTTTGGAGAAAGTTCCATGAGCTGCTGAGAAGAATGTGTACTGTGTTGTTTTAGGGTGAAATACTCGGTAGATGTCAGTTAATTCCGCTTGAAGTATGGCCTCACTTAATTCGGTAGCTTCTTTGCCAATCCTCTGGTTGGTAGACCTGTCCTTTGGTGAGAGTGGCGTGTTAAAGTCTCCTAGTATTATCGTATTGGGATCTATTTTATTCTGTAAGTTTGAGAGCATTTGTTTAACATATCTGGGTGCACCGATATTTGGGGCATATAAGTTGATGATGGTTATATCCTCCTCTTGGATTGTTCCCTTTATTAATATGTAATGTCCGTCCTTGTCTTTCTGTACTGATTTTAATGAAAAGTTTATTTTGTCAGATATCAGGATAGCTACACCTGCTTTCTTATTGGGGGAATTTGATTGGTAGATCCTTTTCCACCCCTTCACTCTGAGTTTGTTTGTATGTTTGGCTGAGAGGTGGGTCTCCTGAAGGCAACAGATGGATGGGTCTTGTTTTCTGATCCAGTCCTCAGTTCGTTTTCTTTTAATTGGCGAATTCAGCCCATTTATATTAAGAGAAAGTATAGAGAGATGCATTGTTGTCCCTGCCATTCCGTTTTCCTAAGTTTTTCTTCTTTCCTTTCCTCCTGTGCTTGCTCAGTTAGACTTTGAGTAATGCCTGTTTGGGGCAGGTCCCAGTTCCTGGTTGCTTTCTTCAGGTTGTGTCCCCCCTCTTAGAATTCTTTGTAATGCTGGCTTAATGTTTATGTATTCATTTAGTTTTTCTTTGCTATTAAAAGTTTTCAGTTCTCCATCGAATGTGAATGCTAGCTTTGCCGGGTATATCAGTCTGGGTTGGCAGTTATTGGCTCTCAGGGCTCGTATGGTGCTTTCCCAGGCTTTTCTTGCATTCATTGTTTGTGTGGAGAGATCTGCAGTGATTCTAATTTTTTTCCCGTTGTAGTATAGCTCCTTCTTCATTTTTGCTGCATGCAGGATTGTTTCCTTATCATTCAGATCCATCATTGTTACTATTATGTGCCTAGAAGTGTTTCTCCTGGGATCTTGCTTGTTGGGTGTTCGATAAGCTTTTGTGATGTAGTTAAGATGGTCGTTTTTGAGGTGGGGAAAATTTTCATTGACTATCTTGTTAAATAGGTGTTGCATTCCCTTGCTCTGGAATTCCTCACCTTCGTCCACTCCGATTATGCGAAGGTTAAATTTTTTAGCATTATCTGCTTGCTCTTGAATTTCCCTTTGGTTTAATTTGAGTGATTTTTCCATATCTGTCACTTTTTGGTCCAGTTGGTGTATTCTGTCTTCTGTATCTGACACTCTACCTTCCATTTCATTCACTCTGTTGACCGTGGCTTCTATTGTGGTTTGCATGGTGGAAATGGATCCCTTTATGGATTCAATGTTGGTTCTCAGAGTACTGATCTCACCTCTCAATGAGGTGATATCAGTATGCATTACCTCTAATTTGGCGTTTATCTCACTTCTTACTGAGGTTTGTGCAGCTTCTATTTTTGCATCCAATTTTTGTTTGATATCCTGTATATCTTTTGATAGTTCATCCTTGTGCTCTTTCAATTTCTGATCCATTTCTCGCTTTATTTCTTGAGTCATTGCCTCCAGCAACCCTTGGATGTAGTTTTTGTCTTCCATTCCTGCTTTGCTCCCACTGGGGCTCTCCCCTGCGTGGCTGCTGGCTTTTGAGGTGAGCTTGCTGTCCTGGGTAGTGGTAAACCTTGTGATTTTTCTCTGTGATTTTCGCATGGGGGTTCAGGAGACTGCTCTTCAATCTTGTTTTGGTGTGTCTGTCTTTGCTTGGTTGCTGATTCTCTATTGGTAGAGAGAGTCTGTGTCTGATCTGGATTCTGTTGGGAGCCTATTTCCAGCTGCTATTCACTTAGGATTCTCAGCTCTCTGCTGTAGCAATTCCCGCCTTTGGAAGGGTTGAGCAGCCTAGACTGCTTGTGTTTGCTCCTGCGGGTGCTCTTGGGAAGATCAGATGCTCTGGATGCACTCTCCCAAATACTGGAGTCTGCTATGGGCTCCTGATGTGTTTTTGTTTGTTTGTTTTGGGCTGGTTGTGGGCTTGAACTCTAGGTTTGGGTGCTGTCCCTCAGCTCTTCAGCTCAGGGCTGGCACCCTACCATTTGAGCCACAGCCCCACTTCTGACCCTTTTTGCTTTGTTCAGGCGCCGGTCCCCTGACCTGGTTCCGGCCCCAGCCTGGAGCGCGCTCGTTAGGCCTGTGCTAATGTGTATACCACCTTGGTTATGCAGCCTGGAGGACACAGTTCAAATTTCTTCTACTGTTGGTAGTCTTGACCCAGGGGCACTGTTCCTGGCTTGAGCATTTAAGCTCCCTTCCCGGGGCGCTCTTGCTCTGGCCTGGCCAGCAGAGTGTGCTCCACCGGCTGGTGGGGCTCTCGAACAGTTCCCAGTTTTAGTGGGTCCTGTGGTCCGGGTGTTGGGGTAGGGAGTCTAGGTCAGGGTCTGGGGATTCCCTCCAGCTCTGGTCTCCCTTGATGGATTCCCTGTCCCCTGATGGGTACTCACCCTGTAGGTCGTCAGTTGTTGTTGCAGTCCTTCAGTTATTGTTGCAGTCCGAGTTCAGTTGGGGTGGTTGCGGGCTGGGTTGGGCGGCCCCCCGCCGGGTCGTTGCGATCGCGATTGGGCGGGTGGTCGGCGGACAGGTCCCTTTGTGGCGCTGCTGGTGCCGGGCGGCTTTGGCGGGATGGAGCCTCTCCGCTCTGGTGGAGAGTGATGGGTGGGGTGGGATCCTCCTGGAGACTCCCGGCTGGTAGGTTTCTCTGTTCCTGGCGATCCGCTGTTCTGCAATCCGGTACCTGGTGATCTGCAAGCAGCCCCCTGTGTCTCTGTGGCTCCGGCAGCCCCTGCCGGGCCGGCTGGCCGGCGGCTTGGCGCACTGCCGCGCGGCCAGTAAAGGTTGGGGGAGGGGTCTTCGCTCTTCTCTGTTCTGAAATTCTTCTTTTCCTCTCTTTCTTTTTTTGTTATTTTCCACCTCTGGTTTTTCTCTGAGTGTTCGTCTTTTTGTTGTTGTCGGTCTCTTGGGGAGATTAAAGGTTGGAACTCGAACTCTCTTTTTGGTTGGAGAGAGCTGTGGCGTTTCCCTACTGCCCCGTCGCCATCTTGAGGACCCCTCTGTTCTCCTTTGTTTTCAATTAAGTAGTTGAGGTCCTTTTTCTTTTTAATCAGTTGGTGTTTTAAAAGTTACTTATGGAAAAGAGTTTGATTTTCTTGTTCGTTGGACCTGGTCATCTCCCTAAGCATCAAATATACATCTACGTTTTTAGTAGCTGGGCAATGTCACAGGGTACTGTTGCTTGCTACCATGAGTTTCCTAGACAGGTACCTTGGTAATCCTCAGTAACACTGTTTTGGATGTCTTCATTTATTCTATTTGTTTTTGGTTTTTGAAATATGTAGCCTTAAACTCATGATGCTCCTTCCTCAGCCTCCTTAGAATTATAAATATGCACCACCGACCTGACTCAGAGTCTTCTTCCTTCCACTACTTTGTGGTTATATTTTGAGGGTTACATTATAGAGTGCTATTTCCAATAAATAGATTTGTTTTAGTTTTCACTTTATTTCCTCTAAAAACTGCTACCACTACGGTAGCTTAAATCATAGAACAATATAACTTCACAGATTACATGCAAAACAAACCAGATCTTATCAATATTTCCCTAAGAATTTGGACTTAACTATCTAGATAACAAATGCATTTTCATGTATTAGTTTCTGATTGCACAACTTAATATTTTTTTTCCACTCAGGTTTTTGTAGTACATGAAATCTTCAGTGGTGAAATATGTTTTTTGCTAGTATGTGCATACTATATATATGTTATATATAAATACATATATAGTATACATATACATGTATAATATATAGTTACATATGCATGTATAATATATAGTTTATTATTAATATGTGTATGGATACAGTATATTTTTGCACTTGGGTTTACTTCTAGTAATAATGTTGAGTAAACATTAAATTAAAATGGTATTTTTGTCTCTCATCTTTCTGTATGGAAGAATGTCGAGAATTGCATTCCCTTTCATATATTCTTTTTGACATCATGTAAGATGAGAGTTAGGTGAACATGTTGGGTTAGACTCATTTAATGTGACAGCATGAATAGTCTGAATTATTTACTGTTTTTTCTTTAATTAAAAGTTTATATTCCTTGTTTTCATTAAGACATTTCATCTCAGACATGTTCCATGTAAAGTTAAAATGATTGGCATTTCATCTAGTTTTTTTTATTTGTGGAAAAACAAATGACTCTGGTAGATTGTCAAGCATAAGGTTATTCCAGACTATGTGTTGTACATATCTGACTGTATTAATAAAGGATTGTAGCTACAGCTGGGCACCAGTGGCTCATGCCTGTAATCCCAGCTACGCAGGAGGCTGAGATCTGAGAATCATGGTTCCAAGCCAGCTGGGGCAGAAAACTCTGTGAGATTCTTTTTTCTTTTCTTTTCTTTTTTTTTGTCAGTTGTGGGGCCTGCACTCTGGGCCTGGGCACTGTCCCTCAGCTCTTCAGCTGAAGTCTAGTGCTCTACCACTTGAGCCACAGCGCCACTTCTGGCTTTTTCTGCTTATGTGGTGCTGAGGAATCGAACCCAGGGCCTCATGCATGCAAGGCAAGCACTGTACCACTGAGCTACCTTCCCAGGCCCCTCTGTGACATTCTTTTTTTTTAATTAATAAGTTTTTTATTGTGAAAATACCCTACAGAGGGGTTACAATGACATGAGCAAGGTAATGAGTAATTTCTTATCAAACATTGTTGCCTCCCCCTTTGTTTTTCTCTTACCATTTCTGCCCTCCCATCTCCACAACTACACTTTTCCTCTACCTCTGTGAGATTCTGGTTGTTTTTTTTTTTTTTGGTCATGGGGCTTGAACTCTAGGCTTGGGCGCTGTCCCTGTGCTCTTCAGCTCAAGGCAAGCGCTCTACCACTTGAGCCACAGCACCACTTCTGGTTTATTAGGGGTTTATTGGAGATGAGAGTCTCACGGACTTTCCTGCCCGGGCTGGCTTTGAACCTTGATCCTCCGATCTCAGCCTCCTGTGTAGCTAGGATTACAGGCGTGAGCCACCGGCACCTGGTCTCTGTGAGATTCTTATCTCCAATAAATGACCAGAAAACTGAAGGTAGAACTGTGGCTCAAACTTATAGAATGCTAGCTGTGAACAAAAGAGCTCAGGGATTGCACTCAAGCCCTGAGTTCAAGCCCCATGACCAACAACAAAAAAGGATTGATCTTAGTTATATAGTATCTTCCTAGAACACTGCTTTCAAATATTTCACGTATTTGGCTTTTGAAGAGCTGCAGAAAGAGCAGAAGAAATCAGGAAGAGTGTCTTGCTATCATTACCTAATAGGTCACAGAAATAGAGAAGTATCTCACTGGGTTGTGAAATGAAGACACAATTCTTATAGGAGAATTGATATGAAGTGTGACACCAATGCTTCATTGTTGTATTTACTTTCTTCACAGATTTCATTCATGTTATGTATTTTCATATGCTGAATATTTTGTGACTTGAAGCTTTTAAATTATTAATTACATTTTACATATATTTTAACATACATATATATACTTTATATTAGTTATATTTCTAAGGTAGTATTTAGGAAAAAAACACAATAAATGGACTAGTAATAATGATAAGAATAATAAAATGTGACCCAAAACAAAAAAGCCCAAAACTGCAACAACAAAAATCTTTTTTTTTTTTTTGGGTCTGGTCGTGGGGCCTGAACTCTGGGCCTGGGCGCTGTCCCTCAGCTCTTCAGCTCAAGGCTAGTGCTGTACCACTTGAGCCACAGCGCCACTTCCGGCTTTTTTCTTTTTGCTTATGTGGTGCTGAGGAATCGAACCCAGGGCCTCAGGCATGCAAGGCAAGCACTCTACCACTGAGCCACTTTCCCAGCCAAACAACAAAAATCTTAATCACTCAGAAAAAAAAAATAAAATAATTGGAATAGAAATCTAAGAACCCCCGGCTAATATATCTAATTTTTTGCTTAAACAAAAAAAGTTACATTTACCCCCTCTCCATTCCCTTGGAATGCTTAATATTCATGTTTCTTCCCTGGGAAAAAGAAACCCAAGTTAATTTTTCTAGTTAGAGAAAACAGGTTTCGTGGGGTATAATTTACATACCATAAATTTTATTCCTTTACCAAATATAGTTCATTGGTTTGTAGCGTATTTTCAGAGTTGTACAGCTATTTCCAGAATCAATTATAGATAACTTTTTGTCACTATAAAAGGAAATTAGGTATTTATTAACTGTTATATTTTATACGCTGTTCCCTAATTTACAGTAACTTTCTTGTGATTTGAGGGGCTTTGTCCACTTGTGTTTCCTTTATCCTTCCTATTCACTGCAAACTTCACCTCACCTTTTATTAAGCACAGAAAATTGAAGCTGGGCGCCAGTGGCTCATGCCTGTAATCCTAGCTACTCAGGAGGCTGAGATCTGAGGTTCATAGTTCAAAGCCAGCCCAGGCAGGAAAGTCCATGAGACTCTTATCTCCAATAAACCACTAGTAAACTAGAAGTGGCACTGTGGCTGTAGCGGTAGAGTGCTTGCTTTGAGCTGAAGAGCTCAGGGATAGCGCCCAACCCAGAGTTCAAGCCCCACAACTGACGAAAAAAATCCAACAAAACAAAACAAAAAAACCCAAAAAAGTGGAAGGCATTGTAGAGGCCTCTGAGATACAAATCCTTAGTAGCAATTGTTCTGATGTTTCTAGTTGTAAATATTGGCTTTCACAAATGCAGAGGACACTGTCCTCCTCCCCTATTTAATGGTATTGAAGAGATAGTTGCAGGAAATCCCTTATTTTGCTGACCAGTTGCTAAATTGCTGCCAGATGTATCTGCAGATGTCCTTCCTGAAAATCAGTAATCTGTAGGTCAGCCACAATATATAAAATTCTGCCTTTCTAGAAAGTAATCTCCTAAAATCCCCTTTAAAAAAGATTCTATCTCTGGAAAGATAGCTCATAGAAATATCATCTGCCAATATAACATATTAGCAGGATTAGTTTCGCCAGCTTATCCACAGAGCTCTCTGAGAGCTTCACTATTAGGAAGGGAAAATCAGGTCCAGATTAGATGGTGCCAGGGAGGAATGGGATAGGGCCTCCCCTGCAAAAGGAAGTAGTAGGGAGAGGAATATGAGGAAGGGAGAAAAAATCAGATTTTGCCTTGAGATAATCATGATGATTGTATTTCCTCACATAAGGCTGCAATTTAAAACATACGCAAACCTTAATTTGTAAGGCACTGCATCGTTAAAATGATCCAAACACACTGAAGCTGGGGATACCAGCTCTATAAAATCTGTCTTCAGTGTGACCAAAAGATATTCTGGTAGACTGACTTTCGTATTATTATACATTTAATTCTGTGGTTAGAATTTCTCCGAGAGACAATATTTTTGCTATATACTTCCTATGTATATCACCTGCTTTATTCCAGGCAATAACCATATGAAAGAAGAAAATTATGCAGCTGCAGTGGATTGTTATACGCAAGCCATAGAACTGGATCCCAATAATGCAGTTTACTACTGCAACAGGTAACTGGGCACATCAGGGCAGGTTTTCCATTCTTAATCATTTGGATCACTGTACATGTACATGTAAAAACCTGATATGCAGGAAGGAAGGTAGAAGGAACTGAACATTTTATTGATTTAGAAAGTTTTGAAAGCTTAATTAAAAAAATATAAAGGAGGGGAAAAAAGAATCTTACAAGTTTGCCATTTGGAGGCAGCCACTCTTAGTAAGTTTCTGGCATATTTTGTTTTATGTAAGTGCCTGCAGTTTTAGATTTAACTTTGTTTACTTGGATAGACTATAACTGTGTCCTAATGTTGCTGAAACATGTCTTAAACATTATTCAGTAGTTATAAATTAGTCTTAGGTCTGGCAAACAAATACTCTGTTATTTTTGAATCAGTAGCTAGATGAAACTTAATTGACTCTTGACCTACTATGGGAATTGAGGTTGTTTCCATTGCCCCTCCCCCCAATATCATCAAGGTACAGTAAACATTTAAGTGTCTAAGAATTTTTTAAGTGTTTTCCAGACCTTGACTGTTTCTGGGTTAAAAAAAAATCTTAGTCTTACTTAGAAATTTACTAGGAATGATTTCAGAATTGGGACAAGAAAAACATAAATTCATTAGTACCTGAAAATTAGTGCCTTGAAAACTACTTATAGTAGTGTATCTCTTTCCTTTCTCTTAGGGCTGCTGCCCAAAGCAAATTAAGTCATTACACTGATGCAATAAAGGACTGTGAAAAAGCAATAGCAATTGATTCTAAGTACAGCAAGGCCTATGGGAGGATGGGGTAAGTTCTGATACAATGTACTACCAAGTAGTATGAGGTACAGGTTTTAATGGTTTTAACTTTTAATTTCCTGCTTAACATTGCACCTTCTGAGCTAATTATAAAGTAAAGATAATATAAGGGAGAAAATGACTACAATTTCTCTGACTTGGTAGTGAGGTGAGTAGTTATTTTATGAGTGGTTGTTAGAGAAAAGTCATATAAATGTGAGTCAATTCATTTCATGGCTATGTCTATAAATCTCAGGATAAGCACTAAATACCGCCAAGTAGTCTTACTATTTTTCTTTCTGAATTCACTTTTCTATTCTTGGTATGATTATTTCAACCTTTTATCCCATTTTCATTATTCATCTATCGTGACTCAGCTGATGATATTACTTTATGCTTGAGAAAATAGACCCATTTTGAAGAAGACTGTTTTTCCTACTTCCAAGTTCATTGATCTATCTACATTTGTATCTTTTTAGAGTTTCTCATTTTATGCCTGTTACAATAGAGGGCTCTATTACCTAAGACTATCATCTCTACCTTTGTATATGTGACTTCATGCTTGTAATGATCCTCTTTGTCTTCTACAACGTGGTTTTCTCCATCTCTAATAGCTAATAATAATACCAACCCCATAAAAGATAATTGGAAAAATCCTTAGAATCATCCTTTCACCCAGTGTTTCACTCCAACAACCACCTCACCTCTCAGTTCCTTTTTTGAAATAAACACCTGAGCCTGTCTCATTCTCATCAATTCATGTTGTATCTTCAGCTCATTACATATACCTTTGTCTATATTACTGTTATGGTTTACTTTGTCAACCTGATGGTGTTAAGGGATGCCCAGATTGCTGGAAAAACATTATTTCTGGTTGTGTTTATGGCAGTGTTTCTGGAAGAGATTAGCATTTGAAGCTCTAAATTTGAGTAAAGGTTACTTTCTCCAACAAGAGTGAGCATCATGCAATTCTTTGACAGTCCAAACAGGCAGAGGCCTGTGCTTGAGCAGGTGCACCTGTCATGGTCTCTTAAACCTTGGAATTCCTGGATCTCAAGTTTTTTGATCAATCTAGACGTAACACTGTTATCTCAGTGGTTCTCAAGGTTCAAGTATGGATTAGAACTGCACCAGTTTACAGATGGGAGCTTCCGTAATTGAATGAGCTAAAACTTCATAGTAAATCTCTTTTGATATATCTTCTTCTATGCTCCTCTGGAGAACCTTGACAAATACAATCACTCTACTGAGATAGCTGAATTCAAAGTCAACAGTTTGGCCATTATTTCATTAATTTTTTGAAGCTTGTGTTAAATTCTGAATTACCATCCTGTCCCCTTTTTTTAGTATTAGACACAGTTAACTTATGTTTGAAGCCTCTAGGATTTATCACATCTGCTTTGTGACTGAATGTTCTTTTCTACTCTGCCTTGCCAGTTCTTCCTCCTTTGCTACCTCTGAAAATGGTATATTCCAGGGCTTTTGTTCTCTGCTATTTCTGTTTATTTGTTCGCTCCTTTGACCTCATCTTGTCCCCTGCTTTCAAATGCCATCCATAGTTATTTTCATTACTTACAGAATCTGTACTTACACATTTATGAGCTTAGTAATTACTTGTAAATCCCAGTTCAGTATTGACTTACAATCCTTCCGTGGTCATTTATGGATATTGACTAGTTGTGAAACAATTGGCCTCCTGATGTGTACTATTTCAGCTGAGGCTGAATAAAGTGAGACTTTCTCTTTTTGCTTTAGCTTACGCTTAAATGATCAGTTTGGTAAATGTGTGTGTGAGTGTGTGTGTATAATCCTTGTGCCTTTTGTTTGTGATTTTGCTGTTTTCAGTGACATCTACATAAAAGTTGAAGTGTTCTCTTTTGTTCTAAGGGCAAGGCTCATACATACCTGCTTCACAGATAATGTGGATGTGTAAGATAAGCTTTCCCAAGAATGAGTTAGTGCTGTTTGCAATAAGATTAATGCCAATGAATCAACATGTGTATTAAATAACCTTTAACAGAAGCACATATAAAACAAGATTATAATTGATCAATTGATAACTGGTAACTTGAGGTTCATATGAACCCAATTTTTGCATTTTCCTGAGGAATAATTGTTTTGTATTTGCTAATTTAAAGTTCATGGATTCTTTACCAAATATAATGTCTGTATATTGTTTGATTTATTTGTGTGTCTGAACTCCATATTAATATATTAAACTACTTTTCATCTCTATGTGCATGTATCTCTATATCTATACATGTCTAGCTATAATTTTCTAATACATATGTGTATATATATACATATAAATGTATATGTATTTGTGTTTACACAAGATATTTTGAGTCTAAGATCCATATATGAGAGAAAATGAAAGTCTTTTGTCTTTTTGACATGGCTTTGCCTGGTATGGTGTTTTCTAGATCCATCAGTTTTCCTGAAAATCTCATTATTCTTAATGTCTGCATAAAATTCCATTTTTAGTATATACTTTTTATTGTAAAGATACTGTATGGAGGGGTTACAGTTACATGGGTAATGTTATGAGTACATCTCCTCTTGAGCATTGTTACCCTCGCCTTTGTTTTTCCCCTACTATCCCTTCTCTCTCCACCTCTCCCACTCCTCCCTCCTCCCTACCCCTGAAGTTGTAAAGTTCGTTTTCAACATAGTGTCTTGTGCATCTCATTGTTACAAATGGGTCAAACTGTATCTTTATTTCAGCTTTTTGTTATTTCCCTTCCCCTCCCCAAATTAGAAAAATGTATAAAAATAGATGCAGGGCTAAAATTCCATTTCGTGTATGTGTATATTTATATGACTACAATATATGTGTGTGTGTATCACATTTTCTTTATCCATTCATTCATTGTAGGGTATCTGGGCTCTGTCCATAATTAACTTGGCTATTATGAACTGCGCTGCAATGAACATGGGTATGCAGGAGCCTTTGTTGTAGCCTGTCATGTAGTCATTCAGATAATACCTAGGAATGATATCACTGGATCAGATGGGGTCGTTCTCTGTTTAGTTATCAATTTAACAACTAATGTGTTTTTTCAGGAATAGTCCTTTGATACCTCACAGCCTACTTTTTTATGGCAAATTGGTATTTATTGTTGCTCTAAGGTCTCCATTAAGTAGGAATATTGTGGGATATATTAGAGCATACATATAGTTTATAATCTTTTAAATAGTATTAGTACATTTCTTTTTGAACAGTGTCACCCCTTCCTCGTGCTCTCCTAGTTTTTCTCTTCCCTCCCCACCCACAAGTTATAGCATTCATTTTTAGCATAGTTTGTAAGTGAGTATCACTGCTGCATTTTTTCACCCTTTGTCCCACCATTTCTGTGCCCCCCCCCCACTTACCTTCTCAAAACAGATAAACTTACAAACAAAATGTACAGAAAACAAAAACAGCAACAAAGGGAAAAAACCCTTCATTTCCATTTCTTTGAGTTCATTTTGATAAACATTATTTCATATGATCATATGCACATAGCTGTTGAGCCTTTTTAATCCTCTCCTAAGAATATCCTCCTTTGGTCTAGAGTTTTGTATAATTTATCATGTTCTGGTGTACTTTTTTGTCTTTTATATGCATTGTATTTACTTGCAGATTTATAGGCACCTTCTAGTTACCACAAAATGAAGGCAACCATGCAGCCTATCTTTCTTTGGGTGTGACTAACTTCACTCAATATAATTTTTTTCAAGTTTTTCCATTTCCTTATGAATGGTACACTATCATTCTTGCTGATGGAGGAGTAGAATTCCATTGTGTATTCTCATTACCAGACTTATGTAACTGTAACCCCTCTGTACATCACCTTTACAATAACAATAAAATATATACTAAAAAGTTTTAAATATCAGAATAAAAATTTCCATCCCTAAAAATATTAATATTAATGCATTTCCATGTCACAGGATTGTTAGTATCAAAAATCTTTGCAACTCTCACTATAGACATTCATAAAGAAAATTACTTCACATATTAGGCTAAAAATGGAAGGGTAGGTAATTGAAGGGTGTCTCATTAACTTCATGATCCATAATGGACAACCAAGTTTGTCAGCAAGCAGAATGGAAAGAATTTAGATTTACAAGGTTTTTGAATTTAAGACATATTTCTGTCAATTATAGCACAAGGAGTAAATTGTAATCTTAGTTAATTATAATCAGAGTTGGACACTAGTACAGATATCTGACTTAGTGACATTCTAATGTTCTTTAGTATAAATTATATCATCCTGTATATTTCCTCCAGGCTGGCCCTCACCGCCATGAATAAATTTGAAGAAGCAGTTACAAGTTATCAAAAGGCTTTAGATCTTGATCCTGAAAATGATTCTTATAAATCAAATTTGAAAATAGCAGAACAGAAGCTAAGAGAGGTATCTAGTCCTGTAAGTTGTTATGTGAAATGAGTAATCACTCATTTCATTTATAATTTATTGAGATTAAATTGTAGTGGTTGGAATGATTTTCAGATATAACTCTTTTACAGACAGGAACTGGATTGAGCTTTGACATGGCTAGCTTGATAAATAATCCAGCTTTCATTAGTATGGTGAGTATATTTCCCTTTCTGGTCTACTGGCTCTGTTTCTCATAGAACTATGTCTTTCAGTAGCATTTTCTCCATACTTTTTAAAAATACAAACTTTAGGCTTCACACATTTATTACTATGCCCATTCTTGAAGTAACCAAAGGAAAAATTGGTTTAAAATGCCCAACTGTTAGTCTAAGCAGTGTTGACATATCTGCTTGACTGGTTTACTGTAGAGCAATAAATATGTGAGCATTTGGTGCAATTCCATACAGATACAGCTTGGTTCTTCTCTTGATGTTATACATGATTTTGTTACCAGTTTTTATCTGAATCCACTGGGGAATGAGATAATTTTGCTTTTGTTTATTGACCAGGAACTTGATTCTGAAAGTCTTGTGAGAAGACATACTGAGAACCCCAGCTAAGCACAGGAACCATGATAGCAGACTTTTTCCCATACTTTTATGAGAGGAGTTTCACTATGGCTGTCCAGCTGACTCCAAACTTTTTGGCTCAAGCAATACTCTTAGCCTTAGCCTTCAAACTAGCTGGGGATATAGACTCCAAAACTTTTAGGAACCAATGAGGTGGTGATGGTACTCATGTCAGAGATTCTTCATCTATAAACCTTCCTCTGAAGGAAACCAGAGATGGACCTGGGGAAGAAATAGCTTCCCCAAAGAAGCACATGTAGATATGAACGTTTTTCCTAGTGAAAAACCATGTTTTTCATTAGATAGCCACGTGAGTCTGAAAATACATGAAATGTTAGAAACCACTGGGTTATATGAAACTGGCCCTAGGAGGATATATGTAACAGTTGAGATGGGCAGATTTGGCTGTCGTGGTTCCCTAAGCTTGCCCCTCAGCTTTGTCAGCTTTGTTTTGTTTCCTAAGAGTTGATTTGGGGCTGAGTGTAGTTCAAGGGTAGATTGATTGAAAAGAAGAAAAATGGGATTTTGGAGAACATTAACAGAGTTCCAGAACTGTTCTACATGTCCAGGTAGTAAGGAGGCCTGCAAAACATCTGTAGCCCAGTAAGAATGAGCTTTTCTGGCTGGGCGCTGGTGGCTTATGCCTGTAATCCTAGCTACTAGGAGGCTGAGATCTGAGGATCGAGGTTCAAAGCCAGCCCGGGCAGGAAAGTCCATGAGACTCTTATTTTCATAAAACCAGAAGTGGCACTGTGGCTCAGCTGGTAGAGCATTCACCTTGAGCTGGAGAGATCAGGGACAGTGCCCAGGCCCAGAGTTTTGTCCCCATCAGAGCCCCATGGAATAGCCACATCTTCTACTTAGAGGGGAGCCTCTCAAGTATAGGAGATCCTTTATACTCTTATTAAACTATTAATTTTTCCTTTTGGCTTAATTGTCTCATCACTAATAGTAAACATTGTTATCCCTATTTCATTTTACAGTATTTACAGTATTGATCTGTGATCTCATCTTTGTGTGTGTGTGGGGGGGAGTTGTGGTGTGCTAGTGTGTGCTTGTACTGGGGCTTGAACTCAGGACCTTGCACTCTCAGCTTTTTCTTTCAGGGCTGACACTCTACCACTTGAGCCATACTTCCAGTATGGCTTTTTTGCTGGTTAACTGGAGATAGTGTTTTGGATTACTTCAAACCACAGTCCTTAATTCTCAGCCTCTTGAGTAGCTAGTATTATCGGCATGAGCTGCTGGTACCTGACTTGTTATGTCTTTTAGTGCCAGTTTTTCCAGTGCCTCCACATTTTTACTTTACTTTTTGTAACACACAAAACAGAACAGAACATTAGTATATACTTTAACTTTCAGTTCTCTGCCTTTGAAAACTTTTGCTAAAGATCCCTCTTACTGTTTTTAATGGGAGATACTATTTTTCAATTCTAGGCAGCAAGTTTAATGCAGAACCCTCAAGTCCAGCAGCTGTAAGTATATTAAAGAGCTCATTCACTTTCCTTTCTCCCTGGCAGGCTCCTAATTAGAACACATCAGCTCAGAAATAATAAAACTGTCCTGGATACCAATCAGAGAAACTTAAAGCCACTCACATTTAGCCTTCTTCTATAAAGTTGATTGTCTGTCTATTTAGCTATCTAAAACAGACTTTCCAGTTTTCCTACTGATTATGAATATATACTAATCTAAATAATGTATCTCTTGCATGACTTAGGATGTCAGGAATGATGACAAATGCTATTGGAGGTCCTGCTGCTGGAGTTGGGGGCTTAACTGACTTGTCTAGCCTCATCCAAGCGTAAGTGTTACTTAACAGAAATAATAAAAATATATTTTCTTTTTTAGTTTCTAAAGGTGCATACCAGAGGGTTTTTTAAAAATCTTTTACTGTTAATAATAATAGCTTCCCTAGAGTTAGTAAATCTGAAAGCTTATAGTTATCACTTTTCAGACAGAACATCAGAGATCCATAAGACCTGTGTTGTTAGGCAGCTCTACCATGACAAGAGCAATATACTCTTTTCCCTCCCTAAGGGACTCTCATGTACCTTCTTAGTAGAAGAAAAGAATAGTTTACATCCTTGTTCAATAGCTAGTGAAACAGAGGTACAAGTTTGAAACAGAGTTTTAGAACATACATGGCAGAGCTAACTACAGTTAGTCTTTGTTGGTTGTGGGGCTTGAACTCTGGGCCTGGGTGCTGTCCGCAGCTCTTCAGCTCAAGGCTAGCACTCTACCACTTGAGCCACAGTGCCACTTCCACATTTAGTCTTTTGACTAAATTTGATACTTGATTTTATTGTTATTAGGTCCTTAGTTTCTTTTCTGGAGATATCAGTACTAATTGTTTTCATTGACAAAAGGCCTAAGTATTGGTCACTTGCTACTATTGGAGTATATTGCAGTCTCTTGTAAAGGAATTAATGTTCCATTTTACCAGTGAAATGTAAGAAAGGTTTTTTTCTGGAAGAATTAAATACTTACTCAGGTTTATAGATGAAAGTCAAATTTCTATTTAAAATGTTTTAATTTAGATATACATGCATATTTTATAATCATGTTTACTTCAGTAATAGGGCACTTGGTTAACATTCTTAAACCATGGACAATGCAAAGAAATAGTTATTTTACGTGTTAATACCACTTAGAATACATCTCAAAAGTCATCACAAGAGGGACAACTTGGATCTTATTACTTTATCACATTACCTTCATTTCTACCATTGTGTAAGACATGTTTCTATTTGAATCTGTATCTGATGCTGTTACTCAGTTAATATTATTTCTATTATTTTTTTATTCCTTTCTTTTAGTACTGAGTTTGAACTCAGGGCTTTGTGCTCTTGTTCCTGGCTGGTGCTCTACCATTTGAGCCATGCCTCCAGCATACTGGTTATTTTGGAGATAGAGTCTTGTGGGCTTTTCTGCCAGGGCTTTCTTTGAACCATGACCCTCAGATCTCAGCTTCCTGAGTACCTAGGACTATAAAGGAGCATAAATCACTGGTACCTGGCTTGTAATTATTGTTATTTTCCAATTATCATACATATGTAATATGGTTTCTATGTGGTATTTCCATATATGCAAAAAAAGTATACGTGGAATAAATCTGACTTCTTAATCATATTTCTATTCTGTCACTGGAAGTTTTTTTTTTGTTGTTTTTTTTTTTGGGTCTGGTCGTGGGGCCTGAACTCTGGGCCTGGGTGCTGTCCCTCAGCTCTTCAGCTCCTCGCACTCTACTTCTTGAGCCACAGCGCCACTTCCGGCTTTTTTTTTTTTCTGCCTAACTGGTGCTGAAGAATCGAACTCAGGGCCTCATGCATGCAAGGCAAGCGCTCTACCACTGAAGCACCTTCCCAGCCCAATGTCACTGGAAGTTTTTATGTAAAGCAACTTTGACTACACAAGCATTTTTTAGAGCGATCTGTAAATGACGTGATTGTCACATCTAACATATGCAATTGAGGTCACAAACTCAGGGATTTGTGTTAAAATTCATTGCCTTTTAAAAATTAGCTGTTAGTTTATCTCTATAAGCCTCTCCTGCCTTATAGGAAACTTGTAAGACTTGACTCTTAAGGAGTTCAACTTGAAAGACTTGCGCACATACAATCAACATGTATGTTTGTTTCTCTATGGTTTACAGAAGGACAGATTTCACCTAATTCAAGTGCTCATTTTATAGTTTGGAGTTTGTTTCTTCTTTTCACCTAAAGGTTGAGAAGCAGTGGGTATTTTGTTTCTCATAAACAACTCTGCACTATCATAATGCTCTCTGGAAGCACTGGTAAAGTCATGGTTTGGAAACTTGTTTTTATAGAAGAGTTCTCTTTGGGTAGTCCTTTGTCTTACAAAGTTCCTCCCCACCTCAATGAATCTTATTGTACTTTCTTTCATCAGCTGCTAACTGGGCTCCAAATTATTTTCACTGTTTAAGCTGAAGGTCCCCTTACTGGTGTAAGCCACAGATCTCTCAGCACTCCTGCTGCTCTTCTCTGGAGATGCCAGATTATGTGAAGTTCTTTTTTGCATAGGTATTATGTGAATAGAAACTCCCTAACTCACTTTGCATTTTTACTACAGGGGACAACAGTTCGCTCAGCAGATACAACAACAGAACCCTGAACTTATAGAGCAACTGAGGAATCACATCCGGAGCAGATCATTCAGCAGCAGCACAGAAGAACATTCCTGATTTGACCAGGGACTCTAGTCCTCAAACAAAAGGTTTATGACTCTGAAGTATCCACTGTAGATAGTGTAGCCAAAAACAACAAAAAGCACCATATCTGACGTTTGAAAATAATAGAGGAAAACCTCTTGTGTATATTCTTAAAGAATATATCTGTTTAGACATTAGTTTTAACACAAATAGACTTGAACATTACGTGACTCTTTTGCGAAGAAAATGATCAACAGATGTGTTAAGTGCTAATACAGTACTGGGACAAGGGTCCATTCATTTTCCAACTTTTACCATCATATTTGTATATTAGACTTCATATGGGAATATATTTATTGAACAGCAGGGCTATTTATTGGTAAGTTGTTTAGCTCCAGATTCCCTTTGGCAAAGTTTTTTGAGAGGACAATGACTTAAGTAGAAAGGTTTTTTTTGTGTGGGGGTTTAAAGAAAAATAGTTGGCACAGAGTATGTCAGGAAAGAAGCTTATGATCCAAATTTAGATATGCTCCGTGCTGCCAGTATTGAATGCATTTCACAGGTGTCAGTACTGTCATTAATGCTGTTTATTCTGATGACAGCGAATCCTAAGAGCTAGTGGAAAGCAGCATTGGTAGAGATATGTTTTGAAGAGAAAAGAATATAAATGTATAGGAAGTACAGATAGGGGGCTCAGGTTTTCTGTGTCATTCTTTACTAGTCTGAAGTTTACTATCAACCTTAGCATGGCTAGTTATACTGAAGTACATAATAAAATACCTTTAGAAATCCTTAATGGTACTAGTTAGGTCAATGATTTAACAGTTCAACTTAAAATTACTTACCATAATTTCCCAGGTAGGAAACTTACCTTGGAAATATTAAACATACCTATATTTGAATAAGTCAATGGCTTGACTGTAAATTAAGGATTTTCTGAGTGGAATTTAATTATGTATCTATAAAATTTTTTTTAAACCTTAGTAGCTGGATAACAAAGAGCATTTGTCACTCATATTGTTCATGTGATTCTCTGCTGCAGTTTAGCCTGGTGTGCCAGTCCTCTACTTAACTTTGTTATAATGTAAACATAATAGACATAAAATATTTTATTATACGTACTAGATGCTCTATTCATGTGTCATATGGTTAGGCGAGTATTTGGTATTTGGTACTACCATATAACTTTACATATAGTGATGGATGAGACAGCTCTAACTGGGATTTTGTTTCCTAATCATGAAAGTGGCTAAGTTGGGATAAATGTGATCATTTTGACAGTACTGTGAGGATAAATTTAAAAAAAAATATTACTGAAGATAATGTAACATGGGCTTCAATGGTCCTGTTCTCAAAAGACTTAATTACTTGTTTTCTTGAAGTTTAAAGCCTTATTTTTTTTATCTTTTGTGCGATAGTGTTTCTGTGATTTCACTATAGTCATCAAGTGAGGGAAATTCATTAAAAATGCAAATATAGGGCCATACCTTCAATTTTTATGTAGTATTAAGACCTAGGAATGACCATATGAACTAAGTGATTCTGATGTAGGTATAAGGACTCAAAATTTCAACATTATGTTAAATCCCTAACTTGACCAGCAAATACCTAATCACTTGTTTTTGGGACAGCATGAAGACCTGTATGAATCTATGATTCTGCTAAAGAAGAGCAGGACTTATATCTGAGGTCCTCTGAAATTAAATCTCCTATATACTGTCTAACCCATGATTAATTTTCATGAAGATACATATTCAGCACCTGGTGTTTAAATGTTACATGGACTGAAAAACTAATCATATAAAAGTTATAATTGTGATTAAAAAAGGCAAAGTAGGTTTTGATCCCTAATTAAAAATTTATCCAGTGTTAAATAAAACGTTAATGTTTCTAGTATAACTACTTTGAATGCATTAAAACATGATTTCAAATCATAAGATTGATAAGTCTCTAATTGACTGACGAGGGAAAAAGAAAATACTGATTAATAGTATCAGCATTGAAAGAGAGCTAGGAATGAAGGTCATTTGTCTAACATTCAGGAGACCATGTGTCTGATCCCCAAAAAGAAAAGTGCTAACATAGTAAGTCCCAAAAGACATTAAAGGATAATTAGAACAAACATTGTAATTAATTTTTACCACCAAGATGAACACAAATTAGGGTAAAAAACTACCAAAACTCACTGAACAGACTTTCATTTATTAAAAAAAACTTTTCAGAAAAGAAAACCATTGGCTAGATGATTCAATGGTGAATTCTACTAAACCCTTAGGGAAGAATAATACCAATTCTATATAGTCTTTATAAAAGAGAAGAGGAAACACTTCTGAGATCAGTTTATTTGGCCATTAGTACCCTAAGAACAAAACATCAGGAAAAAACATTGTTTTCATTTGCTGATATCCGAAGTTAAAAGATACCCATTCTTTTCACATGAAATTATAGGAACTGGTGTTCTTCCATTTCACTTTAGTTTGTTTCTTTGGAAATACCACCTATAATAAATTCAGTCTCAGCCAGGCGCTGGTGGCTCACGCCTATCATCTAGCTACTCAGGAGGCTGAGATCTAAGGATCATGGTTCAAAGCCAACCCAGGCAGGAAAGTCTGTGAGACTCTTATCTCCAATTAACCACCATAAAACCGGAAGTGGCGCTGTGGCTCAAGTGGTAGAGTGCTAGCCTCGAGCTGAAGAGTGCAGGGGCAGTGCCCAAGCCCAGAGATCAAGCCCCACAACTGACCAAAAAATATATAAATAGATAAGTAAATTTAAGGAAAATTCCTCTACTATTATTCTTTGTCTAGAAAACAGAGTAACTAGGAAGGCATTAGAGTAAATCTTTACATCCTCATTAGGAAGGCTTGATTTGATTAACCAAATTTCAGTGCAGTAGCTGTAACCAAATATGCTGTCCGTTCAAATGACATTTTCATTTATTGTATTAATTTATTGTATTAAACTGTTAATGGAATTTTTATAATATAGTTTACTCAGCTCTTTTATGGCATCATCTATTTTAAAATATCAACAGTATGTTCTAGGTCTTTGTAATTAAATCAAAGTATATAGCATATTCCAAGTGACCATTACATTATTAAAACTTGAAAGAGACAGAGATTCAGTCTTGAGAAAATGATTGGAAAACAAAGTCCCCTATATAGTGGCTATATCATCTTATTTCATCATGTTATCAAACTTAATCATTATGGAGGAATGACAAACTTTAATTATGCATTACTTGCACAGACATTTCATTATTTCTCTAGTTTAAGAAGCAACTTGAGTATAGTTTTTGTTCTGGACCAAATTTGTCATGGCAATAAATTATGCATTTAAGAAAAAGTATTTGCTTACTGTATTCTTACATGTAAGAAATTATATATTGTGGAGTTTTAGCTCATCAAAATAGGATTTTAACTGCATAAACTTTTATTTTCTTAGTAAAATAGTGAAGTATTTTGTTATATACCTGTGGCAAAGCTCTTTACTACAACTTTCTGTTTCATTCATGGAATATGACTACATATATGACTACAAAGAAAATTTTGTATTTTTAGCATATGATTTGAGTTTAAAGTATCAAGATGGGAATCCTTTAAACACATGTTAATAAAACAAGTAGTTCATTTTTCAATGAGAAAAAAAGGATTAGAGAAGTATTAGGCTTCTTAGTTAAAACTTAACTGAGAGTTGGGAAGGTGGCTCAGTGATAGAGTGCTTGTCTCACATGCATGAGGCCCTGGGTTTGGTTCCTCAGCACCACATACACAGAAAAAGCCAGGAGTGGTGCTGTGGCTCAAGTGGTAGAGCATGAGCTGAAGAGCTGAGGGACAGTGCCCAGGCCCAGAGTTCAAGCCCTACAACTGACAAAACCAAAAATTAAAAACTTAAACTGAGTAATCGATTCAACCTAAAAAATAAAAAATTCTGCCTATTGTTCAGAGTTTTACGTTGGATGTATTTGTGTGTATATACACCAACACAGACACATATGCATACAATAATTCTGAAAAGTTATAACAGTTTATTCTATGTTAAGTAATCAGACTACAGGTTTACCCACTGGTTTTAAAGCAAACCATTTCTATTGACTGAGGAGCTAGGAAAAACCTGTAATTAACTATACTAGTTATCTGAATATTTCTAAACATGAGAATTCTGAAGTCTTAAAAAACAACTATCTTTTGAGACTGAGGCCAGCAGGCTGATTTACAGGTAGATCTGACCAATTGCCTGTTAGAAACACTGCTGCTCTTGCCCTTGGATAGAAGAGTATTATTTGTCTGCAAAGCCTAAGCTGTTTTTCATCTTGTCAAAAAAGGCTTTACCAAAAAAGGGCTCGCTAAATTTAGATAACTTGCTAGGGACAAAGGGCCTCAAGTACAGAGTTGTTGAACAACAAAGCCCAATGATCATCGAAAATGAAACTAGGTGTAAAATACAGACATACATGCCTAGAAAACAAATCACAAAACGAGTTCTTTTTCTAAAACAAGTATTTAATATTTTAGCTGTTTTACAGGGAGAAATTTAAATAATATACTTATTTATGTTGTGATGATCATTTCACAAAATTGACAAAAATACAGAAATTAAATGAAAAGTGGAACGTTAGAAATTTTTTAGCTTTCCACTTCAATGGCCGAAGATACCACACAGACTTGGGCAATGTCATCATATTCATATGTTCTCTTTAAAAATGTGTCTGTTAGCCGTAAGCCGGAAACACTCTATTGAAAAAAAGACATGGGCTTTAGTTTTCATTCATTCATCATGACTAATAACTGTAAGCTAGTCCCCATACCGTAGAAATTACTGAAAAGAACATACTTGTAGTCCCTGAACTGAAGACAGCAGAGTAAGGGCAAGGCAGAGAGAAGAACTCGGATGCAGCTTTCCCAGCTGTCTTCCTGAGACACCACACCAGTGAATAGAACTGGTATTGCACATTTCCAAAACCAGATCCATGGTCCTTTCACTGCTAAAGGAATCAGAAAAAGAATAAACCTTGCTCATTTTACAAGGAGGTACTATGTTATTTGTCAACATTTTTGCTTTCTGGTGTAGAATTAAAAAACAGAACCGAAGAGTTATTTTGCCATTATTTTACTTAATATATAACTAGGCACCAGATGCAGTGGGCCCCTATCTACTTGGGAGACTGAGATGAGGAGCATCACAGTTTGAACTCAGCCCAGGCAAAAATTCGTGAGACCCCCCATTAGCAAAGGGCTCATGCCTGACATCCCAGATATAGTGGGAACTATAAATAGTATAATCACATTGAAGACTAGTTTAGGCAAAAAGTGAGACCTTAACTCAAAAGCAACCCAGCAAGGCCAGGTGCCATGGTTCATGTCTGTAATCCTAACATATGCACAGCACCTTTGGGTGCTTGGCTTACTGCCACAATGTGGCAGGCAATACATTTACTAAAAGGGACATGTATCCTTTTTTTTTTTGAATAATTCACAATCTGGTGGGGAAAGGCTAGTAATTATAGCAATATGAGGGTGTTACCAAGAACCTAAATTAAAATTTGCTGAAACGGAAAGATTAAACAAGTAATAAGGCTTGGAAGGGTCTAGATAGAGGAAGAAGGTATTTCTGGATTCTGAAGGATAAATATGCCTTTCCCAATACCAAAAAGCTAAAATAGATATGGTTATAAAAGGATTACAGATTCATACTTAACACATAACAAATAATAAAAGTATTATCAAAAGTGACAGGACTAGAATTTAATTTAGGTTTTTTCCTTTCAAATCTATGTGTTCTTTACTTTCCAGCAGCTAGATTTTTTTTTTTTTTTTCTGTTTTCTATCACAACTCTTTTAGCCTGTACTTCCAGCACTAGGGAGGTGGGGGCAGGAGGATCATGAATTTGATGCCAGCCTAATGGGGTTACATAGTGAGTTCAATGTCAGTTTTGACTCCACAGCAAGATGTCTCAAAAAATAATAAGCTGGGCACGGGTGGCTCATGCTTCTAATCATACTACTTACGAGAATCTAGAGGATTGAGGTTCTAGCCAAGGCAGAAAAGTCCTCACAACTTCATTTCTAATTAAGACACCAAAATGCAGGACTAGAGATGTAGTTTGAGTAGTAAAGAACAAGCCATGAATGAAAAGGCCAAGTGAGAGCTTGGGGTCCTGAGCTCAAGCCCTGGTATTGGCACAAAAATAAGCTAGTAACAATAACAACGAAACAAAAACCTGGTTTTCCAACCTATGATTCCTTATATTAAGTTCAAAATAAAATTGGGCTTTTTTAGTATTAAAGATATAGCTTATGAAGAGCTGAGGGACAGCACCCAGGCCCAGAGTTCAGGCCCCACGACCGGACCCCCCCCCAAAAAAAAACAAAAACAAACAAAAAACAAACAAAAATTAGAAAATAAAAAAGATACAGCTTAATTCCAAGGCTGCCTCAGAGAAATCCATTTTGCTACTCAAAGTGTATTTGATTCCATCAGAACCTGTTTGTAAATGACCTCCAGGAAATGGAAACGAGGATTTTTCTTTGAAGAAAATAAAAAAGAACCCATTAGTAATTTCAGGGTGAAGGAAGTATAAACCATGAAAAGAATAGGGTTTTTGAAGTCAACTATAGCTTGTTTTAAATTGTGTCTCCACCTTTTCTAACTGAGCTTGGGAAAGTCTCTTAACTCTCTGAGGTGGAGTTCTCTTCCATAGAATGTGAATAATTGACATCTACATGGGTTCTGCTACATGAATGAAATAAAAATACAGGATATACCTAATACAGTAAGATCTCAAAATATGTAATACACTGCTGACATCAAAGAATTCTATACATCAAGTAACAAGTTGATAGAAAACTGGATATTAAAGAAACTTTAAGCTTTTTTTAGGCTGGTGAAGAGGAAAGGGCAGTCATCCAGAAACACTGGCATTACCTGCAGTTTGTTATTTTACAGGTAATATGGAAAGGTTCTTCCAAGTTAACAGTATCTGGGATTGCTTCCAAAGACAGCCTGACATCTCCATAACCTGGAGCCTACAAGAAAAAACAAGCAAAACTGTTAAAATATGTTACAAAACTTTTGTACTCAAATGAAGGTACATCAGCACATTTATTCAACAGACCATGGTCTCCAAACTGATGATCCAAAAAAATAATTCTGATTCATTTACCGTGTCTTCACTTTTGCTGCTACCATCAGAAGAACAGCCTGCAGCCTGTTAGGATTTACTCCAGGGTCAGCAGAGTTAGGATGAAACTTACTTATAAGACTTATGGGACTTGATCTTGAAGGGCTCTTTTCTAGAGATACTACAGTTTCTATAGACATAACTTTTTTTTTTTTTGTCAGTCATGGGGCTTGAACTCTGGGTCTGGGCACTGTCCCTCAGCTCTTCAGCTCAAGGCTAGCACTCTACCACTTGAGCCACAGCGTCATGTCCGGCTTTTTCGGTGTATGTGGTGCTGAGGAATCGAACCCAGGACCTCATGCATGCAAGGCAAGCAGTCTACCCTAAGCCACCTTCCCAGCCCATAGACATAACTCAAGCAAGGTTACTGCCTAATGAGACTGGGCTCCTGGTTGAAACTATCTAGGAAGAAAATGATGACTTATATCAAGACAAACAGGCAAGAATGGACTTTGGAAACATCAGGCTTAGGATGACATGGTAGGGTAAGAACCAATTGCAGCTTGAACTCAGGGCCTGGGCACTGTCCCTGAGATTTTTTGCTTAAGGCTGATATTCAGTGGAGCCATAGCTCCACTTCTGGCTTTTGTTGCTAGTCAACTGGAGATAAGTGTCTCACAGATATTTTTGCCCAGATTGGCTTTGAACTATCATTCTCAGATATCAGCCTTCTGAGTAGCTAGGACTACGAGTTACTGGCACCAAGCTCAATTGCTGAATTTTAAAGTAGGATGTGATTTTCTTTGTACATTACTGTCTCAAAAAAATAAATTTTAGAAAATACCAGAGAACAAGCAATATTTAGCATAAAAGGAAGATCCTATAGTGAACTCTCACTAGCACAAGACAAAAGCTGGTAGCCATTTCTACTATCAGAGCACAAGTCAGGCAAAATATCCACTGGTTTCATATATCCACTTCCTTAGATATTTTACAACTTTTATTTTTTGTGGGGGGGTTGGTCATGGGGCTTGAACTCTGGGCTTGGGTGCTGTCCCACAGCTCTTCAGTTCAAGGCAAGCATTGTACCACTTGAGCCACAGCACCACTTCCAGTTTTCTTGTGGTTTACTGGAGATAAGAATCTTACACTTTCCTACCCAGGCTGGCTATGAACCACAATCCTCAGATCTGAGCTAGGATTATAGGCATGAGCCACCGGTACCCAGCTTAATCTCTTTTTAAAAAGGTATAAACAGAAGTAAGGTAAATAATAAGCATGAATTACTGAGGAAGGAAAAATTGATAAGCAAAGTTGGGTGCCAGCAAGAAAGTCTGTGAGACTCTTATCTCCAATAAGCTACTCAGAAAAAGCTGGGAGTGGCACTGTGGTTTAAATGGTAGTGCACTCTCCTTGAGCACAAAGAGAGGCTCAGGAATAGCATTCAAGCCCCAAGGTTCAAGCCCCAGAACTAGCAAAAACAAAGAAATAAATAATAAAAAGAAAAAAGAAACAAAAATTGAGTTATTTTAATTTTTGAAACAAAAATACACACATTAAGGATTAGTTAGCATTTTTCATTCTTAATACCAGTTTCCTACTGAGAGATCAATGGAATTTCTTCTCCAGTAATACTTTTATGGTATTCTTCTTTTTAGCAATAAACCTAGGAAAAGTTGTTCTAACTAATTGCTCCTCCATCCCTCCATCCCCACCAAAACTTCTGCTGAAGTTTTTCCAGACTCACCATTCGTTGCAGCTGGCTGGTCTGTAACCTTCCCCTTTCACCCAGATTTGTTTTCCATACTATATCCAGTTTTCCAATTACTGTTACTCCCTTAATGATGCCTGCTTTTTCTGCAAATTCCTTCTTGGGTTTTAGACAGTATAAGTACTGGCGTGTATCCATTGGTTGCAAATATGCTCTTGACCCAAATGTAGATACACTGAGAGATAAAGAAAGGTACACAGATGAAGACAATCCTTAATCATCTTTTAAAAGAAAAGTCATGCCGGGTGCTGGTGGCTCACACCTGTAATCCTATCTACTCAGGAGGCTGAGATTTGAGGATCACAGTTCAAAGCCAGACCAGGCAGGAAAGTCTGTGAGACTCTTATCTCCAATTAACCACCATAAAACCAGAAGTGGCGCTGTGGCTCAGGCGGTAGAGTGCTTGCCTTGAGCTGAAAAGGGCAGGGACAGTGCCCAAGCCTAGAGTTCAAGCCCAATGACCAACCCCCAAAAAGAGAAAAGTCATGCTGTGATTGCTTTTTTTAAATAGGACCTGGATGATTTGCCACCCACAGATCTAGAAGAGGATAAAAGTTTTTATAAAAGGAAAACAAATTGTACTGGCAGAGTTACTCGTTGTGTGTGTGTGTGTGTGTGTGTGTGTGTGTGTGTGTGTGTGTGTGAGAGAGAGAGAGAGAGAGAGAGAGAGAGAGAGAGAGAGAGAGAGAGAGTATGTGTGTGTCCTGGGGCTTGAGCATAGGGCCTAGATGATGTCCCTGAGCTTTCTGTGCTCACCTGGCACTCTATCACTTGAGCCACAGCTCCACTTCTGGCTTTTTGGTGTTTAACTGAAGATAAGAATCTTCCCAGGCTTGGAACCTTGATCCTCACATCTCAGCTTTCTGAGGAGCTAGGATTACAGGCCCATTCTCACCCAGCTATAGGAGAGAGAGAGGGAGGGGGGGGGAAGAGAAGGGGGATGGGGAGAGGGAGAGGGAGAGAGAGAGAGAGAGAGAGAGAGAGAGAGAGAGAGAGGGAGAGGGGAAGAGAGGGAGAGTGGGGGAGGGAGAGGGGGAGGGGGAGGGGGGGGAAGAGAGGAGAGGAGAGAAGAGGAGAGGAGAGAGGAGAGAACAAGTCCTGGGGCTTGAACTCTCAGGGCCTAGGCACTGTCCCTGAGTTCTACCACTTTATCACTGACTTTTCTGCCTAGGTTGGCTTTGAACTACAATCTCAGTCTCGAGTAGCTAGGATTACAGTCGTTCCAGCGCTCAGCTGGCATTTACTTTTAGTTGATTTCAATTGACATATACCTTAAAGTTCTTTTCTTTTTCTTTGGGGTGGGTGGGAACTTGGGGCCTCACGTTTGCTATACAGGCACTCTACCACTTGTGCCACACCCCTGGATTTTTGCTGGTTATTTTGGAGATGGAGCTCTGGGAAACATTTTTGTCCAAGCTTGTTTCAAATTGCAATCAATGCTCTGTATCTCTGCCTCCTGAGCAGGTAGGGTTAGAGGTGTGAGCCACCGGTACCTAGTTTTCGCATTACCTATTTCTGGGAACCTAAATCTTTTCTTTAAAGCAAAAAACAATCTATTATATTTTTAAAAATACAAAAAAAAATTTTTTAAACCCTCCCAAAACATAAAAATAAGTGTATGTTAGAAAAGCATGTATCTTTCAAAGCAAAAACCAACATTCCATAATTAATAGTTACCATTCTCCAGCTTGGCTGACTGAATTTAATTCTGTTACATTATACATTATAGATGGCTCCAATGAAACTTTCTCCATAAACATGGGTGAGGTGGTAATATTTTGAATCTGGGCTTCAAGAAAAACTTCATCAGTCTGAGAATATGAAAAAAAATCCACCAATATGATAGTATTTAAAATGTTCACCTCAATTAGAATCACTTATCTATATGAAGAAAAAATATTAACCACAAATGTGATTAGTTCATGCCTGCAAATCAAAGTTATCATAATTAATACGAAGAAAAAATCTTCATCCTAACATAATTAACAGGGGCAAAGTCAAGTGTTAGTCAACTGATACCCTGCCAAACAATGGATGTGGGATAATCAGAATATATTTTGTATTAACATCCAAAAGTACTTATTTATCTGGAATTTCATTCACAAGAGTTTCACGTCTGTTAGTAAGGTGTTAAAATAAACTTTAGTATGATGAGTATACTTACTTAGCTACAACTTCACTGTTATGATAAGATGTTCAGATCTTCAAAATACTCCAGCACAGTATACTTTCAACTGTCCTGCTTTTATTTCAATTTAGATAGTTTACTATTAGCCCTATGAGTAATCTATTTTATACCTTTACAGGATTTAACCTTTTTAAATCAAAGCCGTTTGCAAGTATTTTTAATGAATTCTTAGTTCATTTGAAATGTATATTGAGGGCTAAAAAAAGGATATATGAATTATACCTGACATTTTAAATCAGGCAAAGTATTTTCTAGCCTTAGTGACAGATTTCAAAACTGATGCCATTCATTAATATATGAGATAATTTAAACCCTTAATTTTATTAAAAAACAACAACAAACTTAATTCTCCAGTTACATATGATAAACATTCTTATTTTTATGCCATTCTTATTATTATTATTATTTTTTATGTAACTGAAAAAATGATATACCAAAGATTTCAATAATTGATCTCAAAAGTTTATATAGTATGCTTAAACATAATATATATGTATATATATGTGCTCAGAAATAATATAAAATATTGGGGAATCATGAGCTTTTTTTTAAACACTGAAGTCCAGAAAATGGAAATCATTTGCACAGATATCATAGTGAAGTTATAATTCAATGAGTCTAATATAAAACAGATTCATCTTTGGGACATCAAATGAAAACAGAAATATGATGATTTATCAAAATACTACCATTAAAGGGCAGTATTCTGTTACTTTTTCTCAAGAAAATAAGTAAATATATCCCATAAATCCATTGCTTTTAAAAAACAACCATAGAACCACATTTCAATTTTAAAAATGCAATTTTCTGCATGAAATTTTTGATAACATGAAAGGAAAACAAGCAGCATAATGGAAAATCAAGTTAGTCTGAACAGTTAGTATAAAGTAATTTGACATTTGAAAAATTAAGGCAAGAATTTAGTGCTAAGGCTGATGTTATTACAAATGTAATGTATAGAAGCAAATGCTGTTTATTGTGAGTAGATATATGATTTCAGCCAACTTGGGAAGATTTGCTTTTTTTCTGTTTACTTTTGTCAAAAGGCCATTTTTATCTGACTTACACTTCAAAATAAAAACAATGCACATGAGAATAAATTTCAGGATAATAGGATATTTGACAGCAAGATGATGAAAATGCCAAGGTTAAAATACACAAGGTAAACATGTCTCTTAAAAAAAAAAGAAGAAAGAAACTATAACTGTTTCAATGTGGCAATTTAACCTTTGGCCTCATTTTTTCCTATAGAACAAGACAGATATAATATTAAAAGTACAATTAAATTATATATGTCTTTCTGAAGTCAGAGAACTAGTATTCAACACTAACTGTTTTTCCACTATGTTTCGTAGAGAGATTAATTAGGCAGAGTCAAAAAGTGGTAAGTAACAAAAGCATATAAATTTATAATAAAAAATCAAATTACCACAGAACTGAGGTCACTCTAATGGAAAAATAAAAAAGAAAAATTAGAAAAATCAGAGTTAAATGTTAAAGAAAAAGAATAACTTTGAAATGAATATCTGTATTTTTAAACTTACAAGACAGCATTAGTAAACAAGAAAGTAAATAGGAAGCAACATAAATATGACAAACTATTTCTCTAAAAAGGTGAAACTACTAAGGATTAAATGACAACAGCACAGAGAAGAACATTATGGCTGAATACTTAAACAAAAGCAAATAGTTAAGGGTTCATCTTAGGGAAGAGACATTTGTCTCATGCCTTTCTGGTTTTATAAATCCCATTCTCTATAGATTATTAAGGACGGATATACATTATCGTCAACATTCAGAATAGATAATACACTTAAGTGCTTCTCCTTCATTGATCTAACCATAGAATACTTTTGGAATGGAGGATCTTGGTTAAGACTTCCATAGAACACATTTTAGGAAATGCCCGACTAGACCCTTGTATCAATAAATTGAGATTATTATTTTCTGTTAATGAATAGTTATTTTTATTCCTATACATATTTGTGCTACTTAGTTACTAAGGAGAATGTCAAATGTCATCTCCTTCATCAAAGGCATAATTGAAAATCATTTTTCATCTCTGTTCCCAAAATTTAATTATACTTCATGACTTAGGGTATATATGAGAGATGCTTATATTGCAATTGGCTCATGTTAGTTTCCTCCACTAGAATTAACTTCCCAGAGGGCTAGTACTGCTATGGAAATCTGTACCAGGCAGGTGACCAAATGTTTGAATCCTACCTTCTGATTCACCAATCTTCTTACATGGTTTGCCTTAGAAACTGTGACAAAATTTTTCATGAAACTTGTTTTCCTTCAGGGATTCATACAGTATTAAGAACATCATGAAAAGTGTGTTTGGGGCAAATAGCATCACTGCACAGGACTACAGTGCAGAGAAGTAAGAATCAGCTACTGATAATGGTGTGGTTTACTAACTCCTACAACCTAACTGCAATATAGAATATATCCCATGCTACTGAACAGTGTTTGTTTGCCTAACAGGTGATATCATAAATCTTAGAGACCTTTCATGCTATTTGTTCTAACTAGGTAATTTAGAAAGATGTGTTTTTCAAACATTCATAATTTTGGACTGGAATATGGCTTAAGTGGTAGAGCATTGCCTACAAGTGTAAGACCTTGAGTTCAATCCCTAGTTCACACACACAAAAGTTCAAAATTTTACTACACATATTTTAGGTGCAGTTTGTTAGCAAAATTTAAATATTATATTTTATATATAAGGTTAACTGAAAATAGAAGTAAACAAAAGTGTCACTATGATTACCAAAACAGATTATACAAATTCATAGAAACTGAAGGAATGTAGATGAAAAGAATCCATTACTTGAAATGATGGAAATGTGGATTTTTTTCCCTAATAGGGATTATGCTACTTGTGTAGTACATATGGAATAACTATTTGCAAATCACTCCAAATAAAACTACTCAACAAATACCTTAATGTAATCCTACATTTTTTTTGTGTGTGTGTGTCAGTGCCTGGGCGCTGTCCCTGAGCTTTTGTGCTTAAGGCCAGCATTCTACTACTTGAGCACAGCTCCAAATTCGGCTTTTTTTGGTGCTTAATTGTAGATGAGTCTCATGGACTTTTCCTGGGCTGGCTTAGAACCATGATCTTCAAGATCTCAGCTTCCTGAGAAGCTAGGATTATAGGAGTAAGCCACCAACATCTAGCCATACTCCCATGTTTTTAACATGGCTCCCTCTGGAAGCCAAGTATTATGAATGAAACCTTTCCCAGAAGTAACAGACTATTTAAATCTACTAAACTGAACAGCTATATTGTAATTAATAAATATAATTATTTTGTTGTTATTAACAACAAAAAAATAGAGTATATAGTATCACAACTTAACCCCCAAATGGAAACTCTTTAAGCATTTAGCAATGTAGATGAGGCTGTACCCTCATATGTATGTATATTCTTCACTATGGACTTAATAGTCTATATACTTTTTTTTTTTTGTCGATCATGGGGTTTGAACTCTGGGCCTGAGTGCTGTCCTTCAGCTCTTCAGCTCAAGGCTAGTGCTCTACCACTTAATAAGCTACAGCGCCACTTCCGGTTTTCTGGTGGTTTATTGGAGATAAGAGTTTCACGGACTTTCCTGCCCAGGCTGGCTTTGAACCCCAATCCTCAGATCTCAGCCTCCTGAGTAGCTAGGATTATAGGCGTGAGCCACCGGCGCCCAGCTACATATTTATATTGGTAACTTGACTTGGAATATGTTTATCTCTTCCCAACATCTTTTCCTTCCAGACTCTACTCCAGTTCCCCTTCTCTTCCATAAAGCTTTTAGAGTATACATGTTCTCATCCCAAAATCTTGTAGCACATGTTGTTATATCATTTAGATTTGGTATTTACTCTCTTAGACAGTTTTTGTTACCTATATTTTCCTTTGATTCCAATACATCCTCGCTACTGATCAAGTTCCTTAACACTAACAGCTAAGTAATTCAAGTGGGAATACAAACTTTATATTGAATGCTGATGGTAAAAATATTTGGAAAAATACACATAAATTAGTATGATTATAAATTGTGATCATCTGGGTATAGAGTAATTTATCACTGTGATAGAAAAAATAATTCTGAGGAATAAAAGGGCTGTGAAGAGATCTGTCTTTTTAAATGTAAGGTTATTTATTTATTTATTTTTGAGACAGGATCTTGCTATAGCCCATAGCCTCATGAGTGCTAAAGGGAAAAAATCATTTTATCTCTTTTATTAGATTAGAAGCTAGGCTATCTCCTATTCTTTAAGTTACATTTTTCTCTATTTTTGTCAAACAATTTTCCCAAGGAACTTTCAAGCCATTTGTCAGACATAGAAACGTTAACTCCTAATTCTGGCTGGTACAAGACTTTTCTGGAAAAGCCTTAATACACTGAGTTTTACCTGTCACTCTTTTTTTTATATGAATATGAACTACAGATCTTACTAGTTCAATTTTTATAATATCCAGTCTGTTGAATATTTATATTTTTAAGCAATAACACCCTCATCAAATGGAATTATAAGGCTATCATTTAGTAAGAAAGGTGAAGGCCTTACAAAAGTAGTAGGGAGAATAGAAATCAAGACACACTGATTATGTGTAGGTTGAAAATAACAGATTAAAAAAGACCTACAATGAAATCATTCATTTTTAATTAAAATTCATTTTTGGTAATTCAGTCATATCAGCAATTACTTCAATTTTATAAGAAATGTTAATACCTCAGGTTTGCAGTTTAATGCAAAGTCCTGGTAAATACCTAATACTTACCTCTGCATTGTAAAATTTGGTTTTCACATCCAATGGCTTCAGAACCTGGTTAAACAAAGTATATTAATTAGGACATTCTTGTCATTGGATTATTTTATTAAGTTTAAAGAACATGGATTAAATTTGTCAAGGTCATTGTCTAATTTTAATTGTTAAAAGACTTTTAATAGATATCCAATATTCTTGCAAAAAATTTCGCACTAAACATTTCTTTAGAAATATAGTACTATTTACACTCAGCTGGAATTTGCCCTCATTTTATCCCTTTTCCAGATTTTGGTGTATTTTCCAAATAATGAGACAAATACTCTTAAAAAAAAAAGATTAGCCGGGAGCCTATGGCTCACACCTGTAATCCTAGCTACTCTGGAAGATGAGATTGGAGGATCAAAGCCAGCCAGAACAGAAAAGTTCCCATGAGACTCTTATCTCCAGTTAACCACTCAAACACTGGAAGTGGAGCTGTGGCTCAAGGTGGTAGAGTGCTAGCCTTAAGCAAAAACTCAGGGACAGTGCCCTGGCCCTGAGTTCAAGCCACACAACTGACCAAAAAAAAAAAAAAATACTGTTTTGAGTAGTTGTACAAAGGCATTTCAATTCAACCTGTCAACTTACAAGTACAATACAACTTGATCTATATCACTCCTTCCATCATTCAGGTCTTATTTTTAAATAAAAAATCTTTCTTTACAAAAACATTACACTGGCAATGATAATTTCTCTGCTCTTCTTTTAGTCTGACTTTTGCCTGCTAGTAATAGAACAAGTAGTGAGTTATTTGATCGATATGGAGTTTGTTTTCTGAGCAGATCAACAGAAACAACTACATATCCAGGAAAACAGAAGGTATCAAAAAATTATCATTGTCATATCCAATACCTGAAATTTGAAGAATTTTCTAAAGTACATTTTTTCTCCACCCTGAGTTGTATAACTCACGGCACACACCAAGCTGAAATAGAAAGATACCTTAGTGACTGGGAAATATTTTTGCTTTCATTTCTTTTTTTTTCTGGTTTTATAGTGGTTTATTGGAGATAAGAGGCTCACAGACTTTGCTTCCCAGGCTGGCTTTGAACCGAGATCCTCAGATCTCAGCCTCCTGAGTAGCTAGGAATTACAGGCATGAGCCACCGGCACCCGGCTTCTCATTTTCATTTCTTAAGAGTAAATCTAAAACACTTCAGATCTACTTAAAAATATCAATAATACGCAACTGTAGCCAAATGATTCAATATTTGAGTATAAACAGATTTGAATATAGATTTGAATATAAACATGAAAAAAAGCTATCTTAAGCTGGGTACCAGTGGCTAGCTACTCAGGATGCTGAGATCCGAGATCATGGTTTGAAGCCAGCCCAAGGACAAAAGTCCTCATGAGACTCTTATCTCAAAGAAACCAGAAATGGCACTGTGGCTCAAGTGGTAGAGCATTAGTCTTGAACAAAAAGAGGCTCAGGAACAGTGCTTGAGCCCTGAGTTCAAGCACCAAAACCAGCAAAAATTAAAAAAAAATAAAATAAAAGAGTATGCTTTTTCCCTTCAAAGGTAAACTACATTCCAAAATAAATCTTGAAATAGCCATATAATTGAATGTAGAAAAGTGAGTTCATGTTAACTAGAACATACAAGGATTTTAGAAGAATGGTCGTTTCAACATAAATGTAATGGAAAAAATGAACATTTAAATAGAATGAATTTTAAAAAATTAAAGTAACTAAAAATAGATTACAAATTGGGATAAAATAATATTGAGGATTAAATAATAATGAATTAGACTTTTCCCTACAAAATAAGTGTTTTCATTAAAGTTTGTGTCTGTTAAACATGTAAATATGTAACAGTAAATTCCTTCTGAACTAAATTAATTGGCATAATACATAGCAAAAATTTTAAAGAGTTTTTTAAAAGTTTTTGAGAGGTAGTAAAATTAATGCTTACATGTGTGTTCCAATTTCTTTTACTTCATGGTGAATAACATCATCAATACAACAATCGGGTTTAAGTTCAGCCACTGCAGCATTAGAGGCTGAAAGATTTAAACGCTGAGAGCTTGTCTGAAGATCAGCCTTGAAAGAAAGGTAAAAAAAAGTAAGCCGTATATGACTATTCTCTACAACATGAATACGGTACTGGTAAAAAGAACAGGAGACATAGTTGGACTATTTGGGCAGCTGGGCAGGAAAAATAAGAAGAATGCTATATGCACATATGAAAATGTTATATAAGACCTATTGTTTTCTACAACTAATATATACAAGAAATAAAAGATGAAAGGAGAACAATACTTCTCTGTGTAAACCTTTCTGTGCTTAGAACCTTGGCAAGGATACACACATATATACACCAATCCCCAAAATAAATAAAACATGCTGGGCAAGATGCTTCACTTTTGTAATTCCAGCTACCTAGGAGGCAAAAATAAGAACACCATTCAAAGCTAACTCAAGCAAAAAAAGCCAGCCCTGTGGTACATGTCTCTACTCCTAGCCACATGGGAAGTATTGATAGAAACATGATCTAAGGCTGCCGTGGGTAAAAAGTGCTAGATACTTTTCAGAAAAATAAGCAATAAAGGCTGGAGGTGTGCCTCAAATGGTATAACCATTGCCTATTAAAGCAGAAGTCCCAAGGCTAATCCCAGTGCTACCAAAAAGAGAGACAGAGGAGGGAGAGGGAACAAGAAGAGGAACAACCACCACCACCACAGAAGAGGGATCTTTTTTTTTTTATTGTGAAGATACCGTACAGAGGGGTTACAATTACATGGGCAAGATATCAAGTACAATTCTTATCAAGCATTGTTGCCTCCTCTTTGTTTCCCCTTCCCATCCCTTCCCATTACTCCCCCAGAAGGGGGATCTTGATTATAGTCTAAATCTGCACACAAAAATAATGATACAAAATGTTGTACTTAGCTAGTATGTTTATTTTCACAAGGATATAGATTAACAATTCTGAGACTGTTTTATGTGTAGTAACTCCCTAGTACTTTACTGCTTAAAGATGATAAAAATATAATTTTTTTAAAAAGAAAAAGAAAACCTGTATGCCAGTGGCATCTATAATTTAGAAGGCTGCCTCCCGGGTAGGAAAGTCAGTGAGATTCTCATCTCCAATTAAGCACTTTCAAAAACAGAAGTAGTGCTGGGGCTCAAAATGGTAGAGCACTAGCCTTACGCAAAAGAGCTCAGGGACGCCAGTCAGGCCCTCAGTTCAAGCCCCATGATCTACCAAAAAAAAAAGAGAGAAAAGCTACAACTAAACCTTTCCTGTCATATTAGAAACTAAGTATCAGTATGCACATGTGGCTTTTTAAACTTATATACAGATGTTTTTTGAAAAAAATATAGGTAGATATTCGTATGTACATACATGACACTAAAAGATCAGCAATTATTTAGAAATATCATCACATGTTAGAGACCAGTTCACTGACAGAACTAGAGAATGACATTACAGGCATTAAGATAATAGTACCTTCTCTAAAATGACACTGCCCCCCACTCTCTATTATATTCATCCTTTTTATAACCCTCTGAACATACATTACTCTGTCATGAATAGTGGCCTCCCTTAATGTCAGTTACTGTCTATAGCATTCACCTTTTACTTCCTTGGAAACATCTATTACAATCTATAATTTCCTCATTTATGATTTCTTTACCTGCTTTTATCTGTCTCCCCTATCAGAAATATCTATGGATACAGAAACTGTGGGTCTCGGGGCTGGGAAGGTGGCTCAGTGGTAGAGCGCTTGCCTTGCATGCATGAGGCCCTGGGTTCGATTCCTCAGCACCTGGGTTCAATTCCTCAGCACCACATAAGCAAAAAGAAAAAAGCTGGAAGTGGCGCTGTGGCTCAAGTGGTAGAGCACTAGCCTTGAGCTGAAGAGCTGAGGGTCAGCGACCAGGCCCAGAGTTCAGGCCCCACGACCGGGCCCCCCCCCTCCCCCCCCAAAAAAAGAAAGAAACTGTGGATCTCAGTCTAGCTAGGATTACAGGCTTGAGCCACTGGAACCTAGTTTACATGACAGTGTGAAAGTGGGTAGTGTATTGGCTTCATTTTATAGAATAATGAATAAAAGGCATAGAAAACAAAAATTCCAAAGCCACATAAGAAGTTGTATAAGCTGATGTTTAAAATGAATTATTTATTTTGAAAGTAAGAGGAAAAAAGTATTTAAACTCAATTGATTTCTATCTAACAAATTCTCTTGTAACTGTTAACTTTCCTCTTAACTACAATGTGTATTATGTATTATGTGTCTTTTTCCTTTAGGCTATTATAAGTTATATTGTATGAAGCATTTATTCCCTAATTACCTATTCTATATGCCAGGATCTGTTGTACAAGTGGGAGATAATAGGAGAATAAAGTGTACTGTTGTGATCCTTGCCTGTCCCTGTGGAATTTATAGTCTCTGGAGAGGAGGGAAGGAAGACAAGTAACAATATACAAATAAGTACCTTATTAAAAGCTAGTAAATGTCTTCAGAGGAAAACAGACAAGTAAACAGGTTTTGGGAGGAGGAAAATGAAACTTCAATTGCAGGGAAGACTTTCAGCTATATATTAGTATTGGGGAGAGAACTAATCAGCAGAAACAGGAAAGCAAAACTAATAAAATGTGGTAAAAACTAAAGATATCTTTAAAGCTATCATGCTCTTAGTATAGTTAGGTAGTTCATGTCAAAGAGTAGAGAAAAAATATATCTAGAATTGTGCCTGGTACTGGTGAATATTTTGTCATCCAAGCTACCATGTTTTGAAGATAAGGAAAAATGTTTCCCTTATTATAATATTTTGTACCTTTAGGAATGCTTGTTAATCGGAATTAAGAATTCTAGTATCAAGCCAAGTGGTTCACAACTGTAATACAGCTACTCAGGATTCTGATATTTTAGGATTGTTGTTTGAAGCCAGCCTCATCTACCAGTCTGTGAGACTCTTATCACCAATTAATCTCAGAAAAAGAGCACTAGCCTTGAGCAAAAGAAGCTCAGGGACAGAACCCAGGTCCATGGTTAAAGCCCCAGGATCAGAAAGGGAAAAAAATTCCAGTATAAAGCATGAATTTCAATGAAGCTTCAAAAATAACAATACATTTTAGAACATGTTTCTTTTTTAAAATAATATTTTTCAAACAAGAATGTCACTTACTTTTACCAATATATCTTTGACAACTTGATTGCTATCATTATGAACACTGATGTAACTGGAAAAGGTTTCTCCCAAAAATATATTCCTACAAAATAAAATAAAATCTTAAGCAGAAATTCATTCAGGTTTTATCAGAAATATTCTGTTTGAGTACTACTAAGAATGTCAAATGGAAAAAAATTTATTAAAGTCTAGAGACAGGGAAAGGAAAGAATACTTTAATATTCCTTCATTTATATTGTTCACTTATTATTCAGAGCATTTCTAAATAAAACCACCCAATATATACCTTGGCTCTCAACTGCTGCACAAATTGCCAGCATCCCTAGAAATAATATTCACTACAATCAGAGCCATGTTGAGTCTTCAGATTTGTATCTGAATAGCTAGAAAATGTCAACTTTCTTTTTTGAAATAATTTATCCTCTGAATCTAGAAAACCGAAGTTAATGCATCTTGGAGTATTTTTACCAATTTATTTTTCTAATTTTTTCTAATAAAATGTTTAGTGACTTTATTTAGTCTTATATATTTTACATGAATGTATTTTCAAGGTTTTAAGATACTAACTAGTCAATTACTGCAATCTGTAAACATTAAAAAATTCAAAAAGTTACTTTTAGTTATAAATGTTCTCAGTTTGCACAAAAAGAATGGAACCAGGGTTTCTATCTCATTAATGAGTTAGAAGAAAACAAATGCTAAAAACAAAAGAAGAAATTTAAAAAATCAGAGTTTTTAATTAGCTGTCAAGTCTGATTTCTGTTGGGAGAGGACTGTGAGGCCAAATAAAAAATTTACTAATAAAAAAAGACATTTAGAACAACTTAATTCAAATAAAAGAATCATGGTTGTTTTGTGTGTGTGTGTGTGTGTGTGTGTGTGTGTGTGTGTTGAGAGGGAAAGAGGGAACAGTTTACACTAAGCAAAAGGAAAGAAATGTACATATCACCCACTGTGGAAAAAATAGTTGTATTGTCAAAGCTCATAGAAATCACTAACATTATAGACCATGATAATGACAGTTTGCCTTGTGATGGTTAAAAAGTGTTTGTGACTTTAAGTATCACTATCTCACAATACTGTGCAATTTCTGAAATTTATGTAATCAATCTCAATAAAAAATTAATTTAAAAGAAAAAAAAGATCTAGGGGTTATGGATATAGTGCTATGGCTAGAATGCTTAAGGCCCTGGGTTCTAGCCTCAGCAGAAGAAAAGTTACAACACTATTATTCAACAAACCAGTGTTATTTTATTTGTTGTATGTCACTTGTATAAATAAACAAAACTAGAATCACCTGATTCTTATTTATTTTACCACTTAAATGCATTATGACCATTTTTCCATTCTTTACTAGTTTTTTTGAAAGCATGAATTTATAATAGCTTTATGTGAAATGAATCATTCTTACCCAAAATTTTGAGGTAAAGTCAACATTTCTCCTAACATTAAAGTTTCTGCACCATTTACAGTTGAAGGATCATCTCTCATCAGTTGGTTAAAGAGATCTCCTGTAGCAAGGGAAAAACATAAAATTCTAACATTTAACTTCCTAATAAAGTTTACTCACTTATAGTTAGGGGTGGTGTGTAGGGGCTTGAATTCAGAGCCTAGGCACTGTCCCTGAATTTTTTTGCTCTAGACTAGAGCTCTATCACTTCAGCCACAACTCCAATTTCATCTTTTGGGTGGTTAGTTGTAGTAAGGGTCTCACAGACTTTCTTGCCACGGTTGGCTTCAAACCACAATCTTCAGATCTTAGCCTCTTGAGTAGGTAGGATTGCAGGTGTAAGCCACCAACGCCCAGCAAATCTAATTTTTAATCTTTCTAAATCAACATAAAGGTTTTACTTGCAAGGTACAGCATTGCAATTAAATACACATACACAATGTGTAATGCCATTTCTTATCTTTGATTTTTTTAAAAAGCATGCAAAAAGAGTTCTGGCCAGACAAAGTGTCACATGCCTGTAATCCCAGTACTCAGAAGGCCAAGGCAGAAAGACTAAGAGTTCAAAGTTGCCTGGGGTAAATGGTGAGATTCGAAAGAAAGAAAGAAAGAAAAAAAGAAAGAAAGGAAGAAAGAAAGAAAGAAGGAAGGAAGGAAGGAAGGACAAGAGAGAGAGAGAGAGAGAGAGAGAGGGAGGGAGGGAGGGAAGGAAGGAAGGGAAAGAAGGAAGGGAGGGAGGGAGAGAGGGAGAGAGGAAAGAAAGAGAAAAACCACCACCAACAAACTGATCTTAGAAAGAAAAAACATTTCAGAAACAAAAGAAAATGCAGGTCATCTAATGTACCATAAAGATGAAAATAATTTTATATGAAAAGAGTACTAATATATACACTGATGGATCATTTGATGACAACTAAAAACTTCTTGTTAACATGGATTTCAACATTATCCTGACATTAGATTATAAATGAGGGCTATAACTCAGATGGCCATCCCAAGTAGAAATACCAGCAACAAGGAATTCCGAAGTCTGCCCAAGACTGGCAAGCCTGAGCTTATTCCACAATAATGTAGCCAACTCACATTTCAACTTTTCCCTGGGTGCTAACAGAGTAAGCACAACACCCCCATACATACCAGGCAAGTCTTTCTCTTCACATGTAACTGGAATGTTGGTGAATAAAGTAGGCTTAGTCAACCGCATCACTGAAAATTAAGAAAGTAAGCAAATTATTAATATTTCTTTATGTTTAATCATCTCAAGCCTAGTGTTTGGTATTCATCAACTATATTAATCATCATCATACTAATATGAAATGCAACTTAAATGTATTTCCTGAGAATATCTTAATAATTAATACACAATATATAATAACAAGGATTAATGATTCGTTAATATATAATAAAAATCTTTGAGAAAAAATTGCTTTAATTTGCAATTTCTACATTATACAAATTACATCAAACAAAAT
The DNA here is from genome assembly GCF_019054845.1 of Dipodomys spectabilis. NCBI lineage: Eukaryota > Metazoa > Chordata > Mammalia > Rodentia > Heteromyidae > Dipodomys > Dipodomys spectabilis. The sequence continues at coordinate 24,224,265 of NW_024870817.1, read as the reverse complement.
AGACACTAAAAACAAAATTGGAAAAAAGTTTTAAATTTTAAGGTATGTTGGTTAGTCACCAGTTAATAAATGTGCTCTTACGTAACATAAACTATAAAAATCAGGAAAATGTCAGCTAATCTGTAGGTTTATATAGTTTCAACCACAAATTAGGCTTTTAGATTATGACAGAAAGTATCCGAAGTTTATCTGGAAGAACAAATGAAGAAAATAAGCCAAGAAATTAATAGGAAAAGACATATAAAATATATTTCAGTCCATAAGCGACAAACTGGCTTATTAACATAATAGCTTATAACTACAGTAGATAATTCTTATAAAAAAGAACTTACAAAAAAATTAGGTCTGGGAGCTGGTGGTTCGCACCTGTAATCATAGTTACTCAGGAGGCTGAGATCTGAGGATTACAGTTTGAAGCCAACCCAGGCAGGAAAGTCCGTGAGACTCTTATCTCCAATAAACCACACACACACACACCACACACACGTCACACACACACACACACGTCACACACACACACACACACACACACACACACACACACACACACACACACACACACACACACACACACACACACACACACACACGTCCGAAATGGAGCTATGGTTCAAATGGTAGAGTGTTACCCTTAGCAATGAAAAGTTCAGGCTACACAAAATGTCAATGAAAAGGAAAAAAAATTATAAAGTAATATAATTGGCTAGCTTAACTGGGAAAAACAAAGCCAATAATTTATTAAATAAATTTAATAAAAATTTAAGAAATTTTTAAAAAAAGAAGTATGAACAGTTTATTTGATATTAAAATTTAACAAATTTAGCCATGTTTTTTCTCTTTCAGTACCTTGTATTTATCATAAACTACATTCCCCCTTGTTTTTTTTTTTTTCTGTCAGTTCTGGGGTTTAAACTCAAGGCTTTGCATTCATGTGGCTTCCTTGCTTTGAACCTTTGGCTTCAAACCTCAATCCTCTATATCAGCCTACTGAGTGGCTTGGATTACAGGCATCTACTATCATTGTCCATCTTTATTTTTTGCTTGTTTAGAATACTACTTTTCAGGCTCTATGTATCATTTTCAGTTTTGTAACCTGCAATGTCTATATTTGGGATGGGTTCTAGAACACAGTATACTTTAATGGATCTTTGCTGAATGAAAATAGCAGCACCAAAATCCCCAAGAAACTGTTATTTTGAAGACACAAATTTTATGTATCCAGGGCTGGGAAGGTGGCTCAGTGGTGGAGCGCTTGCCTTGCACGCTTGAGGCCCTGGGTTCGATTCCTCAGCACCACATAAGCAAAAAGAAAAAAGCCGGAAGTGGCGCTGTGGCTCAAGTGGTAGAGCGCTAGCCTTGAGCTGAAGAGCTGAGGGACAGCGCCCAGACCCAGAGTTCAGGCCCCACGACCGGACCCCCCCCAAAAAAAAAAAAAAAAAAAAAAAAATTTTATGTATCCATTAAACAACCTCATATATATTAGGTAGCTGATTTTTGAAGTCACTTTGTATAGCTAACATTTGCTGAGTATTTACTTGTGCTAAGCATTATGCTAAATAATAAATTTGTTAAAACTTAACAAATGTATGCTGACTGAAAGTGTTATGTTATACAGACAGGAGGGTAATTTGTACATGAAGAATTATATAGTAGATAAGTGGTAGAATCCAGATTTGAACCTGGGTAATTTTACTCTTTAAAATAATAATCCTAAGCCTGGTGTCATAAATCTGGAATGCTGTCTTACCACATATTTCTCATAGAATTTCAAGTAAGACTATCTCAAACAAAGTAATACCCAGTAGAGACCAGTGACATGGGCTGAAGTGATTGGAAAAGATTTCTGGCCTTCACTTTCTACTTATTTGAAACAGAATTTTCAATGAATCAATATATTCTCAAGGGAATCCTGAAACACTCAAAACAAAAACAAAAACCACAAGTGGGCCAGGGTGGCAGTAGTTCATGACTGCAATACCAACTACTAAGAAGACAGATCTGAAGATCATGGTTCAAAGCCAGCCCAGGCAGGAAAGTCCATGAGACTCTTATTTCCAATTAACCACCAAAAAAAGCTGGAAGTGAACCCGTGGTTCAAGTGGTAGGTGCAAAAATGCTAAGGGACAGTATCTAGGCCCTGGGTTCAAGCCTCAGGACCTCCACAAAAAAACAAATAAAACAAAAAGAAAACAAAAAACTGTTGTGTTCATGCAAACAAAAATAACCAAAACATCTACAGAGCTTAGTTTTTTTCTTTTTTCTAATATTTTAGTAAGGGATGAGATAGAGTGAGAAGAGTCACTAAAAAGAACTATCCTCTTAAATATATTGAAAATCTTTCTGAGTATATAGACACATGCCTGTAATCCCAGCTTCTCAGAAAGTATGAGGTGGGAGGGTTTGAGTTCAAGTCTATCTGGAACAACTTAGTGAGAGATTCCCATCTCAAAAATAAAACTTAACAAAAACAAGTAAAAGTTAAAAGAGAAATCCTTACTTATTGAACCACTTCTCTAGCCCCTTTTTACAATGATTATTTTATAATAGGGCCTCGCTTCCTGCCAGGGCTCCCAAACAGACCTTTATATACCTATTTTGGAATAACAGGTACATGTCACTGTGTCCAGCTGTTGGTTGCGAAGGGTTCTCTTGAAATTTCCTGACTGACTGGCCTTGAACTACTCTCCTCCCAATCTCGGCCTTCTAAGTAGCTAGGATTACAGGTGTGAACCACCAGCGCCCAACCATACTGCAAATCTTAAACCACAAACTATGAAAGCAGAATTAGTGACATATAACTATACAGTTCCTTACACATTAACTTTTTACTTTTTGAAACAGTCTTGCTTCATAACCCAGGCTGGTCTAGAAATCTTTATGAAGTCCAGACTGTCCTTCAATTCTTCTTGCCTCTGCTTTCCAAATACTGGTATTACGAACTGGAGCACTCACATCCGGCTCACTCCTCCAACTTCAAATTAACTAGGGTTTCCCTGAAGTTGTCTAGAAGACAATCTACAACATGCTAGTATCAAACACACATAAAATTGAGTGTTACCTGTCTTACAACGAGTTAACTGACCTCAATTAATTGTAGAGAAGCAACTTTTATACTGATTATTAAATAGTAATTTTCAATCTAGTCTTGAATATTAAAGCAGGTTCATGGTCAAAAAAATTATCTACTCTAGAACTAGGGGCACTATAGTCCACTGGGGGACTACTATTGACACACACCTTCAATCCCAGAGGGTGGAAAACATGAGAGTCAAAGTTAGAGGCCATTATAGGCATAAAGTTAATTAGATATCCTCTCAACAAACAAGCTCAGTGTGCTGTTACACAGTTATAATCCAACCTATGTAAGAAGAAAGTGGCAGTCAAGGGATAGCTGTAGCTAAAAGTTGTAGAGCATCTGCCTAGCCTCCTATGAGGAAAATGGGCGTGATTTTTAAGTCAAATATTCATTGCATGCATTATATAGTACCATGTCCAAAAACATTATTAGAAAAAATTAATAAAGCATCCACTCACTTATAAAACACTTATAAATCTCCATCATAAACTAGTGAGCTAAGCCAAATACAACTTTTACATTTTGGCTGGCTAACATATTAAAATATATTAGAATCTTCCTCAGGCTCAGTTTTACCACATTCTACAGCTTTATTTATTTAATACTCAAAAGCCCTCAAGTTTGTGACTCCTGGATTACTTTTTGGCATTTTGTGCAGATTAAGTTAAAGTAAATCGTGCGTTTTGGAAATTTTCAAAAAAATATGATCTCTATATTATTTGATAAGTTAGCAGGTGAAATTAGATTTGTCTAGGATCAGGAAAAAAGTTTAAAAACAAAAATGGGTCTGGGAAGGTAGTTCAGTGGTAGAGTGCTTGCCTAGCATGCATGAGGCCCTGGGTTTGATTCCTCAACAGCACATAAATAGAAAAAGCTGGAAGTGGCGCTGTGGCTCAGGTGGTAGAGTGCTGGTCTTGAGCTGAAGGGCTCAGGGACAGTGTCCAGACCCAGAGTTCAGGCCCCACAACTGACCAAAAACAAAAAAGGAAAAAAAATCAACAAAGGGTGAACAAATGCAGCAGTAGTACTTGCTAAACACTATGCTGAAAATGCGTTATATAACTTATGGGTGGAGATGGGAGGAGAAAAACTGGGAGTGAGGGAAGGGATGACATATCCAAAAAGATGTGTTCTCATTACGTGACTTAACTGTAACCCCTCTGTATATCACCTTTATAATAATAATTTTAAAATGTTTTAAAGAATCAAAACAAAACAAAAACCCTTACAATTTGGAAGTCTCCCATCTTAGGAGATTCTACATTCTTAGGCCTGGTTATTAACCTGGTAGATGACAAAGTTAAACTCAATCTTTAATTTCCCAGCTAAAAAAAATTCATACATTAATTGTACAAAGGGGTTTCATTTTGGTATTTACTTGCAGCTTAATCAAATCAAATCAGATATAATCAAACTGATTTCCTAACTTTTAAACCTTAACAACCATGTGATATGTTAAGTCCCAAAAAAGTAAAAACTCCTCCTCCCCTGCATTAGTTTATTTTTGGTGGTACTGCGGTATGAATTCAGGGCCTTGAGCTTGCTAGCAAGGCACTCACTAGCAATTTTAGTTTTCATTATTTTTCGAGTAGAATCTTGTAGGATGGACTGGATAGGTATTCTCCAATTTACACTTCCTATGCAGCTTAATAACAGACATTTACCACCACAGTCAGTAGGTTTTATAGGCTGAGATTTGGCCTCAATACTTTTTTTTCTGTTGTTAGCCTTGAACTTCATCCCTATCAATTTCTGCCTCCTGCATAGCATAAGTGATTGTGCCCAGCTCCAGTGTTGTTGTTCTTTTATCTTGAAGCATTGATTCACATAGATATTTTTTAATTAACAGTCTCATCTGAGACAGTAAAAAGTGAACTAAAGAAGTATTTGGATAGAATGAAGCCTATTTAGGAAAAGATGGTCTCTTTAGTTAATGGACTCCATGTATTTTTTTTTGGGGGGGGGGAGGGGTCCGGTCGTGGGGCCTGAACTCTGGGCCTGGGCGCGGTCCCTCAGCTCTTCAGCTCGAGGCTAGTGCTCTACCACTTGAGTCACAGCGCCACTTCCGGCTTTTTTCTTTTTTTGCTTATGTGGTGCTGAGGAACTGAACCCAGGGCCTCAGGCATGCAAGGCAAGCGCTCTACCACTGAGCCAACTTCCCAGCCCTGGACTCCATGTATTATAAGCTAACTCAGGCTACGAAGAGTCTTCCCCCAAAAGGAGCATTTACTATGTATTAAGTTCCTTCTATGTCAGACACTGTAGTTACAAGGCAAATATGTGTTTTTCTAGTGAATCTAATCTTACTATTTTTTTTCAGGGAGCTAGTTTAATAGCACTCTATATAAGTTCTGTAAGCCAAGGGTTCACATTTGTCTTCTTTAATATATCCTAGCATCTAGCACAAAATGAGTATTTTCTTATATGTTTCTACAAAAACTTATAACCTTTTAATCACTTTGGGTGTTTTTATGAGGTGATGTATAAACCTAATTAACATTTTGCTTATAATAAACTTGCAGTGATCTAATAGTCAGCTATGTAACACAACAGCATTAACAGTCTTAGGACCAAATTACTAGAATTGAGAAACACAGTTCAGTGGTAGGACACTTGCTTGAAGCCCTTGGTCTTATCCCAATATCAAGAAAGAAAAAGCATTGAATTACTTGTATTAAATAGACAACTTGGGCTCTTATCCCTAGATGATACGTTCCTTCAAAACAAGTTATAGCATTAGAGATACTTCATAATTTAGACAAATTCTACTTGCTCCTTGGTTTTACAACAACATATTAGCATTTATACATCATTGGAAACATCTGTAAGAGTTTGGTTTCTCTCTGTGAATTACATTCATGCCACTTGAACAGTACTTCCAACAGAATTGCTTTTATTTTTACTTTAAAAAAAATTACACTTGAGTAAGGAAAAAGTAAGTCATAAAGAGTCATTAAAATCTACTTTCAATCACTATAAAGGTATCAGAACAAAAGAATAGAACATTTTACCTCCAAATTCATATCAATAATAATTTATCCTAATTCCATTTAAAAGAATGCTGTTAATAAACAGAATCCAGACTTTTTTTTACTTGACAAGCCAGGAATTCACCTTTTACTTATTATTTCTGAGACACAAGTCACTATACAATTATTTCTTGACAATGTAAAGAATATGCTATATTATAGAAGCATTAAATTTTATAAAATCATGAAAACATCTTAATAAGTAAAATGTATTTATCTCACTATTTCAGTCCATACTTGGTTCATTCAGAATATTCCATTTTTGGCAATCAATAGAATTCATTACATACTAAAAATAACACCATATTTATGCACAAATAAATTAATTTTTCCAGTAAGAGCTAATCTAACTTTAAGAAGATTTCCCACATATTCACAGTAAAGAATATCACAGAATACCCATATCTGGCCTAACTGTCTCTGAATTGTAGCATTACAGGAAGGAAGTTCATTGTGTCTAATAATTCGAGTGAGTTTCACCCAAATGTTTTCCAGAGACTGATTACTGCAAACAGTATGTTCTATTGTCCATCTTGCTCTATATAATGAGTGCAAATTTAGTGCCTTTATGCATTCTTGTAATTTTTTAGACAGAGGAAAAATCTTTTTGGTGCAATTATTTCTGGCAATTGAAACACTCCAAGATCTCTTCTTGTGTTGTCTTCTTTTTTCTGATTTTTCATCCTGATTTCCTGAATTAGTCTGTTCAGTCAATGTGTGTGACTGGATTAAGTGCTGCCTTTTCAAGGCTGGTTGAAACTCCAAAAGATCTACTGTGCAATCATAACTCTGTGTTTTTGCACCATGTTCTGAAATGGTCAAGTCCTGTTTCATATCTTCAACTGCTTCTCCAGAAATAATAGGTGGTAATCCTTTGGGTTTGAGTGGAAGTTTGGATCCATCATGAGGAAACCAAGGAATGAATCTTGATAATGGATGAATAGGAAAGTCTTGAATTGCCTTTTCTGCAATCTTTGGCAGTTGTGTGCAATCATACTCATATGGTCGATAATGCAATATTACTTGTGTAGTCATTTTGCAGTAATTCAATAACTCTTAATGAAGAGAAAATTTCTTAGCTGAACTCCTCAGAGCTAGAATGCAATTTATTATTACAAGACTGTATCGCTTGTCAAATCAGAGGCAACAGGACCTAAAGTAGAAGTATTGCAAAAAATAAGATATAGTACAGAAAACCTGTATACAAACAGGTAGGGAGAAAAACAAAACAAAAACAAACAAAAAAGTCCCTATATATAATTTTAATCAAATACCATCAGCAAATGTGAATGTAATGGACAACCGTGAAAATCCTTTCTCAACGGAATAGGAGATGCTTATTAAGATCACTTCCAGCTCAAAATCTTAGTTGTTAACATGTCTAACTCAATAGAAATAAAACACTTCAAAGTATTAATACATTAAGCTATCTTAGTCTTAAAAATTTAGCAGAGGCTGGGCACTGGTGGCTCACACCTGTAATCCTAGCTACTACTCAGAAGATTGAGATATAAGGATCACCATTCCAAACCATCTGGGGCAGGAAAGACCTTGAGACTCTTACCTCCAATTAACCACGGAAAACTGGAAGTGGTGCTGTGGCTTAAAGTAGTAGAGCACTGACCTTGAGAGAAAAATCTCAGAGATTGTGCCCAGGCCCTGAGTTCAAGCCCCATGACTGAGAAAACAAACAAACCAACAAACAAAAGAAAACCTGTAACAGAAACAGAGTACTCTAGTGATTCTTAAAATACTGGAGTCATATAATATAGTACTTAAAAATCTGAGATATCTGAAGTGAATATAATGAAATCAGTATAATTTTTAATCTATATGGGAGAAAAGGAGTTGCCTTTATTTTTATGAATTCTACCAAATATAGATATTTAGGTATGATACATCATTCTCAGATGTAAATACCAAAAAATGCATATGGCTGGTTATAAGTCAAAGTCTTCTCTGTATAACCTGGGCACTTTCACTGTATTAAGACCTCAGTACCATGGCTCCAAAATTTCACTTTGGAGGAAGAATAAGAACTAGACTTTATTTTTTCACCCACAGATGTTCTCAGTTGTCTTCAACTGAAGCCACTGATAATAAGTTTCAGCACACCTCTGCTCCAGGATGTGATTAAGTTGGGCTTCTTAACTAAGTTATAAGACTCATAATGCAGGCCTTTTCATATCCTAATCTACTATAGAAAAAAAAAGTAAAAAAAAAGTAAGAGGATGAATCCCTTCCTACCCCAACTTATTAGAGAACTAATTAATGAGGGTTCTCCCAGCTGGAGGATTATCAATGATAGATACACCTATCATTATGTCTTAAGAGATCCCAAGTCTGATTCTGAAGAGTTAAGAAGTAACTACTCACATAATCCTGTCTACTAATAGGTTTGGTAACTCTCAAATTTGTAAATGAATGCTTAACATCCATAGTTTTAATAGGTGGTAGCATATTTTTAAATATGTGATAACATATTTTCCCAAGAATAATAGTTCTCTTATTTTCCCAAGAATAACTTTTTCTCTTTCCTTAAATTGTGTAGGACATTGAAAATTCTTTCATTGTTGTCTGAATTTATTCATTATTGTACTCAGGGTCAACTGAAGTTGTGAGAGCTTCATTTAAATAATGTTCTTTTTATTGAAGAGCAACAAGATACGATCTTAGCAGTTTACATTTTAATATAAGAAAAGCAAACAAGTGACCATTTAAATTGATATATTTTTTGGCACCAATAAAATTAGAACTTGTGAAAACTCTGAATTAACTAAAACATCAGGGGAAGAACAGTACCAAAGGTGAAAAACTATCGACATAATGCACTTGTCCTTTTACTCCTTAAATATTCTTTACTAGGTATCTTGTGGGGTTTTTGTTTTGCCAGTCCTGGGGTTTGAACTCAGGGTCTGGGCATTGTCCTTAAGCTAATTTTGCTCAAGGCTAGCACTCTACCACTTGAGCCACAGCACCACTTCCAGCTTTTTCATTTTTTGTCATCGGTTGTGGGGCCTGAACTCTGGGACTGGGTGCTGTCCCTCAGCTCTTCAGCTCAAGGCTAGTACTCTACCACTTGAGCCAAGTACCACTTCCGGCTTTTTCTGCTTACGTGGTGCTGAGAAATCAAACCCAGGGCCTCATGCATGCAAGGTCATTGCAGCTTTTTCTGTCTATGTAGTACTGAAGAACGGAGCCTAGGGCTTCACGCATGCTAAGCAAGTACTCTACCACTAAGCCACATTCCTAGACTGATATCTTGTATTTTTCTGTTTTTGCTTTTTGTGAGGTTTGTTGTTTTTGTCGGTCATGGGGCTTGAACTCTGGGCCTGGGCGCTGTCACTCAGCAATTCAGCTCAAGGCTAGTGTTCTACCACTTGAGCCACAGAGCCACTTCCGGTTTTCTAGTCGTTTACTGGAAGTAAGAGTCTCATGGACTTTCCTGCAGGGCTGGCTTTGAACCATTATCTTTAGATTTCAACTTCCTGAATAGTTAGGATTACAAGCGTGAGGTACAAGTGCCCGGCTATCTTGCGTTTTTGAAACAGAAAAATAAACAACAGAAACGACAGAAAACTAAAAATTTCCAATGGCAATTAGACTTCATATACCTAGAATTTGTGTCTAATAGTATCATAGTGTTCAATTTGTATAAAGTCACATCTAGCAACTAATATAATTGCTCCAAATTCAAAGAAGTCAGTAAGGTAATGAATAATCTGAAAATGCTATTTCACTCATTAGGAGACAGACAAAACAACACCATAAAATGGTGTTCAAATGTTACTAGGAATGTGATCTTGGAAAAGTTGCTTTCAACCTCCTTTATACATACTTGATGTGAGACTAAGGTAGTGAATATAAAGTAGGTTTCTTTTATCTATAGTCTACTTTAGTCTACATCATCTGCTCAGGCTAAACATACAGGTTCCGTTGCTATATCAATATTGCAAAGTTTTTACATTCTACATTAAGAGGCAATCTTGTCCACTCCAGCTATCAGTGTATGACTGAATATGGATGCCATCAGAAAGTTAAGTGCAATTCAAATGAATTCAAGTATCTACCTAGCATTTCTCCACCACAATACAAGAAGGCATTGATGAATGGAGCGTCCAACTGCAATACCAACTTTGCAGATAAAAGTCTGGGGACTCTGTTCGTGCCACACAGAGATAGAAAACTTCCCATTAAATGTCCGCTGTAATTTAATCTGGTTCAGAAATCTATCTCTCCAATAGGGTCAGAGCGGCAGTTTCCGAGAGTAACATCTAGTGATTACAGACTGCAGTGTGGACCACAACCATGGATTATTATCAGGTTTATATTTCATTCTAGAAAACAGCTTTTTCGTGTGTGTGCGTGAGTGTGTGTGTGTATGTAAGAGAGAGGGAGGATGGAGGGAGAGAGGGCGAAAGAGAGGACGCGCGGGTCCTGGGACTCGAACTCAGGGCCCGAAGGTTGTCCCTGGCCTTTTTTGGTCAAGGTTAAGCAGTTTAACACGGGAGCCACAGCTCCACTTCTGGCTTTTAGGTGGTTAACCGTAGACAGAGTCTGGTGGTACTTTCTACCTAGATTGACTCCCAACTGTAAGCCTGAGATCATAGATTGCTGAGTATCTAGGGTTGAGGCGTGAGCCACGGGAGTCCGGCTGGAAGGCAGCTCCTAAGCCTGAAACCGAAACGGGGTGAAACTCCTCGTGTTGGTGGCCGAGGCGAGCACTGGCAGGACTTCTGGACGAGGCCTACGCCCCAGAGGCCGAGTCCACGCAAGAGAGTCTCAGAAGGAAAGAAAACAGTAAGGAGACCCACGACCACCCAAGTTTACCTTTCAGCGCCAGCAGGTGCTCCTGTTTGGGGGGATTCACTTCCATGTTGACCGGCACTTTGCCCGGCGGCCTACGGGGGCTGACGAGGTCCACCGTGGCCCGGAAGAAAACGGAAAAGCGCACTCGCGGGAAGGCGGCTTCCAGCGCCCACGCAGCGGCTTCGTTTGGCTGGTAGTCCCTAAAATACTTAAATTTTGCTATGTCCTTTAAAGCTCCAACGGCTTCTTTCTCCCAGAGTCATTTCTAAAGTCTCAGAGACACTAAGCATTAAGAAAAGCTAGTTTCCGGCTAAAAAAAGAATCACACAAAAGGACTTCACGAAACCAACGCCGCGTCTGACGCTAGCGAAAGCCTACGAAGCGGAGGGGCGGGGTAGAGAAAAGGACTGTGGCATGCTGGGATTTGTAGTTTCTCTATATGTGCATACCACTGCATGCAGGGGGGTGTAGTCCACTCCGGTCTCCTCCCGGCTAGTTTGCAGTTTGGAGAAGAAATCTTGCCGAAGCAGTGGTCACACCTAAAATTTTACTTCTACTCTTTGTTTAACTTTTTTTTTTTTTTTTTAAATTTTCCATCCATGACTCGCAGACTTTCTGAAAAATAAAAGTGCGCATGCGCACTTTGGCTGTGCCGCCAAACGGCCTGCGACTGACGTGGGGGAGTGGAGAGAGCAGGGAGCTGCCCTCTCAACTGTAGTGCGCCTGTTCACCAAGCAGCGCGCGCGGGTGCCTCTGGGTAGCCGGTGGCTGAACCCCGCCTCACAGTTGAAGGCTCTGACGGCTGCATCTTCGGCGCCGCTCCTTCCAGGATGGCTACCCTGGTTGTAAACAAGCTAGCAGCCGGACTAGACAGTGGCCGGCAGGGCAGCCGGGGTATGACTGTGGTGAAGGTGAGCGACCTTGCGTGCTCTGTTCTCCACCATCGGCCTCCCTTTGGTCCATCCTGGAAATCTGGCTGCGTCGTTGAGGCCCGATCTTGGATGGGCGGGATGCGCGACCTCGGGCCGGCCCCCCCAGAGGCCTTACTGGTCTCCCCCTCCTTACTCCTCTGTTACCCTTACCCTCCGGGCCCGCCAGGTCTGTTTATACAGATTAAGAGACGTGTTTGTAGGAAAGGACTTTGTGGGCCTGTGAGAGAGATCTGTGTTGCTCTGTCTCCAGGTCCTTTGCATTTAGCAAAGTCAACAGGCATGAATTAGCTTATTCAAAAAAAGAATTGGGCTGAGCCATTGCCATCGTTCATATCTACTTTTGTGGTAGATGTTAATTCATATTTTACAATAGTGAAGGAAACCCAGATTTACATAAGCGCAGTATGTGGCAAAAGTTCTGAGTTTCTGGCCCTAAAGTCTGCTTTTCTTGACTGTACTTTGTAATCATACATGTGTTAGTTGTTGAGATGCCTGGCCCCTCTGCTTTTAGTATTCTCTGAATTTTGAGACGTCTCCTACTGCAGCGTAACCTGTCATTAACACTGATGTATGAATTGCCCTATGCTTGAAGTTGGGCTTTCTTCAATGTATAAATAAATGATTAAAGATGCATTTACTCATAGTTAACATATGTGAAACTATTCTCGTACATTGAAATATGGAAAGATATGGAGAGAATAACTGTGTACCCTCCAGGATCGTATGTAAAGACATTGGTAACTCTCTTTTGTGACTATATGTCAACATATAGTCCTGTAATTCTGATTATAATACTGATATTAATATAATTTTTAAAATTTCCACAAGTAGTTTTAGTGTACAATCACAATTGACTTCAGAAATATGAAGTCCTTTTAATGTCTTGAATTGGCACCGGTAATTTCCCATTGAGGTTTGGTTTTATTTGGCAACAAATAAAATATTTATATCCATCACTTATTATTAGTCAATATTAGTGGATAATGATGCACAGCATAACTCGTTATAAGGCATATTATATAGTTGAGAGTTCCTTTTTTGAATTGTGCTTTTGCTAAGTAGAAGATAATGAAGATTATTTTGTGAGTAATTTGTAAGTTTTAGTCCACAATTGGAGTGGGTGTCATAGCTATTTCCATTTCTGTTAATCTCAAAAGTGTACGTAACTTGGGTGTAATCCCACTTTGTTAGACCACTGGATTTGATATATAAGAGGCACACTTCCTTTTCATTTTCATCTTAGCTTGTAAAATGTGCCTAACTGTAATATGAGAAACCTTTTTGAGAAAGCAAGAAGTAGTCATTGAAAGGAAAAGGTCAAAGTAAGTAATGTTATTAATATGTAAAACAGCCTCTTGTTAAACAAACAAGTTGGTGATGACAGAGTCACTAGGGAAAACAAAAATCTGATATTGTGAAGTAAGTTTAGAAATATATTACAGAATTTTCAAAATGAGCCTTTTTTAGTATTTATGGCTATAGTCTTAATTTATGGTTTATTAAATTTGATTTATATATAAGTTTGAAGATTCATTTGTAATATCTGCAATGTAATATTAAAAGTGTGTTTTTAAAATCTAGGACCAGGAACTGGTGGATCATACCTGCATTCCTAGCTACTCAGGAGGCAGAGAGATGAGGATTGTAGTTGGAAAGCAGCCCAAGCAAGAAAAGTCCCCTTGAGACTCTGCAATTAACCACTCACAAAGCAGAAGTCCAGCTGTGGCAAAAAGTGGTAGAGCACTAGCCTTGAGAAAAGATCTCAGGGATAGCACCCAGGTCCTGAGTTCAAGCCTCAGAGACAACAAGGAAAAAAAATATATATCAGTGCTTAATTTATTATTCTGTTAGCTGCAAGTCCCATTCATAGATACTGAGGAAAAATTTCTTAGTGTATTATTTGCTAAGTAGAAACTTGTATTCTTCTTGGACCTTTGTTTCACTGATCATACATCTATTAGTTGTTGAGATACCTGTCCCCTCCTCTTTTAGTATTCTCTGAATTTTGAGACTTAAGTGGTCATTAACACTGATGTATGAATTGCCCTATGCTTGAAGTTGAGCTTTCTTCAATGTATAAATAAATGATTAAAAATGCATTTACTCATAGTTAACATACGTGAAACTATGTTCTAGTGCTTTTCAAAAAAATTTTCTGCTGGCAATGTAAATTCTCTAGTGCAGGGATTGGATTAGAGAAGTAAGATATAAATGAACTAAGAAAGATTTAATTTTTTTACTTTATTGTCCTAGCTTTATTATATAATCACAATGAGAGCATTTATAAGAATGTTGAATTTGTTTTCTAATACCTAATTCTGTGTTGAATTTGGAAAAGTGAAATATCTTTAAAAATATAGGCTAAATTAAAATGTCTGTGTCTATGTTTAATTTTTTTTTCTTTTTTTGTCAGTTGTGTGGCCTGAACTCTGGGCCTGGGCACTGTCCCTCAGCTCCTCAGCTAAGGCTAGTGCTCCACTTGAGTCACAGCATCACTTCTGGCTTTTTCTGCTTATGTGGTGCTGAGGAATTGAACCCAGGGCCTCATGCATGCAAGACAAGCACGCTACCACTGAGCCACATTCCCAGCTCTCTATGTATAATTTATGCATAGCTTTGCCCCAATGGTTTCTCATAGGAAACCGATGTCCTAAGGTGAATTGGTTTCCTACATACCCTACCAGGAAGACACTATGCTAATATAACAATTTTCACTTTGCTTTATTCATATTTATTCATATTCTCTCTCCCTCATTCCCCCTACCCTCTAAAAATCTTCCTAAGGTTTCTTACTAATCTGGGTAATTTTATAGCATATAAATTTAATTTCTTTTCCAATTTGGTATTGATGTATATATTCTTTGTTTTCAATTTTTTGTGTCTGTATTGGGGTTTGAATTCAGGGCTAGGATGTGTTTTCAATTTTTAGATGACTCAACTGGTTCTATAATGAATAACATATACATCTTGTCATATGTTTTTGAGATATTTATAATACAAATTCTTGTAGCTAGAATTATTGTTATTTAAACTATTAGTATTGTCAAGTTGCTTCTGCAGAGACTATTAATACTGAATAAATATAACAATCAGCAGTATATGACATTGATTTCATATACTATTATTAACACAGACTGTCACCCAACTTTTTGTATAAGAAAAAAAGTATCTTGGTACAATTTTACTTTTCATTTCTCTAAGAGATAGGGTAAATTTTTTATATATTAAAATTTTTTACCCCTTTTCTGCGAACTATGTTATATTTAAGTTTCTTTTGACTCATACTAGAATGAAAGATAATTATGAATTATCTGTTTATAATTAACTATGTTTTCGTCTCACTTGCTTATTAGTCAGAATTAATTACTGAAGTAAGTTTAAAATTTTAATGGATCCAATCTGGGTGCTGGTGGCTCATGCCTGTAATCCTAGACACTCATGAGGCTGAACCCTGGAGGATTATAGTTTCAGCCAGCCTGGGTAGAAAAGTCCTCCAGAATCCATCCTCCAAATAACCAGTAGAAAGCTGAACTAAAAGCCAGGTGCCATGACTCATGTCCGTACACATAGCTGCTCAGGAGGCAGAGATCTGAGGATCACAGCTCAAAGACAGTCAAGGCAGGAAAATCCAAGAGACTCTTATTTCCAACTACCAAAAAGCCAGAAGTGGAGCTGTGACTCAAGTGGTAGAGCACTAGCTTTGAGCAAAAACGCTCAGGGATTGCACCCAGGTGCTGAGTTCAAGCCCTAGGATTGGCACTAAAACAGCAAAACAAACAAACAAGGGAAGGAAGGAAGGAAGGGAGGGAGGAAGCTAAATTGGAGGTGTCAAGCACCACATGTTAACAAGAAAGCCAAATCATAGTTTGAGTTCCTGTGTTCAAGTCTTGGTACCTGTAGCCAAAATAAATAAATAAATAAATAAATAAATAAAATACCCAAAACTATAATGGATCCAGTCCAAGTTTTCTACTTTGAGGTTTCTCCTTTTTGTGTTGTGTGTTTGGTGATGACTAGAATTATTTTCAACTTTATTTTGTTGGGCTTTATTTACATACACACATAGATGCTTGTTATTTGGAACACACAGCCCTGTACTACTCTGTCTAATGGAAAGACAGGCTAGAAAGTCAAAAAAGGTGTTGGAAGTATTTGAATATTACAGTGGAATAGGCCCAAAGGATAATATAGTCACTTTAGTTGGACTGAGCTATAGATAGAAATAGAAAAGTTACTCAGGAATTGTTAGTTTATTAATGTGACAGAAATAGCATTTAATAAGAAAAATATTTGTTTAGCCATTTTTTAGTATAAAGGAAGTTAAGTATTTTATCACATAAAATCTATATGATAAACTCAGAACCGAGAGTTCTAAAGTACATAGTAGTGAAGCAGTATGGACCATATTGTAGCAGAAAGGCAGACACAGGAGTTTATAGTATTGTGGGTGTTTCAAACTTAATATTATAAGACACGAGTTAGGCATGGAAGCATGAAGATGTTTTACTGCTAGAAATATGGTTTAGTCACTAAAACAATCACATGATCCTGAGAATCAGAATATATTATTCTTAGACCTGTCTTTTGTGTGGCTTTTGAGAAATCATATACATGTAATTGAAACTAAGTAGATAAAATAGTTTTCTAACCCACGGTTGTATTTATTGATGAAGAACAGAAATCTAAGTCTTAGCTGAATGTATTTTGGACTTTACATTATTTGCTGTAAATTGACAATAGAAAATATTTGAACATTATTTGTGGTCTTTTTTTTTTTTTGGCTAGTTGTGGGGTCTGAACTCTGGGCCTGGGTGCTGTCCCTCAGCCCTTCAGCTCAAGGCTAGTGCTTTATTTGAGCCACAGCACCACTTCGAGCTTTTTCTGCTCAGCGCCTCATGCATGCAAGGCAGGCACTCTACCACTGAGACACCTTCCCAGCCCCTTGTGGTCTTTTCTTACAAGTTCTTTATCATTTGGAAATATAACTATCATCCCAGTTCATTATATTGTTTTTGTTGAAATTAATGATGACTTATTGCCATAAAATAGTTGCACAGAAATTCCTTTTAGTAGCATTCATTATATGTTGTTATTACAGATAGAGTTTTCAGAAGGAACAGTAATGTTAGTTGATAATTTTATCTTGGTCTTTGAAACTTACTATTTTAAGGACACTTCACTATCACCCAATTTTGACAAGGTCTATCAGATGGAATGACTAATTTCTAAATTTTTAGGTGTGATTTAAAGTACTTTAAAGTGACTATTTTTTTCATGACAGAGCAAAGAACAATGTTGAATTGTTATATTGGTTCAGTGTTTTTAAACTTGAAATATATGTGCCTTTAAAGTTGTTTCCATTTCATATTCTAGGTTCTGGAGTGTGGAGTTTGTGAAGATGTCTTTTCTTTGCAAGGAGACAAAGTTCCTCGCCTTTTGCTTTGTGGACACACAGTCTGTCATGACTGTCTCACTCGACTACCTCTACATGGAAGAGCAATACGGTGCCCATTTGATCGACAAGTAACAGATCTAGGTAAGAAAATTATTCACTTGGATTTAAGGCTGAAAATTAGGAGGACACTTATGACTTCTGTCTATAATCCTAGCTACTCAGGAGGCTGATTGGGGGCCAACCCCAGTCATGAAAGTCAGTGAGACTCATACCTTCAATTAACCACTCAAAAACCAGAAGTGGAGCTGTGGCTCAAAGTGGTAGAATGCTAGCCTTTAGCATAAAAGCTTAGGGACAATATCCTCAAGTTCAAGCCCAGCAACCAACATCAACAGAAAAGACGGAAAATTATATAAGACAAATGTCACAGAAATAATGTCTTTATACTTCAGTTTTATTTGATATTTTTTGTTGGTTGTGGAGCTTGAACTGTGGGCCTGGGCGATGTCCTTGAGCTTTTTAGCTTAAGGCAAATTCTCTACCACTTGAGCCATAGCTCCACTTCCTGTTTTCTGGTGGTTAATTGGTGGTAAGAGTCTCAAGGACTTCCTGCCCTGGCTGGCTTTGAACCACGATCCTCAGCCTCCTGAGTAGCTAGGATTACAAGCATGAGCCATGAGTGCCCGGCAGCACTTTCAAAATGTTTGAATCTCTGTTAAGGTTAGTAATTTTCTAAATGTAAACTAGCACTCAAATTACTAATTTTCTTTCATCAAACATTGAGATGAGTTTATATTCAATATATATCTGTGAATAATTTTACAACACCTGGGAAATATGTGCTTTCCTTATTCGAACAAATGAGAAAAGTATTTATCATAGATTAGATATTTGTTTGAAGCTACTAATCCAATAAAACAAAGTTTTCTTACAAAAGAATGAACCAATGATGAAAATACAGATAAAGCCATTGGAGTCTCATTAAATTTTTATTTACTAGTATCAGAGAAGAAATATGTTTGCATTTGTTATGATTGTTCCTTCTGGTGTGTGTGTGTCTGTGCGCGCGCGCCAGCCTTGGTGCTTGAACTCAGGGCCTGGCACTGTCCCTGAGTTAGGGGATGTGAGTATTTGTGCACTAAGCTAATACTCTATAACTTCAGCACCCGAAACTGGCTCTTTTGCTGATTAATTGAAGATGAGAGTCTCATAGCCAGTCTAGGTTGAGATCCTCAGATCCCATCCTCCTGAGTAGTTAGGATTACAGGCATGAGCCATTGATGCTTGTTTTTTTTTTTTGTCTTTTTGTTGTTGTTGTTTTCTTTTTGGTTTTTTTATTTTTTGTGGGTCTCGGGGCTTGAACTCTGGGCCTGGGTGCTATCCCTGCACTCTTCAGCTCAAGGTGAGCACTCTACTGCTTGAGCCACAGCACCACTTCTGGTTTTCTAGTGGTTTATTGAAGATAAGAGTCTCATAGACTTTCCTTCCCCAGGCTGGCTTTGAATCGTGATCCTCAGATCTCAGCCTCCTGAGTAGCTAGGATTACAGGTGTGAGCCACTGGCTCCCAGCTTATTTTATTTATTTATTTTTCTGCTTATGTGGTGCTGAGGACTCGAACCCAGGGCCTCATGCATGCAAGGCAAGCACTCTACCACTGAGCCACCTTCCCAGCCCCAACCCAGCTTATTTTAATATTACATATCAAGTAGAACACGTTTAAAGTAATTTATTGACCTACAAAAAGATACAAGAGTTTTAAAATGTTTTGTTTTTGTTTTTCCTGGATAAAACATTTTTAATTGGTGTTATAAAGGTGATGTACAAAGGGGTTAAAGTTAGTCAGAATGAGTACATTTCTTTTTGGACAATGTCATCTCTTGCCTCTCTCCCAGTTTTTCCTTCTCATCCTCATGCAAAAGTTCATTTTCAACATAGAGTCTAGTGAATCCTACTACTGCATTTGTTCATCCCAGGAGGAAGTTTTTAAGATGCTGTTTATGATGAGTCAGGAGTTTTCTTCTTGCACAGTGAGGTGCTCAGGGTGGTTGGAGGCTCTGTGATAGGTATCCCTCCCCATGGGACATGGGGAACAATGGCTTTCTTGTCTTACTAAATTGCTGAAGTTCTGCATAAACAAAACAAATTTTTGTTATTTTTAAGACATCAAAATTTTAAAGTTGTTTTGACCATTATGGAATTCTTAAATGATATACAAGCCAGTATATAGGTACTACTTACTGGGGCTTATGGGTATGTGCTAATTATGTGATGACAGAATAATTGGAGAATTATCAATTGAAAGCCTTGTGTATTTCTGCATTTTTATATAAATAGAGTAGGTAGAACTCAGCTTGTCATAGCATACATTGGAAAACTTTGTAGGGAGGCAACAAGGCTAAGAAAGAAATAGTTGAGTGGTAGTGTAATGGTATTTGGGAAAGGAGATCACAGAAATCAGAGAACATAAACATACTTAGCCTTGGTTAAAAAAAAAAAAGAAGAGTGAAGAAGGAAAAAAGCCCATTACCCTTTTACATATTTATTGTCAACAATCATTCAATAGCAGAAATATAAAGTATTTTGTTATATTAGCTTGCCATGGAGAGTTAGCCCTAACTGCTAACTGGCTTTTATTTAAAGGTTTAGGAATGCTCTGTGTGTGTGTGTGTGCGCGCACGCTCATGCGTGCATGTATGTGTATGAGAGAGACAGACAGACAGAGACTGAGAGAGAGACAAGAGACAGAGGGAGACAGAGAGCATGCACATATGCTTGTCTGCTAGTTTTGGGTAAAAGAAACACTGGTTCTTTTAAATGTGCTATCTAAAAGGGATTGATGCCAGGTACTAGTGGCTCATGCCTATAATCCTAGCTACTCAGGAAGCTGAGATCTGAGGATTATGGTTCAATGCTAGCTCAGGCAGGAAAGTCTGTGAGACTCTTATCTCCAGTCAACCACCAGAAAACCGAAAGTAATACTGTGGCTCAAATTGGTAGAATGCTAGCTAGCTCTGAGCAAAAATAGCTTAGTGACAGTATTTAGGCCCCCTGAGTTCAAGCCTCATGACCCACAAAACCAAATAAAAAACAAAACAAAACAAAAAAAACCCTACACAATGAATAAATAAAATTGGTGTAAAGCTCTGGATCTTTTTTTTTTTTTTTTTTTTTTGGGTCCAGTCGTGGGGCCTGAATTCTGGGCCTGGGCACTGTCCCTCAGCTCTTCAGCTCAAGGCTAGTGCTCTATCACTTGAGCCACAGCGCCACTTCTGGCTTTTTTCTTTTTGCTTATGTAGTGCTGAGGAATCCAGGGCCTCAGGCATGAAAGGCAAGTGCTCTACCACTGAGCCACCTTCCCAGCCCATAAGGGTTTTAGTTTCTTTGTTTTGTTTTTGTTTTTTTTGGGGGGGGTCTGGTCCTGGGGCCTGAACTCTGGGCCTGGGCGCTGTCCCTCAGCTTTTCAGCTCAAGGTGAGTGCTCTACCACTTGAGCCACAGCGCCACTTCTGGCTTTTTGTTTTCTGCTTATGTGGTGCTGAGGAATCGAACCCAGGGCCTCATGTATGCAGGGCAAGCGCTCTACCACTGAGCCACCTTCCTAGCCCAGCTCTGGATCTTTCTATGAGAAGGAACTTATATAGGAATTTAAAGATGAATCTTTAGCTCTTGTAGTTCCAGTTTGCTTAGAGATGGATATTTTTAGGCAGGTATATCATTCATATAATGACTTACAAACATGAATCTTGTATCTTATTTGTGATCATAAAGTGAATTTAGTTGAATATAAAAAACTTTTTTTTTTTTTTTTTTGAGCCAGGCGCCGGTGGCTCAGGCTGAGCCACTCAGAGGCTGAGATCTGAGGATCACAATTCAAAGCCAGCCCGGGCAGGAAAATCCGTGAGACTCTTATCTCCAATAAACCACTAGAAAACCAGACAAGGTGCTGTGGCTCAAGCGGTAGGGCACTCGCCTTGAGCTGAAGAGCACAGGGAAAGTGCCCATGCCCAGAGTTCAAGCCCCATGACTTATAGGGGAAAACAAACAACAGGCTTTGCGCATGCTAAGTATGCACTCTACCACTAAACTTGATTCCTATCCACTATAGCATTTGAAAAAAGAAATAGAACAAAAAGTGCTCTCTGTAAAGGTATTATTTTGTGATACTTTTAAAAAAATCATTTGTGAAATACTTGTTTTAGAAGATATAATTAAAAGTAATCAAATGTGTAAAATTCAATGGTACAAAAATAGAATTTTAAAGTATATTTCTATTTGGAACAATTGTAGATTCTTGCTGTCTAAGAAAATATGAACAAAATGTTTTAGCATAAAAAGCAAAATAGAATTTTCAAATTCAATGGTTTAGCCATTATTTATGATTAAACTATATGACTTAGAAATTAGTTTTGAGATATGGAGTAAAATAGTTAATATTCCACTTTGTTATAGTTAGTATTTGTTTTTATGTTTATTCTAGGAGATTCAGGTGTCTGGGGATTGAAAAAAAATTTTGCTTTACTGGAGCTTTTAGAACGACTGCAAAATGGTCATATTGGTCAGTATGGAGCTGCAGAAGAAGCCATTGGGATATCTGGAGAGGTATTGATCAAACTTGGTGACATGGTTATTACAAGATGAACTTTTCTTTCACTTTAAAACATTTGTCAGCACAATATTACTGTATTTACTTTAGCAGCTCCATTTTAGAAGCACAGCTCTTCATTAAATTATAGTTCTGATTATAAAACTAGTTAATAGAACAAAAATAAAACTGATATGTAATTCTTTGAACATACCATGTCTAACTTATGTTTTATGTGTACTCTTTTTCTTATCATTGATCATTAATTCTATGTTGACATTTTAAATTATTTGTCAGGTTTAGGAAACAGAAGATAGGATTGTTTCATGGAACAAACACACATTTCTTGTAATTGAGAAGCAAAATTGTCTCAATCTTTGGGTCTGTTTTTTACTTAAATAATGAATGATAACACTGATGTATTTTCTAATTTCTAGTTTTGAAAAATTAATTACTAAATCTCTCCTTCCAATTATAGCCTTTTAATATTCCATAAGGTCTCAAAACATTCTTGAGTATCTGATGTTATATTTTACCCACTTGAATACATCCTCAAGCCTTGAGTTTGTTTGAAAACAAACAAAATGCTTCGTACTTCATGAGAATTAAAAATAATATTTATAATTTTTTAATTTTCATTACCTTTAAGTAGTTGCACAGAGGAGTTGCCACTTAACAAAGCAGTTCATGAATACATCTTGATCAGTGCCACCCCTTTCAGCATTCTCCTGTTCCTCTGCACCTTACCCTTTCCTTCTATTTTCTTAATTTTGTAGGATCTGCTTTGAATTTTATGACTGCATTCTCCCTTTGCCCTTCTTTCTTCATCTTCCCTTTTACCTGGACCCCAAGCCACTTTGGAGAACCCCTTTCCTGGTGTTTATTTTGTTGGACCATGAGGAATTAATACCATTTGAGTTCTCCTCTGAATCTACCATAAGAAATTATATTTAGAAGCTTACAGACTATATTTCTGTATTTGCCTAACTGTGGTTTTCAATCATGATTGTTCAGTAAACTCACCTCTGGAGCTATTAGAAAGCAATTGTAAATATCTTTAGAAAATAATACAAGAGGGGGCTGGGAAGGTGGCTAGAGCGCTTGCCTTGCATGCATGAGGCCCTGGGTTCAATTCCTCAGCACCACATAAGCAAAAAGAAAAAAGCCAGAAGTGGCGCTGTGGCTCAAGTGGTAGAGCGCTAGCCTTGAGCTGAAGAGCTGAGGGACAGAGCCCAGGCCCAGAGTTCAGGCCCCACAACCGGACCCAAAAAAAAAAGAAAAAAAAAGAAGAGAAAAGAAAAAGGAAAGAAGATAATACAAGAGATATCTCTCTATCTCCCTATGAGAGCACCCATATTCTGCTAGAGCATGCCCCTGCCCTTCTGTGTTGGTCTGCTTTCTGTCTGTTTGTCTGCTTGCTTGCTTGTGTACTTACTCAATAAAACTCTGCCAAGTTTTCTTAAAAAAGAAAGGAAGAAAGGGAGGGAGGGAGGGAAGAAAAGGAAGGAAGGAAGGAAGGAAGGAAAGAAGGAAGAAAAGAAGGAGGAAAGAAGGAAAGACAGAAGAAAATAATACAAGGAAGTAGAGTTGTGGCTCAAATGGTAGAGTACTGGCTGTACTTAGTGAGAGCTGAGTTCAATCTCAATACTAGGACCAAAAAAAGTTTATGCTGATATAATGAGACCTTTTCTCAAAAAAAAGCCTCAAGTGTGGAAGAATGCCTGCATGAGTTTAACTCCTAGAACTGCCAACTGTCCCTTCTGAAAACAAAAATAAAACACTCATGGTAGCCATTAACATGTACAAATTTTGTCAGGTGCTCACTCTTGTAAGCCTAGCTGCTCAGTTCAACTGCTGTTGCAGTTCAGAGCTAGCCAAAGCAGACAAATTTCTGGGACTGTTATCACAACTTAATAAAAAGGCAGAAGTAGAGCTGTGGCTCAAGTGGTAGATTACCAGCCTGAGCAAAAAAGCTAAGCAAGCAGGCAAGGCCCTGAGCTTAAGCCCCAGTACCGGCACCAAAAAAAAGACATACAGGTCTCATCCAAACTAACTTTTTAATAATCATACATTGAATCTATGCGTCTTTGTTTTCAAAACCTTCATAGCAAATTCTACTATATCAGATTCTTTAAATAGAATTGTGTTAAAAAAATGAAACACTGGAAATGTCTTTAATGGGTACCTTTTTTAAAATCTTTATAATAAAGATATTTAACCTCTATACAGGGTAATTTTTTAGTATAAATTTGATGGAAGAGACCTTGGCTCTAACTATGAATCCATGAGATCTAGGGAATGTAGCTTTGTAGCAGAGCACTTGCCTAACAATGCAAGAGGCACTGGGTTCAATCCTGCAATGGAGAGAGAGGAAGAGGCACCCAAGTACAAGAAGGAAGAAGAGAAAGGGAGAAACATAGATTCTCATGAATATAGATTCATGAGAATGGTTTAATTTTGGTCCCAAATTAGTAATCAATCTTAGAGCTAACTTCTCACTTTTAGATCTAACTTCTCACTCATCTCTTAGATGAAAACTTTCTCAAATTATCTTAGTATTTAATTACTAGTACACTTTCATTGTTAAATAAAATTTGTAGATCTTGGATTTGGGTTTTTGATCCAGACCACCAAACCAAAATACAGTTTAATGACATATACTAAACTTCAGCATTTTACAGGCATCCAACTAAGCTGTAACCCTAATTAAATCAATTAATTGGTTGATTGATTAAGCTGTAGCCAGTTGAGTTGTTTCATGTGCTTTACTTCCATTTTCTTATACTTGCTCCTCTTATACTTGTTCTTAGAGCCTGTTCTGAGAGCTATGCAGTTTGTGAAACATTTTGCTTTGATCAGATAAACTTTACTTGGTATGTTAGACTTAAGGAATTTTCCCTTTTGACATCATATACAAAGACTGTTCAAAATTTGTTGTGTTATAATGAATGGGTTCAGTTTTAAGTCCTTAATTTTTGTTTATCAGAGCATAATTCGTTGTGATGAAGATGAAGCCCATGTTGCATCTGTATATTGCACTGTGTGTGCAACTCACTTGTGCTCAGAGTGTTCTCAAGTTACCCATTCCACAAAGACATTAGCAAAGCACAGGCGAGTGCCTTTAGCTGATAAACCTCATGAGAAAACCATGTGCTGTCAGCACCAGGTACATGCCATCGAGTTTGTTTGCCTGGAAGAAGGTTGTCAAACTAGCCCACTTATGTGCTGTGTCTGCAAAGAATATGGAAAACACCAAGGTCACAAGGTAGGAATTTAATTAAATTGGAAAGCTGTTTACTATCTGAACACTTATTTTTAATGACCTGGTTCTTTATGCTGGGTCGAAGAGTTAAGTGATAATAAATAAATGAGAAATTTAACTTCTGAGTTGATAAAAATGTTAGAGAGGTCTTAGTTCTTTTGAGCAGGGAATAAAAATTCTCTTGTTGCTGGTCACTGGTGGCTCACGCCTGTAATCCTAGCTATTCAGGAGGCTGAGATCTGGGGATCACAGTGCGAAGCCAGCTTGGGCAGGAAAGTTTGTGAGACTCTCATCTCCATTTAACCACCAGAAAACCAGAAGTAGAGCTATGGCTCAAAGTGGTAGAGCTATAGCCTTGAGCAGAAAAGGTCAGAGACAGTGCCCAGACTCTGATTTCAAGCCCTATGATGGACAAAAAAATTCTCCATGTGCATGTTTTCATAACACAGTCTCTTTTATCTGATGATGAACTATTACTTGTGATATAACTTCAGAGATAATTTCTTGGTTTCTTGCTTAGTCATAAATCGATTTCTAAATTTTTAATTATTTACAATCTTTTATAAAGGAATTACAATTCAAATTTTTAAACTTATATTGTATTTTTAAAAATATGTTATAAAAATCAACTATAATGATATTCTTGTGTATTGGGGAGATTTAAGCAGTTTTTTGTATCATTCATCAATACTATGAATTGTTTTTTATAATTATGTTGTATTTTACAGCATTCAGTATTAGAACCAGAAGCTAACCAGATCCGAGCATCAATTTTAGATATGGCCCATTGTATACGGACCTTCACTGAGGAAATCTCAGATTATTCCAGAAAATTAGTTGGAATTGTTCAGCACATTGAAGGAGGAGAACAAATAGTGGAAGATGGAATCGGAATGGCTCACACAGAACATGTATGAATTTTTTTTATTCCTCCTTTATTTTCCCCTTTTTCATTCTCACTTTTTCACCTTCTAGGAAGTATTACACAAGTACAATGCCAGTACTGTACTAGTTATCAGTAATGTTTAAAAAGTTTTCATTTCAGCTCGGTGCTGGTGTCTTATACTTCGTAACCACTTCCTAACTACTCAGGAGGTTGAGATCTGAGTATTGCAGTTCAAAGTGAGGCCAGGCAGGAAAGTCAGTGAGACTCATCTCAAGTTAACCACCAGAAAAGCAAATGTGGAGCATTTAATTATTAATACTGATTGAAGCAGTAACTTGGTGGCATTAAAATAATTAGTTGAAATATAGTAATACTTGGTCAAGTTGTAAGAAGAGATGGTGAGACATGACAGATTTTGGCTATATTTTGAAACCAGTAAAATTTGCTCAGAGACTAGTTTCTGAAGATAAATATATGGATGATATATACATTTATTGTGTATGTGTGTGTTTTGTTTTTATATTTTTACTTCTGCAACACAGATGGAGTTTTCATTTATTGAAATGGAGGTAACTTTGATTGGAGGTGAGGGAGAATGCGATTAGATAGTCCATTTTGCTTGAGATATAATTTATAAATAGTTGGATAATCAAGATTTATAGTTGAAGAGGAATATCTAATGTGAAAATAAATATTTTGAATTGTTAAAAGCATAGATGTATTCAAATTTTTTATATTTTTATATAACATGTTCTTTACAGTTATAATTAATTAAAAACTTTTATTTTCTTAGGTACCAGGTACTGCAGAAAATGCCCGATCGTGTGTCCGTGCTTATTTTTCTGATCTACATGAAACTCTCTGTCGTCAGGAAGAAATGGCTCTAAGTGTTGTTGATGCCCATGTTCGAGAAAAATTGATTTGGCTTAGGCAGCAACAAGAAGATATGACTATTTTGTTGTCCCAGGTTTCAACAGCATGTCTGCATTGTGAAAAGACTTTACAGCAGGTAGGTAGTTTAAATGTGGTTAGGAGGACTGGGAATGTGGCTTAGTGGTAGAGTGCTTACCTAGCATGCATGAAGCCCTGGGTTTGTTTCCTCAGTACCACATACACAGAAAAAAACAGAAATGGCACTGTGGCTCAAGTGGTAGAGTGCTAGTCTTGAGCAAAAAATGCTCATGGACAGTGCCAGGCCCTATGACAGTGCCAGGCCCTATGACCAACCCCTCCCCCCCAAAAAAGTGTGGTTAGGGCTACGATTGTTAGACTTAAGTAGCTAATTATCAGGGATACACACTATTTTTTTAGATATGCGCACTATTAATCTTAGTGAATATTTGGGTTTTGCTACATGTTTTAACATACTTAGGACATGTGTTTCTAACTTCAAAATGTTCCATCAACTGTATCAGTATCTTATTTGCTCTCCCTATCATAAAAGCTCTGGATTCTGTGAGCTCTCTTAACTTGTCATTCCTTCAGTCACGACTAGACTTCTTGATCTCCTTTGCCAAGCATATTCTTTTCTCTGCTCAGAATGCTTTTATCTCTGTCTCTGCTGGTAGAAATTTTACTCTTTTTTTTTTTTTGTGCCAGTCCTAGGGCTTCAACTCAGGGCCTAGGCACTGTCCTTAAGCATTTTGCTCTAGGCTAGCACTGTACCACTTGAGCCACAGCTCCACTTTTGACTTTTTGGTAGGTAACTGGAGATAAGATTCTCATTTGTACTGCAATCTTTAGATCTTTACCTCCTAATTAGCTAGGAGTATAAGCCACTAGCGACCACAAAATTTTCCTTTTTCTTTAAGGTCTTGCTCAAACGTTTGGTCTTTGAAATTTTTTCATCATCTGGAAAGCGCAAGGGAAGGGGTAGCATTATCCCAAAAGAAATGTACTCTTTGTCTGATGTATGTAACTGTAACCCTTCTGTACATTACCTTTATAATAACAAAAAATTTAAGGATGATATAATTCATATAAGTCAGAATCTTGTGGAACTAGCATCCTAGCAAAGAATAAACTATACCATAGCTACATAAGTAAATTTTTTGTTAGAAAGTAATGAACTAAGGGGAAAAGAACTTTACAAATATTATTCATAAAGGAAAGGGCTACAGCAAAAGTCCTAGGGCAGCATATATTCAAAGGCTAGCAAAAAAAATCTGGAATAAGCAAAGAAAGGGATAAGAAGAGTTGAAATTAGTGGTAGTAGGAATTTTATGCAAGGAATGCCCTGTGGACCACTGTAAGAATTTCAACTATAACTGAGGTGGAGCAATGGTGTAGGTTTTGAACAACAGAGTGACTTGATCATAGTGATAGAAGGACCACGCTAGCTAATGTGACTTGATCATAGTGATAGAAGGACCACGCTAGCTAATGTGACTTGATCATAGTGATAGAAGGACCACGCTAGCTAATGTATGAAAAATAGAAGGTGAAGAACTATTTAATGAAAACTATAAAAACTTAAAGAAAGAAATTATAGAGGACACCAGGAAATGGAAAGACCTTCCATGTTCTTGGATAGGCAGACTTAATATAGTGAAATGGCCATAATGCCAAAATTGATATACAAATTCAACACAATTCCAAAAATTCATATGGAACAACAAAAAACCTAGAATAGCCAAAACAAGTCTAGGCAAAAAAAGACAACATGTGAGGGATCTCGGTGTCGGACTTGAAACTCTACTATAGAGTCATAATAACAAAGACAGCTTGGTACTGGCACAAAAACAGACTCAAAGACCAATGGAATAGAATAGAAGATCCAGAAATAAAACCACATGCCTGATATTTGGCAAAGGAGCCAAAGACATACAATGGAAGAAGCACAGCCTCTTCAACTACTGGTGCTGGAAAAACTGGGCAGAAAACTAAAAGTGGACCCCACCCTGTCACCATGCACTAACATCAACTCAAAATGGATTAAAGACCTTAACATCAACCCTGAAACTCTGAAATTATTTCAGGATAGAATATGAGAGACACTTGAACTTATAGGCACAGGCAGGAATTTCCTGAACAGAGTTCCAGGATCACAACAAATTGGAGAAACACTCGACAAATGGGACTACCTTAAAATAAAAAAGTTTCTGTACAGCTAAAGCTATAGCAACCAAACTAGAAAGATAGGCAACTAACTGGGAAAAAATATTTGCCAGCAATATATCAGACAAGAGGTTAATATCCAGTATATATAGGGAACTCAAGAAATGAACCCCTCCAAACCCAACAAACCAATTACTAAATGGGCAAGGGAACTAAAGAGCAACTTCTTAGAAGAGATAAAAAATGGCAAAGAAATACATGAGGAAATGAAATGTTCACCATCCCTGGTTGTAAAGGAAATGCAAATAAAGACAATCCTGAGATACCACCTTACCCCAGTTAGAATAACTCACATCCTAAAGTCTGCCAATGACAAATGCTGGAGGGGATGCGGAGAAAGAGGAACCCTATTACACTGCTGGTGGGAATGTACACTTATACATCCACTTTGGAAAGAGGGAACACCTGACACTAAGCAAAAGGAAAGAAATGGACATATCACTCGATGTGGAAGAAATAACTATTGTCAAAGCTCATAGAACTCATAAACTTTAGGGGCTGGGAAGGTGGCTCAGTGGTAGAGCGCTTGCCTTATATGCTCAAGGCCCTGGGTTCGATTCCTCAGCACCACATAAGCAAAAAGAAAAAGCCAGAAGTGGCGCTGTGGCTCAAGTGGTAGAGTGCTAGCCTTGAGCTGAAGAGCTGAGGGACAGCGCCCAGGCCCAGAGTTCAGGCCCCACGACTGGACCCAAAAAAAAAAAAAAAAAAAAAGAACTCATAAACTTTATAGACCATGATAAAGACAATTTGCCCCATGCAGATTAGAATGTGTTGGTGACTTTAAGTATCACTATCCCACAATACTGTGAAATTTATATAATCACTTAATCACAATAAAAAATTGCAAAAAAGAAAAATAGAAGGTGAATTTGAAAGAGAGATAGAAGGAATTAATTAGGAAGCTATTATAGAATTCCAGCTGAGGCATATTGTAGTGGCTTAAATATTGGGTGTTAGAAGTACCCAGGTTATGGCTAGACATGTGGATGCATGCCTGTAATCCCAGATACTTGGTAGGTAGATTTCGGAGGACTACAGTTCAATGACAACTCAGAAAAGTTAGTGGGACCCGATCTTAAAAGCAGTCTGATGTGGATGAACATACGACTTTCTCACCTACCTGAATGGCAGAGATAGGGGAGGATCAAGAAAGAGGAGGATTGTGATCTGTGGTCAGTCTGCAAAATTACAGAACATTCTCTGAAAAACAAACTAAAAAAAAACACAAAACACAAAAAACTATCAAAAGAATTGGGGCCATGGCTTATGTGGTAAAATGCTTGTCTTGCAAAGCAAGGTCCTAGTACTACAAAAATAAATAAGAATTTTTAAATGCTCAGATGATGAATATTTACTAGGATTTGTTGAAAGGAGAGATGATGGAGAGAGAGAGAGAGAAAGAGAGAGCAACAATTACTACAAGGGTTTTATTTTGAGCAACTGAACAATAGAATTGCTATTAATCAAATGGAGTATTTATCAATAACTAAAATAGATAATATCACTGTTTTCACTGAACTTACATATCTAGAGATCTTTTTCACATTAAGACTGTATTAGCATTATATATAGAGAGAATATATATAGAGAGAGAACGTACATAAGGGGCTGGGAAGGTGGCTCAGTGGTAGAGCGCTTACCTTGCATGCCTGAGGCCCTGGGTTTGATTCCTCAGCACCACATGAGCAAAAAGAAAAAAGCTGGAAGTGGCTCTGTGGCTCAAGTGGTAGAGCGCTAGCCTTGAGCTGAAGAGCTGAGGGACAGTGCCCAGGCCCAGAGTTCAGGCCCCACGACTAGACCCAAAAAAATAAATAAATAAAATAAAATAGAATGTACATAAGTACACATTTCCAGTGTATACATATGTATGCTTTATTTTTAATGGAAATGCTTTATTTTAAAGAGAGGATCTAGAGATCTAGAATGAGGAAATTTCAGTTTAAATTTTAGTATTTTTAAACCAATGTATGTACATTCTAAAATATATTTTAAACATTTTGTAGAGTGAAATAGAGACACAGAAATATGTAATAGATGTTCAGCTGCCTGAAATTTCAGGCTGATCATTAGTGTCTAATCAGGCACCCAGATCAAGTAATAAAAGTGTCATTATCTTCTTCCTTGTGTTCTTTACCTGCCTTCTCCCACAGGATAGATCACTTTCTTGACCCACATGTTTCATTTGGCCATTTTAGTAATTAATATTACATTTGATCTTAATCAAAAGGCTGAGAAGCAATTGCCTTGATAATTAAAATAAATGGAATTATACAGAATAAGCTCTTCTTTTACTTAACATTGTGAGTTCACATAATCATGTTGTTGGTTATGTTTTGTTCTCATTCTGAAGTGTAGTGTTCCATTTGTGAATATACCATAATTTATAATCCATTCATTTGTTGGAAGGAACTTAAATTATTTATTGCAACCTAGTTATTATTATCTAGTCAAATTTATATTGAAATCAACTTTGAATACTGTAACATTCAACTGACTTTTATTTCAAATTAGTATGGTATATCTTCTTATGGAAAAAATTAATAAGATTTATTTCTCTTTTCTAGGATGATTGTAGAGTTGTTTTGGCAAAACAGGAAATTACAAGATTATTGGAAACCTTGCAGAAACAGCAACAACAGTTTACAGAGGTTGCAGATCATATTCAATTGGATGCTAGCATTCCTGTCACTTTTACAAAGGTAAGGTAGCTTACTTTAATTATTGGTCTCTTTTTCTTTTTTTCTTTTAATTTGTAATGTTGCGAGTGAATCTAAGGCTTAGAACATCCTGGACAACCACTTTACTACTGAGGTATAGCCCAACCCCTTTAGATATATTTTTTGATCAGTCATAATTGATGTACATTAAATAATTATCTCAAGACAATCAGATAATTCATGAATTACATATTCATGAATTATTTTGAAGAAAAGCTTTTATTAGTGGAAAATAGGAACAAATGACATAATGAATCTTCTTGTTCAAATCAATTAGTTTTAAGCTCTATAAACATCTTTTTTCTTCTTCTTATCTATAGTTTCCTAGAGTATTCTAAAACAAATCCTAAGGTTATTTCATCCTAACATTGTGTCATTTCATGTACGAGATATTTTAATTACATCTCCAAAAATTAGGGACTCTGAGAACAATTAATCACTCATACCCCCAAATTTGAAATTAATCTCTAATATTTTCACTAATATTATCAACTAAACCATATTCTAATTTCTCTGATTCCTTCAAACCTTTTTTGTTTGTGTATGCCAGTAATGGAGCTTGAATTCAGGCCCTGGATGCTGTCCCTTAGCTCTTTTGCTCCCTTCAAGGCTGGCACTTTACCACATAACCATAACTTCATGCCAAGCTTTTTGCTGGCTAATTGGGGATAAATGTCTCACAGACTTTCTTGCACAGGCTGGTTTAGAACCATGATCCTCAGATCTCAGCCTTCTGAATCGTATTATAGAACAGTGCCCATACTTGATTGGTATATTTATTTCTTTTTATACTAGGTTCCCTGGATTTAGAAAGGATCATGAGCTTCATCTTGCTTATCTTGCTTTTGAGATAATTTAGGTTTTTTTTCTAATTGTATGAAACATTTACAGAGTTTAGAGTCCAATCTGGAAAGTAAGGTTTTTTCAGAGAAGTCTAGCTTCCATTGTATCTTCCTCTACCTCCTTTTTTATAGTGTTCAACACAGAAAACAATGCATAATTTTTAAGTTTTTCTTATCACTAAAATATAAACGTGGTTCTATATATTATGCCTTCTTGCTACATTTTAAGGTAAAATACATGCTTTTTAAACTATTGCTATTTGAGGGGGTTAAGTAGGGAAAAATAGAAAGAGAAACATTTCTTGCTCCCCATGCATGAAATGAGAGTTAAAGACCCAAAATAGTGGCTCCTTTGTGTAGCTTTTAAACTTTCTGAGCTGAGCAAATACATATGGTCTTGTCAGTCTAGCAACATCTACTAAATGGTGAGTAAGATGGATGAGGCTCATGAAGGTAACCTTCAGGACTTCCTTTTGATAATGCCTTTTGTCCTCTCAGCCCCTACCTAGATTTTTACCTTTTCCAAGGATGAGGCATTTATATATTTCCTCCTAAAATTTAGAAGAGGGGCTAGAGTTAGATAGCCCCTTCTATGTCTCCTAATCTGGTGATTTAAGATTAAAATGAGGAGCCAGAGCAGCTCACACTTGTTGTTCTAGCTAGTCTGGATGCTGAGATCTGAGACTATAATTTTCAATTAACCACATAAAAGTCTGAAATGGAGGTGTGGCTTAAATGGTTGAGTATCAGCCTTGAGCACAAAAACTAAGGGACAGCACTCTCACCAATACACAATATGCACACACACATACACACACACACACAAGATTAAAAGGAGTTAACTTCTGAATCTACCTTCTTGATACTTATTAAAAATAATATGTGATTTCCCTGACTCTTCATCTATTTTGTATCATTTTCCCTTAAATTATTTTGTTCCCTTTTAATCCTAAAAAGGAGTATAAAGGGTCAATTATCTGTTCTATAGCTGCTTTATGATAAGAGTGAATTTTGACCCTACCTGGAAAAAGGGAACCAAAACGATATTTTCCTCTCCAATATAGAAGGTGACATGGGAAGTTCAGTTGTTAGAAAATTCTGTTGACAGGTTGCCACAATGATGACCATAAAACATTTTCTATTTCTAAAATTAAAGATCTAAACGGTAGATGACAAAAACAAAATTGACATAGTTGAAATTTTGATAAAGTTTAGCAGTTTATAAAAAGTCTTCCTATTTTCACTACATAGAGCATTTAGGATAATAATTACAATTGACAGCATTCTATGAGCATCATCAAGCTCTCCTTGTTCTGTACTGTGGAACAAATCTTTGGCAAGGTAAAATAAAGAATAGGTATATACATAGCACTGATAAAAGTCTTAACTTTATGTTTCATTCAAGCTTAGGGGATAGCATATGTACTTTTTTTTCTCTTGTTTCTTTTTCAGCTAAATATATATCCTAAAGATCACTCCATAGTAGTTTATAGGACATTTTTACTTCATTTTTACAGCTACAAGTTTCTTTATTTTGATTCATTGTTTTGTGTAAAAAAACCACATAATATCAAATTATCATCTTACCTGTTTTTAAAAGTATAAGTAAATATGATTAAGTATATTCATATTGTTTTGAAATAAATCTTGAGAACATTTAATCATTTATTTACTTATTTATTTTGCCTGTCCTTGGGCTTGAATTTGGGGCCTGGGCACTGTCCCTGAACTTCTTTTGTTCAAGGCTAACACTACTACTTAAGCCACAGTGCCATTTCCAGCTTTATCTGTTTCTGTGGTACTGAGGAATCAAACCCAAGGCCTCATGCATGCTAGGCAAGGATGCTACCATTAAGCCACTTTCCCAGCCTCTTTTCATCTCATAAATCTGAAACTGTACCCTTTAAACATCAACTTCACTTTATCCCTACTCTTGGCCCCTAGTTAACCGCCATTCACCTGTTGCTATAAATTTGATTAGCTCCTTTAAGATTATCGTATCTGTCCTGTCCTAGCATGTGAATGCTAGAATTATAGGCAAGCACCACAATGTCAGCATTCTTTGTAAGGTGAAAAAATCAGAAATGATCTAAAATCTAACAGTTGTGCATTGGCTACATTGTGATTCATTGAATGTAATGGAGCCATTAAAAAAAAGCTTTGATTTTTATGTATTGAAATTAAAATTCAGTCATATAATGTTGAGTGGAAAATTTTAGTATTATTTGTTTTAAAAGGCATAATCAGCCAGGTGTGGTGGTTCATGCCTATGGGCTCATCGAAATGAGAGGTAAAGTTTAAGAAAATAGTGGTTCAAGGCCAGCCCACGGAAAATTATCATAAGCCTTATCTGAAAAACAGACAAACAGAAACAAAAGTAGTAGAGTGTTTGGCTAGGCAAGCTTGAGGCCCTGAATTCAATCCCTGGTACCATAAAAAGAAAAAAAAAAGAAGCATATTTGTTTGGTTTCTGTATGTTAGTGAGTTCCTAGGGAGGTGTGTGAAGGGATATGCATCCCAAGTCAGAACAGTAGCTATTTCTGGGTATTGAGGAGTAGTTTGTATCTTTAACTATTTTATTTTTGAGTACAGTCATATTTTAATTTTTGAGTACAGTTTAAAAAAACACATTGAAAGAAGATTTGCTTGAACTAGGGTCTGGAAAAAGTAAATAGGTATATGTGTTTTTCAAAATTCATGGCATAGCTGAGTGTTAGTTTTACTAAGGCATTTGTAGTTTTGTTAATGAATTCATCTCCTTGAGAAGATCAGATTTAAGGGATTTTGAGGATGAAAAGGAGACATTGAAGATAAACTAAGGTGCTTTATAAATATGTGAGTAATGTCACATTTTAACTTCATATCAAAATTATAAAAGAGTTTAAAATTTTCTAAATTATAGGACAATAGAGTTCACATTGGACCCAAAATGGAAATTCGAGTTGTTACATTAGGTTTAGATGGTGCTGGAAAAACTACTATTTTGTTTAAGTTAAAGCAGGATGAGTTCATGCAGCCCATTCCAACAATTGGTAAGTATGAATACAGCTTTTTTACCTTCTTGGACATTGTGTAGATAAACTCTACCTTACAGCTGTATGCTCTGTATCTTCCTTGATATTGTTGTGCAAGTGGCTTTTTTGTGGCTGTAAGACACCAGCATTAGAGAGAAAAAAGATTCTGTGACTATGGGATTGAAATGTAGTTAGTGGGATAGTAAGAAAGAACTGACGGGGCAGTTAGAAGAAACAAATGATTGGTGACCTTGACTCAGAGTTAGGAGTGAGAAGATAGTAATGCTACAGACCCCCCAGAATTCCACGGTCTTGTGAATTCCAAGATCCTAAGGACCATGGTGGAGGTATAGAGGGCAGTAGGGAGAAAGTAGGTTGGGTTTCAGTAGCTACTGATGAATACAGAAAATTCCTAAATCACAATTATAAACTGGGTTGTCTGTGTTTGATGTGTCATTCATTGGAAACATAAATAGAGTATAAAAGTAATTTATTTTTGCTAAACAGGTTTCAATGTGGAAACTGTAGAATATAAAAATCTAAAATTCACTATTTGGGATGTTGGTGGAAAACACAAATTAAGACCATTGTGGAAACATTATTACCTTAATACCCAAGGTAAGAGTCAAGAATAACATCATTATTTTTAAAGGTTTCAGGATGTTAGTTTTCAGCAAACTAATTTGACTAGCAAAACTGATGTTTGGATAGTAAATACTTGAATACATATCAGAGGATAGCCCCTTATTTTTTTAAAGAAATGATGGTGGTTATGCATTTTTGGTGTATTCATGACAAGCCATTATTATTAGAATGAAAACAATACTTACCTTAGATGTATAGGCAGTTAAGAGCACTTATCTTTTGATTGCTCTTAACATGTAAAGTATATTAGTATCCATAAGGGTGTGATTACTGGCAATGCAGTGGTGGCATAGAGTCAAATATTTGGTAAATATTTGGTATGTGGTCTTGCTATGTTCTAGCTATCTATTTCTCCATTCTACACTTTTGTCTCTTATACCCCAACATGAAGCTTGTGTGTGTGTGTGTGTGTGTGTGTGTGTGTGTGTGTGTGTGTGTGTGTGAGAGAGAGAGAGAGAGAGATAGGTGCTTAAACCTAGGGCCTGGATGCTGTTCCTTAGCTCTTTTGCTCAAGATTGGCATTCTACCACTTGAGTCTCAGCTCTACTTCGGACTTTCTAGTGGTTAACTTTTAGATAAGAGTCTCGAACTTTTCTAACTATGATCTTCATATATTGGTCTCCTGAGAAACTAGAATTATAGACATAAACCACTGTTTCCTGGTTGAACATTCTATTTAAACACCTATTCCATATATCATCCTATTTCAACCTAAATGTGCATCTAGCTATTTATTTTTACTTTCAAATTTTTGAATTATTCTTAGTTTTAGTTGTAATTGATAGGAAAAAACAAAATTTTGAATTTGAAGGAATATTCAAAACCTAGGGATATTTTGCCTGGGGGAATATTACTTTGGAGAGAAAAAGATGGTGATAGTGTTTTTAAAAGACTTTTGTAAAGGAAATAGTATTCAAAGAGTAAGGGGCATGTCAGTGGAAGATCTTAAGATATACATGTTCACAGTATTTGAAAGAAAATATTGATGAACAGCACATCTGTGCTGGAAGGAGCAAAATGTCATCAAATCCATTATAGATGGGGAAACGAAGCCTGTGAAATATTCAGACGTACTCAAGATTATATATTGATTGTTTTAGGTGCTCTGACCGTTAAAAAGGCAGCCTTTATATGAAAATACAGGTAGTAAACAAATCTAGTTAGGATACAATAATTATAGCATTAAATATTTGAAACTTAACAAGTAACTACTTGATTTTTTTTTTTATTTTGGTAGCTGTTGTATTTGTTGTTGACAGCAGTCATAGAGACAGAATTAGTGAATCACACAGTGAACTTGCAAAGTTGTTAACGGAAAAAGAACTACGGGATGCTTTGCTCCTGATTTTTGCTAACAAACAGGTAATAAGTTTTTATAAGAGAATACTTATTTTTGTAGCTTGGATATTTCTTAAGGCAGCTGGATGTACTTCATAGGAATTGATTCAGTAGATATTTACAAACTTTCTGCTAGTTTATTATGAATACAGTCTACATGGAAAGTGCTTTGTTGGGTACCCTAGTATGCAAAAGTATACCCTAATTATACAAAAAAGAAATGACAGTTTATGTTCACTTGTATAATTATATGAATAAATGTATGATTCTAAGAGAAAAATTAGAAAATAATTTGAATAATACTGTAATAGGGACTTAAGACAGAAAAGTTCTGAAAGTAATTATCTTCCAAGCTTTAAAAAGTAGGATTTCAAGAGGTAGAGGAAGAATCAGGCACCAGTGGCTTATGCTTGTAATCCTAGCTTCTCTGGAGGCTGAGACATGAGAATGACATTTCAAAGCCAGCTAAGTCCAGAGATTTTTAACTCCAATTAGTCATAGAAAAAACCAGAAATGGAGCTGTGGCTCAAGTGGTAGAGCATTAGGCTTAAGCAAAAACAAGCTCAAAGGCCCAGCATTCAAGTCCAAGGACTGACAAAAAAAAAAAAAGGTAGAGGCAGGAGTACCTTAGTTGAAAATTAGTTGAAGGCCACCTTGAGCTATGTAACCAAGGTTAATGATGTGACTATAAGGTAGAGAACTTGCCTAGCATGCACAAAATCCTGGGTTCAATTTCCAGAATTAAACAAAAATAGCATTGAGTTGAAGTTAGGGATGCTTTTCAGTCTATATGTGAATGAAGAGCAATATAGGCAGAAAAAATAATGGCTTGAGTGGTTTTGGGAAGCATCAAATAGCTGTTTGTATGAGGTACAGGTAAAAGATAAAGGAAAAAATACCACAATACTAGATAAGGTCATCTTATGAAAGCCTAACAAATTTAGAACTGAGAAGTTTATAGACTTCTCAGCCTATTACATGAACAGACTGTAAATTTCAGGTTTTATGAGCAAAGAGAATAATCAAAATGTTTTTGGCAAGAGGGTGATAAGAATATGCCAGTGCCGGGCTCTGGTGGCTCATACTTGTAATCCTAGCTACTCAAGAGGCTGATATCTGAAGATCACAGTTGATAGCCAGCCTGGGCAGGAATGTCCATGAGATTCTTTTCTCCAATTAACCACCAGAAAACCAGAAGTGGCACTGTAGCTCGAGTGGTAGAGAACTTGTCTTGAGCTGAAATGCTCAGGGCCCAGGCCCAAAGTTCAAGCCCCATGACCAACAAGAAAAAGAACATGCCAATTATTTAAACTGTAATTCTAGGGTATCAAACACAGAATTAATAAGAAAAAGGGAATCATGGCAAGGAGATTCAGTAAACTGCTGAAATAATTCAAATGACAGTCAACAAGACCTGGATTTAGAGGAATAGAAAGATGGAGGCAGATAAGAGAGACTTTATGGAGGCAAATTTGCTAGTGCTAGTATTTGGTTTCTGAATAGGGAGGATGAAGGATTAGGAGTAGATGAGGAGTCCTGCATCTTGAGTCCAAGCTTCTAGGAGGATAAGAATATTTTTAAGAGAAGCACAGATAGGAGAGAGGTGAAGTTTAAATGGCGTAGATGTCAGAGAAGGGAAAGTAGGATGAATAGAATTTTCCTCTTTCTAAAAAATGAAAGGCAATCTAAAACTGCCACATTTAGGACATGCAAAGATGGAGCCTATTATATTGTTAAAGATGAAATTGGTTTAAAATCCCAAGACCTCATATACATGGTTGGTTATTAAATGAATAGCTTTTGTATAGGGCAATTTGGTGGTACCCGTCAAAGTTTTAAACAACTTTTACCCTGAAGTTCCATGGTAATCTATCTTGTTGTCCTATAAATGATTTTGTAAATGTATGTAAACTTATCTATGCATATATATGAATGAATTCACAGTTGCCTTTTAGTTTGAGTATCCCTCAGATACCACCATGTTCAGATACTCAGTTCTTTTTTAAAAAAATTTTGCAAGATTTGAATATAATCTATGCACATCCTGAATCCTTTTACAGATGATTATCTGTAGATTACTTGCACATATTTGGTATATAAAAGCATGGCTTCGGTATTCGGTAAATGATTAGGTAAATCACATTGCATCGATCCAGTAGAAGGCAATTCAATAGTCAAAATGATATAGGAAACCTGTACATGCTGAGAAAAGAAAGGTATTTACTCCAATTGAACATGGTCATTAAAACAAAAAAACCTTTCTAAACAAACTCTGAAAGATGTAGAAAGCATCATGTATATTTCTTTTTTCCTTTGCATGAATTTATGTGGGAATTTCCTGGAAAATTATATAGGAAATTGTTATAGATTGTTACTCCTGAAAAGTACAAGTAAGGAATGTTTGGAGTGGGAATGTAATGAATTCTTCATTATATAAATTTATATAAACCAGTTTTTATTGTATATGCATATTAAATTTTCTTTTGCAAGTCAACCTTATGAAGTGAACCTTATGAAGTGAACTTTCAGTCATGCTGCATGGCCTTCATTGCTTTCATTGTAGATTACTTTTATAATATTTATATGACACAGGTTCATATAAATCATTTTAATCAAAACTTAATTTTTTTTCTGTTCATCTCAGAATAATTATCAAAAGATGCATCAGGTTTTAACTTTTAAACTTGTCAATAGATAATAATAATTAGAAAAGTGGTCACCTGAATGAAAAATTTTGTTGTGTGAATATCTTTCAGGATGTTGCTGGAGCTCTGTCAGTAGAAGAAATCACTGAACTTCTCAGTCTCCATAAACTCTGCTGTGGCCGTAGTTGGTATATTCAGGGCTGTGATGCTCGAAGTGGTATGGGGCTGTACGAAGGGTTGGACTGGCTCTCACGGCATCTTGTAGCTGCTGGAGTATTAGATGTTGCTTGATTTAAAATGCAGTTGTGGATAAGAGGTATTTTGCACATACTATGTTATCAGTAATTCTTCATTCCAAATATGATAGTTAATTTAGAATGTGTATGTAAAAAAAAACAACCGTGGATGGGAAACTAAGTATGCTATTACTTTTTTTAAAGTCTGTGAAAAATTTAAATGTCTGAGCAAATTAGACTGGTTTAACTAGAGATTTTGTTCAGATATATCTTTTTAAAACTACATTTGGTATTTAAGTTTTCAGATTATAATGTGACACATGTATTGGGAGAGAAGAATTCACAGAGAAAGGGTAAATGAAGGTTTGTTTTTTCAGTGAAGAACAAAAAACAGCCAAATGAGTATGTAGTAGAACCTTTGTGGAGCAAGGGAGTTTCTTTAATGCCTTCATACTGAATTTTGGCAGTACTTAGTAGTGGACATGGCTCAGTTGAATTGAAACTGCATTTTAGTTCAATGGGATTACTTTACCTTTATGTTCAATATAACAGAACACCTTGATGGGTAAGAACCATAAAGCTATAAAAATTAATCTTTTCTCACTTATTGAAACTTTCTCCTAAAGTATTTGTATAAGACAGAAATATTACCTAAGTACACCGGGTTGTTAGATTAATACTAAACTGAATATTAAAGCTGTGAAAGTCATTTTCATATTAACTTATGAAAGACCCATTTCCTGGCCTGAATCTAGCTAGTTCAGCAGTCTATATGCTCCTTCTGCGTGTTTCACCATATTTACTTTTCTTGCTAAAATAATAATGCATTCTTTTTGGAAATGTCTATAGGAAAGTACAGAAAGCTACACAAAGAACCAGGCTCAGTTTACTTATATAAAAGATTAAAAAAAAAGAGATCTAAATAGAAAACTACTTGTGTCTTAATCTGTTCAGTGAGGAATGCCTTTTACTTATTCTAAATATTTTCTAAAGTAAGTACAAGAACTTTACAATGAAACACAATTCAAGCTGTTTATGACAAGATTGCAGTTATTTAAGAGGAAACACATGCCTACAGGAGGAAAGGAAACATTCACAAAGCTTACCTGTTACAGTGTTGTAAATAAAAGTTTTAATAATTTTGTGCTCGTTACTGGTCCTCAGTTCTCATTTTTAAGGGATATTCTTATTATGGAAGCATGATTTAGTTAATTTTTTTAAATGCTCGTTTTGCTTTAGGATGGAGTCTTAAATCTTACTTGTTGAATTATTTTAAGTACAATGACAGGATTCTGTCCAATGACAGGATATTACTTTTAGGAGGCACTCTTTTGGTTCTTTTTTTTTTTCAGATGTACTTTTGTTTTTGTTTTAAAAAAAAACTATTAGAAAACAAGCATTTAAAAAGCCCATCAGTGTAATGGGCGAATGTAAGTAAAGAAATAATACTATTTTGTCCTTTATTTTTCAAGTAAAAAGTCATGCTGTTGCAAGTAGTTTGTGTGTATAAGAAATACTTTGGGATTAAGTTATTTAACATTTGACTGATTTTGAATAACTGTGAAAATAAAGGTGTTGCATTTGCCTGTGAGCCCTTGAACTGTTTTCTCTACTAGTTTACTGAAAAAATGAAGTGTAACACTAACATGTGAACTTTCTTTCCTTGTGAATTATCATTTCATTAATTTTTCTAAACTTTGTAATCTACATT
Organism: Dipodomys spectabilis; assembly: GCF_019054845.1. Classification (NCBI taxonomy): domain Eukaryota; kingdom Metazoa; phylum Chordata; class Mammalia; order Rodentia; family Heteromyidae; genus Dipodomys; species Dipodomys spectabilis. The sequence goes on along the minus strand of NW_024870817.1, from coordinate 24,182,029 downwards.
CTTAGCATATAACCTGGCACTACTTAAAAATTGTGCATAGGCCTCAATTATGTATATATCATGTAGTATTTGTGACTTTTCTTAAAGAAATATTTTTGTCAGGCTCCTGTTCCTGTTTGTAGTTGTATTCCTTTATTAATCATTAGTTAAGATTGTGCTTGCTTCCACTGAAAAATGTTAAATTTAAGAATCACAGTTTTAAATATATAAGAATTTGCCCCATCTCTGAATTTCTGTATTGTTTGATTATTACTGTATGGATTATGTAGAACAGGTTTTGTTAAGTGGATAGCCCTGGTTATAATTCAGAAATGCTTTATAACCACCAAAGCCATTATTTATATTTCATATATGAACAGTATGGTCAGAAATAAAATGCTAAATTATAAAGAAGTACTATCATTCTAAAAAGTCTGTTCTTGAACCATCTATCTAGTAATGTTGCTGGTAATTAATCTCAAAAGTCATTATTCTGGGATGGGGATTTAACACGGTGGTAACATCCACAAAGCCCTGTGTTTGATCCCTAGCATTCCAAAGAAGAAAAAGGCATTATTTGTGCTATGGTTAAGTGAACCAATCAAACAAAATGGGTGAGAATTGAAGTGTAATTTGTTAGATGGAGCGAAATGATTTAGGAATAACTTATTTGTATTTGCATTGTAGGTCAAATTTATAACTTTTTTAGGGGATGCTAATTTTTGCAATGAACCAAGTAAAATGTTTATTTTTCAAATTTCAAATTTAATGTTGTTTCAAATGAGAACATAACATTTTAAATGATCGCTAAAAATACTTTGAAAACATAACTCAGCAGTATAGTGAAAATGTAACCTATGCAAGGCCTTCAATTTGATCTTCAGCACTGCTGGGGGGAAGAAAAGGAAAACAAACAAAAACAAAAAGAAAGTTGAAAGTTTGTGATAGCTCTGAGCTAATACCACTAAGAGACTTTTTATGTAACATTGGGATAGTTCTCAAGTTACAAAACTACTATAAGAGGAAAGAAGACTGATATACTATTCCCTAAAACAATAAAGAGGAATAAGGGTTAAGTATGAGATAATGTCTTCATACAATTCAAGTCATCCCTTATAATACATCTTAATTTCAATACTAGACCATTAGGAACTAATCTGACACCAATAGTTCACTTCTGTAATCCTAGCTACTCAGGAGGCTAAGATTTTCAGGATAACAATTTAAAAAAGGATTGGGGTGCTACAAAGATAAAACCTCTTGTGTCCCTACCTTGGGGTTCATTTAGCTTGGCATCAGGTTCTATGGACATATGTACATAGATTTTTGACCTCTTCTGCTTGTCCTAGACATATACTAGTTATTGCAGATAATGTACTTATAATGTACTATGTGATTTTTTTTTTGTTTCTTTGTATGTTCTTCCCCCATGGTACAACCCCTGTTGTCAGTATTTGATTCTGGTGTCCTGCATCTTGTATATACATTTTTCTAATTTGGGGAGGGGAAGGGAAATAACAAAATGCTGAAATAAGGATACAGGATGACCCATTATAACAATGAGATGTACAAGACAGTATGTTGAAAATGAACTTTACAACTTTAAGGGGGAGGGGAGGAAGGAGTTGGGGAGGTGGGAAGGAAAAGGATGGTAGGGGAAATATAACAGAGGGTGTAACAATGTTTGATAGGAAATGGACTCATTACCTTGCTCATGTAACTGTAACCCCTTTGTACAGTATCTTTACAATAAAAAATATATATAACAAAGGTGGGGGGGCTGAAGGCATGGCTCAAGTGGTGGAGTGCAGGCCTAGCAAGCATGAGGGCAGTGCCCTAAGTTCAAAACCTACTATCACCAAAAAAAAAAAAAAATTGGAATTATACATAGAATAAAACATTTGGATATTAGTATGTATAGCAGTAAAATGAGTTCAAAGACTTCACTTATTTGTTCTTCATTTACCTTTCCTATAACTTACTGTATAACTAAGAAAAACACGGCAAGTATGTTTTTAGGTCCATCAACAAAATAAAGTTTTAACATGTAATAGAAAAATTCATGTGGTCTTTACTTGACTTCTGTAACTGTAACTCCTCTGTACATCACCTTTATAATAACAACAAAAATATTTTTAAAAGACAAATTCATTAGTCAAATAGGATTTTTCACTCAAAGCAGAATAGTCATTCAGTATTTTGTGGGAAATGAGGCTCATCACCACTTGGTGTCAGTATAGCCACAAATTTACATTAGGGCTTGAATTCTAGGCCTGGGTGCTGTCCCTGAGCTCTTCAGCTCAAGGCTAGTGCTCTACCACTTGAGCCACACCACCACTTCCAGTTTTCTGGAGGTTTATTGAAGATAAGAGTTTCAAGGATTTTCCTGTCTGGGCTGCTTTGAACCATGATCCTCAGATCTCAGCCTCCTGAGTAGCTAGGCTTACAGGGTGTAAACCACTGGCACATGGATAAATGTTTTCTTTTTTTCTGGAATTACTAGGACTTGAACTCAGAGCCATCTGCTTTCTAGGTGGGCACTCTACCACTGACCCAGGTTTCCAGACCCTTTTTTATACTGGTTGCATTTGGTTGATGAATTTGAGGAAAGTATACTGATTGGTGAAAAGTGTATGTGTGTGGGGGAGGGGGAGTGTTTGTGGTAGCTACTACTTCCTGTTAAGGCTCCTCTCTGCTTCGTGTCTGCCATGATATGTGCTGTTCTGGTATGCTTTTCCCACCATGATGATCTGAAATTTCTGATTTGCACAGACTAAGTCTTCCTTTTCATGTCAGGCATCTGTCACACCAAGAGGAAAGTCTATAACAGGTACTTGACAGGGTAAAATATGGCATCTCTGACTTCAGTTCATATCTGTCTTTGCTTGGAGCAGTTACCCTATAGCCACCTTGAATTCTAGGAATGGCAGGACTGATGGATGGACATCTGTAATGAGAGTAAAGCTATCCTTTAGATAAGCTTCTTGCCTGGAACTCTAGGCTGATCAGTGAACCCTAATCTACAAGGAGTAAACTGACATCCAGAGAGCCGATCTTGAGTTATTTCATACTACTGCAAGTACAGACTTGGGATTTTTGAGGTTGCAAACACTCAGGATCTGCTGTGAATAGAACGTGACTGAGGAGACACTGTTGACCACAGGAAGTATCTAAAACACTTCCTTAAACTAAGCAATTGTTCCCACACAAAATCCTCTAAAAGAGGCAAAAATTTGTTTACAACTTGAGAGAAAATGTGTACCATGTATGTGTCACATACACATGTATTATATATATAAGCATACATATACATATATATTGTTATGTACACACATGCTTATACAGGTAACATACATATTCAAGCATACTAGAAGTCACTGACAGCTTCCATCAGTGGGAGCTTGGTAGAGCCGTGCAGCTCACCTCATGGAGGCCATGAAGCAGAGAGCTAGAACATTTCCACAATAGGCCTTTCATTTGGCCCTCAGCATAGGAATGCCACCACCCACATTCAAGAGGGAGGGGCTCCCCCACCTTCAGCTAGTCCTCTTTGCAAACATCTCACAGACACACCCAAAGATACGTTTTAGAAATCTGGAGACTATCCAGCCAAGTTAACAACTGAGGTGACAATCAGGACTGACCATCACAGACATGGTCCCAACATCACTTCTTCCTGAGTTGAGTCCTCCCTAGGTCAATCATTGAAAAAAGGCTAGGTTTCAAACCAGCAAACTACAACTAAAATTGATTTATATATATATATATATATATATATATATATATATATATATATATATATATATATATATATACTATATGTATATATATAAGTTATCTACTCATGAGTTAAATTAACAAGGCATCATATGCATATTTTAGAATGAAGAATAATTAATAGATCCACAATTGGATTCATTTGGAGAAAAACACTCCATTAAAGTTGGCAAAATAAGAAATTGCTGACATACCTACTTCATTATTCATTTATTCTTTTTCTTTTTTTTGTCCTAGAGCTTGAACTCAAAGCCTTGCCTTGACATGGCTTGCTTACTCTAACAACAGTCTCACTTAAACCATACCTCCACCCTAGCTAACTATTGGCTAATTATTTTGGAGATGGAGTCTCACAGACTTTTTTGCCTAGGCTGGATTTGGGAGCCATTGGCAACTGGCATCTGTCTCTTAAATAAGTAAGATAAATAATAAAATAAACCTGAGTAATTTTAACAGATTACTTATTTACAGGCTTTTCTTTTTCTGTCACCAACAAAAACCACAGAAAATGTAGACTCCAAATTTTCTCTGTGATCCTTCTACATCGCATTCCAAATGCTGAAATTACAAGTATGCATCACCACACTCAGCAATAGTAATAGTCTTAATTGTGCTTGCACTGAATTAAATTGTGCTTGCACTGAACTAAAACTCTATGAAATTTATATATGCATACATATATACATATATATATATATATATATATATACATGTGTGTATACACACACACACACACACACCAGAAGGCAGGTTTCTGTAGGAGAGGAGGGAAAAGAAGAAAGAGGACATAGGGAATGAGGCTAAGGCCCCGAACCAATGTTTGGGAACACAAGAATAGGGCTGAGTTGGCCCAGAAAATGGAAAGGAGTCATGGTGATTATCTAGTATGGAATTTCTTAGGCTTTAAAGATATTCAGATGTCAGGGATGGAGATCAATGGTAGAGTACTTGCCTAGAACTGGGGGTCGTAGATTCGATTCCTAACAGCCCCGCTTTCACCCTCTCAAAGAAAAGTGTTTTGTTTTTTTCTTACACTTCTTGGAGGTAATATGAGGTCCCAGAGGTAATAGGAGATTCCCAAACCAATAGCTCCTGTCATTGCAGTCAGCTCTCACTGCCGCCACCTGTTTCTCAGTAGCAAAGTTTATTTGGTCAGCCTGTCCCCTGCTGGACACTTGGAATATGACATGAAGGCTTTCAAAGCTCTCCAAACTTTCATTCATTGGATCTAATGAGTCAAAAGGTCTAAGCTGCTGTTTCAGAGACTGGGGGATAAATGACATAAGATGTTCCGATTCCCCTCAGATTCTCTATTTTTGCTTAAATATTTAGGTTGCCTTTTCAAATCATACATGGAAGAAAATATTTTTAAGTTCTTTAAGATCCCTAAGAAACAGCAAAAGCATAATTGTCAAGGACTAGGACCCCTAAAGCTTTCCTTGAACTACTTTGCCCATCAATTGGACATAGTTGATAGAACCAAAAATAGCCAATTTGGGTTATCCCTATTTATTTCCCTGAGGATTTGTAATCAAACCTGAAAGAAGCATCAGTAGAGGCTGGTAACCCAAATGAAGGTCATATGAACTCAGAAAAAGGAAAAATTAAACAATGCAGATGTCTCATAGAGAAAAGCAGCAAGGACAAATGTTCTGTTTTGGATCTTAGTTTCTCCTTAAACACTTCTAATGGTTATGCCAATTTGTTTTATTGAAGTTAGACATTTTCACCGCTTAAAAATACATCGGATGACATTGTAATCTGTCTGTACATCCCCTTTATAATTAAAAAAAACTTTAAAAGTATGTGCAGGTGTCCATTAGTTTTGGGGGCAGTTGATTCCAGGACTGCCTGTGGACACCAAAATGAGAGGAAGCTCAATTCCCTTCTGTATGTACCTAGCCTTCCCATATCCCAAACAAAGGAAACCATCTCTGCATTTCTGCATTACTTAAAATACCTTATACCTGCACCAAGCTCTGCAAACATTTCTTATGTCATTTAGGGTACAATAATGTAACAAATCTGTACCTGCTTAATATGGGCATAATTTGTGTGTTCATTTCATTTTTTTACCATCCAACATATTTAAGCAACCTAATGAACAGATATCACCCTAGAGCAATTCCTTATAGATGAAGAGCCCCTTATTTTTAGAAATTAATGAGCATGTTCTATGGAAAGTATTGTCTGCCTTTTTAACCGCTTTTGTTTTAACTAAGAAGATTCTGAAATGTGAGCTTTAGTCTTTTTCTCTCACTTTGCATTCATACACCCACTCACAGAGTTATGTGGCTGTTGCCTGTGTATTTTTTCTTTTTGTACTTCAAATGCTAAGTTTGACTTAAGTATATATCTTACAGTTTTTGTCTGTCTCAGAAAGCATCATCTGTCTTGCCTCAGTAATGGCTGAGAAGTTTATCAGAGTTGTCAGAGGGTAAGTACTCTCAGGGAAGTTCTGCCGGCTTCCCTCTTTTAAGTTATTCAAGATAACATTTATATATACACATTGTGTGTGTGTGTGTGTGTGTGTGTATATATATATATATATATATATATATATATATATATATATATAGTCGGTTGTGGGGCTTGAACTCTGGGCTTGGGCACTGTCCTTGCGCTCTTCAGCTCAAGGTGAGCACTCTGCTGCTTGAGCCACAGTGCCATTTCTGGTTTTCTAGTGGTTTATTGGAGATAAGAGTCTCACAGACGTTCCTGCCTGGGCTGGCTTTGAACTGTAGCTAGGATTACAGGTGTGAGCCACTGGCACCTGGAAACATTTATACTTTTAAGTAGGTCTCCTATGCTTTGTGAGAAGCGGCGAAAATTTAAAATGCAACCTCAGTAAAGTATATTTTGATTATGAAAATATTATATACTGTAATGAATAATAGCAGGAGCAGATCCATGGAAAAGGAGACAATGTCTTCTGTGAATTAACTACTGGAACCTGGAAGGAGAAACATTACTGTCTAATGGCTTATCTTTTATTTTAGCTCCTGTTAGGCTATTCAGAGGTTCCATGATTCTTTTTATCATGGTTCCAAGCCAATGCATTCCCTATTCGGCAAAGCCTAGAAGCAGAATGCTGGGGTGTGGGAGGGAGTGTGGTCAGGAATTCTGCTGTATCTCAATTGAGAGCACAAAAAGTTCCAAGATATTGCATCAAATTGAAAAGTTCCTGCATGGTAAAGGACATAGCTAGCAAGATAAATAGAAAGCCCACAGAATGGGAGGAGATCTTTACTAGCTATGCATCAGGCAAGGGCCTCATATCTAAAATATACTTGAGAGCTAAAAAAAAATTAAGCCCCCGAAAACAAATCCTTAAAGAAATAACAACCCCATTAATAAATGGGCTAAAGACTTAAAGAGAGACTTCTCAGAAGAAGAACTAAGAATGGCCATAGACACATGAAGAAAAGTTCAACATTTCTGGCCATAAAAGAAATGCAAATCAAAACATTGAGATTCTACCTCACCCCACCTCACTTTACTGAGAAGCAGGAGGAATGAAGGAATGCAATGTAAAACAAACATTGACCATAAGAAAATGATATATTGATATTTGTCCACTTAGTTTGCTTTGATGCCAACTAAATGAAAAACAAGACTTATGCAGACCATTAGTTCATGAGACAAATATACACTAGAGGTTCGTTAAACCCACAGGTAGGCCAACTCTCAAGCTTCATGGCGGTTAGGAGTGAGTGATGTATGGCCAATAGAGTGGAAGTAGGAGTGATATGATCCATTTGAGGTGTGATGCATAGACTTGTATATTAATTATGTTCCACCTTCTGGCTCTTTCAGTGATCTTGAAAAATGTCTATTGAACATGGTAAAGCCACAAGGTGGCAGAAAATTGGGTCCTAGGAGTTGGAAGAGCTGCTTATCAATCAGGAGCAACTTTCCTTTAAAAAAAACATGTTAAGAGTATATTTTAGTCTTCTAGCCTAACAAACTGTTCCAATCTTAGTGGATTAAAACAGTCTATAATCTGTATCAACATTGATGACAGCTCAGCTGGGTAGTAAGTCACTAAAAGCGACTCATGGTAACAGCCAGATGTATGCATCTTCTTTCTTTTTTATTTTTTCTTTTCTCCTCCTATATGGAGGAACAAATCCAGAGCACATTTCCTAGACCAGGGCTCTTACTCCTGAGTTATGCATCAGCATCTCTGTCTCTATAACTCTCTCTCCTTCTTTCTTGTGTGGTTCAGTATAACCATGAGAGTTAAAATTACGGAGCCACACCCATCACCTTTTCTTGAAATTTTGTTTGTAGAAAGGATCTTACTAACTTTTCCAGCTAACCTCAAATCTTCCATGCTCCACATAAGGTTCATTACACCATCTTTAAATTCTTATATATTTACTACTTACTTTATTAAGCCCTGGGAAACACAATTCATATTCCCATGCTCCTTCCTAGTTATTAGAGGCCAAAAAAGAATCTACAATCAGAACAGAATCTGAAGATTTTCATTTTTACCAACATCTTTTTTTAGGAACTTCATTTCTCGTTAGCTCTTCACATTTCTTAAATCACTACCATTGATAAAAATAAAAATACAAAAAAAACCCTCTATGTTCATTCAGTGTTCTTTTCTTAGCATTCTGAGCACCAGTTTGACACATAAGTTTTCTGACAGGTCAGCTTTCTCCCAAGCCTTAACATGCTACAAGTATGACTAGAATTTCTTGTCTTGGGGAGACAAGCAGGGAGAGGGATGTCAAACAAAAGTAATGGATGCACATGTGGGCGTGCACCCCCCTCCTCCCCACACAGCTCCTTTGGCTGTTGGGGTATTTATGGAGAAAAGGTAGAAGGTCTGGCTTCAAAGTTATGTAAGGATAGATATTTTGTCTTTGCTCTAATCACACCTGGTGTTATTTTCTGAGTTTCCAAGTAGAAATGCATCCTCCCATAAAACAGATCTTTATCCTTGAGATAAAAAGGTGCCTTGCTATCTGCATTGTGGGGGAGATAGATCAAGTTTAGGGAAGTTTAGGAAGGCATACATCCTGTCAGACAAGTGTTAATTCTTGGGGTGAGGACTGCATCCCTCAGGAAGTGACATATTCTGTTGTCTCTCTTTAAAGCAAAGATGCCACTTTTATGTTTATAAACACCATTATTTCTGAGTTGCCTTCACGAGACCTCTATTTCCTTAAGTTATCCTGTTTCATTTCCCCTAAAATGACTTTGTTACCTTAATCTTAAGGGAAGTAGATGGACACGCTTTAAGCTTGAGTCTTTGAATCCCTGGCAACCATTTGTAGGCCTCTTTTTCCCTGCCTCATTTTTCAATCAAATGTATTAGATAAACACATGAAGGCACAGTAATTTGTGCTGCAGGTTGTAGAACCTAGTCAAATGTCAAAATACAATAGCAAATACAACCTTCTCCAACTTCTGTGAACTTCGTTGGGGTGGAGAGCAAGGGGGAGTATCAAGAAATGGTGGCCAGTCACTGTGGGGACAAATACATCATAGCACTGAACACTACCCTTTACCTTGCTGTTCTCTACCCCTTTTTCATGTTACCAGTAACAACTCCATGATCCCCATTATCTTTAAAGATCATCAAGGCCAAGAGAATACAACCCTTGCAGAGCACTGGGTGTGGATGGGAATGTGCCTTAGTAATAGAGTGCTTGCCTAGCATGCATGAAGCCCTGGGTTCCATTCCTCAGTACCATATAAACAGAAAAAGGCAGAAGTGGTGCTGTGACTCAAGTGGTAGAGTGGTAGCCTTGAGATAAAAGGATGGAGGAGGAGGAGGAAGAGGAGGAGGAAGTGGCAGGAGGAGGAGGGGGAGGAGAAAGAAGGTGAAGGAGGAGGAGGAGGAGGAAGAGGAGGAGGAAGGAGGAGGAGGAGGAGGAGGAGGAGGAAGAAGAAGAAGAAGAGGAGGAGGAGGAGGAGGAGGAGGAGGAAGAGGAAGAAGAAGAGGAAGAAGAAAGAAGAAGAGGAGGAGGAAGAAGAAAGAAGAAGAGGAGGAAGAGGAAGAAGAAGAAGAAGAAGAAGAAGAAGAAGAAGAAGAAGAAGAAGAAGAAGAAGAAGAAGAAGAAGAAGAAGAAGAAGAAGAAGAAGAAGAAGAAGAAGAAAGAAGAAGGAGGAGGAGGAGGAGGAAGAGGAGGAGGAAGAAAGAAGAAGAAGAAGAAAGAAGAAGAAGAAGAAGAAGAAGAAGAAGAAGAAGAAGAAGAAGAAGAAGAAGAAGAAGAAGAAGAAGAAGAAGAAGAAGGAAGAAGAAAGAAGAAGAAAGAAGAAGAAGGAAGAAGAAAGAAGGAAGAAGAAGGAAGAAGAAGGAAGAAGAAGAAGAAGAAAGAAGAAGAAAGAAGGAAGAAAGAAGGGAGAAGAAAGAAAGAAGAAAGAAGAAAGGAGGGAGAAGAAAGAAAGAAGAAAGGAGGGAGAAGAAAGAAAGAAGGGAGAAGGGAGAAGGAAGGAGGAGGAGGAGGAGGAGGAGGAGGAAGAGGAGGAGGGAGGGAGGGAGGGAGGGAGGGAGGGAGGACTGGCAAAAATAAAGCTCTGGGTGCTGGTTGCTCTAATGCCTTTGGAACTATGGAATGAACAAGGGATGGGAGACTGACAACAAATTCTCATTCATTCCCTCAAGGCTGGAACTTCAGACTCACTTGGAGGAGCTGTCTGTTCCTTTTCAAAAATCTCATTCCTAAATCTTAAATAATACCACTTGGGACATACCAGCACAATGAAAATGCTTTCCTGGTAATCTGCTCGTAAACCTCATTATGTTATATTTATTGTTTATCCTACTATATGGGAATTGTTGAAGGAAAAGGTTGTCTTGTCTTGCTCATTTTTTAGTTCTCAGCTCTCATACAATGCTCATTTGTCATAGGCATACTGGATGACAACCAACTGTTCAAGCAATCACTTGTACATAATTAAATGCTTACATATTCTCACAGCTTTCAAAGTGGCCCACACTCTATTTCTTTGACATGGAATCCAACTATGTTGTCCAGATTAGCTTCCAAATTATAATACTCTTGTCTCTGTGGTCCTGAGTAGGTGGGATTAACAGCTATTGACTACTACACTTTTGTTTAAACTGATTACACAATAACTTCAGGAAGCCTAGCAACAACCTCACTTTCCAGGGCAGAAACTTGCTTAAAAAGAAGCACATAAGCTGGACACCAATGGCTCATGCCTGTAATCCTAGCTATTCAGGAGGCTGAGATCTGAGGATCACGGTTCAAAGCCAGCCTGGGCAGGAAAGTCTGTGAGACCCTTACCTCCAATTAACCACCAGAAAACCAGAAGTAGCACTGTGGCTCAAGTGGTAGAGCTCCAGCCTTGAGCTGAAGAGCTCAGTGACAGTGCCCAGGCCAAGACCAAAAAAAAAAAAAAAAAAAAAAGGAGCACATAAGTAATGCTAGGACTGCTTGGCACAAAGCTCATAGAGGGAATAAACATATAGAGGAAGAATGCTGTGGATTCCATTGATGGTGGCTCTTCATCTTTGTAGTCCCTGAGTATCACTTCCAACAATCTAGACATTGAAATAAAACCCAGAGCAATAAGCTAAGACCTCTAGAAGTAGAACACAGGCCAAACTTTCTTCATGCTTCCCTGGTAATTCTAGTATGCAGCCAGATTCTCAAACTGGACTATACTTCTCAGAAAAAAAAAAAACTGCAGTGTTCTGTTTGTGAGTCCCTGAATGTATCATCCAGGGCTTTATTCTGCTTGCAAAGACCAAAGACAAACCTCCTCAGATCCTAACCACTGGCCTGCCTCTCCCAGGCCATACCGAGGACAAGGTAACAACATAAAATGAGAAGCCACATTCTAATCATTTCTAATCTAGTATGTGGCTTCGGTAGATCAGATCTTTATTTGACACTACCACTTGAGTCACAGCTTTCCAGTTCAGGATTTTGCTGGCTCACTAGAGATGGGGTTAGGGGAGGGCTCTCATGGAATTTTCTGTCTAGGCTGCCTTAGAACTATAATCCTCTAAATCTTAGTTTCTTGAGTAGCTTGGATTATAAACTGTTCCATAGGTACCTGGCACAGTTGCATTTAGGTTGGGCTAAAATGACACTGGACGCTGGAGGCAAAGGCAGCATGGAAACTATAAAGCACTGTCTACACTCACAGTTAAAGAGGACTCTCAACACTCACAGCTCTCAACAGGATGAGGCCTCTGCATGATAATCAAATCACCCCATGGGAGCCAGTATAACTATCTTTCTCAAAATAAGTTTTAAGCTTTTCATGAAGTAGAAAAGAAAACGAGACATGTGAAAGGAATTTCCAGAGCCTGGGTAGCAGTGCACAATGGCATATCCCAACATTACAGAAGCTGATGCAGAAGAATCATGAGTTTGAGACCAGCCTTGGTTAATTTGGTTAACATAGAACATGCTCTCAAAAAAAACTAAAACAGAAAAATGCAACAACAAGAAAATCAAGTCAAATAGTAGCTCCACAAAGAAAAGAAACAAAAGGCACCCCCAAAAGCCACCTATTCCACTTTTCCAATAGAAGTATATTTTAAAATTCACTCACATAGTTGGAATAAGGCACAAGTTAACCCACACTTATGTTCTGAGAAATGGGGATATACCATGTGAAAATATAATGCACTATTTCAAAACATCATAAATATATCTAAAGGAACTCAATACCATCTATTAAAATATGTACCTAAGGGAGTAAACTCAGATTCTAGGCCACTCATTAGTCTGTATGTCTTCCATATTAGAGCACCTATATTCTGTCACCCTTCTTAGTGTCACTTCTTTATGAGTACAGAAACAGGGTGGAAACAGGGTTTCCAGGGTGGAAACAGTTATGTTTTGAAGCATCAGCAAGTGCCTGAGGACCAGGGGGTGCAGGTGGAGACTGTTATGCCCCTCCCACAATGGCATAGCTGTCACAGAGCTCTGAGGTGACAGGAAGAGGCCAAGACAGTGTTTCTTCTCCAGAAGGTTCCTGGTTCTGGGGTCATCTATCTGCATAAACACACACAATGGACAATCACACTATACATCCCAGTGTGGCAACCATAACTTTCTATTAAAGCTCTAAGAAAATTGAAACACATATATGGACTCCTGACAACCTTGCATATCCTCAGACCATAACTATACTACTGTGCTCAGCATTATAGGTTCTGCAGTTGTTTTCTTTGATAGTTGTCTATCCTCATGGTTCACTATTATTCCAGTGTCACATGAACTTTTAAAATAGTACCAAGCAGGCACAGAACAGGCATTCCTTGCTAAAGGAGCTAGCTGTAGAGCTCAAGTTGAAATTCATATTTCTTAAAGATAATGTTCAAGAACATTTCTAGCCAGGTGCTGGTGGCTTACAACTTTAATCCTAGCTACTCAGGAAGCTGAAATAAGAGGATGGCAGTTAGAAACTACCCAGGCAGAAAAGTCCATGAGATTCTTATCTCCAATTAACCACAAGAAAACTGGAAATGGAGTTGTGGCTCAAAGTGGTAGAGTGCTAGCCTTGAGCACAAAGAGGCTCAGGGACAGCGCCTAGGCCCTGAGTTCACATCCCAAGACTGACAAGAAAAAAAAATTTCTAACACAAAAAAAGTCAAATGGAAAGGAAAGGTGTACAATCAAACATTGGTGAGAAAGGACACCCAATCTCTCTCAGGCAGCTAATACTGGATGGAAATTTCTCTGCTTACTTCACCTCAGACCAAAGTCTGTGCATAGTAAAACATCTTCATGTCCACTTGGAGTCCTGTCTGGGCAAGAAAGAAGACCTCTGGCAGGAGTGGGGCACGGCTCTCAGAAATACATTGTGAACTGAACAAGAGGAAGACCTTGAGATCCATCCCACTCAGAAAGGGAAACAGAGAGAGGAGACAACAAACAACACTGAACACCTGTTTGTCAGCACTTCTTGGGAGACCTGCTGAAACTCCAGGCAGTCCTTTACTGGTTAGGGTTATGCACCACTGAATTACATCAAGAACTCAGATGAAAACACTGTCTCTCGAGTAAATACACAGACTGCTATTGTCTAAGCATTACAGTTTAACTATTATTGAAACTATATTAGGTAATACAAGGAATCTAGCAATGAGTACACAGTAAAATGTGTGTTCCTAGATGAAAATATCATGTCATTTTATTAATACATGAGTGTTTATAGGATTAGGCATTGTTGAGGCTCAGGGGAGCAAGCCCCTGTATATAGGGGGATGGCAGAGTTAATGTGTTAATTTTCTTTTTTTGCAATTTGAACTCAGAACTTATACTTCCTCAATAGAAACTCTTACAACAGAGCCATAATTCTAGCCCAGATGATTTTGGGGGAGGAATGAAGGGGAACAGGGGATAGCCATGGAGTTTGAACTCTGGACCTGGGATGCCTTTTGCTTAAGGTCTAACTCTGATTTTCCTGAGTGCATTCAATTTATGTGAGGCTTAGGATTCCTTATGTGCTTATTGTTTTTCTTTGCAACCGCTTTTTTTTATTGTGAAAATACTGTACAGAGGGGTTACAATTACATGGGCAAGATAGTGAGTACATTTCTTATCAAGCATTGTAGCCTCCTCCTTTGTTTACCCTTCCCATGCAACCACTTTTTGTTGCAAGGGGCTCATGTGGTCATTCAGTCACAGTCTCACCAGAGCTAGTGTTAGAGATGTAAGCCACCGGTGATCAGAGAATTAATGAATTTTATTTCATGCTAATAAAGCATTAGCACTACGAAACTCAATACCATTCTGCAGGAACATAAAAATTATCAAAGAAATAAACCATAAAGACAAATGAGATTATGAACATCAATTATGTGTTACTGAGAATCATTTACATATAAAAATAATTGTTACATTTTCTCTATTCACATTTACAAACACTGACCTGGAAAGGACCTTGAAGATCTCTTGTTCAATGTATTCCTGGAAACAAAACACTTTTGTGAGAATTCTATGCATGCATGCAATTCTCTTAAGTTAGAGAATCATGTATGATAATCAAAAGACACAAGCTAGAGTCTCACTAGCTTGTAATCCTAGCTATTCAGGAGGCTGAGATCTAAGGATTGTAGGTTGAAGCCAGCCCATGCAGGAAAGTCCATGAGACTCTTATCTCCAATTATCCACCCCCAAACTGGAAGTGGAGCTACCACTCCAAGTGGCAGAGCGCTAGCCTTGAGGAAAAAAAAAAGATTAAGGGACAGTGCCCAGGCCTTAAGTTCAAGCCCTACCAAAAGAAAAGAAAAAATATAGATACAATTTCTGAAACAAGCTGTTCACAATAAGATTGGAAATTCTTAAATTCTGAAAGAATAAAATAGTTCTTACATGGATGTAATTGAGACTTCCAAGGATAGATTTTAAAATAAGTACATGTGACATACCTAGATTACCAAACTTGAAAGATGTATGCCCTCAGCTAACTGGGATTGAAGAATATTTGAGAAATTGAGGATAGGTAGAAGCAGTTACACATACTAGAAAAAAACTGGAGAAAATAAAACAATGCAAGTAGCAAATAGCATTGGTTCTGAGTGTTCAGTATTGTCAAACCATTGTGTATGCTTCTCTTCATTTATATATTAATTCATTTTGCATATCTCTGAAAATCTGTATGCAGACATTCCAAATATATTTACATTGCATACTTGCATGGTGGACATGTATTGTTGCACTACTTATTGTGGTGAACTCCAGCAATAAGCAGAGGACAGTTCAATTGCACAGGCAAACATAAACACCATCCTACCTAACAACTCTGGAGACAGTATCAACAAGTTTGGTCATTGCACTTGAGGGAAGTGATGACTATTGAAATAGGAAAGGGGAACACCACCACCTCCAAAAGATGATGAAAAGGGCCAGGTGCTGGATAACCAGACATGGGTGTAGTCATCAGGATCTGGAAGCAAAGGGCAGTGCATGTAACCCTTGGCTTGTGCACTGGACTTAATGGAGCCCTATATAAAAACACTTTTAACTGGATCCTACCCTTTCTTGGAGGTTTACTTGACTGGCCTGATGAGGGGCCCACGCATTTGTTCTCTTTGAATAGCTCCAAACAACTCCAGTGTGCAGCCAGGTTGGAGAACTGCTGCTTTGAAATAGGTATTAATAAAGCCCCTAATAATTTTTAAAAAATTTTTCATAAACATGATGGACAGGAGCTGTGTCACATGTGAACAAAAAATGTGTAAGTTCCAGCTACAAGGTCAATGGGGAGAAAACATGATTCTGGATGGGAAGGACTCATCACTGATAAGATTCAAAAGCCTAAAACTGCAAACTGAGATGGATAATGAACATAAATGACAGTCTGAGAGAAGATATACATGATATCTAAAGCTGGTAATGGACTAATACTGAACTTGTATACAAAACTGAAAATAACATACAATAAATGGACAAAAAAGCCAAAAGTGCAGGTGTTTCAAGTAGTAGAGCACTAGCCTTGAGTGAAAAGCTAAAGGACAGCACCCAGGCACCGAGTTCAAGCCCTAGCACCAGGACACAGACAAACACATAAGTGTGCAAAAAGATATGGATAGACAATTTTTTGAAGGGAAAGTCACCCTTTCAACATATTTCAACAAATGTATGAAAACCTGTATAAATCAAAAAGCCTTAAACAGCAATGAAAAGAAAATGTCATTACATTCACAAGAGCCCAAAGAACAACATATATGTGGGAAACACATTTCAAAATAAAATCAACTCTGGGTGTTAAATGGTATGCTTCTCTTGGGCAGGAATCCTGCCTAAAGTACTAATTACCTCTTGGTTTTGAAAACTAGGTGTGGCAAAAACTGCTACTCACCCCCCTTAACACGCAGAACCTGTAGAAAAGCTCTAGTTGCCTCACCATAGAGTGACAGCAGGTCAAAAGATAACTGCTGTGGAAAAGATCAATTTGCTATCAAGGAGCCCCAGAGAGGACACACACAATGCTACACACTAGAAAATACATGTCACCACATCGCTACATACATATGGAAAAGTACCAACATCCTTAGGAGGCAGATAGAGAGGAATTGTGTTAAAAGATCTCCTTTTGGTTTCTGTAGAATGGTCCAGGCAAGCAGACTCAGGATCAATTTGGATAATTTCAGGCAGCTTTAAGATATAAGGGTCATTTAGCACTTAGCTTTGGGGTGATGAGGCTGGAGAATATTGCTTAGAGTGTAAACAGCCTGGTAAAGGAGGGAGAGGAGAGGCTCCCAGTTGAATAGTTTGCATGTGAAAAATATGTTGTGTAGTGAATTATTTGATATGACCAGAATGATCAAATCCTTGAAGAGGCAGCCCTTCCCTAGTCAGAGGCCTCATCTGTCAGAGCATTCTGAGTATGGAAAGAAAGAAAATATAGTTAATAGAGTAATAAAAATAGCACCAATGGCCCATGACTGTAATCCTGGCTATGCAGGAGACTGAAACACTGAAGATCTCTGTTCTAAATGAGTAGCAAAACGTCATTTTGAATCAACTAGCAATATGTCACACTGGAGGTGTGGCTCAAGTGGTAGAGTAAAAAAGTCGAGGCAGAGCACTAGACCCTGAGTTCAAGCCCTGGTACAAGTACAGAGGGGTGAGGGAGTAAAAGGATGTGAAGAAATGGTTAATAAAGAATATCTCTGAATTAGGACATTAAACAAGAGTTCTAATGTTGAACTGTGTTCAGCAACTATTTACCTCTGCCTGTTATAACAGGCACTGAGCTGGGCCCCAAGGGATGGGAATCAGGGTGACAGGACTGATCTCTTGGAATCTCAGGCCCAGCATTCTAAGCTAGGACCTTCCTTCTTGGGGAAGGAAGTGTGTGGGGAAAACTCATCATAGGCTTAAAGACAGGTGAACAAATGCTAGGATTCATGAAGTCTAAAGATCAAATCAACACACCCAACTAGAGTTATTTTTCTCTCTGGTCCAGAAAGTGCTACTTTTAGTTTCCTAAAAAGCAATGCAGGCTTTAATGAACCTAGTCTCTTTTTCAGAGGGTTTTAGGGTGTATGGTATAGAGAGCTAAGCTTATGGAATCAATAGATCAAGAAAATAGTATCAAAACACTAAATTTTAGTCCTGATTTACTATTTGTATAGTTATGGGAAAAGTATTTCTGGGAGACTAGTGTGTGTGTGTGTGTGTGTGTGTGTGTAGAAAGCAATCTTTTCTGTCAAATGAAAATGTCTCCATTCTGTATTGATATTTCCTGGTACTGATGTTTCCTAGATTTACCTTTTTATTTCAATTGAAACTATCATCTGCATCTGTGTTGCTTGTAACCAGCCAGCCTTTCAAAGGTATGTATTCTGATCAGTAGAGTTGAAGATATATAGATTGTGTGCTTTCCACTGACTTTACCAACCTCCTCCAACTAACCATCAGATGTTTCATTCCCAGCCAGCTGTGAGAAGTGTGTACCTTTGTTTCCAAAAGGACAGCTCCTTTACCGAGAGACCTTTCTGTTGACTGTTAGAGAGTACTTTCTTCTTTGTATTGCCTCATCACCTTGGTGACCATTGTAAATAACCTGTGAGCCTGACTCCTTACCAACAAAGAGAAGGGTCAACATTCCCCTTTGGGTTAGGCTAATACCAAGTAGACCACCTGGTCCAGTGTGCCTACCTAGCTCTGGGTAGAGTGGCAAACCACCCTTCGGTGAAGAAGTAAAATGCTTTGATCACTCTTGTCCATCTTGGGTGTCATTTCATTTTCCAGTACTGGAGGGTTTTGGGTTTCCAACATGTGAAAAACAAGGCGCTAGGAACTGCACTCGATCTCAAAAGCTCACTCTTTCTTGTCTTTCCCTCCTTCGGTTCTTCCTGCCTCTTTGCCAGTCCTGGGCTTGAACTCTGGGCCTGGGCACTGTTCTCAAACTTTTTTGCCCAAGGCTAGTTGTGATCTATCATTTGAACCAGAGCTCTGAAATAACCCGTGGGGCCCGGATAATCAGCTGGGGCTCAATAGTCAGTGTGGCCCCGTGGCCGCCCTGCTGGAGGGGGCGGGGCATCAAAAGGCGAGCCTCATCCCTCCACAGACCAGGCCACCGGACAGAGCACAGGGCTTTGAGAGGCTGACGTCACAGCCCCACGGGGCGCCGCCAAGGGGCGCGCCATGCCGCAGAAAGGGGGCGGGGCATGCCACTGGAGGGGTGGGGCGTTGAGTCCCACACGGTGAGCTGCCAATTGGGATTGGAGAGGGGGCAACTTGGGGGAGGAGCTTGAATGGTGGTTTGAAACCGTTAGTGAGGGAGGGACTTAGCCTAGCTGGGTATATATAGGCTGCGTGCATGCTCCTACGCCTGGGGGGAGTAGGAGAAAAAAAACCAGTGGCCTGAGAGGTTAAAGGGAGTAGGGGAAAAACCAGAGGCCGGAGGAGCGGTTAGGGGCGTTAGGGGGAGCAGGAGAAAAACCGGGGTCCTGAGGCGAGGGGAGTCCGGAGGAGACCGAGGGTCCTGAGGAGAGGGGAGTCTGGAGGAGACCGGGGTCGGAGGAGAGGGGAGTGCGGAGGAGACCGGGGTCCTGAGGAGAGGGGAGTCTGGAGGAGACCGGGGTCAGAGGAGAGGGGAGTGCGGAGGAGACGGGGGTCCTGAGGAGAACAGTCCGGAGGAGACTGGGGGGTCCTGAGGAGAGGGGAGTGCGGAGGAGACGGGGGTCCTGAGGAGAACAGTCCGGAGGAGACTGGGGGGTCCTGAGGAGAGGGGAGTGCGGAGGAGACCGGGGTCCTGAGGAGAACAGTCCGGAGGAGACTGGGGGGTCCTGAGGAGAGGGGAGTGCGGAGGAGACCGGGGTCCTGAGGAGAGGGGAGTGCGGAGGAGACCGGGGGTCCTGAGGAGAGGGGAGTGCGGAGAGACGGGGGTCCTGAGGAGAGGGGAGTGCGGAGGAGACCGGGGGTCCTGAGGAGAGGGGAGTGCGGAGGAGACCGGGGTCCTGAGGAGAGGGGAGTGCGGAGGAGACCGGGGTCGGAGGAGAGGGGAGTGCGGAGGAGACGGGGGTCCTGAGGAGAGGGGAGTGCGGAGGAGACCGGGGGTCCTGAGGAGAACAGTCCGGAGGAGACTGGGGGTCCTGAGGAGAGGGGAGTCCGGAGGAGACCGGGGTCCTGAGGAGAACAGTCCGGAGGAGACCGGGGGTCCTGAGGAGAGGGGAGTCCAGAGGAGACCGGGGGTCCTGAGGAGAGGGGAGTGCGGAGGAGACGGGGGTCCTGAGGAGAACAGTCCGGAGGAGACCGGGGGTCCTGAGGAGAGGGGAGTGCGGAGGAGACCGGGGGTCCTGAGGCGAGGGGAGTCTGGAGGAGACCGGGGTCAGAGGAGAGGGGAGTGCGGAGGAGACCAGGGTCCGGAGGCGAGGGGAATGCGGAGGAGACCGGGGTTGGAGGAGAGGGGAGTGCGGAGGAGACCGGGGTCCTGAGGAGAACAGTCCGGAGGAGACTGGGGGTCCTGAGGAGAGGGGAGTGCGGAGGAGACCGGGGTCCTGAGGCGAGGGGAGTGCGGAGGAGACCGGGGGTCCTGAGGCGAGGGGAGTGCGGAGGAGACCGGGGGTCCTGAGGAGAGGGGAGTGCGGAGGAGACCGGGGTCCTGAGGAGAACAGTCCGGAGGAGACTGGGGGGTCCTGAGGAGAGGGGAGTGCGGAGGAGACCGGGGTCCTGAGGAGAGGGGAGGTTAGGGCCGAGTTAGTGACTGCAGGGGAGGAGCTGGAGTGGAGGCGACGGCAGGAGGGAAAAGCCTGCCGGAGCAGGGCAGGCCTGTGAGTGCAGGGCACGCCTCGGGAGGCCATTCGGGGCCTTCCTCTGGAGAGGCCTGCGGAGAGGCGCCTCCGGGGCAGGGCAGGCCTGTGGCCTGTGGAGAGCGGTGGAGGAGGAGACAGGGAAAAGCCTTCCCCTCGGAGCTTCGGAGGTCTGAGGTTTGCAGACCAACTAACAGGTCGGGGGTCGAGGCTGCCTGTTGAGTGGCCTGGAGGTTTGGTGGTCGAGGCTGCTCTCGGTTCTGGGTATAGATAGTCTCAAGACCCCTTTCTGGTGTAAATAAACTTCTTTAGTCCACCTTTCGCTGTCTGTGCCTCGACGGACGGTCTCGCTCTCCGTAGGGCATAAGTGCTCCACTTGTGGCTTTTTGCTGATTGTTACAGAGTCCATAGAACTTGCCCAGGCTGGAGGTCTCAGCCTCCTGAGGATACCCGGCTTCCGAAAAGCTTTTTCATGAAACTCAGCCAGAGCAAATGCCTGAGATAGTAAGACTTGAACCACTCCACGGCCCCAGTAGCCCCAGATCTCTATAATCACCGCCCGGCCTACAGCAGGCAGAAGGTGCGCAGGCGCAAAAGCGGGCCCTTCTCGCTTCTCGTAGTTTGCTTTCCGTCTTGGCCCCACCCACCCCGGCACTTCACTTCCGGTTCAGTACGGGAACCGTCCAGGC
Source organism: Dipodomys spectabilis (assembly GCF_019054845.1). Taxonomy (NCBI): domain Eukaryota; kingdom Metazoa; phylum Chordata; class Mammalia; order Rodentia; family Heteromyidae; genus Dipodomys; species Dipodomys spectabilis. Next base: position 24,160,873 of record NW_024870817.1, on the reverse strand, counting down.
GCTCTTCGGGTCCCCTGACCAGCCTTCCTCTCGTTAAATCGGTCACCCGGGAAAGAAGGCAGTTGTCCCTACAACGTGCTGCTCGCTAGGCCGTTCGCACCGAGCAGGGGGTCGCGCTCAGTCCCTTTGTGTGTGCCCCACAGCCCCGTTCCGCTACAGGCGACGAGACTCGGGGCGCCATGGCCCGGGGCCGCCGCGGCCTGGCGGGGGTGAGGCCGCCGTTCGCAGCCCGCGCACTCCGGTGGCCTCTGCGCCCGCCGGCGCCGCTCGCGGTCTGAACCCACCCTCCCCGCGCCCGCGGGCCGCCTCGTGCGGTCTTCATGGCCTCCGAGGACCCGTCCCCGCCGCCGCCGCCCTCGCCGTCGCCGCCCGCCTCCCCCGAGCCCGAACTGGCCCAGTTGCGGCGGAAGGTGGAGAAATTGGAACGCGAGCTACGGAGCTGCAAGCGGCAGGTGCGGGAGATCGAGAGGCTGCTGCACCACACGGAGCGGCTGTACCAGAGCGCCGAGAGCAGCAACCATGAGCTCCGCACGCAGGTGCGCCCCCTCACCTCCGAGTCTCACAGTAGTTCACGACCTTAAGATTATGTGCAGCAAAATGATGCGTTCTGGATCCTTGGGGTACACGCGTGTCTCGTGGCTGCAGTGAAGTTGCCTTCAGTAACTTGGATTACGTTATCTTCATTGTCACCTGTGTCAGCGTCCCTTTGGCTGTACAGAATTTGTAATGTATTCTACATCATGTACAATTTGTTAGAGTCAAGACCACAAACGAGAAGTGTAAATGTGTACCTCTTTGTGTGAATTAAGGAGGTGTTAGCCAAAGCACTGGTTTTATGTCGAGTATGAAGTAGATACTAAATAATCCGGTTTATAGTAATGATAGAGCCTAGAATAGGCCAAGGCAGTCCATCTCCTAGGTAAGGAACTTAAGGAGGCACCAACTCGGATAAGGATCCTGTACTTCCATGCATTTGGGAGAACCTCTTTGAAAATTTCATCTTCGGGAACTTGCTTTCCCTAGGCCTGGTAGTAGGAATAAATCTGATCATCAAGTATGTAATGAGTCTTGCCACTTTCTCAGTTTGAGCATATGTATGTACCACTAAGGAAATATTTAGAGGCTTGCTTTTTAGCTGTTTTCATGCATATAGTGCATATTGCCTGATACATAGACCCTGTCAGACTGAGGTGCCTGGATCTAGGCATTTTCTCTACTTAGGGGCATGTCCACGCTGTTGCTCTGGCCTGTGCAGCATCCGTTCAAGGACATGTCAGTGTGAGAGGAATATGGAGGACAGATACTCCTCTAGTCATTTGAATTGTTTCCTTCTGCCATAGTTACTTGCATAGAACAAAAGAAAAAGTGTTCATTAAAACCTATAGATGGCTTTAATAGGGCTGGAGATGTAGCTCACTTGGTAGAGTGCCTGCCTAGTATGCTCCAGATAAGTTCTATCCCATTACCAAAAAAAAAAAAAAAAAAGGAGGGCATTAATGTATATAGACAAATAGTTCATTCCAGAAGGAAAAACACAGATTGCCCACAGTTCCTTTACTGGGGATTGTAATATAATTTTTTTTTGTCTTCTTTTTGGTACTGAGGATAGGACCCAAAATGTTGCACTTGCTAGGCAAGCACTTTGCCACTGTGTTACATCCTAGCCCAATAATTTACTATTTTAATTTTCTTTTCTTTTCTTTTGTTGGTCATGGGCCTGAACTCTGGGCCTGGGCACTGTCCCTCAGCTCTTCAACTCAAGGCTAGCACTCTACCACTTGAGCCACAGCGCCACCGCCGGCTTTTTCTCTGTGTGTGATGCTGAGGAATTGAACCCAGGGCCTATGCATGCAAGGCAAGCACTCTACCACTGAGTCACCTTCCCAGCCCCACAATTTTAATTTTCTAAGAACTGCTGATCTTTATTAGTATAAAGCATTCTTTTTTCTTTTTCTTCTTTTGGAGGGGAGGATTATGTTAGGGGTAGAACTCAATGCCTCTTGCCTACTAGGCAGTGCTCTACCACTGACTTGTATTCCCAGTCCAAAATGCTTCTGTTCATTAGAAAAGACCATGTTCACAGAGTTTCATTACTTCAGTTCAAATTTTATTTGTTTTTGTGCCAGTCTTAGGGCTTCAACTCAGGGTCTGGGAGCTGTATCTGAGCTCTTTTGTTCAGGCTAGTGCTCTACCACTTGAGCCACAGCTCCATTTCTGGCTTCTTTTGGTGGTATTTGGAGATAATCTCATGGGCTTAGGCTGGCTTTGAAGCATGATTCCCAGATTTCAGCCTTCTGAGTTAAGTAGCTAGGTTTAGAGGCATGAGCCACTATGACCCTGTTTTAGTCCAGTTTTTTGAGGCAGTTTTTTGAGGAAATATTGGGAGTCTAGCAAGAAAGTTTTAAAACATCTCTGAGCTAGACAGACTAACCGCTAGACAGACTAATTAATCGGCAATCTGGCTTAAATAGGATGATCACAGCCTGGGCAACACAGTGAGAACCCATCTGAAAGAGATTGTTTTTCTCCTGAAAAGTAAGAATGTAAGTATTTTTAGTTCTTTTGAAAGGAAACTAGAAGCAGGAAGTGGAACTGTGGCTTAAGTGGTAGAGTACTAGCATTGAGTACAAAAGCTCAGGGCCAGAACCCAGGCCCTGATTTCAAGTCCCAGGACTGGCACAGAAAAAAGAAAGCGAGAGAGGCAGAGAAGAGAAAGAAAACGAAGCCATTTTTGGCGATTTTCTTATTTATGAGAATAATATATTGTGTATTATTAGATTTCTTTCTGATATACTTTTCCTAAAGCTTTGTTTTCTTTCAGGTGGAAGAACTCAGTAAAATACTACATTGTGGCAGAAATGAAGATAACAAAAAGCTTGATGTAGAAGTACAAACAGAGAATCACCTTCCTTGGTCAAGTTCAGGTGTGCATACTGTTCTTACACTGTACTATATTCATGTCATTCCAATGTAGCATTTTCTTTAAATTTAAAATACAGATGTATATGAGGACAGTTATTGACTTCTCTGTCTTAATTGGCATTTTCAGATTACCAGTTTGCATTCTTCTGACAGAAAACAATTGGCAGAAAAGAATTGACATTGTTGTAATTGTTACAATGTTGCTAATGTGCTTTCATTGGTATCTTCACTGTAGTGCCTGGCTTTTATTGTGACCAAGCCATGTGTTTTCTTGTTAATAAGTGCTACTTAGCCTTGTGGACAGTGCCAGTCTCTTAGGTCTTGATGTGAATGGTGAACCCCTTACTGACCTCATCAGTGCATTATTTTGTAGGGCAACATAACTGAGCTATTGCGTTTTTAATTAATAGACCATAAGAAGATGCATTCTTTACCATTTTGTCTTGTTTCATTATGGACATACTCACCCAAATTGCTAAGCATAGCAAAGTATTAACATTAAATATTTCTATAATTTAAATTTTTAAAGAAGTCTGCATCATGAGAGACCTTTGATGGCAAAATCAAATTCCAGTGGGTTGTCTTTATTTGTCAGTTGGTAAACAACAATATTAAGGTATGTGGCTAGAAGTTTTTTTTTTTTGACAAAGCACAGCCTGTCCTTTAAAATTGTTTTAGGATACTCGTGTTGGAACTCTGGACCTTGGACTTGCTGAACTGGCATTTTATTACTTGAACCACTCTATCAGTCCTTTTTATGTTGATTATTTTGATACAGTTTTGGTCTTGCTTTATGCTTCTACCCAGCTCTGTGATCCTATTTGTGCTTCCTGGAATTGCTAGGATGACAAACATTTGTCAATGTAGCCATTATGCTTGCTTCCCTATAGTCGGGATGACAGGTGTGTGCTACTATTCCTAGCTGTTGATCCAGATCCAGTCTCTTGAACTGGACAATTCAAGTCAAATGAATTGTCATCCTGGAATCTTAACCATTTAAGTAGTTAAGATCACAGGCTTCAATAACTGAATTCAGCTACTCATTTTTAAAAAAGTTTTTGCTGTGGAAAATCTAGATTTACTTCTGTTTTCTTTTAAGCTTGACAACTGGGGTACTTAAGGAGACATTAGAATCAAAGGTATACGCTTGTGCAGATTTGTCTATACTATCAGTTTTAATCGTTTAAAATGTATATAATTGTAAAAGTGGTGATTCCCATGTTTTTCAGTGACAGTTTTAGCTTAATTGCTCTTTTTAATATCTTTTTTTTTTTGCTATAGATTATTATTACCAGACCTACTATAATGATGACAATCTTCCAAATAAAGAGAATGAACTCTCTGTTCAGCAGTGTCAGTATGTTGAAGCTCCTTCTCTTAATTCTGAAGACCAGGCACAAATAGAAAATGCTTATACTAGTACTGATTTAACAGAAAATGTCAGATGTGGACAGGAGGATCATTTTACCTCCAACTCACAGGTAATAAGGAATTTGATGTCTGAGGAATTGTCCTTTGTCTTTTTTTGGCAGGGCTGGAGTTCAACACAGGGTCTTGTTTATGGTAGGCAAGCATTGTACCCCAAAGCTGCATAAACAGTTTCCCTAACAAGTAAATATTTTAATGCTTCCTGTATGTTAAGTGTCCATTATTGTTCAAATTTCTGAATGTTTTATACTTCCAGTTTTAGAATTTGTTTGACTCACTATCCAGTGTGCAACATGGATTTTTTTTTTTTTTTTTTTTGAGTCCAGTCGTGGGGCCTGAACTCGGCCTGGGCACTGTCCTTCAGCTCTTCAGCTCAAGGCTAGCGCTCTACCACTTGAGCCACAGCACCACTTCTGGCTTTTTTCTTTTTCTGCTTATTTGGTCCTGAGGAATTGAACCCAGGGCCTCTGGCATTCAAAGCAAGCGCTCTACCACTGAGCCACCTTCCCAGCCCCTGCAACATGGATTTTTATCTATCACTTTCTCCTCCCAAACAATTTCTGGGTTGGAGGCATGGCTCAAGAGGTGAAGTACCAAGCAAGCCAAGTGAGCTTGAGTTCAACTTCAGTACCACAAAAAAGTCATTGAATATATAGTTATTGAACAACTTGGTTAACTTGTCTTATTGAATATATCACATTTCATATTTTATAATGCTTCTCTATGGTATCATTTATTTGTTAATTGTTATTCCCTAACTTTATTAATTGTTATTCCCTAACTTTAGTGTCTTTAAATGTCAAAAGATTGGGGATGCATCTCAGTGATAAAACACTTGCCTAGCTTGTGCAAGGCCCTTTATTCAATCCTCATCACTGAAGAAAAAAAGCAAAATTGAATCAAAGTTGAACTAAGGCTTTTTGGACTAGTTCAAATTATAATTGATAGTTATCTTTTGCATTGTAGAAATTTAAGCCATTTAAAAATGTAACTATTGTTTCAAATGCTGCTAACATTTTGTCTTATTTGACATGCCTATCTTTTGTGTAGGAGTCAGCATCTGCATTAGCAACAGAAGGAGATGGTACATCCTTAGAAGGTTCATCACTAGCTGAAAGTTTGAGAGCTGCAGCAGAAGCTGCTGTATCACAGACTGGTTTTACTTATGATGAAACTACTGGACTATATTTTGATCACAGCACTGGTTTCTATTACGATTCTGTAAGTATCTCAGACCTTTTAAATACTGAATTATGTATTTAGCTGCCTGATAGGAAGCATTAAAATCCTATGCTGAAGTAAAAAAAAGCAAGAAAGTGCTTTTTTTTTTTAAGACATGCTGGTGCTTCATTCCTGTAATCTTAGCTACTAAGAAGGCTGAAATCTGAAGATCACAGTTCATAGCGAAATTGGGCAGGAAAATCTGTGAGAATCTTATCTCCAATTAATCACCAAAAAGTTGGAGCTGTGGTTCAAGCTAGCTGTGGCTAGCTGTAAGCTGAAAAAGCTCAGGGACAATGCCTAGCCCCTGAGTACAAGCCTAGGAATGGCAAAAAACAAACAAAAAACAGTTAATTCAAACTATTTGACCAAGCAATTGTGAAATAGTTGTATGATGCTATACTTCTAGGTTATAATTAAATAAGTTAATTCTAATTATTATAAATTTATATTTTAGAGAGATCTAATAACCTTTTGCATATACAGAAACAGACTAAAATGATAAATCTTTTAGTAAAAGATTATTAACTGTAAATGTTTAAGACCCTAAAACTAATAATTTTTAATCATAGAATTTATAAGGAAGCAAAGTTGAGGTTTTTAAAGAATTGTTTCAAGTGCTTAACTTTATGAATTTGCTGTAGGCCACAGATGAGTCTTTTCTTCCTTTTTAAAATTTCAATCCATTTATTTTAAGATAGCATGTATCTAGATTGTCTTTCAGCCTGGCCTCAAACCCCTGGGCTTAAGCTATGTTCTCACTTCAGGTTCCAAAATAGCTGAGACTGTAGGTATAAGCGCATGTCCCATGTCCAGCTGGGAAAGTTTTCTTGAGTTCTCACCTGTGTGTTCATTATTGATTAAGGTTTTATATTTTGTGGCTTTCAGGCATTTCTTTTTTTGGTCAGTCATGGGTCTTGAACTCTGGGCTTGGGCACTCTCCTTGGGCTCTTATGCTCAAGGCAAGCACTCCACCATTTGAGCCACAGCACCATTTCCCGTTTTCTGGTCATTTATTGGAAATCAGAGTCTCACAGAGTTTCCTGCCCGGGTTGGCTTTGCACTTCGATCCTCAGATCTCAATCTCCTAAGTAGCTAGGATTACAGGGGTGAGCCACCAGTGCCCAGCTCAGGCATTTCTTAAAGAATCTATTTTGGGCTAAAATAAATAAATGAAAAAAAATGTATGTAGATTGGTAGTCTTCCATACACAAGGCGTTAGGCTTCTTTTCTAGCACCACAAAATAATAGAAATTTAAAAATTAGTCTGTTAGCCCACTGCAGTTAGCTCACATCTGGTGACTCCTAGCTACTTAGGAAGCTGAGTTCTGAGGATTATGGTTCAAAGCCAGCCCCGGCAGAAAAGTCCCTTGGGAGACTTTTATTTCCATTTAACCATTCACAGTAGCTTTAAGTTAAGAGAGCTCAGGGACAGTGCCCAGGCCCTGGGTTCAAGCTCCATGATTGACAAAACACAAAGTTTACCATGCTGTAGTAACCAGTGTGGCTGGCTCACACTTGTAAAAAATACCTACTCAGTAGGCTAAGATCTGAGAATTGTGATTTAAAGCCAGCCCAGACAGGAAAGTTCATAAGACTCTTATCTCCATTAATAGTAAAGTCATTGATAAGTGATTTTTTTCTTATGGAAGTATGCTGACAGTGATAACTAATAGGAAGAAATTCATACTTAACCTCTTATCCAAAGTTATTACTTGATTTCCAGGAAAATAGTTTCCAAGTAGAGATTATTTTTTGTCATTCTTTCTTTGTCTTTCCTTCTAACATTTATAGTTATATTTCTTTTTTCTTTTTCTTTTTTGTTGATCCTCGGGCTTGAACTTGGCCTAGGAATTGTCCCTGAGCTTTTGTTCTCAAAGCTAGGGCTGTACTACTTGAGCCACAGCTCCATTTTCAGCACTCTGATTGTTAATTTGAGATAAGTCTCATGGACTTTCCTTCCTGTACTGGCTTTGAATCGTGATCCTCAGATCTCAGCCTCTTGAGTAGGATTACAGCTGTGAGTCACCAGCACTCAGCTTAAACAGTTATATATATCTAAGTGGATTCAGAATTTGATGTTTTGCCACTTTTATTATGCTGGCTGATTTTATTTACACTAAGTAGTTTTTCTTATATTTGAAAATGCTTCTATATTGAGTTGACAGACGCAGTGAATTTTAAAACTTTCGGTGGTAGAAGTCTCATGATCATTAGAAATTAGAAAGCTCCAGTCAGTTTTTTATTTACGGGAAAGATGATGAGAATTCTTAAATATTTTTATAATAAACCTAAATAATGTGAGATAGGCACCAGTAACTCAAGCCTGTAATCCTAGCTACTCAGAGGCTGAGGTCTGAGGATCATAACTGGAACCCCTCCCTCCAAAAAAATCTGCAAAATGTATACATTAGAGATGATAACTTACAATAGTATTATTATTAGAAAAATATGTTGTTCTTTTTCGGGAAGTTTAGTTGCTCAATCTCAGTACATCCTAAGCTGTTTCCAGATCTAGTCTTCATGGATTTATGATGTAATAGAATGTTCAGTTAAATCTTGGTTATGGATTATTGGCCAATATCTAATAATAACAGGTGATTACATAATTTTCTTTCCATAATCTGCTAAAATTCATTTGTGCATGGCTTCTTTATTCCTGTCATATTTCTTTTACTGTAGAATAAATTTATTAGTGGGCTGAAGTTACAGCTCAAAGATAGATGCCCTGGTTTGGCTCCCCAGCACCACAAAAAAAGAAGTCTTGGCAATAGTTAATCCCTCTTTAGCATGCTATGTCCTGCTACTTACAAGTTAACTTTATCAAATCAAAGGTTTGAGGCCATATACTACCAAACCATGACTATGCAGTCAGTAGCCTGAATGCTTTCCTATGTAGTTTTTCTGATGCATGTGTTAATATTTATTTTCATATATTTAAAAGCTTTCTTGATACTATCATTTGTTAATGTGTTAAAGTAAGCTAAACCATATGAATTGCTATTTTGACTAATGTTAAAAGTATTCAAATACTGGCATATTTAGATTTCAAACAGGGAAAAGTAGAATAGCACAATATAGAAAATAAAATTTTTTTATCTTTAATTTATAATCTGAAAATACTACTGTTAAATAAACATTTCTATGTTTGAATGCATTTGGCATTTCTAGTTTTTTTCTTTTTCTTGTTTTGAAAGGAAAATCAACTATATTATGATCCTTCTACTGGAATTTATTACTACTGTGATGTGGAAAGTGGCCGATACCAATTTCATTCTCGTGTAGATTTGCAGCCTTATCAGACTTCTAGCACAAAGCAAAATAAAGATAGAAAACTGAAGAAGAAAAGAAAGGATCCAGATTCTTCTACAACAAATGAGGAAAAGGTAATGTTTAAAATTTTCACAATTTTGATAATTTAATTGAACCAAATTTTTTTTTTATAAAACTGAAAATCATTCTATGACTCTGGGATCATTCTATGACTCTGGAATCATTGATGTCTCTGAGATTATAATTCACTAACCAAGGAGAGTTCAGTGGAACAAACATGGACTTTTTCAGAAATAATCAGACACTAAGAAATAGAAGGTATTTCTTAAAATTGAAGAAGGTAGGTTTGGAACAGATAAAATATATTGTGTTTTATAATTTGACCCTAAATGGATAAGTTTGATGTCATTTCACAATTCACAAAAGAAAAGCAGTTTGTGCTGAATTCCAGTGATTCGTGCCTATAATCCTAGCTACTCAGAAGGCTGAGATCTGAGAATCGTGGTTTGAAGCCAACCTCAGGTGGGAAAGTCCACGAGACTTTTATCACCAATTAGGCACCAAAATGCTGAGAACGGAGCTGTGGCTTAATGATAGAGTATATCCTTGACCAAAGAAACCAACCAACCAACCAACCTTGGGGGCAGTACTAGGTCTTGAATTCTGGGCCTCCTGCTTGTCAGGCAGACACTTTACCACAGCTGCAGCCTTTTTTGCTGTGGTTACCTTCCAGAGAGGGTCTTACATTTGTGGCCATGCTGTGGAATTACAGGCTTATACTATTAAAACTTTGTGTGTATGTGTGTGTGTACACATGCACGTTAGTGTACTAGTCCTGAGCTTGAACTAAAGGCCTGGGTACTATCCCTGAGCTTCTTTTGTTTAGCACTCTACCACTTCAGCCACAGCTTTTTTGGTAGTTTATTGGTGATAAGAGTCTTACAGACTTTCCTGCTTGGGCTGGCTTCAAACTGCAATTCTCATATACTCAGCCTTCTGAATAGAATTACAGGCATGAACCACTTGCACCCAGCTTACAGCACACTTGTTGTCTGGGCTTGCCTCAAAGCTCATCCTGATTTCTGTTTCCCAAGTACCTGAGATTACAGATGTGAGACACTGTTTTTGGCCTATATGGATTTTAACTTATATTTTTGGAGGGTGAATAGTTTGGTTGTACGAATGTTTATAATCCCTGGTTGAAAATTTTTATTTCTAGTTATTTATATTTTTAAAAATCCAATGAAAGAATTCTAATGTATACATAGTGATATTTCTTATTTTTTTGACATGTAAATCATTTCTGTCCTCTTCCTTACCCTCCCCACAACAGATAAAATTACATATAAGACAAAAGGAACAGAAATCAGAAACAGCAACAAAAAATAGGAAAAAAAAAGCAAAATAACAAAAACACTCTTGGAGTTCATTTTGATAAACATAATTTTATTTGTATGGCTATAGCTATTGAGCCTTTGTGATCCTCTCCTAAAAAATATCCTCCTTTGGTCTCATTGTGTGAATATTTAAAGTCCCATATAATTTATCATGTGCAAGACACATCAGTATTTCCAAGAACAGAAAAACAATAGAGTCTACATGACTTTCAAGACATGGCTAAGAAAGAACTGATAAATTTAATTGAAAAAGTATTAAGTAGCTTTTAATAGGTAGATAATGAAAATATATTATCAGGGTTCTTATTTCTGCTCACTAACAGATACAGTTAGTGTATTATAGGCAGCATAGGAGGCTTTTTTGTTATATTGGCATTTTTCTAAAATTTAGGAACTATTTGATAATATACTCTGGAAATACTATTGTGTGTGTGCATGGGCATGCATATGTGTTGATCCTGGGGCTTGAACTCGGCTTAGGTGCTGTCCCTGAGCTTTTTTTGTTTAAAGTGAGCACTCTACCACTTGAGCCACAACTCCACTTCTAATATTTTGGTGATTAATTGGAAATTAAGAGTCTTGGACTTTCTGGGTTGGCTTTGAACTGAGATCCTTACATGCCAGCCTCTTGAGTAGCTAGGATTACAGGTGTAAGCCACTGCCATCCAGCTTGTTTTTTTCTCTTTTTTTTTTTTTGTCAGTCATGGGGCCTGAACTCAGGGCCTGGGCGCTATCCCTCAGCTCTTCAGCTCAAGGCTAGTGCTCTACCACTTGAGCCACAGCACCACTTCCGGCTTTTTTCTTTTTGTTTATATGGTGCTGAGGAATCAAACCCAGGGCCTCATGCATGCAAGGCAAGCACTCTACCACTGAGCCACCTCCCCAGCCCGTTTTTTTCTCTTTTTAACCAGAGAAAATTTGCTGAAAATAATAGCAAATTCTGAAGTTCATATATAGAATTAGAATTTGGTTGGACTTTCTTCTATTCTATATATAATTTTTTTCATTTTTAAACCTTTTATTTTTTTTTGAGCTGAGACTGGGTTTTGAGCTTTTTTTGCTGAAGGCCTGTGTTCTAACAGCTCCTCTAACAGCTTTTTGTTGGTTAATTAGAGATTAAGTCTTAACAGTTTCCTGCCTGAGCTGACTGGTAACCATGATCCTTAGATCCCAGAATTGATTCAGGCGTTAGCTACTGACATACAGCCTGTTTCTCTTATTTTTTCATTCACAACTAAGCTACTAAAATTTATTTTCTGTTTGCTCAAGATCTCTGTTTGAGAATTTGTGCCTAGGACTGTTTGACAGGTTAGTCTGAGAAGCACTCTCCCTAGACATGGGAAGGATGTGGGGAGGCCTCAGGCCTTTGTTGATGTGCTAGGTAGAGAATGGAAGTAGAAATACTTTGTGATAGTGTTGGTTAGCCTAGCTCCTATAACTTTTCCAAAAATATGTGAATGTAGGAACTTAAGAAAAATCTTGATGAGATTTTGACAATTTCCTGAGGATTTTAAACGGTTGCTATGCAGCCATGAAAGACCAGTTAAAGCATCCTCATTTCTGTATGTTTAAAATGCTCTTGATCTTCGCTTTTTGCAGGTGAGGATAAGTACAGGGAAAGTAATATGGTGAGGAGATCGCGGTAAAATACTTGGGATTAAAATGAATAAGGAATATGTTGGTTGGTAGGAGATAGGAGGTAGTTTGGTAGGTAAGAAGGTAGGTAGGTAGATAAATTAGTTAGATCTTAATGTCCAGAACAAAATTTATAAAAGTAGCACCTCTGACATTTTCACTCATTTCCCCCTGTGTATATTGCTCTATAAGCAATAGTAATAACAAAATATACCAGATGGGAAACTGCTTTTTTAAAAGTGTTAACACTGGAGTTGGGGACTTGGCTGAGTGATAGAACTCTCACCTCTCAGATGCAAGGCCGACTTTGTTCCTTAGCACTGAATAACAACAACAAGAAGAAGAAACAAACAACAAAAGTATAAACAAAAATAGGGAGGTTTTTATCATTTACATGGCCTAAAGCTTCTGATTCCTTCCCCTTCCCCCCCCTCGCCCCAATTTCTTGCCCTTGTTCTTTTTACTTCTTTTCCTTGGCCAGTTTCAGTTGTTGGGAGTGGATATAGTTCATCACACTGTGAATGGTTAGCAATATCCAAATTAAATTTAGTATTTTATTATTTTTTGCTGGTCCTGGGGCTTGAACTCAGGGCCTGGGTATTGACCCTGAGCCTCCTTGTACTCAAGCCTCTTTGTACTAGTAGAGCTAGTGCTCTACTACTTGAGCTATAGCGCCACCTCTGGCTTTTTCTGAATAGTTTATTGGAGATAAGAATCTTGTATACTTTCCTGCCCAGACTGGCTTTGAACTATGATCCTTAGATCTTAGCTCATGAGTAGCTAGGATTATAGGCATGAACCACTGGCACCTTTCATACATAGTATTTTATAAAAGATGATCATATGAATTCCCTTCATCAAGTTACTCTGAGGTAGAAAGAAAATTGCCAATGTGTTACATTCCAGACAGAAAAGCAAAATAACTCTTTACTTCCAAGTAATACATTTGCTTGCTTGCTTTTCTTTTTCTTTTTCTTTCTTTCTTCTCTTTTTTTTTTTTTCTTTTGGTTTGTGTGTGTACTGCTCAGGATAGATTCTAGGGCTTTACAAATGCTCAGCAAACATTCTGCTACTGAGCTATATCTGTTCCCATTCAATGTAATGAATTATTGAAAATGACATGAAGGTGAATTTTAAGTATTCTATCCACAGCAGGTAGGGAGCACCCGTATTAAATAACTTGAGTTAGTTGCTCATTGTATATAGATTTCAAAACATGGGCTGGATAAAGTGGTGCATGCTTGTAATCCCAGCTACTCAGGATTCATAGACTGGCAGGGTCAAAAATCAGCCCAGGCAAAAGTTGATGAGAGTCCCTCTCATCAAATGAGTTTAGAGTTATTATATGTGTTTGTAATTTCAGCCAGGTGGGAAGCACAGGTTAAGATGATCATGGTCCAAGGGCAGCCAGGACAAAAACATTAGCACCTATCTGAAAAATACAGCAAAAAAGGTTAGGCATGGCTCAACTGATGGAGTGTTTGCCTTATCAGGCCTGAAATCTTAACTTCAAACCCTCTTATTGAAAGGAATAAAGCTGCACAAGATTTTCCTGCTTTGGCTGGCTTCAAGCTGCAAGTCACAAATCTCAGCCTCTTGAATAGCTAGGATTATAGGCATGAGCCACTGGTGCTCAGCTACTAATTTTAGTTTTTTTTTTAAATTTTACTTTTAAATTTAACTGTTAGTAAATTTAAAAAGAGAAATAGGGATTAACATTGTGTTTATTGGACAGCTTTGGTATAAACTGTTACAAGGTTCAAGTAATACAGGATGATGAATTCTGGACTGGGAATGGTAGGATATTGAGAACAAACTTAGATCAAAATTATCAATGGAATCTGTATTGGCAGTTGATTCCATGTGGTGGTTAAGGGAGTATCACTGATAAGGTTCTTAATTTGGAAGACAAGAGGACAATAATGTTTTTAAGAAAGGAACTTAAAGCCTGACACTGATGGCTCAGGCTACTCAGGAAGCTGAGGTCTGAGGATCAGTTTAAAACAGCCTGGACAAGAAAGCCCTTGCGACTCTTCAATTAAGCACCATGAAAGCTGAAAGTGGAGCTTTGGCTCAAGTGGTGGAGCACTAGGCTTTAGCATTAAAAACTCAAAGACAACACTCAGGACTTGAGTTCAAGCCCCAGTTTAGGCTGCAAAAAAGGAAGTTGAAGCCAGGTCCCTATTATTCATACCTATCATTCTAGCTACTTGAGAGACTGAACAGGAGGATGGGGGTTTGAAACATCCATGAGACTATCTCTGGCAGAAGTTAAATGTGGTCCCAGCTGTGATGGGAAGCCTAAAAATGAGAGGATTGCAGTCCAGGTGTGTAGGTATGCAGTACAGGTGTGTAGGTAGGAAGTGAGACTTTAATCTCAAAACTAATCAGGCACCTGTGCCTCTTACCTGTAAAAAGCCAGCCTAGACAGGAAAGTTCATGAGACTCTTATCTTAGCTATCAAAAAGCTGGAAGTAGAGGTGGGGCTTAGGTGTAGAACACTAGCCTTGTGCAAACAAGCACAGGGACAGTGCCCAGGCCTTGAATTCTAGCTCCCAAGACCAGCACACACACAAAAATGCTATAAAGGACTGGAGCTATGGCTTAGTGGTAGGAACCTAGTAAGTGTGAGATTCTATGTTCAAACCTCACTACTGCCAAACTGAGAGTTATTGCACAGTGTGTTACTTTTTCCTTGTTGATACATTATTACAATCCATTCTTTATTTTTTATTGTGAAAATACTGTTCAGAGGGGTTACAATTACATGGGCAAGATAATGAGTACATTTCTTATCAAGCATGCTTGCCTCCTCCTTGTTTCCCCTTCCCATCCCTTCCAATCTCCCCCTCCCCACCCCGTACAATTCATTCTTTACAGATATATGATAATGATATTTAAAATTACTCTTCTTGCTTTTACCTATCTACCTACTTACCTCTTTCCAGGATTTGAATTCAGATCAAAAGTCCTCTAGTGTTGAATATATGAACTACAGTGAGGCAGAAAATTGTGCAAGTGGGAAAAAGAAGGCCAAAGTAGACTGCCATTACAAAAATATTTCCCCTAAATTCACCATTGCAATTAGTGAAAACTCTTTAGAATCTCCTCTAAAAGAGAAGATTCCTAATTCAACTTCATTTAAAGATGAAAAAATCATAGAAAGTGACAGTGAGCCAGAAGAAGGTGAAATCACAGATTCCCAGACTGAGGACAGTTGTAACGAAGATGAAAGCAGTGAAGACAATGGAGCTACAGAAGAAATGGAGGAGGAAGGTAAGCACCTGATAGCTATAAATGAAAAACCCACTTGCTTAACTGTAAAAGAGAGAATTACTATAAACATTGGTGACTCACCTAGAATTCTTGTCAGGAAGGAAACTGGTTATTGTGAAGACATTAATAAAAATTATGTGAGTGACCACTTGGCAATTTTAGAAGATAGGATGTGAGTAAATGATTAATATATGAATAAAAAATAGGATATCATTATACTAAGTGAATTCCTTTTGTTCTTTTACTCTTGAAGTCTAGAATTTTTCTTATTTTTAAAAATGGACCTGATCTTAAAAATTAATTTTCTTTGTGATACTAAATATATTGCATACCTTTGGGTATTTTAGAATAGTGTTAAGCCTTATTTGTTGCTATATGTAGCATGTAGCAGAATTGAAGTTTGTTTTAGCCAGAAATAAGATTTTTTTTTTTTGTCAGTCTTGGGGCCTGAACTCTGGGCCTGGGCAAGTCCCTCAGCTCTTCAGCTCAAGGCTAATGGTCTACCACTTGAGCCTCAGCTCCACTTCTGGCTTTTTCTGTTTATGTGGTACTGAGAAATTGAATCCAGGTCCTCATGTGTGCAAGGTAAGCACTCTACCACTGAGCCACCTTCCCAGCCTGTTTTTTTCCTTTGTAGTATTGAAGATTGATCCAAGGCCTCTCCTATGCTAGGCAGGTGCTCTATAACAGCTACACCTCCAGGTTTTGCCAATACATTCTTGCTTAATGGATGTCTCCTAGTTATCCATGTGAAAATTTTTTCCATAACATTTGAATTAATATTTCCCTACTTCTTTCTTTGGCAGATGCAGAAAAAATTTGGCCTCCATGTATTAGAGTAATTGTTATTAGATCACCAGTGCTGCAGACAGGATCACTTTTTATCATTACAGCTGTAAACCCTGCTACAATTGGAAGGTAAAAATGGCTAATTTTGTTATGTCATTCTTTTACTTCTGAAGGGTTTGATGGAGGAGCATGTATTGTGTATCAAGCCCTGTTCTATGTGCTATCAGTATAAAAAGTACTAGGGCAAAATTTCCACCCAAAGAAAGCACAACTGGAAGAGAAAAAAAGATACGAGCAAATAATTGGAAATGTAGTAGAGTGGAAAGGACAGTATATCACCAGGAGACCTGTGATAGACTTGTATTTTAATATCCATCCTAAAAAATGTATTTATCATGTCGCTCTCTAACTGTCGTGTCTGTATATGTTTTGCAATTCTGAAGACTAAACTTTACTTAACTCTTCAGAGAAAAAGATATGGAGCATACTCTCCGAATCCCTGAAGTGGGTGTCAGTAAGGTAAGATCTTTGATTTCTCAAGTATTGCTCCCTATGCAAAACGGGTCATTCCATTAAGAGCAAAAATAAAATATGGGCCTGGTGGCACAAGTCTGTAATTCCAGCACCTGCAAAGTGGGGTCAGAATGATATTGAGTTGTGTATAATTTGTGCTACATAGTGAGATTGCCATTTTGTTATTACTTAATGGAGTATAAGTGAACCTAAAAAAGACTTTATGTGATTTTTGTCTATTTGGAATGAAATTTACTTTTCATTATTAGTGTGAAGGTCTAGTTTGTATCACTTTTCTGGAACTCATTTGAAGGAGGAAAACCTTATCGTCTTAACTCAAACCAAATTATCTGCCTATTTTACTTTATTATGACCTTTGATTATCTTGCCTCCAAAGGAAGCCCAATGTGTAACTTAAGTAGTAAATTCTTTAGTGCTAGCATTCTACCACTTGAATCACAGCACCACTTCCAGCTTTTTCTGTTTTTGTGGTACTGAGGAATAAAACCCAGGGCTAGGCAAGCACTCTACCACTAAGCCATATTCCCAGCCCATTTTTTGTTTTTTTAGACTAATGTCCACTGAAGGAGTAGATATTTTGTTGGAAAAAATCAGCTTAACAGCATATATAACACATATCCAGATAGGTGGTAAATGCTTTTGCAAAAAAAAAAAATTCACATTTAATCATTAGATATAAGGCTTTCTGAGTTTAAAATAAAATAAGCTATATGTTGGTGGCTTATACTTTATATAATGTTAACTACTCAGGAGGCTGAGATGTGAGGATTGTAGTTCAGAGCCAGCCTCGGCAGGAAAGTCCATGAGACTTAACCAACAGAAAGTCCATGAGACTTAACCAACAGAAAGCCAGAAGTGGCACTGTGGCACAAGTGGTAAACTGTTGTCCTTAAGAGTGTGAGGCTCTGTATTCAAGCTCCAGTACTGGCACTAGGTAGATAGAGATAAAAGGCACAACAGAACAGCAACAATTCATGTGACAAAATACATCTCCTTTATGTTTAAAAAGTTTGTTCAGATTCAGTTTCTGAATGCCTGTTGTGACACCAATAGACAAGTGAATAAAGAATGAGCAAGCAGCTCACAGTAAAGCAATACCACAAAGCCAATCTACAAAATATAATGGACCAAGATGTCAGTTTTCATTGAACATGTGTACTAAATATGACTCTTTTAGGAAGCATAATTTAGAACAGCTTGTTTGAATAGGGTTTGGCAGTGTGAAAGACTTGATATTCCAAACCTCCCAGCTAATAAAAAGTAATAGAAAAAACAAAAAAAGGGTTGGAAAAAAAAGGCATGGCTTTATTAGTAGAGTGCTGGCCAGTGAGCCAAAGCATCAAGTACCAAGTTTGAGTCCCAGTCTCAGACCTAAAAAAAAAAAAAGATCATAAAGGTTTTCAGTAGTAATAAGAAAAATACAAATTAAAAATGCAGCAGTAAGACTTTCATCTCATATCTGCTGGGATAATAAAACTTTAAAATTCTGGCTCTGTGCAACAAGAACTCAGACTGCTGGTGCAAATAAATTTGGGAAGCAATCTGGAAGTTTAAGATTTGCATAATATATGATTTATCAATTCCATTCCTAGGTGTTTACCCTAGGAAAATATTTGTATACGGTGGAAATCCATATATATATATATATACACACACACACACATACACACATATATATATGTGAAGACTCAAAGCAGTTTTTTAAAAAAATAATAAAACCTGAGAAGCCTGGATGTTCAGTTTAGAAAAATAGATGGCTTGTTTACCCATACAGTGGGCTATTGTTCAGCAAACTGAGTGAAGTACTATTGTACCCAACAAATGGGTGAATCTCATGATACACTGTTAAGGTATAGCAACAACATCTTTGGAACAATCTGTTCTGAGTATTAAAGATCTGGAAAACTCTGAGAAGTTGTCCTTGGTAATTTCAGGTCACCTTTAATATTAAGAATTTTTAATAAGCCTTGACAAAAACGTAAGACCTTACCTGAAAAATAGCAAAGCAAAAATGTTGGGAGCATAGCTCAAGTGGTACAATACCTGCCTAACATGCACCAGGCCCTAAGTTCAAGCCTTGGTACTGCCAAAAAATAAATACACATAAAGAATTGGGAAGTGTGGCTCAGATGAACAACATCCTCAGTTTAGTCCCCAGTACTATAAAACATTTTCTTGCTATGGACAATTAACTTTATAGTTGAAAAAATGTCAATTGTACTAGAGTTTAAACCATTTAAGAAATAGGAAAACACAATATGTATTAAATTATTGTCATTTGAATTATGAGACTAAAGTCCACCTCACTATCATAGAAAATGTTATCTGTGGTTTAGAAAAAATATATACTTTATATTGCTTGATTTTTCTAAGTTTCACGCAGAAGTTTATTTCGACCATGACTTACAAAGTTATGTCCTTGTGGATCAAGGCAGTCAAAATGGCACAATTGTTAATGGAAAACAGATTATTCAGGTGAGTGAATATATATTAATTTCCTGTACTTTGTTTTTAAAACTAACTGATTTTTTGTTTGTTTGTTTGGTTTCAGTCCTGGGGCTTAAACTCAGGGTCTGGGTGCTGTCCCTGAGCTTTTTTGATAAAGGGTAGTGCTCTACCACCTTGAGCCACAATTCCACTCTGGCTTTTTGGTATATTTGGAGATAAATACCTGCCTTACAAACTTTCCTGTCTAGACTGGCTTTGAACCACAATTCTTAGATCTCACTCTCATGAGTAGTTACGATTACAGGTATGAGCCATCAGTGCCTGGCTTAACTAAACTGACTTTTTTATGCCATAGTTATTATACCATTTGGTTCAGATCAGAGTTCAAGCTCAAATGTGTTATTTGGCATTTTCAGAAATGGGTAGAAAAAGCATATAATCAGAGGATACTTGGCTGTTGGCTTTTGACTTATAATTGCTTGGCAAATGCTTTACCACTTAATCCACTCCTGGCCTTTTTGCTTTATTGTTCATACAAAGTCTTAGTGCATTTTGGATTTTCCTACCTATGCCTCCCATGTATCTGCTATTATAGGCATGAGCCAATCATCATATCTGGTCCATTTGTTGAGTCTCACTATCATTTTGCCTTTGCTGAACCCTGATCCTCCCAATTTCTGCCTCTCCTGTCTCAACCAGTAGTTGGGTGTGGTTCATTTTGCTACAGTAAACATAAATACAAAGATGGCAGTGCAGGCTGGCTGAGGCAAAAATGCCAGATCCTATCCCCAAAATGAAGCAAACAGGACAGGAAATACTTGCCTAGCACATGCGAAGCTCTAAGTTGTAACCCCTAGTACCATCCAAAAAAAAAAAAAGGAATAAAATTGAATTATGAAGAGGAAAAAAGAATAATGTAATATACTTATCCCTTTCTCTTAACATTTCATCTTTTTTTGGGGCGGGGAGGTCAGTCGTGGGCCTTGAACTCGGCTTGGGCACTGTCAGCTCAAGGCGAGGGCTCTACTGCTTGAGTCACAGCGCCACTTCTGGTTTTCTAGTGGTTTATTGGAGATAAGAATCTCACGAACTTTCCTGCCTTTCCTGCCCGGGCTGGCTTTGAACTGCAATCCTCAGATCTCAGCCTCCTGAGTTAGCTAGGATTATAGGCATGAGCCACTGGCAGCCGGCTACATTTCATCTTTTGACTGATGGTTTTGTTTGGTAGTACATCAAAGTTTAGAGTTGAGTCTTCTTGGGTTGTGTGCAGAGATAAGGAGATTAATGGAGTTTGATAGAGTAAGAATTATATATATATATGTATATTTTAAATGATGGTGGGGTTTGAACCTAGGCCCTTGTACATGCTAATAAATGTGAACTGTACACCTGACAGCATCCCTTACCCCTATGTGTCATCCATCAAGTTGAAGTGTGAGCATCTGTGTCTATTTACTAAGAATCATTTCAAATGCTTATTATAATTAGATATTACTGATAGTAGACATAAAGTAGCCATGTGTGACTGTTGTGGGTTTTGAAATTTTTCTTCTCTAGCCCAAAACAAAATCTGATCCTTACGTACTTGAACATGGAGATGAAGTGAAAATCGGAGAAACTGTACTTTCCTTCCATATCCATCCTGGCAGCGAGACCTGTGACGGCTGTGAGCCAGGGCAGGTTAGAGCTCACCTTCGCCTTGATAAGAAAGATGAGTCTTTTGGTATGTGGAATATGTTGTTCAATATGGATATGACTCATACCTTTTCAGAATATTAATTTGCTAAGTGTGCTCAGAATGTGTCAGTTAATAGCTTCATATTGATAGAGATACATAAAGTTCTTAGCTTTATTCATGGTTGACATAGTAATGGATGTATTTTAGAGAATATTCTCACAAGACTAAAACATAAGCTGGGAAGGTGGCTCAGTGGTAGAGCGCTTGCCTTGAATGCCTGAGGCCTTGGGTTCGATTCCTCAGCACCACATAAGCAAAAAGAAAAAAGCCGCAAGTGGCGCTGTGGCTTAAGTGGTAGAGCACTAGCCTTGAGCTGAAGAGCTGAGGGACAGCGCCCAGCCCAGAGTTCAGGCCCCACGACCGGACCCAAAAGACTAAAACATACATTATATTTAGAATTCTACTGTAGCTTAATAGACTAGGTTTGTAGTTGACTTTTATGTGATAATTTGGCTAAGTGATAATGTGACAGAGACTGCTTTCTGACTAGAGAAAAGATACTGTTGAGCTGTTTTTGATGATTTGGTGTCTGCTAAATGACCTTTTGGTATCAAATGTACTTGAAAATTGTTAATTAGAAGTTGTGTTTGTGATGGTAGGGGTTGAGCATAGGGCTTGGGATGCACTCTGCACTAAGCTACACCCTCTGCTTTAAGAGAATAGATGTTAAATTTTCATCATGCAAAAGAATGATAAATGAGGCTCCAGTGGCTTGTAATTTAAGCTACTCTAGAGACTGAGATCTGAGGATCTTGAAATCAGCATGGGCAAGAAAGTCTATAATTAACTAGCAAAAAACTAGAAATGGAGCTGTACTCAAGAAGTAGAGTGCCTGCCTTGGGCACCAAAGCATAAGAATAACATACATGTGCTGAGTTCAAGATAAATGTGAGAGGTGTAATGTAGGTGTTAATTATCTTGATTTAACCATTCCACTGTGTTTGTGTGTGTGTGTATGTGTATACATACACTGGATGTTACAGTTATACAATTGTGTTGTAATTTTATTATAGTAATTATGAATATTGATATAAATGTTATCCAGTATATATAATTTTTGTTTGACCTACAACTAATATAATTATATATAATTATATACTATAAGCAACACTATATATATACATATATATAATTTTTAAAGAAATTACAAATAAAATTGCTTTTTTTTTTTGAGGTACCAGAGATTGAACTAGGGTTTCTTATATGCAAAATACTTGGTATACACCTGAGCTACACACCGAGTTCTTTGTCCTATAATATCAATATAGGAAACGGGTCAGGGCATTAAAGGTTATTGGTGATATATCTTCTTTGTTGGTAGTATTAGTATATTTCTGTATATTCTTTTTATTTTATTTTTTGCCAATCCTGGGGCTTAAACTCAGGCCCTGGGCACTGTTCCTGAGCTTGTTTTGCTCAAGGCAAGCACTCTGCCACTAAACCACATTCCCAGACCATATTCTAATTTTTTAATAGCACTCTAGGGTATTACCAGTGTATTTGGTTCACTCAACTGAAAATTTAAAATAAGATACTTTGAACTAGCAAGAGGCACTCTTTTTAAAATTATTCCATAGCTGGCCGCCGGTGGCTCACACCTATAATCCTAGCCACTCAAGAGGCTGAGATCTGAGGATTGCGGTTCAAAGCCAGCCAGGGCAGGAAAGTCTGTGACTGTATCTCCAACCACCAGAAAACTGGAAGTGGCACTGTGGCTCAAGTGGTAGAATGCTCACCTTGAGCTGAAGAGCTCAGCGCTCAGGGACCAGGCTCAGAGTTCAAGCCCCACGACCAAAAAAAAACATAATTCAAGTTTTTCCTATAAACATGAAGTATGCATGCTTATTTCTTTTCTGGTACTAATTTGAAAACGAATACATTGTATTATAGTATATAACAATTGTTGAGTTCTGTGATGTTTATTTTTATTTTGTGCATACCAACAATTTCTTTGGAAAATTTGCTATTTCACATTTGATATTCTATTCCAATAATCTTAATGAAAATTTAAGATGTATATTGTTCAATTGTTTCTGTGTGTTTTTTTTTTTTTTTCAGTGCTAGTCCTGTGGCTTGAACTCAGGCCGTAGGCAATGTCCTTGAGCTTTTGAGCTCAACACTAGCAGTTTACACTTGAGCTACAGCTCCACTTCCAGCTTTTTTATTTCTTGGAGCTAGAGTCTCACAGACTTTACTGTGCAGGCTGACTTAGAACTGAGATCCTTAGATGTCAGCTTCATGCATAGTTAGGATTACAGGCATGAGCCACCAGTGCCTGGCTTCTATGTCTTTTATCTTCATATTACTGATTTTTGTCTTTCCTTCAAAGTAGTGTTAGTTGTCAGATACTGTCGAAATGACAATACTTTCTACAACCTGTCAGATTCAGTGGAAGAATTTTATCTAAACCCACTTTTTCCTTTTAGTTGGCCCAGCATTAAGTAAAGAGGAAAAAGAATTAGAAAGAAGAAAAGAATTAAAAAAAATACGAGTAAAATATGGTTTGCAGGTAAGGATGTGTTAAGTATTACTTCATACATTGAATTGTATGTCTTATTTTTAATTAAAATGTCTCCAGATACGCTGGGTACATTATATATAATAAAGGACTACTTACTGTGATTTTGAGATTTATGTAATTTCTATTCTGGTATGGATGTAATATATTAACTAGGTTGATGTAGAAAATTATAATAGCTTATATTTGAGTTGACATTCTGAGCTTCAAAATACTTGCATTAAGATACTGTAGGGGCTGAGAATGTGGCTCAGTGGTAGAGTGCTTACCTAGCATACATGAAGACCTGGGTTCAATTACTCAGTACCACATACACAGAAAAAGCTGGAAGTGGTGCTGTAGCTCAAGTGGTAGAGTGCTAGCCTTGTGCAAAAGAGGATTAAGGACAGTGTCCAAGCCCTGAGTTCAAGACCCAGGACTGGCAAATAAAAAGGATATTACAGAAGATTAGTTCTGATTTCAAGACTTAAAGTAAATTATAGTGGTCAATCAATGTCATGATTAAGACAATATTGTATGTATTATGTATTGTATGAATCCGTACAATATAGTATATATGACTTAATTTTCCACAGATGTATAAGGACAGACTGATGGAGAAAGTTGTTTTGTTCTTTTTCAACAAATGATGCCAGAATAATTGGATGGCCGTATGTCAAAGAAGGAAAAGCAAAACAACAAAAAACACCTGAAAATATATCATGTGTGTACATATAAAATGTAAAGTTAGCTGGGCACTTGTGGCTTATCCCTGTAATCCTAGCTACTCAGGAGGCTGAGATCTGAGGATGGTGGTTCAAAGCCAGCCTGGGCAGGAAAAGCCATTAAATTCTTCCAAATTCTTATCTCAAAGTGGTAGAATGTTAGCCTTGAGCAAAACTTCTCAGGGACAGTGCCCAGGCCCAGAGTACAAGCCCCATAACTGACAAAAAACAAAAACAGCACACAAAATAAACTGCTCTTCCAAAGATACTGCTAAGAGATTGAAAAGACAAGCTATAAACTAGGAAAAACACTTGCCACTTATATCTCTGATAAGACTAGAATACATATTTTTTAACTCCAAACTCAGTAATAAGAAAACAGCTTAATTAAAAATAGACTGTCTTGCAAATGGTGAGTACTTGTAGCCCCTCATAGTTTGAGGCTGAGGCAGGAGGATTGTTTGAGCAACAACATTAGATGTAGTCTCCAAAAACAGTAACAAAACAAGGCAAGAGATCTGAACCAACACTTTCCCAAAGAAGATGGCAAGTAAAATACCTGAAAGGATGTTTGATATTACTAGTCTTTAAAGAAATGTGAATTAAACCAAGTGAATCTGGTGCTAGTGGTTTATACCTTTAATCCTAGCTGCTCAGGAGATTGAGGCTCTTGGTTCAAAACCAGCAGGAAAGCCCATGAGGCTTTTATCTCCAGTTAAGTAACCAAAAAAGCCCTAAGTGGAGCTGTGGCTCTAGTGCTAGAGTGCTAGCCTTTAGCATAAAAGCTCAGGAACTGTGTCCAGGTCTTGAGTACTTACATGTACACACATATGTATACACACACATGTACACACATACACACATACACACACACACACACACACACACACACACTGAGATAGCCTGTTAGAATGGCCTATAAACTGAATATATCAAATGTTGAAAAAGATGTATAGGTATTGGAACTCATACACTGCTAGTGTTAATATAAAATGGTGTAGTTGCTTTGGAAAAACTTGATAGTTTTTCAAAAATGAAAGGTCACAATATTAAAAAAAAAAGGTTAGAGAGAGTTAATGGTATATTTTGACACAAAGACTAGCAAACAAATCATCACACCACTTTTGTTTGTAATAACCCCAAAGTGGAAAGCTAATGTCCAAATTAGGTAAACAAACCATATTATCTGTGGTATAATGGTGAAATATTATTTAGCAATAAAAGCAAGAGCTTTTGATACAGGCTCCAACCCAGATGAATCTCAAAATTAATTATGAGTGACTAAAAGTGAAAGACAACAGACAAAATGAATATACCTAACAGTATGCCACCACCTGTGAACTGTGCTGGTTTTCACCCTGAGTGCATTGAGACAGAACACTCCCACAAATTGGGTATTGCATTAATCTTACATATGAAATTGTATTTAAGTAAAAAGCTTCTATTGTCACAAGGTGAACCATTGCCTTATTTTTATTTTTTATTTTTTTATTTGCCAGTTGTAGGGCTTGAACTGTGGGCCTGGGTGCTGTCCCTCAGCTCTTCAGCTCAAGGCTAGCACTCTACCACTTGAGCCACAGCACCACTTCTGGCTTTTTTCTGCTTATGTGGTGCTGAGGAATTGAACTCAGGGCCTCATGCATGCAAGGCAAGCACTCTACCATTGAGCACCTTCCCAGCCCCTGCTTTCAATAAACTTCAATAAACTATTGAACTAAATGTTTCCCTTCCATGAAATAATATCAAACTTGTGCTTCATTTGACAATAAAACACATAACATTGTTAAAATGCAGTGTTTCATTCTGTCATCTTACCATTTATGTATATGTATAGTACAACTTAATATAAAATTTCAAAAAGGATAGAATGTAAATTACATATTTAATAGCATAGTTGTCATTGTGTCATAGCTTGTTTTAATTTCATGTTTGTAGAGTTCACATGGAACCATATTTACTAAGTAAGGCAAATGCACAGCAGTTACCTTTATTCATTTCCTTTTCATCTTTTTTATTTGTGTTTATTAAGAACATAGACTATGAAGATGAAAAGGCCTTGAAGAATCCAAAATATAAAGACAGGGCTGGAAAACGCCGGGAGCAGGTGGGAAGTGAAGGGACTTTCCATAGAGATGATGCACCAGCATCTGTTCATTCGTGAGTATGGAGTGGTATTGGCTTGGGACATTCTTTGTTCTGTAGTTCCATGCATAGTATAGTCTGACTTACCAGTCAGTGCGAGGATATTTTCAAACAAGATGGAAGCACTAAATGTATTCTAATATGAGCATCCCATTATACATGTGCACCCATTATATGCATGACTGTCTTTCCTGATATTTGTATGGGCTATACTCTCATGTATCTAGAAGCCTGGATTAGTAAGAAATTGGTATTTTGTAATTATTTAACACTCAAACACTTGTTTTTATTTACTCTGAAATTCTATTTTACTTATTTTCTTTGACTTTTCTCAGTAAAATAAGCTTTGATAAACATGAAAAAATGGTGTTGAAGCTTGTAATGAAAACATTTATGCATTAAATCATATTAGCTCTTATTATTTTCATCCTAGAGTTCTTTTTTAAGTTAAACATTTTTTAATTTATTCATTAAATCATATTAGCTCTTATTATTTTCATCCTAGAGTTCTTTTTTAAGTTAAACATTTTTTAATTTAAATCAGTCAGAAATGGTAGTTAAACATTTTGATTGTTTTTTCAAATCTGTAAGGTGTGTTACTTAGGAAAGTTTTATAATTACATAGTGTGTGTGTGTATGTGTGTGTGTGTAAGTTTTATAATTACATAGAGTGTGTGTGTGTGTTTTATAATTACATTGTGTGTGTGTGTGTGCGTGCGTGCGTGCGTGTGTGCGTGCGTGCGTGCGTGCGTGCGTGTGTGCGTGTGCGTGTGTGTGTGTGTGTGTGTGTGTGTGTGTGTCCTGGGGCTTGAACTCAAGGCCTGGGTGCTATTCCTGAGTGTTTTTGCACTCTACCACTTGAACCCAGCTCTACTTCTGGGTTTTTACTGGTTAATTGGAGATCAGAGTTTAACAGACTTTCTTGCCCCAGCTGGCTTTGAACTGATTTTCAGATCTCATCTTCCTGAGTAGCTAGGATTATAAGATTGAACCACCAAAAGAATGGTTATATTGATTATTTTGGAGAGAGGCTCTTTTTTATTCCCAGACCAACCTGGGCTTCAGTCCTTCTTGTGCTTCCCTGTGTTAATGGAGAAGATAGGTACACCCTGCTGTGTTCAGCCATTATGCTTTCTCTTAACCAGGATAGCAGATGAAGGGCACCAAGCCCAGTTATTGGATGAGACAGACTTTTAAAGCGAGATCTCAGACCTCAAACTATCTACTTACACAGTATTCCACGTGCTAGGACGTAGGCACGTGACTCCATTCTCTGCTTATTGATTGTGATGGTATCTTGCCAACTCTGCCTGGGCTGCCCTTGAACCTAATACTCATAGTCTCTGCTTCACAGAGTATCTGGGATTACAGTCATGAGCCATAATAGCTGGCTCATTTTTTTTTTTTTTGCCGTGCAAGTTATTTTCCCTCAAGGCCTTATAGTTATGCACTTCAGCCCTTTAAATATTTTTTATTGCTGGTGAGCATGAAGAGTAACCACAGCTCCACTTCTTCTTCTTTTTTTTTTTTGGTGGTGGTGGTGGTGATCATTTTTTGAATAGTTTATTGGAAATAAGAGTCACAGATTCCTGCCTTGGCTGGCTTCAAACTGCTATCCTGTGATCTCAGCCTCCTGAGTAGCTAGGATTACAGGCATGATTTGAAGCCAGCCTGGGCAGGAAAGTCTGTGAGACTTTCTTTTTTGGTCCAGTCATGGGGCCTGAACTCTGGGCCTGGGCGCTATCCCTCAGCTCTTCAGCTCAAAGTTCTACCACTTGAGCCACAGTGCCACTTCTGGCTTTTTTCTTTTTGCTTAGTGGTGCTGAGGAATCAAACCCAGGGCCTCCGGCATGCAAGGCAAGTGCTCTACCACTGAGCTACCTTTCCAGCCCCCTGTGAGACTCTTTATCTCCAATAAACCTCCCCTGCCCCCCCCCCCCAAATAAACAAACAGCTCTGTGGCCCAAGTGGTAGTGCCACCCATGAAAAAGCTAAGGGACAGCACCCAGGTTCCTGAGTGAAAAACCTAGTATGGCAGGCATCGCATACACACATAATTGCTAGTAGATTTACTGCAAGAATGGTCTTGTGCATGTCATTTGCCATACATACTTTCTGCTAAGAAAAGAATATATGTTTAGGAGTAGACTGTGTATTCAACTTTATTAACGCTATATACTTTTTCTATAGTAGTTGTAGCAATTATTTTTACTCATGAAGTATGTGGCCTAAATGTCTTGTTATAAATCAGTTATTTTAATTTTTCTTAAAGAGAAATTACTGATAGTAACAAAGGTCGGAAGATGTTGGAGAAGATGGGTTGGAAGAAAGGAGAGGGCCTTGGAAAGGATGGTGGAGGAATGAAAACTCCGGTATGACTTGTATTTTTTTCAATTCATTTTTTTCTTACTATGTATGATAATGTACCAGGCAAGCATTGTGAAAGTAGTAGGGGTATATTCTCAAGCAAGAGCAGACACAGTTACTGTCTATATAGCTTTTGAAGTTAATAAGTGTGCTTTTTTGTTTTAGGAAACCTTCTTAAACTTTTTTTTCCTACAACAAGTTTGGGTTCTTAAATGTTATTTCCTGAGCCAGTGGTTCTGTATTGTGTTATCTTTTAGGTGTGTAGGGTTTTTGTCTTGGGGTGCTGGGAATTTTGCCCAGTGCCTTGATCACCTAGGCATGTGTTGACTACTGAGCTCCATCCAATCCCTTACAGGTATTTTTATTAGCATCCTTTTTGAACATTGCAGGAACAGTTAGGTTCAAGGAACAGTTAGGTTCAAGAATCAGAGCTGGAAACCCAGGCACTGGTGGCTCACCCCTATAATCCTAGCTACTCAGGAGGCTGAGATCTGAGGATTGTCAATCTGAGGATTGCTAGCCCAGGCAGGACAGTCCGTGAGACTCTTATCTCCAATTAACCACCAGAAAACCGAAAGTGGCGCTGTGCCTCAAGTGGTAAAGTGCTAGCTTTGAGCTGAAACGCTCAGGGATAGCGCTCAGGCCCAGAGTTCAAGCCCCACGACCAACATTAAAAAAAAAAAAAAAAAATCAGAGCGTGCAGCTTGCAATATAGAGAATAGTTTCTGGAAACCAATACAATGATTTAGGTCTATACTCCACAGCTCATAGGATGTTCCGTTATATTCCATGAGAAACCTAATAGAGCATTCCAACCCAAGAAATTTCATTGCAGTGACTTCGTACCTAAAGAAATAGATCAGTGTCAGTATAATACCAGTTTTGTTATTCTCATTGAGGCAAGATGGAAGGAACCCATGTTTTCTATAGGTTAGAATATATATGTGGTCTTTTGTGTCTTTAGGACAAGTTTAAACTTCTGTTTTTAATATATGAAAATAGGATTGATAAGGACTGTTTTCAACAGTGTGCCAAAGATAAAGTCCATGAACATGGTGCCTTTCATAAAACACTCTCAGTAAGATTCTCTCCTTGTTGTATAAAGAGTTAGTTGTGTTTAGTGACTGGAAAGACAACGTAGAGAATTGTGTTTAAACTTCATGGAAAATGAGATGCATATCTTTAGTTCATTTGATGGGGTTTTTGCTGTACATCACTATTTAAGAAGTTGAAGAAATAATAGTACTAAATAAATAGTACTAAATAAAAGTACTAATTTGGACACGACAAACTTCATTGTGCTAAAATTCTAAAGTAACTTCTCTGCTCCATATTTGGTAACAGATCCAGCTTCAGCTTCGGCGAACACATGCGGGCTTGGGGATAGGCAAACCATCTTCAATTGATGATGTTCATCCTCTCCAAAACAAGAACAAAAAAAACTGGGACAAAGCTCGAGAACGGTTTGCTGAAAATTTCCCAGAAACTAAACCATCAAAAGATGCAACAGGGACCATGCCTTGGGTAAAAGGAACTGTGGAATGAAGGTTTATCATGGAGTATAGTTCACACCTTTAAAAAGTTTGGAAATTTCTATTGCAAAAACTTTTCTCCCCAGGAGTCAGAGAGATGAGGAAATGTATTACAATTAACCTCTCATGATTCAGAAATTTATAATAAAGTATGGTTTGCAGCTTTTAGAAACTTTTTTATTTTGTTTTAAATTTTACTTTCTTTTTTTGTGCTAGTGTGGAGCTTGAGCTCAGGGCCTCATGCTATCACTTTGGTTTTCATTTAAGGCTGGTGCTTTTCCACTTGAGTCACACCTCCATTTCTTTTTTCTCCAGAAAAGAGTCTCTTGGGCATTTCTTCCCAAGGCTGGCTTCAACTATAATTCTCAGATCTCAGCCTTCTGAGAACCTAGGAAGTGAGTAGCTCACAGGGGTGCCCAGAAAAAACTTTTTAAAAGTAATAAATATGAACTGAAGAAGTTATTCACTGAGTAGACTGAAGTTCACAGGGCATGGTCAAACAGTATTTTACCTTGATATTTACAACACTCTAGAAGAATTAGCTATTCAGCAAACTTCCTATAACCACTAAAGACTTAAATGTATGTTTGTCTTTGTCTCCATGCAGTCATTGTTATAAGATGCACAGCAGAAGAAACATCAAAAGTGTATAAAAACTGATTATATGTATCTTTGTTTATGCTCAATAGAACTTAGATAAAAATGTGGAGAAAACATGGGTCCTGGTACATAAATTTTATTATCCTTGAAGTAGCTGAAATAATATTGAAGAACTAATGAACAGATGACATGTAGAAAATTAGTCTTTTATTATTTTCTTCTGTGAAGAATGTTTATTTGTATCACATACTCAGCATTTACATTTGGTCTGTTTCCTAGCTGATGAAATATTTAGACATGAACAACTGAGTACAGTATTTACTTATTTGATGTACTGGCATTTATAGTTTTGATAAAATACCATTGCGGGCAATGGGCTTGTGCCAGATAGGATTTCTAATGCTAAGGATTTCCTAGCCAAAGTCTCAAAGATATTTATTGAAAAATGTCCTCAATTGCAATAAAAATTTTTTTACCATTTAAAAGACTGAGTTTGTTGAACCATGACTTAAATACGTTGTTCTAGTTTGTATTTGCATCCAGGTAGAAGTGTCCTTTTGATTTGGCAGCGTGATAGAGAAGAGTGGCTTTCCAGTCCTGGAGAACAGCATGGTGAATACAGGTGTTGCTGTCTGGCCAGTTACCACTGCGCTTTCATTTCTGCCCAACTGTTTGCTGGGAAATTATTATTGAAGTTGACTCTGTTCTGCCTCCTTCATCTACTGGTATTTAGAAATGAGAAAAAGAAAATTCTGAAAATGAAAACTGTATAGTAAGGAAGATAACTCAGAAACAAAAGCTACTGGTTAGAATTTCCAGACTACACTGTGTATGAAGTAAGAGAGGTGGAGTGGAGAACAAGTGAGTTATGGCTGGAGATGAGATGATGACTTTGCTGTCAGGACCCTGAGGGCTTAAGGTAGGGTAATTAGGTCTATAACTCCTGTTTTGGATAATGCATTTCTCTTCCTGGCCATCTACATAGATGTAAGACTTGGAGGCGGGAGAAATGTCTGTATCATTTCCTCTGAAAAAGCGAACAAAATCATTGATATATGATTTCTAGTGCCCTAAATAGGAACCATATAAGAACTTCAAAGTAGATTTTACTTCGGGCTAGTGTATGACTGTCTACTCATCTAATTTTTATCATTACATTATGGAAAATGGAAAACTTGCTGGGTACTAGTGGCTCATGCCTGTAATACTAGCTACTCAGGAGGCTGAGATTTGAGAATCATAGCTAAAAGCCAGTCTGGACAGGAAAGTCTGTGAGACTCTTATCTCCACTTAATCCCCTGAAAACAGAAGTGGTACTCTGGCTCAAAGTGGTAGAATACTAGCCTTGAGTGAAAAAGCTCAGGGATAGTGCAGCCCTGAGTTTAGGTAGGCCCCATGAGCAACCAAAAAAAAAAGAAAATGGAAAGCTTGAAAATGATGATTAAAAAAATTTGAAACCTGTATAGTATTTATATTAGTAAACCCTTTATAGATCCAAAGTTTCAGGACTACAGATATAGCACCTAATGTACTGAATAGTGTCTGTAAAATAATGTTTATCTGACATGTCCCTATTGAACATCAAATGAGATATGTAACCAGTTTATAACTTGTAAAAGTAGTATAAATGTAAGCTTCTGTTAAGAAGCATAAATGTTTTATACAGTTTGGATTATGCATTAAATGTTTTATCTGTAATATTTTAAACAGCAATTATTCAGTGTAAATTTGCTCATTTAATAAGAGTTTTAAGTGCTTATTTTAAATAGAGTGAAAAGTTGCTGAATTTTAAGAACACTGGCATCTTATATTTTTGCCAATATTAGAGATTGGCAAAATTGAAAAAAACCATCTTCATTAAAGCAATAGAAATTCTTTTCTGATATTAAGTAACTAGGAAAAGTACTCTTAACCTCACAGAAAGGAACTATTTTACTGCTTTTGAAAACAGCCCTGTAATATTTTATTTTTATTCTGTTTCCTTGCTTTGGGAAAATGTAATGGTTTATCTAAATCAAAATCTTCCAGTTTTTCATGCAGATTACTTAGGAACCTGGAGTATTTTCAGAGTAGGTTAAAGAAAACAGACATCTCAAGGGAAAGCAGAAGTGTCACAGATTGTATACAACTTACCAGACAAGCATGTGTGGCATGGCACCAGAACATTTTTGGACCCAGCCCCTAAAGGTGCTTTGAGGAACATCTGAAAACAGTTTTCTTTACATCTAGTTCTACTATGTTTTTTGTTCTGTAGGATATCACTTACAAGTTCTACTATGTTTTTTGTTCTGTAGGATATCACTTACAAGTCTGCACTGAACTTTTAATGTAAAGCATTTCCTTTCCCCTCCCCCCCCCACTTTTTTTTTAAAGACATTCAGGCCAAAATGCACTTGGATTCTTGAAAGTGAGACGATGCCTCTGTATGTGGGTGGGTACAGACATACAAGCGCTTTCTTCTCTACTGCCTACCTGCTTGTCTTAGTGTTGCCTTGTGACCTTGTTAAAATGACTTTCAGTATTAGCTATCATAGTCATCTCAGGAAGAATGGAGTTAGAGCATTGTTTGGTGCCACTTCCTATATCCTGAGAAATGTCACCATCTATCAGTTAGGTTTCTTAGCCAGAACCACCCAGCATGGCTTTATGAGTAAGGGACTCCACAAAAGCATGCAATAGGATAAGCATGTTGTCATTGGAACACAGTCAGGGTTCAATGGACAAAGCAGAATGAGGACAGCAAATATTTGAATGGGTAACCAAATACCCTAACCTACCAACTGTTGATCCATCCATAGAGGTGGTTGCTTTGATTGTGATACATCCTTACTGCATTCATACTGTGAATCAATTCTGATGATCAATATAGAACACCTATAGCCTCATGTAGAATATTCTATTACAACTTTTTGTTGATTTGTTTTTGCAATGCTGCTGATGGAACCCAGAGCCTTGTACATGTTAGGCAGGCTCTCTACCACTGATCTATATATATCTCTATCCCCTAGTTTTTTGAGACAAGATCTTACAAAGTAGGCCAGGCAGGCCTGGAATTTGTAGTCTTCTTTCTCTGCTTCCATAGTGCAGGAATTACTAGTGTGTGACACCACACCTGGCCCGCACTGCTTTCTGATTTTAAAAAAGATTGTAGTATATACAGCAAAATCTTTTTTACTGATTTTTTTTTTTTTAGTTTTTTAAAATTGTTTTAAAGGTGATGTATAGAGTAGTTACAGTTACATAACTCAGATAATGAGTCATTTCTTTGGCATTGTGTCACCCCTTCCCTCTCATTTTCATTTTAAAAATAAATGCATATCAATTTTTTAGTAACTCAAGAAATAAGCAGAATTTTACTTCTCATTTTATTATTTTTATATTTGAACATTTTGTTTTGTTTTTGAGATTGGAGGTCCTTAATGTCACTAGATTGACCTTAATTAAACTCTGGCCTCAAGCCATTTTCTTGAGTAGCTATGACTACTGCATACCACTGTGCCCAGCTCTGCATTTTAACTTTTAAAAAGTAAACTGGTATAATTGGTTAACCCCATTTGTAATGAGTAGGAATTCACCTTTAAATGGGGAAGACATCAGCCTTAACCCCAGACTATTTTGCATGTCTTTTTAAAAAATCAATAGCAATAAGAAATCATCGGAAACACACACCACTTTTTAATTTTATTATTATATTTTTTGGTGATCAGTCATGGGGCTTGAACTCAGAGCCTAGGCCTGTCCCTGAGCTTTTTCACGCAAGGCTAGTGGTCTACCACTTTGAGCCATAATGCTACTTCTGGTTTTCTGATGGTTAATTGGAAATAAGAATCTCACAGACCTTACTGCCCAGGCTGGCTTTGAACTATGATCCTCAGATCTCAGCCTCTTAAGTAGCTAGGATTACAGGTGTGAACCACCAGCACATAACTTTGTTTTTTCTTTTTTTAATAATGATGCTAGGAATTGAACTCAGAACCTGGCTCATGTTGGGTAGCACTCTGCCACCAAGCTACACCTGGCCCATAGCACTTCCTGAAAGATACTTGGCAGAATGGCTCGGCATTATTGGAGGATACCTAATTGAAGAGAGACAAGGGAGACTAGAGAGAACTCAAGGGTTTGAACTCTGTAGGAATATTTATTGAGCAGCTGTGCTGTGCAGGTCATGGGAAGCAGTAAACCTTTTGTGTTTTTCATAGCAGGCTCTTTATTCATAGAACAAGATTAATTACTTAGGGTTCTTACTAAACACTTGCTGTTGAAGTAGAATGGGCAATGTTTGTTAGGCACAGTGCAAACACGAAACATATATTCTTGCCTATTAAATAGAAAACTGAAGGTTATGATGTTTATATTTGGTCTGAGGTCTAGCTAGAGGCCTGGCTTATATGAAGCCCTAGGTTCCATTCCTAAGACTGGAAAAAACAAAAAACAAAAACAAGATGGTGAAATGAGAGAGAAGAAAAGGTTTCTTTTTCACTCAAGGTCAAATCACCTATTATCAGAAATCTTAGTTCTCTTTCCCTTGGGATGATTAAGAGCACAAACCAGAGTCTGACTTGGGTTCAAGTTTCAGCTCTACCACTTCTGAGCTGAAGGACCTTCAAACATTTTTCCTTAGGAATTTATTATTGGCATATATTGTACAAAAGAACTAACATCACAAACAAATAATGCACCTAAACTATATATCACTCTTACTCTCTTTCCCTCCCTTAAAAATAATTTTAATCGATTTTATTATTCTATTTTCACACATTCATATAGTGTACTTTGATCAGATTCAGCCCTCCATCACCCTCTCCTTTCATCTTCCCTCATTCGTCCAGTCTCCTCTTGCCCTCACCATTCCAGTCCCTTTTGCATTCATGCCACTTTTTAAAGGTCTAGATTTCACATAATGAACATTTATTTGAATGGAACTGCGGGGAAGAAACTGTGGTGCTGTATACAGTGTCATGCATAATAAACACTTATTTGTGTCTAGTAACATTATTACTACTACTAATACTCTGGATGGAGATGTAGGAAGGGAATCCATGGAGTGGAGGTGGTGGTTACAGATGTGACAGGATTAGAAGTGGGCTAGCAAACCTGTCAGTTTTCATTTCCTAAAGTGATTGAATGTGTGTTCAAATAGACCCAACTGAGAGCTAGATTTTTCTTAAATACTAAGGAATAAGCAGGAATAAAGAGATTAGTAGGTGGGATGGTGAGAAAGAAGATACTGATGGTAATACTCTTCAAATAGGCATGGATTTTACAGGATTTAGAAAAGGAGCTGTTACGAGGTGAGATCTTGCAGGCCAGTCCTAGCTCTCAGGAGTAGGGGATCTATTGAAATTTATATGTAAAAGCATCATCATTAGCAGACAGCCATGAAATATTTAGTATGGGATTGGCAATGTTGTAAACACAAAGAGTGAACAAAACAGAAGACTGCCTTCACAGAACTTACATTTCATTATAGACAGAATTTAATAGAATGCAGGGGCCAGGCAATAACAAAGGCCCCCAAAGTTCCATAGTATAATAATTCCAAATAATTTCTATTCATCTCTGTTTTAACGTTTAAATACTTGGGGTTTAGCTGGGCGCTGGTGGCTCACGCCTGTAATCCTAGCTACTCAGGAGGCTGAGATCTGAGGATCTCGGTTCAAAGCCAGCTCGGGCAGGAGAGACCGTGAGACTCCTATCTCCAATAAACCACCAGAAAACCGGAAGTGGCGCTGTAGCTCAAGTGGTAGAGCGCTCGCCTTGAGCTGAAGAGCTGAGGGACAGCGCCCAGGCCCAGAGTTCAAGCCCCACGACCGACAAAAAAAAAAAAAAAAAAAATACTTGGGGTTTGTGGAAGGAGAACAGATTTTTTTTTCTGGGATTTGTTATTAATAGTTCTAATCTATCTGTCTTCCAGACCCATTCAATGGAATCTTATAAAGACTGCCTTCAAAAATTTTTAGTCGGGCTGGGAAGGTGGCTCAGTGGTAGAGCGCTTGCCTTGCATGCCTGAGGCCCTGGGTTCGATTCCTTAGCACCACATAAAGAAAAAAGCCGGAAGTGGCGCTGTTGCTCAAGTGGTAGAGCGCTAGCCTTGAGCTAAAGAGCTGAAGGACAGTGCCCAGGCCCAGAGTTCAGGCCCCATGACCAGACCCAAAAAAAAAATTTTTTTTTAGTCATTCTTTATGAGAGTTTGGGACATGTAGAAGATGATATAGTCTTAGTGGAGCTACAGTCCCCAGTTTAATGACATCTTGAATTACTTGAGAATTGCAGTAACTGTTAGCTGAGATACTTGGGTTTTAGAATTCCAAGTCAGTACTAATAGAAAATGTGAATGTGAGGGAGGAGGAGTATGAAGAGCATATCCATTTGTGTATGTGTGGGGGCATGTGTGTGTGCAGGCATGCGCACATTGCGCATGTGCATGGGCTTTGAACTCGGCCTGGGTGCTGTCCCTGAACTTTTGTGATCAAGGTTAGCATTCATCACTTGAGCCACAGTTCCACTTTTGGCTTTTGGTGGTTAATTGGAGGTAAGAGTCTTGTAAGACCTTCATGCCCAGATTGGTCTTGAGCTAGAACCTCAGATCTCACCCTCTTGAGTAGCCAGGATCACAGGCAAACCCATTTTTGAATGTTGGTGCGCATGGAGACAAACAACATCCAACATCTCTGCCTACTCAGGAGAGGATTTCTCAGAGGTTCTGTCATAACAGAGATACTTTTCTTCAGTGTTAAAATTCATGGTATTTGGTTGCCTAGCAAGCTGAGGACAAGAAGTTGCTGAAATATTATTAAATGTATTTAAACATGTGACAGTGTATTACTTAGCTTCCCATTACTGGCAGACCTGAGGGGGCAGGAAGGTTGCCAGCTCATTCATCTGATCATTACTTATCTTGACCAAAAGCCCATGAGAATATATGCTGAAGGAATGAAGCTCTCATTACCATTTAATGTTTTTCCTTATAGCCTTACTTTTAATAGTATGAAATCAGACTTCAGAGAATAGCATAATTAAGATTTTCATAAAAAGAAACATTTAATACTATTTAAATATATAATGACTCCCAGGGCTACCTGAATCCATTTTCATCTAAACCAACTAAAATGGATTTTAATTTCTATCATGACCATGCTGCCTTTATTTAACCTCAAGGTACAACATTATCAAGACCAATTTACTCGCTGCACAAGAGTAATTATCTTGACTTTATTGTAATCTCACCTTATTAACCAGCAATATTAATCTGGTTAATCATCTGCTTTATTCCCTAGACTGCTCTGAAGAGTTGGAAGCTATTTTTTAAAAATAAAACTTCTGGGCTGGGAAGGTGGCTCAGTGGTAGAGTGCTTGCCTTGCATGCATGAGGCCCTGGGTTTGATTCCTCAGCACTACATAAGCAGAAAAAGCCGGAAGTGGCGCTATGGCTCAAGTAGTAGATAGAGCACTAACCTTGAGCTGAAGAGCTGAGGGACAGTGCGCAGGCCCACCACTGACAAAAAAATAAATAAAAAAAAACTTTTCCTAGAAAGATGAATATTTACTAAGGTAAGGATGTTTTAAAGTTGGCTAGAAAGTTCCAGAAAGGTTTTAAGCATAGAACTTTAGCGATACCTGTGTAATCTTCCAGAGTGACTACATTGAAAGAAAAGTTACCTCACATAAGAAAATGGTTGTAGATTAGATTTGTCTGACTTTGTAAAGGTGAGACTTTAGGAGTATAGGAATAAAAAAGAATATTCTGTGTCAGAAAAAGAAAAACTTTAAAAAGAAATCCCCAGTGGTTGAGTCTCTTCTGAGATTTTAAGTATGGATACAGTTATTTAACATGGCAATTCAGTCCAAACCAAACCCTTCTACAGACAAGGCCAACAATTTAGGCATTAGAAAGGTCCTCTGGTTCATGTCTATCATTACCTGCTTTTTCCCACTTGCCTTTTCCCTGCTTGATTCATGCTAAAAGAATAAGCAGACATTTTACACCACCCCAGGAACTAAGGAGTTGAGTTCTAGTGCCTACATCCCTCCCAAATGTAGCACCAGTCACAGGAAGCAGGAGCTCTGCTGATACATTCAAGGTGCGTCTCCATCACTAGTAATGACAACTGCCTGGTAGCACCGGTCACAGAAAGCAGGAGCTCTCTGATATATTCGAGGTATGTTTCCATCACTAGTAGTGACAACTGCCTGTGAGCAATCTGCTACAGCCAGGGAGGTCATCTCAAATCTCCCATCCCACCTCTGCATTCTCAAATCCCACCTCTCATCTGGACACCAAGGAGGCCAGCTCAACTGCTGGGCCCTATCGACATTGTTGCTTTGCTAAGTGAGCAAAATCAGGAGTCTCCTAGGCTAGTGCCTTCACCACTATCTCTTGAGAATGGACGAATCACTCTAGGCCTAATTTTCCTCATCTGTCAAATGGTGGAGTGGACAAGGGCTACATTTCTTCCTCTTTTTCTGCAAGTACTGGTTATCCCCAATTTGTGCTTGATATAAAAACTTCAGTGCAGCATGTGTAAGGGAAAGAGTCAAACCAGAATTTCCACAGCCAGCATCCAGGCAGTACTCAGGCCCACTTTTCTCACCCATCCCTGAACAGGCTGTCCAGCACCTGCAAGCACTTTTTTTTGGGGGGGAGGGCTGGTTGTGGAGCTTGAACTCTGGGCCTGGGCGCTGTCCCTCAGCTCTTCAGCTCAAGGCGAGCGCTCTACCACTTGAGCTACAGCTCCACTTCCAGTTTTCTGGTGGTTAATTGGAGATAAGTGTTTCATGGACTGCCTGAGTTGGCTTTGAAACGTGATCCACAGATCTCAGCCTCCTGAGTAGCTAGGATTACAGGCATGAGCCTCCTGTGCCCAGCTTGTAAGCACTTTTTATTGGGAAGTGAATAAAACCTAAATTAAATCTTCACTTCTTTAATGGTTCTGATATAGTAGGTGGAATGGAAGAGTAACATGAGTCTGGATGGTTCTTAAAAGCAGCCAGGCACTGGTGGATCACACCTGTAATTATAGCTACTGAGGAAGATGAGATCTGAGAGTCATGGTTTGAAGCCAGCCTGAGCTGGAAAGTCTGTGAGACTCTTAACTCCAATTATGCACCAAAAAGCCACACATGGAACTATGTCTTATGGGGTAGAGTGCTAACCTTGAGCAAAAAGATGTCCAGGCCCTGAGTTCAAGCCCTAGGATTCTATCTCTCCCTTTCTCACACACAAGAAAAACACCCAAATTCAGATCTTAAAGCCCAAATCTACATAAAGAAGTTTAATTCCAATACTTCCAGTGACAATAAAAATTACAAGAGACACAAGGAAACAGTCTTAAGTAACAGTGGTTAGGGAGGCTGACTTCGTGGCTACTCTGCTTAAATTGCAGCATTACCTTTGCATTTCTTGTACAATGACAAAACTGTCTTTACAAAGAAATATTTCTTTCAAGGATAGAGTAAAAGAGATACATATCAAACAGCCTAATAACCATCTCTTTAGTCAACATCACTGTTGATAAAACTGTATATTTATCTTTGTTGGGATGTCTGGCCTTGTTTTAATGAGTAAAGCAATCAGATTTGGGGGCCTTAAAACATTTGTGTGTGAGTTCAGTGTCTCAGGTATTTAGCAGTCATTTACAATGTGCAAGGCACTAACTAGCGAGTTAAAAGATGAGTAAAACACCCCAAGGGCTCGGGGTCTGTGGGGGAGCCATGTGCAAGATGCACGGCCTGGCCTGGTCTGAGGGCTGTAAAATACAATATGATAAGAGTCCAGAGAAGTAAGGAAATGCCTGTAAACATGGGGCCATCAAGGAAAGTTTCATGGTCTTCCAATATATTTATTGTGATTCTGAAGACCAAGGCATTATACATGACAGGTGGATGCTGTACCACTGAGTTGTACCCCTAGCCTTGGGTGGAATTTTTCCATACTTAAGAGATTAGAATCTGGACTGTTTTTGGGGTTGTGGGGGTTGTTTGGTATTTTTTGGCGCCAGTTCCAGAGCTTGAACTCAGGGCCTGGGCACCTGAGCTTCTTCGCGCTAGGCTAGCACTCTACCACTAGAGCCACAACTCCACCTCTGGCTTTTTGGTGATGAATAGGAGATAAGAATCTTCATGAACTTTCATGTTGGGGTTGGCTTTAAAGCTTGCTCCACAGATTGCTGCCTTCCGAGTAGCAAGGATTACAGGTGTGAGCCACCAGCACCCAGGTAAGGGCCTTTTTAAAATGCAGGAATGGAAAATTGAAGCATATAGGGGCTTCAGAACATGAAAGGAAGAGAATACAGTTTGGATGGAGCATAAGATAGGTATAGGAGAGAAGATCAGCATGGGTGGCGAAGGGACTTCAGGGCTTCTAAGTTAAAGCTTGGCTTTAAGTAGGTGGTGAATAATAAGGAAAGCTTTACAGCAGGAAAAGTGATGTAATCAATTTTGGCTGAGGGAAATTCCTTGGCCTGGTCAAGTTGTTAAATGCTGGTCATAGTTGAGGAAGACAGGATGGGAAGATGAATCCCAGGAGAAGAATAAATGAGTCCTGAGCCATGGCATCAGAAATAAGGCATAAATTTGGTAGAGCAGGTGTTTAGAATTCAGTGAAAATAGTATCAGATCCTACTCTCCTTGTATGATTGTGACCAGAACTCTGGTCATATCTCAAAATGTCCATATGAGTTTTCTGTGAGACTGTGAATTATCTTTGTGAATCATTTGTTATAGCTATAACAGAAGGTAAATGCTATTGTCACAAACACTCATAATCCACTAAGTGAAAATGGAGGAAGGAAATATGTTGGCCCCATTGACTCATGGGAGTTCTCAAAGGCAGTATTGGTAGCTAGGAACATGGCATCTGGAAGCTGACTGGCTGTGTTTGGATCATCCTCTTGCCACCACTCATCAGTTGTGATTGTGTACAAGCATCTAACCCCTTGCCACCATAACCTGTTTCATAGCCCTCCATGGAGTGGCGATGAGAATAAAGTGAGGTCACGTGAGTGCGTGCTATGTGTGCTGGTTACTTTTCAGGTGCCTAGAGAAATACTAGCTGTTAGGATAAGGGTGAGGATGCAGAGTGGGATAGCTTTGTCCTGTACATTGCAGAAGGATATGCAAGCAGTGGGGAAGGGTGAAAGGGACAGAGCAGGGACAGGATGGGGCATAAGGACCAAGATCCAGGGAGAACTATCAGGGCTGGAGATGGGCATACAATAATCCTGGCAAATTACCGTAACTCATCAGGAAGATGTACTGGGAATGCAATGTAGAAACCAGCCCAGGTAAGTCATCAGACAGACTTAAAAAATCATCGGGGGGGGGGGGGGGCCTGGGAAGGTGGCTCAGTGGTAGAGCGCTTGCCTTGCATCCATGAGGCCCTGGGTTCGATTCCTCAGCACCACATAAGCAAAAAGAAAAAAGCCGGAAGTGGCGCTGTGGCTCAAGTGGTAGAGCGCTAGCCCTGAGCTGAAGAGCTGAGGGACAGCGCCCAGGCCCAGAGTTCAGGCCCCACAACCGGACCCAAAAAAAAAAAAAAAAAATCATCCGGGGGAGGAAGTGGCACTGTGGCTCAAGTGGTAGAACGCTCACCTTGATCTGAAGAGCTGAGGGACAGTGCCCAGGCCCAGAGTTCAAGCCCCACAACCGACCAAAATAAAAAAAGAAAAGCCTAAAGTTATGGCCAAATCTCAACAGGACTTCATTTTTTAAAAAGATAATTTATTCTTGAAACAGGGAATTTTGGTCAAGAGCTCTGTATTAGAGACTAAGGAAGTTATTGTTTGTATTCATATTGTAACCACTCAGAAGTGTCTTCATTCTTACCAGATACATTCTACCACACATATGAAGAGGCAAGAAGACACACAAATAGGGCAAAATATTAACCATGATTGAGTCTAGGTGGTGGCCACAATTATGGATCTTGATTGTACTGCCTTTCAACTTTTTCTGGTTGCTAAGGTTTTATTATTGTGTTGGTCCTGGGGCTTGAATTCAGGGTCTGGGTGCT
Source organism: Dipodomys spectabilis (assembly GCF_019054845.1). NCBI lineage: Eukaryota > Metazoa > Chordata > Mammalia > Rodentia > Heteromyidae > Dipodomys > Dipodomys spectabilis. Next base: position 24,118,339 of record NW_024870817.1, on the reverse strand, counting down.
GTCCCACAGTTTTTGTGCTCAAGGCTAACACTCTACCACTTGATCCGCAGCACCACTTCCAGCTTTTTTTTTTGGGGGGGGGGGAGTAGTTTAGTGGAGATGAATCAGACTTTTCCTGCTTGGTCTGGCTTCAAACTGCAGTCCTCAGATCTCAACCTCCTGAGTTTCTATGATTACAGGTGTGAGCCACTGGTGACCAGTAGATTTTTTTGTTTACTGAGACTGACAAGCCTGAGGGGAAAAGTGAACCAATATACACCAGGAAATGGAATTCTCTGGAGGAAAGACACATTCTACCTCCCAAAAGAGGGATTCCAATAAGAGAATAAGGGGAAAGTTCATATTTTCTCTTTGAGAGGCTGTGGTGGTCTGGAAAGTCCAATGCTGCTTAGGAAGGTGATCTGCAGTGAAGGAGTAAAACATGGAATATTGGCAGTAAGGAAAACCTGATCCTTCTGGGCTGAAAACCCAGTATAAGGAGACAGTATTGCTGAGGAAAGAAAGGGAGAATAAGAGTAAAGGAGGAATGGAACAGGAAGAGGAACGGTATGAAATTAACTAAGACAGGAAGACATGGCTTTAGAAGGAATGTTTTCTCCTTTGATCCAGAGTGAGATCTGAAGATAGGGAAGGAACTCCTCCTCTTAGTGATAAGAATGAAGCTAATATTTTGCTTGAAAGGGCAGAAGTGCGCAGCAGGAAAGAGAGAATAAATGCAGTACACCTGTCCTTGGGTCTGAACCAGCGAAAGAAGAGAACTGAGGGAAGCTGGGTGAGCAACCCTGGGAGAGGGAAGGGAATTATCCTGGTGGGGTTCTGGAGAGGGTGATGTTAAAGAACAGTCCTAGAAATGTAAAGTCCCCTTTTCCAGACCTCGTGAGGAGTTGAATGGGGTTCTTCTTTCAGATGCTTGAAGGTTGAACTTGGAGACCTTAACCTACACCTCCAGTGGTAGGAATTGAGTGAATCTGGGCAAAATCTTCATTTCCACCGTCCCGTCCCCTCAGGCACACGGTATGATGAGTCTTTGGTGTATGAAGAAGTTTTGGTCACCAGGCCTATGAGCCCCAACAAGGGTGACTGGAGCCGTGGATTTCCCCGCGGTGCCGTCCGTTCTGCATTCGGGCGCTCCGAAGGGCCGCAGCACTCATGTTAGGCCAGTGGGGCTTCTGTGCCCAGCGAGGCGGTTTGGGCTCTGCGCTGGGGCGGGCATCCCATGGAAGGTCCCACCAGTGGCAGCAGCGGGCACCAGCGGGTGGACGCGGCCACGCCCTTATATCAGGATCTTTGTGATGACGCCTCGGTCTACGTTCCCGTCTTCTTCAGGTTCGTCTTTGAGCGGCAGGGGAGGCCCAGTGGCACAAGCCAGGGCGCTCTCGTGGCGACTTAGCTCCAGCAGCCGCGCCTGCAGCAACTCGCGCTCCGCCTGCAGCGCGCGCCCTCGCTGCTCCAGGGCGCGCTCCTCTTCCTGCAGGGCGCGCCGCCGCTGCTCCAGCGCGCGCTCGCCCTGCTCCACGGCCGCCTCGCGCCGCTCCAGCTCGCGCTCGCGCCGGCTGCCGCGCACCGCCAGCGCGCCCATCTGCTCCAGCAGGCGCGCCCACTCGCCCTCGGCGGCCCGGGGCGGCGAGCTCCGGGCTCCGCTCTTCTCCAGCTCCCACCGGTGCGCGCTCCTCAGGTGCCTCCACAACGCAGGCGTCCCCGCCTGCAGGCCCACCTGCTCCCCGCACAGCCGGCAGGTGGCCCAGATGCCCGAGGGCTGCCCGGGACGTGCGGGGGCCAGGTGGAAATAGCCCCAGGCCTCGGAGTACGGAGCCCCGAGGTGGCCTGGAGGAACCGGCACCAGCCCGGGACACGGGCCGCCCAGCGCTGCCTCGTCCTGCCCACCGCTCTCCTCCATGTTCACGGCAGGCTCTTCACTCCTCATTCCTTCCTCTGGATCGACATGGGAAAGAGGTGGGGCGAGGGGTGGGGATGGAGGAGGAATAATTACAAATTTCCGTTAGATACATACAACTCCAGTAACCAACCAGTCACCAGACCACAGACATCCCAGTAAAGCAAGCAGCGGGTGTGTGTGTGTGTGTGTGTGTGTGTGTGTGTGTGTGCCTCCTTCAGGCTAGGCGTGTGTGTGTGTGTGTGTGTGTGTGTGTGTGTGTGTGTGTGCGCCTCCTTCAGGCTAGGCCCCGTTAGGGCCTGTCCACTGCCCCTTAGCTTTTTTACTGAAGCTTGAACTCTACCCACAGCTTCACTCACGGCTTTTTGCTGGTTAACTGTGGGTAAGAGTTTCTTGGATTTCCCTGGGATCCTTAGATTTCAACCACCTGATTAGGTGGGATTACAGGCATGAGCCATCATTGCTTGACTTCTGCTCCTCTCACAGGCACCTGAGACATAAAGCAACAATGGTTTTTATTGCTTTCTCTAATTAAACAGCTCATCTACTATATCTGGAAGGCAGAAAGCTTGCTGAATGCTTCCAACAAAAGAAGGAAAAGAAAACTAATAGTGTATTGCTTAGTCTAACAAATATTTGTGTTAAAGGAACTCTAATGTGAAAAGGGTCACTGCCACACTTTTCCACTAAAAAGATAACTCACCACTGCAATAATTTATTCACAGAAAGGGTAACAAGTCACAAGAAACCTAATGTATGATTCTAGACAAACACCTCAAAAATGAACAACAACAACAACATAAGACAAACTGAGAGAACCAGGCCTAGACAGCTAGGGATGCCAGCTTATCCAGTCAGTTCTGAGCCAGCAGCAGAGGCTGTGATAAAGTTCTAGAACCTCTCTGGTTAAACACCACTGGGAATGACTGAGGACAAAGATGAGTCCAGGAAAAATGAGCTGCAGGACTCATAGTATTGAGTGTAAGCTTTAAATTCACTCGCTAATAGTCTTGTTACAAATGCATCATAATTTTCTCAGCCTAATACGTTTTTCCCACACAGCAAGTTCACTTTATCAGGCATGCCATTTATCAGACATCCTACATTTAAAAAGAAGATAATGAATCAGCAGGGAAAAAAAAGAAGATAATGTATCACTAGGAAAAAAAAAAAAGCCTTGCCATGTACAGGTTGCTCATGCCTCTAATCCTAGGTACTAAGGAGGCTGAGGAGATCTAAGGATCTCTATTTGAAGTCAGTTGGGAAGGGAAAGTCCAATTAAGCACCCCAAAAACCTGGAGTGGAGTTTTGGCTCAAGTGGTAGAGAGCCAGCCTTGAGCAAAAAATCTCAGAGTTCAAGCCCAGGACTGGCACCAAAAAAGAAAAAAAAAGTAGAGGGGGTTCTTCTGACATAAGAATGCTATTTACTTATCTTTTGATATACAAAAATTGACAAATATGTTTAGTCACGGTAAGTGAAAAGTCTCTAGAAATTAAGATCTACATTTTTTCAGAGATTTGTTACATCGCTGAAGTGCCAAACATAAGATTGGATTGACCTCCTTCTAGAAAGATTTTTTTTGGGGGCTGGGAGCTAGTAGCTCACCCCTGTCACTTTAGGCTAAGATCTGGAGGTTTACAGTTTGAAGTTAGCTTGGGCAATAGTCTGTGACACTTCATCTCCAAAACAACTACCAAAAAAAAAAAGTCTGGCTGGAGGCATGGCTCAAGTGGTAGACTGCCAGCTAGGACTTAAAAAGCACAGGACAGCTCTGTCCTGTGCCTAAGTCTGAGAGTCATTACTAATGTAAACCCTCCCAGGACCAGGGTGACAGTAACTGTTTTATTTTTCTTTTTAAATATCTCTGCAAGATGTCTCTGGGTTTCTTTTAAATCCCAGATTTCCAAGGTGGTGTCACCAGTGGGGAATGCCATCTGTTACCGTGTCAAGATGGACACAGTGAGAAGCACTGAATTTGATGTCTTAATCCTTTGGTCTTGAGGGCTAGATCATCTGAGGTAGAGACAAGCAGCACCATGACTGTAGGCCAGTGCAGTGCTGCCCCTCCGAGTGTGCAGAGGGCCATCCCCTGCCTGGCCATCCTTCACTGTTGGAGGGCTAACCGATGGAAGGCAGCACGGTACACATCTGCCTCATCTTCTCAGTCCTCCACAGCACTTAGTACAATCTTCAAATTCCCTATCCACAGTCCATGGCCACAGTACTCACAGCTTGCCAGGCTCTACAAGCCCCTGAGCTCTTAGAACTGCAAGGTGCTGACCTTGGAGAAACCAGATTCACCCATCTGGCTTGGGAATTCTTCAGCCACACAGAACACAAACTGATAGGAAAAAGATAAGCTGCTCACCAGAACAATGGGCAAGATAACCCAGGAACAAACTCCAATGACCAGGAAATGGATGAAAAGACACATATGCAACACTTTTGTTCCAGAGATATGCTATAACCAAAAAGTCATTTTGTTCATCCCACTAACCAAAGCCACGCAGAAGCTAAAAGGGAGAGCAAGAAGGCACACTCCCACATTACTAGTGAAAAAATGAGATCAAGCCATCTAGTAGTTGCCGAGACATCTATGCTGAAGAAGATTGTAGACCTCAGACTGCAACCTTCCTTCGTTTACCTGCCAAGAAGCTGGATTACAGGCATGCACCGTCATACCCACTCACTTCCTTAATTTTTCCTGAACATTTTTTAAAACTACCACATGTGACTATTTTGCTTTCATCCATTTATTCCACCCACTGCATACCAACTTAAGAGTCCCATAGGTACCTGTGGCCAAGCAGCCCAACAAGATCACCTCAGTGTCTGCTTCAAGACGCTCACCACCTGGTAGGGAAAAGAGATGTTTCCAACAGTAATTTTGATACACTTGGTTGAGGTCAGATCAGTATTCCTTCATTGGGGTGAACTCCATTATACCAAGTCCACTCTGGAGGAGAGGGAATAGCATACCTTCCTGGCACTCAGACCTGAAGGGCCCAGCTTTTTGCTGGTTAATTGAAGAGTCTCATGGGTTGGTTTGTCTGGCTTCCAACCAAGATCCTTAGATCTCAGCCCACTGAGTAGCTAGAATTACAGGGTAAGCTACCAGCACCTGTTATTAAACTAAACTCTTTTACTATTAGCTAAATGGCAGAGGAACATGTACCTTTGATTTATGTATTTGTTGTAATGTTGGGGACTGACCCTAGTTCCCATGTATGCTAGGCAAGTGCTCTACCATTGGCTATACTGACAGCCCTATCAATACATTAAAAAAAAATGAAAATTATAAAGTGTTCTGCTCTAAAGTAGACTTTTATTTCAGACCCAGATTAATTTTATATATATATATATATATATACATCCTATAAACAACCCATAGAAATTTATTTTATTGTTTAATAGCTAGGCTTATACACATAAAACATACCAGGCAAGGTAACTTCCAAAGAACCAGGCAATGTTCTAAAAAAGGAAAAAGTAAATCACAGTTGTTTCACTTTAGTTGGATTAACTAGGCAGAATACTAAATAAGCATGTGTTGACTGAGATTGAATTTTTCATGAGAAATTCACACTAATATGAAATTTACAGAGATTACATAGAAACACTCAAAATACATTTTCACTGACATCATCAATGAATGGCTTAAAGAATAATTGAAACATGTTGACATCTGAAGTTCTGAGTAGACCACAATTCAGTTACCTAGTACCTGTCTCTGTTAACCTATTAGTTCACTGTATAAATTTGTCTGTTTATAAACAGATCCCAGACAAGAAAAATGAGTCTGGAACTATGGGCCTGAAGTTTACATGAGGTTCGAAAGTAAAAATATCCAGGTTGGGAACTAAAGGGTTAATTATGAAAACATTTTAAAAAGAGTTATATAAGGCTGTAAAAACCTTACTGGGCCAAAAGCTATCTGGTCAATCAGAGATATTCCCTAATTGTTATAAGCCAAATTCTTGCCTATCCCTACCATTAGCTAAAAGGCAGCAAAATTCTCTCTTAATGCATTTTAAAAATAAAAATTGTGGAGTACATTGCCTTAGAGTGGATCTTTATTTCAAATATACCTGGTCCCTAAAAAGTAAACGTGAAATCCATTTTTTGCATTTGTAGAAATGCTTAATTTAATATAAATTAGAGGTATTTAAAGTTGCCCTATTTTAAAGGTCTTTGTAACTCAATTTTATTTTTATTTTTTGCTGGTACTGGGACTTGACCTCTGGTCCTCAAGCACTGGCTAAGTTCCTTCCCCTCCCCCTAAGTTGGTACTGTATCACTTAAGCCTTACATGCCTCCAAGTTCCTGAGTTTTGCTTGTTAATTGTACAAAACAGTTTCAGGTATTAGTCAGCCCTGGCTGGCTGAAAGGCTTTGAACTCTGAATATCTAGGATTATAGGTGCCTCACTTCAAAACATTTTAATATTGAGAATTAACTAGTCTGGGCTCTTAAACTTTTTTTTTTTTAACACAACTTCTTGTACTTTCTATTGTCGGTTGCTTCAAGTGATTTTGCCCCCTCCCCGATGTTTCCCAGTAATAAATAATTAACATATAAAATTCAGAAGGTATTCTAAGAAGCAACCTAGGAGATGCATTCTCTAGGCCTGATGAAAGCTGGCACCGCTCTCCTCTCACTTCTCACCTGTGCTTTTTGATCAAAGGCATTTAGGGCTGCAATCACTTTACAATCACCTTTAAAACTAGGAACCCAAACTGCCCCACCCACTCGGCAGTGACCAGTGCTGCCACAATTCCTTTTCCCAAACCCCTCCAAAAACAAGGACTCAGACAGTGGTCAACCAGGCCCAACCTGCGCCGGGGATTCCCTATCTATGGAAACGTTTACCTCTTGTCTGGACCCCAAGACAGCCGAAGCTATATTGAGGTGCTGTCTTTGCACGGTTGCCACGTAATACAAATCATTTTCTGTCCTTCACCAAGCCTTTCTACTTGGCATATGAGGGAGAAGAGCTAAATCTAACGTAGGATTCCTGGACTCTGGAGCTGGGGTCTAGACTCACATAAGGACCCTAGCTGAGGTCGATGTATGTATTAGGCGATTTCTACCACAGCTGCTCTCCAAGGCCTTGGGAGTCTGCGTGAGTTCGCCAGTGCCGAGTACTCACGTTCCTTCCAGGGAGCGGGAAAACCTCCCGCTGCAGGTTCGGTGGCGACGGATGGAAGCTCGTTCGGGGAGGGTCCCGGGATCCTTTTGTTTGAGCACCGCGGGGGAGGGGAGGAGAGGGCGGGGATCTGAGCCTCAGTCTGGACTCGGGCTGGGAAAAACGCCTAGAAAGTTCCAACTGGAGAAGAAGCCCGCTGCAGAGCGCGGGGCCCGGCCGCAGGGAGAGGACTTCGTTCTAGGCGATCGAGCTGGGCGAGGGCTTGGAGACGGCCGGGGAGTCGGGAGAGGGGGCCCGGGCAGGGCAGGGCAGGGGCGGAGGCGGGGTGGCCGGGGGCGGCCAGGGGCCTCTGCGCCTCGCCCGACCAACGCCTCTGCGCACCAACGAGGCGGCGCGGGGCTCCCGACCGTCCGGGCACCGCGCAGCCCAGGGGGCCGCCGCGTCCCCGCCGGGGCGCCCCGCGCCGGTGCCCGCCCCGCCCCGCCTCCCCCCCCCCCCCCCCCCCCCCGCCGCTCCAGCGGAGTCGCCGGCGCTGCGCTCCGGGTCTCACTCACCGCTACGCCCGCCATCGCCGCAGGCGGCCCGCGGGGCTCCGTTTCCGCAGCCCCTGCAGGCCCCTCGCAGACATCTTGGCGCGGTCGGAAACCTTGGCTTCCCGCTTAAAGACACAGCGCTCAATCCCGCGTCCCGGCTGCGGAGAGGGGCGGTGACGCGCGGCCTCGGAGCGCGCGCGCGCGGCGGGGGCGCCGCTCTTCAGCCCGGCCGGCCAGGGAGAGACTTGTGTTTAACTCTTTTTTTCCCCTAAATGACGCAATAGTTTAGGGATGTTTAAAATGCAACTGCTGTTTCATAGCTTTGCGTGAACCTTCCAAGACCTGGATTCTCCAACCCCGAGCTCAGAGCGCGGTGCGCATCCTTTCAGGTCCGAGGTCGGTGGCGTCACAAGATGAGGGCCGAACCCCGCTTTCCCTCCAGCCGAGGTCCGGACAGGTAAAGGGATCGTGCGTCGAGGTGTAAGGCGGACTGCTTTTACTTAGATTATGCGCGGGGACAACTCCCGCACCTCAGTGATTTACACTACAAATGTTTGCTTCCCAAAGAAACTGCCCGCGGCCAGCCGCTCTGGTCCCACTCTTAATTTCACTTCTAGGCCGAAAGCGCCGTGCTCACTGAGTGCTGAGGGATGAAGACGAGTCCTGTTTGCTATTACAGTGCTGTAAACACTCCCACCACCGCCGGTTCCAGTCTGTGAATACTTGTTAGCCAAGTCCCTGGATCTAACATACAGCTGGCAGATGATGCTCTTAAGACGTCCTGCCGACAACTTTGCTCATATTTTACTGGTCAAACAAATCACGTGACCAATGGGCTGGAATAGTGTACCCAGAAGGTCTCTTGCTAGTCCCTTGACGACAAGCAGAGAAGTATAATTATTGTAGAACAATAAATTACTGGATACTGTACATGCAAGCCACTCTACCTGCTTTGATTTGTATATATTCTAGTAATCAAACCCAGGACTTTGAACATACGAAGCATATGCTTAATGGATGAGTTATACTTCTGGAACACTAGACCCTTACTTTTTAGCCTGATTTTTTTCCCCCTATAAAGTTGCAGACCCCACTTAATGGACTTTCCCTTTCCCATTCCATGAATGATTAAAGAATTAAAAACTCCAAAAGGGATAATTTGGCAATGTGAAAGTTATTAGCTTTACCACTTTTCTTCTGGCCCAAAGGATGTTTATGGTTTAAACATCTGATTAAAAGTAACTAATATAAATAATGTGGGTAAAATAATCTCTAATTCATGTTTAGGTTGATTATAATTGGGTACCCTTTTAACAAGAGGTTTCATTTATTTACTTATTTTCAGTGCTGGTGATTGAATCTGTATGGCCTTTTATATATACGTGCTCTATCACTAAACACTAAACTACATCCTGGGCTGGTCTATACTCTAACTGAAGATCTAATTGTTTTGTATGCCTTGGAAATCCATTTGGACACTGGTGGTGGTGGTGTCCTTGTAATCGGGTTACTCAGGAGATGAGGGAGGAGGATCATAAATTCTAGGCTAGCCTGGGAAATGTGTGTGTGTGTGTGTGTGTGTGTGCGTGTGTGTGTGGTTGGGTGGGTGGGTGGGTGGGTGAGGCTATAGGTACAGCACTTGCTTAGCAAGATCTGGGCTAAATCATTTGGCTTTAAATTGACCATGTAATGAGATACATGATGATTCCACAGCTTTCAGTAAGTTCTGGCTATGGGCAAAAGCAGTTCCTTTGTTTTGCTTGTTTATTTTGTGATGGGGTTTGGCTGTTTAAATCCCTGACTGAGACTGTGAAGTACCTGGAATTACAGGTTGCGTCATGGTGCCCAGCTGTATTTTAGATGTGAGTAGAAGTTCAGACTTTAGAAGCACCATTCCTCAATGCCCAGTAAGACAGTGAGACAAATACACCTCAGGAAGAAAGAGACCAATGATACACACACACACACACACACACACACACATATACATATATATATATATATATATATATATATATATATATAGGGAAAGAGAGCAAGTGTCATATTAAATTGATTTGAATGTGAAAACATTTAATCAAGACCTGATAAGACAGTGGGATTTGAATTCCTGGTATTATGTATTTATTATCCTAACAAGATGTGTTTTGGATTTCTTTTTTGAGTCCAGAGAAAAGAAGCCTATGGCTCTCCCATGCTAGATTCAATTATTACATTTTTCTATAATCAGAAATATTTTCCTTGTAGTTATAAATTAAACATTAAGTCAAATTATAAAATGTGTCTGAAATATCTAAATAACTCCTTTTTACTTAACATTCTGTGTTCAAGTTTCAGAAGGAAACACATTTTCCAAGGCTGGTGCTGGTGGTTCATGCCTGTAATCCTAGTTACTTAGGAGGCTGAGACCTGAGGATCATGGTTTGAAGCCAGCCCAGGCTGTAAAGTCCATGAGACTCTTATCTCTAATAAATTACTCAGAAAAGGCCAGAAGTAGCAGTGTGGCTCAAGTGGTGGAGTACTAACTTTGAGTCAAAGAAGCTCAGGGATAGTGTCCAGGCCTTCAGTTCAAGCCCAGGACTGGCACACACGAAGAAAACAAAACGTTTTCTAGTTCTTATCATGATAGTGACAATCTAGGGGAACCTGAGAGACATGTGCTAACTGTATCCAAACCCTGGCAGGAGGAGGAACATAAGGGAGAGAGAGAAGCAAAGGCAAAGCAATGAGTGGCAGGTCTTCCAGGAAGTCACTTGGATGGAGAGAGCAGAGCTGGCAGGACTCAGGGAGGTAATCCTGCACAGAGAGCCTGGTCCTAGGACTGCTATCATTGGCTAGAGTAGCTGTCTGCTGGCTCATTTCACTGCAGCTCTAGGAGTCCATCTCTTCAACTAAAGTCAGGGTCGACATGACCTGACCCTAGTAGGTGGGACATTCCACAGATATTTCCAGAGTCTGTACAAAATTGCCTTTTGCCAAAGGAAAGGGACAAACTTGCACGATAACATGTATTTTCTAAGATAATTATAAAGAGCAACATCACTTTTTTTTCTTTTGTGTCTTTTGGCTGTGGGAGAAAAACAATTATGTATGTGAATGGGGCTTGGGGGGAGGCGAGGACAAGCCGAAATTCCAGGTTTCAGTGTTGTCTCCAAACCAGTTTGCAGAATACCATTGCCTTTTGTGGCTTTAGTTGGGTCCAGTTGGAACGATCCAGTAAAATCTTCCTCTCTGACCAACCAGATCTACTCATTCTTTACAAAAACTCCACACAGCACACAGTTTTCTAAGGATCTCTCCTTCACCTGAATTTCTCTGGTCAGGCTCCTAACAATTGCTTAGTAGAAGCTGGCCCTGACTTCACAGTCCAGTGGTGGGAATCAGATCTCATATTTTACATATCCTCCCTCTCGGCATCTATGAAGCCAGTCACAAGGTATGGGTCTCAGTAAATACTTGGAGTCATTGAAAACTCTATTTAAAACATGACTGGAGGAGTAGAGCATGGATGAGCATAGCTTGGCTTCAATCTCCAGTAGTTTCCTCCCCTCCCACCCCCCAAAAAAAAGCATTGTATGAGGTCCCAAGAGTAGTCACATTTACGGCAACAGAAGACAGGATAGTGGTTGCCAGAGGATGGACTACAAGAAGGAGGAGTCTTGTAACAGGTACAGTTTCAGTTTGGAACACTGGGAGAATTCTGGAGCTGGATGGGATGCGGGCTGACCAGCAGCATGGAAGTCCCAGTGAGATGGCAGGTGGCACAGGCTTCAGGCATTGGGCTCAGCTTCTCGTAAGCCAGTTCTGTTTGTGAAATGGGAGTATTTGTAACAGGATTTTAGCTTAGACTGAGTTTTGTAGCTTTTGTCTATAGAACATTGGTGAGCTGGATCAAATCTAGCATGCTAGGTTTCCTGAGTAGTGGGGAAAGTTTAGTTGTGATGAGATCTTAGGCAAGTTATTAATCACCCCAGAGCTTCATACGTTATTTGGCTTTTTTTCTGTAGACTGTGTCTGTAGAATGGAGGTAATAATGGTTTGTAGGTCTATAGGGTGGTTATGAGGATTAAGCCAAATGAATTGCATAAAATGCCTGCTGAGTATCTGAGACAGAGGAGCTGGAAGGTATGATGAATTATTTATCAACAGCAGCTGAGAATTCTTCCATCTTGCAATTGCAGTGTAGATTGGAGTAGGCCAGATATAGACCGCAGGTCCCTTGAAACAGTGCCTTGTCTGGGATGTGTGTTCTCAAAAATACCAAAACTCTGGAAGGCGTGAGGCTGATGACTAGGAGGATAGCCTGACCCAGAGTATCTGGGCCTTATTCTTGCAGACTGTTTGTCTCTAAGATATATCAGGGGACCCAGCTCTCCATGGGGCACTGGAACCAGAGTTAAATGTTAGAGTACTGTTAAGGACTGTGGAAGCACTGTTAGCATTGGCAGTAGGCCTTGGTTGTTGATTTTTCCTTTAAATGAGTGAAGACGTTTGAAGCCTATCATGTGATTCCCTAAGTGACACCTGATAGACCCTTGACTACATGCTTGAAAGGCACCCCATTTCCCAAGTAGAGAACTTAGCTGTCCTCACTTCCAAAAGGGTGGAACTAGAAAGAAAAGAAGGGTGCAGGGAATAGAAGACACTTTTGCCCCACTTTTTAACTCTCTCAGGAACACAAAGAATCACTTATTGATGACTTTATATCAAAAGCCATGGTGGTGGGAGTTTACATGTGTTGGTTTAATCAATACTCTCTTTTGTTGTTGTTATTATTATTTTGTGCTGGTGTTTGGCTTGAACTCTGGGCCAGGAAACTGACCCTTAGCTTTTTAGTTCAAGGTTGATACTCTGTCATTTGAACCACAGCTCCACTTGCAACTTTTTGTTGGTTAATTAGGGTTAAGAGTCTTATAGACTTTACTGCCTAGGGTAGCTTCAAACCACGATCCTCAGATCTCAGCCTCCTATAGAGCTACCAGCATCTGGCAATCAGTGCTTATAACAATTTCGTATTATTCTGGTTCACAGAAAAGAGCAAAAGAAGCGGAAAGGGGGGAGAGTTTGAGCCAAGCTTTTAGAACTAGGTCATTCATGCTGTCAAAGCCTGTTTTTTTCAATTACCTTCTCCGCATAGGTCCCTTTAACGCCTTACCACCCAGTACACAGAGACAATAGTGGGCTCCTGTTCAAGTAGCCAGAACCAGGGTCTGAGGTCTAGAACAAGAGTTCTGGTGGCCTAGTCTGTGCTACCTACATCATCAGGGTCATTTTCTCTATGATTTAAACATAGCAGTACAACTATTTATTTGTCTCTTTCTGTGTTATTAATGGGGCTTGAACTTAGGGCCTAGGTGCTGTCCCTGAGCTTTTTCACTCAAGGCTAGTGCTTTACAACTTGAGCCATAGCTCTGCTTGTAGATCTTTGGTGATAAGAGTCTTGAGCTGGCTTTGAACTGGGATCCTCAGATCATAACTTCCTAAGTAGCTAGGATTATAGGTGTGATCCCTGGGCCTGACCCAAAGCAGTACGTTTAGAGACAGTATTCTGCAATTCCTGTGTGCTATAAATATGTAATTTATAGGGGAAATGGAAACTCTGGGTCACATTCAAATGGAGAACTATTTGTAACAAGAGGAAAAATGTCCCATGCCTCTGAGTTCTAGAGAAGAATAACTACAGTAAATCATATTAGTAAATAGAAATATAAAGAAAAAGCTTCTATTTGGGAGTATAAATCAAATGTTAATGCAGTTTTGAATTTATTTCAAATATTTTTCATTAAGTACTTCCACTTTCACAACCTGATAGATGGCCTGACATTGAACCATAGGAAAATAATTTAGAGGCCAACTTGAAAGAACTTAAGATCAATGTACTCAGCACTCCTTGAAAAGAAGAAATATAGGGCATTTGTTCTTTGAAAACATATTTCAGGGCATATAGGTCATTGTCAGTTAAAAAAAAAAAACAAAACAAAAAAACCCCAAGACCTTTGTGGTGGAGCCCTGGGCTGCTAGTTCTTTGGCTTGCCTGGAGCACACAGTTCAGAGGGTGAAGGACAGCTTGTTTTTCTTTGCTTTCACTCCTGATTTGCAGCAACCATCTTTGCTGGGAAAACCCCTTTTTCCATTTGGGCCATGTGGTCCCATGAGTGCTGGCTCTTTGAGCACCAGGAGAGAAAGCCAGATGCTTTAGACTCTTCAAGCCCTTTTCAAGATTTTTCAGATTGAACTAAAGAAGGCATTATTAGCCAGAGACATGTGCATGCAAAACCTACTGGCTACCAGTGGTAGCTGTAGCCAGACAGAAATCATGAGTTTGCAAGGAGAAACTTCTTATAGCGATATTCCAATATAAACATGCAAAAAATAATGGCTGTAGCTGGGCACTGGTGGCTTACACCTGTAATCCTAACTACTCAAGAGGCTAAGATCTAAGGATTGCAGTGTAAAGCCAGCCAAGGCAGAAGAGTCCATGAGACTCTTATCTCCAATGAACCACCCAAATAATCCAAAAGTGGAGCTGTGGCTCAAGTGGTAGAGCACCAGACTAGAGCACAAAAGTTCAGGGACAAAGCCTAGGTCCCAGGATTGGGGGGAAAAGACTGTTTGCTGTTGTTGTTGTTTTATTTTTAATTCCAATACTTAAAAAAAAGACAGTGCTGGGATGGAATCCAGAGCTTCCTGTATTAGCTAATGCTCTCCAATTACTGGCAGAGCCAGGAAATAGTATTAGAGGTTAGCAATCAGAGCTGATCAAAGGTGTTCATGAGCCATTTGGATCCGAATCACTTTGAGAACTTCTGGAACTATGGAATCAAATCTAAGGTCTTAGGAACTCTCCCCAAAACATTTGCAGTTGATACAGTGCATTCTGAAGTTTGAGCATAAGATGTCCAAGAAGGTGGCTCTGTGGTACATTGGAAAGATGGCCAAGAGAGTGAGGGTTTGAAAATTGTCCAAACCCAATACAATGGAATTTTATTGCCTTTTAAAAATTCACAGTGTCTTTAATTTTAAATAACAAATACTTTGCTCTCTAAGTGATTTCTGTAAAATCAAAAAGTGTTTTAAAGTAATGCCAAATTCTGTGTGATTAAAATAAAGGGACATGACTGATACAACAAATTACAAGGTGACATTCATCACAGGGAATCTATGGCCTGAATGAAAGGTTAGGGAAACTGTGAGTTTCTAATGAGAAAGTCAAGTTTAATTAATTGTTCTCCAAATAGATTTGCAATCAGGTTTGGTACCTGAAGCTTAATAGCTAATTACAAAGACTGTGGGTGGACAATGCGTAATCTGCCTCCCAGTCTCATGTTGAATATGTCTTAATTGCAGTTTGTCACAAGGACAGCAAAGCAGGTGGGGGTCGGGGGAGGGAAGGGAAATAAGCTATGACTTTCTAGGAAGCTCCAAGATGTGCTCTGTGAATTGGAGAATGGGTGCCAGTTGTCAGCTATGGGTAGAGATTGAATCAATGCCTTCAAAGGCTGCAGATGTACCAGGTTGCTTTTAAATAATGGAGTCAACAGAGACAGCCAATGGCCTCCAGCTGACCTCCTTCGCTGGGCCACAATATAGCATTTCAGACAATACTATCTTCCTTGGTCCTTCTGACTCTATTTCCCATTCAGCTAGTTCCCTTCAGTAGCAAGATGTGAGGCAGAGTTCCTGTAAATTCTTATATCAATAGCATTGGACAGAATTCAACATCCTTTCAAGATACACATGCTCAGCAATCTCAGAATAGAAAGGACTGCCTTAACTGAGTAAAAAGAGCATCAGAAAAACTACAGGTGACATCATATTTAATGGTGCAAGACTGAGTGCTTTCCCCCTAATTGAGAAAAATCACTGGCTACAGAATGAAATATGGATTGTGGAGAGATGAGCAAGAAGTCAATAGCATGACATCTAGGAAGTTATGGCAGTTCAGGCAAACATGAGAGTTTAGACAGGGGAGGCATCAGAAGAAATGAGAGATGTTTGGAAGGCAAAATATACAGGGCTTATTCAGAGATTGGATACTGCCACTGAGGGAAGGTCGGAAGGCTCACTCCCAGGTGTTAGCCTGCTCCACTAATGAATGGTATCATCCATTGAACAGGAAAGTAGGATGGTGGGAAATGTCCATTCTCTTCTAGAGAACCCCATCATGGGCCCCAAAAATCTATTACAGGAGTCCAATATGTGTGGATGAAAAGGTTTTTAGAACAGGTGAGAAATAATTTCAAGCATGTGAAAATATATTTAAATTTTCAGGTTTTGCTGACTATAGGCTGCCACTCAGTAAATTAACTGCACTAACATCTCTCACCATGGAATTTCAGAAGTGCATGTAGTTTGTTTAGAAAACCCCTTTGTGCTTTCTCTTTCCCTGTACTACAAACCCTTATTGCCCAATAACATTCACTGTGACTGTGTCTTCATATGGAGTTGCAATGTATTTCAAAATTGAGAATGATATATTTCAAGATGCTTTACAATAAAGCTTTTAAACATGTTCTTGAATTTAGGTTTGTCCAGCCAAGTGACTGGGACTTTACTTTTTTTTCTTTTTGTCTTCCCCAAACCTAAATGAATGCCTTAGGACATCCTTGAGGAAATCTTTGAAGTTCAATAGGAAACATTTTGCTCTCCTTATGGAACATAGGAAACATTGTAAGGCAGGAGTTACATGGGCCAGGCCTGGAAGGACTTCGCACAAATGAGGAAGGTTGGGAAGGGCAGCTTCCAGCAACAGTAGGAACAAGAGTTTAAAAAGTGAAAGTGTGGAACTAGAAATGCATCCCTATCCTTTTCAATCGGTACTGTCACAACAGCATTTATTAGATGCACAAATGGATAAAAGGAAAAATCTTGAAGATACAATTTGTGGCAATGCAAATGGAGGATTTGAGGAAGCGGAGGGAGAAAAATATGCTTATGAATTAGCAGTTGCCATGGTTGATGTCTTAAAGCAACAATGACCTTCCTGACCTTGGAACAATATTGTGCCTTATTTTCCTGCCTTTGGGATAATGTCTACTGTATCCATCCGAGAGCTTTAATGATCCCATATTATCTCATCAATTTGCACAATTTCCATCAAGAGTGCTTATGAGTAGAATGAAAAATAAGAAACCTGTGCTTTTATTTTTGCCATCATGCATATAAGGGAAGACAAATATGCCCATAATACACTTCCAGTTTGATAGAACAATCTCATGAGTACTTAGGGAAAAAGACACATCAATTACTCTTGCCCTCAGCCAGTTACTTGGCAGATCTGGATAGCCTTCCTGATGGATGACCAGACTTTCATTTCCTGGGGGACTGAGCCTTTAGTGCCTTTGTAAGACTGTGATCGTTGCCCTTGCTCATGCACTATCACCGTCACAGAGTCACCAATCAATGTGTGAATGAAATCCTTGCATTCCAGACAGAGTCACCCTGCACACTGCACGAGTGTGTACAACAGCCTTAACTCTCCATGGTAATCAGACTCAATTACTCTTTGCAGTATAGTTAACACCTTTCTTTGCTGGTTGATCTACAGCAATGGTCATTATAGTTTTAAGTGGGGGTGGAAGTTCTGCCATTTTCCCCAGTGGAAAGGTAATTTTCTACTTGAAAAGTAGAACTATTAATTCAATAGAAAAATAAGCGAATAGGGTTAGAAAATACTAAACTTTAAGTGGATCATGGAAAATAATAATGAGATGGGCCAATCCTCCTACCTCATGTTTCCTGAACCATTGCTGGATGCTGCAGATGCAACTCTATCCATCACCTGTGATTTCAGCGTGCACTTTCAGTATTCTGTATGACAGTGTCAAAGCTAACAGGATCAAAAAGGTACTAATGGCTCAGACTTGTAATCCTAGCTACTTAGGAGACAAAGATCTGAGGGTTTCAGTTAAGAGCCAGCCCAAGCAGCAAAAAGCTGAAAATAGAGGTGTGGCTTAGGTGGTAGAGTGCCAACCTGGGGTAAGAGAAGGAAAAGCGAGTGCAAGGCCTGGAGCTCAAGTCCCAGTACTAGCACGCACACACACACACACACATACACACACACACACACACACACACACACACACACACACACACACACACACACCAAACCCTGGATGTTTCCTCTAAGATGACAGAAAAGTCTTTGAAGAGGCCATACTAAAGCTACTAGCACAACTATGTTCATTGCAGCTTTATTTACCATAGCTAAGATGTTGAACCAACCCAGATGCCCTTTAGTAGATGAATGAATCAAGAAAATGATATATATATATATATATATACACATATTTATATAGTGGAATATATATATGTGTATATATATATATATATATATATATATATATATAATGGAATTCTATGCTTCCATCAGAGAGAATGACACTGCCCCATTTAAAAGGAAATGGAAGGATTTGGAAAAAAATCATATTAACTAAAGAGCCAGGGCCAAAGAAATATAGGGACTATGGTTTCCCTTATTTGTAATAATTAGTATATGTCTAGGACAGTCTTAACAGATGAGCAGAATAGCTCAATAGTTATGTACATATGACCATATAAGATGATGCTAAGCGAAATGAACTCCAAGACATGGACACAAGAGGTTTTTCTTTGTTGTTTTTAATGTACTACGTGATTTCTTTTTTCTTTTGTGTTTCCCCTCCCGGTGGTTTATCTCCTGTTGTCACTGTATTTGATTTTGTTGCCCTGGGTATTGTATATATGTTTGTTTGAGCTAGGGAAGGAAAGGGGAACAAAAAATGGTGAGAAAAAGGACAAAGGGGGAACCAGTGCAGCAGCAGTACTCACAAGACACTACACTGGAAATGATCTGTACAACTTGGAGGGGGGATGGGGGACAGAAAGAGGGAGAAAAATGAGGGAGGGGGTAACAAGTTAGACAAGAATATACTCACTACCTTACTTACATAACTGTAACCACTCTACATTGCCTTGACAATAAAATTAAAATAAAATTTAAAAAAGAAAGGTCTTTGAAGAACTTCTGCCTTCAGACTTGAGAAAGTAAGCCTGTCTAGAATTCCATTTTGAATGTAAACAGAAATTGAAGCAAAATTCAGGAAATAATTTCTTTCAAACACAGTGGTAATCTTTGCAAAAAGGAAAACCTAAGGGGCAGGATAGACATAAATTGACTTCTCATCTGTGGGTAGCTCCAACACTGTAACTCAGGAAAAGGAAACCATATGGGGTGTGGGGGAATCTCACAGTTAGATAGATTGCCAATCAAGACTAACAAGTAGCTGTAGTGTAAAAGACAAAGTTCTTGGAAAGAGAAAGATACATAGACACAGCTCATAACATCTTTATAGAAATCTCTTGGAGTCTTTGAGCACACAATTGATTAGGAATAGGGTGAAATTCCCTGACTCCACACAACTTGAAAGACTGGTTCTAAGTTCTGAGCCAAGAATGGTATCCAGAGTTCATTCAGGGCTGGGACGAATCTATACTCCCTCAGCCATCATGAAGAGACCTTGTCAGATATACATGATATGTAGTTGAAATAAAAAATGGTAGTAATACCAGCACAACTATGTTTATTGCAGCATTATTTACCATAGCTAAGACATGGAACCAACCCAGATGCCCCTCAGTAGATGAATGGATCAAGAAGATGTGGTATATATACACAATGGAATTCTATGCCTCCATCAGAAAGAATGACATTTCCCCATTTGTTAGGAAATGGAAAGGCTTGGAAAAAATTATATTAAGTGAAGTAAGCCAGGCCCAAAGAAACATAGGTCCCATGGTTTCCCTTATTTGCAATATCTAGTATAGGTATGAGTCAAGCGGAAAAAGTCAGATAATGTGATGTTAGGAAAACGAAACCTCAAATATGTATTTTAATGTTTTTGTTTCTTTCATGCATGTGTTTCTAACGCATTTATAAGATTATTTCTTTGTTGCTTTGTATGTCCCTCCCCCACAGTGTAACCCCCGCTTTCACTATATTTGATGTCAGTATAACATGTGGAGGAGATGGGGACAAACAAGTCGTTTAAGGATTCAGGTGGACCTGTTGCAACAATGAGAAGTACAAAATGTCATGTCAAAACCAGCTTTACAATGTCGGGGGGGGGGGGGAGGGGGGTATGATTGGGTGGGAGGGAGGGGGGAGGCTGGGAAGGGAGGTGAAGGGTAAACAAAGGAGGAGGCTGCAATGCTTGGTAAGAAATGTATGCATTATCCTGCCCATGTAATTGTAACCCCTCTGTACAGTATGTTCTCAAATAAAATAAAATTAAATTAAAAAAAAATGGTAGTAATTTGCAGTGATGCTAAATTTGTCTCAAAGAAATTCTTGGAAGTGGAGGTGTGACTCAAGTAGTAGAGTACCAGCCTTGAGTGGAGAAAGCTAAGCTAGAGCATGTGGCCCTGAGTTCAAGCCCCAGTACTTGCACACCCACAAGACTTCTACTCTAAAATGTAAGGAAACCTAAGAGCCTACCACAGGGGATTCAATGAATCTACAAGCAGATGTCCAACACTACTTAAAGAACTAGAACAAAACCCAGTTCCCATCAATACAAAATTTACAATGTCTAGAATTCAGATTAACACTTAGTAGGCATATGTGGAAACAAGGAAACACAAACGACAGCAAAGAGAAAAATTAGCTATAATACTCAGAGCCCATAATGACAGAGAATATGGATTAGCAGACAATAATATTGACAGAACTATTTGAAATATGCTCCCGATCCACAGGGTGAAAAAGCATGATTACAATGTGATGAGAAATTGAGGATTTGAGAAAGAATAAATTCAAGTTTCAAAAGGTAGAAGTTTGATAGTCAAGGCTAAAAATACCTTAAATGGATATAATAGCAGATTAGATCCTGAAGAAGGAATCAGTGAGCATAAAGACTGAAATATACAGGGAGAAAAGACTGAGGAAACATTTGGTGAGTTACCAAATACTACCAATCAACAAATATACATTTGACATTTCAAATGGAAAAAGGGGGTGGAAAGGTGAAGATGTGTTTCCACATCTGTCCCACTTGTTAGGATGTTATTTATAAGAGAGAAAGAAAAAAAGAAAGAAAAAATGAAGAAATGGCAAGTTTGGACAAGGATTTGGATAAGTTAGAATCCTATGTTTTGCTGGTAGCAATGTATAATTGCACAGCATCTGTGAAAGAGTTTGGTGATTCCTCAAAGAATTAAACATCGAACTCCTGTGTGACCCAGCAATTCCACTCCTAAGCATATGGCCCCCAATTGAAAGCAAGTACTCAAATGTATACTTGCACACTAATGTCCATGAAAGAATTATTTCTAAAAATGAAAAGAAAAACCACTCAGATGCAAGACAGATGAATAGGTGAACAAAATATGGGAAACATACAGTGGAATGTTGTTCATCTTAAATTTTTAAAATTGTTATTGTAAAGGTGATGTTCAGAGGGGTTACGGTTACATAGGTCATATAAAGCCATTTCTTTTGGACACTATCACCCCTCCCCTTGTGTTGTTCATGTGTGTGTGTGTGTGTGTGTGTGTGTGTGTGTGTGTGTGTGTTTGTGTGTGTGTTTTGCTGTTTATTTATTTTTTAATTTTATTTTCTTGTGATGATGCTGTACAGAGAGGTTACAGTTACACTAGAAAGGTAATGAGTACATTTCTTGTTGGGCATTGTTACCCCCTCCTTTGTTTTTCTCCCATTATCCCTTCCTTCCCCTACCTACTCCACTCCTCCTCCCCACCACAAGGTTGTAAGGTTCATTTCCAACAGTGTCTTGTGAGTATCATCGTTGCAATGGGCATGAGGGCGATCTGGCTGCGACATCTGTTACCCCATTGATTGCCAGGGTTAATTCGGCTGATCTGGCTGGTCCCCTTCTTTGCTCACAGCTCCGTGTGCTTCCCTCCTGAAGCTATGTGCTCCCAAGAGGATGACCATCCCCAACAGAGAAGGACCGGTCTTCAGTCAGGGGTATACGAGTAGCTGCGCTCTCCTGCTAGAACCTCCAAACAAGCTCTCAGGGTCATTTGTTGTTCATCTTTTAAGGGAATGAGACTCTAATAGATGCTGTACAATGGGTGAAACTTGAAAGCATGCTAAATGGCAGACACAGGACTGACAAAAAGATAAAACATGGTGTGATTCCAGGGGTGGCATTGATCAAGATGCGCTGTGTTCTTAAATTGCTTTCTGGAATGGCCGCTCCTTCGTATAACTACTTAAAGATAATAACAATATTAAAAAATAAAATTCACAGGGAAGGATTTCAGTTTGAGATGATGAGAAAATTCTAAAACTCTGTGGGTGATGGTGATGGTTGTACAATGACGTGAATATGCCAAGGATGAAGAATTGTACAGTTAAAATGAATAAAATGGTAATTTTATGTTTCTTTTCTTTTCTCTCCTTTTTTTGGTGGATCTTGGATTTTGAACCTAGAGCTTGCACTTGCTGTGCAATTGCTCTACCACTTGAGCCATGCTCTGAGCTCTATAAATGTTATATTCTATGTATTTTATCACAATAAAGTGTTAAAGTTACTTTAAAGGCACCGCTGTCCAATCTGTGTCTTATTTGGCAGTATGTGTCATTTTATAATGATGACACAAGTCAAAGCAGTTGACAGAATTCAGTTTTATAAAGTGGTGTCTATTGGGTGGTTCTTCAAACATTTAAAAACAGAAATACAAGCTAAGTGCTGTAATCTAGCCACTCAGGAGGCAAAGGTCTGGAGGATTGAGGTTTGAGGTTAGTCCAAGCATAACTACAAGACCCCATCTCAGTCAATAGTTAAATGTAGTGTTGCATGCTTGATCATCCTAGCTATATGGGATATATAAATACATGGATTGAGGTCCAGGCTAGCAGAGGCATACATACAAGACCCTATACTAAAAACTAGGCATACCGGGCTAGTGATGTGGCTCAACATCTAGTGTGCCTGCTTAGCAAGCATGAGTATTTGAATGCAATATCCTAGTATCTCTCTCTCACACACACACACACAAATGCTAGTGGCAATTTAAAATTTTAGTGGCATCTATGAATTCCTAATGAGCACACTTTCTGAGATACGTCATAAACAAATAATCAAAATAAGAAAATGATCCATTCCCACATTTCCATGTATCTGAACTTCCTGTCTCCTTTCTTAGTGGTCTTCCAACCAGGTTCCAGCATCTGGACTGATTTATTGCAGACGATTTCTTTTGTTCTGTTTTTTAAGCCTCAAGAAACTGTCCTAGCAGTAACTGCTCCGGAATCCTTGCCAGAACATGGAACTTCAATCAAGGGCCAGTGCTTCCATGTCAGGATGTTCTATTATCCAGCTTTTCCATTTCATTTCTCATCCTACAGCCTATATGAATTAGACATTTGCTGCAGAGCACTTGCCCACCTGCTTGAGCCCAAATCTGAATCAGTCTGGAGGTAACCAGTGGAGGAAAGAGAGAACGTGAGGAAGATAAGCATTCCTCTTCAGGACAAGATTCAGGTGAGGCATTTCTTAGTGTATCCTGGCAGGGTGAGGCTGATCTCTAGCAAAGGGAAGGAAAATCAGAGAGAATCAAAATCTAATTATGCAATATTTTGGGACTTGTCTGCCCCATCCTAGGTCTTAAGATCTTAGCTTTTCCAATGTGGGCCCTAATGCTGAAATAGAAATCCTTTTGGGGTTTTGTAGTCTGTCTCTTTTTATGGCTGTCACCTGATGGCTAAATCAGGTGATGGTTTTTCAAGGGCATATTCCCTGCACCTGCAGGTGATTAAGTTCAACATTACCATGGAGGTCTCAAGTTCACACTGCATTTGAATTGATAGTTGGCTAGGCTACCTCTTGTTATTTTCTTGTTTTGAAACTTGCGAAGCAATTCATAAAAGCCAATGAACTCTCCACTTAAATTTTTTATTTATTTTTATAGTAAAAGTGATGTATAGAGGGGTTACAGTTATATAAGTAAGGAAATGAGTACATTTCTTGTTCTCATTTTCTCCTGCTTTCCCTCCTCCTGGACTCCCCTCTCTCCCAAGTTGTAAAGATCATTTTCAACATAGTGTCTTGTGAGTAGTACTGTTGCATTGGTTCACCCTTTAGCCATTGTCTCAACATTTCTGTGATTTCCCTTCCCATCTTCAAATAAGATAAACTTATGTACAATACAAAGGGTACCGAAATTAAAAACAGTGACAATAGGGGGTAAAGCAAAGGGAAAAAATGAAGGGAAACAGAAATAACTGCATATAGTACACTAAACCCCCCCAAAACCCCTTGTTTCCATATCTTAAAGTCAATTTCAATTATCATCACTTTATAAGGTCATATGTACATAGCTTTCAGCTATTGTGATCCTCTGCTAGAACTATCCTAGACACATACTGATTATTACAAATGAGGGAAACTAAGGAGCCTATGTTTCTTTGTGTCTGGCTTACTTCACTTAATATGATTTTTCCCCCAAGTCTTTCTATTTCCTTACAAATGGGGCAATGTCATTCTTTCTGATGGAAACATAGAATTCCATTGTATATGTATACCATATTTTCTTGCCCCATTCATCCACTGGGGGGAATCTGGGTTGATTCCATATCTTGGCTATGGTAAATAATGAGCATAGTGGTGCTGGTAGCTTTAGTATGGTCTTGTTTGTGATCATTTGGGTAAATGCCCAGGAGTGGGATTTTGGGTCATAGGGGAGCTTTATGTTTAGCCTTTTGAAGAACCTTCATACTGCTTTCCAAAGTGGTTGTATAAGTTTTCACTTTCACTATTGGTGTAGTAGTGTTCCCTTTTGGCAGCATCCCCGCCAGCATCTGTTGTTATTAGATTTCTTGACAATGGCCATTCATGTCTTATGTGGCCAGAGATGTAGAGCATTTCTTCATGTATATCTTGGCTATTCATATTTCCTCTTCAGAAAAGTCTCTCTTTAAGTCTTTACCCCACTTGTTAATGGGGTGGTTGTTTCTTTGGGGGTTTGTTTTGGGGGAATTTAATTTCTTGAGCTGCAGGTATATTTTAGATATGAGCCCTTGTCTGTTGTATGGCTAGTGAAGACCTTCTCCTAGTTTGAGGGATTTCTATATTTCCACATATCTTGCTATGTCCTTTGCTATGCAGAAGCAATAGTTTAATGCAATTCCATTTGTCCAATCTTTTTTTTGGGGGGGGGGGGTCCAGTCATGGGGCCTGAACTCTGGGCTTGGGCACTGTCCCTCAGCTCTTCAGCTCAAGACTAGTGCTCTACCACTCTAGCCACAGCGCCACTTCTGGCTTTTTTACTTTTTGCTTATGTGGTGCTGAGGAATCGAACCCAGGGCCTCGAGCATGCAAGGCAAGTGCTCTACCACTGAGCCACCTTCCCAGCCCCTGTCCAATCTTTCTTTGATTTGTGTGTTTCTGGGTCTTTATTAAGAGAGTTTCAACCTGTGCCAACCCTAGTGTTTCTCCTATTCCTTCCTGTAATTTTTTCAGAATATCTGATTTTACCTCGAGGTCTTTGATCTATTTGGAGTTGATTGTGATGCAGGGTGATATATAAGGATCTGATTTTTTTTTTTCTACACGTGTTTAACCAATTTTGCCAGCACCATTTGTTGAAGAGGCCGTCTTTCTTCCATCTGATCATTTTGGCTCCCTTATTGAAGATTAGGTGGCCATAGGTCCGTGGGATCACTTCTAGGTCTTCAGTTCTATTCCATTGGTCCTCAGGTCTGTTTTTGTGCCAGTGTCAAGCTGTTTTTATTACTACGGCTTTGTAATAGCATTTGAAGTTTGGTATTGATAGTCTTCCAGCATTGTTCTTCCTGCTAAGGATTGTTTTTGCAATTTGGGGGTCTTCTTATTATTCCATATGGAATTCTCCACTTTTTAAACCATAATCATTGCCCCACAATTACTATGATTACACCAGTCACTATGTGACAAAGACCTTCCCCTCCCACTTGTATCTCCTCATCCTCATTGTCCACAAGTAAGAGCTTTAACTGAGTCTACACATACTAGTAACAATGAGGTGTTTCTTTCCCTTCTAAAGGGAGCTCACAGAGGGCTGGGATGTAGCTCAGTGGCAAAGCGCTTGCCTAGCAAGTGCAATATCCTGGGTTCGATCCCCAGTTCCAAAAAAGAAAAGGCAAAAAAATACAGTTAAAGGGAGCTCACAAACAGTAATAGCCCATCCCTCATGGATTATATATGTGTGATTGCCTTCCATAGCATCGCAGACATTGCTGTGAGAGAAGTCCCAGACTTCAGTGTCTGAACTGGAGCACCATCAGGTTCATTGTGTACATGTGCATGTGTGTACATGTGTGTTGAAACTGGGGCTTGAAATCAGGGTCTTGTTCACTTGCTTCTCATTTTTGCTCAAGGTTGGTACCACTTGAACCACTCTTCCACTTCAGACTTTTTGTTGGATAATTGCATATAAGAGTCTCATGGATTTTTCTGCCTGGGCTGGCTTTAAACTGTGATCCTCAGATCACAGTCTCTTGAGTAGCTAGGATTACAGGTGGGAGCCACGGGCACCTGGCTCAAGCTCACCTTTAAGTTGGTCGGTGCCCTCATGGAACTGGTGGTGTTTGGCTGTGGCCATAGGAATGGTTAGGTCAGTTGGATACAGGGAGATGCACAGGGTTCTGATACATGGAGGCTCAGCCTGTAGCCAGGTGGAGTAGTTTAAAATACTGCCAGCTCATTGCTGAGCATTCACTTGAGCCCAAATAACTTGGTCTCTTTGCCCAGTTGGTGTCAAGTTCCCCTTTTCCCTGTGTGGTTCTGATCCTGGATTTGATCTTCATCTCAGCATCCGAATTATTTCCAGTAGACTAAAGCAGACATCAGGCTACAGCCTTTGAAAGGTTACATTTTTGCCATTAGCCAGATACTAACCTGATGGTGATTCCATTCATCTACATAGTTTGGAATATCACAGTTTTCACTGTCAAAATTGTTTGAATAGTGTATTTCCTGTCCAATTAAGAGATATGAAATCTGTTACCTGATCCAATATGTCCATAAAAATTGACCAACAGTTTCCTTTCTAGCTTATTACTGAAGGGACCTCATGATTTAAAAAATAGAGCAAGAAGGAGAGGTGCATGGGTAGTCACTAGTTAAAAAAAGTTGTAATTGTTTGAGGATTTTTCAAAACCATTTTATTAAGGAAAATTTCAGCATCCACAAAGTAGAAAGACAACAGGAATAAATCTCGTGTCTGCTTCAGCCAGCCTTTAGGGGACCTTTTATCAAGACTCCAAAGGAATCTAGAATTCTAGGCACACTCTGCAGGTGGACAGGATGGTTAAGTGTAAAAGAAGAACATTTTTCTCACCAATCTTATCACAGCTTGAGTGATCGATCACATTGCCCTGCTTGGAAGTGGGTTTTTTCCCCTTCAATGGGTTTATTTGCTCAGGTTCCCTTTAGCCAGAGGGGAGTCCAGGTCAGAGCAAGCTTGAAGCAGGGTCTAGCTGTGCCCACTGGAGGGAGCAATGTCCTCCTGTTTCTCAGCAGCTAGCTGTAAATGGTGCTGCTATGAGTCAGTGTTATTTAGCTTGGCTCTTCTCCTTCGGCTAGAATGGCATTTGTTTTTCTTGGACTGTGGGATACTGTCCGTGACCTTCACACTGCCTTCAGCATTACTGAATGTAGTCTTTCACGGGGCACGAATTGGCGTAATGTTACCGACCTTCTTTGCTGTTTGACTTTTGCATTCCTATCAGTGAAGCCTGCTCATTGTCCTCCATCTTAGTCCATGGAAACCAGAAAAAAATTGCTGTGAAATTGATTTTTTTTTAGTATGTTTTCTTACTGCAACTCCTTGATGGCCTGTGTTTTCCCTGATCTCCTCCCATCGCTCTTCTGTTTTCACACTGTGATGAAGTTTGCTTTCACAGTCTGGAGCATAGACAAAAAAAAGTGCACTGTGCTTTAGGCTGACTATAACCCCTGTGGATCTCTGGGTTTTATTAAGGGGAGGGGGGAGAGGCAACATTGCATTTGGAAAGATATATTGGAGTGTGTTAGATTTTCTTTTTATTGGCATATGTTAGTTGTGTGGGGGGGTGTTTCATTGTGACATGTCCATACATGTATGTAATGCATCCCGATCAAACTCACCCCCCCCTCCATCACTCTCCTTCATTCCACACCCCCTTCGTAAAACAATTTCAACAGGTTTCGTTGTTCTACTTGCATATGTGCAAATAAATGACATTCACCACATTCATTCTCATTCACCCTCTTCATTAGCCCTCCTCCTCCTTCTGGTACCCAACCTTCTCATTCCAGCCTGCTTTACTTTGCTGTCATTCTTTTTTAAGTGTGAATTGCACCAAGCTGTTTCACTATGGTATTTCAGAAGTGCATATATTATGTTTTGCTGAGAATATCCCTCTTTATAACTTTCTGTTCCTTTTTTTTTTTGAGAGAGACAGAAAGAGAGACAGAGCGAAACAGGGAATGAGAGAGGGGTCCTTCCGATATACAATGGAGCTCCTTCCGCCTCAGCTTCTCTATTTCAGGGGCTACAGATGTTCATTACCACACCCAGACCTTGAGGAGCCTTCTTTAAACAAAATACGAACTTGTGGATGTGAATTGGGTGTAAAGTGTATATTTATTCAGAAATCATGCTTATGGGGCTGGGAAGGTGGCTCAGTGGTAGAGCATTTGCCTTGCATGCCTGAGGCCCTGGGTTCAATTCCTCAGCACCACATAAACAAAAAGAAAAAAGCCAGAAGTGGCGCTGTGGCTCAAGTGGTAGAGCGCTAGCCTTGAGCTGAAGAGCTGAGGGACAGCGCCCAGGCCCAGAGTTCAGGCCCCACGACTGGACCCCCCCCCCCCGCCAAAAAAAATCATGCTTATGGGATAATAACGGGAATTGTATGTTGCAGTGATTGTAACAAAAGGCCATTTTCTAGAAGAGTTTACAAAACTGTATGATTGTATGAACATACATGTAGGACTCCTGCTAGGTCCACTCAGCAAGTGGTCCTGAGCTTAAACTTCATCAGTCTCATGGTCAATTTGCTATGCAGAGTTGTGAGAATCAAATCACAGGCTAATTCTATGCAAATCTGTTTTATAATCACTAAACACTGTACTGTACTCATCATGTTTTGTTTTGTTTTGAGCTAGGCTCTTTGTTGCTCAGCCTAGTCTTGAGTTTCTATGCTCAAATGATTCCTTTACCTTAGCCTCCAAAATAGCTGAGTCTAAAGGCACATGTGCTCATACCCAGCTTCAGTTATTTTGATTCCTGGAACAAAGCATCAATGTCAATTCTATAAATGATAAAAATGGACAACACCACTTCCAGCTTTTTCTGAGTAGTTTATTGGAGATAAGAGTCTCACAGATTTTCCTGCCTGGGCTGGCTTCGAACTGTGATCCTCAGATTTCAGCCTCCTGAGTAGCTAGGATTACAAGCAATAGCCACTAGTACCCTGCAATACTTCTGGCCTTTTGGTGGTTAATTAGATAAGAGTCTCACAGACTTTCCTGCCCAGACTAGCTCTGAACCATGATTCTCAGCCTCCTGAGTAGCAGAATTACAGGCATGAGCCAATGGTACCTGACATCCTCATATTTTCTAACTCTATTTTTCAGAGTCAACTTTCATTTCTTCCATGTTGCTAAACTAATATGGATTACATTACCTTCTCCTGATTTACTGACATTAGATACTAACTATTATTATGCTAGATACAGATTTCTTCTATGGTTCTACCATGGTTCTTATGATCAGCATGATACAAAATATTGTTTATAGCTGAACAATATACTAAGCTTGTCTTTCCTTTTATACACAGTATCTCTGTGACAATATCTGGAGTTATTAATTGTGTTATTTTTACATTTATTTAGTTGTTCATCATATCTAGGCTCTGTTTTGCTACTTTCCACAGTAGCATCTTAAGTATTTTTTTCATACAATTAAACTTCTCCCACATAGAGAGCACAATGCTTCCTTTTATCCATGTATCCCAAATTGGTCCTGGGGACATTCCACGTGCTGTCATGTTGGAAACTTTGTCTTTCTCCTAGGTTGGATTTCCTATTTCTCATCTTCCTCTCCTTTGGTTTAGTTTTCCTTTTTGAATGAGCTTATTCTCCAGTAGTTTCCTGAGGAAAGGTTTAGGAGAAGTAAATGAATTGAAACTCTATGTTTCTCAAATGCCCTTTTTTCAGCCTTCTAAAGGACTGACATTTAGATGGATGTTGAGTTCTAGGTACAAGATCATCTCCCTTAAAATCTAGAAGACATAGTGTGGTCTTCTAGCTTCTAATACTGCTCTTAACGGGTCTTGTCATTCTCATTCCTAGTCCTTTGTAGGTGATGACTTGTCCCCTTTGGAGGCGATCTAAATGTCCCCAAGTGTAAATGATAGATGAGCATGTTGTTCAAAAACAGACTCTTCTCCTTCCTCCTTCCACTCATGCAAGGAGACTGACTTCCTGGTTCCTGATTGTAAGCCTGTGTTTGCATACTTTGGCCAATGGGAAATTAGCAGATAACGTAGTAAGCAGAGGTTGGAGAAGAACAAGAGTGGATGGGCATGTTCTCTAATGTTTAGGGTACGGGGACAACAAAACACACTGATGCCAGCCCACTGGTTCACAGAGGAGGATGAATAACACAGGGAACCAAGCCAGTCAGTCCTGGCCAAGCTCAACCTGAAACAGCAGAGGTGTCCAACTGAGTGAACTTGAGTTACCATTTCAGCTGACTCCTAGATCAATGAGACTATAGTTCTGTTATTTGATGCCACTGAATCTTGGAATGCTTGCCTTGTGGCATTTTGTGACAATAGCTTTTGGTATCTACATGACATGATAGATATTGGTATCTACATGACATGAGAAACTAGTGTCAGTCTTGGGACACTTGTAAACTTGCTGGAAAACACAAGAAAACTAGGAAAGGAGATGAAAAGAAAATAGTTGTCTTCAGGTTGGGTGACAGTAGATCACGCCTGTTATCCTAACTACTCAGGAGGCTAAGATCTGAGGATTGGGGTTTGAAGCCAGCATGGACAGGAAATTCTTATTATCTCTGGTTAACCACCAGAAAACCAGAAGTGGTGCTATTGCTCAAAGTAGTAGAGTACTAGCCTTGAACCAAAAACCTCAGGGATAACACTCAGGCCCTGAGTTCAAGCCCCATGACTGAAAAAAAAATCTGCCTTAAACAGGGATGCCAACTTGGAAGTTGGAATAAGTATTAAAAAATATTTGGATTTGTGCTGAGAGATTTCTAGATAAAATAAGTACAATGTAAGCTACTGTGTTCAACTGAATGTAATAGGTCTCATGCTACAAGAATGAGTTCAGGAAAGATCTAGAAGTTTTCAATGATAAAAACATAGATGGAGGCTTGGTGCTGGTAGCTCATGCCTGTAATCCTAGCTACTCAGAAGACTGAGATCTGAGGATCATGGCTACATCTAGCCCAAGAAGGAAAGTCCATGAAATTTTTTATCTCCAATTAACCACCAACAGGCTGGAAGTGGAGCTGTGTGTCAGGGACAGCTTCTAGGCCCTGAGTTCAAGCTCCAGAAAAAGAAAAAAAACCAAAAAGGTAGATGGAACCCCTTTGTACAAACTACTTTATATGTGTGTGTGTGTGTCTGTATTACATATATACACACACATACACACAAAATAGATGAGTTAGAACACAGGAATTTTAGGACTTGGTGAGTTGGAAAGGAAAAAACTTTTCATTTCTTTCTTTGTTTAATCTGAGAGCAAGATTCAAACTCAGTATCTGATGCTTTTACTCATTGGCTGGCAGTCTACCATCTAAGCCAGGCCTCCAACCCCAAGATTTTCCTTCTGATTGGTCACTTTATAGCAAATCAATTACTATAAAAGGGTAGTTGATCAAAAGTATCCTTGTGTCCTGGAAGTCTCAGGAATTCCTCCTCTCTGTTTCCAAGTTGGTACCCTGTGTGGGATGTAAGTTGGCCTTTCTTTCCTCAGAATTTTAGCAAGCACCGTTCCTGGGTCTCACAAATACTGACCTGTAGTATCTGCACTGTTTATAAGAAGTCACTTCTGGTCTCTCTCTAGTGCAGTGTCCTCCAAAGGAAGAATACACAACATGAGGGCTAAGATGTGGCAACAGAGGCAGCCTGTCATCATCATTCACAGATAGCCACTGAAGAACTCTGTACTTCGTGTCTTTGTCTTCACAGTAGAAGCCCAGCCTCTGGTATTTTGCAGCTGAGATGAGGACATTTGTAGTTTTACTTGGAATATAACCTCTCTACCATACATTAGACACTTTTTGATTCACTCCCTCTCCCAAATACGTATTTTCACCACATCATTGTGGTGTGTAGTGATGACCAAAATGTCCCAAATTTCCCTGCTGGGGTTCACAAGCACCCACCAAATGTTCATATATCAGAAGCTTGGTTCCTAGCATGGTGGTATTAGATCTCCAGTGAGCCAGGCGTGGTAGTACACACCTGTTATTCTAACATATGGAAGACTGTGGTGGGAGAATTGTGAGTTGGGGCCAGCCTGGGCTAAATAGCAAGATCCTGTCTCAAAAATAAATTTTAAATGAATAAAATAGATGATGGGACTTTTAAGAGGCAAGGCTTCGTGGAAAATAAGTAGGCCTATGAAGGTGCTGTTCTTGGAAGGAATCAATGGCGTTCCTGGTTAGTTCTCATGAGAGGGTTGTTCTAAAAGACCACACTTGCCCCATTCTAAGCTCTGGCATCTTGTCTCAACACACGATCTCTCATACCCACAGACTGCCCATGGTACCGTCTGCCAGGAGGCCCTTTCTTCTTGGACTTATCTCCAGAACTGTGAGTTAAATAAACCTCATTTCTTTTTCTTTTTTATTTTTCTTCTTTTATTAGAATTTTTCTTCTTTTTTCTCAAAACTTTTATCTAAAAACAAACAAAAGAAAGAAAGAAAGAAAGAAAGAAAGACTGAAAACTTCATGGTTTGAGTGGGGAGAAGGGAGCCTGGGGCCGAGGCTCCAATCTCTCCCGATCAAGTCCTCACCCTGGAGAGAGCAGAGCTGGGAGCCCCTCCACGCCCAGCCTCCAACTGAGGAGAGGGCAGTCACAGTGGTCCAAGGGCCAGAGAGGCTGAGAAGCTAGCCGAGGGGTCACAGGAGGTAGTCTGCCACGGGCTTCTTGGAAGGGATGCCCCGTGTCTCCTGGGGAGCGGCCTCAAAGATGATGAAATCTTTCTGAGACGTTCATCCAGCTCCGAGATGGCTGCCACGTTCCCACAGGAGTAGCTGTAGTTGGGTGCGGACCACACAGCGAGCAGGGTCCCGTTGAAGTGCCACTTGTAACCTTCCATCGCCGGCTGGTGGGCACGGCAGATCACCTCAGTGTCGTGGGCCGCGCTGAACTGGGCCACCACGTCACTGCCAAACAGGGAGCCGGGCCCGGGGGCTCAGACCCCAGCCCGTGGTATCTTCAGGTCGGACCCCAGGAGGTCACACAGGGGCCCGTCGTGGAGTACCTCCGGTTTCCGGTCAATTGTCCGGATCTGGGCCAGGGTCTGGCTGGAGGGGGAAAGGCCCCGAGCGCACAGAAGATCTTGCCATCGATGCTGGCCGACAGGCCGAGGTAGTCAAAGATCTCCGTGCAGTAGCAGGCACCTGCGTGATCTGGCGGCTCTCCAGGTTGCCCCATGAGGGCGATGCGGTCAGGATACCGAACCTGGAGTGCCGGCAGCAGGAGGGAAGTTTCGACACTGTAGAACCACGGTCCACAGAGTCCCCATGAAGAGGTAGCTGGTCTCAGGGGCATCTCCACCACGCTGAACAGCTCCTTCAGGTCCTAGAACTGCCCGTGGGTGTCACCACACACTGTGGCCAGCGAGTCTTCTCTCCTCTCCCAAGATCACTCTGGCCTTAGCACAGAGGGCCTTGACTTGGCGGCTGCTCGATCTGCCGGTCCAGGGCGCTGATCTCCGCCATGGCCCACCGCTCTCCCTCCTCCCCCCGCCGCCCCCTACCGGGTCAGGGTCCGAGCTGCCGCCACCCCCTCCGCCTCGCACCGGGGTCTCCGCGCTGCTGCAGCCCCTGCTCGGGCTCTCCGGCTTCCCTCTTTTCTTTTTAAAGAGCCCATTCACAGGCAATTTGTCGTAGTGCCAGAAAACTGACAATAGACTGTGTATGTTCATCCGTTGCCTTACCTAGCTAGTGTCAAAGCCTGAGCTTTTTCAGGGATTGTGCAGAGCAAGAACCGTTGGGCTTCTTGATTTCTGTCTTGCCAGGTTCCGAAATGTTGCCTTTCTCTACTCTGCCAGGATCAGAATCCTCTCGTTATCTTCTGTCTTTATGTATTATGGTTTGAGACAGAAGGGTCTCCTGATTTCAGCCGAGCTACGTGCATTTCTGTTTCTCATTTTATTTGGGAGGAGACAGGAGGGGAATCGCTTTGTTTTGTTTTTACATCGTTTTAAAGCCCTCCCATGTGACTTTCAGGTGAAGGGGAAATAAGTACCAAATTCAGAGCTAGCATGTGCAAACTACCAGGAGAGCCTGGTCTAGGCGCCGTGAGAAGACGCACAACGCAGCCAGACTGAATGTCCGGAGCAGAAAGGGTATGGCGCTGGGAGAGAGCATGCATCCAGCGGTCTGTTCCGCAGTAGGATGGTAAATTCGATGGCCAGGTGCCTGCGCTGGGGCCTGACACAAGCCGGAGCTCGGCCATTCCCGCCGCTGTCCCCGCCAGGCTCTACCAAGCAGGTAGATGGCATCGAGTTCCAGAGCATCAACCCCGACTCCAAGGGTTCGGACACCGCCTGGAGGGTCCTGGGTGAGTTGAAACAAGCCATCAATGACATCTAGACGGCCTGACTGTATCTTACCGTCGGAGCCGCGGGCCTGGGCGTCAGAACGCTTAACGAAGTGAATTCCAAGGCGGAGGTCAGGTTCAGCTTGGCATCTGCCCACTGGATGGCAGAGCCGGCGCGGCAGAAGATCACTGTCAGGCATAAAGATAAGATCAGCCGAGCAGGAGAGGTGATACTCACTCTGAAAGCAGCCGCTTTCAGTTCCTCAATCTAGCCGACTGCCCACAGAAAGTTCGAGATATGATTGCTGAGGCCAGCCAGACACCCAAGGATCCATCTAGAGAAGATGCTCGAATCCAGAGAATTAGGATAGAAAACATGAATAGGGAAAAGCTGGGACAAAATCAGAATCAGTTCTGCCATAAAGACCAGCAGGAGGGTAGATGTGGATTGACATCACCTGCAGCACCAAAGACCAGTGTTCAGGACATCGCAGTAACACAAGAAGATGGCTCTGTTTCATTTGTCTGTGGCTAATGATTGCACACTGACTCCGTACAAGCACCACCAATTGTCCCTAGGCCATGTCGGGTTGGCTGACCCCAATAAACTTCCAGCTTGCTGGGCAACACTTCCCATTAAAAAAAGAAAGAAAGAAAGAAATGGGGGAGACTTAACTTTTCTCATGTAGATAATTTAAAACATAATTTGTTTGTAGTTATCAATAGATCAAACTGTTTCTTTACTCCTTTGGGGCATTAATTTTCTGCTGAATTTATTTTTCATTTTGCCAGTCTTGGGGCTTGAACTCAAGGCTTTCTCTGAGCTTTATTTTGCTCAAGGCTAGCATTCTACTACTTGAGCCACAGCTCCACTTCTAGCTTCTTTTGGTAGTTTATTGGAGATAAGAGTCTCACAGACTTTGAATCAGGTTGGCTTCCAACCTCAATTCTCAGATATCAGTCTCCTGAGTAGCTAGGATTACAAGTGTGAACCCCTGGTTTTCAGCATGCACTTTATTTTTACCTATGTACTATATTCTTCATTATTTCTCTAGTTTTCCTCTTTTAATTCAGTCATTAAATATATCTATTTAGTTTTGAATTTCAATAAATACAAGTTTTACTTCTGAAGGTGTCCTTCACTCTTTGTTCCTGTTTCTATGTCTAAATGTATTGTGTAGGAGTTCTCTGGGACAAGCAACACTTTTCTCTCTTGTCCCTCAGAGATTTTTGCCTACTAGCTGTGCATTTTGAATAAGCAATCGTGTGTGGGTTATTAGCCTGAGAGTCCTTTCTAGAGCAAACTATTTCCAGAACACAGCTGACCAGATGTTCTCATTCTAGAGTCTATTGTGATTATTATTTATCAGAACCTCCACATTTCCATATCAGTTTGTATCAAAGACTCCATGTTGAGTTGATTTATTGAAAACCGATGATCATCTAGCTTCTGTTTTCTGGCTGAAATTCCTGTTTTAAGAAAGCAAAACAGAAGCTGGGTGCCGGTGGTTCATGACTGTAATCCTAGCTACTCAGGAGGCTGAGATTTGAGGATCATGGTTCAAAGGTAGCCTGGGCAGGTAAGTCTGTGAGACTCTTATCTCCTTAACTACCAGAAAACCAGAGCACTAGCTTGAGCTGAAGAGCTCAGAGACAGTGCCCAGGCCCAGAGTTCAAACCCCATGACTGACAGGGGAAAAAAAAAAGCAAAACAGGAGAAAATTTGTTGTCTCCTCTTTGCTCCTCGCTATTTTTAATTTTTCTTACCTGCTGTTATTTCTTACAATCCAGACCAATAGTTCCTGTTTCCATCAACCAACCTAAAATACCACTTAAGGATAATTCTTGTTGATTCTTCTGAATATTAACCATATAGTAAAGAAAGGACTTAGTACTACAGTCCCAGGAACACACATTTTAACACTGACTAAAGCAATTAAAAAATTTAGATAATTGGAGCTGAATCTAGAGGGAAAAGTAGTCAGAGAGAAAACTAACAATTAGTTGTACCAGAGAAATGTCAGGCCATTAATTAAAATTACTCCAACTTCCATGTTGGCCCCAAGCTGGTCAGCATCTGTCACATCTGTGTAACAGAGAAGAAGGCGCTACACAACAGGATATTTGAAAACCCAGTTGCAAACTGTGCAGTGATAACAGGCCATCAGTCATTGTGAGGCTGGCATGGCTGGGGGGTCATGGTCGCTGAGGAGCACAGAGGGCTCTGTGCAGGGAGTCTTTGGGACCCAAGACCTTCACTTTCCCTTTGCTTCTCAGTCAGCTGATGGGAACAAGGCCACTGCCCACTGGCCACATCTGCCAGCTTGCCACAGATATGTGAGGACTGAGGGAACTTCTTGGCTGAGACATACCCACACTGATTAGCCACAGAACAGTGAGAGAAAGTAAATGAAGTTATCTTAATCCACTAAAGTCTGCGATGGTTTGTTAGATAGCCATTGATAAAATGCAGGGTGCTTATCAGACTAAGAGTTAACTATCTTGATGATTCTGAAAATGTCTCTATCATTTTACTGCAAATATTACTTACTTGCTATTTTTTGTTTGAACTGAGAGCCTTGTGCTTTACTTGGCTTGTTTGTTCGGCTGGTGACCTACTTCTTGAGCCATGTCTCCAGTCCAGTTTTTTGATGGTTACTTGGGAGATGGCATCTTTTGGATTATTCTGCTCTAGTTGGCTTTAACCCAAACTGTTCTCTAGATCCCAGCCTCCTGAGTAGCTAGGATTACAGGTGTGAGCCACCAGCACCCTGCATACCTGCTATTTTCTGTTCGACCTTTCCATAGCCCTTATTGGATGTCCTCTTGTCATTTGTGACTTAGTTCTTTGTGAATCTTAAATTCTTCTATGTTCCACTTTTATTTGTGTTATTCTGAGTAATTTCTCTAAATTTGTTTTCTATTTTTTATTCAGCCATTAAGTATGTCTCTTTAGTCTTGACTTTGAATATATATGTTTTATTTGCGAAAGAATTCTTTAGTCCTGCCGGGCGCTGGTGGCTCACGCCTGTAATCCTAGCTTCTCAGGAAGCTGAGATCTGAGATCGCGGTTCAAAGCCAGTCCGGGCAGGAGAGACCGTGAGACTCCTATCTCCAATAAAGCACCAGAAAACCGGAAGTGGCGCTGTAGCTCAAGTGGTAGAGTGCTCGCCTTGAGCTGAAGAGCTGAGGGACAGTGCCCAGGCCCAGAGTTCAAGCCCCACGATCAACAAAAAAAAAAAAAAAGAATTCTTTAGTCTTTCTTTATATCTGCCTTTGGTTTTGGTTATTTGTTCATTAGAGTTTGAGTGACGGTTGCCAACACTGGCCTCTAACTCTTCTGCTCAAGTGCTCCTTCTGCTTGCAGCCTCTCCAATAGGTGGAATTATAGGCCAGACACAACTGCTGTCTTTGTACATGTTTTCCTCTTCTTAAAAGCAGTTTTTGATTTCTTTTCTCTTGTAGATCACCTAAAACACACTTTGTAGCTATCAATAGATTGATCTATTTCTCTACTTCTTGGGGTAATTTTTCACTTCATTTCAGGATCGAATTTTAAATTATTATTATGTTTTTATTATGAGCTTATTTTTGGCAGATTCCCTTGGTGAGGACCTGTCTGCCTGGGGCTGTCAAGTTGTGCCATGCCTGGGCCATTGCTACAGCTATCAGCAGCCCTCTGCCAGCTTTGACGTATCTTCTCAGCTTGGTATTTTTAACCCAACAGTGCAAATTCAGGCTTATGCATTGCATGACTGGGATTCAAAGTGTTTCAGAGTGACCTTCCTTCTATCTCTATAGCCTGAGGGCCTAGGGAGCTTGTGTGATCCTGTTTTTGCCCATAGCCAGCCTCTGGAAGTTAGGTGGTACCAAATGCTCAATTCCAGCTGCCTTCCTTGCTTACATCAGAGACAACCTTTTATTAGCTTGTAAAGGTCTTAAAATTCCAGCAACCCCTAGGGCTTGCAGCTGGTCCAAATCCTGCAAAAGCTGCAGTGCCATTATACTTAATGGCTTCTAGACATTTCCTAATCTCTGTCGTATGTGTGTGTGTGTGTGTGTGTGTGTGTGTGTGTGTGTGAGAGAGAGAGAGAGAGAGAGAGAGAGAGAGAGAAAGAGTGTCTATAACTATAGTTATATATTTATAACTGCAGTTATAAATATATTTATAGTACAGTTATATAGATACAGATATTTACTTACTACCTATCTATAACATTTCCTCCCAGGCATTTCTTTGTACTAGCAACTGAGGGGAAATTATTCTTTATCTTCTTCATCAACTATATTGCTGGAACTTCTCTCCTCCACATTTTTGAGAACTAATTTTATAATAATGAAAGGCATAATTCACAACAAAGATCTTACATTTGAGAAACTGTATTTATTGCTCAAAAAGATGGTAGAAGAGTAACAGTAATGAGATGATTTAACACACTGTCGTTATCAAATTGAGAAAGTAAAAATTGGTCCAGGGAGAATGGGTGAAGAGGTTTACTATGGTCAACTAGCTTATGTACATGTGTGACGATGGAACAATGAAGTGTGCTGAGGTTGGTCTGGGAAGGGGCAGAGGGGTGGAAAGAGTGATGGAGGGGTGAGTCTGATCCAGGTACATTGTATGCATATATGGACATATCAAAGCAAAACCCCCTTGTACAATTAGATGATGCTAATAAAAAGGTGAGGAAATAAAAATTAAGCACAAAAGAAGGATCTAAAAATACAATTAACAAGGTAGGCTTAAGATATGTACATCAGAGCTAGTAACTAGAAGTAGTAACTCAATCATTTCTGGTGCTCAGCCTCAACAATCCTCATGAACTCGAACAGGCTTTAGACAACAATGGACAGAGTTGAATTGCCCTGGGCTGCTGCCAAAGGCATCTGCCTACCTGCTTTGTGGATTTGTTTCCTGGTGTGCAAGTCAGATTTCAACTGTAGGGGCATCAGCGTTGCTCTTTGCATTATCTGACTACAGGACCCACAACACAGCTGCTTTATAATGCTGGCATGTGGAGAAAGGATCAGAGTTGACTTGGCTTATTTTCATGCTGCCCATGGTGCCTTGACAGGACATTCTGCCTCATCAACATCTGGCTTATTAAAAGATCCACCTACACCAACCTGACGCCTCTACTCAGGAACTCTTGCTGCCCATACCATGAGATCCATTTTGGGAACCCTCATAGTTTATTACAATATTCTTTCTTTCTTTCTTTCTTTCTTTCTTTCTTTCTTTCTTTCTTTCTTTCTTTCTTTCTTTCTTTCTTTCTTTCTTTCTTTCTTTCTTTCTTTCTTTCTTTCTTGTCAGTTGTGGGGCTTGAACTCTGGGCCTGGGTGCTGTCCCTGAGCAAAACTCTACCACTTGAGCCACAGTACCACTTCTGGATTTCTGAGCAGTTTATTGGAGATAAGAGTCTCACAGACTTTCCTGCCTGGGCTGACTTTGAACTGCGATACTCAGATCTCAGTGTCCTGAGTAGATAGGATTACAGGTGTGAGCCACCGGCGCCTGGGTTATTTGTTTCTTTTGTTTACAAAAGAAAGAAAGAAAAGAAAAATGGGTAAAAAGTACTCTATTCACCTTATAGTATGATATGAATTATATTTTATTATAATATGAATTTTTATATCAAGTATTAGAAAGAATGGAACATATCTGCATGTAATAATACATTCACATGTAAAATATCCACAATAATATCAATATTATAGTATAAGATAGGAAAAAAGAAATCAGTGGATGATAAGAACATGCTGTTTACCTCGCACTTTAAAATATACAGCAATGAAAAGACAAGTATAGTAGAGCACCAGTGGCTCACGCCTGTAATCCTAGTGAGAGATCTGAGGGCCAAAGAAGAACGTGAAGAGAAACTCAAAGCCACCCATTTCATAATGTTCTCTGTGGGTGCTCACTGAGAACACGCCAAAGAAATCCCCTTCTGTCTTCCTACATGTTTCTTCTCAAAATCGAGATAATTCATATTCTCTAATCCATCCAGACACTGTTAGTGGCTCTGGATGAAACTGGCTCTGGCTGCCTGGGCTGGGTGCCCAAGTATCAGCTATAACATTGTCCCTATGGGGGAAAAAATGTATCCAAATATCAAATACTTGATCTACAAAGAAAATTTTGAAAGATCACCTGTTATACTCCAGGGACTCCTTACATACATAAATCTTTGTAAGCATGAGCTATGTTATAAAGGAAATATTTTCACAGATATAATTCTTAATCTGTAGCCAATATCAATCATTAAAACAATGTTCAGTCTTGGGGCCCATAAATGGAGGGTGTTATGGAGGATTGGAAAGGAGCCAGGGCATACAAGTACAGGATGAAAGGCTTATGAAAAATTGCCCTTCAGGGGAAAGTCTACATTAGGTTGGAGGTGTGAATAGATTGAAGAACAGCCTTTACTACAGAGGGATGTCCTGTTGTTGCGATTTGTCCTCCATCTCCATAGAGGGCGATATTAGAGGCAGTGTGCTCCAATGATGGGATTGAAGATGGCCATCTGCTCTCAACCTGAATGAAGGTCAGAGACCTGTTGTCTAGTCCCGCATTTCAAGTTTCCTCTCACCAGAGCAGTCATTCCCAAGGGCCTTCTTGTTGTGTTGTTGTTTGTCTTTTGTATGTGCTGGTGCTGGTACTGGGGCTCGAACTCAGAGTCTTGTTCTCTGGATTGGCTTTTTTTCTAAAGCTGGTGTTCTTATACTTCAGCCGTGCTCAGTATGCTTCCAGCTTTTCTGGTGATTAATTGGAGAAAAGAGTCTCATGAACTTTTCTACCTGGGCTGGCTTTGAACTGTGATCCTCAGATTTCAGCCTTCTAATTAGTTAAGAGTTGATGTCTCTGCTGGCTGTCAGGCCAGGTTCAGGCAGGCCTGATCATTTGTAAACTCATGTGTTCTGTTCAAGAAAACAGAGGTGAAGGCAAGCGGAAAATTGCCAGAAGTGATGGCCTTTGACCTTTGGGTCATCAGTCCTTCTGAGAAGGACTGAGTCCTGGCACTAGAGTGGTTAGGCAGAAATGTGGTACCAGCTCTGCCCCACTGTGGACAGGTAGGCCAAATATAAGGTACGGAAGGCAGGTCTTGGCAGTCAGTGAGTCATCAAAGGCTCTTGACAAACTAGAGGAGAAAGCTTAAAGCAGAGAGACGCAGCTGGAAACTTGATCAAAGCAAGGACAGTGAAGGAACGATATATGTTGTCCTGGAGAAGATACACCACAGGAGGGGGGCACAAGAAGCTGTTTGCAAATAGTTTAAGTGTTGTCAAGTGGAAAAGAGATTAGAATTTTGTGTGCAGCTCCAAGGGACAAACTCGAGGCCAAGGCAGAGGTTAGAGGGACAGTGTCAGCTGACAAGAAGGAAGCACCTTATAATTATTAAAGACGTTCAAAGGAGATTGACGTAGAAAGCATTTGTTCAGAGACTAGATAAATATCTCAAAATGAGACTGTTGGAGGAAGAATTTCTGGACTGTTTTCTTTGCTTGTTAGTCAAGTGAAACTTTAGAGCAAGATGATCTAGCAATAACATTTTTCTCTTGGTGCCCAGTAAAGGTGAACTTTGCAGTCTTGGCCACTAGAGGGACTCTGGGCAGCGACATGGCCACCATCACTCAGCTAAATAGCGAGAGAGACCCAGTCCATTCAGTGTCTCCTCCTGAATCTTTCTGCAGTGCTGGCATTTTATTTAATTCATCATGCCTGCTGTATGGAGAGAGGCACAACCACTGTTATTTGTAGTTTTATAGACAAACCAGTTTTCTTCTAAAATGTTAACTATTTAAGAAACAAATGGGAACTTACAAATTTTACAAATACAGATATTTTTGAACATTTAATCATCAATGTATATGAACATATTTTTGTAGATATACATTAATGCATGTAGATATACACACATACTCACATACACACACACAAACATATATATATATATATATATATATATATATATATATATATAAGGTGACATTTGGTTTGTTGTTGGTGCTTATAGTAAAATGCAGAAGAGAGAGAGAGGGAAAGTGAGAGAGAGAGAAAGAGAGAAAGAGACTGGAGGGAGAAACTATGAGCCAAAAAATAAAAACAGGACTAACAATTTTGAAAATTCTCAATCTGCAGATGACAAAAGATGTTCAGTGGCATAATAACCAGGTGCTGGTGGCTCATGCCTTAGTCTTAGCTATTCAGGAGGCTGAGATGTGAGGCTCTTAATTTGAAACCAGCCTGGGCAGGAAAGTCCATAAGACTCTCATTTCCAATTAACCAGCAAAAAAACCCCTGCAAGTGGAGCTGTGGTTCAAGTGGTAAAGTGCTAGCCTTGAGCATAAAAGCTCAGGAAGAACACCTAGGCTCTGAGTCCAAACCCCAGGACTGGCATACACAAAAATATGACACAGAGAGAAGTCCTAGTTAGAAAAAGCCAAACAGTGATTATATAAGTGTTCATTAAAGCCTTGAGAAACCCCAACGATCTGAGCAGTATTCATACATACAGGGACCTCCCCAGAAATGAAGGGTGAAGCTCATGAGACCTTTCAAATAACAGGGTCTTTTGGGAACTTCACTGAGTTGCAACGCAAGTTTTTCAGCAAGAATCCAGGTAGATGAGGACCTACATCTCAAAGCACTATGGATGTGGCCTTTGTGGAAAGGGAAAT
The DNA here is from genome assembly GCF_019054845.1 of Dipodomys spectabilis. NCBI lineage: Eukaryota > Metazoa > Chordata > Mammalia > Rodentia > Heteromyidae > Dipodomys > Dipodomys spectabilis. The sequence continues at coordinate 24,075,310 of NW_024870817.1, read as the reverse complement.
TCACAAGAGGATCACAAAATATTTGAGAAAATTACTTCTTCCAAAACACTGCCAACTTAAACTGTAAGAGCCAGAGAGTACATAAAACAAAAGGTGGCTGATAGGCAGGAAGCAGGATGATAAATCTCCCAGTGGTTGCAAATCTGTGCTAGGAGAGAGAGAAGGGGGGGGGAGGGAGGGAGAGGGAGAGAGGGAGAGGGAGAGAGGGAGAGAGTGAGAGAGGGTGAGTATAAGCACCAGAATGGGATTATTCTGTAGGGGATTAATCCTGGTCCATGACCTCTTAATCAAGGAGTTATGGTTACAGTTTTCATATTGGAGTTTTTCTAGCTAGGTATGGTAATACACACCTGTATTCACAGTTACTTAGGAGGCAGAGGGAGGGGGATTACAGTCTGAAGCCAGCTCTAGGCAAAAGCAAGAGATCTTATCTGGCAAAGAAGTGAAAAGCCATAAGAGTTAGGAATGTGACTCTTGCTCTAGTGAACACAAGGCCCTGAGTTCAAACCCTGTTACCCTCAGATGCCTGTAATTAGTTTACAATACCTGTTTCCAGTGTGTAGGGAGTCAGATAATTCCATTTTTAGATTTCATCTGTATATTGAGAGGACTGCTCCCTAGGAGCTACAGTCATAGTGGGACCCGAGTTACATGCGTTTCTGGGCTTGGAGCCATTGCTGAGGGCCGAGGTTCTTGGAGACCTCTGGGTTTCAGAACATGTATTTCACACATGGAAAGCACTCAGAGCACTGGCACCCAGGCAATGGGTGGGTAGGCTGCAGGGGCCCCTGGGATTCCCTCCTCCTGCTTTCACCCAGGTAGGAGCTCCCTTTGGGTGTGGGTGGAACTTATGATTGGCTTTTAATGGGGAACTTGTCAAAGCAATAGAACATATGTGATTCTGTGTGCTTGATTACATTAGGTAAGATCAGAGCCTATCTTTCTAGAAGGTTCTTTTTCCCGTGCTGGCTTTGAAGGAACAACTCAGGACATAAAAAGGACCATTCAGTAAGGACCTTAAGGCAGCCTCCAACGATGGCAGGAAAATGAGGTCCACAGATGCCAACATGCAGGAAACGGAATGCTCTAGCAGTCGTGTGAGCTAGGAGGTAGGCACGTGCCTGTACATGCGGCAGGCAGGAAGGGAAAACCGAGGCAGGCTGGTATCCCATGAATGTGATCTGAGACCACAAGAGGACAGATTAAAACCCAGTCCCAAGCTCAGATACTGTATCAACATGCCCTCATTCCAATGTTATCTAAAATTACTGAGGCAAAATAGCTACGTTTTCTAGTTGGAAAATACTAACATCCTTGATGCAACTGTCTTTATATCTAACCTTACAATCACAAGTCAACTCTCCACTCTGCAGAGTTCAATAGGTCTACCATGTGAGCCTTTGCTTATGTGGTTAGACCACACTGGGTTTCTCCATCCATTGTGTAATGGAGATGTGGTTTGTTTCCGGTTGTTGACAGCTGTTATAAATATTCAGACACATACAAGTCTTTAGGTGGACATGTTTTTTATTTCTCTTGGGTAGATTCCTCCAACTGGAATCACTAGATTGCAGAGCAAACACATGTTTAACTTAAAAACAACTGTCCAACTTTTTTCCCCCACTTTTACACCTTACCAACCATGTGTAATCCCAGTTGTCCACAGCTGTAGCCCATTCATTAATGTTTTTCTTCCATCCCACCTTTCTTTCTTTCTTTCTTTTTTTCTTTCTTTCTTTCTTTTTGGGTCCGGTCGTGGGGCCTGGGCACTGTCCCTGAGCTCTTCAGCTCAAGGCTAGCACTCTACCACTTGAGCCACAGAGCCACTTTTTTCTTTTTGCTTATGTGGTGCTGAGAAATCGAACCCAGGGCCTCATGCATGCAAGGCAAGCGCTCTACCACTGAGCCACCTTCCCAGCCCCATCCCACTTTTCTTTACTTCTGTTTCTTAAAATTAATTTCCTCATACATTCTGAACCAAGTCCTTGTCTCAGGGTCTACTTTCAGATAACAATAAACTAGAACATTTTGTCAAGGAACTTCTACACACAGGAGTTCACCGTGGAATGCCTGTCAGGAGAGTGGCAAATGGCGATGAGAGATGTGATATACTTCATTTCCTTCCTCTCCCTTCCTTTTTCTCCTCTTCCATTCCTCATCTTTTCTCCGTCTTTCCCTTCCTCCCTCCCTCCCTCCTTCCCTCCCTCCCTCCCTCCTTCCTTCCTTCCTTCACTACCCCCTCCCTCCCTCCTTTCTTTTCTTTCTTTTTCTCCTTTTCCCCATTCCTATTCTCTTCCCATTCCTTTTTCTGTCCCTCCCCTCTGAAAGCAGAGACCCCATCAGTTCTGGGAAATGGCAGGTCTCCAAAAGAAAGTCTGCATGGAACCATTTGAAGCAGGCACCTGTTTGCCACCTTGGACTGGGACATGAATGGTACACGAGTATGCTGGATTAAGCCACGGAGGTGTGGAGGTTGCCATACAGCCGGAAATCCTTAAGAAGTCATGGGCTTCCTGTCACAGAGTGTGCACAACCAGTGGGTGAATGTTCAACTGTGGAGGATATTGTAAAAGAATTCTGGGAGAATGGGCCAGATGGTCTGCAAAAGTAAGAGCTCACACTTATGGGGCTATTATTGGTTAGGCATATACATACATTCTCTCATTTAAGTCTACAATCTGCTTTATCGTGTGCAATTTATACATGTGTGAGTAAGGCACAGACAGGTTAGTTAACTTCCTGCAGGCCACTCAGCAAACAAGGGGTAGACCAGATACTTTCCCTTACAAAATATCTCACCTGCTGCTCTTCCCTGCTGTCTCTTATGAAACATGAGTGACAGTTTGAAGGCTTTTAGGCTGGTTTGGTTCTATCCATGCAGGGCTTTTGTTGTGTTTTCCTTTTTAAGCCTTTTGCCTGCGCTTCAGAAATGAAAATACATCACATTTTAAAAAGCCTGTTTAACAGTTTCTCTTGGAAATTTGGAAAATCTGGCACAACTGGACTTGCAAACCATTCTGGCCATGAAGGGCTGGAGCTGAGCTGTGGGCCACCCCTAGATGGGCATAAGCCCTGCCCCCACTTAGATCTCCCTGCTAAGCTTTCTTTGGACGCTGTTGAATTTAGAAACCCTGAAAGGTTCCAACTAAAGCTAAGCTCTCTATAGAGTACAGGGAGAGACACATTACAGGGATATAATAAATATTTATCAAATAAATAAATAGAAATGGAACTTGGGTCCTTTCATCCTTGGCCTCCTCTCCTGTTCTTCCGTGACTGGCAGCTGTCAATCCGCCAGAACCCAGGTTACAGGTATCTGCAAATGCTATGCTGGACCCGCGTTCAATTAGCTTTTTTTTTTTTTTTTTTTTCAATTGAAAACATTTGCTTCTATACAAATAGTATTTGCTCCCGAATAACCATCGGCAGACAGTTGCATTGGGAGCTCTGTGGTTAGGTTGGGTACCATGGACTCTTTGGAAAGCTGTGGTGGCGGGGAATGGCCAGGCAGGCGGCCCCCCAGCTTTGGAGATCTGCTGTGACCAAGCTCAAGAAGGCCAGAGCACCATTTTAATCTGCCTGGTTTACAGCAGCAGCCGCCTGGCCCGTGGGACAGGCTTTTCTTCAGCCTGGTGAGCAAAGCTCATTTGCATTTGGAGTGGGCAGGTCTGGGACGCCGCCGCCTGGCCTGGGCTGCAGCAGTGTGACGCACACAGTTTGTGGGGAGCCCCCCCCCATCTCCTGCAGCTCCGCAAAGCCGAGCTCGCCCGGCCCCCACCCCTGCCCCTCCCCTTCTCCACCCCTGCCCAGCCCATCCAGTCCCAACCTGACCTAGATGTGCCTGTCTCTGTAGGGCTGCTTCTCAGATCTAGGAGGGGAGGGATTTTTTTGGCTCTTCCAAGTCCTGGAAGGGGGTGGGGGTGGGGACATGGGGGCCACTCCACGTGCCCATGCTTAGGAGCCCCCATATTGAGAGTGAAGTGCCTTACTTAAAGCTGTGGCCCCCAACTGCAGGCCACTTATCCCAATAGACCTTTGAAATACCCTGGACTGACTTTCTTTCCTTTCCTTTCCTTCCTTCCTTCCTTCCTTCCTTCCTTCCTTCCTTCCTTCCTTCCTTCTTTCTTCCCTGACTCTACTTTTTGTTTGTTTGCTGGTTCTGGGCTTAAACTTCGGGCCTGAGAGCTGTCCTTGAACTTTTTCAACTCAAAGTTAGCACTGTACTACTTGAGCTACATGAGTTCTGTTTTTTTGGTGGTTACTTGGAGATAAGAGTCTTGCAGACTTTCTTGATGTGGCTGGCTTTGAACCATGATTCTCATATCTCAGCCTTGTGAGTAGCTAGGATTGCAGGTGTGAGCCCAGCACCCAGCTCTGCCTCTACTTGATGGTAATTAATTGAAAGGCGAGGACCTACCTGGTTTAGGGGGTGGAGGCCAGAGATGCTGGGGCGTACCCTTTGGAGCATAGGACCTGCTCCTCCCCAAAACTAAGAATTGCCTTCTTCCAAATCTCAGTATCATCAAGCTCAGAAACTGGCTTGTTACTTTAAGACATCTAGAAGTTTTCATTTTTCTGAAATAACTTTCAAAAATGTTAGCAAACTGGCCTAACATCTTTTTTCCTCTTCAGAATTGAGAAAAAAAACAATTACACAATACAGTTTATTATTTTATTATCAAAAGAAGAGTTATTTAAAATATAGGCAAATATGCTGGAATTCCTAAGTATTACCTTTCATTATTTGTGAATGGATAATATCTTGGCAGATAGTAGGCATTCAGAAGCAGTTCGCAAGTGAATGAATGAATGACACGGCATGCTATATTAATGCCCCTTAATTTGTTAGAACGTGCCCTTTATGGGGAGAAGGCGAAGCATAAGTATCCGTCTGTTTATATACTTGTTTACTTATTGAATTACTTTTCTGCTTCAGGCTTTAGCATGTGGGCCCTAACTCCAGATGCCTTTCTCATTTCTGAACCCTTGTACTATTTTTTGGGTGGATTTGACTGGATACATTTCCAATCCATCTGCGTGAGAACCAGATTTGACATTGACAGGGATTTTAGTCATAAAGCTGTTGCTCACTGAGGAAGAGTTATTTCATAATTGAACCATTAAATTAAGTATGTTCCTTGAGTCACAAGACCCCAAATCACAGTGTTGGAAATGGGAGGTCAGATGACATTGTGACTCATTTCTAGTGCTCCTTGGCACTCTTCCAAATTGCTCGTGACCCTGTGGCCTGATTTTCTAATGGGGCAAATGGTCTCTCTACAGCATTGTTACCCCCTGAAATTCTATCAGGATGGAACCCAGAGCCTTTGCATACTAAAAAGCACTCTCTTGCTGAACTACATACCCAGCCCCAGTATCTTTCTATCTCTTTCCTCTTCTAGATGTCAGTTCTCTAAGGGCAAGGGCATTGCTCCTACCTGTCCACTGCTGTAGCTATCTTCAGTGCTTAGGATGGTGCCAGGCACAAAAAGGCATTAACTATTTGTTGGGTGAATGAGTGGCAGGGCAGAAAGACCTACTACTCAAGGTCATAGCCCTACTGGAGATGTGGACACACAGCCAGTGACAGATTTAGGCCCTCTCTCTATGTGCTGCCTACTCCACTTCCTTCCACAATACACTAGGACGGATGCTCAGCTTTATATCCTGGCACTGAAGCAGCATCAGATGCATCACAGCATCATCATTACCCACCCAGGTTAGGAGTTAAGGCCCAGCACAGGAGTGATCTTGGGATGTGACAGGAAGACTAACCTGGTTTGTCCCAGATGGAGGAATTTCCTGGATGCAGGATGTTCAGTCTTTGAAAAAGGGAATAGATCAATCATCCTGTGTAGCAGTGATATCCAGTGGGGAGCTGCACTGCTTTAAAGTGGATACTTCTTTGTGGAGCTCTGTCCAGTTTTCTGGGTCTCTTAGATGGGTCTCTCAGTGGCATGAGAGAGAAAGAGCCCTTGGTGAGGCACTGCCTGTGGAGGTTGCTGACCCAATGTCTGAAGGAGGACTGGGGACAATAGCAAACCCATGCCTGTTTGCCTCTTGTAACAGAAGGGAGCCTCCACTCAATCTAAGGCAAAATGTTTGCCAGATGCTATGGATCATGCTCCTAATCCCAACTACTCAGAAGGCTGAGATTAGGATAGATGCTCAAAGCCCATCTGGCAAAAAGTTCCTTTGACTCTAACTCAACAGAAAAAACTGGGTATGGTGGTACGTGCTTGTCATCTTAGCTACTTGGGAAGCATAAATAGTCCAAGTCAGCCCAGGTAAAACCATGTCTTTTTCACAAAAATAGCTAATGGGAAAGGGCCTACAGGTGTGATTCAAGAAGTAGAGCAAATGTGAAGCCTTGTACCCAAGTACCACCCAAAAATATAAATAATAACAAAGGAAGGTGAATGTCATCCTTGGGAGCCAACGTGAGTTAGAAGGACTCATTTTCAAGATGAACCTGAAGTGTATGTATGTGAGAGGGGCAGAAGGGGAGAGAAAGAGACCTACTGATCTGTAACACTGACAACTACTTAAAAATATAAACATATAACAAAAAATAACTGCAGGTATGTGAGAGGGGCAGAAGGGGAGAGAAAGAGACCTACTGATCTGTAACACTGACAACTACTTAAAAATATAAACATATAACAAAAAATAACTGCAGGCTAAGTCCATTGGTCACCAGTGGGCAATTGGTGTGGTCTGACATTTTGCAAAGAAGAAAGCTGAAACAAAATACAGTTAGTACAGACTGAGGGGCCTCCAAGTTTCAATATAAAAACTAGCTTTTATGAAGACTAGTTGATTGTGGAGAAGGGAAGTCTTATAAAGGAAAATATTTCAGACAATTGCTTCCTGATTTCAATGAATGAAACATATATTTTTGAGGAAGTTAATGTCTCTAGGCCTCCCCCCCTTTATTTTTGGCATGGGGCTCATATTCAAGGCCTGGATGCTGTCCCTGAGCTTTCTTGCTCAAGGCTAGAGCTCTATCACTTTGAACCACAGTGCCACTCTTGTGTTCTGGTGGCTGATTGGAGATAAGAGTCTCGCAGACTTTCTGCCTGGGCTGGCTTTGAACCATAAACTTCAGATCTCAGTTTCATTGAATAGCTAAGGTTACAGGTGTGAGCCATCAGCTCCTGGGCTCTAGGCCCATTTTTTTTTTTTTTTTAGTTTGCCAATAATACTGATACATGATTCATGAGGTCTTGGTAAAGATTAAAAGAATTAATTTGTATCAAATTCTTAGAACCAGAGAGTAAGTACTGTTGGCTCTCATTTCATAGCAGAAGCCATGGTTATCCTCTTCATTCTGGCATGAAGCAGCTGATTTTTCAGAGTATATTTAACTTCCCCATGATTGTCCAGCAATAAAACAGAACCAAGAGTTGAATACAAGTTGTCTGACTAATTTCAGAAGTGTCAGCTTCCTTGTTTCAACACTAGACCGGTACTATAAATTCAAGAGAAGAAAAACAAAAACAAAATGTAGTTTTCTTCTGTATGTACACATTATATTAAGGTCAATCAAGGTCACAAGTTAAGTTCAATGATGTTTCCTTCTGCTGTGAGCCAAGCATCAACTGCCAGTAATGGATAGGAAAATGTTACGTAGAGAATAAAAATGGTGGCCAAGAAAAATAACATCTTGGGTATTCATTATGGAATTTTGGGTGCAGCTAATTTATCTTCCTAATTATGTTTTGCTTAAGCTGATTTTAAAATTAGTTTGTTTTTACTGAAGCTGAGGGGTTGGGAAGGAGTGACAGATGCAGAAGAGTCTGTCCAGAGAGCAGCCTCTTAGGTCCATCATATAACTATAATTCTGTGATACATTACACGTAAAACTGTGTGCACTCAGACTGCCGTCTCCTCCCCACCCCACCCCTCGCCTCCCATTGCCTTTCCCCACCTCCCAGCCAGGGAAGCAGGGAGCCAGGATACCCCTTATCCTGGCTCCAGGGCACATGGCCACGCCCTCTTTCCCTTTCATCTTTCTCACTGACCAATGGGGTGGGAGATTTGGGCCATACACAGACTCCATAGAGCCTACTACTACTCTTCTGTCTTGTGCCACAAGTATAGCTAAAGGAGGCAGTTAGTGGTGATTGCTCCTATCCCACATTTGGTGGAATCTTGGTAATGTGTCCGCCTCACGTTCTCCATCCCAACTCTGGGATGTCTGAAGAAACTAGATGGAAAAAAAAATTAGTTGTAGCCAAGAAAAAAGCTGAAAGAATATCAGCCTACAACCAGTCTTGGCAGGAGCCAAGAATTACAATCCTCAGTAACCATGAGGCTATTGCCTCTGGTAAGTCACCTGTACCCCAAGACTGCTCTTTTCCTGTATGATCATCAGCAGATGACCCTGGATTACCTGCCAGGGTCCCCTCCACTGAATAGGAAGGAATTGGCCATGTAGAAATCCAGGCAAGATGATGTTGTAGGTATTCTTGGAAGTTTGAGATAATAGTGTAAGAGGATCCTGGAGGGACAGACTACCCCAGCAGTGGGAAGCCACTAAAAGATTCTCAGAAAGGGAGGAAAGTAGTCAGATATTTTAGCAAATTCACTAGAGCAGTTTTACTCAGTGCTAGTCAGGTTTGCTCCAATTATGTTAAATTTTACTTCCTGGGCAGAAGTACAAACAGATATAAAACTTGAGGTTTTGTAGCAGAGGTAAGTTAAAAGAGGGAGAACATCTACACATCTAGGGAGCCTGTTAAATCAAGAGCACTTGACACTATTGACACTTCTTTTTCCTTTTAAGAAAGATTGTGCTTCCCCTTCCCTTTTTCTTGGAGTTCATTTTGATGTGTCATTTGGTATGATCATATGCACATAGCTGGTGTATATGTCTCATCCCAGATAACATGGGGGATTGAGATCAGAAGGAACGAGGTTCCCAGCCAATCTGGGCAAGAAGTTTGCTCAACTTGTCAATGGAAAGAAGCTCAGCTATAGTAGAAAGTGAAAAATAGGAGAATTACTGTGTAAATGTTTAGAGTCCTGTTTAATGTATCATATCCTAGTGTTATTTTTTAATCTTTTATTATCCACTGGATTTACTTGTAGGTTTATAGGCACATTCTAATTATTACAGATGAGGGAAGCCATGCAACCTATGTTTGGGCCTATGTTTCTGGCTTACTTTGTCATGAATTTTTTTTTTTTTTGCTCCCAGACCTGGGGTCTGAACTCAGGGCTCAGCTCTGTCCCTGAGCCTCTGTGTACTCAAGGCTAGTGCTCTACCACTTGAGCCACAACACCACTTCCAGACTTTTCTGTTCATGTGGTACCAAGAAATCGAACCCAGGGCTTCATGCATGCTAGGCAGACACTCTACCACTGAGCCACACTGCCAGGCCCTGGCTTACTTTGATTAATAATTTTTCCAAGCCTTTTCATTTCCTTATGAATGGGTCAATGACATTCTTTTTGATGGAAGTGTAGAATCCCATTGTGTATATGTACCGCATTTTCTTGATACATTCATCCACTGAGGGGCATCTGGGCTGATTCCATATCTTGGCTATGGTAAACAATGCTGCAATGAACATGGTTGTGCTAGTGGCTTTAGTGTGGTAAGCATAGAAATGGTGGGATAAAAGGTAAACTAACTCAGCAGTGATACTCACTAGACACTATGTTGAAAATGAACTATAAAACTTGGAGGCAAGAGGGATTGGAGGGAAAATCTTGGAGAAAATGAGGGAAGAGGTAACACTGTTAAAAAAGAAATATGTTCAGTACCTAACTTATGTACATCACTTTTATAATAAAATTTTTTAAGAAAAATTGTACCAATCACTTGTATTTTTCCATTAAAGATCTGAATTAATCTTTTCCTTCCTGCCTCCACCAAATGCAGGCATTTAAATAAAAAAATTAATTTGGGGCCAGAATCATGCCTCAATAGACAGAGTACCTGCCTAGCAAGTATGAGGTTCTGGGTTCAAATCTCTGAACAGCCAAAATCAATAATGTATTTGATAGATAAAAATTATGTGGTTGTTACTATAATTTTTATGACAGTTTCAGTTTGTGATTTTGTTATTATGGTTTTAAAAATACAATGGCAGTATAATTTGTATATAATAAATGCATTGATCTTGAGGGTACAAATTCACTGAATTTTGGTAAATATGTCTATGTGACTAGAATTGTTGGAGAAGAAAAACAAACTTGGAGGGTTTAGGACTTAGGATAAAGCTATAGTAATCAAAATGATATGATTTTAATAAAAAATAGAGAATCCAGAGTTTTGACGTGATCCACACATGCACATGCAGTTGATATTTTACCCAGATGTCAAGATACTTTAGTGAGAAAGAATCTTTTTTAAACATGGTGCTTAAGCATCCGGATATCTGCCTCACCAAAACCAACAAACAATCAAACAAAAACCTCTTCAACTGAATTTCATACCACTGACAATGATAAACTTGAGGTGCCAAAGATTTAAATGTAGAAGCCAGAACTTTAAAATTTTTTTTTTTTTTTTTTTTTTGTCCGTTGTGGATGCTGTCTCTCAGCTCTTCAGCTCAGCCACAGCGCCACTTCCGGCTTTTTCTGCTTATGTGGTGCTGAGGAATCGAACCCAGGGCCTCATGCATGCCAGGCAAGCACTCAACCACTAAGCCAACTTCCAGCCCCTCAGAACTTTATAATTTTAAAGAAAGCATTAGAGCAAATCTGTGTGACCTTGGAGATAGGAAAAACATTCGCAGGACACAAAAATTACTAAATATAAAAGAACAAAACTGATAAGATGGATTTCATCAAAACATTCTGCTTTCAAAATAAGAAAATGAAAAAACAAGTCATAGACTGGGAAAACATGTAAATTACACATTTGGGCTGAGCATGCTGACTTATGCCTGTAATCCTAGGTACTTGGGAGGCTAAAATCAGGAGGACAGTGGTTTGAAGCCAATATGGGCAAACGTTAGCAAGGCAAGATCTAAGTTGGCAGTGGCACACACCTGTATCCCAGATAACATGGGAGTTGGAGAGCAGAATTGAGGTTTCCAGCCAGTCTAGGCAAGAAGTTTGCTCAAATCCATCTCAATGGAAAGAAGCTAGATGTGGTGGTATATGCCTGTCATTTCAGCTATAGTAGGAAGTGAAAAATGAGAGGATTGCTGTCCAGGTACAGACTAATGTCAGATTCTGCTTCAAAATAACCAGTGCAAAAATGGCTCAAAGGCAAAGCTGAACATAGTGGTAGAGCACCTGCCTAGCACGAGTAGAGTTCTGAGCTCAAACCCAGCTCCAAACAAACAAACAAACAAACAAACAAACAAACACATATTTGACAAAGAACTTGTAGATATTCTTGATACATAAAAGTTTAACTTTTACTCAAGGTTTGAATTCAAGGCCTGTATCTAGGCAGGTACTCTACCACCTGAGCCACACATACCTCTACCTCTTTTTAATTAAAAAAAAGAGTTTTTACTGAGGAGCATCTGGGTTGGTTTCATATCTTAACAATGGTAAATAAGGCTGCAATAAACATAGTCGTGCTGATAGCTTTAGTGTGGTCTTGTTTGTGAACATTTGGATGAATGGATCAAGAAAATGTGGTATATATATATATACACACAATGGAATTCTATGCCTCCATCAGAAAGAATGACATTGCCCCATTTGTTAGGAAATGGAAAGACTTGGAGAAAATTACATTAAGTGAAGTAAGCCAGGCCCAAAGAAACATAGGTCCCATGGTTGCCCTTATTTGCAATAACTAGTATATGTCTGAGTCAAGCAGAAACGGTCAGATAAGGTGATGTTAGGGAAATGAACCCTAAGATATGTATTCAAATGTTTTTTTCTTTCATGCGATTGTTTCTAACACAATTATAAGATGATTTCTTTGTTGCTTTGTATGTCCCTCCCCCACGGTATAACCCCTGCTTTCACTGTATTTGATGTTGGTATAATTTGTGGAGGGGAAGGGAAAAACAAATCGTTTAAATAGGGATACAGGTGGACCTATTGCAACAATGAGACGTACAAGTTGTTATGTCGAAAACGAACTTTACAACTTTGGTGGTGGTGGGGGAGGACGGTTGGGTGGGGGGAGGGGGAGAGGATGGGATGGAAAGGGGAAACAAAGGAGGAGGCTATAATGCTTGATAAGAAATGTACTGATTATCTTGCTCATGTAATTGTAACCCCTCTGTACAGTATTTTCACAATAAAAAAAAACAAGGAAGAAAAAAATGAATTAAAAAAGCCAAAAAAAAGATATTTTTGAATGAGGTCTCATGTTTTTGCCTGGAGGTCCTGGACAGCCGTCCTCCTAGACAGCTGGGATGACAGTCATATGCCACAACACTCAGCTTTTTACTGTTTGAGATAGGGTCCTGTTAACTCTTTTTGCCTGGTCTAGTCTTAAACTCTAATCCTTCTGACTAGCTAGGATGATAGGCATGAGCCATGATACTTGTTTAAATGTTTAATATTTTTACAAAATCAAATGCATTGATATAAACTTTCTTTGTGATTTATACCTTTGGTACTATTTATTCTTAGAATGATCTGATTCAACTCAACTTTATAAAATACTCATTTATAATTTTCTGGCATTTTAATAATGTTAAAATTGTAATCTATGATTTAAATAAGATTAAATCTAAAATGAAGACATGATCATTATCAATCTTTCCGAATTAACTTTCAAAATCTTAGCAAGTTGTGCTAGGGGTATAAGCTCAAGGGTAGATCACTTGCCTAGCATGCACAGGCCTTGGGTTCAATCTTGAAAACAAAATAGTAAGCAAGTTATTACAATGTTGTTTATGGATATTTCATCATCCTTCTGTTTATTAAATATTAAATACTTGTAGATACTTGATCTTGTTTTGGGCCATTCATTCTATGCTCTAGCCATGAAAACAGCTGAATTATACTTACTAGTGATAATTTTGTTTTCGTTTCACACCTGTGAATGCTTGCTTTCTCCCTCTTTTTTGTTTCCCTCCCTCTCCCCCTCTTTCTCTCTTTCCCCTTTTCACCTTTGTTCCTTTCTCCCTTTCTTCCCCAAAGATATGTTGAAATCTAATTGTTCCCTTTCCTCACCAAGTCTTCTTGGCGTTATGTTTGGGTTTAATGAGAATTATTATTAACTCAAATGTCTTAATTTCTGCTTATCGAGAGGTTGTAGAAATAGGAGGGTTAAAAGGTAATGACATGCTAGCCCAATACTACCCAATGATTCAATGACTCTGAGTTCAATGGAGAAAATAAGCCACTTCTTTCAAATACAGGCACTAATTTGTAAATTACTCTTTCTACATTACAAGACTGTGGGTGGCCCAAAGAATTACTAACCGTTTACGATAGTTCTTGGTTATAATTTACTTATTTGTACAAAGAATTGGTTCCCATATTTACTTTAACTAGAGCAAAGAACTGAGTAGATTAGACTTCAAATAAAGAAGATAGGGAAACAGGGAGCATTAACCTTACTCGAGGGACAGTTACATGAAAATTATCTCTATCTTCCTTTTCAAAGTAGCCATTTATCATTGGTTTTAACCATGAGGCAAGCACATAAATAAACACCAGAGAAAGAACAGAGCACATTCTAAGCTCAAATCCATGGTAAGAGTGAGGGTCTCAGGCTGGGAAGGTGGCTTTAGAGGTAGAGTGCCTAGCATACATGAAGACCTGGCTTTGATTCCTCAATACCACACAAAGCCAGAAGTGTCACTGTGGCTCAAGTGGAGGAGCACTAGCCTTGAGCAAAAGAAGCTCAGGGACACTGCCCAGGCCCTGAGATCAAGCCACAGGACTGGCAAAAGAAAAAGAGTGAGGGTCTCCCCCGGAACCATTGTGGAACATAGAATTACTATGAGGGAACTAGAGGAATAGCTTGTCCAGCAGGCCCTGCCCTCTTATTGTCTCTTTCTACAGTACTTTCATCATTTTAGGAGATTTTACTTCTATTTTGTTTAGAAGTAGGATTCTTCCAAAGTGTGTTCTCATGACTCAGTTGAAGTAATTGACAGGAATATTTGCAAACACTGACATTCTAGTTATAAATTCAACATGATATTGTTTTGCTTCTGCAAGTAGAAAGACATCTAAGAGAAATGGCTACCTACTGAAAACTCAATAGTAAGATTTTTAAAAGTCTTCATTTCTCCTTAAATAACTACCATGAGGAAGTTATTTTCCAGCTCCCATTACAAGGCCTCCCATTTCAAGAAGGAGTTTCATCTCCCAGTTTTTGGGTATGGCTCAAGGACTTGCTGAACAGATGTTTTGCAAAATGTGGCCACTGGCCTTCATTCTATCACTGTCTCTGTTCAACCAGCTAGCAAATTAATAAGGTTTAGGATCATCTAGCCTTTTAGTCAGGAATTAGTAAGCCAAAATCCAATATAATTAGGAGATGGTGGTATGATTCCTGTTTTAAGAACTTCTTCTTCTTTTATGAACAGAGTTCCCACATAATGTCTAGTCTTCCCCATACAGCAGTCACATGTGACCTTGTGAGTCCATGGCCTTGTCTTCTTTGTACTCTTGTGTCATCTGTTAAGATGTTGAAGGTCGACCACTAATCTGACTTTCTAGCAAATATATGGTGCCCATGGCCAGGATGGAACTCTAAATAGCCCATGCAGTAGAATCAACTGGCAAGCTGGAGGAGAAAGAAGGGGAAGAGGGAGAAGAAGATGAAGATGACCTAGGTTTACAGGTGACTTCATGATAAAATACTTGGAGGGCACATGTCTTGATCAACTGTGGCAGGTGTGGTATTTATTGGAGGATCTAATCTCAGCTCTTTTACAAGTAGTCAAGTTGGAAATAGTAATTGGGTAGTTTCTGAATTTGGAATAATTTTTGTTGATAATCAGATTAGCTCTGTGTGTGGTGTATGTGTGTGTGTGTGTGTGTGTGTGTGTGTGTGTGTGTGTGTGTGTGTGTGTGTATGTGTATTTTCTCATGGTCTTGTTCTAAAACAACTATGGAATACTAAAATAAATGTGACCCTGGCTCTCTAAAGTGCAAAGCACTGTGAATTCTTTTAAGGATGATGCTCTTTGACTCATTCATTCACTCTGAAGAAATAAAAAGGCCAAAGGTTTTGAAAACCAGAGATCAAAGCCAGAGATTCACTTCTACTTGCTCAGTCCTTCACCCAACTGGTTCACTGTGTGTCTGCCAAGAAGATGCCTAGCATGAAGAAGAGGAGAGCTCATGTCTCAGCTTGTAGGACCCAATGGTGACATGACATAATATTAAGGAGAGTACTGTGCCAAAGGCACTCTATTTGCTCTGTTTCTCCCTTTCAGGCATCAGAACTGGCTTAGAAACCCTACCCTCCAAGCAGGTTCTTAGGTTTTCTAGACTTTCATTGGTGCTGACAGGCTCATCAGAGTACATTGACTCTGTGTATGTAGGGTGTGTGTGTGTGTGTGTGTGTGTGTGTGTGTGTATGTGTGTGTGTGTGTGTGTGTGAATGTAGGGGACACAGCAAGAGGGGGCCAGAAGTTACCTAGATAATGTGGCTTGGTGAAAGTATAGGTAGGGCTTTTGGGAGATTCTAGGTATCTTTCTTCTAAATGTAGACACTGAGGCCCATACCTGACTATGAACTCCTGAGATTTCTGGGGATCATAATAGCTGATAAACACTTAACATTTGGCTTGGGGGGAGAAGAATGACTAAAGTCCTGTTTTGAGATGTCTGCCAAATACTGTGGTGTAAAATATTCTTATCATGGCTGAGTAATATTCCACCACACAGATCAAACAGACACAAATAACATTAAGAGCATCCATTAGAAGAAGTATCAAACTAATGAGGATGGGATGAGAGTTAGGTAATCAAGTATGAATTACCTTTGTTTCTTAACATAAATCATTTAGTTATATACTTTCCTATATAATTTAAGGTAATTACATATAAGTTAATCTAATGTAATTTAATAATGGCAGTGATTAACAACCATCCTTCTGAGTTCCTGAGATTTTGACACTCAGCACCCATGAGCCCAGCACAAGCAGGCCCCAGCATAAAGAAGGAAATGCTGAACGTAGAGCATCTAACTTCTTTTATCCCTTTCCCTGTAAGAGAACAGCTCTGAAGTGGGATGAGCCCAATCAGAGGTTCTTTAATAAGCAAGAACAACAATAACAACAACACACCACAGAAACCATCCCCTAGCTAGCATGAAAGTTTCATAGCACCTCATGGATTCAAACCTATGCATCTACCAGATAGGAGATTTGGAAGACAAAAGGTTATAGGAAGAGTGAGTTTTGACAAGTAAGGAAGGAGGGAGTGAGTTTACACAAAATCAAATTGGACAGGGCACTTCCAGAAGGTTCTGGAAGCTTCTGTGGTATTTGGATGCAGGAAAAGGGTGGTGGGGGACATTGGGGAAGCCCCTCCCTGAACATCAGTCACAGTTCTGCCCTGGCCAGTCCTGGCACAGTTCTTAAAGAGCACTGTTCCCTCATGAGATTCTTTTGGTAAAGAAAAAGAAATCCTTATAGAACACATCTTATAAAATAGGTCTCCCAGAATTCAGGCCACAGAGTCATTCTCAGTGCCATAATGGGACATGAAATGAGAAGGACCTGAGGTCTCAATGCTATTAAATTGTGCTCTACTGAGTACACACAGAGAGGAAAAATGGCCAAATGCCATTTCAGTCCATTATCAACTCAATCTGCTTCTTGAGGGGGAACAGAGCCAGAAATCTACTTCTAAAAATAACACCGAAATATGTATCCTGGAATAGTCACACCTATGTAAAGCTGGGTTAACATTGTGTGTGTGTGTGTGTGTGCGCGCGGGCGCATGCGCCGCGTGCTAATGAAAGATACCTGGTGTATATATGTAGCTCTACTTTTAGTCTACACTTACTTTGTTTACTTTCTTTTTTCTTTGTCATCTCCCCCCACCTCTTTTTTTTTGGTAGTAGCATTTGAACTCAGGGCTTCAAATATCTGTTGTCAACAGATGTTTTAAATTCATCTGTCAGATGCCAAAGGCCATTCTTACTCTTACACTGTGCTGCTGTGAAATGTATCCTTCTTTGCTTAGATCAGAGATGGCCAGAGGAGTAGGGTGATCTTTATTTCACTATTTCAGCACAAAACATTCTCCAGCCAGAGATAAGCTCACAAACATCTATTAAGTGCAGTGATTTAAAAGTAAACATTTAACATCTTTTTTTAAAAAGTTTAATGCTGAGGGTCGAAATCACAGCCCTGTGTGCTTGCTAGGCTGGTGCTCTAACACTTGAACCATGCCCCTAGTCCATCATCTAACTATTTGCGTGTGTGTGTGTGTGTGTGTGTGTGTGTGTTTGTGTGCACGTGCGCATGTGTGTGCAGAGAGATGCAGCAATGCTTCCCCAAGAATTAAGACATTAAAGCAGAGCATGGTAATCATCACTCCTGGTGCTTGCTGGTCTGGTTCACACGTGTGGCTCTGTTAATCAACATCCTTCAGCATGCTTTGACATGAGATGTTTTTTGATGATAAAGGCATGTTGACTTGTACATCAGATAATATCTACTTTGGGCTTTGGAGCACAAGAATACTTAACACTTAGGAAAAAACTCAACAGAAGAATAGCTGGATTTATAAAGAGAGCAACTTTCAGGAGATGTTTGTACTATGAAATTACTTAGCATGGGCTTCCTTCAGATGATGGGAATCTAGAGTATGTTTAAAATGGGAGTTAACACTCCTCACTGACTTTTCATTCCACCTTCCAGGTGGCAAGCAGCAGAATCCCCATCCACAATCGCCCCTTCATGCTGGGGACCCTCAGCTCCTCCCTCTTGTGTCCTCATTTCTCCTCTCAGGAAGAGAAATGTCCCCTCAACAGCACAGCAGGAAGGGACAAGCTGACAAGGTCCACTTGAGTGGAAGAACAAGGGCTGAGGATGTCTGAGGAACTGAGTAGAAGGGATGGTGACATCTGGGAAAGTCACCTCTGACCCCGGAAGCACTCGGTCTGTGGAGAGAAGCCCACCCAGGGGACTGTGAGAGAGAAACATGGTCCCCTTCATCAGAGCCCCACCTGTTTACACTAACAGCTTCTGCTACCCGAGGGAGTAACATGAGCTGAACATTTCATGATGAGGAAGTGGGGTGGAATGTGACAGTCCTCACTGCTGACGTCAAGCTTGCCTTTCATTTTATTTATACCCATGACTTTATGACACAGGATCTAATTTTCCATTGTATTTTTTTTTCTTTTTACTCTGTTAGGAACCAAGTGATGACAAGTGAATTTGTGTCTCAAGCCTAGAAAAGAAAATATTTGAAATGTAAAGCCAGGGACCATACAAGAATCTGTATCTATCTTCCCTCTTCTCTTGAGTGGCGAAAGCAACTTTCCAAAGGCCCAGGAAATCACCCCTCTTGCAGGGCATGGCTGCCTGAGAAGCCAGAGCTTGCAAGCATCATCTGGTCCCCTCCTCACTTGTGCCAGCCCACTCCTTCCTGGCATGTGCGCTAGAGGGAGGCTTGGGAGCAGTGAGACCACAGGGATTCTTGGCACCAAGCCTTGACTACTGTCCGGCCATGCAGTAGAGCTCTGTTTCCAGGAGCATGGTTCCAACTTCCTGACCCAGAACTGCCATGCAGGGCCCAGGCCACCCTGCCACATGGCCCTCAGAGGCAGGACAGATTCAGGAGCCGAGATAGATCTGAAAGGAAGATGAGAGGATGCTGGAACACAAGGCAGAGGGTGTTGTATAGGAGAGATCCATCCTTTAAGGTCATGCTGATGTGTCCAGCAAGTGACCAGAGCAGGCTTTCTCCAAATCTTTGGTCTGTGGCTGGACAAGAGGTGTCATCTCTACCAGAGGTCTCCCTGTATTGCCTCCAGAGCCTCAAATCCAGACCTGGATCTAAACTGGGGTCCTCTTCTCTCCCTGAAATGAAAGCTATACCTGAGTAGTCTCTATGCACCAGTAGGGGTCTTTAGTACCAGTAATGGGTTTCAGCCTCTGATTACGGAGAAACTGAACTTCTTTGACTCAGTTCTGAGGATTTTTTTTGTAGTACTAGGGTACCACAAGAGATTCCAATGCCATATTGGACAAAGAAAGTTTTCAAGACTTCACTTTAGTCAATATTTGGGTATGGCTGGGGGTGCCTGTTAAGATGTTACTTTATTTTTGTGGTTCTAGAATTAATACTTGCTAGGCTGTTGCCATTGGAGTCAGACTTCCATCCCAACTTTATGCTGGAATTTTGGAGATATAGTCTGGCAAACTTTTCTGCCCAAGCTGGTCTTGAACTGAGATCTTCTAGACCTCAGCTTCCTGAGTAGCTAACATTATAGGTGTGGGCCACTGGTTTGTTACTCCATATTCTGAAGCAGAGGTCTTCTCAGTGAGCCAACAATCCTAGCTATTCAGGAGTCTGAGATCTGAGAATTTCGGTTCAAAGACAGCAGAGGCAGGAAAGTCCATGAGATTTTTCGCTCTAATTAACACCCAGAAAACGGGAAGTGGTGCTTGGCTCAAAATGGTAGAGCACTAGCCTTGAGTGGTAACACTCAGGGACAGTGCACAGGCCCTGAGTTTAAGCCCCATGACTGACCAAAAAAACAAAACAAACAAAAAAACAAATTAAGCCAAGAAGCATAAGGACAGCCACACCTGGCAGGGTGGCACAGTGCCAATTCCTGTCACCTGAAATCTTCACAGACATTTAGAAGTGGGGGTCAGGGAGTTTTCACTATATTTACCTTGGTTTCCTGGCTTAGTTTTTGTTTTTACTGAAAGGTTTCTTGCAGCAACAACAAAGTGGGTTGTGTGCTTTTAGTAAATCTATTGATATATTTGACTCAGGGTAGCTATTGAGGTAAAAATCTTATGCAATGGACATTTAGGTAGCAATGACCCAGAGAGACTATCCTGGGGCTGGGAAGGGGGCTCAATGGTAGAGCTCTTGCCTTGCATGCATGAGGGCCTGGGTTCAATTCCTTAGCACCACATAAGCAAAAAGAAAAAAGCCAGAAGTGGCGCTGTGGCTCAAGTGGTAGAGTGCTAGCCTTGAGGTGAAGAGCTGAGGGACAGCGCCCAGGCCCAGAGTTCAGGCCCACGACCGGGCCCCCCCCCCAAAAAAAAGAGACTATCCTGCAGCCCACTTCTCACTGACCCACAAAAGAAAATTTTCAAGACTTCACCTTAGTCAATATCTTGGAATGGTTGGGGGTGCCTGTTAAGATGTTATTTTATTTTTGTGGTTCTAGAATTCATACTTACTAGGCTGTTGCTCTACCATTGGAGTACAGGATGCTGGTTTGGGGCTGACTTCATGAGAACCCGCTCAGGACCAGGCCTCTGGAATTTCATCTCCCAAAGCCTACATTAGACTCAATTCTGAGGGATTCTGTTTGATCAGTGAGTACCAAATGCTCCCTATGGGAAGACCGACCATGGATTTACTTCTAAGCATTGGGATAGAGATAGGGGCCAAGGGTGAGAAGGTAGGAGTGAGACACAAGCTACTTCCATCAGCAAAAAATAGGGACATGACACAAGCTGCAAGAAACCATGGTGTGCTGTGTGGTCTTAGCACATAACTGACAAGCCCTAGGTACCATGTCTGAATACTGGTATCACTAAAAATCCATTGCCAAAGGACCAGAGGATGACTGTATGGAGTAAGTGCGGTTGTGAGTTCAAATACTGTCTTGCTTGCTAGCTCTGGGATTCAATTCTCAGCCTCAGTTTCCAAAATCTATAAAAGGAGATGCTGAGCCTGTTGTATAGAGTTGTGGGTATGCTGAGACTGGAAAGTGAGCCTGTCTGCAGTATGAACACACAGTACGGGCTTCATCACTGGAACTGGGGAATTAGCCAATCCCACACTGAGGTGCTGGGGACTCCCAGCCCAGCCAGGTAGTTTCACTTGACTTGAGTTTCCTTAGCGACAGACTACCAAGGCTGGGAATCTGAATGCTCAGTGGCCTCATAGGACTGTGCTGAGCTGAGATTGAGACAGAAGGGAGGGTGAACTTTCAGCAAGGTGGTGTGAGGGAGATCTGAGTTCAGGGGCAGGTGCTAGAAGTGTAGAGGGACACAGAGTCATACGTGGCTCCTGATCTGTGCTCTCCAATGCAAAACTGGGGTAGGGACAGGGCTGCCTCTGACAAGACTGTTTTATGTCCCCAGGCTGCCTAGGAAGTTTCTGTGAAACTGATTTTGTCTTCGGGAGAAAACACTGAAGTATACAATACAGCGTATTTTACCCTGAGCCAGAATTCCCAGGACTAGGGCTCAGTCCTAGACTCTTGTCTCCAAGCCCTACCATGGAGGTACCAGCTACCCATGAACCTTCTAGGCATTGTCCTGGGAGTTTCTGGACAAAGCATGGTGCTATTATTGAGGGGGATCTTATAGCACCATCCCATTGGCCAGTGGGGAAAATATGTACACCAAAAATTATTTATTGAGGAATTGAAGTCTAAATATCTCACCAATTGTACCAAGCCAAGAGAGGGGAAAGCAAGTTTTTGTTTTTATGGGTTTATTTTCTCTTCAGCAATGAGGACTGATCTCAGGGATTCAAGTGCTCTACCACTTGAGCCATGACCACAGACCGTTATTATGGCTTAAGTATGATTTGTTTTTTAAAATAGGATCTCATTAACTTTGCCTGGGCTGGCCTTGAACTCATGGTCTTCATGTCTCTGCTTCCTGAGTAGCTAGGATTATCGGCATGCACCACTATGTCTATCCAGAAAGTATATCTTGATGTCATCTATTAGGCCTAGAGTTGAAGAACCAGCCACCACCGTCCCAGAGACAGTGGCAGCCCAGCCACACTTTAGAACAGAGGCAAGTACAAGCTTGGATGAGGACTTGAAAAGTGAAGAAAAAAGTAAAAGCAGTCCGAGTCTACTGAGGAGCTGAGAATTTCATAGAGTCAAGAATGAGTCACTCCTGCTTCATAGAATTATTTTCTCTAAACTTGATAAACAATAAATTGCCTAAATCCTCACTTTCCCCCAGTATGTTTCCCTTATCTGTGCGATTTCTCTGCAAGAGAAGGGAAGATGAAGCTGAGACACAGGGATCACAAGTACCCACAGCCTCACCCTGGAGAGTGAGATGTGACACTTGGCTATCTTCATATTCAGTTTTCCATAGCTAGGGGCAACGGGCAGCACAGTGGGCTCCAGAAACACTCCAGAAGCTGGGCATGGTGGCTCAGGTCTGCACTTGCAGCTACTTGGGAGGTGATTGCAAGATAGTAATTCAACAGCACCTCAGACAGAAGAAAGTTAGCAAGACTTCATCGCAGCCAATAGCTGGGTGCGTTGTGGGTGGTTGTTAAAGCACAATGGTTGAGCACACTGGCAAGCGCCTGTCAGCCCAATGACAGAGGGAAGCAGAAGTAAGCTGGCATGGGAAAAGGTGCTCATGAGCAGGCTATGGTTAGGAGAAAGTAACCAATAAGGAAAGCTGTATTGACAACTGGTTGACATCAGGAACAATGTAGAGTTCCACTAAACCTGACTTTTTTTTTAGAACTTGTGGCCTGGTACAGCAGACAGACTTTAAATAAATACACTGACAATCATATAAATTACAAATTACGATGAGGGGAGAGAATAAGAGCAGACACCTAATACAGGTTGGGAACTGGGATTCAGGAATGCCTTTCTGTGGTACCATGGAGAGAAAGCCTAGGGCAGTATTTCACAAAGGTACCATGTATCAGAATCACCTGCAACACAGTTTCTATGTGTCACTTCTGGAAGTTCTGACTCCGTGGGGTGAAATGGGCCCTGAGGATCTCTAAGTTCCTGGGCAAGCTGTGGTGGTTGGTTTGGAGACAATATTTAGAGAAACTCTGGCCTAGAGAGCTGATAGGATTAGGCCAGGAGGAGGAGGAAAAGGGAGAGGGGGGAAGAGGGACAGGGAGAGAGAGAGAGAGAGAGAAAGAGAGAGAGAGAGAGGTGTCAGAGCAGGCAGAGAGAAATAGTACATGCAGACAGCGCAGGTGCATGGGAAGGCGGTGTGTCTGGAAGGCAGTGAGATTTTGGCCCCGTGATTTCGTGATGAAGTGAGAGATGAACAGACCCACATCCTGGTCTTGAACTCACTGGAATAGAATACCTGCCAGTTGAAGCTTGTCTAAGGTCTTGCAGGCCCTTGGGGAGCATGCTACTGCAGCGTGGAAAAACAAAGCTTACTTGTGAGGTGGTGTGCTTTTTTTTTTTTTCTTTTGTGCCTTTTCTGAGTCTTGAACTCAGGGCCTGAGTGCTGTCCCTTAGCTTTTTCATTCAAGGCTAGTGCTCTATTGCTTGAACCCCAGCTCCACTTTCAGCTTTTTCCTGGTTAATTGGAGATAGGAGTCTCATGGATTTTCCTGGCTAGGCTGGCTTTGAACTGAGATCCTCAGATCTCAGCCTCCTGAATAGCTAGGATTAAAGGTGTGAACCATTGGTGCCAGAAGGTTAGGGATATTTTTGTTGTTGTTTGAGCCAACATTGTAATAGGTCATTAGGTCAGTGCAACTAGACCACATTGGCTGAATACACACACGCTGTGTTGGGGACAGTGGGAGGCACTGGGGACCCCAGGGTGAAGGAGACTAGCTCTCTGCCCTTGAGCTGGGTGGTCTCACCTGAGAGCAGACATGTAAGCCACCACAGGACGGTAGAGTGAAAGACACAGCCAGGGCCTGTACAAAGGGCAAGAAAAGTTCTGCTTGGGGGAAATCAGAGAAGGTCACAGCTGACAAGGGACATCAAAGCCAAGCCTGGAAAGGAAATTTCTTTTTTTTGGGGGGGGGGTCCAGACGTGGGGCCTGAACTCTGGGCCTGGGCGCTGTCCCTCAGCTCTTCAGCTCAAGGCTAGCGCTCTACCACTTGAGCCACAGCGCCACTTCTGGCTTTTTTTCTTTTTGCTTCTGTGGTGCTGAGGAATCGAACCCAGGGCCTCAGGCATGCAAGGCAAGCGCTCTACCACTGAGCCACCTTCCCAGCCCAAGGAAAGGAAATTTCTAGAAAAGGATCAGGACTAGAGGATAAATGAACAAATCTCCGTTAAGAACTTTCTGGTTGTTGTTTTAAGCTCTGACCTAAATCATCATTATAAGCTTCTAGAAGATACATGGCCACATGGTGTTGAATTTGATTTAAAATATTACATAAACCTTTATATATAGAAACACATATGGAAACAATCTGAAAATATTTCTCCTCAAATACAGTGCCATTTGCTTTTGTGAATTTTCTATTTCTGGAGGAAAATGTAAAATATAGTTTGGTTTTCAAAGACTCAGAAAAAATTATATCATCATCCCAAGAGGCAGTAATTTTGGTTCGTCATTTGTTCATTCATTTGTTTTATCAGTCAGTCAACAAACATTCAATGTTTGAAGAACTATGATGACAGTCAGGGGAAACAAAAATAGGGAAGATATTTTCCTACTCTGAAGACTCTTCAAGGCCCAGGAATGCAAAAAAAATACCTTAACATAAATAATTCTAACACAAGTGGGAGAAAGTGATATAAATAAGCACAAACAGAGTGCTCCATGGATCTAGAGGAAAACGAGCTATTTTCTCATTAGGATAAGCATAGAGAGCTTGACCATATATGGAGAAGTCATTTGCATAGGTCCTGTAGGATGGGAAGGGATTGGACATGCAAAAACAAGGGCAGGTGAGTATTTCAGGCAGAGGAAGGAAAGCTGAGATCACTTGGAAATGGCATTTGGCCCATGTGGGGTATGACTTGCAGGAAGAGCTGGCATTGAGAGATATCTTCACAGTAAAGTTTGAACATGAATTCTTCCTCTTGCCCAGCGCCCTTCCCCTTGGCTGTGACTTCTTGGAATTTGAAATGTTGAGTATTTGTCACTCAGTTCCTTGTACACTTGTTTCAGCTGACATCTCAGGCTTGACCTTAGTCTGGGCATACTTTTATCCAACCTGTAAGTTTCTTTTAGAAATCTGTCTAGGCATGCAAGGGGTAGTGTAACCAAGATGTGCTTCCTAAAATTTCTGAAGGCCACAGATTGGAGTAGAGCCTTTTCTTCAGGAATATATGATTCTATATCTGAAGGTTTAAAGGCCCGGATTTTGGATTTATTATTATTATTATTATTATTTTGGGTCCAGTCATGGGGCCTGAACTCTGGGCCTGGGCACTGTCCCTCAGCTCTTCAGCTCAAGGCTAGCGCTCTACCACTTGAGCCACAGCACCACTTCTGGCTTTTTTCTTTTTGCTTATGTGGTGCTGAGGAATCGAACCCAGGGCCTCATGCATGCAAGGCAAGCACTCTACCACTGAGCCACCTTCCCAGGCTGGTACTGGGTTTTTGAACTCAGGGTCTTGTACTTGCATAGCTTTCTTGCTCTACCACTTGAGCCATGTCCCAACCCTGCTTTTTGCTGATTAAGTCTAGTGGACTTTTTGGCCTAGACTTAGCCTTGAACTGCAATCTTTCAGATTTCAGTCTTCTGAGTGGTGAGGATTACAGGCATGAGCCACCTGTACTTTGCAAGACCTGGGTTTTGAATCAGAATCTATTCAGGAAAGAGATGGAAACCTATTTATTCACTCATGGGAAGTGTTAAGAGATGGCACAGGCTTGAGAGAATAGGGAGCTCTCACCTGCTTGCAGTGATAACCAGGCAGGGGAAGAAACAGACACTGGAGCTGGCAGGGAACTTTTGGCCAAGATGGAGGATCATAGTTACTTTCTAGGTTCCTGATCCTGGGTTTCTGCTTCTGATTGGTTCTGCCTGAACTTTGCTGCCTGTATGGAAGTCAGAGTGCGTTGATATGTTCTCCACATCAGCTTCCTAGAGCACAGGACAGGGGATGAAAGATGGAGGGCTGATCCAGAGGGCCAGGTAGATAGGGATTCATCAGCCCAAGCACATGCCTTTCTGGTTTTAATATTCCTTTGATTCCACAGCAACTCAAGTTACAGAGAGCCTTTATTTGACAAATACATTTCAAACATTCTGTTGTCCCCTGATACTTATAAAAAAAGAAGAAATGGAGAGCCAGTTGGATAGGTAGGTAGATGGTGAAGGAGTGTCTGGTTCACCAAGTAGCAACTCAGATTATAAATTTGATGACCACACGAGCAGGATGGTTATCATTGAATTCTCAGTCCTCAGAATTATCTGTAACTTAGTGGATCCTCAATAAACATTTATCTGAAAAACTTTACTGATGAAACAGGAAAAGCACCAAACCACAAACAAGCAAATGAACAAACAAAAAACATGTGCATTTGGAAGTTTCAGGGCAGAAAAGTTAGTGTCAATAGCTAACCTTTTTTTTTCTTTTTTGTCAGTCGTGGGCCTGGGCGCTGTTCCTTAACTCTTCAGCTCAAGGCGAGCACTCTACCATTTGAGCCACAGTGCCACTTCTGGTTTTCTGGTGGTTAATTGGAGATTTATAAGATTATTTCTTTATTGCTTTGTATGTCCCTCCCCCACAGTATAACCCTTGCTTTCACTGTATTTGATGTCTGTATAATTTGTGGAGGGGAAGGGAAAAAACAAATTGTTTAAATAGGGATACAGGTGGACCCATTGCAACAATGAGATGTACAAGTCGTTATGTCCAAAGGAACTTTACAACTCTGGTGGGGGGCAAGGGGGGAGGAGAATTGGGTGGGGGGAGAGGGGGGAAGATAGGAAGGGATGGGAAGGGGAAACAAAGGAGGAGGCTACAATGCTTGATAAGAAATGTACTCATGATCTTGCCCATGTAATTGTAACACCTCTGTACAGTATTTTCACAATACTTATATATATATATATATATATATATATAGTCTCATGGACTTTCCTGCCGGGTCTGGCTTTGTACCACTATCCTCATATTTCAGCCTCCTGAGTAGCTAGGATTACACATGTGAGCCACTATTGCCTGGCCCTAACTTTTGTTGTTATTGATGTTGTTATAGGGCTTAAACTCAGGGCCTGCACTTTGTCCCTGAGCTCTTTTGCTTAAGGCTAATTCTTTACCACTTTGAACCACAGCTTCACTTCCAGTTTTGTGGTGGTTAATTGGAGATAAGAGTCTCAGGAACTTTCCTGCCCAGACTGGCTTTGAACTATGCTCCTCAGATCTCAGCCTCTTAAGTAGCTGGGATTACAGGCAGTGCCTGTGCCTGGCAAAACCAAACATTCTTAATCCTAGCTACTTAGGAGGTTGAGATTCAAGGATCCTTGTTTGTAGCCAGCCCTCATAGACAAATTGGAGAGACTCTTATCTCCAGTTAATTAGCAAAAATCCAGGAGTAGAGGCATGGCTCAAGTGGTAGAACACCAGCCTTGAATGAGAAAGCTAAGCAAGAGAGTAAGCCCTTGAGTTTAAGCCACACTATTGGCCCATATAAAAACAAAAACCAAAGACCTAACATTCTTGGACCTCTGAGAAGCAGATGGAAACAATGTGTGCATTTCTGCTTATAGTAACATATTTTGAAAGTTTCTTCTTTTTCTTAATGTATGTTAACTGTATAGAGGGGTTTCACTGTGACAATTCCATTTGTGCATAAAATGTACTTTGATCAAACTTGTCCCCTCTATTATGCTTTCTTATCTCCCCTTTGATAACTTTTAGACCAAAACTTTTTCTACCTCCCAGGAAAACAAAGACTATTTGAAAGTAGTGGGTAGATATAGGACAGTCCCTCTCATTTGAAAGAGAAGCATTATAACCTCAGCATCTTATCCTCAATTAGTTCATCCATCTTTTTCATATACTGAAAGTATACTAGGTGCTTGTTTTTGTGACTGGGACAAAAACAACAGAGACACAATCTTAGCTCCCAAGGCATTTGATCCAGTAGGAGCTGCAGATAGGACACTAGGAAACTGTAGTACAATTTCTGGGTCAGGAGAATATAGGTCACTGTGGGACTAATAGGAAGACACTACACAGGCTGCAAGGGTCAGAGAAGGCAACCTAAGTACTGGTGGATCCCCTCTTTTTATTTTTAATCTCTGGCATTCACTCATTCATCCTTTTACCATCCAACAGGTAAATAGGCAAATAGCTTGCAACATAAATTACTGACTGATTTGGGTGAAGTTACACTACAGGGCCATCAACCAATGAAGTTCTCTTCCAACAGCCAATCAGTGAATGTATAGAAGACATATTCTTTCCTTCCCAGTTGTACTTCATTTTCCAATACTATAACAAAATACCCAAGGCTGAGGAACATACAAAGAAAAGACTTTATGGCGTTTGAAGTTTTGGAGGCTGAAATTTTAAGCAGCATCACAACACTGGCTGGAGGACCATGATGGATATCATGATGGGGGTATGTGTGCCAGGTAGAGATGGCAAGACAGAAAGTCAGAGAAGCTGGCATGGAAGGGTATAGAATCCTTTTTGTAAGAACTTTTTAGGGGTCCATAAGCACAACATCAATCCCTTTTGGAGCCACTAAGCTCCACCTTTTAAAGGTCTATACCATCTCTCAACATTACCACACTGGCTTCCACACCTCGGGGACAAATTCAAAGTACATCCACATCATAGCAATAGTTCTTGGTAGAGGTGGACAAGAGGCCAGGAAGATACAAGAGTAGATGTTTGGGTTGGAAAAAGAAGGATAGGTATGAGAAAAGAAGCTCAGGACCCCATCGACAAAGCTCACTAGAGAGTTTGTTGGCCTATCGGTAACATTTATCTTGAAGCCTTTGCAAACAAATAGAAACTAGGAGAGGAGCACTGTTGGTTTCACCTTTAGCCTCCAGAAACTGGAGGAAGGGCACTAGCTCTTAGAACTGTTGTTACTAAGCTGCAGAATCCATATTTACTGATTTACCCCTGTGCTTGCGTGCTTTTAAAACATTCGGGATTCAGTTATGAAATTGCTTTCCTCTCTGAGCATTTTGTTAACTGGGATGTTTGTATATTTGAGGAGTATGACTGGGAATAGGAGAAAAAAAAACCAATGTAGAGAAGAATATAGAGGGGAAGAAGACATAATGTGTAGGTCCAAATCTAAGGAGCAAAGATTTCCTAATTTGTGTGTATTAACGTTCTGGGTTTTTTTTTCCTCAGAAGACCTACAAGGAGTTTGATGAAAATGCATTTTAGAATTATATTAAGTGAAGTAAGCCAGGCCCAAAGAAACATAGGTCCTTTGGTTTCCCTTTTTTGCAATAACTAATAGAAGTCTAGGACAAGCAGAAAAGGTCAGAAGCTATATACATATGACCATATAACATGATGTTAAGGGAAAGGAACCCCAAGATAGGGACACAAGTGTTTTTTTTCTTTCTTGCTATTGTTTTTAACCTATTTAAAATGGACTATGTGATTTTTTTTTGTTTCTCTTGTATGTTCTTCCCCCATGGTATAACTCCTGTTTTCACTGTATTTGATGTCAGTGCCCTGCATCTTGTATATACATTTTTCTAATTTGGGGAGGGGAAGGGAAATAACAAAATGCTGAAATAAGGACACATGTTGACCCATTGTAACAATGAGATGTACAAGACAGTATGTTGAAAATGAACTTTACAACTTGAGGGGGAAGGGAGGAGTTGGGGAGGTAGGAAGGGAAAGGATTGTAGGGGAAAAATAAAGAAAGAGGTAACAATGCTGGATAGGAAATATACTCATTACTCATGTAATTTTAACCCCTCTGTACAGTATTTTTACAATAAAAAATATATAAAAAAAGAAAATGCATTTTAGTTCTTAGCTAAACTTGAAAAATGCAACTATTTTAAAATCCTTCTCTGTCTCTCTCTCTTCTTTTTTTGGTGTCTATCCTCTCTAAGACCTCTAACCCCGAGTTTCTTTTGATTAAGGCTAGCATCCACCACTTGAGCCACAGCTCCATTTTTGGTTTTCTCGTTGGCAACTTGTTGGAGATAAGAGTCTCACAGACTTTCCTGGGCTGGCTTTGAACCATGATCTTCGATCTCAGCCTCGTGAGTAGCGAGAATTACAGGCATGAGCCACTGGTGCCCAGCAACTCCCTCTCATTTTTAAACAATGGGGAAACATGTCCAGGTCTAGAAAGCATTGCTTGGTTGACTGTATGTATGTTTGGCTAGGTGGGACATACTTCATTTTCCATGAGAATGTCATGTCTGTTAGGATGCAACAATCCTCATTTGCAGTCTTTATGGAAGCTTAGAGATTGGGTAAAATTGTTTTATTATGAACATGCTCAACACTAGGAGATGACTCAAGAGATAGAACTCTTACACAGACAGAGCAAATCTCTGAGTTCAAATCTCAGCATTGATGAAAACAAACAAACCACTCAGTCTTACCTTGAAAGAAATGATGCTAGGACCAACCACTGTTGTGAGCTGATTCTCTTACTTCCCAGCCCTCTATTTAAGTTCCCCTGATCCATCTGTTCTCTGTATTCTCCCTTTGAAATGTCATTTTTATTAACCTACATTAATGGTACAATGTCTAGTAGCTAAGAAGAAACATAGGTCTACATTTCCATGCATACACTACAAATGTATCCCAGTCACACTCACCACACCTCTATCATTCTCCTTTGCCAGCTCTGTGGTTGACATCTTTGAGACTTTATCCTCATGTCTCCAGCTCAGAGCTTCCTGTCTAACCTTTGTATGCCTGACTTTTTTTTAAAGCTCCATCCCTTCGCCTGTAGACCTATGTTTCTTCTTACTTACTAGACATCTTTTCTAAGTAAAATATGGGCATTCCAAAACAAACATGTTCAAAATTTCTCTCCATCAGTGTTTAGCCAACCTGTATGTTACTAGCACCTTGAAGTCATCTCAAATAGCCTTGGGTTGCTAAATCCTATTTCACCCCTGAATTTCTTTCCTCTTTCATTTCTTCCCCTCCATTCCTAAAGCCATTCCTTCCTCTCTCCCTCCCCTCCTTCATTCTTTCCTCTATTCTTCCCCTCTTCCCCCTCTTCTTTTCCTCCTCCCTTTCTCCTTCCCTTCTGCTTTCTTCCTCTTTCCCTTTTTCTCCTGGATTATTATTAATGATATCTCTACTTTCATTGGTCTTCTCCATTCTTAAGATTCTGCCATCTACCAGGTTTATAGGTATAGTGCATCCATTCCCATGTCTTTCTTGTGTAAAATCTTTCAGAAGATTTCATTTTCTAGCATTTCCTTCAGGGGACAAATCATTTAAATAGTTTTCCTCCTGTGTGGATTTTCCTCCTGTCTATGGCAGCTGGCTTTCATCTCTACTGACACCTTCTCTTCTGCTCATGCTCAAACAGATGGCAGCCCAGAGTGTAACTCTCTGCCCTGTTTTTCTTCCTGGTGATCTGTCCTTCATTGGTGACCTCATCTAATCGCACGCTGCCAGTAGACTCTATACACTGATGATTCCCCCGTTTATGGCTCCAGCCCAGACCTTTCTACAGAGCTCCAGACAGAGAGAGTGAACTGCCTCCTTGACATTTTCCCTTGGTTGTCTAAAGGAGACTCAACCTTAGCAAGGCCAAAGCAGAGCTCCTAATTTCCTGTGCTTTTCCTTACCCTCTTTGTCTCAGTGAATGGTAACTATCCACTTGTCTGCTCTGATCAAAACTAAAGCACCTCATGGCAGGAGTGCACAGAAGTGAGAGAATAGTCTGTTCTCATCATAGCTAGGAAGCAAAGGAGGGAGAGAGAAAGGGGCCAGAGTCCCACTGTCCCCTTCTAGGGCATGCTCCAAATGATCTGAGGACCTCTCACCCAGGTGCACCTCCCAAAGGTCCCACCACCTTTGGGTACCACGCCTTTTTGACATGTGGGCCTCTGGGGTCTAAGCATCAATAAAGAGTGAATACATTTGAAGAATGCGTGACACTTAAAGAATGTATCCTCAGATACAAGTACAAAGCTGACACCGTTATATTTCTGCCAACAAATGAAAATGAGAGATTTTTATTGATAATGCTGAGCACGCCAGTCCACTTTCATTCATTTTGTTTGCTGGTTTTTGGAACAGGGGGTTTTACTACATAAACTTGAGGCCAGCCCAGGCTGGCCTCAATCAAAGTCTAGTTCCTCCTGCCCCTACCTTTTATGTGCTGAGATTCCTCTTATATACCTCTCTATCCAGCTCCAATAAATCTTTGACAATGTGTAGCTGCAAGGCATTGGACTATTGCTCATCCATGTAACAACTGCAAGTTACTCTGAACTACTTTTTTTCCTATTATATTCTGGGCCATCCTAACAGTAGGGATCTAGACTGGGAAATATCTGGTCCAGAATTCTGTAGGCAGTATATTTGGTTTTCTCTGGGCATCTTTGGATGATTCTGTCTGAAATTTCAAGATGATTTGGGAAACTAAGGGCTAGGATCCTGAATCTATTCCCAGATTTAAACTGAGGTAGGCCACTGGCTTAGGGTAGAGAGGATAATGATGAGATGATGCTATGTCAACTTGATGATGAATGACAACGGTGCACTTAATGCATGTGCTTCAGTAACTTTGATGCTTATAGAAAATAAACCAACCAGTAGCACTTGATGTTCATGGTCTTTCATTCACCAGCTTGTCAGCACTTTTGATATCCTCAGTCTTTGAGGAAGAAAAACCAATGATAGGTTCAAAGACACCTAAATAATGTGCCTCATTTATTCAAGCCTTTCCAGTGGAATGAGAATTACATTATTAGTAGTCATAGCTCCTCTAAACTTTCGTGGCCCAGCATTGTTTATAGTAAGCCCATCTATTTGCAGATTTATTACTAGTGGTTTGGTTATGCACAGTCAGCAATGATAATAGATCAAAAGACATTTCAAAATCAAAACAAGTTCTTTTGTGTGAGTTATGCAGCTCGGCTGATATAGAGAATCTCCCAGTCAGCCACCAGTTATCATCCATTGTATAAAACATATCGTGTGATCTGTTTCCCTGTCCTTAAGTTTGTGAAAATCTGTCTCCTAAAATCAAATGGTTCCCCCCGCCCCCCTCCCCGCAAAAAAAGTAAAAGTTACAATAATCGTCCGAAGTCAAAAAAGGAGTACAATGTGCTTTTTAATTTAAGTGATAAAGTGAGAATTTTAGGTTGGTTGAAGGGCAGTATGTCTTGAGGGGAAGCTGGAAAGCATTATGTGAAGAATGAGTCAAGTATCTGTGGTATCTGAGATAAATAGCATGTAACTAGCTCTAGCTTTGGTGAGTACTATTCATGTGTACAATAGTAATATATGATAATAATGTAGCTACTCCATATAGTTCCAATGTATGGTTACTCTGACATACTGGTCATAGCTTTTAGGTAAATTTGAATGCTTTTGAACTGAACTTTATGCATCCTAAGCATTTGTAGTGTATCCACAATGGAAGTCTCTTTGGAACCAGATACTCTTGGATCCAAGGTCTACTGTGTTTCCTATAACAACAACAATAACAACATTTCCACCTTCCTCACATATCTGCTTGTTGAGTCAATGACCTGAAGAAGGTAGATGTCACAGCATATCTGGAGCCACCAGCCAATCAACCAATTAGAAGCCACCTTATTCCTGCTTTTGTTCAAACAATACACAGATCCATTTGCAAAGCTGAAAAATGGCAAAGCCAAGTTTTGCAGTTCATTTCTTGCATCCCTCCCCCCCAGCAATATCTATCCCTTGTACATACAAAGTGTGTGAAGAAGTGAATGTCTGATGAACAGTCTCAGGAAACTTAAAGAGGCACAGAAAATGACTGCAAATAGAAATATTTATAAGTACTTAGGATAAAGCAATGCTGAACTAACTAGTAAGAGTACACACTAAGGAAATTCCAAACCCCATCATGTGGGAAAGGGGAAGATACTTATGGGTATAAACAATCATAGGTGAATTTTTGGGCACCCAAGTTGCATTCATTATGTTGGCTATTATTGCCTTTGCACCTGGATTGGTCTAGAGAGCAATATCTGGGACCTGGACTGCTTCATTCCTGCCAGTAGGGGTGCAAAGGGGTGGGGGGGGGGACACAGGACAGTGATACCATAGTGAAGTGGTGACTGGTTATTACAGAAAACAAGGTCGAGGAATGCCAGATAGCTGTTTGAATTTGGATTGGTAAGTAGTTTTAGGCATGAGGAGTCAGATCTGGTAGGGATGCTCCACTGTGGGCTCCTGGTAGGACTCACACTTAGATACATGCCAGTTTGTCTGCACTGGGGACATGGCTGCATTAAACAATTTTAGACACCCCAAAGCCACACCTCAGCTAGACAGGGAATGTTTATGTCTTTGGTTCTTTTTTCTTTCTTTTGCTCTTTCTATCTATGACTTTCCCTTCCTCCTTCCTTTCCCTCCCCTTATCTCCCTATCCTCTTCTCTTCCTCTATTAATGCCATCCACCATAGTGGCTTTCAAGATACATGGAAGGTAGTAAATATCCAGTGGGGTAAGTGTTAGGCTCTATTTTGCTTTAGCTTAGCAGAGATACAGTAGAAAAACCTTAAAATATTAAGCACCTGAAGACAATTTAAAGCCTAATAATACATGCAAACCCTAAGAACTGCAGTTAAGAGCACTGAGAAGCTGCCTATTTTTGTGTAATATCTCAGGAATAATAGACCATTTGCTGCATGTACTGCACACAAACATCTTCCTAGCATTTCTTGAGAGCTTTTTGAGAAAACCTCCACACTCAGAGGAGCAAATAATATGGTTAGTGTTTTTCTTGTATAAAAAGTTAGACAGGAAATTCAGAAGACGTGATGCCTTTCCCCATTATTTCTTCTTAAAAATGTGCTCTTCTAGCCAGGCACTGGTGGCTCACACCTGTAGTCTGAGCTACTTAGGAGGCTCAGATCTGAGGATCATGATTCAAAACCAGCCCAGGCAAGGAAAATCTGTGAGACTCTTATCTCCAATAAGCTACCAGAAACTTGGAAGTGGCACTGTGGTTCAAGTGGTAGAGTGCTCGCCTTAAGCTGAAGAGCTGAGGGACAGCTCTCAGGCCCAGAGTTCAAGCCCCACAACTGACAAAAAAAATGTAGTCTTCTTTCTGAAACACATACACACACACACACACACACACACACACACACACACACACACATCACACATGTGGCTTAGGTGAAAACTGTTGTTTAAAATTCTTCTTTTAACCTGCTGGGATTTTCCTTTATTTTATCCTCCATCAAATCTCAACCTCAACATGATCATTTAACCTCTGATGTCTTTTCTCTTCTATTTTTTTTTCCTTTTCTGTACAGGCTTAGAAAGTCTGACTATGAAATAATGCCAGATTATTCCGCTAAGTTAAATGGCCTTGGCCCTTCCATCTAATCCCCCTTGACTACATTTTTTTCATCTGAGGAAGGAAGAAGTATATTAAGTTTGCTATTGCTACATACTAAATCACCACAAATAAAGTAATTTTGAAAACATGACACTATTTATTATCATAGTTTCTTTGGGTCAGAGGTCTGGGAATGGCCTTAGGGTCCTGACAGTTTTAGGATCATGTGTGAAAGCGGCAATCAAAGTGCCGGCTGGGGCTGCAGCCTCATTTTAAGGCTCAGCTGGGGGATGGTTCATATACCAAGCTGTTGACAAGATTTGGCTCCCTTGCTCTGTTGGACTGAGGGAGGGCCTGTCTTTATAGAATCTTGTCCCAAGTCTTTTCCATTTCAGTTCCTTGCTATATGGACCCTTCAACATGGCTTCTTGATTTCTCAAAGCCAAAATGAGGCAGAGATTCCTCTCAAGACTGTGTAACCTGAATAATACCTAACCTAAATGTATTTATTTATGAGAGTATATACTCTCTGAGGTAACATCTCCTCACCTTTGCCGTAGAAGGCATCAAGTCACAGGTTCCACTCATACCCAAGGAAACAGGATGACACAGTGCATAAAAGCAGGGTGTGGGGACTAGAGGCCATCTTAGAATCTGTTCACACAAGAATGTTTTTGTGGGAAAATAATGTAAAAGCCAGGGGCTAGTGGCTCATGTCTTTACTATTAGCTACTTAAAAGACTAAGATTGAGAAGACTGCAGTTCAAGACTAACCCAAGCAGAAAACTTGTTGAAATTTCCCTCAACCAAGCATTGGGTCAGGTGGTATTGGCCTGTCATTTTAGCTATCACTGGACACCTAAATAGGTGGATGGAGGTCTGAGGCCCATACCTATACCTGGGCAGGAAAGGAC
Source organism: Dipodomys spectabilis (assembly GCF_019054845.1). Classification (NCBI taxonomy): domain Eukaryota; kingdom Metazoa; phylum Chordata; class Mammalia; order Rodentia; family Heteromyidae; genus Dipodomys; species Dipodomys spectabilis. Next base: position 24,039,185 of record NW_024870817.1, on the reverse strand, counting down.
ACCCTATTTCAAAATTAACCAATACATTAAAGAGCAGAGGTGTGTGTGGGGCTCAGTGATGAAGTATGCCCACCAAGCAAGCCCATGGCCCCGAGTCCAGCCTCCCAAAACTACCAAAAGAAAAAAAGGAGGGCTGGGAAGGTGGTTCAGTGGTAGAGCGCTTACCTTGCATGCATGAGGCCCTGGGTTCGATTCCTCAGCACCACATAAGCAAAAAGAAAAAAGCCAGAAGTGGCGCTGTGGCTCAAGCGGTAGAGCGCTAGCCTTGAGCTGAAGAGCTGAGGGACAGCGCTCAGGCCCAGAGTTCAGGCCCCACGACCGGACCCCCCCCCCCCCAAAAAAAAAAGAAAAAAAAGAAAAAAATACTTTGAGCACCTAGGAAAGATCCAGGAAGATTTTACTAATACAACTCTCATGCCTTATAGTAAGACTTTGTAGATTATGGTTAACACCAATGTAATTTTTTTCTCTTTGTCTCTCTGTGTCCTATGAAGTGGGTTTTACTTCTCAAAATGAGTTGTTTTCCTATGCTGCTGTTAAAAAATCTCATCAGGATGGGAAAGTCAGCAGGAACAGATTAGTCTTCATTTCGGCTGGATTGACTCAGCCTTGTGGGTAGCTCTGAAAAGAAAGGCCCAAGCCAGTGCTCTCTAGGTCTTCCCTAGAAATCTCTCCACCAGTGAGGAGCCAGGTGTGGGCACCTGTGGGGGGTTACAGCAAGCAAGATGACAGGTCTATTTACAGCTCAGGCATTTAATTAGGAACACTTGATTACTTTTTTTTTTAATGTGAAGCATTTCACAGGTACTTTTGTTTTGTTTTGTTTTGCTGGTTGTGGGGCCTGAACTCTGGGCCTGGGTGCTGTCCCTCAGCTCTTCAGCTCAAGGCTAGCACTCTACTACTTGAGCCACAGTGCTACATCTGGCTTTTTCTGTTTATGTGGTGCTGAGGAATAGAACCCAGGGCCTCATGCATGCAAGGCAAGCACTCAACCACTGAGCCACCATCAGAGCCCCCTTGGTTACTTTTTTTTTTCAATTTTTTTGGGGTCTGGTCGTGAGCCTGAACTCAGAGCCTGGGCACTGCCTCTCAGCTCTTCAGCTCAAGGCTAGCACTCTACCACTTGAGCCACAGCACCACTTCTGGCTTTTTTTTTTGCTTATGGGTACTGAGGAATCGAACCCAGGGCCTCAAACATGCAAGGCAAGTGCTTTACCACTGAGCCATCTTCCCAGCCCTCCCTTTTTTTATTGTGAGAATACCCTACAGAGAGGAGTTACAATTACATGGGCAAGATAACAAGTACATTTCTTATCAAGCATTGTTGCCTCCTCTTTGTTTCCCCTTCCCATCTCTTCCCATACTCTCCCCTCCCCTCACCTGATCCTCCCCCCACCACCCACCAAAGTTGTAAAGTTCGTTTTTCAACATAATGACTTGTACATCTCATCGTTGCAATGGGTCCACCTGTATCCCTAAACGATTTGTTTTTTCCCTTCCCCTCCACAAATTATACCAACATCAAATACAGTGAAAGCATGGGTTATACCGTGGGGGAGGGACATACAAAGCAACAAAGAAATCATCTTATAAATATGTTAGAAACAATTGCATGAAAGGAAAAAAAACCAAAACAACATTTGAATACTTATCTTGGGGTTCATTCCCCTAACGTCAACTTACCTGACCTTTTCTGCTTGACTCAGACATATACTAGTTATTGCAAATAAGGGAAATCATGGGACCTATGTTTCTTTGGGCCTGGCTTATTTCACTTAATATAATTTTTTCCAAGTCTTTCCATTTCCTAACAAATGGGGCAATGTCATTCTTTCTGATGGAGGCATAGAATTCCATTGTGTATATATATATATAAAAAACCATAGAAAGAATCAACAAAACAAAGAGTTGGTTCTTCGAAAAAATTAACAAAATTGACAGACCCTTAGCAAATCTTATCAGAAAAAGAAGAGAACAAACCCAAATAAATTAACTCAGAGAATGGAAACATCACCACAGAAACAACCAAGATTCAGAACATTATAAGGGAATACTTCTCAAACCTTTATGCTAATAAGTTTGAGAACTTGGCAGAAATGGACCTTTTCCTAGCAAATATTGACATGCCGAAACTAAACCAAGATGAGTTAAACCATCTTAACAGGCCCATATCAAGCACTGAAATAGAAACAGCAATAAGAGACCTCCTATCTAAGAAAAGCCCAGGACCAGATGGTTTTACAGCGGAATTCTACAAGGCCTTCAAAGCAGAACTTACACCAATACTCCTTCAACTCTTCAATGAAATTGAAAGAGAACGTTCACTACCGAATTCACTCTATGAAGCTATAATAACCCTCATCCCCAAACCAGCCAGGGACTCATCTTTTGAAAGTGAAAACTTCCTGGTATGTGCATAGACTTTCCCTGATTCCAGCTCCCTAACCAGATGGGTGGCAGCTATAGAGGAGGGGCAGGGCTCAGAAAAAGTAGCTAAGCCTTTGGCTTGACCCCCATGGGTGACTCATGTTTGCAAACTGTCCACACAACTAGGAAACAATACCCTCTCCCCCAGTAGTGTGTTGTTTAGTTATTGAACACAAGCTTTTCTTTTGAAAAACAATTCTAGCATATACTATGACGTTTTATGTGTGTATGTGTATATACATACATATTCACACATTTTAAAGTGAGTGACATTGGTGTGCACCCCTCCATATATATCTATATATCAAATTACATACAAATGTAAGTTGATGCAAAAAAAAGTCTGACCCTTAATCCCAGCAAGAGGTGAGTGAACAGCAGTTTAAAGGGGTATTTAGATCCCCAATCCCAAGCACTGTGGCGCTTCAGTAGCTCCAGGGAGACTGGACTTCCCCTTAGGGGCCGAGGAGGCTTTGCCTCAAGCAGACTATAAAGACGCTAAGCGGCTCAAAATCGGGGCCCCACACCCGGTAGGGGCGCTAGGACCCAGGCAGCGGCCAGCCTCCTCCGGACGTGGGGTGGCGGGGAGAAGAGTAAAGGCTCAGACTCGCTGCCTGAGTCCCCGGGAGCAATCAGACTCTTCACGTGGGAGCGAGGTGCGGGGTGCAAAGGTGCGGCAGCCGGGGTGCTCCACGCGGGACTGCGGGGCGCGCGCCGCGGCCACCACCACGGTCACCGCCTGGACGCGGGCATGGACCAGCCGCGCTGCCCGCTCAGCGCGCGCCAGGTGAGCCCCGCGCGCGGGTCCACGGGGTTCCCGAACACCTGGCATAAACCCGGACGGTCTCCTGGACCCGACTTTCAAACAACCTCGCTGTTGGGGCAGAGGTGGGGTGGGGGTGGGAGTCTGCTTTTACTCTAGTCTCTGCCTGATCCGATGCCCGGCTCCCCTCTTTCTTCCCAGGTGGGAGGCCCTTGGAGCGTCTGGTGTAACCTTCTGGCTTAGAATTCCCGGTGATAATAAATCTGCAAACCGCCGCCGTTCGCGTCTACACTGCGCCTCGCAGCGCTCTCCCGCTTTTCTGCGTGCGGCCGTTCGCGCCTGTTGCGCGCCGCTGCGTTTCCGCGCCCTCCCGCCCTGGCACGGGTGGAGGGGGACCCCTGACGGCCACCCAGGTGTTTCCAGGGGCTTTCCCGGGAACCGAACTCTGGGAAGCTCCTGCATGGGGAGTGGGTGTCTGCGCGGGTGGGTGCACTCGTGCCCTGACACCTCACTGGTGTTGGGGACCGGGAGATCTCGGGAGACCCACTCCAGGCTCAGTTCTGAGACGGTCCTCCCTAGCTGGGTAGAGAGTTGAGGACTTAACCACCTGTCTCAACCCAGGGAGGGGAAGCAGGGACCTTGGAAGCTTCGGTCAAAGGAGGGTCTCTTGCCTCGAGGTCATAGGAAAGTGACCTTGAGGAAGGTCTGAAACACCTGGAGGGCGCATCATCCAAGGCTGAGCAGGCATTGTTGCCACCAGGAACTTGGGGGCGTTCCCCTAGGGGTCGTTGCCCCGTGCAATGCGCTTAGTTACCAGGACCAACCCCAGAGACCTTCCTTGGCCACTAGGTCAGAACCTTGGGGTCTGGGAGGGTGTGCTTGCTCTGTCGGGTCTGTCTGAATCTGAAGTTTAAACGTGCAGTGCTAACTTAGAAAAGCGCCTTCCTCTAACCTGTGTGCTGGGACACAATCAACAAAAACATTTACATAGGGCGCAGGAGGAGGTGAGGGCCAGAAGACCCGCCCTCTAGGATTTTATAATCTGCTGGTTCACATTACCAGTTCTTGCTTGACTGCCCTTCTGACCTTGAATGAGCTATTTTAACTTTGTGGAGGTTCAGTTTCCAAGAAGCAGAGTAGGAAGGATGATAATTCATGAGCAGTAGGAAGACCCAGCAACGGGAAGCAGGAATTGGGTTCCATCCTCAGCTGTACCACTGACCAGCTGTGAATCAGAAAGCCACTCACCCTGTACTGACCTCAGTGGCCAACAAGGCCGCCAGCATTTTGGAGATCTACTTGGTAGAAGCTTGCCAGGTTCAAATAGATAGTCACCCAGTACCCACGAATTCTCTGCAGTCTTGCTACAGAGTGAACTCAATTCCAAGAAGCCTTTATGGACTGAGATACTGGATCAGAATTGTAGGTGAATTGAATTTTAATTCCCATCTGTTGACAGAATCACACAAATCTTTCAGGTTTAAGGTCTATGAAACTAAGCCCCATTGGTTTAGTAAATATTTAGAATTCACGGGGAAGGGCCTTACTTGGAAAGTCCTGGTTAAGCTTGAGTTTGGTTTTACATAACCCTGGAAAGGAAAGATTTCTTCTGTGGCTCCTAAAATCCTAACCTAACCACACTCCTACAGCCTAGAGAAGCCTGCATTTGACCCCTACATAGAAAAGGACCCAGTGTGCTCCATATCTCACAGGCCCCTTAAGCAGTTCCTGATAAACAATTTACTTACCTGGGAATGACCCAGTTAATATTAACTTCTCAGAAAAGTACTTTATCAGTTTTGTAATGAAATAATGAATTCTCTTTAGAAGCTACATTAAATATCGGAATGCCTAATATTGTCATAGTTTAGTGGGGTAAGCACTTTAAAAAAGAAAAGACATTACTTTTTAATTTAGTTTCACGATTAGAAATAAATAAGGTGATTTATGGTTTTTTTTTACTAGGTAATTTTTTTAAGAGATAAGAGAGTGAAAGTAAATACAACAAGCCCCAAGAAAACTTGTTTCTTCGGGTTTCAGAGATGAGTATCACCGTCCTGGTGACGATCTATTAAATGCTTTCTCAGAGCGAGGTGTACTGACCATTTTATGTACAAGCTCCTGTAATGTCAGCACCTTTGGAAGGAAGTGCTTTGGTTGTTTCAGTTTTACTCACGAAGGACCTGAAGCTTCTTGCCTGAGCTCACACAACTAGTAGGTGGTGGAGCTGGGCCAGTAAGCTGGGTTTATTTACAAAGATCCAAGCAGAATGAAAGGAGGCGGGGAGGGAGAAGGAGAGGGCAAAATACTACTGTTAGATACTTCACGTACATCCGTGCATTTAAATTAAAACATCTTTTATAAGTGGTAATTTTCTTTCTCAGTGGATTTTCTTATTTATAATCAATATTGATTTGGGTGTGTTTTTAATGTCAGCAACGAGATTGACTACCTTTTAGCCATATAGATTTGAGTCACAGGGGCATTAGGGTTATATTTTCATAATCACATATTACTGTGGGTTTTATATGTGCATATTTTTGGCTATTTATATATTTTGCATACTTTTTTCAGATATTGCTGGTGGACTAATTCCTAGGAGTGGTATTTCTGTTACAAAAAGCATCATTAAGGGCTGGGCACTAGCAACTCTCACCTATAATCCTAGCTACTGAGGAGGCTGAGAGCTGAGGATCCTGGTTCAAAGCCAACCCGTGCAGGAAAGTCTATGAAATTCTTTTTTTTTTTTTTTAAATTTTGGTTGGTTGTGGGGCTTGAACTTGACCTAGACACCATCCCTGAGCTCTTTTGTGCACAGCTAGTGCTCTACCACTTTGAGCCCCAGCTCCATTTCCCATTTTTGAGCCGTTAATTGGAGATTAAGAGTCTCATGGATTTTCCTACCCAGGCTAGCTTTTGTACCATGGTCCTCAGATGTCAGCCTCCTGAGTAGCTCAGATTATAGGCATGAGCTACTGGCATCTAGTTTTGTGAAACTCTTATCTCCAGTTAACAACCAGAAAACTGGAAGTGGAGCTATGGCTCAAAAGTAGTAGAGTGCTAGCCTTGAGCAAAAGAGCTCAGGGACAGTACCCATGAGTTCAAGCCCCATGACCAACAACAACAAAAACAAGCCATTATTACTATTATGTACCTTTTACTACATACCACAAACTTGCCTTTCAAAAAAAACCCCATCAAAACCTGGGCTGATTTGGTGTCCAGTTTGGTGGCATGTTTTTGGACTTTGATAAATCACATAATCTAAAGGGATGTTAAACGTATTACCTGTAAACTAGAGGTGGTAAGACTTGTTGGCTGCTGAGTCCTTTTCCAACTGTAAGAAACTACAAATACAGGCAATTAGAGGTTGAACAAGTGAAATTGTCTGTATTTGATCATTTCTTTTTACCTACAAAACAAGAAACTAATATAAGTTCACCTAATATCACATGAACTCTAGGACTCATTTATTTGTCTTTGGTATCTTGACTTTGTGTGTATGTGAGTGCGTGCGCGCATGCGTGCACGCACACGTGTACACGCACACATGCACATACATTTGCATGTGCTGATCCTGGGGCTTGAACTCAGGTCCTGAGTGCTGTATCTGGGCTTCTTTTGTTCAAGACTGGCATTCTACCACTTGAGCCACAGCTCCACTTCCAGCTTTTGGGGGGCAATTTATTGGAGATAAGAGTCTTGTGGCTTTTCCTGCCCAGGATGGCTTTGAACCACAATCCTCAGATCTTAGCCTCCTGAATAGCTAGGATTAACTGCATGAGCCACTGGTGCCCAGCTCTCTCGCTCCCATTTTAATGACCCTGGAATCAGGATGTGGCTTATAGTAAGTGACATGGCAGAGTTGGATCTAGAACTTTCTCCCAGTGACTTGCCTGGGAAGACCATTATAGACTTGACTTCTGACATCTTTTTCTTGGAAACATAAGGGATTGGAGTCCTCTGTACCAGTGTAGATCATTTATCTATTTTTTTTTTTTTTAAACTATTGATTCCTGGGGCTGCCTTGGGACTGGAAGAGCTGTGAGTTTGCTGGTGGGGTGGGGGTAGCTTGGACCTGCATGTTTGAGGCAAGTTCTATAGGAAACCAAAACAACAGCTCTTATGCATGATGGATTTCACATTTCATCTTTGACCTTCACCTATGTAGGTTAAGGGAAGCCAAGTGCAGTTGTGGGGAGTAGTTGGGCCTTTCTGTGAATTCACAGATACTTTGAATACAGTATTTTCCAACACGGTTTCTACAATAGGCCTAAGTCAGGTCAATCATGGATTAAAGTCCTCTTTGTGTTATGAATGGATTACCAGTCTGAATGTGGGACCACTGCTACTAGCTAGGTAGCACCTTACACATTACTATTAGCCAAGCAGAAGTTGTAATGGATTTGTCGTTGCCTGTGAATGTGTGTATAGTTTTAGCTTTTTGTGTTTTTGAAATTTCAACTAAGGGGGTTAACTGCTGATAATATGTATTGGGTTTGACTGCTAAATTAAGATGATTTCAAGTTACACTGGGATTTGGCATTGAGACAAAGAAATTATTGTTTATGTGGGAAGTCAAGGAAATAGAGCTTGGGATATACATTTAATATTGATGAAGCAAATATTTGTCATTGGAGAAATGATGCAATTTCAGTTTTGCTTTGTTTGGCAAAGTAGCAGCCAAGGGTTTTTAAGATAGAAAAGATACCCTCAAGTACATAAGGTCAAATATGTTTTGTTACTGAGATGAGTGTAAAAGGATTATCTATTAAATGCCAAGTAGCCAAACCAAAGGAGAGAGGAGTTTCTAATCTGTTAATATAGAAGAAAAAGATTCCAAGTACTGAGAGACTAGTAGCCCTTGTTTGTATACCCTAATGGCCTCTGGCTGTCATTGGGTACCTGTATCATTATTAATGGCAGCCTGTTCCCCCTCTATCCCCCCTTTGCCTCCCCCCCCCAATATTACCTTTCCATGAATCCAAGTCAGAAAAAGACTAATTCCCAACTTTCTGGCCAATGCACTACACATGTTGCTAGAAATATAGGGCAGTTAAGAATTCAGGCAGGGTTCAAACATAGTAAAGGGAATAGGAAAGTTTATGAGAAGAGAAATATGGCCAAGCGAAAGAGACATCCACAGAAAGATGACAGTTCAGCCCATCTCAACCATCATTTGTGCCATCTTCACTATTACTGAGCTTTGGCTTGGATTAAATAGGGAGAATTAGGGTCCTTGAAGTTGGCTTTCTAATTGATGGGTTTACTTTCTGTTTCCTAGAAGGTCCCAGTGTCAAAGATTTAGTGTCTCAACCTTATTTCCTTGAGGACACATTCAGATTATAACATTCTACCCTTAGGCCCCCCTCCCAACTTATGTCTTTCTCATAAATACATTCATCCCATCCTAATATTCTCCACAGTCTTAACTTGTTCCAGTGCCAACTCAAAAGGCTAAAGTTCAGAGTCTTATCTAAATCAGATATGGGTGAGACTCATAGCATGATTAATCCTAAAGCAAATTGCCTGCCGGCCAAGCGCCTGTGAAATCAAACAAGTTACAGAATAGACTTTCCTATTGTCTACTATATAAAAGAAATCTCCAAGATTTGGGACTATAGAAAGAAAAGAAATTTACTTCATACAGTCCTGGAATCCTGGACTAGTCTTAGCTCTGTATCACCACTAATTGTTGTCCTTGTGGGACTCTCTGTAGCAGCTCAGATCCTCTATTTCTGCTTGGCTTTGCCACAGTCTGGGGCCTCTGTGCTGGCTCTGTCCCCTGTGACTAGTGTTTGTCTGGGTTCCCTGGCCTAGGCATCTTTTGAAGTAGAGGAAATCATTACTTCACAGCTCATGCATTCTACATGTGGAATTAACATGTGGATGTCACCTCTGGAGGTGGCCCTTGCTATACCTGGTCCTGTTTGAGCCATGGCTGAGACAGCCAAGAAGTATTGGGCTAGAATATCAGGAGCAGAGACCTGAGGTTGTCCCAGGCAGTAGCCTATTCCCTAAAAACATTTTGCCCTTCTAGAGCTTTCAGACCCTGTGATTGGAATCAGCAGTTATGTAAGGACAGGAAGAGAGGCCTAAGCTGGCATTCCTACTCTGTCTTACCCTGTGACTCTCATTTCTTATGATGTAGCAAGAAGGCCCTCACCAGAAATGAAGCAGGTACCAGCACGATGCTCTTGAATATCTCAGCTTCTAGAACCATGAACCACAAACAATAAACCTTGGCAGGGTTCCTGCTAATTCTGTATGGGCACTTAGATAATGAAGGGATGCAAAGGAACCATCGAATGATGGCCGGCAAATATCCCATTGTTAAGTATTCCTCGTTCAGTGGAAGATCTATGTCTCATTACAAAGGTGGGGCCCTTCCTAAGGAAGTAAGCGCCCTAATACATATAATAATATTTCCTCTTCTTCTTCTTCTTCTTCTTCTTCTTCTTCTTCTTCTTCTTCTTCTTCTTCTTCTTCTTCTTCTTCTTCTTCTTCTTCTTCTTCTTCTTCTTCTTCTTCTTCTTCTTCTTCTTCTTCTTCTTCTTCTTCTTCTTCTTCTTCTTCTTCTTCTTCTTCTTCTTCCTCTTCCTCTTCCTCTTCCTCTTCCTCTTCTTCTTCTTCTTCTTCATGTGCTGATCCTGAGGCTTGAACTCAGGGCCTGGGTGCTGTCCTTGAGTTGTTTTTTGCTCAAGGCTAATAGTGCTCTAACACTTGAGCCATAGCTCCACTTCCAGCTTTTTTGTTTTGTTTTGGTAGTTTATTAGAAATAAGACTCTCAAAGGGCTGGGAAGGTGGCTCAGTGATAGAGCGCTTGCCTTGCATGCAGGAGGCCCTGGGTTTGATTCCTCAGCACCACATAAGCAGAAAAAAAAAGCTGGAAGTGGCACTGTGGCTCAAGTGGTAGAGCGCTAGCCTTGAGCTGAAGAGCTGAGGGACAGCGCCCAGGCCCAGAGTTCAGGCCCACAACTGGACCCCCCCCCCCCCAAAAAAAAAAAAAAAAAAGACTTTCAAAGACTCTGCTGCCCAGGCTGGCTTCGAATCATGATCCTCAGATCTCAACCTCCTGGGTAACTAGGATTCCAGACATGAACCACTGATACACAGCTTGGAAGAGTACTTTACTGTTGTCTTTTACATTGTCCATAAGAGGTCATGCTGATTACAGAGAAAAACAAACAACTCCTCTTAAAACTTTAGCCCATACTTTCCTTTCATTAAGAAATTTTAAAAATCAGGTTAAAGAATTTCTTTGTGGCAATAGAATGGTTTAGAAAGAAGAAAACCAAGTTTTTCGGGGAGCTGAACAAATGCTCTCTGTTTTAACTCTGCACAGGACGCTCTCTTCATAAAGTCATCACGTCCTGCCCTGTCTGGGATAGAATGGCATGAAGAGTAGGAATGAGATGAATGCTATTGCCAAAGGATGAGGATGGGCCTCTTTGTTATCCAGCCTTCCAGCCAGCAGTTGTGCTCAGAGTAGGTTTGCAGACTTCATTTTTATCAAAAAGAGAAACTCTGCGAAAAGCACTTTGAGCAGGATGGTGGCCACTGCAACATTTCCTCCATCTGGTTTTTATTGAGCGGGCTTTTCCATTTAAGGAAGGGCATTCTGGATCTTACAAATGGCATTCTTACAACTTCTCGATGCTCTGTAACAGCTTTGGCTGGGAAGATCTCATTTCACGCTATAGTCTTTGCAATGACAGGAAGGTGAGAGCAGGAAAAGAGAGTGTAATAGAAAGGAAGGTGGCTCAGAGGAAGGATGGAACGTATGTCCCAACCCTTTCTCATCCCAGTATACAAGGGATCCAGGTGATATTGTCTGGGACATGCGCAACTATATAGACGTGTGTCTGTTCCAGGTCCTGTGTGGATGACCTGAGGGGTAGGCAATTTGTTATCTTGTCACTCATTCTGTACCAGTTCAGTCCAGTGAGGAAGTTTGGGGGTAAAGCAAAGCCCTCAGGAGCAGGAGGGAGGGTTAGAGGCCTGGGCTGCTACGCTAACTGTCCCCAAGTGTCTCAACACACAGATGTCTTCTTGCTCAGCTATAGTTGGCTGTCCTGGTCTTCTGTCTTTTGAAAAAGATTCGCTCAAACTGCAGCGATCTTCTCTGCCATACCACTGTCCATATGGTATATAATCTAGAGGAATGGCAGGAGAGGACAAGGGCAGCCTAAGGAAGCTACTTCCTCCTGATTTCTCATTAGTAATGGGAGCAAGTTTCTATTACTCACACAAAAGGCAATATGGAACAGCTACTGTGGACCTGACAAAATCCCTCCCCTTGTTCCTTCTAGTGTACAGGGCAAGTCAAGAAGAAAAGGAGAGGGTCAGGTGGGGTGGTACATGCCTATAATCGTAGCTACTTGGGAGGTAGAGACAGGGTGATCACTCTGTCAGAGGCTAGCCCACACAAATTTATATCAGTCCCTATCTGAAAAACAAACTAAGAGTCTCATAGACTTTCTTGCCTGGGCTGGTTTCAAACCATGGTCCTCAGATCTCAAACTCCTGAGTAGCTAAGATTAGAGGTATGAGCCATTGGCACCCAGATGTGTGTGTGTGTGTGTGTGTGTGTGTGTGTGTGTGTGTTTGTGTGTGTTATATGTATATATGTATATATGTTATATATACATATATAAAGATATGATAGAGAAATGCACAGTCTATAATTTGGAGGCCAGTGACAAGTTAGGCTCAGTCAGAACCCAAGAGAAAATAATTGTTTCACTAAAATCTCATTGGTCTCACAGAGGGAGTGTGAGGGAGATGCCCCTCAGCTTCTTTTCACTGGGCCCCATCCATTGGTCTGCACCTGTTTTCTCATTATTGGGATCTATCATATGAATTGGCTATCATATCTGTAGCCCAGGGCCTCCTGCAGAACTAAAACAACTGCTTGGTCTCACAAGTGCCTAGTTTAGAAAACTTCAGTTAATCTAAAGGTCAAATAGACTCTAGCATACAATGATTTAGCAAGGAAGGGTGAGTTCATTATTTTCTAATGCTTGGGAGTTTAGATACAGTGATCTGCTTGGCTGTTACACTGAAATACCTACACTGGGTGGCCTAGACATTTTCTCACAGCTCTAAGACTAGAAGTCCAAGATCAAGGTGCAGTCAAGGTTATGTTATGAGACTTTCTTTCTGGTTGTGCACAGAGTCCCCATTGCTGCATGCTCACGTGGCTTTTTCTCTGTGTACATGTGGAATAAGAGAGAAATCTCTGTGACGTCTCTTCTCTCTCATAAAGACATCAATCCTATTAGAGTCCTTATCTTTATTTAACCTTAATTACCTCCCTTAAGATCCAGTCTCCAAGTATTAATCATATTAGGGTTATAGTTTCAACCTAGGGATTTTGTGAGACACATTTCAGTCTACAATATTAGGAGAATACTATTAGTAAAAAAAAAAAAAGCTTTATTGAAATCTAATGTATGTACAATAAAGCACATACCTTTTAGAATGTACAACTTGGTAAGTGTTGATCAAGTATGTTACCATGTACTGTGCCTGTGTGTCATTTCCATAATCTGGATAGAGCTTAGGACCATCAGCTGGTCCCTGAGCTGCTTCAGGTCAATTCCTAGCCTGACGTCAACCCCCACCCCCCACTTCCCATCCCCTGCTGCCAAGAGGCACAGATTTTCAGGTTTTCCTTCTATTCCAGCAGATGGGTGATATCTTTATCTGCATGTCTGCAAAATCATACCTGAAGCCCATTGGGTATGCTGTGCTTCAACCAGTGTGATGATTTTGAAATTTATGCACCTTGCTTTATGTATCAGAAGGTTGGGCATTTCGTTTTATGAATCATCATTGGTTTATTTGTTTGCCACGAATGAACATTTGCATTGTTTCCAGTTTGAAGATGAAAGCTGCCATGAGCACCCGTAGGCAAACCTTGGTTTTCACTGCTCATGCTAAATGGGTAGAAGTTAAATTTTGGTTTTTTTTTTTTTGCCAGTCATGGGGCCTGAACTCTGGGCCTGGGCGCTGTCCCTCAGCTCTTCAGCTCAAGGCTAGTGCTCTATCACTTGAGCCACAGTGCCACATCTGGCTTTTTCTGGTTACGTGGTGCTAAGGAATCAAACCCAAGGCCTCGTGCATACAAGGCAAGCACTCTACCACTGAGCCACCTTCCCTGCCTTAGAAGTGAAATTTCTATGAACTTGTTCAGACCATCTTTCTAAGAGTGATTATACTGATTTACACAGTGATGAGTGAGATTCCTGTGGCTCCCTGTTCATGCTGGCTCTTGCTGTAGTTGGTTTTCTGCATTTTAGCCAGCCTAGTTAGTAGCTATGGAATGATGCTTCTTTATGCTTCTGTTTCATTTCACTGGTGACCAGTGTGGAGAATTTTTTCATGAGCTTGTCATTTGAATTATAAAGTGCCTATTCCAAATACTTTGCCCAGTTTTAATTGGATTTTCTGTCTTCTCATTATTGACCTGTGGGGCTTCTTTATATATTCTGGCTAAGGTCTTTATATGTATATATTCCTCCATCTGTAACTTGCCTTATTTTCTTAAAGCTATCTTTAAAAGAGCAGACTTCAGAAGTTTTAATGAACTACAATGTACCAAATTTGTCTTTTCTTTTATAGTTAATGTCTTTCTCATTCTTGCTAAGAAATTTTTGCTTACTTTGTGTTTGCAAGGATTTTCTTCTATGTTCAGTTCTAGAAGTCAGCTTTAGCTTCTTTGCTGTTTTGTATAACTCATATTAAGTTTATATTTGTGTTATGAAGTTTATATGTGTGTATGGTATAAAGTAAGGGTTGAGGATTTTGTTTGTGTGAGTGTATGTGTGTGTGTGTGTGTGTGTGTGTGTGTGTGTTTAGGTCTGAGGCCAGGACTTCAACTAGGTATCTGATGCTTTCATTCATTGGCTAGAGCTCTACCAACTGAGCCAGACCTCCAGTTCCCACTTGTGTTGTTTTTGTATTCCATCAATTGTTGTAAACCCTGTACTTTCCCCATTATATTACTTAGCACAGTTACTGACAATGAATTGACCTGTCCTTGGACACGATCCTATCAATTGACTTATTTGCTTATCTTTATGCCAGTATCACCCTGACTTGTTTACGGAGGTGTCACATTAACTTTTAAAATCGGATCTTGCTTTCTGTGTGTTCTCTTTTTTCAAAGATCAATGGATTATTATAGATCTTTTTTATTTCAACATCAATTTTAGAATGATTTGGTCACTTTCTGCAAAAAGCTTGGCTGGGTCTGATTGGGAGTCGATTCGATCTAAGGCTGAATTTTGGGAGCTTGCCCTCTCAACCAAGAGGAGTCCTCTGATAAAGAATATAGAATGATTTTATGTATGTGGGCTTCTTCCTTTCTCCCATCCATATTTTGTTTCTTTCAGTGTAGATATTTAAAAAGTTGTTTATGTCTTTCAATATCACTACAAATAGTATTTTCATTTTTCAATTGTTCATTACTAGCAGAGGGAGTACACTTGACTTTTGCTTATTGACATTATATTTTGTGATTTTGCTAAATTGATTCTACCAGTTGCTCTTATGACCGTTAGGACTTTCTATGCACAATTCTGTTGATTGTGAATAAACAAGGTATTCTTTCTTTCCAGCCTCTGCACCCCTTTTTCTTTCTCTTAGTTTGGTGTACTGTGTAGAGCCTTCTTTTAGTAGCAAAAATTAATCCATTCATGAGAGAGAATTCCTCAGGACCTACAACTATTTGGTATTATATCCCAAGAGGTTTCACCTTCCAACACTATTGTATTGGAGATTTAAATTTCCCACATTTTGTGGGGGATGCCTTAAACCATAGTACTTTATCATTTTACTTTTGTGGCAACAGTGCATAAGGACTCCCATCTGTCTATGTCCTTGCCAACACGTACTATTTTACTTTCTTAACAAACTTATGGTATATCTGGGTGCCCATGGTTCCTGACTATAATCCTGCCTGGGCACTGTCTCTGAGCTCAAGCCCCACGACCTACAAACACAAAAACAAACAGACAAAAAAACCCACATAACTATTGTTACCCTATAGCACTGTAGAGCATTAGAACTTGCTCCTCCTATCCTCCTCTGTTTTGGTGCCTGTGTTCCAATCTCCCTCCATCCCCTCCACCCCTCCTGTTCCTGATCTCTAGTATTTTCCTTTCAACCATAAAGCAAACCTAATTAGTTTCCACATATGTGGGAGAGCATGCAGCACTTGGCTTTATGTGTCTGGTTTATTTCACTTAACAAAAGTAAATAACATTTTTTTGCATGTAGGCAAAGCAGTAGTTCAGGGGAAATGAATAGCTTTAAAAGCTTATAAAAATAAAGGATTTGATTCCAGTGATCTAATATTCTACTTTAAGAAATGAAGGGGAAAAAAAGAGCAAATTAAATTTAAACTAAAGAGAAAATGAGGAAGAACTACACTGCATTTGTCATTTCAGGATTTATGATTTATGTTTGTCAGTTCTGAATTGATTTTTAATAATGATTCCTGTACCTTTCCCCTCTACCCCTTCCAAATAGAGCTTATGTGACATTTAGACAAGATTTAGGCCTTAAAATGCCTCTCTAGCCTTTCTGGGGGAATTTCTAAGCCCCTCATAGCAAGAGTTCTCTGAGTAGTCATTCTATCCATGCTTTTTACATTCCTCAAAAGTAGGAATTACTTGTAGATGTGGAAACTAACTCATTATTATAGATGCTTCTATTTTTATATTCACTTGTACTACAGGTAGAAAAATAGGATGTTAAAAATGTAATATCTGGGCACTAGTGGCTGACACCTGTAATCTAACTACTCGGGAGGCTGAGGTCTAAGAATCATGGTTTGGAGCAGAAAAGTTCAAGAGACTCTTCAATTGCTCAGCAAAAAGCCAGAACTAGAAGTCTGGCTCAAATGAAAGAACACTGACTATGAGAGGAAAAAGCCAAGAAAGAGCTTAAAACCCTGCTACCACCCCCCCCACCCCCCAAAAAAACCAAATTCATGCCTCTGAATTATAATAAGTTGTTTCTCAAAAACTTACTGCAGTTTAGTGCTTCAAATGTCTTGTAAATGTGTAGAGTTTGAGCTTTAGTTCCTACAAAACTGTTAAAAGAAGGAAAATCTTAAATACACTTTGATTTTTGTGTGTGTGCATGCATGTGTGTGCGTGTACTGTCCCCTGAGCTTTTGTGCTCAAGTCTAGCACACTAGTACTTGAGCCACAGCTGCACTCCTGGCTCTTTTGTGGTTAATTGGGAAGAGTCTCACAGTTTCCTGCCCAGGCTAGCTTTGAACCATGATCCTCACAGCTTAGTTTCCTGAGTAGCTAGGATTATAGGCGTGAGCCACCCACGCCCAGCTTAGGTTTTTTTTTTTTAATAAAAAAAGACAATTCTCATGTTATGTTCTAATATATCACTTTCATAAAAGTTTAAAGAGTTATATGTTTTTTAAACCTAATGTTTATGCTGGTGATTTATGTTTTATTTTTCCCAGTTATAAAAAATCTGATTCTTTTTTTTTTTTTTTTAGATCTCAGTGGAAAAAGTAATGCATTTGCCATATTTCTTTTTTAAGGCCTATATAATATTTTTATATCCTATAAAATTTTGATGACTCTGCTCAGGAGAAAGTTAAGTCATTACTTCAGCCAAGTGTGGTGGGAGCTCACGCTAATGGTACACAGAGAAGAGATGCTGAACAATTTCAAACATGAGAGAAGCATCCAGAAATTTAAAGCACAGAACTGTTATCTAGTAAGCTGTTCCCATGGTGGTAGCCATTTTTCAGCTAGTATTTCGAAAATAATCTTACCTGTTTTGTGTAAAACATTCCATTGAATTTCATATTGTCTCCCTCCCAAGCCCACAGGCCTCTTTTTCCTAGAACCTTATTTATTGTTCCTAAACTTGTATTCTCAGGTTTGGACCCTATTATTAAGAAATAAACCAGAATAACTTGAAAGAGGTGACATTTGTGTTGTACTTATAAACTGACATGTTGAACTGAAAACCCTTTGTACAACTACTTGAAGATTTTTTTTAAAGAGACCAAAAAGAACCCCCAAATCAAGTAGCCTACTGGAAATGTATACGGTTATACTATTGTAAAAATCCTATAGATTTCTACAAGTAACTGAATCCTTTGCCCATCCCCACTGCCGTGTCTCATAAAGGGGAAGACTATTGAAAAGCCTACCCTTTGAATTCTCTCCTGGTTGGGGGTTTGGTGACATCCCTAAACCACCACCTTTTAATTTTATTCCTTGTGTATTGCCAGATAAATTATTCCTTCATGTAATGAAGCTTCAGGTTTAAACATAGTTAACATTTTTTTACAGACAATAATCCATCACAAGTGAGGCTTTTTGCTTGTTTGTGTTTGTTTTATAACATTTACTTCATGTATAGCAGTGTTTGACAAAGTGTGATCCCGGATGGACTCCATTAATATCACTTGGGAATGAGTTAGACTGGCAAATTCTCAGACCTTGAAATTTGTGTTTTAGGAGACTTGTACACTCTAATGTATGCATAGGTTTCATAGCCACTTGGTGTGGAGAACCTGAAAACTCCCATTCATGGGACTTAATCTATTCCTTTCTATGATATTATAAACCATGTAATATGAAATATGAAGAAGTAATCCATCATGCCCCAGCTACTATTGCCTTGGAGATGTTGAATGGTATAACAGGGAAGTGCTATGCTCAGAGCAAATGTCAAACTCCAAGAAGGAAGGGACTTTCTTCCAGAAGGCTGCTAGAACACCTTCTTTCATAGCTACAGCAGTACAAAAATGAGAGGATGAAGATGCAAGATCCACAGAAGATGCCAATGTGAGGCCCTCAGGTTGAGCTGCAGCCTGGTGGCACCCAGAGCTAGTTAAGAAGTGACATTTCAAGGCTCCGAAGGCATTCTAACTTCAGCAATTCTGACAGAAAGCAGGAAACTACCATCTCTCTGTGGGCCTGACTATAGAGAAGCCCAAGGAAGTCTTAGCAAAGAGCTAGTTTTCTTAACTCCCTGGGGAAAGGGTGGGCCATGCTCTTGTGGGTGAGGATGATATTGGGGCTGACATAGCTATCTGCCTTCTTCATGTTTCATTTGAAATATGAAGATGTATTATTTCTGGTTGTAAGTTCTAGAGACCAGCAGTTGACACGCAGGAAGTAGGCCTCAAGTCTTATGTTCTTGTTATATTCTGGAGATAGTTGTCAGTACTGGTGTTAGGTAAATACTTTTTGGTTTCTAGACTCAATCTAATAGGCTCCACAAAGTATAAATCTTGATGAAGTATCTGTGTAGACAAGGATCATTTCTCCTAGGAGTTCATGTCTTTCTCTTGTCCTACCTAACCATTCTGGGACTTTGGCAATCACTTAATATCACTGTCTTCTCAGCCTCTCTAACCAGGCACAATATCCCAGGGTTTGTTCTTAGTAAGCTTTGTGGAATTCCTTCCTCTCCCGCCCCTCCTCCACCTCCATTCTTACAAATTTTATCTACTCAAATCTCTGCATTTGCTAAGGCTACACTGACTGAGTGGTTTAAACAATGTAAGTTTACTTTTTTGCACATCTGGAGGCTGGATATACAAGACCATGGTGCCGGCAGAATGGATAGCTGGCAGTCTTTTCTCTGAGGTCGATGCCTCTCCTTCTGTGTATACATGTAGCTCTGGTATTCTTTCTTTCCCTAATAGGACACCATTACTACTGGACTAGGGCCCCACTGTTACAACTTCATTTAACTTTAATAACTTAAAGGTAATTAACCCAAATATCATTGGGGATTAGAATTTCAGCACTGGAAGGGTATAATTTAGTCCACAACAATCCCTAATATCCCATTTCTGGATTGTTCCAGCTCCCTATTCAATAGACCTTGAATATAGATTCGCCTCAGTAATATAGCATTTGTAGGTTGTAGTCTTGTTAAAAAAAAACTAGAATGATTTCCACTAACTAGAAGTTAGCCAATGGCATAATCTAGCATTTGGTTCCCTTGTAATAGCCTACCTTGTCAGCCTACTTATTCAAATACTGCCTTTCATCCAGAAGTTATGATGTTTCATCAATGTCATTTCTAGATCACCTCCATCACACCAATCTTTCTCTCTGAGCTTACACTCTTATTTCACAGCAAGTATGAACAAGTTTCTGTGCATATGTATGTGCTTCTTCATACATTATCTGCAGGTAAGCACCACGTATTTTACTTCTCTAGGTTCTCACAGTGCCTGGCACAATAGTGGCACTCAGTGCATGGATAATGGATGGATGGCTAGATGGATAAAACCAGGGAAGATTCCATTTGATAAGGTTTCCTAAGTCTCTTAGACCAAAAATCATCTCCTCTGAGAAAACTTTCATAATCCTTCCTGTTTCTATCATATCAACATATTTGAAAACATGGTATAACTTTCAATATTCCCAGAGAATTTTCTTGTTTATCTTTCTAATCTCTCTTCTGGATATTCACACTTTGCGGACACTGAGTCTATGTCTATCTTTTTGTTGGTACTTGGCAAATACATGGTTCGCACTCCATGTGCTAAATGGATGAAAGAATGAATTTAGCATCATGTGGAGATGACATCTTTTGGAAAGGATGATGTGCCTAACAAGGTGTGCATGTAAACAAGGAGGGGCCTTCTTCAAGACCTGGACTTCTAGACCCTTCTCATGAGGTATTTAGGAAATCTTACATTCACTGAGAAATAAATCTGCCTTATATCTTGCTTTATATATTATATATGTTAAGATAAGTGTGAATTAATAATTTATACTCAGAATACCAAAAAGAACTCAGTGCCACTTAAGAGTAACTTAAGGAACCATGAAAGCTATTAGTTAAAGAAAGCCAACATTTAATCATTTGGCAAGCAATTTCTTTTGCAATGAATTTGTTTTCTGAAGCTGGATTTCCACATGGGGAGTTTCCTTAAGGCTGGCAGGACCAATAGTGACTTTACTACATAAGGACGTTTCAGAGTTGTCTGATCATTTCACTGCCTGGATTCCACCAAAGTTAGTTTTGTCTCTGTGCCTTTGCACATGGGATTCATCTCAGTGAGGGTCCAATTGCTTTCTCCAGAAAGTCTTCCCAAGTAATCATAACCATAAAAGAATGTAGAGCTGCATTCATTTTTGCTCTTGCACCTTTGATGCTCATGGATTATGCTCCATTTCTCCTAAGTCCCATTGTCCTGGATGCTCTGTAAGCTCCTTTGGAGATTGTACTTCATGTTTCATTCAATGTCCTCTAATATCTCTTGAGGTTAGGGGGAAATGTTTTTAGGAGACTTCTGGAAATGAATATTCCATGCTTCATAGTCTGGCAGTTTGGGTCCAGAAAATTGTGATATAAAGAGCAAGGCTATTCTGGAATCCCTCTAGAATGAGGCCATTGATCTAGTCTTGTGGTGCTCTTGCTAATGGGAGGACAGATAGCTTTTATACTAAACACACAAGGGCCCAGCACTCAGTTTGATGATGTTGGCTTGAAGAAGTCAGATGTTGGCTGGAACGTTTCCTACATCTTCTCAATTTGTGTTTTCTACAATTGGCAAGGAAAAACTGTGCTACAGGCCAGATCTTTTCCTTAATTTCATTTGGTGTTTGGCAAAAGACCCAAAAGTGATGCAAGTATAATTAAAAATAAGGCTTACTTCTACACTTTTTTTTCCTTTCCAAAAGCTGTATCTGTAACCCATTCGTTGGGAATATTTCACCATCAAAAGGGCTGCTGTGTCTACCTGTGTTTCTCACCTTTTGCCTCTCTGCATGTTTCTGTGTGTCTGTTTCTGTATTTCCTTTGTGAATTGGCATATATTATTTTCTCAGTCTCCATCTATCTCTGTTCTCTGACTCATGTCATTTTTTTAGATTTTTCTGCCTTGTTTGAAGGAAAAATACCAGTGAAAATTCATAAAGGAATATACTTTATAGAAGTGTGATTAAGGTAACAGCAAATGTATTTATGTACATTGTTTTAGGTGATTTTACATCACTTATAAACTTCAACATATATATTTATTTCTATTTTCATAATCAAGCTATGCACTCTATATTGTTCTTTATCCTAACATTATTTTGTCTAAACACATTTAAATAGTGACATTCTGACATGCCAGTGTTATTCCCCCAGTGTCTTATGTTTGAATTATTTCCCATTTCATTATTGTAAATAGCATTGCTAGTTACAATATCTGTATTTTGTTATTTTAATTTTATTGCCAAAAGAAAGATTTTAGGTCAAAGACATTCCCTGACTTTAAAAACTAAAACATAGGAGATCCAAATGACATCCTATCAATACTCAATTATAAAAAAACCTTTGATTTTTGGGTTCTACCAGTTAAGAGATGACAAAGGCAAAATAAAAATAAAAAAGAACAATTCTTCTTATCTACAAATGTTTGAGCACCAACTTCTAAAATTATGGGATCCATCAGTCAATGAGAAATTAAAAAAAAATTCTGCCCATGTAGAGCTACAGCTATGTCCTGTTGGGAGAAGGAAAACAATAAACTGAGTAATAAGTGCACTAATTACATAGTTAATTGGAAGGTGAGAGGTTTTGTGTGAAATAAGAAAATTTGCAGAAGTAAATTAAGGGTAATTAAGAAGAGCAGAGGGACAATGGAGGGGTATGGGTTTTTAAATAGGGATTGGGAGCAGATAGCAATTGAGTTGGGGACATGTGTACATGTGCACAGAGACCTAAAGGAGATAAGAAGTTAGCCATTCAGTGTGGATATGACTATAAGCCTGGAAGAGAAGACAACTCCTTGGAGATGGTAGATCTAGAGATTTGCAATGTAGAAGCAGAGTGAGGGTGAAAGAAAAGAAGCCAGCCAGCGGTGGCAGAAGTCTCACCTCACAGGGGCTATAGGTACTTGCAAGGACCTCAGCTGTCACTCAGCCATGATTTCAGAGGAGGCTCTGGAAAGAAAGGCAACACTGGCTTCACTTTTCTTTGAACAATCAGATGTAGGGCCAGTCCTAAAGCCCTGAGTCCAAGTCTTTGGGATGGGACCAGGGAACTCTTCTATTTATGATGCATTTCTCCAGGTAATTTTGCCCTTAGGGCTTGGGACTGCCCCTTTAGTTCAAAAAGCCCATCATTCAAAATGCAAAATAATTTAATAAAGGGATTAAAACTTTCACAGCATCTGAAATGTCAGCTCTTTATAAAGACTTTGGAAATTATCTGGGAAGATAGAAGCTCAGAGGTTAAAAGACTCACCCAAGGTTACACAGCTTGAAGAGGCAAAGCCAGATTTCACACTGACCCTTGTAACTCAGAGTTTAGTGCCCCCTCTGCTGCGGTGCACTGCCTAATAGGCGATATCATTTCACGTGTCAAGTGGTTAGATTTCCAATAAGCTTCACTGTTACAAGCATGGTTGATGGGTTGGTTAAATGTTTGGTTAGCCAAAGATCAATCAAATAGCCACTGTTGTTTTAACCTTTATGGTTAAGAACCTTTAAAAAGTATTCATCACATTTTCTGCTTCCTTAGAGGAATTCTGGGAGATTCATACCATTTTAGAATTGGAATGAACATTAATTGTTCAGGATCTTGCAGTCATAATTCTGATCCCTGGGTCATAATTCTGAAGCAAGCTTTTACTTAATATCATTATAAAACATAAAAGCCATCCAGCTGACCTTGGGATATATCTGAGGCTTAGTTTAAAAAAATGCATTTCTGATTTGGTTTGCTTTGTTTCTTGGGCACTGCCACTAAGAATTTCCCATTTAATTAATTTTTTAAAAATAATATTGGGTTTTCTGGTCATATGCTGTCATTTGGGCCTAAATTCTGTCTGTGGTGTCTAAGTTTGTAGATGTTACTGTCACTTTGAGATGCACTGTCAAAGTGACACGAGATTGGACCAGAAGTCACTTGTACAGGTGAGAACTTGGGCCTCAGAACTAAACCGACAATGGTATCAGCGAAACCATTTCTCCTTCACTTACACACTTCTGCAAGTTTCAGTGTTCATATCTTTTCCAGCAACAGGGGCAGGTTGTACATTCCCTGGGAGCACTCAGTGGAGATTATAGGGATACATTATTTTTTCCTTTCACTAAGCCAGAATTGGCAGTGGAAGCTGTGTCTGAGCTGTAGGCTGCTTTAGAACTGGAAAGAAATATGTATATCTAGTACATTTCTTTTTCTGTCCTCTCTCTTTCTACAGAGAAGTTGCAGTGTGAGAAAGACATAGGTCCTAGTAGGAAATGGTCAATGAACCCAGTACAGCAGCCCAGTTTTATTCACCAGCTACCTTGGAATCATCCACTCTCTCGAGGTCTAACCAGTTTTT
Organism: Dipodomys spectabilis; assembly: GCF_019054845.1. Lineage (NCBI taxonomy): Eukaryota > Metazoa > Chordata > Mammalia > Rodentia > Heteromyidae > Dipodomys > Dipodomys spectabilis. The sequence continues at coordinate 24,015,660 of NW_024870817.1, read as the reverse complement.
TTGAGCATTATTAATATTGCCTTCAAATAGTTGTACAGAGAATTTTAAACATGTCCATTTATATGTAAGATGCTTCTTGATCAGTGTTGTACCCTTTATTGTTTTCCTTCTCCCTCCATTGATGCTAACCCCACCCATTCCCTCAAGTTTCTAGTTCCACTTTCACATATATGTACACTGAGGATTTTGACTGTATGCATCCACAATTATTCTTCATGCATCCATACCTCTCCCCTTTATCCCTAACCCCCTCAGACATGAGTCAGCTTCCTGGTATTCATTTTGTTAAACTGTTACTTCTTCATAGGGGTTACACCATGGAAATCTACCTCCATGCATAACATGTTTTAGTTAATTTAATCATGCGTATGTGCTTATGGCTCTGTATTTTCATATATGTTTATATTATAGGTGTAACTTTCACATATGAGAGAAAACTTGTGCCTTTTATCTCTCTGAACCTCACTTACTTCGTTCAATACTATTTGTTTCCAGGTCCATCCATTTACTGCAAATGACATAATATTATTATTCCAAGTGGGAATAAATGTAGAAAGCTCAACCCAAATTTGCTTCTGGATGGCATGTACCATTACAATTCAGTTCCTAATGTCCTTGCTCAGAACATTAGGGGAGAAAACTCTGAAGCTATAGACATGAGACATGAAATTTAGCATGGCTATAAATTTCACAAAGGAATATGACTAAAATGGATTGTATAGGGCTGTCACACTGTTAAGCGGTAGGAATGATAAACTCCTGACTTTGAGGTTACACCTGGGGTTGGGGTAGGTGGAGACTAGTGTTTCTTTGAATTCAACTCTGATTTCTGCTCAGTTCCCTTGAAGACAGGGCAGATAGTATTGATTATTTTGGCTAGAGTGGGCAGTTACTAGGGTTTTCTATGTAGACACTCTACCATTGGAGCCACACCTCAACTTTTTTTTGGGGGGGGGGGTCCGGTCGTGGGGCCTGAACTCTGGGCCTGGGCGCTGTCCCTCAGCTCTTCAGCTTAAGGCTAACACTCTACCACTTGAGCCACAGCGCCACTTCGGCTTTTTTTCTTATGTGGTGCTGAGGAATTGAACCTAGGGCCTCGAGCATGCAAGGCAAGTGCTCTACCACTGAGCCACCTTCCCAGCCCCGGAGATGGACTTTTTAATGAAAAATGAAGGGTTAAATGGAGACAAGAAGCAAAAGTAGACTAGGAATAGTGAATCTGTCGCCTCTATATCTGAACTGGGGATGTGGGCTGATATCTTGTGTGAAGATTACAAGCTGTCATTTGAGGTCAGTCCAAGAGTTGATGCTGTGGGGAGGAAAAGGGGAAAGGAAGAGAATGACTGACATGTATGCTTATTTGTGCTTTGCATTAAAGCTTTTGCAGTTTTTCTTTTGCCTTTATAAGCAACCGGACATGAAGACCTTTTTCAGACCATTTCATTATCTCCCTGTGCCTTTGTGGCTGTGACAGAGACTATGGAAGAAGCCCATGCATGTAAGTGGGCAATGGCAACTATAACCATTTCTGCTGAAGGCGTTCTCAGTCTGGGAGACGGAAGGAGGTCATTGTTGACTGGCCAGCCCAGGGTGTCAGGAAAAGCAGTTGACAGTGAGAGACTGGATGGGGTAGAAGGCAGGGTGAAACTTGAGTGATAACCAGAGAAGAGGTGAAAACTTGGGGAGAAACCCCTAAACTATCCACGCAACGCCTTTCTCTTCTTTCTAAGGATGTATGCATTTAAGAACAGGTTCCTGTGTGGGGTTTCCCAGACCTTGGCAGGAACTTCCCACATGTTGAATGGTAGGAATGAGGCTTCTTCTGAAGGCCAGGGCCCCATCCAACTCCACCTTCAGACTATGTGGGTCGGGGGTAGGGGCGCAGGTGGAGGCTGAGGGAAGAACTGTACTGTGGAAGTAGAAAGTCTCTTCTTAATGCCCAGTGTGTTTAGAGACCTGCAAGCCCATGTGGCTGGGCCTCGGTTGTAGGTTCCCCACAATTTCAGGAAGGGCATCTGGGTGTTTGGCTCAGGAATGTGTGAAAATGTGTTTATGAGAATCAGAGATTCGGGAACCCTTCATGGCCTGCCCCGAGTGTGTGCAGGCAGGGGAAGAAGGGCTGGGGCATTAGGGGGCGGTGTGGACATGGGTGCAGGAGGCGCGAGGCCTCCGGCGGGCGGAGGGAGGGGAGGGCGCCGAGGCGTGGTGCCAGTGCTGCGTACCGGGGCAGGGGCCGAGCCCAGTGGCGGGCACGGTCTGCCCAGCGGGGAGAGCGCGGGGAGCAGCGGGACCCAAGCTGGGGGTGGGGGGCACCTGAGGAGGGCGAAGGGAAGGGGCGCGCGCAGACGGAAAGTGGGGAAAGACAGTGCGTGCGTGCGGGCGCCCTGGCCCGGGGCTGGGGCTGCGGGCGGGTGCTGGAGCCCGGCGAGGTGGAGCTGGGCGGCGGCGCGGGCTGAGCCGGGGGGAGGAGGGGAAGGCGGAGGCGCAGGGCGCGTGTTTGGGGCGCCGCGGCGGGGAGGGTGGCGGCCGCCGCTGCGCGCGGGGCGCTGTGTATGCGCGCTCTCCCGTTGGAGGAGGAAGATGGCCCAGAAGGGAAAGTTGGGGTGACGCGCGCGGCCCCCGGACGCTCGGCGGGGGGGGACGGCGGAGAGCCCGACGGAGCGGTGGCCGCGCAGGCCGGGGGGCGCGCAGCCCGGGTGCCGCCGCCGCGGCCGCGCCCGCCCCCTCACTGCAGGTGGCAGCGGGGGCGCGGGGTCCGGGAGGCTCGGGGCGCGGGCGAGCGCGTGCGGGACCCCGGCTGAGGGATGGGCTGCGCCCCCAGCATCCACGTCTCGCAGAGCGGTGTGATTTACTGCCGGGACTCGGACGAGTCCAACTCGCCCCGCCAGAGCAGCCGCGCGTCGCCGGGCCCCGCCGTCCCCCTGCACGGCCTCCTTGTGCAGACCGACGCCGCCGACGCCGTCCCCCCGAGCCGCGCCGCGTCCTCGGGGCCCCGGGGCGCTGTCCGCGTCCGCAAGGCCCGGGCCGAGCTGGGCAGCGGCAGCAGCTCGGGCTCCGCAGCCCCCGCCGCGACCACCTGCAGGGGCCGAAGGCGCCACTGCTGCAGCAGCGCCGAGGCGGAAACCCAGACCAGCTACACCAGCGTGAAGGTAAAACCACCTGCGGGGGCTGGGTGTGTGTGCGGAGGGGGGGGCGGGTGGGCGCTCCGCCCGGGCGGGCCTCGCGTGGGTCGGGGTGGGCTGCGGGGGGGGGGGACTCGGGAGGAGTTGAGTCGCAGTGACGCGGTGGGTTTTGGGGGACCCTGTTACTCGCTGAGGAGGAGTAGTTTACTTTTTTATTTGTGGGGGTGGTGGAGACCTGGGAAATGCGACCTGAGAAAGACCCTCAGAGGGGTTCAGGGGGTGACTGTAGCTGGTCCGGGGAGGAGGGAGTGGAGGCAGGTAGAACGAGGGGAAACAGTTTGTCTGGCCTGCTTCTCGGGGAGGGGAGGAAGGCTGTGGCCAGATTTATGTTGCAGGAGGGTGTGTGTGTGGGGGGATGTCTATCATTGAGAGAAATGGGGGGGTGTTTTTTTGGGGGGGGGTGTCTGCCTAGTAGGTAACTGGTGCAGACCCAGTACCAGAATCGCATGCACCTGCTTGTATTCACATGCACTACCTGGGAAAGCCAGTCAGGCTGGATGGAGTCCCACAGCACAGGGACCCAGCGCTGGGATTTGTGAATGAACGGGTTCTGAGTAAGCTATAGGAAAGGACTGGAGGAACAGGAGCAGAGTAGAACCTGTTGTTTGTCACTGTAGTGTGCCCCTGGGTTGGCTGCGTCCTGGAGGTAATTGAGAGAACCCAGCCCAGCTACAAGGAGAGGACATGGTTTCCAGTTGCGGTGCAGCATCTGAAGATGGAGAGGCTGCACAGACATCGCATCTCCAGGGAGAGTGCAACGGGGAGGGAGTGGTTACAGCAGCCACTGGCTATGTCTTAATGATGATGAAAAGTTAATATTCCAATAGTGACCTTCTCCATTTTCTATCCAAGATGCTTTTCATTGTGTCAGTGTGGACACTAGCCTTTTTCTTTAGAGCAAGCAGAAGGACAATGTGTATCTTCCTGCACAGAGGCAACTATGTCCCCTATTTCCTGATTCCCCACCCCACTTCTGTCCATCCTGGGGTTTGAACTCAGGACCTAGCCTTTGTCTCATATCTTTTCCCTCGAGGCTGGTGCTCTTTTACTTGAACCACAGCTCCACTTCTGACTTTTTTCCTGGTGAATTGGAGATAAGAGTCTCGTAGACTTTCCTGCCTAGTCTGGCTTTGAACCTTGACCCTCAAATCTCAGCCTCCTGAGTAAGATTACATACATAAGTCACCTGCAGCTGATTTCTCCCTGATAATGCTGGATAGATGCAGCTTTTTACATGGTTCGGAACCATTCCACGATTCTTTGGCAAGACACAATTGTAGATTTAATAGTTAAAGGCGTGTTCACTGGCTGATCTAAAGAGAAGAGAGCTTGGTCTTCATTGGATAAAGTCATCCCACAGTGAGGAGGGAGGCGAAAGATAGCTTGCACTGACTTCAGTTTGAAAGAGCAAAAGCTTTATTTTTAAAGAAATCAGTTTTTAAAAAGCAGCACCTGATTTTGAAATACAAAATTTAACCAATATTACTTAGAGTTTCAGTATTTCTGTGGCAATGATCAAAGCACCATTAGAAAAAAATATTATTGACTGAGCACCTACTATATGCCAGCAATAAGTTTCTCTTTTTATTATTCAATGTTAACAGTGGGTAGTGTTAATATCTAAAGACTAGAGACCTGGCTTCATGACAGTATGGGCTATCATTTACACGTTTTTAACAGAGGCATGCACTTAATACTAAGTTTACATATTTTCTTACCCCTCAACCTTCATCGCCTGCCAGTAGTTCACATAAAGTTAGTACCAAAAGCCATTTAAAGATATCAAAATGTTATATTTGGTGACATAATTAAATTGGGGTGTTCCCCATAGAGACTGTTCTGTTGGCTGGGATTGGTGATACATGCCTGTAGTCCTAGCTGCTCAGGAAGCAGAGGTAGGAGGATCTTGAGTTTGAGGCCAGCCAGCCAGCTAAAGTGAGCAAGACCCAAAGCAAGGACACTAGGAGCATGGCTTAAGTGTAGAGTGCTTGCCTAGTCAGGTCCTGGGTTCAGTCTCCAATACCACAAGACAACCCTTTTGCCTTATTGTTGAAAAGAAAGTTTGAAAACCAGGGCTGTATTTCAGAACAGTGACCACTCCGTGCTATTTCTCTTTGCTTGCTCAAGAGGCATCATCTATTTTTGCCTTTCGGATAGCAAAGACCTCATTTTAGTATCTGGCAACTCTAGCTACTCAGTGTTTGTTTAGTGAAAGAGAGTATAATGAGCTAACCCATTCTCTGGGTTTTAACACTTCTCTCAAGAGGCTACTTAAGAAACCAAATGGAGTAAAAACTGAAGCAAAAATGAATCCCAGTTATTAGTTGCTAGTATAAACTTGAATAAATCTCATTGCTACTTGGCTTAAGTGTTAAAAGGCTTGACCTGGGAAGGAATTTAACTCACTTTGCTTTAGCAACAAGATTCCCAAATAAGAGCTTAGTTCATTTCAACCCATTACCAGGAATGTTGGAAATAAAATGGCCACTTTAGGGATCCAATGCTAATTTGCATCCTATTGATCTCAAATACTATGAATTTGAAATTCAGTTTGAGACCAGAGTTATTTATACAGTTCACTCAGAATTTTATCACAGAATTGCCCTAAAATATTTAAGAGTGTCCTTTTAGACATTCTGCCTCAGTGTTGTATTGCTTTTGGATGTCTTTTTTGGAGGGGGGAGGGAGCAGGATTAGTACTGGCGTTTTAATTCAAGGCCTGAAGCTTCTTAGGAAGGCACTGTACCACTTGAACCATGTCACCATCCTGTTTTTCTCAATGTTAATGTTTCTATCTTCTGTTCCTTTTTGTGGATAATTTTGTAAACATTTTCATTTCTCCTTGAATAAGAGTTTTTCTTTTGACCTCAGAGTTTGAGATAATTGCTAGCCATATGACCCTCCACCCTTTCTAAAATGCTTAGGTGGAAAACAGTCTGCCATTTGTCCTGCTTGCACGGCGGTGGGTTTCAATTGTCTTTCTTCCTTTCTGTGCATCAATTATAAGCAATATCCTCTTATCTACTAGGCCTCTAGTATTCCCCAGAGTGCAAACAAAAAATGAGCTTGATCTCTCTTTTTCTAGCAATAATTCATTTCATTAAGCTTTTAGAATGATGAAGCATTATGATGTCAAACATGATGTCAACAGGAACCTTCTTGAATACCTAATTGGCAAAAGATTGTAAACATTAATAATTCATAGGCAGTACAATGATATCACATGGGTTTCCATTTCTGGTAAGAAGTTAGATTTGTATCCCAATTGCTGTAAAAATATGACTTCCTAGCAATTTTTGTCCTCCTTGCTTGCCTTTTTTAAAAATAGTACTCCAACAGGAGAATCTTGCAGGATGCTCTCTCCTGATACTGGGCCAATTTTGTAATTCTCGTTTAGAAATCCTCAGAGGATATGCTTGAACCTCTCTCTGGGAGGAACCAGGGATTCTTACAAATCTTATACCAGCTGTTGCTGCTTGGAAGCACCCAGGACTAAGAAGCCAGTTGTAGAACTTGCAGCGGTCTCTGTTGGTGAACTCTCATGGATACAACACAGGAGACTGTTACCTTTGAAATGGCGCTGTGTGCTGGTAGCTGGCATCTCCAGCTCCCCTGTCCTTCCCCTCCCTCTCTGTGGCTCATTGATTCATGTAGCCAGTGTGGCTGCCAGACTCCAGGGTAAAGACAAAGGTGTTCTGGGAATATCCAAGAAGGAGGTTATATCTCTTACAGAAGGATGTGGCTAAATCAAGTATTCGTGACCCTCATAATTTCTGTTTCTAGATATTACTCTATAATCAGTAAGCGTAATTAATTCTGAGTTGAGTTTATACAAAGGAAAAAATAGATTTTTCAGTTCTTACATTAAGAAGTTTTATTTGAGGAAGGGGTGGGGAAAACTATTTTTTAAATAGTCATTTTGTTTTCTAAGTTAGTACTCTTGAACTAGAATCACCTGGCTGGAGGGCTTATTGAACTATGTTCTGGGCTCTGTTCCTAGACTTTCTAGGTCTTTTCTGGGACCTGAGTTTGAATACATTTACTTTGATTAATTTTGGGGGGTTTTGCATTTGTCAGGCAGGTACTTTGGCCACATGCCAAATCCTTCTGATAGAGTTATTTTTGGGACAGGGTCTTTGCCCAGGATGCCTGCACTGTGATTCTTCTGTTTGTACTTCCCTCTATGACTGGGATGGTAGGTGTGTGCCACCATGCTCAGCTGTTTTTCTATTGAGGTGCAGTGTCAGAAACTCTTTTGTCCTAGTTGGCCTGGAAACTTCCTGAATATCTGGGATGACAGGTGTATCAGAATTCTCAGTATTGGAGAGATGGAGATCTCTTGAACTTTGTCTAGGATTACTTGTCTTGAAGTACAATCCTCCTAATCTTGGCCTCCCAAGAAGCTAGGGTTACTATATGTGAGTCATCAGGCCTGGCCTAAAGTTTGAGTTTTTTAAATTTTATTTTTATTTATCTTGAATTGTTTTTTGTTGTTGTTGTTGGTCGTGGGGCTTGAACTCTGGGCCTAAGCTCAGTCCCTCAGCTCTTCAGCTCAAGGCTAGCGCTTTATCACTTGAGCTACAGAGCCATTTCTGGGTTTCTGGTGGTTTATTGGAGATAAGAGTTTCACAGACTTTCCTGCCCCGGCTGGCTTTGAACTGTGATCCTCAGATGTCAGCCTCCTGATTAGCTAGGATTACAGGCATGAGCCACTGGAGCCCAGCTACCTTGAATATGTTTATTATGTTTTTTGTTGTTGTTGTTGTTGTTCATGGGGCTTGGGCGCTGGGCTTGGGCTTGGGCCTGGGTGCTGTCCCTGAGCACTTCAGCTCAAGGCGAGTGTTCTACCACTTGAGCCATAGTGCCACTTCCTATTTTTATTATCTTTAAGTAGTTATACAAAGGAGTTGCCATTCAACTCAGCAGTTTATAAATACAGTGTATCTTGATCAATGTCACCCCTTTCAAGATTCTTAAGTTTTTAATGCACTTCCAAGAGATGCTAGTGTTGCTCATCTGGGGACCACAATTGGAGAACCACTGCCTTTAAATGAATTGAATTGTCTAGTTGATGAGCTAAATTAGGTATAGGCAGTCTCTGACAGAGAATGTAATACTATATTACCATCTCCATTCACAAAGTCAGACTCAGAGCCTCCATGGTTGGCTGGAAAATCTGCAGGGCAAGCACTTGACCACACAGTCTATTCAGGTTTCTTGAGGCTCAGTTTTTGACTGATCCTTTTGGATTTGCAAGAATTCTGGTGTGTTGCTCTCCCATTACAGTCCCTCACCCGTCTGTGCCTTGGAGAGACCAGGTTATATACAAGGGGAAATTAAAAAGCACCGGAAGAGTAGAAAACAGCTGATGTCATCAGATTCAGGCAGATACTTGGTTTTCAGCTCTTAAGAATTCTTATAGTCCTTTCACCATCGTTTTTAATTATAAAGGAGCTCAAGTGAGTCCCACAAGTGGCTTTAGTAAGCCCCAAGTTTACCTTCTGCCATTGCACATTTTATCACAGTACATACACCACACTAGTTAAAGTCACCGAGCATACTTGCTTAATTTTCACTGCTTTCTTTAACCACTTGATTTTCAATTTTTAAGGATAATCAGGTATTTCTTCCTTTTGACTGCTGAATAAAACCTCATACCAGAAAGTAACAATGCAAGCATATAGCTTTCCAGAGGTAAGACAATTTCTACTGAAATCCTTAACTCCTCTTCCCCAGTGCCCTTCTGACCATCAGGCAGGCAGGGTTTGGGCTCCAGCAGGACAGGGCATATAAGTAGGGGTGGAGCAGATCTGTAACCCCAGAATAGCAATGGGTTAGGGCCAGGAAGCCAGGTAAGAAGGAGAGAATGAGCCCCATAGGACCAGAGTGAAAGATAAAGTCAGGAGTTTGAAAACCAGCAAAGTTGAGGAGAAGCAAATGGAAACCGTGGGGCCAAGTGGGCAAGTAAATTCAGATTTAGAAGGTCTATAAAAGTGACAGATACTGAGCTTATCAATGAATAAAAACTGCTTTCTGTGCTTTGAAAAGTTCTCTATTTGGTATGTAGCGCTCAGAGCCACAGGAGGTGCCACTGGCCAATCAGAGGGCTATAGGTAACTGCTATCCCTAGATGGAGCCGGAATCACCAGCCATGACTTCCTTCCTCCCTGTCACACAGTGTCTGGGCAGGAGACATGCTATACATCCAAAAGTGTTCAACTTGCAGATAATCTCAGAAATGGGTTATGTCAGCAGGTTGGCAGGATGAAGGAAGGCCAACACATGATGCTACTATACACCAGGACTAGAAACTAGGGTGCTGTTACCACCTTAGAAGGGTCATGGCAGTGAATGGGTATAGGAGACGGGAAAACAAAATCTATATAACAGGGAAGCCCCCAGAAGCTGGAGCCTTGGTGTGCGGATAGGTAAGTGACTCTGCTGGTTGCTGTTAGTACAGCTGTTGACTGGGCAGGGAGGGATCCTAGAGGGAAAAACCTTTATTCCCTTTCTCTTCCTCTTAGGGATCTCCTGTCCCCCGCCCCTCCCCTTTGGCCAAATACATCTGAAAGCAAGAGGGAAAGGAACATATTGAGGAGGATTTCCAGAGTATGGGCAGGGGGAGGAACACATTCCATAGAATGCCTGTGAAAGCTGTTAAACGCAGTCCAAACATCATAATAGACACACAGAAAAATCTAGATGAGCAGTGATAATGGTTGCCTTATACTAACAGCACTAACAAATGGTCATCTAGGCTGGGCACTAGAGGTTCATACCTGTAATCCTAGCTATTCAGGAGGCTGAGACCTGGAGGACTGTGGTTCAAAGCCAGCCCAGGAGGAAAAGTCCTTGAGAGTCCATCTTCAATGAACCAAAAAAAAAGCCAGGCTGGAAGTATGGCTCAGGTGGTAGAGAACCAGCTGAACAAAGCCAGCATAAGACCCTGAGTTCAAGTCCTGGTACTAGAGGAAAGAGCCACTTAACTCATTGTTTATATTTCCTCTTTAATGACCAATGATACAAAATATCCGGTGATCTTGGTTGGAGACATCTAAGTTGCTGTAAATGTACCGCCTTCTTTGGTCTCTTCTGAGACCTGTTTTGATTCCTTTCTCGGTCCCATGCCTGCTGTCCTTGTCCCCACCTTCTATTCAAAGCCTAGGGCCTGTGTGGGGAGAGAAAGCAAGTGTTGTCTGCAAGTGAGTGGGGACTCAAACTCATCTGTGTTTTCCATTTTTTCCCCCAGTTTGTAGTTTCCTGCCTTTTTTTTTTTTTTTGGTACAGGACTTAGAACTCAGGTCCTCATGCATGCTAGCCAGTTTCTCACTGTGGAACCATAATTCTATCCCTAAATTTATGCTGGTTATTTTTGAGATAGCTTCTGACTTCTTGCCTGCGCATGTGCCTGGATTGTGATTCACCTGTTTTAGGTTTCTTATTGCTAGGATAATAGGTATGTACCACTGAATCCAGCTTCTTTCCATTGAATCTTGGGAACTTTTCTGCCTGAGTTTGTCTGGAACTTTGAACTTTCTGATTCCAGCTTCACATGTATCTTAGGTTTACAGGTGCATTCCACTGTACCCAGCTATGGGTTGAGAAGAGAGCTCATAAGTTTTTCTGCCAGGGCTGGACTTTACTGGGCTCTGCCTACTCTCAGCTTCCTGGGTAGTTAAGATTACCGGTATGAGCCACTAGTGTCTGGTTGTAAGAAAGCTCTTTCAGCTTTCTTTCCATGGACTCAAAAAGTGAAATAAGGAAGAGGTTACTATGAATTTTACTATATGTTTATTGGTATGTATTTTAAGTAAGGAATATGCATATTTAAACCTATTTAAATATATTAAAATATAGTCTGGATTTGATTTTTTCTTTTGGGGGTCTGAGGATTTAGCTTAAAGTTTCCTATATACTAGTCAAGTACTCAACCACTGAGCTATATACCCCCATCTCACTGGTGTTTGTGTTTATTTGTTTGTTTATTTATTTAAGTTTTTTGTTATTATGAAGGTGATGTACAGAGCGGTTCCAGTGGCATAAGTCAGGTAAAGAGTACATTTTTTTTTTGGACAAAGTCACCCCTTCCCTTGCCTTCTCCCAGTTTTCCCCTTCTATCCCACCCACTGGAGTTGTTTGTTTGTTTGTTTGTTTTTACATAGTGGCTATTTTTGCCTTACAACAGAAGCCTCATTAGTTATGGTGTGTTTATGGAAAATGCTTTTTCTTTAAAAAAAAAAATCAAGTTGTAGTATACATTGGTTTAGAGTTGATTATGGATGTCTCTTTCCCTGTTACTTTTCTTCAGTTGGCACATAAAAGCCATCTTTGGGCTGAGAGCTTGCTCAGTGGTAGAGCACATGCCTTGTATGCCCAAGGCCCTAGGTTCAGTCCTCACCACTACAAAGGAAGAAAAAAAGCCAGCTTTTGTTTAGGACTTTTGTGCATTATTCTTTACCATTCTTAACTCTGCCTTTGTAGGGGTAATCCATAGAAAAATAGTTCCTCAAGTGGAATTACCCTACCTCTGCTGACAATTTGCTCTAAGAAGCTTGTGATTATTGTAATAAAAACCGGGAAACGATTTCACTTGTGGATTATTTTGTGGTTATCTTGTTTCCTAGGTGATTCAAATTTTCACATACCATTTGTTGATTTCATAAGGTAAATAATGTTCAGCTGTTTGCTGCGAATATATATGATATATATATATATATATATATATATATACTATGTATGCAATATATTGTATAAATATTGTTTTACCTAATCTATTCTAAGGTAAAATATGTTATTTTTGTTTTGATAATGGGAACACTGAGGCTGCTAGTGGTGGAAAAAATTGCCCAAGGTAAGAGTGGAAATTGGAATGAAAGATTGTTCAACCCCAGCCCCCAAATTCTAACCATTGAGCTTCACTGTCTCATACTACTTGATCCACCTCTTAGGCCTGAGTATCTTAGGATACTCAGGCTCAAAGGCCCACAGGGTGATTGGTGTGGATTGCAGTTATTCATAGAAGAGAGTGTTATTAGGTAAAAAAGGGAAGTAGGAGGCTTTAGAAATACAGTTTCCAGCCAGGTGCCTAGTAATCCTAGCTACTAAGGAGGCTGAGATTAAAGATTGCAGTTTGAAGCCAGCTAGGGCAGGAAAGTCTGTGAGACTCTTATCTCCAATAAATTACCAAAAAAGCCAGAAGTGGAGTTGTAGCTCAAGTGGTAGAGTGTTAGCTTTGAGCAAAAGAAGCTCAGGGACAGTGCCCAGGCCCTGAGTTCAAGCCTTAGGACTGGCAAAAAAAAAGAAGAAGAAAAATGCAGTCCCTCCCCCCCCCCACCCCCCAGTACCCACTGTCACCTATTTTACTAGTGTGAACTGCAGTGTTGTTTTGAGGTGAATGGGCAATATGTAATGCGTGCAAAATTTGAGACACTTTGATTCAACATGTCATTATTTTCACTGAACATAACCCTTGGCATTTGATAAATACTGTATTGTACAAAATACTAGCTGCTAATATCCTTGTGGCTGCCATCATTACTATTAATTACTATTAAAATAATATTTAAGTTATTTAGGTATTTGTTTTTATCAGAAAGTGTATACCATATTTACAAATTGATGGATTTGGCCTGCATAGACCGACTGGGTATACAGAGTTATGTTATCCAGAAGCTTTGAAAACCACTACCAAGGACATGAACTTGTGTGCTTCAATTAGGTTTCTAAAGGAGAAGATGCAGAAGAATCTTATAAGGCCCCTGTTGGGGTTCCAGAATTTAAAGGTCAAGGCCTTCTTGTTATCTTGAGATGGTTCCTCTTTGCATAAGTTTTTGTTATACGTCTGAAATCTTGATCTGGACTTGTGCTTGGAGCCATTTTGCATGAGCTCTGCTGGTTTTGTCTTGCTGTGTCTCAGGGCTGTCCTCCACAGTATGCTATTGGGAAGATGACACACAGTAAATCCACAACTTAAACTTCTCTCAGATAGGAAGGTTCAGTGAATGGCGAGTCACAAAGGTGAAAGATTTGAATTCTGGGAATTTTTATAGGAAGACACATGAGAGACTTTGAAGCAACCTATCACACAAGGTAACAACTTTTGAAAAAGTGTGATTTTTGGTGTCAGAATCACAAATACCATTAAAGCTCAGCATCCAGAGGTGATGACCAGACTTTAGGCTAGGTAGGGCTTTTGTCAATATCAAGGTTCCTGCTTAGGGAGTCTTAAGCTAGAGAAATGGTTGGAGAGAAAAACAGGTTGGTTGATTTGTTTGAGCCAGTGTCTCCCTCTGTAGCTCAGGTTGGTCTGGAACTCGCTATGTAGCCAGCTCAGCTGTCCTTGAACTCCTGATTCAGCCTCCAAGGTCTGCTGGGATTACAGGCATGGGCCTATGTATCCCTGTGTCTCACTCACTAAAGAGCAGGTTTATGAAAGCCAATGATGACCTCTCCTACTACTACTGGTCTTTAACTCACGTGACAGGCAGTGTTGTCTCCGAAACTGGGTGTGAGGGAATCAAAACCCTACAGTGTTCTGGGATGAGCTTTATTACAGCTAGATACTCACAAGAATGATGGCTAAATAAGAGAGAATGGAGCAAAAGATCTGCTTTGTCAGTGACTTCTGCAGGTACTGGTTTGATGTGCATGTGCCCCAGAGTCTGCCACATGCCCCCACAGATATGGCATGCTTATCCCCTTGTTTGTTAAGATTTTCTAGTTAGGACCAAACACCAGAATATCTTTCTGTGTGTCAGAAGTGAGAACTTTGTTTCTTAAAATAAGTAAATAAATCAGGAAATGCTTTGATTAGTAAAACAGACAACCACTGCGTTATAAGCAGATTGTAAGATGTTCCTTCACCGCCCCTCACCCCCATTCCCCATCCCACCAAATAAACCCCAGAAAACAAAAAAGCCAGATTATAAGGCACCTAGCTGGAATTGGGAAAGTATTCTTGTATAGAAACAATGTTCTTTATATGTGGCATTTAGGTTTCTAGGTTAGTCCAAAAAGGTACATAACCCATTATGTAGCTGGGATGTATTTACAGTGTTAAAAATACTGCTGTGAGAGAAACATAAAATTGAATCAGAACTTGTTTCTTTCATGCATGTCCTTTGGGAGGAATGGGTTTAATTAGAGGGTAATGAAGCAGGTGAGGGAGAACTTGGGGAGTTCCTTCAGGGAGTGTTTGTCAGGGATTAGTTGTGAGAAGTGATACTGGGTGATCTTCAGAGACCAGAAGCTCAGGTGGTGTTATTAACCCCTATAGTGCTAGACAGGAGGCTGAGACTCTTATCTCCAATTAACCACCAGAAAACCAGAAGTAGAGCTGTGGCTCAAAATAGTAGAGTGCTAGCCTTGAACAAAAGAGCCCAGGCCCTGAGTTCAAGCTCCATGGCTGACAAAAAAAGAATACCTGCTGGGCTGAGGGCATGGCTTAAATAGCAGAGCATTTTCCTTGAATGCAATGGGACTCTTGGGTATGCAGATGCATGTACATGTGTGAGTACTGAGTCTGATTTTCGAGTGTGTCTTGGTTTGCTTGCTCTACCACTTGAGCTCTACTACTCTTCCACTTAAGCTACACCCCTAGCCCATGTTTTGTTGGGTATTTTGGACATGGGATGCCTTGGACTTTTTTGTGTAGGCTGATTTCAAATTTATCCTCCAGATCTCAGCCTCCTGAGGAGCTAGGATTAGAGGCATGAGCCTCTTAATGGCATGAGCCATTGGTGCTAAATGCTTCCTATAATTTTTCTAGCTACATATAGTCAACATGAGATGATGGAAAGATACTTGCTGGCCTTTGCTTGAGTTCCAGCCTTGCCCTACTTAAACTTTATGACTTTGGAAAATCTGAGTAACTCCTTATAAAGTGGGAATAATGCATTGCCCAAACAATGCACAACTCCTAGAAGGATGAAGAAGTAGCATCCACATCAAGAAACTGTAAATACCCCAAGTTGGAACTCACAGCCCGTACCCATGCCAAACGCTGCAGCCATCACTCTGCAGGCCACTGGGCAGGGGCTGCTGTTTCCTCTTCCTGTCTTTCTCCCACAGGTACAACTCCTGTACACCTTATAGACTCTCTGAGGGGTGTGTGTGTGTGTGTGTGTGTGTGTGTGTGTGTGTGTGTTTCCTGTCTTACATAAGCACTACTGTCAGTCTGGGGGGGGGCAGATGTGAAAATGAATCAAACAATTCTTTCAGAAGTTTTCATTGTTTATGAAATATTGCCATGGGAAGGCAGCATGTTGGCTGAATGTTGGCTGGTGGTAGGAGGGTAGGAATCGAATTCTTGAGATGAAGTCCTCTTATTGTGGAGCAGGAAGAACTGTAAGCCTGAGGGTTAAGTCACCAAAGAGCAGTCAACTGCATCGTCACTGATACTATCATGTTTACAGGCCAGAAGCAGAAATAAGGTCCAGCTTTCTAAGCCCAGAACTCACAGGTGCCAGATTAAGATAGAATCCAAGAGAATTGACTAAGAACTGACATGAAGTCTGGTGGAGTTGACATCTGGGAATACCCTGGGTAATGTGGTTTATAGGCTTCCAGGTATGGCTGCCTTGGGCTGAACCTCTAGAACAGCACTAGTCAACAGAATTGCAATGGGAGCCACAGATGGAATCCTCCCCTGTAGAGTTCAAATTTTCTATTAGTCCCATTTTAAAATTTTAATTGTAATTTTTTGCAGAGCTGAGGACTGAACTCAGGACTTTGCATTTGCCAGGCAAGTGCTCTTCCACTGAGCTAAATCCCCACCCCCTAGTCCCATTTTAAAAGAATTAAGAAGAAATAGGCAGAATAAAATTTAATAAGTAGTTACTTAACCAATACATTAAGAATATTATCATTTTAACCTATATGGAATATAAAAATTTAATGAGATAGTTTATATTCAGTTTTGGAACTAAATCTGGAATATATTTCATAATTACAGTACATCTCAATATGCACTAGTTGTATTTTAAGTGTATAATGGCCACATAAGTAGCTGCCATAATGGAATGGGAAACTTTACATCAAGGTTATAAATCAAGCTAATGTAATTTGACATTGGAGCTTGGCAAGGAGTTGAATTGGTTATTTATCTCTTAGTTTGGTTCGCCTACCCACAATCTTCACTAATCTACCCTGATTTTTATGGGATTAGAATTCTACAAACTGCATCTTCCTGGCTCCTTGACCCAGTGGTCACCTTGCAGATTCTACAAGGAGTCACTGGCAAGAAATTGACTGTGGAAGAAAGACAGGAAGAGGAAACAGCAGCCCCTACCCAGTGGCCTGCAGAGTGATGGCCGCAGCTGTTTGGCATGGGTATGGGCTGTGAGTTCCAGCTTGGGGTATTTACAGTTTCTTGACCTGGATGCTACTGCTTAATCCTTCTAGTTTCTCCAGCTCTGCCTCCATATTTGTTTTGCTCTTGTGCACCTTCCAGTGCTGTCTCAAACCATTTTTTTTTAATGCTGATATCCCATGCTGAAAGTAAATGAAATGATTTCTGCTTTTCTTATAAATCACTTGGGACTTGAAGTCAGAGAAAATGAGGTTAATCTCATGTGGGCCACATACTCAGTTCTGTGACTTTCTATAATTTTCATTTTTATTTAAAATTATCTTTGAGTAGTTGTACAGAAAGTTGTTATTTTTTTGGCAACTCTTAAGGAGTTGTCAGTCAACAAAGTAATTTATTAATACAATGCATCTTGATCAACAAACAGTAGTAGAAGCACTGAGTTCATAGATTTGCTGGCAGTAGTGTATCCTTATTAGCTTTGTCGTTTGTTATAGAAAAACAATATATAGATTTGTTTTCAACACTCATCATTTAATATTTTTATTATTAAATAATTTCAAATATATAAAGAAGATTAGAGAAAGGTATTCTGACATTTCAGGTACATACCACCTAGTTTCGCCAGTTTTCAAATGGCACCTACTCTTTTTATTGATGACATCCACTCTCCCCCTACACCTGGATTATTTTAAAGCAAATCTAAAACATCTTATTATTTCAGCTGTAACTATTTCAGCATGTAACTCTGAAAGACAAGGTATATTAGAAAGCTTAACTCTAATACTATTAGCATATCACCAAATTAAAATAATTCTTTACTATTATCAAATACCAAGACATTGCTCAAATTTTCCTATCACCATGTTTTCATTTAAATTTTTTGTTTGAAATCATTTTTAGAATAAGATCCACCCATTGCAAGTAGTTGAGATGATTCTTGGACTTAAACTGCAAGTCCTCCTCTCTTTCTGTCTCTCCCTTACAGTTTATTTGTTGAAGAAAGTGGGTCATCTGTCCTGCAGAGTTTCCCACAGTCTGGATTTTGTTGATTACATTCCTGTGGGGCCATTGACCACATTCTCCTGGTTCTGTCTTCCCTGTATATTGGTAGTTAGAGGCTTGCTGGGACTGGAGTTTACTTCTTTACTTAATAGGCAGTGTTGTATACCTCCATCAGGAGTCACAAAACACCTACTGTCTTTCTATGATGCTAGCCGCCATTGCAGAATGTTGCCTAAATCCATGAGATCCTTCAGGGTGGCAAAGAACATCTTTCTTTCCACATTCTTCTGGAGTGATTTTATAAAGAGAAACCTCCCTTCCTATTTGGTTATCCTCAGATACAGCTCATTTGGGAAAGGCTGAGAAATGCTTGCCTCATTGTCTCTGTTTATCAGTTTGCAAAACAAGTTAATCTATGGTATTTTCCAAAGGCAACCCTTGAAATATTGTCTGTATTGTTCTGAGTTTGTCAATTTATAAACACTAGATGTGTCCAAGTTCATCGCAGTCACTGTCCTTACTGATGTTTGGTTATCCTGCCCATGTTGTCTTGTGGGTTCTTTTCATCTTGCTGCAGCAATGTTCAGTAGAATTCTTGTTCTTTTTTGTTTGACAGGATGTTCCAGGTTCATCATGTTCATTCTCTGTCCTTGATCTAGAATCACCCCTTTCTCCTGGGAGCCTAATTCTTGCTATCGTAAAATGATATTTAGAGGCTTGATCTAGGCAGCGTGGTGCTTGCTGTTCATGAATTGTTCATTTCTGAACTTTTAAAGTAGACATAGCCAGGGAATAAACACTTGTTTTTGTTATTTGTTTTTGGTGATGAGCGCAGGGCTTTGCAGAAGCCCTATCACTTGATCTGCTCTGCCACACCCTTTTTGAATTGGTTATTTTTGATAACCAATTAAAAAATAATAATAAATTGGTTATTTTAGATAGAGTTTGTGCCTAGGCAGACCTGGACCATGCTCTTCCTATTTGTATACTTCCCTTTGTCACCTGATGACAGGTGTGTGCCGTTGCACACAGCCATTGGTTGAGAGAGAAACTTGTGAACTATTTTTTCTCCAATCTTGATTCAAACAGCAAGACCCCAGCCTCTGCTTTACAAGTGGCTAGGATTATAGGCCAGCTCCATTGTATCCAGAAATAAATACATAAATTTCACTTTTCTTTTTTTGTCAGTCATAGGGCCTGAACTCTGGGCCTGGGCGCTGTCCCTCAGCTCTTCAGCTCAAGGCTAGTGCTCTACCACTTGAGTCACAGTGCCACTTCTGGCTTTTTCTGCTTATGTGATGCTGAGGGCCTCATGCATGTGAGACAAGCACTCTACCACTGAGCCACCTTCCCAGCCCCAATACTTAAATTTTAAGGATAAAAATATATCATGCCAGGTGCTGGTGGCTCACGCCTGTAATCCTAGCTACTCAGGAGGTTGAGATCTGAGGATCACAGTTCAAAGCCAGCCTGGGCAGGAAAGACCATGAGATTCCTATCTCCAATAAACCACCAGAAAACCAGAAGTGGCGCTGTGGCTCAAGTGGTAGAGCACTTGCCTTGAGCCGAAGAGCTGAGGGACAGCGCCTAGGCCCAGAGTTCAAGCCCCATGACTGACCAAAAAACCCCAAACTATGTATGTATGTATGTATCTCTATCTATCTATCTATCTATCTATCTATCTATCTATCTATCTATCTATCTATCTATCTATCTATCTATCTATCTATCTATCTATCATGACTTTAAACTGCCAATTCAGATTTAAGGTAGCAAGTCTTTAACTTCATCAGTATTCCTTTTCTTTTATCTGCTGCCCATGACATAACTCCTGGTTGAGAGCAGCATCACAATCACTCATCATGTATTCTGTCCTCTAAAGCATACATGTACACACGTGTCTCAGAACACATGAACAACACATGTTTGTGATCTCTGTGGTAACTAAGAGTCATTTAGTTTTCTCTACTGATTGTTGGTGATAGAGTTAAGTCTCACTTGGGATGAACAAATTGTGATGATTTAAGTGATTTACTCAGTCTCTTTTTTTTGGGGGGGTGGGGGTGGTCCGGTCCATGGGGCCTGAACTCTGGGCCTGGGCGCTGTCCCTCAGCTCTTCAGCTCAAGGCTAGCTCTCTACCACTTGAGCCACAGCGCCACTTCCGGCTTTTTTCTTTTTGTTTATGTGGTACTGAGGAATTGAACCCAGGGCCTCATGAGTGCAAGGCAAGCGTTCTACCACTCAGCCACTTTCCCAGCCCCTACTCAGTCCCTTTTTTGTAGCTGTTTTGCTGTTAGTAGAAGTTATTGCTTAACGTATGACAATTAGATTTGTTTCTCTCATTCTAATTTTGGCTACTTTTAATATTACAAATATTATTTATGTTTCCTAAAACATGTATGTCTCATTGAGGGTAGTTTAAGTTTTATCTTTATTTTACATTAAATGCCCTCTATCCTATAGGCAACTATATTTAAAACATTTTTTGTTCCCGCATGATATAACCCCTGTTTTCACTGTATTTGATGTTGGTATAATTTGTGGAGGGGAAGGGAAAAAACAAATTGTTTAAATAGTGATACAGGTGGAGTCATCGCCACAATGAGATGTATAAGACGTTATGTCGAAAAACGAACTTTACAACTTTGGCAGGGGGTGGGAAGCAGGGGGAGGGGTATACTGCGGGGAGTGGGGAATGGGAAGGGTTGGGAAGGGGAAACAAAGGAGGAGGCAACAATGCTTGATAAGAAATGTACTCATTACCTTGCCCATGTAATTGTAACCCCTCTGTACGGTATTTTCCCAATAATAATAATAATAAAAAACAAACATTTTTTTGTTGCTATTGGGTCTTGAACTCAGGACCCTTTGAAGATGGAGTTTCACAGCTTTTTTTTTCTCTCAATTTGGCTTTGAACTTCAGTCCTCAGATCTTCGCCTCCTGAATAGCTAGGTTATAGCTGTGACATATTGATACCTGGCTTTATTTAACATTTCTATGGGTCTTATACTGTTGTTTTAGCACACATTTATTTTTATATCTTCTGTGTGTTAGTTGCACAGAAGTATACCCATTTTCTTTTCTGCATTTTCCTCAATAATATGTTGTGGAAATCACTGCCTTTCATAAAAATGTTCTACATTTCTTTATAGCTGTGTCATATAGATCATATGGGTATACTATGGCTTATTCAACCAGTCCCTATTGATTTTTTTTAGGATTATTTCATAAATTGGTGAAATAATATTTTCCAGGAAGGACATATTTGCCTATTCAGAGCAATAGCTTTTTTATGGGATTCATTGGTTCTCTATGAAATGTAAATTAGCAATACAGTTTTAATTCAAGCTCAAGTTGAAAATCTTCCGCAGAGGGTCTCTGTGAGTCAAATCTACTCTTGTCTCCTTTTCACCCAGCTCCAGTTTGGTTTTCAGGGAGCTGGGAGAGCTCTGAGATGAACTTTCTAGAACAAAGTGTCCTTTCAGATGCAAACATGTTGGGTTTCTTCTTCCTTATCAGGGCAGCAAAGTGGCTTGGCTCTTCACGTAGGGTTCCGTGCATTTACCCAGCATGGGGCTCAGCTCCCCTGACCACTTCAAAGAACTTCCTGAGCCTTCATGAGAACATAGAGCAAAACTGACACCTTATTGTGGGGTTGGTCATCAAGAACTAAAATCATATTTTTCTTGCATGTTAGGAACCTAACACATGGAGACACATGGATGTATATTCTTTTAATGTTTGTTTTTGTTTGAACCCAGGGCTTCACGTTTTCTAGACAGGCCCTCTAACCACTTGTGTCACACTTGAAGCCCTTTTCATGGTTATTTTTGAAATAGGGTCTTTTTGGTCAGGTTTGGCCTAGACTGTGAGACTGTTACACTAACTTTGATAGTTGGGATGAGACGCTTAAGCCATTACACCCAGCTATTGGTTGAAATGGGATATCACAAAGGGTTTTTGTTTGTTTGTTTGTTTTTGCCTGTGTTGGCCTCAAACCATGATCCTCCCTATCTCTGCCTCCAAAGTAACTAGCATTATAGGCATGAGCCAGCAATGCCTAGCTAGATGTATATTCTTGAAAACTGAGATTGGAAAACCCAATTCTGTCTCTGTCTCTGATGAATCTAAGATGATACTTTCCCCAATGTTATTAGTTAATAACATATTAAGTAATATGCTATTATTTAACATCAATAATATTAATGTTAAATGTTATTGGTAAGCAGTTCTCATTCTTTTCTCATATATAAATGTATCAAATTTTACCACCTAGCAATGTTCAAGGTGGTTTCTTGGCTCACAAGTATTGTATATGATTGAGCGAGACACTGAGATAAATTGAATATCAGGTGCCATCATTAGACTTAGGAATGTAATGATGAATAAGATAATCTCTTCCCAAAGGAAGTTTATGTTCTCCTTGGAATGGAGGGTGACATGAAAACACATATTCATCTATGCTGTATACTATACTTAGATGCTTAGCATACACGATTAGTATTCATTTCTATAGATTAGCAAGAGAAATCCTACAGTAAGTCCAATCTTATCTAGAAGACAGGATTCCACAAGGATCAGAATTCTAGTAGATGGGTGTTACTAGGGCTGTGGTAGAGTCTACCAGCCATAGGTATTTACTGTGGGCTTGTAATGTCTTCAAGATGTAGTGTTGAAGCAAGAGGAGAAAGGAAGGACATCTAACCCAGCATGGCATGGAACTGGCTTCTAAGTGAATTATTTACATTTCTAAGCATATCCTTGAGGAAGGGTTCACCTGGTATGGAGATGGTATTGGGGAAAGGAGGGAAGGATTGGTTCCGTGCAGAGGGAACATGAGCAGTGTAGACGAGGTAAAATCTGGTAGCCTGCTAGAGCACTAGTACTGTCTCTGGAGCCATGTGTACCCATGTTCAGTGGAGGACATGTGGAAAAAGTCAGAAATGACAAAATGAAAAGTAAGGGCAAGACTTTGAGGTTTCTCATTCACTAGCCTAAAGAATGAGGGACACATAGGCAATTTTAAGAGTTGTGATTTCATTGGAGTAGAAGATTAATGTTAGCAACTTTTATAACATTTCAGATGCCTGGTGAAAAGGGCCTGTATTAAAGTTGTAGCTGTAGAAAGGAGAGAATACATTTTTTATTTTTTAAGTTAGGAAGTTATTTGATGTTTAGACAGGGTGAAGTGGGAGATAGCGTAGTCCAGAATGCCATCTAGTTTTGGTTTAGGTTTTATTTATTTCTGTGTGTGCTGGTTTGGGGGCTTGAACTCAGGGTCTGTGCACGGAGCTCAAGGATAGCACTTTACCACTTGAACCACAGCTGCACTTGTGGCTTTTTGATGGTTATTTGAAGATAATCATCTCATATCCATTCCAGTATGTGCTGGCTTTGAGCTGCAGTCTTCAGATCTCAGCCTCCTGAGTAGCTAGGATTATAGGCATCAACCACTAGTGCTGCTTCTGGTTTAGTTTTGGCAGGCCAGGAGAAAGAGGAGATGGAAGGAAAGGAAAGCATGAAAGGGAGAGGTCTTGGTTTATGTAAGTTTGTAAATCAAGTCACTGACTACAGGAGAGAATAACTCAACTTTTTTTTTTTTTTACAGTACTCATATTCTCAATTTAATCAATGAAACTATGTAAATTTACTTTCTAGTTAAACCATATGTTCCCCTGGATGGAGTTAGAGTCAAATTCATTTTTTTTCAAATTCATTTTTTGCAAGCATTTCAATAAAAAGAATTCAGTATCAGATTTTAGTAAAGCCAGGCCAAAGGTAGAGATCTCCAATCTACCAGTCTTGTTTAATATTCAGAATATCATCACCTGCCATTTGCATGCAAGTAATACCACTTGCTAGATAGAGAGTGTCATGTAGCTGACTTTTTCTTGAAAATGGAGATATAACTTCCAAAACATGAGCTATAAAACATACAGTTCTGGGATTTGGTGTACAGATAGATGTGCTTCAATTTACAATGGGGCCATACTCCAACAATGACATCATAAGTTGAAAATCTCATTATGTTATATCACTAATGTGTCTCACATACTATACATTATCATTTAGCTTAGCCTACTTACATATGCGCAGAGCACTGACATTAGCTTTACAATTGGCAAAACCATCTAATACAAAGCCTATTTTATAATGAAGGGTTAGATATCTCATGTGCACACACAGATGAACATTTTATAGGAATGATGGGATATAAAAACATAGAATACCGAAGTCCTTTGGCAACTCTGTGTGCTACAGACTGTCTGTTTGTTTCTGTTGTGGTTCTGGATAGCTGCTGAGGCCTGGCAAGAAAATCTGCTGTGTTATAGCCCAGGAAACAGCATCTAAAACTCCATTTCTGTTGAATGTATATTGTTTTACACAGTAAGGCTGAAGACCTTATAATGGTCAAACCATTATAACTTAGGGATAATCTGTAGTCACTGAATCCAGTTCTAGAATATTTATTTTCTTTTTTATTTTCATGGTAGTGGGGTTTCAACTCAGGACTTTGTGCCTGTTTGGTAGATGTTTTACCACTTGAGCCACATTTCTTTTCTTTTTTTTTTCTTTTTCTTTTTTTTTGGGTCCGGTTGTGGGGCCTGAACTCTGGGCCTGGGCGCTGTCCCTCAGCTCTTCAGCTCAAGGCTAGCACTCTACCACTTGAGCCACAGCGCCACTCCCGGCTTTTTTTTTCTTTTTGCTTATGTGTTGCTGAGGAATCGAACCCAGGGCCTCATGCATGCAAGGCAAGTGCTCTACCACTGAGCCACCTTCCCAGCCCCTTGAGCCACATTTCTATCTCTTTTGCTCTGCTTATTGTGTGTGTGCATGTGTGTGTGTGTGTGTGTGTGTGTGTGTGTGTGTGTGTGCACGCGTGCATGCGCATATGCACACACGTGTATGCATACATTCATGTGTGAGTCCTGGGGCCTGAACTCAGGGCCTGTCCCTGTCCCTGAGATCCTTTGCTCAAGGCTAGTGCTCTACCACTTGAGCCGCAGCTCTACTTCTGGCTTTTTTGGAGTAGTTTTTATTGGAGATTAGAATCTCACAGGCTTACCTGCCTAGACTGGCTTTGAATGATGATCCTCAGATCTCAGCCTCTCGGGAAGCTAGGATTACAGATGAGAGCCACCAGTGCCTGGCTGCTTGGGTTATTTTTGAGAGAAGTGCTCACTTTTCCTCTGGCCAGCCTGGACCATGACCCTTACATATACTTCCCTGGGATGACAAATGTGAAGCATTATGCCCAGCATTTTCTGTGGAGATTCCAGTCTTAAACATTTTTGCCTGCACTGACTTAGTACTGTAAGCCTCCCATACGGGTGGGATGACAGGTGCCCACCACCATACTCAGCTGCTGGTTGAGATAGGTTCTTACACACATTTAGTCTGAGGTGGCCTTGAACTACAATCTCTGATCTCAGCCTCCTGAGTAGCTAGGGTTATAGATATGAGCCACAGGTTCCTGCCCTTAATTCTATAGAGTTTTTATTTTCCCTTAAAAGCAACCTTGTACTTATTAGCTGTTAGAGAATATCCGTCTCTAGCGACTATGGGCAACTACAGATTCATTGTCTGCCTCTGTTGATTCGCTAATTCTGGAATTTCGTATGGGTGTTCCCACGCGGCATATAGTGCTTTGTGTCTGCCTCCCCCGCCCCCCCCCCCCCCCCCCCACTTATCATCTTTCAATTTTGGTTCATCCATGTTGGACTCAGAATTACATTCCTCTTTCCTCTTTACTGAGTGTATATCCTTTGTACGAATCTCCTGTTTTGTTTATTCCTTCACACATTAGTGGTCATGCTCATCATTTCCATAGTTTTTGGATATTATATGATTTGATATGCATTTCCCTGATGGCTGATTTAGGGTATTTGAATGAGATACTGTAAGTGGGTTTGGACCTCAATTTGCTGTTAGATTCAGGAGGTCTTCAGGATAACTGTATTGGTATTTCTTATGAGTTTTATTTACACTACAGCTTTTTAGCTCAGGAAGGAAGTTCCAAAGGCTTCATAGAGATATCTGCCTTATAGAACTATGTCAGAGAGTTCTGGAATCACAATACCATGGGGCCTTTCCAATCTCTGCATTTTTCAAAGTGCATGGTCAATGTGCATACAGAGTCAAGAGTTGAGACTGACTCCCTTCTAGGAGAAGCAGTTCTCGGGACTTTGAGGGAAGCAAACTTATTTTCAAGAAGTACATTTACTTGCCACCCACAGGAGGCGCTACTGAGTGCATAGAGCCGAGATGGTGGTTGCCGTTTTTACAAGTTACCTTTCTACAACTAAAATTTGGTTTGTAAGTGAAACAGTAATCCTTATACATCATTACTGAAAGCACTACAGTTGAATGTACTGGTTTGGGTGCATTGAGTCACACAGAGTTGGTTCTTGATATTTGTCTTTGTAATGCAGAGGGAATAGTAAGATAATTTCTAAATAAATAACCCGTGCCAAATTCATGTAAAATTGCTTTGGAATACAACTGGTATGGAGGCAGATGTAGCTGACTGTGTGGAAAGTGGCAATATAGCAAAGGAAACAAGCCAGGCTACAAGGACTCAATTAAAAAAGAATTAGGGAAAGCCTATGAGAATATCTCCTTTCCACATTTCAAGTCTTTCTACTTTTCTTGGTTGAATTAAGTACTATTCCTTTTTTGCCAGACACAATTTTTGAAGGAAATATTTTGCTCTTCTGAAGGCTTTTCTTTGGTTACAGTAGAAAGAATAGAGTTTAGGCTTACCAGGAGGGAATTTCAAATCGCTTTCCCCCCTCCCCCTTTTCTATGATAAGTAGAGAAAGCAGGAAAGGCAATATGGTAACAGTGTCACAAAGGAGCACAAAAGGTTTTGCTACATGTTAATTCAGAACCGATTACAGCTGTCAAAGTTGCATCATTTTTTTTTTGTTGTTCCTTATCCTAGGGGAAACAATTTACTGGGTAGGTTCTCATGAAGAGACTTTAGGTGTACATTCTACTCACAGAGTGGTGAGCAGAGAAAAAGGGAAGGCTAGGCACAGCAAGATGCCTAGTCTTTCTAGTGGATGAAGCCCTCATAGCCCTGTTGGCTGAAGGGCCTCTGGCAGGAGCTGTTCTTATGAAGTCACAAGATATTGCCACCACAAAGCACCAGAATAGGAAAAAATTACCTGACCTCTGTCTTCTCCAGTGCCTCTTCAGTGCTCCTACTGGCTGTACCAATGCACCAATAGGAGGCCAGCCATCAGGCTGCCAGGGTCATCACCCAGGCCCCCAACTAGGATATGGTGACTTGCTATTGGAGACTAACTTGCACAAAAATCAACTTTTCAGGGATCACCCTCTTTTTTTGGTGTTAATTTTAGAAAGTGTTATTTTGAGAAAATATGGCAAGGTTAAAACTCATTTCTTTTTTTAAAAATTCACTATATTTAATGTTTATGAGAAATTTCTCATCTGGTAGGTGATAAACTTTGTTATGAAGTATCTTAAACCCTGTACTTTTTTGTTTGTTTGTTTGTTTTTTTCCCAGTACTGGGACTTGAACTCAGGCCCTCATACTCTTGCTAAGCTCTTTTGCTAAAGGCTGGAGCTCTACCACGTGAGCCATACCTCTACTTCAGGAATTGGCTGGTTAGTTGGGAAGAATAGTCTCATAGACTTTCTTGTCTGAACTGACTTCAAACCACAATCCTCAAAAGTCTCAGCATTCTGAGTAAGTAGGATTATAGGCATGAGTACTGTTGTACTCTGATAGATCTGAAACAGAGCTAGATTGTCTTTCAGATGGGCAGAGATAGGTGCTTTTTTAAATTCTTCCTTTCTGGATAGATACTTAAATACTTATAGACTATTCAGCCATGGCCACTTGTCTTCCAGTTAGTCAAAGTGGGTGTAGTTTGTCTCCTGCAACTTGAAGCTAAGGAGAAGACACAGTGTCAGAAGCATCGACTGTAACATGTCTCCTTACAGGCAGCACTGGGAATAATTTTGCTCCCCATTTGAATGAAACGTACCAACTTGAAGTGTTTGTGCTAACCGAGTGACCTGTTTTTGTCTGTGTCATGTGCATTCTCTTCTAGGTCTGAGATAAAGGCTCCGTGTCTCTGGATCCCTATGGGGTTGCTAGGAAATGATTTTCAAAGTGCTCTGTGGCAATGTAGCAGGTTGAACTTTTTTATGAAGCGTTGTCGTGGAAACCAAATGCATCATTGCCTCGTCTGACTAATTTATCTTACAATGATAAAAAAAAATTGTGATCCTGGCTTAGCAGATACAAAATAGTAAAAATGCAATAGAAATCCCCTGTAACTATCAAGGGGGATGGCCTTGTCAGTAGAAACCTTTTGAACTGCCAGACTTCACTGCAGGAGTGGGCCAGTGTTAGGAAGTTCACGTTGATAAGGGCTGGCTGTGGGAAGAGATGGGGTGGACCAGTTTGCCCTGTTTTATCTTTGGTGAAGGAAAGCCCCATCTACCCCATGGCTTGTTGCTGTGGGGATTTAATAATGACCTAAGTTCTTAACTGTGTAATGAGGCAGGACACTGGTCTGTCCCGGGGAGGCTTGGCAAGATTGTCAGAGATTTTTTTGTTCTTTAGTGGTTGGTTGGTTTTAGTTGTTCTTACTCCCTGTACCTTCCTCCCCGTGGGTGACATTGCTAGACCTACTATCCACAAAGGCCTGTCACTTGGAGATTGCTCTTGGAACTGGTTCTCTCTGCTCAGCTCCCTTCTCTCTGTGCTGGTGGTGTTCAGGACCTTCAAGGGAGAGGAAATCTCTTTTGTGCGTTGAGGACAAAACCTTCTGTCACTGTAGATATTGATGGTTGCTGCTTATATCTTGATCAGTGAACTACTGGGTATGCTTTCAAATGAAAGTAGTTTATCAGGATAGGAGAACTGGATGGAAAGGACATTTTTACTACTGTGTTAAGTTGTTCATATTGCTTCTGTGGGCTTTAGCTCCTGGCTTTTTTCTCCTCCCCCTACCCTACTTTGTTGTTGCATTGGGTTAAATCTGCCTGTTTGTTTTAGACCTTTCCAAAAATCCTTTATTAATATCTCTGTAATGTTTTTGCATTTAAAAGGGAAAAGTTGCACTCTAGGTATGCATTCTAAGATGGAATAGAAACAAATCACTTAAAATCAGTATTTCATGGACTTAAGGCCCAAAGCTATTTTTATTTTTTTCATTCAGCACATATTTCTAAGTACCTATTTTGTGCTAGGTACATCTGGTGAGCTTATTATATACAAAACAGTCATCACATGGACCAAAAAGTGCCTTTAAGGGGCTGAAAGCAAAGGCCAGCCAAAATTGGAGGCCTATCAAGAGCAGCCACAAAACAGCTACCATCGGAATTGGAATCTCTGTGCTGAGGTCCCTATGTTCCTGTGCCTTACTTCTATAATGGTGGACAGTTCCCCAGTCCCAGTCTTAGATGTAGCTCATGAAGACAGTGCAGCCACTGTTTCCACATGACCCTCCAAGAATGACCTTCAGTAAGCAATGTTACCTTTGTTGGTAAAATAGCATTCAACCTTGCTCTGGAGGAGCCGAGCAGCTTTTGATTCTATCCAAGGCAATTTTGTCTTCAGCTTTTATCTCCATTTTATCTTCTATTTTCCATTCAGTCTTCGAGTGGGATACCTTCCTTTCCACGTAGATACTTTGGGAGACTCAGATTTCAAAGATTCTTTCTGCACTTCTAAGAACAGAGATGAAGTAAGAACGCAGTATTCAAGGGGTATCACTGAAGACGCAGCTCTGGCAGAGGACAAGCAAAGTGGAACTTCAGTGACTTGACCCTCTAGTTTGCTCTGGGTGCTGGCCACTCTAGCCTTCCTTGTCAATGCCTTTTCATAGAAGTTTACCCTTTGTTATCTATGACCTTTGTCAGAGGTCTGCCCAAGATATCTAGCCTCCCAAAGTCCAGGTCAGGTGTGTCTAAGGTTCTCCCAGGATATTTGTCATCTTTGCCAGTAAGTGGTTGAAGGGTTCTTTTGCTCTAGAATTTCATTTTTCCCTCTTGCTAGATGAATAACGCTTAGTTTTTGTTTTCTTGCTCATTGAATGGTGGTAAGTGTAGGACACATGTGGAATTAATTAGGATTAAATGAGAGCATGCAAGCAAGGCTCAGCTGCTACTTGGTAAATGCTTGTCACCATCCAACTGGGAAAATTTCCCCTTTCAGTGGTCTTTTCTCTCCTACCCATGAAGGCCATCCTCTACTCTCCTGGCCTCAGAATAACTACTATGACTTTCTACCCAGGGCTGGGAAGGTAGCTCAGTGGTAGAGTGCTTGCCTTGCATGCATGAAGTCCTGGGTTCGATTCCTCAGCACCACATACACATAAAAAACCGGAAGTGGATGCTGTGGCTTAAGTGGTAGAGAGCTAGCCTTGAGCTGAAGAGCTGAGGTACAGCACCCAGGCCTAGGGTTCAGCCCCAGGACCGGCAAAAAAAAAAAGACTTTCCACCCACACAGGAGCCACACGGAGGTCTACAGTCTGTGATGTCTGTGATAAATCTATGATCTATATTTCCTTTCATCATATAATAAATTCATGCCCTTACCTTCCTTCCAGGATTTCCCTGTAGGTTGTAATTTGTGTGTGGATATGCATGTGCATATGTGAACTTTAAGCAGGGAAACATACAAGTGGAAGAAAAGATTAAAAATTGGGTGTAATTATTAATGTGTTAATGTAGCATTCAGCGATGGAGTTTACAATAATATTTATTATACAATATCATCCATTTTGTGTGTGTATTTCAGCTATTGGCTTTCAAAGATGAGTATAAGGTTCTCTGGCTATGCTGGTACCTTTCCTGGTATGATCTAACTAGCAATTCAAGAGCAGGGGACTACTGACAGGGCATTCATTCCAGCAGTCAGGTAGCAAGCATTAGTTCTTGCTGTTATGGAGCTTATGTGGTACTTCATTCACTATTTTCACTCCTTCATCCCTTCAACACATTCTGAAATTCTGTGTGCTTATATGTGTGTACTTATCTGTGTGTGCTTATCTGTGTGTGTGTGTGTGTGTGTGTGTGAGAGAGAGAGAGAGAGAGAGAGAGAGAGACAGAGAGAGAGACAGAGACACAGACAGACAGACACAGACAGAGAAAGTGCCAGTACTGGGGCTTGAACTCAGGGCCTGGGTGCTGTCCCTGAGCTTTTTTTCTCAGGGTAAGTACTCTAGCCACACCTCCATTTCTGAGTTTTGGGTGGTTAGGAATCTCATGGACTTTCCTGCCCAGGCTAGCTTCAAACCATGATCCTCAGATCTCAGCCTGTTGAGTAGCTAAGATTACAGATATAAGGAAAACATTCCTAATTGATGATAAGCTGAGCACATAGTAGCTGAGTGCTGGTGGCTCACACCTGTAACCTTAGCTACTCAGGAGGCTGAAATCTGAGGAATATTTTCTGTATATACTTCTGTTTTCATTTACACTTCCATTCATTTATTTCCTTGGCAAATATTGTTTGGGGCCTACTAAGTGTTGGGCCATATTTGAGCCACTGGCTACAATGAAAAAAGAGAGAGTATCTTCTAAAAGGCTTACATTCTAATTGGAGGAGCTCACCAAGAAAAAATTAAATTGCTAAAATATAAATGTAGTAGTTAGTGGTAAGTGTAATCAGGAAACTAATTCAGGGGAGAGGAAAATATATTTAATTGATTTTTTAAGATGCACTTTTTGAAAAACATTTTTACAGCTTATAATTGACAGCATCTCCTACTTGAATTGGTAGAATTTCTTTAATAATTGTGTATTATTATTCATAGCACCTTTGATATGATAAATATGGCAGTTCTTCCAAGTGTCAGGCACATCTCTTAGTAATTAATTGATTCACCCAGTTTTCACAACAACTTGCTATGGTTCTTGCTATGGCTTGAATGTGTTCCCAGAGGTCATGTGTTAGAAACTTAATCCCCAATGTAGCAGTGTTGAGAAGTAAGGCCTAATGAGAGGTGATTCAGTCATGCAGCTCTTCCTCATGAGTGGGTTATGCTATTAGAACAAGAATGGGTTAGTTATAGCGAGTGGGTTATTATAAAAGCATATTTGGTCTCCTTTTTCTCTCTGCTCTCTTGTTCTACTTCAACATGTGATTCTGTCTTCATGTCATGACATAGCAAGGAGATTCTTACCAGATGCCAAATATATTTCTGGTCACTTAAATTGTTCAATCCATGTTATTTCACTATAGCAGCATAAATGGACTACAACAGTTCTATTCTCCTTTTACAGATGAAGAAATGGAAGCCTAGAGAGTGTAAGTCATTTGCTTGACAAAATGTACTTTCATTTGCATAAGGATTAGCTCTTAGGTTCTATAAATCAACTGTCTTGCTATGTTGGGGAGGGTATCCCTGAAGGATGATTTTTTGGAGATAAGATTTGCAGGAGACAAGGGAGGAAGCCAAGTAGGTATTTGGAGGAAGAATATCCAAAAGAGAATAATCCTGAATCTGGAATATGTTCACTGTTTTGAGAGAACCACAGCAGTCCTAAGTTTTAGAGTGGAATAAGTAAGAGGGGAGGGGAGGAGGGAAGGAGAGAGAAAGGAAGAGGAAATGTGATAGAGAGGCAAAGGGAAGATGCTATACCCACAGATATAAATGTGTGAATCATCAGTACACAGATGACACGTAAAGCTACCACCTAGATGAAATCAAGTGAGTGAATATGGCCAGGAAAAGCAGTCCAAAGACTAGAGTATGTCCTGGACACCAGGACATACAGAGTTGGGTTGATAAGGAGGAATCCAATTCCTGAGAATGAGTAGCCATGAGAAAGAAGAAATTGTGAGAGGGCTTTTTTCTTTTTCACCTGAAAGCTGGGTTGGAAAAAAAAGTATTTCACAGAAAAGGGAATAGTAGATGCAATGCTAGGACAAAGATGACAAAGATGCTAGAATTACCTGATAAATTTAAGGAATTATTATAAAAATATCCACTAAGTAAAGGTTAATACCTGAAACAAATGGAAGTACAGGAAATCATAGCAAAGAACAGAATAAAAGGATAATCAGGATATCAGTTTAGGCTTACAAGATATAACAACAGCAACAACAAAGTCAACTGGATAGGATCAATGTTAAAATGGAGATGAAGAGTGTCAGTGAACTTGAAGATGACCCTACAAAAATGATGCGATCTCGGGCTGGGAAGGTGGCTCAGTGGTAGAGCGCTTGCGTTGCATGCCTGAGGCCCTGGGTTCGATTCCTCAGCACCACATAAGAAAAAAGCCAAAAGTGGTGCTGTGGCTCAAGTGGTAGAGTGCTAGCCTTGAGCTGAAGAGCTGAGGGACAGCGCCCCGGCCCAGAGTTCAGGCCTCACGACCGGACCAAAAAAAAAAAAAAAAAATGATGCGATCTGAACAACACAGAGAGAAGATTGAATAAGATACAGAGTCTTGGGCACTTGTGAAACAATAACCAATTACCCAGAAGCATGACTTTGGAATTCTAGAAGGAGAGGGGAAAAAATATAGTTGGAGAAATAAGTGACTATTTCTAATGGAGAAAGATGCAAACAAATACAGTATCTTGCTCATCAAGTGCCAGGAGACCCTTTCCTGTTTGTTGAGCCAGAACTAAAGACTTTTTTTTTTGTAAATTCCCTTTGAGAGCACAAATGTTTTGAGGGATGCACTAAATACTAACTGAACATCAATGGAGAAAAAGTGGTAAATTCAATGCCAGTGTGGGTACTTTGAATTCTGGCTCCCTTACCAATCCACCTGCTACTGCTTCTTTTTCAAAATTGTCCAGTAGCCATCCCAGGCTTTCTCTCTTGGCTTTATAATTGCTGCCAATTAGAACAAAGGAGTGAAGTATGCTTGCTGCAACCTAGATTTTTTTATGGTGTACAGGAGGCTCACTGGCACAGTTCAGTTTAGTATTGTGCAGACTAAGAAAGGACTTGAACTGTAGTGTTTTGTTGCTGTTTGTGGCGGTGGCACGCGAGGTGATGGGCCCTTTCTGGCATTTTCTTTCCAGAGGCAATTTAGCAGTAAGCAACTCTGCTTAAAAAGGATAACTTTGAAGCTTGAACACACAATTTGAAATGCAAGTTGGCCAGGCACTTGTGGTTTCTTTAGCAAATCAGTGTAGCTTTGCCATTTCCCCAGAGAAATCATCCAAATGCTAGCGTGAACCTTGCTTGAAGAGCACATTATCTCATGAGAAGGGCAGGGAGCACTGGCCTTGGCCCTCACACAGACTTGGACTCTGTCTTGGCCTGGTCACTTAGTAACTGTGTGACCTTGATGCAGCTACTGCGCCTTTCCAGTCTCTGTTCCTTCCTAAGTAGAAGGGAGACAGATACACAGGACTGCTGTGTTAGGCTCTGGGTAGCTAGCAGAGCCAATGTTTAGACATTACTGACTATTCTTACTACAACCGTCTTAGGCTAGTTGCCCTGAGATGCCTTTTGATCTGATGAAATATATGGCCTGGAATCATTCTTTTTTTCAATATTTTAGTTGATAGAAAACATTAAGGAAGATCTTTCTTGAGACTAAAGAAAGAGATTTTGCACTATGATATTTCTGTAACGAAATATCTTTCTCCTATGTGGTACTTGAGAATTGCTGGCCAAACCACTGTACTGCCTGAGCTATAATCCTTTTTTTGGGGGGGGGGGGCGGTCGTGAGGCTTGAATTCTAGGCCTAGGCATTGTCCCTCAGTTCTTCAGCTCAAGGCTAGCGCTGTACCACTTAAGCCACAGCGCCACTTCCAGTTTTCTGGTGGTTAATTGGAGATAAAAGAATCTCATGGACTTTCCTGCCTGGGTTGGTTTTGAACTGTGATCCTCAGATCTCAGCCTCCTGAGTAGCTAGGATTACAGGCGTGAGCCACCAACACCTGGTTTCTGGCAATCCTTTTGCTTTTTAAAAATTTTGTTTTATTACTGAGACATCAGAACTCATGATTCTCCTACCTCTGCCTCTTGAGGAAATGGGACTACATACATGGAACTCACACTGAGCTGAATATATGAGCAGATGTAGAATGTAATGATGAACTAGTATTAGTACTGACCACAATGATATGTATGTGCTGAGATCATTGTAGGATGTCACCCAATATTTTAGATGTTGTTTTCAATAGTTGCTCCTCTAGACATGCCCATCTAGAGAATATCTGGGAGGAAAACTTCTTTCCAAATGGCTGCTGTCTCCCCTGTTCATTACAGCCTCTGCAATTCTCTCATTTGTCTTCATTCTTCATTTTTATATTTTAAAGAACCTTCACTATGTGTGTACTAAAATGAATAACAATCTACTCGCTTCCTTAGAAGTTTTGCAAATAACATTTCCTTACCAAAATTCTGCTTGGCTATAGCAACATGTTATTAGAAATGCTTCTGAAACATTTTATCCCTCCCATAGTTGAAAACCTGTATTTCAACAGCAAAATAATTTTATTTGGTGGAAATGCAATTCTGGAAGTTTCTTAGAGGAAAGAATTATGCCTTTTTCTTTCTTTTCTTTTCTTTTTTTCCTCTTGTACAACATTTATTTTCAGCACAAGATGGGTGCTGAATAATCCCGGGACTCTAATCCAAATTTGAATCCTTTTGGGTAATTAGTGTGGGTATCTCATTTTATTTTGGATATTTTGCTAGAAATGTATTAATGCCTAGTCTCCAGGGACAGGAAAGATGTTGACATAGAATTCTATGACCAGTGACGAGGCTGGGGTACACTAGGCTGTGCTGTGGGTTGCACTCATTTTCTTTCTACATGAGTAGCAGCCCATCTGTGAGCCCTGTGTTTTAATTAAAATTTAAATTGCCCTTCTGAAAAACTTTCAGTTGAATGACTAAGACAAAATACCAAAAAAGTAGCTTCATTTTAATTTCTATCCTAGACTGTCACTGGAGAGCTTGTTGAAAGGGAAGGATCACAGGAAAAGTACTGATGCAGGAAGCTAAAACACTTAGACTTGGATGCACTTGGAGAGCTTGGCGTCCAAGGGCTGCCTGTGTTTCTGGGCTGGGGGAACCCCCCCCAAAACCTTGTGTTCTCAGGGGATAATGGACCAGTAGCAATGATAAACAAACAGGCTTTAAAAACCACCCAAGTGGAAGAGCATTCTGGAAAGACTAGTCCCGGTTATGACAAGAGTGAAAGCTCTGGAAAGAACCATGTTTAGCTTCATCCCAGATCTTCACAGCAGAATGGAGGCTGGCGGAGCTCATCTCTGTCAGAAAGACTAGCTTCTAAATATTATATAGAGAGATAGAAGATTGGGCTATTTTTCCTTTTGGCTTTTTTTTTGGAGGGGTTGGGATGGGAGGCTGGTATTAGGCTTGATCACAGAGCCTGACACTTTCTTGGCTTGCTTGCTCAGAGCTGGCTCTACTACTTTGCCATGCCTCCTTTTGGGCATTTTGGTGGTTACTTGGAGTTTCAAGGACTTTTCTGTCCTTGTTGGCTTTGAACCACAATTCTCCAGATCTTAGCCTCTGGAATAACTAGGATTATAGATATAAGCCACAAGTACTTGGCTTGAACTATTTTCACTCAAAATGTAGATTTTAATTTTCAGAGGGATTATATGTTATTTTCTACACTAAAATTATCCAGCAAAGGAAAGCAAACATTGCTGGTATTATTGTACAGAGAATTAGAGAAAATAAAGTTGGCCACAGATAAGTTTCAAAAGTGCTTAAGAAGTTAACAATTATTAACAAAGCCTGTTGCATCTACAATAGTGTGTTTTTAAGTATTTTTCAAAGAACAGCAATGGTGGAGGATATTAGACCAAAATAGGTGGATCCATTTGTAAATCATTAAAAGACACACACAGAGTATCTTCTCTATATCGTATCATATATATAATTATTTTTATGCTGGTCCTAGGGCTTGACCTCAGAGCCTAGGCCCTGTCCTTAAACTTTTGTGTTCCATGGCTATTGCTCTACCATTTGAACCTTAGCTCCACTTTTGGCTTTTTGCTCATTTTTTGGAAATAAGAGTCTTACAGACTTTCCTGCCCAAGATGACTTTAAAAATATTGTTATTGTTCTTATTAAGGTGATGTATAGAGGGATTACCATTCTATAAGTCAGGCAATGGGTATATTCCTTTTGGGGCAATGGCACACCCTCTTTGCTCTCTCCTACTTCCAGGCTGGATTTAACCCTCAATCTTCAGATCTCATGCTCCTGAGTAACTAGGAGTACAGGGGTGAGCCACTGGCACCTGGCAAGACACTATATATATTTAATTTGGCGGAATAGTAAGTATGATTTAGAGACCCAGGTTATCATGGTTAGATTTTATTAGTGATACTTCAGTAAGATATCAACTCCTACTGTTAGAAGTTTTCTACTAAAATATCAGGCACATTTCTTTTCTCATTAGATTTAGCATTTTGAGAAATGCCAAATAAGGAACCAAGTGTACTCTCAAAATATCAACTATAGCTGGGTATTAGGAGGCTGAAATCTGAAGATCATGGTTCTAAGCCAGCCTGGGCAAGAAGTCTATGAGACTCTTATCTCCAGTAAACTATAAACAACAACCACAACATCAAAAACCAAATCAAAACCCAGAAGTTGAACTGTGGTGTCTCAAGTAAGCAAAAAAGCTCAGGGATAGTGCCAAGACCCTGAGTTCAAACCTAAGGACTGGCACAACTATATATACATATACATAATGCATATATATATAATATACACACATAATATATACATATATAATACATATATACATATATGTATATATGTGCATATATATGTATTATATATACATACACATATATATTTAATAATATTTTTTCTATTTTTAAAGAAAATAGTCTTTTTTTTTTTTTTTGGGTCTGGTCGTGGGGCCTGAACTCTGGGCCTGGGCGCTGTCCTTCAGCTCTTCAGCTCAAGGCTAGCACACTACCACTTGAGCCACAGCGCCACTTCCGGCTTTTTTCTTTTTGCTTATGCGGTGCTGAGGAATCGAACCCAGGGCCTTGAGCATGCAAGGCAAGCGCTCTCCCACTGAGCCACCTTCCCAGCCCGAAAATAGTCTCTTTTAATAAGAGTTACAGCAAATTTGGTGGGAAAAGTTAACTTAATTACAATTTAACAAATAGAGCCTATGTTTTTGTGGGGCAAGACAAGGGACTTTTCAGAAGATGCTTTCTATGGTAAACCCATTGATAAAAACAACAACCAAAACATTATAATAACTCTGGGTAGAACAATCTAGACTACCTAAAAAGCTACTTTATATTTACAGTAAGCTTTGTAGGAGTTATCATTTGTCTTTTATACGTCTTTAGGAGAAGAGCTTTATTGAGGTGCAACTTACATACCATTTCTTCCATTTTAAGGGTACAGTTTCAAGAATTTTGAGTATTTATCCAGTTATGCAAACATCATCAACCAGTTTTAGAACATTTCCAGGATCCCTAAAAAGGACTGAAGTGCAGAGCTTGTCACAGTTAAGCCTTTTCCCACCCCTGGACCCAGGCCACCACTCACTTTCTTCCTGTTGGTCTTACTTTTCTAGAAACTTCATATAAGTGGAGTCACACAAGTGTGGTCTTTTTTATCTGGATTATTTCACTTAACATAATATTTTCCAAGCATAATATGTACTATCCCATGGCAGATATGGCTGTTCCTTTCTATTGCCTTGTATTATTTTATTAAGTGGATATACCACATTTATCCACTCACCAGCTGATACACATTTGAGTTACTATATTTTTTGCTATTACAAATAATGCTAATGAGCTGGCTGGCGGTGGCTCACACCTGTAATCCTAGCTACTCAGGAGGCTGACATCTGAAGATCACAGTTCAAAGCCAGACCATGCAGGAAAGTCTATGAGACTCTTGGCTCCAATAAACCAATAGAAAACTGGAAGTGGCACCGTGGCTCAAATGGTAGAGTACTAGCCTTGAGCACAAAGAGGCTGAGGGACAGCGCCCAGGCCCAGAGTTCAAGCCCCATGACTTACAAAAAAAACCCCAAAAACAAACAAACCCATAAAACAAACAAAACAAACAACAACACTAATGTGAACATTTGTATACAAGTTTTTGTGTGGGTATATGTTCTCATTATTTTCCTTGAGTAGAAACATACAGGGGGAGTAGGTTGAATAGGAACTTCAGGCTGTCCAGTTGTTTTTGAAGTATTTGTGACATGTATATTTCCGTAGCTACCGCTGAATCACTTTTTTTCGTTTTTAGTACCTCTTCACAACCTTTATTGTTTTTCACTTCACTTTTTTTGCAGTTAAAGCTTTTTATTTTTATTTATTTGGTTTTTTCAATTAATTTACTTTATTACTATTATAAAGGTGACGTATCGGGGAATTACAATTACGAGTCAGGTAATGATTACATTTCCTTTTGTACAGTGTCTTCTGTTCTCTCGCTCCTTCCTAGTTCCTCTCTCCCATCTCCACCCATGAGTTGTATAGTTCACTTTCAGCAGTGTCTAGCGAGCTCCACTACTGCATTTTTTCCCTCTTTTTCCTTGTACCCTCCCGCTAACCCTCCTGATGATTTACACTTGAATACACCAGACATAAAGAAAAGAAGACAGACTCATCAAAAATACTTCTTTTAAAGAGAGATCTCTTGCTTCCATATCTTGGAGTTCATCACTTTTTTCTTGCTGTAGTTAATG
This sequence comes from Dipodomys spectabilis, assembly GCF_019054845.1. NCBI lineage: Eukaryota > Metazoa > Chordata > Mammalia > Rodentia > Heteromyidae > Dipodomys > Dipodomys spectabilis. The sequence goes on along the minus strand of NW_024870817.1, from coordinate 23,976,495 downwards.
CTTGTTTTGAGCTGAGGAGCCAGAAGCAGAGTGTGGGAAGGGCTGGTGAGGAAGGGTGCTGGGGAACTGGATTAGATGACAGGGCAGAGGTGAGGAAGAGACTGCAGCACACCCAGGCTTGAAGGTCATAGCAGACCTGGACAGCATTCAGCCAGGAGTTGGAATGACTGAGGGTGGTGGCAGCTGACCTCTGAAATGGGGTTTCTGGCTGTGGTCTTAGCTCCAGATGTAAAGACTAAAAGTGGACAGAGCTCTCAGCACTTTGCCCTGGGCTCATGGCTGACCATTACCCTAGACTCCTATTATTGGACAAAAATATAGAGAGGGTCAGATCTAGAGATAGGCCAGGTCAGGGAGGAAAGACCAAAGATCTGGGCTCAGGAAAGAAAGTATACTGGCCTGAGCTAGATGCTTTTTTAAAAATATGAGTTCTTTATGTACACATTTATTTGATACTGACAAATATGCTAGCACATCAAAATCTCCCTTTATTACAACTCAAATACTTGAAATATAGTTAATCATCTCTCCTCATTATTACCGAATACCTAAATTACCCAATATTGTTTAAATGCCTTCAAATGACTATCACAGACTTGAGCAAATGGCTGGCATTGAGGTAAGAAGAGATCACATGACCAAATTTAAAAAAAAGATAATCACTGAGTCACATGATATGTAGGATCTTCAAAATTCCTACCATCTAGATCAGCATTTGGGAGTTTTGTCCACTGGCCATATTCAATTATCAGCAAGAGACTGACCCCTAATGGACCCTATGCCATAATCAGACCCTAATCTTGCATCATCCCAAGGATCTTGGTCCCAGTCATTCATCAAAAAGTCATTGCATGTGCATCTGAATGGCTTGCTTTCTTTACTCCGGGAAAGCCTGCTGTCAAGGCCCCATTCCCAATTCCCAGAGTTGGCCCTTTGCTCCCAGATGAAGTGCGAGCAGGTCTCCCACAGGAGCTTCTCAGGGTGGGCAAGCTCGTTCTTAAGTTTCAGATTCAAGTTCCAAAAGTTCAAAATCAGGGATCTTCAGGGTCCTAGAAAAGGAGAAGAGCCCTCTAAATCACCGGGGGAGCTTTCTTCATAGGACACCTCAGAAGGTAGAAATCCCCTGACAAGAAGAGAGCAGCAGGCTTTACATATACTATAAATAGAGAAGAGATTTTTGAAATGACAGCAACTAACATTAAATAGTATTCATTTTATACTAACCATTTTAAGTACTTTACACATAAATTAATTTAACACTGCAGACCCATGAGATAGATAATATTGCTCCATTTTGCTAAACAAGGCCTTAAAGCTTAAGAAGATGAAGTAACTTGCTCAAGGTCATAACCACTTAGTGACTAAGCGAGGATTCAGACCTAGCCTGGCTAACTCTGCAGGCTGTCCTTTTAACTCTGAGCTAATCCTTATGCACTGTCATCCTTGACACCTCGGCCTAGATCCAGTCTAGAACTTGTCAATGAGGATAAGGGCCTGGGAACTTGAGATGGGACAGGTGAGATACTACCTTGAAAGTTTAATACCAAAAACCTACATAGATGTAGGCTACAAATTCCAATGAGAGGACTTTGTGGAAAACCCTATGTGAAATATTCCCTAGCCTGCTTAAAATAAACACCCCAGATCTCTTCTTGAGTTAGGTCTAAGACAGATCCAATGCCAGTGAGCTAGAACACTATCACACCGACTCTGCCTGACTGTGGCCACTCTCCATTGATTTGTGTAAGATACCTGCTAGTTATGAAATCAGGAAGACATTATACAAGGTTTACAAAATGAAATAAATTTGTATTTAATATATAATATATATTATATATAATATATACTATATAGTGGCATTATATACTTAGTATAATTATATATAGTGTCAGTTATCATGGTTTAAACTCCTGATCTTTCCCTTTTTCTTTATTTTCTTGCTCATGACTAGCATTCTACCACTTGAGCCACACTTCCAAGCTGTCATTTTGTTGGCTAATTGAAGATGGAATCTTGTGAACTATTCTGCTTGGGCTGACTTCAAATCTCGGCCTTCTTGATCTCAGTCTTCTGAGTAGCTAAGATTATAGGTGTGTATGAACCACCAGTGTCCAGCAACAATATCTGTAAAATAAAAATAAAATAAAAACTTTTTGGTCCAGGAAAAATATTAAATAAAGTGAAAAATTGTATTAAAGCAAAGCATCAATGCCTTGACACTTTTCAATGATATTACATGCAAGGTAATGCCATCATCAGTAGGTATTTATTGAATATCCAGTCTCCTGATCATAAAGAAGACAAAGCCCAGTCTTACAGGAAAACTTAAGAGTTCATAGATGTATCATGGGACCTCCTATGCCTGTCTCATTTTCTCTTTCTCGTTAGTCTTTTTCCCATGAGAAAGGCTAGAAGTGTATGTGTGTATGTGTATATGTGTACATACTAAGTGCCATGCACTGTGCCAGCATTTCATTTACATTAGCTCACTGCATCATCACAGCAACCCCCTGAGATACATTATTTTCACTTTACAGGAAAGAAAACTGAGGCTTAGTGTTTAAAAATTTATCCAAGATCATTCTAATCAGAATCCATGTCTGAGCCACTATATATTTTGTATCCCTCCTCTGTCTACCATCAGTCTTTCCTTTTCCTTCCCAATGGGTCCTAGCATTGTAAAAGCAGGTATTTTAGATTACTGGATGGATTTGTTATTGGATGCTATGCCCATTTTGTTGGTCCACCAAATGACTGAGTGTGCCATTGGGGCCTATGGACTTAAAGTGAGGTCCCAGATCAGTTAGGTTGTTTATGAGGACTTCCTGGCATTAGAGGTCAAGAGAAGAAATCAAGGCAGAGTCTCCCTTAGTTACCATCTATTGCAGAGATCTGAAGACTGTTACCTAAGGACATGAATCAGATCACTCCCTACTCAAGTTTTTTTTCAGCTTGAGACTTAAGAACAGCTTTAGCAGGAGAAGATTTTTTTAAAAAAAAATTACAGGTGAAAAATGATCAGAAATTTCAAATTTCGGTGACATAATAATATTTTTTACACCATAGACTTGTCCATTAATTTGCTTCTTGCTTGTGACAGCTTGCAAACTACAATGATAGAGTCAAATAGCTGTGACAGAAATCAAATGACTTACAAACCAAAAATATTGACTCTCTGGCTCTTTACAGAAAAATTTTGCTAATTCCTGGTTTCTTGGAACATTGGAGAAACAAGCTTGCACTAAATTGTGTATTCCCAACAATTTCTATATTGAAGCCCTACTCCATAGGTAACCGTTTTTTAGAGATAGTTCCTTTAAGTGATTAGGGTTAAGTTAGGTCACAGGGAAGGGGTTCTGATCCAACAGTATTAGTGCCCTTATAAGAAGAGACAGGAGACCCTGTTCTTTGTTTGTCATGTAAGTATGGAGCAAGAAGGCAGCTGTCTGCAAGCCAGCTAGAACCTTTGCCAAGAGCCAGGCCTGTTGAACCTTGATTTTGGATTTCAAAGGCTTCAGAACAGTGTGAAAACAAATTTCTGTTGATTAAGTCACCCATTTTGTGGTCTTTGATGGAAGCAAATTGAGTGGGCTAATGAACATGGTTTCTTAGTATACATCTATTTACACTACTGCAGAAGTGTTTAAATCAACAACAAAAAAAGAATTCTTCAAATGATGCCAGTAGTAGATGATAACTTAGAAATCAAAATTAGCAGCAAGTATAATGGTCTTTTGTTTTGTGTGACAGTCCCGGGGCTTGAACTCAGGGCCTTGGTGCTTCTTCTGAAGCTTTTATGCACAAGGCTGGTGCTCTACTACTTGAGCCACAGCTTCACTTCCAGCTTTTTGCTTATTAATTGGAGATTATGAGTCTCATGAGCTTTCTTGCCCCCACTGGCTTTGAACTGCAAGCCTCAGATTTCAGAGTCCTGAGTAGTTAGAGTTACAAGCATGAGCCATCAGCTCTCAGCAATGATCCATATTTTTTACAACAGGGAAAGATACATTTAATTATTTTCTGTCACAAAAGTATGCCACAAACACTGTCCACTTTAATTCTCATAGCAGTGTTGTATTCTGGTCAAAGGTAATTCAGGCTCAAGAGTGGGTGAGTGAGTTATGCAAGTTCACATGGTTTGTAAGTGGCAAAGTTGAATACTAGTCTAAGTTTTGGTCTCTTGGGCAAGGCTGTAATCTCAGATATAGTTCAGGTTGTCTATCTTCCATGGCCTGGCTATAAAGAGATCAAAATAAAGTACTTCTAACCCAAGGAGAAATCAGGGAAGTTGAGAACAAAGGTTTTGTCTTTGTCCTTAATTTACCTGCCAATGTTCTCTGAAATAATGGATGTCTCAGAAATGTGTGGGCTGCAGCATGTGCATTTGCAGCAATTACGAGGCAGAAGTACTAAGGAAGGCAGTAGTGGCATCCAGACTTATCAGCTGTCAAGGCCATTTGCTCTTGTTCGTCTGAAGCATGCCACTTTAGAAGCACTTCATTTTCCACTGATGAAAATTAGAGGAATTAGATTTCTTGGGCAAGCATTCCAGCACAAAAGAAAGCATTTGGCTGAAGTGTCTGCTGGCTTAGATTTGATTCTTCAGAAATTAGGAAGGTTTGTGAAAACAAAAACAATTACAAGTCAATGTGAGGCCTTGTACAAAGCCTTCTGTTGGCAGACCATCCCCCCATGTCCCTGGTACATGTTACTATGAACTATGAGCCCCGTGTGGGCCCCCTACCAAACTCATGTTGAAGTTCAATTGCCATCTAGTGGGGACCTTTAAAAGGTGGTTAGGTCTGAGGTCTCTACCTCAGGGGATGGTGTCAGAATAAGTGGTCAAGTTTAGCCTCTTCACATTCTCCTTTACCCTCTGTCTTCTACCATAAGTTCGTGTAGTACAAAGGCCTAACCAGATATTAGTCCTTTGACTTTGGAGTGGAAGCCTCAAGAACCATAAAAAGTAAAACCTTCGGTTCTTTATAAGCTACCCAGCTTCGGGCATTCTGTTGGAGTAGCACCTATTAGACTCTGACACTGCATTGCTGCTATTCTTTGTTGTTTCCATATTAAAAAGAATAGCAGCACAAGATGACTAGTGTGTCCAGAGGAGAGCATGCACCTGTGCACTGTTTCCTTCTCATCAGAACCAGGGGGAGGGAAGAAGTTGTCATATGTTGCCTGCCTACTGAGCTTTGGGCTCTGTGCCGAGCTTGCAGATAGGTTTGGGGCATTTTTATCTTCAAGACTCTGTAAGGCAGATAGTGCAAACTAAGCAACAGAATTGCTAAATGCTTCAAACAAGATTTTTCTCCTAAAAAAAATTGTAACAAGGACGTGTGATTCAGAAATCCTTGCTCTCTGGTGATGGGACCCAAGTACTTTCCTCCCAATCCACAGAGGTTTATCTTCTGCTTTTGCACTCTGCTTAGTCAGCATTCAAGGCCTGAGTTTGCTTTCCTGGATGACTAGTTTCTGGGAAATAGGCTGCAGATTCATTTTTCCCTGCATTGTGGCCATGAATGAACCTGGGTTCACTATATTCTGCACTGGCTTTTCCTTTAGTTCTCTTCCGTTTATACTGTTAAACAGAAGCTCAGTTTCACAGCCCTTTCTTCTAAATTAGTAAATACTGCTGGGTTTACACATCTTAGCTTAGTTTTTAGAATTTGGCCTAGTCATATCTCACTGTGTGGATACTTTGAAGCTTTAAAAAAGGTTGCTTTAAAGTATTGCAAGTTGGTCAGAGTTTCCTAGAGTGCCTAGACTACAAGTGAAAGTCTTCTATGCTGGGCTGGGAAGGTGGCTCAGTGGTAGAGCGCTTGCCTTGCATGCATGAGGCCCTGGGTTCGATTCCTCAGCACCACATAAGCAAAAAGAAAAAAGCTGGAAGTGGCACTGTGTCTCAAATGGTAGAGCGCTAGCCTTGAGCTGAAGAGCTGAGGGACAGCACTCAGGCCCAGAGTTCAGACCCCATGACCAGACCTCCCCCCCCCCACACAAAAAAAGTCTTCTATACTGACTTTGATACATAATTGCTAGCTTTATTAATTGTATGTATATGGGAGAAAAAGCTTTTGTGACATGTTTTTCTGCCCATTTCCCTTTTTTTTGAGGCAGAGTAGAGAGGAACTGCTAATATTTATGCATTTGTAAAAGTCTAGATATCACTGGCTCATCTTCCATCTTGGCAGAAGTAGTTTTTGAGGAGAGAGATGATTTTGAATGAGAGAGCACTAGAACTTTAGTAAAAGAGAAAGACATTTTATATCAACATTTCCATTTTTTAAAATGTCATCTTCAAGGCATTGGAGTTTGAGCAGAGAGTTTTCCCAATTTTATTCTATTCTAGGGCAGGCCGTCATTGTGGAAGCAACACCTCCACTTTATCAGATACACGTGACAGGATTGATTGCTCATTCCAAATCAACACAGCTCAAGAAAAATCAGCAAGAAAATTAATTAGCACACAAGGAGCTGGAGCGAACGTCCTGGTTCACCTGGTGAACATCTGGTTTCATGGTAGTGACAGGTGTTCTCTGACAGTTTGTATTTCCATACACAAATTGATGGGCTCCAAGTGATGACGAAGAAACAGTGTTTCAAGTGCACTGCAATCTTACTTTAAGAAAGTGTAAACTTAAGGGATATGTAATTGCAGCCATCGGGTAGCTAACATGTCCTTTACATACAAACAGGTGAGCCTAGGGAGGAAAACAGTTGACTATGAGAGTGAGAGATGCTGTTCGTGTGTGTACGCATGCACGAGCACACGTGTGTATGTACAGACATGTATATGTAAATACATACATATGTGTATTCTTAGCAGTTTTCCCTCTCCTATCATCAGATTCCAAATCCCTGTCACAAAGCAAGTTTCAAAATGGTTGGCAAAAGCCACTCAATACTCACTTAAGCCCTGTAAACAGAAGAGAAAAAGAAATTGAAGAGTGCCCTTCATGAACTTATTTTATCCATTTGGAATTTCATCCGTGTAAAGAGAGTGTATAGTGAAAATATTTTCTGTGGCACTCTACATTTGACATTCTTCTCCAAAGATGGCCTAGGACACAGGCACAAAAGATTTGGAGTAAAATTTCAGTATACCTGAAGGTTTTAGTTTTACAGCCCTGATGCTATCATTGATCACAAATGCAGAACAAGGAAAAGGATTTTTTCTCATTTAAATTCACATATACTCATTTATAAGTAGACAGATTTAATATGATTATAGAGTGCTTTTGAATGAAGTATAAATATTCTTTATATGTTCAGTTCCCACTGATAGGAAATATGTATTCATGATCTGCTTTCACATAGTCTTTATGAATATGGACTAGCAGTTACTAAAAAGAAGCAAGGCATTTGTGGGCAATCAGTAAGCAGAATGATCTTCATGATTGTGTCTTGAAAATATTTCCCATGTTCCTTTAAATCAATCCTTTCCTATTCCTGGTGGGTAACAGCTACAAAAGCATCTGGTTGCTTAGCAACTGGACCATATATGATGGAGACAAACTCCTGGAAAGAACTTTGAATGTAAACTCATTAGAAATGGAAAAATACCTTGCACATCATGAACCTCTTACTTTTAAAAGTAGATTTGAATTGTGCTCAGTAAAGAACTATGGTGAAGAATGATCTTCAAAGTAGGAAAGATCTCAGAACCATTTGAATAAATGCTCTCTAATTTAGAAAAATTCAGTCATTAAAAATTGAAATAATTGTGCTGAAGAATTAGAGTTTGGCTTTCTCTTTTAAGATTCCTGTCTCTAATGGGTTTCTTTAACCACTGCCTTTCTGTATTCATTGTATTGTTACACTAAACCCCCAACCAGGTGCAAAATGACGTACTTCATTTCCATCTGCCATTCTCACAAGAACTGATCTTCTACTCTTTCTTCTTCTGGTCTTTTGTTTTGTTTGTTTGTTTTTCCTATCAAGTTTCCACTTCTGAAACACAGCTGATTAATGGTCTGAACATTAATTATAACTTGAAATGAAAGGAAGCATAATTAGAATTAATTTCTTTGTATTGTTTTATCAGTTCTTCAAATGTTAAGTGATTTCTTTTGTGCCTGTTATTTTCCATTCTTCTTGAACTTCTCTCTCAAGTCTTCCTGGACAAACCAACAGTTCACAGATGATTCTGTGGGGGCAGAGGTGGGAGTCTGCAGGTGCCTCAGTCTGTGTAGCTCTATAGATATAGAAATCTGCAGTTCCTTAATAAATGACACCTTTTTAAGAGACTCAGTGGGATTAAATGTCTTCTAATTTGTGAGTCCTTTGGTTCTAAAGGTCCCTTAATTTCTGTGATGTACAGCTTTCTTTTTTTCTCTCTCTTCAACATCAAGCATCCAAGGTTGTGACTCTCTAGTTCTTTTACTTCCTGTGTGGCCAGTGATGAGACCATTCTCTTTATTTCCATACCCAAGGTGGGAGGTTCTTTCTGGGCTGACTTTTACCTGTTCTACTACCAGTCTCTGCAACCTGATTCTTCTCTGGTAAAGTTTCTGTGGTTTTCAGCAGTTCATTTTGTCCCTGTGCTTTCGTTGGAAGTTGGAGTTTCTCTGTCTCCTGATTGTACTGCAAGCCAAGCTGGCTTTATAGGCATGCCACCATTATACTTGTCCAGGGCCCATTTTCAGAGGGTTTAATGCTTGAAACTTGAGGCTTAATGCTCTGTGGTCATTGTCCTGGAATCCTAATAATTTGATTTTAGAATTTGTCTTCATTATTGCAATCTGATGGGACAATATGGACTATGTGCCAGGACCTGAAGCCACATGGTTCAACTTCCCGGGATGAATTTATCAGCCAATTTACCACTGTCACCACTGTCTTCAGGCTCGGGTGACGACCCGGTTGTATTGCAGAGGGAGGCTTGGTCTGTGCCCTAGTCCTCCACATCTTCCAGGGTCTAGAAGCTTAGCTGGATTTCTCCTTGAATCTGTCGTGACTCAGTGGGGGGGCCTCTTGTCCACTGCAGATGCAGGTAAAGAGTGTGTTCTGGATGGAGGTCATTGGCCCACTGTAGTTTGGGGTGGTGAGTCCCTCTGAAGAGGGGAGTGACTTTTCACTTGCAGCTGGGGTTTTTCATTTTCATTTTGGAACTAGGTCTGGTCAGTCATGTGGGGTATTCTGTTGGATGAGTTATATATGAGTTACAAGTGGCTTCGTTTGTTCTCTAGTTTGATTTCTAAGGTGTTAGAGAAGGTTCAGATTTGGGTATCTCTCATCTTACAGGAAACTAGAAAATCCTAATTCTTTAATTTGCTTTATTAAAATTTTCAAATCTAAAACAAATTCATGATTGGCTACCAGTGGCTCATGTCTATAATCCCAGTTACCCAGGAGGCTCACAATCTGGAGGATTGTGGTTTGAAGCCAGCCTGGACAGAAACATCCACAAGACTTGGTCTCTAGTTAGGCAACAAGAAGCTAGACTGAAGCTCAGGCCTGTACTCCTAGCTGCTTAGGAGGCTGAGATCTGAGGTTTGCAGTTCAAAGCTAGCTCAGGCAGGAAAATCCATGAAACTCTTACCTCCAATTAACCACCAGAAAACTGAAAAGTGGTGCTGTGGCTCAAAGTGGTAGTGTGCTAACCTTGAGCAAATGAGCTTTGGGACAGCGCTCAGACCCTGAGTTCAAGCCCCACAATTGGAAAAAAAAAAAAAAAAAGGCTGGGTGCTGGTGGCTCATGCCTGTAACCCTAGCTACTCAGAACATTGAGATATGAGGATTGTGGTTCGGAGTCAGCTTGAGTAGAAAAGTCTATGGGACACTTGCCTCCATTAATTATTGAAAACAAAACCAGAAGCCACAGCCAGAGTTGTGGCTCATGTGGTAGAGTGTTACAGCCTTGAGCAAAAGAAGTTCAGAGACAGTGCCCAGGCCCTGTGTTCAAGCCCTAGGACTGACATAGAAAAAGCTAAGCTGGAGGCATGGCTCAAATGGTAGACTGCTAGAGTGCCAAGTGAGAGCCTAAAGCCCTAAGTTCAAGTCCTACTACAATCACACACAAAAAGCAATTAATGTTTTTGCAATAAAATGAACAACATGGGTGTACAAAATAAAAGTCAACATTCTGCTCTCCCTCCCAGAGATCAGTGTTCACATTAGGTATATATTAGGATCTTCTTAAATTTTTTACTCATGATCATGTAATATGTACATAATATTAATTTTCTTTCTCAAGTAGTCTTTTCTTTCTTAACACAAGCTTATGAAATTTTACTCCTAATTACAGTACATATATTTCAGCAGAATATTCCTAAATAATCACAAAGGTTTAACTCTTTTCTAAGGAAAGTTTTGTCATTACTTTTCAATTATATATATATATATATGTATATATTTCCCTTAGTGTTACTGATTTTGTATTTTCCATCTCTGAGATAAATTTCTTTTTCATAATAGACTTTTCAATTTAATCTTCTAGATCCAGACTCCAAATTTCAGGCCCCACGCCAGCTTATTTCTATAGATAAAACTTTCCTGGACCAGAGCCCATGCCATTTGTGTTTGTGTTGTCTACAGCTGTTTTCATGATACAATGGCAGACTTGAGCAAGTTCAACAGAGGCCATATGACTACAAAGTTAGATATGCTTATTAACTGGACCTTTGTAGAAAACTTTACCAGTCCTTCTTACAAATTACTTATTGTCTGCAGGAGTGAATATTTTATTTCAGTTTGGTATTGAACTTTATGTTGCTTTTAGTCTTTTTTAGTTCAGAAAGTCATCTTTTATATTCTGGTCACATCCTTTGAGAGTTTGCATGCCTTTGTCCTTTAGTGTTTGCTTACATCTCTTTTATCAGTGAAACCTATCTAAGGTCAGTCTTGTGTGTCTCTCTTAGGGACCAAGTTTTCTTTGTGTATTCCCACATTGATATCATCAATATCAGTACATTGAGGCTCTCAAGCAGCGTAGACTTGGATAGAGTGGAAGACCTGACAGTCCTCTCAATAGGAGGTGCCTGGTCAGAAAAGGAGAAAGCCCTGTACTTACTCCAGTGGAGGCTGATGAAGGTTTTGTTCTCCAGCTGTGACACTATAGTGGATGAGAGGACCAGTTTCAATTGTAGAGCTGGATTTCAGTTCTCCTGAATGATCAGGATTGTAGGACTCCCTTTATAGAGCCATGGGTATACTGAGGCTTTGGTCTCAGTTATCTGGGAGTGGTGGCAGCCTCACAGACTCCCCCCCACCCCCAAACCCTCACCCCACACACATCCAGGTATGTAGCTCCACATCTTCTGCCTCCTTGGGAAGACAGCCATGGCACTAGATGTCATGCATCACAAATTTATATATAAAGCTAGGTCTTATTCAAGACTCTTAGGAACCTCAGGCCTCAGCTCCCTCATGCTTCCTAGGCCCCAGAGGAAAGCATGCTCTTGTTTTCCAGAGTTTAGAAGCATTTAGTGAGTTCAGAGAGAGAGAGAGAATTAGAAAATCTCCTGGTTGATTTGTAGGTTGGGTTTCTTTTTGCTCATCTGGCTATGCTGAGAAAGAACAGGTGATAGAGCCACGTAGAGTACAAATCCATTTGGGACGTAGCATACTTTTTCACTGTATTTGATGTTGGTATAATTTGTGGAGGGGAAGGGAAAAAACAAATCGTTTAAATAGGGATACAGGTGGACCCATTGGAACAATGAGATGTACAAGATGCTCTGTGGAAAAATGAACTTTACAACTTTGGGGGTGGTGGATGGGAGGGCAGGGATGGTAAGGGAAAAACAAAGGAGGAGGCCACAATGCTTGATAAGAAATGTACTCATTACCTTGCTCATGTAATTGTAACCCCTCTGTATGGTATTTTCACAATAAAGAAACTTATTAATACTTTAAAAAAGCTGAAAAGGAAGGGTTCTAGGAGGGGTAGAAGCTTCCTGGAAGGGTTTTCATCTGTCAGTGAAGGATTGTGCTCATGTTTGTTTTCTCTGTGTCTGTGTATGTTGTGCTCATATGCACATATATACACTGTCATACAGATACTGAAGTTCAGTGTTGATTACAAACTTGCACGAAACACTGTGGTGTAAGTACACATACAGTAACACAAATGTCATCAAACATAAAGAACAAATAATCCTTAGTCCTTGGGACCAGTGTCCATGACCCTGTTTCTTAACCTTCTACCCTATCTTCTAGAGGATGCATTAAAATACTTACTAGCTGAACCAAAATGCCAAATTGGCTTCTCTCAAACTTCTGAAGTTTATAAAAGATTCTCTTTGGATCAGGAGTGTCGAATGTAGAAGGAGATCTGTAATTGTTGCTAATCACTGTTTAACAGATTTGGTTCAAAGTATTGTTTAAATTTGTAGCTATCTTCTCTTCTTGCAGAAATGGTTACTTGAAATTATTTGCCATTTATCACATATAATTACTAGTTATATTGATAGAATTATTTTTATTTGCTCAGATATTTGTTGCCTAAGAGGATTACAAACTAGAAATAATACATGGAAGCAAAGATGATCATACATTATGTGTGTTAAAAAAGAAATGCATCTTTTGTGGGAGCTGTTCTGATATGTTACTTGGTCTACTTATGCCCTTATTATGTCTGAGTTCATAATGCACTTAAGTTCACTAGTGCATTATTATTCTTATAATAATCCCATCTGATTCAGTTTTATTTTAAAAATTCTATAATTTGTGTGAGTCTTGACATCAAGATAGTTTCTTTGCTCTTATGCTAGTTGATAATGCAGAAGATACTTTCCAGTAGTTAGAACCAAACATAGCCGTCTTTAATATCTGGAGGAATGTTCCTTTCTTTGTAACAACATTTCTTAGCTGGGTCCTGGAGGCTCACATCTGTAATCTTAGCTACTTGGGAAGCTGAAATCTAGAGCATTGTGGTTTGAGGCCAACCCTGGGAAGAAAAGTCTATGAGACTGAATCTTCAAAATTACCAGCAAAAATCCAGGCTAAGGGTGAGGCTGAAGCGGTAGAACACCAGCAGAACAAACAAACTGAGCAAGCATGAGGCCTAGGGTTTAAGCCACAATAGTGGTTGGTTGGGGAAGAGTTTCTTTAAAAACAAAGAGAAATAAGTATCTTCTGTAGAGTGTTTTGATTTCTGTATATATACATATATATCTCATATCTCATATATCATATATATCATATATATGTTTAATCCTATGCCTTTGATTCATATCAGTGCTTAGACATCGGTATCATTGGTGCTCAGAATAATGATAATGAGATTCTGCACTTTTTTCTAGTATACTAAGTTTCTAAGGCATGAAGAGCCACTATTATATTTTAGGAAAAAAACCCTGCAAGCCCAAAAAGTTTAGATCACATAAAAAATTCTATGTAATCTTCATTTGATTTGGAATTTAGTTAACTAGAATGTCAATTTCTTGAAAATTTTGTTTAATTTGGGTTTTGAGTAACTCTATTATTCAATTTATTCAGTAGTAATTCATTAAAACTCTACTAGGTTCCAGAGATTTTCCCATATGCCAGAATAATAGCAGTAAGTTGAACAATAGTGAACATAAATAGAAAATGATAAGTGAAACCAGCTATTAAAATAAATGTACCTAGTAGACTAACACAGAAGATAAAATGCTTTAGACATTTAAAAAAAATAGTAAACTCGAAAGGAGAAAAAAGAGGAACCAAGAAGAGAAAAGAAAGCAATGAGCAAGATAATAGATTTAAACCCAACTGTATCAATGATTACATTAAATGTAAACAGTCTAAAGAATGAATGTAAGGCCAGATGGCTCACGTCTGTAATTCTAGCTACTCAGGAGGCAGAGATCAGGAGGATTTCAGCTTGATGCCAGCCCAGGCAGTTTCCTAGTCCCCATCTCACCCAATTGCTAGGTTCAGTATGATATGTGCCTGTTATCCTAGGTGTGCCAGAAAGTGTAAATAGGAGGATCATAGTCCAGACCAGCTCAGGCCAAACAAAGAAAAGAAGAAAAAGAAAAAAAAAAAGTGAGACCCTTTCTTTAAAAGAACCAGAGGAAAAAAATGGCTAGAAGCTCAAGTAGTAGAGTGTCTGCCTACCAAGTGTGAAGCTCTGAGTTCTAAAACCAGTATTGGAAAAAAAAAAAAAGTGGAGGTTTTCCATTAGGACAAAAGACAAGACCCAACTAACTGTATGCCTTAGCAAGGCACTTCTCTTTAAAAAGATACAAAGACATTTAAATTACAAGGATAGAGAAATCTGTACTGTGCTAACACTGATCAATTGTGGCAGATAAATAGTAGCTTTTGCCTTGCGTGCATGAGGGCCTGGGTTCCATTCCTCAGCACCACATAAGCAGAAAAAAAACCTGGAAGTGGCGCTGTGGCTCAAGTGGTAGGGAGCTAGCCTTGAGCTGAAGAGCTGAGGGACAGTGCCCTGGCCCAGAGTTCAGCTGCCAGGATCAACAAAAACCCCAAACAAGCACACACACACACACACACACACACACACACACACACACACACACACACACACACACACACACACACACACACACACACACACACACACACACACACACACACACACACACACACACACACACACACACCCCAAAAACACCCCTAGAACCCAATTCAGTGCCTCTACACTTCCATCAGGGCTGCCTCTATCTAGGAAAGAGCTGAGGGACAGTGCCCTGGCCCAGAGTTCAGCTGCCAGGATCAACAATAACAACAAAAACCCCAAACAAGCACACACACACACACACACACACACACACACACACCCCAAAAACACCCCTAGAACCCAATTCAGTGCCTCTACACTTCCATCAGGGCTGCCTCTATCTAGGAAACAATGCCCAGCAGAGAAGAGCTGCAAGGCCCTTTGTCTCAGCTCATAGCTCTACCCTCTCTCACACAGGCATTGCTCCTTCAGGATCTGTGGGGGGAGGGGAGGAGGAGGAGAGTAAGAGGCAAAGGGGGAAATGAGCCTTCAACTCTCTTTTTTGGTTAATTAATACCTTCTCTGATGGAGCATTTTGCTGAATCTTTGTGAATCTTTCTCCCCTGCACACAGATACACTTTATTCCTTGTAGAGATGTCAGCTCTACAGCTGACATCCACTCTCTTGAGGGAGTTAGTTGTCTTGCTGTGACCCTCACTTGGAAGGAAAAAGTCTTGGCCACTTCTCTAAAAGAAGAGCTTTGTAACAATCCCTAACAAACCAGTGATTCTTCAGAAAGGCTCCTCAGCCCACCAATCCCCAGCCTACTTTTTGGCAGCCTGGAACAGGAAGAGGAGTGGCTTAAGTCTACATGTGAAGTCCTTCTTTCCACCTTCAGCCCATTTAATTTTTTGTACAACAGTTTGCATATGAAAACATAGCTGTCATTCCCACCTTATTGTACCACTGAAATGTAAAGAACCAGGTAATTTGGTTGGTTAAGGTTCTTCCAAAAAGTTCTAGTATGACAGTAGAACTTTTAAGACCTTGCTCAGTTAAGAATTACTTCTCAGAAATCCGCTCACCAGTTTACCATCTGGTTTGAAGCAGAAGGTGCATCTTTCCTTGTAAGGAGTGTTTTAAAGTGACATTTAAAAATTAGCCACCATTTGTGTACATGCTTCTGGAAATTAATGATTTGATAAATTAAGAAGTAGTAAAAACATCCACAGACACCCCCCATTTTTTAAAGAAATTGAATGTCAATTACTTCACTAATAAAAAAGTAAATATATCCTTAGGCATTTTACTGATGGTTTGTATTGCGGCTCATTTAATCGACCATTGGGTTGTTTCCTCAATGTACTCTGCTATTAGAAAAGTGATTAAAAAATAAAATCATGATTACTGTAATACTGGCTGACGGTGGAGAAACAAATTAGGAACTATTGATCAAGACTTCCTTTCAGTTCTGTGGAATTTTGGAGAGACTGTTGCATGGAATGTGTTTAAGCTCACACCACTGAGCCTAGATAATCAGGAGACTGAGATCAAGAGGATTGAGGTTCTATGCTATCCCAGTCAAAAAGTTCTCAAGACCATGGGGCTGGGAATGTGGCTCAGTGGTAGAGCGCTTGCCTTGTATGCATGAGGCCCTGGGTTCGATTCCTCAGCACCACATAAGCAAAAAGCAAAAAGCTGGAAGTGGCACTTTGGCTCAAGTGGTAGAGCGCTAGCCTTGAGCTGAAGAGCTGAGGGACAGCATCCAGGCCCAGAGTTCAGGCTCCACGACCGGACTCTCCCCCCCCCCCCAAAAAAAAAAGTTCTCAAGACCACTACAGAAAAAGTTGAATGCAATGGCAAATCACCTTTCATTCCAGCTACATGGGGAGGCATAAATAGGACAATTACAGTCTAGTTCACTGCAGGGGAAAATGTGAGACCTTATCTCAAAGAAAACCAGAGTAGAAAGAGCGGGAGGTATGGCTCAAACAGGCCTAAAAAAATATAATGCCCTAGTCCAAACCCTAGTTTGTAAGCTAGTTGAATTCTGTTGTTTTTAATTCCCAGAAATAAAAAAAAACTTTTAAGTAAGAAATTTAAAAAATGTCCAGTGGGCTTTAAAAAACTGTCCAGAGGCCATTCTGTTAGACTTCTCCTATGGAAGAAGTAAAAGCAGCCTGCGTTCCTAAAGGGACTGAGTGAACAATGCAGCACGTGGGATCATGTGAGAAGACACCAGGAAGGAGCAGCTCTCATTCCTTAGCGCCTGTGCAAAGCCCATCCCTTTTTACGGGGGAATGGAAAAGGATTTTGAAGTATTTCTTGTCAGTGTAGACAGAGATGTAATGTCAACATTGATTGATGATACTTGAAGACTGATGAGGCTCTGGGAACCACACCTGTTTCTGTACATTTTGCTCTCAGTTATACTATTTTATTTCTGGTTAATCACTAACATTTCAACAAACTAGTGGAATTGATGGCTGTCAAGCAGACAGTCCTTATGCCCATCAGAAGGTTGTACCACTCTCTCCATCCATTACCGGATACCCTTTCTGGGTATCTGCCCTGTTGCCAGCTATACATGCAAGTGCCAGATGTTTAAGAAGATTGGAATGGCATTCTAAAGGTATCCAAGGGAGAAAGACTGCCCTGCTCTCCTTCTGAATCCAGACATTTACCTTGACCTGCACCTAACTTGGAGTCATCTACTTCTGACTGTGGGTCCAGTTGGAGGGTCTCCCTATATAGGTTGCTGACAGCTTCCTGCTTTCTGTTTTCTTCACCTTTGTTCACAGAAAAAAAGTTGTGCTACATTTTTTTAAACATGAAAAACATTCTTATTAGCTTATGTTAATTGTACAAAATAATTATTTCATTGTAATATTTTATTATGTGTATTTTGATCATATTCCTTTTTTAAAAAATGAGTATCAAAATAAAAAATGAGTATACTATCTTAAGAAAACTAGCAGGCAACACAAGTCTTTTTACTTCATAAAATGTAAATAGGAGCAATATACTTTTATTTCTATATTATGGCCAATAATGATGGAAAAAAATCAAAAGGCAAGCAGAGTGGTGAACATCTGTAATCCCAGCACTTGAGAGACTAATACAGAAGGATCTTAAGATTGAGGCTAGCCTGGTCTATATAATGAAACTCTTGATTCAGAAACTGGAAAAGAAAGGAAAAATTGTGTCTGTGGAAATGAGGCAGAGGCTGCTGAAGGAGTATGGTGAGGAAAAGAGCAAAAAGAACCAAAAACAGAAACCAGAAGACAGAATGAGGAGCTCATAGGGAAAAGGGGTAGACAGAAGAGCTGCCCTAAGTTTTTCAAACATTTTCTTTCATGTTCAAGTGCTCATTGATGAGCTTGTCCACAGTCTCGCTTGTGTGGCTATTAAGCATAATCAGTATTGTTTCTTAAAAAAAGAATTGAGAGAGGAAATAAGGGCCTCACTCACTTTGTACTACTACTGAAATGTTGCAGAAGAAACCTGTGCTGCAGCCGTAATGCTTACATAAAGATGTGATTATGTAAGAGTAGAAAGTAACAGAGCTAATTACATACCTCTTACACAAAACCTGTTTTCCATACTCTTTATTTATACTTTATTGTCTGATGTGTGCATTTTGTATTTTATCCAATATTTGTGCACAAAACAAATTTGATTACATTTAATTTGACATCTGGACTATCTTACTGCCTATGTGGAATTGGTTATGCATTGTCTTTACTGTCACTGGTGTATTAGGGAGCTCAGCATGACAGAGCCTGACACAGAGGCAGCTGGACTCTGGGGACACCTGAATTTTTTTCTCCTAAAGACCTATATTAACCACATGGCCCAAAGACCTGCTGTGTTTAGGAGTGGAAGCCTGCTCTGTCCACTTAGGCATGCCTAAGTCATTTTACAAAGGTAAGCATGTGTTGGCTCTTCACTTTATTTGACCAATGTTACAGTATCTTCAAGTGAAGATTTCCTCCTTTTTTCCGATAAAATAGTAATTATAAACTTTTAGAAACTCTCCTGGATGTGGAAATGAACATGGCAGTTACTTCCTTTAACCCACTGAGCTGACCCCTGGTTATATGTCTTGTAGACAATATTATAAACTTTTGCCTAACTAGGAGTAGCAAAGAAGATAGAGTGCCCAGTGGGTCCTGAAGAGGCTACCAGGGAATGTCTGAGACATAAACAGCCCCTGGGATAGTGTGTTGAAGACTCAGGGGCAGATTTGGACAGATTCTTTTTGTCAAAGAACAGGAAGTGTTTTGTATTTAATGCATTAAAATAAGTGTGAGATTCTATTCAAATGCTGATCTTGGAGTAGGTCAAACAACATAATCTGAGGTCCCTGTGTCATCTTGGAATATAGCTGAGTAAATAAAAGCTTTTGTTCTCGGATCATATTTAGGTATATTTGGGTTGTGCTCTTTAATACTACAGGAGTTAATGTTAGAACTTCATTTCTGATAACTGTTATAGATTTCTGGTAAGTAATTTTTCATAGAGAACAAATTTGATTTTTCTCTACTGAAAGGCAAAATTACAGGAACTCATCATCCTGCTTCCCTCCCAGTCCATCAACGGAGGATGATTGGAAAATATGGTTATTAGTTTGTGTGATTTGATTTTATTAAAGTGAAAGAGATCCCATCAGATCATTGCTTTTCTAATTGGTTTGAATCACTGGTATTTGGTGCTGTGTGGAATGACCATATTACTAAATTCTTGCTGAAGATTATTATTATTTATTTGTTAATTTTATGGTAGCTTTACTGAAATATAATTTACCTAACTGCAGTTTTCCCTTTTAAAGTGAACAAGTTGATGATTTTTAGTATATTCCCAGAGTTGTTCAACTATCACAATAATCAATTATTAAAACATCTTAATAATCTTCCTTCCAGAAGAAGCCCTTTTATGAATAAGCAATTACTATTTCTCTCACTACCACCTTCCAGCCCCAGAAAAACACAAATCTACTTTCTGTTCCTATAATTTGCCTGTTCTAGATATTTCATATAAATGGACTCACAGCTGTAGTAGTCTAACTTCTTTCCCTTGGCATAATATCTTCAAGGTTCCTTTCTGAAGTACCATGTATCCATACTTCCTTTTTTTCTTATTGCTAAATTATAGGCCATGACTTGGATACACCCCATTTTATTTGTCCATTCATCAGTTGATAGATATTTGGGATGTTTCCCTGTTTGTTTTTGGTGATACTTAGGTTTGAACTCAGGCCCTTATGCTTACTAGGCAGGTACTCTACTACTGATCCATGCCCCCAGCCCTTTGTCACAGTGGTTATTTTTGAGATACAGTCTTGATTTTTGTTTGCATCCATACCTAGATAGCAATCTTCTATTTTATACTTTCCTCCATAACTGGGATGATAGATACACACAACCACACCCAGCTTCTTTAGTTGAGAGTAGGTCTTGTGAACTTCTTTTCCTGGCTGGCCTGGAACCAGGATCTTCCCGGTCTCAGCCTCCCAAGTAGCTGGTATGACAGGTGTTCAGCTATTGGTTGAGAAGGAAAGGTCTCACAAGTTTTTTGCCCTGCTAGTCTTGAACTGTGATTCTCCCAATCTCAGCTTCCAGAGTGAGCCATCATTCCTGGCTTGTTTCCACACTTTGACTTTTATAAATAATGCTGACTTGAGCATTTATATTTAAGTTTATTGAGCATGTTTTTGTTTCGTTGAGTCTATACTTAGGAGTGAAATTTATTTCCATGTGACCAGCCTTAAAGGGAAAGCATTTTGTATTTCTAACTACAATATATTTAGGTTCCATGTTGGTCACATTGGGCCTTCAGGTAGACACTGGCAAGGATAGGGTGGCAAAACACGTGGGAAGATGCAAAGACGTAGATTTCTTATGGCAACAAGCTTGAGCATGATGTCTGAAGATCTTATCCTGTTACCATACCATGCTTTTTAAACCAAGGAATGATGAGCACTTCCCAAGTGCCAGCATGCTGTGCAGCTGCCAGATCAGATAATTTCACATGGCTCTTCTCTTCTGCTTTGTCCTTGGGCAGTATCAGCCCCTCCATTACTTCTCTTCACCTTTCCCTCCTCTCGGCTGTTCCACCTGTTGCAGTGGGCTCAGCGCTGATCTGGCCCAGCTCCTTCTTGCCCTCTATAACCAGAGTCTCTAGGTCTCTTCAAGTCTCTGCCCAGTGTTAGACTTGAGTGCATCCAGTCACCCACCTCATTGAGAAGTTGTTTTCAGGCTGTTTCAATTCTGAATAGCTGAGAACCTAGAAGATGCTGTTGTCTTCTGATCTGTTGTTTTCATGTTACTGGAGTTTCTGGACAAAAACCACATCCCTGGGATTCCCAACAGACTACCCCCACCCACCCCAATATTGTAAATATGCCAGCTAAACATATTAGTAGTGATGAAGGGTAGAGAACAGAGTTTTTTTTTTAACATGGCTGTATTGGAAAGAATAGGTAAAGGGGTTCAGCCACCCCAAGTCTGCCATTGGGGTACTGCCAAGAGCTTCCAGTTTCTCTAGGGAAGGGAGAAGAAGCACACATAGTTAATCATCTTGGTCACCTTGGGGTCTAGTTGATCATTAAGATTGGTCTAGCTGGGCCTTATCAGGGTAAGAAAGTCATTGCTGCCTGGGAGGTAGAGTTGACTCTTTTCATAAAGATGTTTATCAATCTCTACTGTTATTCTCAGAATCTGAGGTGACTACAGGAGAAAAAGATTCAAAGAGGAAAAAAAAGAGTCAAACAAAAGGGAGTTACAAGGGAAAAAATGGAGGCAAGTCAGTGTACAGTGCCCTCTGTCATCCATACATCTTGAAAAGAAGCCTTTTTAGAATCAGTTCTACAGGAGGTAGTTATATTATCCCTCCTAATAAAAAGCAACTATAGATCAGATACAGTCAATGAGTAAAATAAGTTTACCCATAACCCATAACCATTTGATTATGGTTCCACTTGGCCAGGGGTAAATTTGTAACAAGCAATCCATTCAGAGACTTAACTATTCTTATTTCCAGGGATATCCTTTGACACTGAAGGGTATCTCTTTCCTAGGTCCCTCCTAGATGCTTATGTGGGCCAGTGGACTTTGCAAATTTTACATCATATTCCTTTATTTTTTGTACCTTTAGCGACTGGCTGATCATATTCTTGGCATCTTGTATGGGAATCTCCAGCTCTCACTCATCATAGTGGCAGTTGGCTTCTTTGGCCAGCAAGATCCCACAGTACTTCTATTCATTGAGATGAAGCCACAGAGAATATCTTAAACATCAGACCCAGAGACCAAGATATCATAATCAATGGTGCTGACACAACAAATGCCTGCTGGACTTTATTGCCCACAAATGTATCCCTAGACTAGGTGATCAGGTGTGTTGGTCTTTGACTCTTGGTGAAAACCCTGTTTTCAAATGTTTCCTCTCTCTTTTTTTTTTTTTTTTTTGCCAGTCCTGAGGCTAGAACTCAGGGCCTGGGCACTGTCCCTGAGCTTCTTTTGCTCAAGGCTAGCCTCTACCACTTGAGCCATAGCGCTACTTCTGGCTTTTTCTGTTTATGTTGTACTGAGGAATTGAACCCAGGGCTTCATGCATGTTAGGCACACAAGCACTCTACCTACCACTAAGCCACATTCCTAGCACATTTTCTCTTATTTTTGCCAGAAGCTCAGAGGTGACTTTTGTTGTTGTTTAATCTGAGTAAATGATTCATTACTGTCTATAACATAGCAGTTTCTTGTATGCTCCTTCTAGTATTTTAGTTCTTTACCTTAAAATATGTTTTGAAAAGGTTAATCACCTTTGACTGTATTCTGAGAGTTGGAATTTACTTTTTATTTTCAAATTTCCTACCCATAAAATATAGCTGTCTAGTCCCTCCAGAACTGTAGGCCTCTTGAAAAAAATCTCATGATTTGACTTAAGGGCCCCTAAGTGCCCCTCCCTTCTCTAGGCTGTCTAACATCAGGGACCATCCACTGTTTATCATATTAAGGAAATATGAGAATGTACTTTGGGTGTTCTTTCAGAGTTTAATTAGAAAAGGCAAAATTGCTTAATAATAACATTTATTTCAGTATTGTATGTCCTGCCAGAAAATGGCTTCAAGTCTATACTGGTTTGATTCCATACTGGTCAATATGTTTACTAAAAGCACTGGAATCAGAGGTCTTTTGACATGTCCTTGATTAGAGTGTACAGATGCAGGTTGTTTCCCTTGTTCTCCATTTTATCCGGGGAACAGCTGAGAATACATCCTCAGAAACTGAAGCAAACATTACCACAATGATGAGACTTTTTTACAGTGCTCGGCTCAAACTCTTCCTAACTTGCCCTGCTTAGGAAATGGAGGGAGGGGCACTCAATATAGTATAATAAGGTGGCTTCAATGGGAGGCTTAGTGCCTTTGGGTACCCCAGTCTCACAGACTGAGGAGGAGGAGAATAATTGACTTTCATTTTATTGCACACTCTGTATTTGAAAATTTGCCTATTTGTCAACATTTATTTGTAATCCCAACATGAATACTGGCAGGACTTTGTGGTCATTTGTGGTCATGTGCAGTGTGGTGAAAAAATTGAGTCATCTGATGTGACTGTTCCCAGCTGAGGTTGAAGTGAGGAGGGGCTCTTCTGCATCCTATTTCAGCTCCCATACTATAAATAAGTGTCCCTTTCTTGCAGTTTACTTGATGCCAATTTTTTTCATGCTTTTGTTCCATTCTTTGGTGGTTTCCCTGTCTAGAATAGCCCTGAGTTCACTGTCAAAACTGTCTATTGCTTCTGTTCAGGAAGGCTGTGGTGGGGCTTATGGAGAAAATACAAATGCTAGGTAAACTTTGTTCAGGTGTAAGTTGTAGTGCCGTTGGCCATGAGTTCAGTGGTAATAAATCAACAACATAAATTCAATGGCATTTCTTTCAACAGAACCAAACATAAAACAAAGTTATGCATTAATCGGTTGGAGAAAATGTGACCAAACCCTTTCAAGAACCCAAGCCCAGACTTTTCCTAGGAACAGTGACTCAGTGTTTATTAATTTCAGTATTTGAGGGGGCTAAAAGACAATCACTGAACTAATTCAACATGTAAATCCATACTATTTTCTAAGGAAATTTCTTCAAGGGATCTGCTAATGGGTTATATTTCAGAAAACATTGCAGTCTAATCTCAAGCTAAACAATTTCCCAATCTATAGATGATGCATTGGCTCACTAAAGGCACTGGCCTCATCTGCACCCATTCATTGGATCAGATGACTTCATTGAACAGTGCTGCCTTGAATGAGAATGGACTGGGTCTCTTTTTCCTGCCCTCATTCTTGATGTTTGTGAGGAATATGTCTTCCTGGAGAAAGCCTGGGCCTTTTGATTCTTTAGATCTGCTTTCTTTGGAGAATTTCACTTGACAGATTGAGTATTATGTGGTGCTGAAATGAGCTTTTGAGAAAATAGTCAAAACCATCTCCATAATTTTTGTTCCAAACCTCAAAATGGCTATAGCTATCATGAGGCTTTGAGAGTTGGAGAGAGAAGCCAGTTCACTCTGTATCCTTTAAGGTGACCTGATATATTTTTCCACATTTAGATTGACTTGTTGATCAGGCGAGTGATTCATTCATGGCTTCCCACTTCCTGGAGGTTTGACACCACTATTATTAAAAATAACAGGAAAACATTTTGCATACTGAGGCCAAGTGAAAAGATGGCCTCACTTCTGAGTTCATTGCTCCCTCACTGAGCTGAAAGGGGGCTTCTGTGTGCTCCCTCTGTGCCTCCTCTCAGCAGGCATGACAGGGCCATATTTCTCCTAGAGACTGACAGTCTTAGTGGGCCACCCACTTGGAGGCTGCTGCCTTCTGCTGCACTATTCTCCAACTCATATCCTAATCTAGGCTCATTTCACGTAAACCTCATCAGTCATTACATTGACCCAATCCCTAGACAATGGGTAGGAAATAAGTCAACTTTCATAGGGTCTTTTTTATATTATATGCAATGATTACCAAGAGATCACTTACAAGAACAGTCAAAAGGAAGAGTTCAAGCAAGGATCTTTAGAGGGCCAATATATTGTCAATAACTTGACTGGGAAATGGTTTAGAGATTAGAATGAAATGTTTTCTGAAACACATATTGATGAGCAAATCATGTGAAGAGAGATTTCCTTACAGAGTGTGTATTTACGTGTCAAATTAACTTAGTGATTATCCCTATGTACCCAGTTTAAGAAACAAAAGATCTAATGGAAGGGTAGTTGGTTATTAGGGATGGCGGAGAAGATTTGGCAAAGGGATAGCAACCATCAGAAGCTACTAAACACTTCTTTTTGTATTTTTCAGGTTCTCATTTCCTTCTGTGTTACCTCCTAACCCTTCACTCTCTCCTTTGCTTTATGCTCTTAAAGCCAGAGCTCCTGCCTTTTAAGACATGGGAGTGACATGGTAATATTTGATTGAGGAATCCTGGACCTTATAAGCCTCACTTTTTGGGGGGCTCGGTTCTGGATCTTGAACTCGAGGTCTGGGCACCGTCCCTGAGCTTCTGGCTTTTTGGTGGTTAATTGGAGGTAAGAGTCTGATAGACTTCCTACTTTCTTGTCCTGGCTGGCTGCAAACCACAATCCTTAGATCCCACTCTTGCAAGTAGCTAGGATTATAGAAATGAGCCACTGATACTTGGTGAATCTCACCTGAGTAGGCCATCCTACTTAAGAAGGTACTTATTGGTCATTGTGCCCAGTGAGTGGTGAAGTTTCATAGCACTTGTTAGACTTTGTCCCATACTGCAAATAAGGAGGCCTCCTTTGGCAGAAGAAGGAGTCATACAGAGGTACCCAGCTCTTGCACAGAGCTGCTGGGATTCTGGCCAGGTTTGCCTTATCAGCTGGACAAGCAGTCCAGAGTCAAAGGAGTCAGCTGGGAACTCCAGAGCTCCTGAAAACAGAGCTTTTCTAGTGTAGAACACAGAATCACCATTTGCTCAGGAATTCAGTGACCCTGGGAGAAACCCTACTCATGGAACTCATGAGGTGACAGTTCATGGGGAACAGAGGGCAGATACCCAAAGAAGGGGGTCTATACTGAGAAGATCTGCTACCATCACATTTGCATGGCCAGGTTCTGCCTTTGCTGTTCTGGTGACTTTCCCAAGTCACTCTGGTGATAGGCTGCTAGTATCAAAAAGTAAAGGAGAATTGGCAATTCATAAGAAACCACGGGGTTTTCCTGTTCTGATCAGTGGTGGACAACAATGATGGTTATTTCTGCCCTCTTCTTAAAGATAGGAAATTAGACCCAGAGTGGGTGAGCTGAGCATATGGTCTAAGACTGCCAGCTATGAACAGGCCCCGTCATTCAAAACCAAGTCTGATAGCTGGGTGGTGGTGGCTCTTGGCTACTTAGTGGAAGCTGAGATTTGGAGGATCGTGGTTCAAAGCCAGCCAGGGTGGAAGAGTTGGTGAGATTCATCTCTAGTTCACTAGCAAAAAGCTAGGATAGAAGCATAGTTCAAGTGGTAGAGTGCTAGTGAACAAGTGGAAGACCCCGGGGTACTAGCTGGCATCCATAGAAATATACTATAACCCCATCCTTCAACCAATAGAATAAGACCTTCATTTTTACAAGGTTTCCAAGTGCTGCATGTGCAGGTTAGGGTCTGAATCCTGCCCTAAATCCATACCTCTGGTCTTCTTGGAGTTTAGGATGTTGGCTTGTTTCTCTGTTGAGGGTGAGGTCAGAGGCTGGAGGATGGATTAGAAGAACAATGGTAGGAATATGGTGGGCTATATTAACAGAAAGCTAGAAGATTAAGGCACCTGTAAATTTACAGCTTGTGCCTAAAGTGGGTATTCTTTTTCAGGTATGTTGGCATCACAGTACTTTCCAGAGTGAAGTAACTTTAGTTGACTGGAGCTTTTATAATTTCCTTACTTCTCATTCTCCTGGGAGTGTCCAACCACAGCTAGCTAGCTGATCTATTATCAAAGGATGTACAGGGCCTTGAACATGTTCTACTATTTCATAACTCAGTGTCCTTTGTACATAAAGGTCCTTCTCTACTTTGTCTGATCTAACCTTTGAAGCCTTCATTTGATAGGTTCCTCTTCTGGAAACCTGTACTTGTCCACCCCTAGCTGGTGTCTTGTTTTGAGCTGTTTTCTCTGTGCTCCTGCTTACTTACTATTCTGCATAGCCATGGCTGCTATATGATCTTTGAAGTATCTGGTATATGTGTGTGTACACACTCACATATGAATATCATGCACAAAATGGTTTTGAGTGGCTGTGCTTGTTTTAGAATCAGTTGCATAAAGAGGCATCAACTTAAATGTAAGGAAATTAGTTTATTCAATCATCCTTGTTTAAGGAAGCTTTGTATTATAGGAGATTATAGAAGTTAGAACAAATTCATGATCTTGGAGTTCTTTTTTTAGATCATATGTCTGAAAGTCTTGGTACTTGTGATCAATGTAGTATATTATGTAGCTATTATAATATATATTTTGTAGAAAAGAAGTCAAATTTTACATGTGCAGCTAAGTTATGGCTTTGAGTCTCTATTATTCTGTTAATTCTATCTGAAATTTAGTTCAAATAAATTTTTTTTTGGGTCCGGTTGTGGGGCCTGAACTCTGGGCCTGGGCACTGTCCCTCAGCTCTTCAGCTCAAGGCTAGCGCCTTACCACTTGAGCCACAGTGCCACTTCCGGCTTTTTTCTTTTTGCTTATGTGGTGCTGAGGAATCGAACCCAGGGCCTCATCCATGCAAGGCAAGCGCTCTACCACTGAGCTACCTTCCCAGCCCTCAAATAAATTTTTTAAACAGACATTTAATAGTTTATTATGTTGTCCTTTTTATGGGACAATATGGTCAAGTTTGTGGATTTTATTTTATTTTATTTTTGTGGTCATTGGCCTGAACTCTGGGCCTGGGTGCTGTCCTTCAGCTCTTCAGCTCAAGGCTAGTGCTCTGCTACTTGAGCCAGAGCGCCACTTCTGGCTTTTTCTGAGGAATCGAACTCAGGGCCTCATGCATACACGGCAAGCCCTCTACCACTGAGCCACCTTCCCAGCCCTGGATTTTATTATTTTTTTCTTGATGCCAGTCCTGGGAGGCCTGGTCGCTTTCCCTGAGCTTCCCTCTCCCCTTCTCCTTCAGGGCTAGCACTCTACCACTTGAACCACAGCTACATTTCCAGCTTTTTTGGTACTTAATTGGAGATAAGAATCTCACAGACTTTCCTGTCAGGCTGGCTTTGAACCTCAATCCTCAGCCTCCTGAGTAGCTTGGATATATAGGCATGAGCCACTGGTGCCTGGTTTGAATTTTGTTTTTAAAAATGTAATAAAATTCTCCTTTGAGACATTTGACCTAAACTCACTAATGATGATTATGGGAGGATATATATCTATATCTATATCTATAGATATATAGATCCCCTATATATATGGATTTTATTAACATATTCCTGATGTAAATTCATAGAAATTTTACACTGCTTATTTAATCTCATTCTGAGATTAAATAAAATTATTCTTGGATTCAGCCCATGAAAACAAACGTGCTAAATATTTGTTCCATGGAAAGCACTAGGGAAAATGTTTTTGAGAGATGCAGTCAGGAGCCAGAAATTACTTTTGTCTTACAGGACACTGACATCCTAGGACCGGAGGTACCATAGGTAGATATGATGATAAACCTAATGCAAAACATATTTAACTGGTATAGTTATGTGATTGCTGGCTGCCAGGGATGTACAGAAGGAATAATGCTTGGGGCAAAGGCGGTAACCCCTCTTGACCTAGAAGTTAGGTCTGTTTTTCACAAAAAGAAGTAGGGCAAAAGATATTCCAATGTATAAATAGTATATAAAAATTAGTTTTGCTTTTCACAAATTCATTGTGAAGAAAGTATCCACAAGAAACAGAAACTATCATTTAATGGATGTTGATAGCTAAGAATATGTGTGTGCACACTTATGCATGTGTATAGTCTCAGTTTATGTATATGTATAAAATCTCAGTTTGTGGGTATGTATATATATATATATATATATATATATATATATGCACACACAAAATCATAGATTATCTAGCTAGCTAGCTAGCTAGCTATCGCTCTCAGGTCGTCCTCATTACACTCAGTATCTAGGTAAAGAAACTGAGCTTCAGAACATTTCTAGTCCATGGCAGGCCTTGTATCCAGACATAGATCTGTCTGATTTTACTATTTATGCTTTTCCCACCTCTCCCTGCCTCTTTTGTGGGCCCATTCATAAGACTAACAATCAGGGCTTCTCAGCCTTTTAGTTACTGACAACCACTCATTCACTCATTTCCCAAGGTTGGCTGAGTATCTGACTTGTCCCAGGAGCTTTTCTGGGTCCTGGGTGCACTGACAAGCTACAGTGTAGTCTCTCCAGCAACAGAGCCATGTGATGCTATGCTCCTTGCTAAATGTACAAGGCAAATTGAGGTTCAAATGACACCTCTATTCTTCTGAGGCATAAAGGTTTTCAATTAGGTATAAATTTAGAGGATTGTGTGCCTTTGTGATCTCAGCAAGTAGCATAATTGACTATCCCTATCAAATAATTGGAAAAGGCACAGTACTTAGTAGGAAAATAGGCAATATTTAGATAGGAAGCTTGCAACTTAAATATTTTATTAAACCATCAGTAATTTAGAACATAAACAAGGCTATACTAAAGCCACCAGCACAACTATGCTTATTGCAGCATTATTTATCCTAGGCAAGATATGGAATCAGTCCAGATGACCTTCAGTGGATGCATGGATCAAGAAAATGTGGTATATATAAACGATAGAATCCTACTCATCCATCAGAAAGAATGATATTGTACCATTGATAAGGAAATGGAAAGGCTTGGAAAAATTATATTAAGTGAAGTAAGCCAGACCCAGAAAAACATACATTTCATTGTGTACCTCATTTGTGGTAGCTTGAATGTGTCTATAAATCTGTAAGCAAACACACTGGGAGGTATGCAAGCAGTTCCAAATGAATTAACTGAAGTATAATAGACTCTATAGAGAGCTCAAATAGTATATTTCTTCAGAAAGACTAAGTCCAAGCCCAACAAAATAACTACCAGTAAATGGATACTTGCAAGGCAGGGAAAGGGAAGAGGAGTAGAAGAATGAAGGGTGGGAGGGAGGTGGGGAAAATGCAGGCAAGAATACATTGTATATGCCACAGTTGAGAAAAAGAAAGGGGGTGTCAGAAGGAGGATGAAGATGGTGAAGGGGTGACACAGATCAAGATACATTGTTTACATAAACTGCTATGTTAAATGGGAAAAATTCAACGTGGATCCTAGGAACTAAGAAAAGGGACGGGTTGGGAGGGGTTCGGAGGGGTGGGTGAAAATGTTGAAATGGGTGACATTCGTCAAGAGGAGTTGTTGTAAGGCCACACTAAAGCTACCAGCACAACTATGTTTATTGCAGCATTATTTACCATAGCTAAGATATGGAACCAACCCAGATGCCCCTCAGTAGATGAATGGATCAAGAAAATGTGGTATATATACACAGTGGAATTCTATGCCTCCATCAGAAAGACTGACATTGCCCCATTTGTTAGGAAATGGAAAGGCTTGGAAAAAATTATATTAAGTGAAGTAAGCCAGGCCCAAAGAAACATAGGTCCCATGGTTTCCCTTATTTGCAATATCTAGTATAGGTATGAGTCAAGCGGAAAAAGTCAGATAATGTGATGTTAGGAAAACGAACCCTCAAATATATATTTTAATGTTTTTGTTTCTTTCATGCATGTGTTTCTAACGCATTTATAACATTATTTCTTTGTTGCTTTGTATGTCCCTCCCCCACAGTGTAACCCCCGCTTTCACTATATTTAATGTCAGTATAACATGTGGAGGAGACGGGGACAAACAAGTCGTTTAAGGATTCAGGTGGACCTGTTGCAACAATGAGAAGTACAAAATGTCATGTCAAAACCAGTTTTACAATGTCAATGGGGGGGGAAGGGGGGGTATGATTGGGTGGGGGGGAGGGGGGAGGCTGGGAAGGGAGTTGAAGGGTAAACAAAGGAGGAGGCTGCAATGCTTGGTAAGAAATGTATGCATTATCCTGCCCATGTAATTGTAACCCCTCTGTACAGTATGTTCTCAAATAAAATAAAATAAAATTAAAAAAAAAAGAGGAGTTGTTGTATTTATAAACTGCTTTGTTGAATGGCAACTCCTTTGTACAACTACTTATAGATAATAAAATATTTTAAAAAAGAATTCTAGCAAATACAGACTTGAGTGTTAAGCCATGAAGATTATGGTACCGATAAAAGTCCATATAAATATTCAGATTAAGAGAAAGAAAATGGGGGCAAAATTGGGGAATAACCAGATGGAATTTTATCTCTTGGCTTACTTTTTGCACAAAAAAATGTAAAAATCCTAGTATCTCCACTTAAAAATATATTTGTGCTGGGTACTAGTGGCTGATGCCTGTAATCCTAGCTATTCAGTAAGCTGAGATCTGAGGATCATGGTTCAAAGCTAGCACAGGTAGGAAGGTTTGTGAGACTAGTATGTCCAAATAACCATCAAGAAGATGAAGTGGAGCTGTAGGTCAAGTGGTAGAGTGCCAGCTAAGAGAAAAAGCTGAGAGACAGTGCTCAGTCCCTGAGTTCAAGCTCCAGTACTTGCACACACATGCGTGTGTGTGCGTGCGCGTGCACACACATGTATACTACATATGTCCCTCCCCCTCATCACCTCCTCTAGTTCCCATTCCACTAGAACTAACCACTTTTTACAATGTGGAGTTTACCTTTCTTTGGAATTTTTTGCTTCTGTTGACAAATTCCTTTACATAATTTGCACATATAATCCTTATATTGTTAATAAAAGACTATTTCCCCTTCCTGAGCATCATATATCTTTGGTTATATAATCTTTGTCTTTTGAGAGAGCAACTTTAAATTGCTCCCAAAGGTTGCACTCATCAACAATTGCAGATGAGACTAGGATAGAGTGTGTGTTTGTGGTCTTCCACGCCAGGAGAACATCAGTCTGCTGCTGCTTGTGAGGGAACAGCACTGTGCTGCTTGCAGCCCGCACAAAGGAGACAATATCTTGTGATCCAACTGAAGAACTAGCAAAGAAGCAGCTGTGGACTTGCTCTTAATTGCTTTTTCACTACACAATTCTCTCCAGTCATTCTGTGAACTAGTGAGGATCCACCCACAGTAAAAGTCAGATTTGACAACTTGTGAGAATTGTTAAGAGGATTACAATTCTTTGTATTCCCAAGTGAAAAGAGCTCTGAGATAGTCTTAAAATGCTGGATTTCACTTAAATATTTCACCAAGAAAAAAAAAAAACCACCATAACCGTATGAGATTGGAAAGCTTCAAAGTAACTATTAGTTTATCTGTGAGCACAGCAAAAGGGAACCATTAAGTGTTCTTAAAAATGATATAAAGCTGAAGCAAGATAGAGTATCTGTACTTTTATTCTTGAGTGGAAACAGGTGGTGTGTGTTACCCTTTATGCTGAATTAATTTTGTAAAGAATTAAGTTGTGAGTGGAGTTACTGCGTGACAAATTGCCTGAATTGTTCCAGTGATTGTCATATAGGATATGGATTTGTCATCCATATTGTTTGCCAAGGTTAGTAGAGCTTAGAAAAACTGCTCAAAGTTGTCTGTAGATTGCCTCTCGGGCTGTTGGCTAAGATCAAGTATAAAGATTGTCTTTGAGGTGTGACATTTGTGTGTGTGCTTTACTTCACTTAGCATGGGAAATATGACATTACACTGGTTTCCTTTCTCTTTCTTAAAATAAGGCAAGTTTTCCTGGCCTTTGGGGCTTTTACACCTTGTGTCCCTCTCTGGGGCTGCCCATTAAGGCAGACAAACTCTTCAGGTCTCATATGTCAGACTAGAGCCTCAGCAATCCATCTCATGTGTCTTCTTGCTCTAATCACTGTGCCATTTTATCTGATTTTCAGCATTTATACTCTGTCATTATTATGTTCATTTATTCCTCATGGCAGGTCTCTGCCTCAATATATAGTGGAACTCCTGAGTGAACTGTGTTGTCAGAAGATTACAGGGTTCTCTGATGAGTCTTCCCTCACCCCTTTCTCTCCTGTGTTCAGCCTCAGCCACACACTGAGCATCTCAGTGTGCAAGTCACTATATGGGGCATGGCTCACCAACAATGACCTCAGAGAATCTGTCACATGGTGACATTTAGTCCTTTAGAGACCCAGATTCACCTGAAGGTTAATATTAGCTCCAAGTAAATAAAAGACAAATTAGTAAAATATTAGCTCAGAATGTTTCTTAGATTCATCTGGTACTTCTTTCTTGAATAGAAATGCCCAGTCTTACTATATAGTGTGGGCCTTACCAGGAAGTGCCCTTAGAGTAAGACTTTTGTGGTTTTTCTCTGTACCTGTAAAGGTGCCGCTTTCTCTGCTGTAACTCTGTCCAGTTGCTCCAGCAACAGCTCCTCCCTGTCTCCAGACCTAGAGGTTCTAATCACTGACCTCCTCAGCCTAATGCAAGATATCTAGAGTGGTGGCTCTCACCATGTCCCCTGCCTCTCAGACTTCCTGCACTAAGGGTTAGACATTTTCTATATATGACCCCGAGTCTCTAAGGATAAGAAAACAGGAATCTTTGTGGAAAATTGTATTTATTGAGTTAAATATTAGAAACATTTTTGTCTTGTCATCAATCACCTTGATTTAGTCCTTTTTATAAAGTCATCTTTGGAAGATGACATTTACATTAACATGTGAATGTTCAGATGGCCTTTAGCAAAGGAGTTTTAGGAAACATCTACCATCCATGATTGATGTTCAGAATGCAAAGATTTAAACCATCATTTGCATAAAACTCTTCTGGATTCCCTGTTTGTAGCCATTCTTTCTATGCTTCCATTTAAACAACTTTCAGAAGATGTTAGTCTATTTCCTGTTGCTATAACAAAATTCCTAAGGCAGTATACTTAAAAAAGAAAGGAGATTTATGTAGCTCATAGTTTTATCAAGCCTCTGCTTGGCTTCAAGTGAGGTCCCTTACTGTATCTCTATATGGTGGTTAGTACCACACGAGAGAGACAGGTCACATAGTAACACAGTAAGCCAGAGATCAGGATGGAGCCAGGCTCCCTCTTTTAAAAATGCCTCTTTTCTTATAACCACTCTCACTTAGCTAACTCACTCCAGGAGATCTACATTAATCTCTTCCAAATCTGATGCCTCTGCTGGATGTGTGGTTCAATTGATAGCACAAGTCTGTGAATTCAAACTCAGTACCAAAAAGGAGACAATGCCTAATTACCTCCCTCTGGATCCCATCCCACCATTACCACAGTGGGCACCATGATTCCAATATACGAACCCTGGGAAGCAGACCACGTCCAAGGCATCTTCTCATGGAGGCAATATCAAACTTTGCCCAAGTAAATTGATACGCTTAGCTTATTTTGTGAGGGTTTTACTTCCCAAT
This sequence comes from Dipodomys spectabilis, assembly GCF_019054845.1. NCBI lineage: Eukaryota > Metazoa > Chordata > Mammalia > Rodentia > Heteromyidae > Dipodomys > Dipodomys spectabilis. Next base: position 23,942,569 of record NW_024870817.1, on the reverse strand, counting down.
TTTGTTCCTTACTACATGAAAAACAACAGTGTCTGCTTCATATCCAAAATTTAGACTTGTGCCTAAGGAGATATGTTTTTGAAAGCCATGACCTGCGTATGATATGGCTTTTATTTTGTATTTCACTTGGTATTTCTTCTTACTCTCTTTCATCATGTTAGAGGAAATGGAAGATCTGAGATGTGGCACCATTGTGCATTCTTTGCCCCACACCACAGCTCTCTCCTGCTTTTCATACTCATCCTATTAGACACTACAAACCTCCCAAGGAGCACTTTTTCATCATAAATGAGAAACACCATTAAACACTTGCAAATGTAAGAGAATTATTATTTTAATCACTTTGGAAATATACTTCACAGTTTTCTATTTCTTCAATAGACCATACTGAGCATTCACATATCATGAAGGGGTCAAGGCCAGCCTAGTGAACCTGTTCCTTTGTCCCATGCTGGAAAGGGATGCTGTGGAGGCTGCTGAGTTCATCAGAGCCTGTTTCCTGGGCACCAGTGCTCCTGTGTTTTCTCCCTTTGTCTGCTTACTGCTCTTGGCTGCTGACTTCTGAGACCATAGTTGGGTTTTTGTGGCTTGGGATTGTTTTTCCTCATTGTAAACACAGTTGGCTGAGTTAGGGGTCAAGTGTGCACCTAATTCTTCCATAGGCTTGTCCTCTGGGTTCATTCAGTATTCTTGGGCTGTTGTCTTTCATGTGGTATGGTTGTGGCAGGTAGGAAGCAGACCTCTGGATAAGAGGTTGTGCATTATCATTACAAACAGTGTAGTTCTTAATGATCTTGCTCACGGGGTCTCATGAGATGAAGAACGTGGAGCCAAGTGTCTGAAATATTCTTCTTGAGATCATAGCAAGACTCTGTGTTATTACAAATTAATTTATTTATAGGCTAGTTCTGGGGCTTGAACTCAGGGCTTTGCATTCTTGCTTAGCCATTTCACTCAAAGATGGTACTCTACCACTTGAACTATGCCTTCACTTCCAGTTTTTTATCTGGTTAATTAGAGATAAGAGTCTCGGATTTGTCTGCATGGACTGGCTTTGAGCCAGGACCATCAGATCTCGGACTCTTATATACCTAGAATTATAGGCATAAGCCACTTACACCCAGCTTTTGATATTATTTTTTTAAAGAGAATGTTTTTCAAAATCTTGAATAGTTTTACATATTAATGCAATACTGAAAGGACATTATGAAAACAATCTATCATTTTCATTTCTCTTTTTCTGATAAATGCTAATTTTAGCTATCTCCAAAAATTCTCCAACTTCATTCAGAATATGAAATAAACATTAGGGAAGGTTTGTAACTTAATTTACCCCTTATTGTTACTGGGTTTAGTTTAGTACTTTAATTACTAGAAGCTTCTGACCTAAAATGAATATATACCACCTTATGAAGCTATTTTAATTGCATTATTAAGCTATTTTGTTCCATTTATAATTATATTTTATGTCACATTTCACTAAATGCTGGTGATTATGTGGAGTTTGAGGAGTGTGTATATGTAATAAAACTTAAGATGAGGGAATTTAGATTCAGGAGAAAATAAACCTAGAAAATAAACATTGCTTAATTCTAAGCCAGAATTCTTTGATGACTTCTGTTGTAAGCAGGATAATTTTCTATTACATTATAAATATAGGGTGTGACTTGAACAAGAGTTGCTATTCTCAAGTCAATTCCTTTCATTTCATGCTGCATCCTGTCTTCATGTTGTTCTAGATGATAGGTTCTTTTAGTCCTACTAGTCTATAATGCTCCTCGGCTTCTAGCTTTCCAGTTCTCACCTGTCTGGTGCCGTAGGTGTTGGAAAGGGCCCTGACCTTAGAATACCTGCATTGCTTTACTGTTTGCTTTGGGCCAGCGACTGTGTCAACTATTTTCTAGATCTTGCTTTACTTAATTATCACTAGAACCTTATGGTACAGGCGTTAGCATCCACATTTTACAAATGTGCAACAAACAGACCCAGAAGGCTTAAATAATAACACAAAGGTTACCCAACTGGTTGGTGACAATGGTAGAATTTGAATGCAAGTCTTACTTCTAAAACCTGGGTCTTTGGGATGCTGTGCTAACTCACTTCCAAGCCTCTTCAAGCCAGTGAGAATGCCAATCTTGACCTTGTATGGCTACCTAGAGGCATGGTGAGAAAGCAGATGCAGAACATCTGTACTATATTCAAACAACATGGCTAATACAGCATGATAGTCATTTTTCTCTTCTTGATGTGCATTTCCTTCTATCTACCCTGCAGGCCCAATTTGGACCAAATCTGTCCTGCCACACAGCATGCATCCCAGCTCTGGGTGCACCGAGGAAGTTCAAGTGACTAGAAAATGCCAGATGAAGTAGGACAGGAGCCATGAGGAAAGAAATGCTCTTGAGAGCCTTCCCTATGTTCCTTATCATCCGTGGATGGGATCATAGCTGAGAGAGTGCAGGGGACTGGGTGCTCACTAGGACACCTCAGGGCTCCTAGAGCTGGTATGCTGTGCTGCCTTGAGGTACTGCTCTTCACATTTCAGGCATCATATGCAAGTCTTCTTCTGGGAGGACTGGCAAATCACGCTTGTGCCATTACTCCTGTTTCCCCTGCCCAATGTCTGCAATGTCTTCTCCATGATTGCCAAAAGTCTTACTGGTGAAAAGGACCAGAATTATCTGCGTGTATTTTCAATTTCCAAGTTATGATAGCCCGATACTTGGTACACAATGAAAATAAGTTACTAAAATAAGTGGTTTCTTTATAAAGAGGCACAATATATGTGCTGTAGTAGTTTATTAGAAGATTAGCAGCCATAAAATTATATCTCCCCAAATATCACAGTGATACCAAATTACCAGAAATTTCTAAGTATGTATGCTCAGTTTCTGTCCTTATCTACTTGTTGGGTGATGGGTCTCAGACCAGCCCCATGCACAGAGTATACTTTGAGAAGACAACCCAGAGCCCCTCCAGCTGAGGCAGCCAATTCCTGTATGGTCTCAGGTTCACCTGCGGTGGGTCTTGGGTTGTGCTTGCTGCTGTAAACTAGGTGTGCAGGATGCTTGTCCAAGCCACAGGCCACAGTGCTCGCTAGAGTTCCAGTTCCCTGCTGTCATCTACCACAGCTCCCAATTTCCTTCTGGTTTCTCCTTGGTCTGGGCCTGGCTGGTATCGTCGTGGCACTGAGAAGATCTTGTTGGAATCCTTTGCTCAAACTGAGTATCTGTTGTCTGGGTACCTGGATAATGGCCAGGATTCGAATCATTTGTATTAGTTACTAAATGCTGCTCTAGCAAATTACCATAAATTCACTGGTTTATAATAACAGAACATTCTTCTTACCTCCTTTGCAAGGCACCCTTCCCTTATTTTGAGCTGCTCAGGTACCCTCTAGAGCCTTCTGTTTGTGTGTAGGAGGCAGTGCCAGCAGCAGTTGTACTGGCAGCTGGAGTCTGGGGAAAGGCTGTTTGATCATGAATCATCCTCCATGACAGTGCATTGGAGTCCTGGTGGAACAATATCCAGCAGACTTGGAAAAGCTGGAGATCTCCAGGTCCAGAACTTTGAGATAAATGCAGGTTTTACTTCTGGAGTAAAGTCTAGGTGTTTACAAAGCCAGCTTTTTTTTCTGAAGGCTCTATGGCAGAATTCTTTCTTTCTTCTTCCAGCTTCTGGTAGCTGCCAGCATTCTTAGCTTGGGGCTACATTACTCTAATCCCCCTTTTCCTTGTCACATTGCCTTGTCTTGCCTGTTGTCAAACCTCCCTGTACCTCCCTCTTACGAGAGCACTAGACTATCTGAGAGAGAAATATCGGTGGAGTGACCTGAGTTTGTTGAGCTCTGGGGGCAGTGGTATGGCAGGCAATATTAGGTAATTTGTATTCCAGATGCTTTGCTAAAGCCTTTATAGAATTCCCCATTTACTACTTACAACAACCCTAGGTGTTGGGGCTTCTAACACAGAGATGAGGACATTTAACTTGAAGGAGATCAGATAATTAGTGATCCAAGGTCCTTTGTCAAGGAGATTGGGGAGCTATAAGCAATGGTGAACAGTCTGTCTACAAAACCAGAATTCTTGCCCTCTAGATCAGATGTCCCCGTGGACAGAAGTTGACCCTGAGATGTGTCCTACGGCAGCCACATGGCAGGGCGTGTGCTCCAGCTTGACCCCATGGTTCAAACTTTTATCTCTTCCCTGCCAGTCTGTAGGAGGCACTGTCCCTAGCAAGAACAGCCAGGAGAAGCTCCTCAACTTTCTCAGAGTGGAATACATGGCTCAGGAGCCAAAGGAGGACTTGGGCTGGAAGTCAGACATTAGAGCATTCTGGAGAGTATTTGCACCCTTTATTGCAAGGAAGCCTTTCCTTCCTTTCTGGCTGCTTTGGTACTTTCTAGAGAGCCTTCTATTTGCATATAGGAGTCAGTACCAGTAGCAGTTGTCCCAGCAGCTGGTGTCTAGGGAAAGGTTGCTAGGTCATGAATCACTTTCCCTGACATTGGATCTGAATCCTGGTGGAGCAATGTCCAGCAGACTCAGAAAAGTTGGAGATCTAGAACTGTCTGCCTGGTGACCCCATACCTATGATCTAGGTATGGTTACTAGAGCTCAGCCTCAGCTCAGAGGCTACCTGGGCAAGGCTATTTTGAATCTCTATTAGTGAAACTCTAAAATGCCAGCCAAAAGAATGCTATAAGGATTGGGCCTTAAACCTTACACTAACTTCCTGGAGCTTTGTGCTGCAAGATTCCTGGCTCAGAGTCATCCAACCCAGGCCTGCGGCATAAAGGACGTTCTCTGGGAGAAGGAGCCTTATTAAATTCCATGCAATTTAAGTACAGTTTAAGTGAAAAAGTATACATATATTGTTATTGATAATAACACAGATTTTTTTGCATATCTTTTCACTATGTAAGTAAGCACTAAACAGGTTTTGTCTTCATGTTTTAGAGCAGTTCTGAATTCACAGCAAAATTGTGTAGAAAGTACAATTTCTTTATATTCCTTTCCCAGGCATGTACAACCTCTCCTGTTTTCAGCATCCTCACCAAAGCAGTGCATTTGTTACAGTTGATGTACCCACATTCATACAGCCTTACCACCCAAAGTCCATACTTTACATTAAGGTTCAGCCTTGGTAATAAATGTGAAGTACATGTATCCAACGTTGTAGTGCCATGCAGATAGTTTTATTGATCTGAAAATCATCTGTGTTTAGTGTGTCCATTCCTCTCCTCCTCTCCTTAGTCACTGGTGACCATTGAGTAGTGTTACCTATTGGTGATAATAGTGTTCATAGTTTTGCCTTTTCCAGACTATCTCCATGACCTATATGTATAGTCTTTGCACATTGCCATCTCACTTAGTTTTATCTTTTTCATGGTCTGATAGCTCATTTCTTCTTGGGACTGAATAATGTTCTATTGTCTAGAACTCATCTACTGAAGGACATTTTGGTTGCTTCCAAGTTTTGGCATCTATAGTTATTGTAAACATCTGTGTGCAGTTTTATGTGTGGACTTCACGTGTTCTGCTCATTTGGTAAATATCAAAGAATAAAATTGTAGATCATGTGTTAAGAGTATGTTTTGTAAGAGGCTACCAAACTCTCTTGCAAAATGGCTATGCTGTTTCATATTTCATGAACAGTGAATGAGAATTTCTATTGTTCCATATTCTTGCCAGCAATAGATGATGTCAGTTTGGGGAGTTTTCTAATAGATGTGTAGCGTTGTCCCACTTGTTTTAATTTGCATTTCTGTGATGACGTGAGTTCGAGCATATTTTTATAAGCCTATTTGCCATATATATCTTCTTTGGTGCCTGTTTAGCTCTTTTAAAATCATTTAGTGCATTGTTTACATCAAGTTTTCCCTTTTCTTACTGTTGAGTTTTAAAAAGGTTTTGTATATTTTAAATGATACTCATCTTTATCCATATGTATATTTTCTCACTCTGTGATACGTTTTATTATTCCCTTGACAATATCTTTTTTTCTTTTTTTTCGGTCGGTCATGGGGCCTGAACTTTGGGCCTGGGCACTGTCCCCTCAGCTCTTCAGCTCAAGGCTAGCGCTCTACCACTTGAATCACAGCACCACTTCTGTTTTTTTCTGCTTATATGGTGCTGAGGAATCAAACCCAGGGCCTCATGCATGCAAGGCAAGCACTCTACCACTGAGTCACCTTCCCAGCCCCAACAGTATCTTTTGTAACGCCAAAGTTAATTTCCAGTATGGGTTATGCCTTTGTTGCCATAGCTAAAACGTCACGATCAGTTCCAAGGTCATCTATATTTTCCCTATATATCTGCCAGGATTGTTGTAGCACAATGTGTTATATTTAGGCTTAGGTTTCTTTTAGAAAATATTTTAATTGGAAAATGATACTCAAACAGAAAAAATAAAAAATCACGAGTTACTACAAAGGGAACACATTCATAAATGTTCCACATGTTAAAAAAAATAGAACTAGGGGCTGGGAAGGTGGCTCAGTGGTAGAGCGCTAGCCTTGAGCTGAAGAGCTGAGGGACAGCGCCCAGGCCCAGAGTTCAGGCTCCCATGACCAGACCCCCCCCCAAAAAATAGAACTAGTACCTCAGAAACCTTCAGTGGCCCTCTCAATCATTACTTTGTACCTTTTTGGAATTATAACACCATAGAATAGCATTGCCTGCTTGTAAATCTTATATAAACTAAATCATACAGCATGTATTATTTTAGGTTTGGCTTCTTTCGCTTAATATTACATTTGAGAATTAAATCCATATTGTTGTATTTTGTAGTATTTCATGTCATTGCCATTATTATACTATACTATATTATACTGTAATCTCATTGCATTATTATACTACAGTTACTTTATTCTAATGTTAATGAACATTTTATTTTCTCCATTTGAAGATAATCTGAAAAAGCTGTTTGAAAATTCTTGTATAAATCTTTTAGTGTACATTTGGGTACATCCCCGTTCAGTATTTCCCTAAGAGTTAGATAGTGTCACCGTATTTCCAATGTGGGCCTGTCTCAGTTTATTCTCATTTTTGAGGACTAGTAATTGGATACCATTTCTCAAAATGGCCCCAGTTTGGTGGATACAAGTTTAATATTGGTCAAAAAATGTTTGCTTACCCTGCAGTCATCAAGGTGGTCTATATTGTCTTTTTTATTCTTCTGTGCTAACTTAGATAAACTAGATTTTTCTGATGTTCCTTATTTATCATTCTCTATTTTCCTATCATTTCCCTCATCTTTATATTAGATAATTTTATTATCTAACATGTTCAGAATCTTTTTCCTCTCTCATCTCTGTGCTGCTCTTAATTCTATCCAGTAAGTGTTTCCAATATTTTATTTTCAATAAGGTTTTCTGTTTGTTCCTTTTGTTTTTTAAAACCAATATTTGTGGTAGATATTTCTTTTTGGCTTTTCTTAGTATATAATAATATACTATAATATATAATATAATAAAAATGATATGATGATCAGATGCAGGAATAGAATGTGAAATGAGAAAAACAGGACAGTTTGAGAACCCATTTCCTTAAACTTTTTTTTTTTGGTGCTGGTCCTGGGGCTTGAACTTGGGACCTAGATGATGCTGTCCCTGAGCTTTTTCTTTTCTTTTTTTAAAATCACTCTATCAGTTGAGCCACAGCTCCATTTCTGGATTTCTTTTTTTTTTTTTTTTTTTTTCAATTAATTGAAGAGTCTCACAGACTTTTCTGCCTTAGCTGGCTTTGAATCACAATCCTCAGATATCAACCTCCTGAGTAGATGGCATGGGCCACCAGTACCTGGCTCCATTTTCTTAAACATTTATCATTTATTTTTGTTAGGAAACGACTTGTTTGTTCCTTTTTGTGGTCTCGACTTTTAGCTGATATTTCTTCTCTTTTCATTTGTTATGTGCATTTTTTATTTACCTCATTGAGCACAGTTATAATAGAAGCATTAACATCCTTGTCTGGTAATTCCTACATCTGGTCCTGGGGCTTGAACTAGCAGAGTCTGGGCATTCTTCCTGAGCTTTTGTGCTCAAGCACTATCACTTTGAGCCACAGCACCATTTCCAACATTTTGGCAGTTAATTGGAGATAAGAGTCTCATGGACTTTCCTGCCCAGGCTGGTTTTGAAACCTTATCCTCAGATATCAATCTCTTGAATAGCTAGGATTACAGGTGTGAGCCACTGACATCCAGCCCATTATTTTTCTCATGTGGAATGATTTGGGAGTTTATCATAGAAATTGTGAATGCTATGTTGTAAAGACTCCTTGTTTTGTTTTGCATTGTTTATGCAGGCAGTTAATTTGATTAGTCTCAAACTGTGAGCACTTTGTCACTGAAGTGGGACATATTTCATTAAGATGTTTAAAAATCTTTACTGGACTCCTTTGCATCTCTTTTCACCATTTAGACATCTCCTTCTCTAGTTACCTGCTTGCTGGGATTCTTCCCTCACTAACAGCTCTTGCTGCCCAGGATCTATCTTCTAGTATTATAGGCAAAAATAATGGTGAATTCTCTTCCAGAGTTTGGTCACCCCAAAATGTGCTGTGACTGTAGCTTATCCTCATGGTGAAAAACTGAAAAACTGGGAAACTGTAATGGGTTGGAAGTATAGCTCAGTGGAGTATTTGCCTAGTATTTACAAGACCCTGGACTCAATCTTTATCACTGCAAAAGTAAACAAATGAACAAACAAAAAACCTAGGTGATTGAACAGATACTGGATTTTTCTCCAAGTTCCTAATCCCCTCCAAAAATATGTCCACTTTTGTTCATTCTCCAGTGTTTCTGGTAGATATTCTTTATATTTTTCCTGGAGTGTATTACTGCTATAAGTGAGAAGGTTGGTGGTTTAAAATTTTATTCTTAGTGCAAGAGGAACCAAGTTCGTGTGTATTAAATATAAATAGTAATATATTTGTATTAATGCTATTATCTTATTTAATGTTATTACCTTACTTTCTACTTTCCTTACCTGTTCTATAGCAACATTTTTCTCTTATTTTGCTTTTTTTAATTAAGTGTTTTATTCTATACCCCACTACTTTGCTAGTTGCATTCTTTATTATTCCCTTTGCAATTAATGGCAATTTAAAAATACTTTTAACTGATTGGCTTAATATTAATATCTCTACCTTTCTCCCAAACAATAGGAGGATCATAGAATACTTAAAATCCAGTTATTTTCCTCTTAATCTTATGATTTTGTTGTCATGAATTTTACTTCTATTTATTTTTAAATTCCAGAGGGTGTTATTGCTTTATGCATCCTATTGATTTATATTTACTTGCAGATTTACCTTTTTCCAGGGATATTCATGAGTTTCTCCATCTGTGAGCCTCCAGCTGTGATCCTTCTCTTGGAGCTTCAAGATCTCCCTTTCATATTTGTTTAGTGTCAAATTTGTTTAGTGACAGATTCCCAGTTTTTGTTAACCTGTAAGTTTTTATTTTATTATTTCTGAAGTATATTTTTTGCAACGTATAGAGCATATGTTTTATTTTAGCACTTTGAAGATGCTATTTCATTGTGTTCTCACTCCCATTATTCCTACTAAGAAGTTAGTTGTCAGCCTTACTATTACTGCTCTTTGAAAGCAGTTTGCTTTTTCTCCCTCTAGCTATTTCACTTTTATTTTGCTTTTAGGAGTTTTTCTATAATTCACCTAGGTATAGTTTTCTATGTCTTCTTTCTTTATACTTTTCCTGACTTTGGGGACTGTTTTATTTCTTCAGCATTGTAATATCCTTAGCCATCTTGCCTTCAAATACTGTTTCTGATCTACGTCTCTGTCTTATCCTCTTCATATGGTATTATATACATATGGCTTTCCTAATATCTGTTCCAGTTCCCCAACTCTTTGCTCACTGAGCCTAATAGCTTTATAAACCATGCCATTTAGTGATTAATTTTAACTATTGTATTTTTAGGACTGAATTTTTCACTTGATTTTTAATAGTTCCTGGTTTTATTGTTGTTGTTGTTTTTTGTTTTGTTTTTTGTTTTGTCGGTCGTGGGATCTGAACTCTGGGTGTGGGTACTATCCCTCAGCTCTTCAGCTCAAGGCTAGCATTCTACCACTTGAGCCACAGCACCACTTCTGGCCTTTTCTGCTTATGTGGTGCTGAGGAATCAAACCTAGGGCCTCCTGCATGCAAGGCAAGCACTCTACCACTGAGCCACCTTCCCAGAACCCAGTTCCAAGTTTTTTCCAAACATTTTTATATCTTCTCTTTGAATTCTTTGGACATATTAACTGCAGTCATTTTGACATTGTACATAGTAACTCAGAATCTGAATCTTCTATGAATCTATTATTTCTCTCTTGGTTTTGGAACATTTACTATATATATATATATATATATATATATATATATATAAACACACACACACATACATATACACATATATTAAACCAAGTGTTAGACATTAAACTCTTGAACAAGATGATGGTATAGTTCTCCAGTGTGATTTTTCTTCTAATTGGATGGGTGATGGTAGCTTAGTGTGTGTGATGTAAAGAGGTTTTCTTCTTTGTGCAAGCTGGTCCTTCTAGGCCAGCCCCACTGGGGTTCCAATGGTGTCTCCTCAAATTTCTCCTCTCTGATGAGCTACAAATTCCAATCTGAAAATGTGCTATTATATGCTTATAATTTCTTTTTTCTTTTTTTAAATTTTATTTTATTTTTAAGATGCTGTTCAGAGGGATTACAGTTACATGAGTAAAGTAATGAGTACATTTCTTGTTGAACATTGTTACCACTTCCTTTGTTTTTCTCCTACTGTTCCTTCCCTCCCCTACCTCCCCCAATATGCTTATCTTTTCTGATGAAGAGCATTTTCAGGGTTACCAGGAGGAAAGAGAAGAGCAGGATGGAAGAATCACTGGCTTAGCAGTCCAGAGACCTCAGTTTTATCCACTGTGATATCTCACTCAACATGTGACCTTGGGTACACCATGTACTCCCTTCTGCTTTATTCACAGTCTGTAAAATGAAAGGTGAAGGGGATTTTCCAATTCTCAGATTCTTAGAAAACATCCTTAACCATGAGGTCCAAGAGGATATTTGTAATAATAAAAAAGGGTATAAAACATTCTCTCTTCTGTGATACTCCCTCCCAGCATCTAACTTTGCACAGATTCAAAGTTAGATAATTTAGAAGTTGACATAAGAGAGCAAGTCAAATGTTCTGGGATTACATTTTTGCTGCACACTAAAGAAAGAACTTTTTAAGTGAGACGACAAATATGAGGCACCTATTTAATTTCTGGCTCACTGTGGTATTTTCTAAAAGAATGAAGACTATATCATCATCATAATACTTATCATTTATCAATGGCCTGGTGTGCCAAGACCCACCCCTGAGGAATGTGGCTTCAACATCTGCCCTGTGCAAGAGACATTATCCCTTAGCTACACATGGGGAAAGGAATTACAGATTGATCATATATTAAAAACCTTTTACCAAATAGCAATACTGGCAGCATTAGTTCTTCAGCAGCCTATGTTTTATGCCCAGGAGCAAAGTAATCTTCCATTTACCAAGCGCTTTTTCAGCTTTTTAATGATGTATTAAATTAAACACCCACTCACCAAATATCTGTGAGTGTTGGTTGTAGCAGATGGGTTTGGGTGTTGGGTGCTGGGATGTATCCTGTTACAGCTGATCATTTATTGGTTCCCCAACTGTGGCTGAACGGAGCTGGCATCTGTATCTGAGGGTCCTTTTACCCCAACAGTTTGTGGTTATGGCAGCCAAATTATCTCATGATAAATATCTTGTCAGATGTATAAACAGAGGAAAGGGGACTGTGATCAAAAAAGTTTTGGATTCATTTTGGAATTCAGCTGTTTCAGTTAGAATTCCCAGGAAGGCATGGTGTGTGTGTGTGTGTGTGTGTGTGTGTGTGTGTGTGTGTGTGTGTGTGTGTGTGTGTGTGTGTGTGTGTGTGTGTGTGTGTGTGTAAAGGTATTCAGTGTTCCTAGGACAGTTTTCTTCTCCCTCTGGCAGAGTATGAAAATGCTGATCACTCCAGACCCTCCATGATAATCAGCTCCAGTGATCGTCATTGTAAAAATCTTTGGAATCTATTTGTTTTTATTTGCATTTTTGGATTGCCAGAGAGACTGAGCATTGTTGCATAATTTTTACAGCCCTCTTGTGTGTTTGTTTTGTAAATTGCATGTACTTTTTCTGACCTATTTTTAATTGGGGTGCTTGCCATTTTTATTACTGTCTTATTGGAACTTTAAAAATTCAAATAGGATGCCAATTCCTTTTTTGGCCATATATTACTTTTTTAAGTTTGTTTCATATTTTAATATTCAGTATTCTTTTGAGAATTTTTTTATTAATCAAAACATAATTTTTCTTTTGGGTTTGTATCTTTGATATTTTTACCAAAAGCTTTCTGAGCCCTTAAGTGATATAAAAATTTGCTTATACTGTTTTTAATAGTTTCATTTAGAATGTATCTGGAAGTATTTTTGGCATGGTGCGTGAGGCTGACTTAATTTTTTTCCCACGTAGTTAACCAGTTAGCTCGGCATTATCATTGAATACCCACTTGTTTCCCACTGATAGGAAATGTCACTTTTTTTTTTTGGCCAGTCCTGGGGCTTGAACTCTAGGCTCTCTTTATTCAAGGCTAGCACTCTACCATTTGAGCCACATCACCACTTCCGGCTTTTTCTGTCATTAATTGGAGAGTCTTGTAGACTTTCCTGCCTGGGCTGGCTTTGAACCTTGATCCTCAGATCTCAGCCTTCTGAGTAGCAAGGATTACAGGTGTGAATCACTGGTGCCTAGTGGCACTTTTTTATATAGTGTGTCCTATGTTTACACACACATGCATGCACACCCATGAGTACACATAGTTAGGTCCAGAATTCTGTTATTTTTCATTGTTTATGCTGCCAGAACCATACCATTTTTGACACTTATATCTTTGTAGTACATTGTTACATGTGGCAGAGAAAAAGACTAATACCCTTTTCTTCCTGTTGCTGATACTTATTCTTCTACTTGGATCTCACAGTCATTTAACAAATTAAAAATGGCATACTGGAACATGGCTGGAACTAGAAGACATTATGTTAAGTGAAGGAAGTCAGATCTACAAAGATAAATACTATAAATTCTGCAATACTTGGAAGCTAAGCAAATTGATCCCATAGATGTGTAGGGTATAATGAACATGGGCTGTAGGGATGGAGAGAGGATAGTCAGTGGGTGCAGGGGTACAATTGCATAGAAAGAATAATCCTAATGTTGTACAGCATGGCAAAATAACTATACTTGTCAACAATTATGTACTTCAAAATAGATCATAGGGTTTTAAATGTTCCCAGTTCCAAGTAATAGTAACTTATTTGAGGTAATGGATATTCTGATCTGATCATTACACTAGGTATTCATAGTTGAGATATCACACTGTAACCTATAAATATGCAAATATGTAAAATTGAAACTATTTAATTGTAAATATATGTAAATATGTGAAATTTAAAAATTCAGGGCTGGGGATATAGCTAACATAACTTAATGGTAGAGCACTTGCCAGGCATCACACTGAGGCCCTGGATTCAAAGAGAAAAGAGAAAAAATAGTTGTGTCAGGATAGTTACCATAACTACTATTTAGATTCATTCAGGCCAGACAACGTCTTCCTACTGATGATTTTCCAATCAGGAGGGCAGCATATCATTTTTCGTACTTTCAGTTTTCCCTGTCAGTACTCAAGTAGTCCTGGGATAATGTCATATGTAAAAGCACAGAGTCTGTAGGCAGAGTCTGAGTTCAAATCCCAATAATTTTACAAGTACTGCAAAACTAATCTGGAATAGACAACATTAAGATATATTCTAGCAAAATAAATGCACCATAATGAAAAAATTTTTGAGACACTGGAGGAAAACTATCCAAGCCATTTATAAGAAAAAGAAGTCAGGGGGAGGAGTGGAGGAGGTGGGGGAGGGAAGGGATAGTGGGAGAACAACAAAGGAGGGGGTAACAATGCTGGACAAGAAATGTAGTCATGACCTCACTCATGTAACTGTAACCCCTCTGTACAGCATCTTTACAATAAAATAAAATTTTTAAAAAGGAAAAAATCAGATTGGCATCAGTCTTTAATAGCAATGTTTTAAGCTAGGAGAGAGTAGCAACACATATCCAAGACAATCTAGAAAAGACAAAGTGAGACAATTGTTCTATCGCTAATGACATTGTCCTTCAAGTATAAAAACCACAATTGAATGTGCCAGACCTCAAGGAATGGATTTCCCAGGAACCCTCCCTTGAGGACTCTTCTGAGAGCTACTGTGATTGGAGAAGCTTTGGCATAGGGACTGCTGGCTGGTACATGATACATTGGGGTTCATTAGTCCCCCAAGCTTCTGTTTAGACCCTTAATCTTTCTGAACTACCATGTGTGTTTCTGGTCCAAAGACAGCTATGAAAGAGGTTTTCTTATCTCTCAGCTGCAGTACCATTTGTCTTCTGCTCAGGTTGAAGCCACTCTTCTTTGTTTGGGTTGTGATTGTTTTATATCCTTGGTGAGGGAAGCCACATCTTGATGAAGCTGTAGTTTGTGAGCCTTTTTTTCCACTCGGGATACAGATCATCAGATTTTTCAAATATCAACAAGAGGAAGTAATTTGTTTTCATTGGTCTTCTTTTTGTTTTAAACACAAGGAAAAGCTCACTCAACCTTACTTAATAAGAAAAAGGGCAATTTCTTAGCTCACAGGAACTGAGAGTCCTTATGGCAAAACATAAATCTTGAGGGTCTTGGTGTCTTTCCACTTTGCTTTCCACAATATTGCTTCCATTCCTGCATTTTGTCAAGATGTTACATGCATCTTTTGACAAGCAGTGAGCATATATTTAAAAATAAAAAGAACAGCTCTCTCTCAGTATTGCTTGCAAACACCGGAGATGAATATATATTGGTCCAACTCAAGTCATATGCCTAGTCCTAAACAATTGTTTTATTAGGGAAATTAAATGCCTGTGCTTTGTTCACAAATAGACTGTGTTGTCTTTAGAATTACCCAGATCACCAAACAGAAGTCAGTGACTTCTGGTAAGACAAAAGTAAAGAATGGCTGTTGGAAAGACTAACAATAAAGGAATTTTTTAATTGAATGTTCAGTTGCATGAAAATACTACTTTGGCTCCTCTGGAGATGATAAGATATCAACTTGTCCATTATGACTAGCTATATAAGTAAGTAGAGGTAGGACACAAAACTTGAGTGGTGATATTCTAGGAGAATCATCGTTTGCCTTTTCTTCCAGCTCTTAGTGGATTTCTCTGCCTCTTCTTGGCCTCAACATTGGTGTTCTCTAAGGCTGTCTTTGGTCCTCTCCTCCTGTATTCTTGGTTACTTTTCAGTCACTGAAACCGGAATCTTTGAGCTGCATTTTCTTCTCCTCCATTGTCCACATGTCTCAGTTTGTGAACCTTGCCTGCCTTTGATGCTTCCCTTTCTTCCTATCCCCAGCTCCTGTCCTTAGTGCAGGCAGTCAGCGTTTCTGGTCAGCATCAGTGATCATCAAACTTTAGTGAGCATCACGATCATCGAAAGACTAGCCAGTGCCTGCATTGCTGACCCACTGCTGGAGTAGGTTCTGAGAGTTTCCACTTCTACCATTTCCAGCTGAGGCTGAGGCTGTGGGTTCAGGGGCCACACTTTGAGAAACACCCAGATGGAATACTGTAGCAGCTCCTTTGTGGTCTCTGGTTGTCCAGTCTGGATTTCTTGATCTATCTATACTTCCACTAGAACTATCTGGCTAACCATCGATGCTTAGGAAAGCCTAAATTTCCTAACAAAGTGACCATCTGTGACCTGCTTGAAAAATTGTAAGCAGAGTGCAAGAGTTCTGAGTGAGTTGCTTATGAGACAGTTAGGTTAGGAATTCCCCCACACAAAGTAGAGTAGGCCAGGATTGCCCCCTGTCCTTGACCCAAGATATGTGAGACCATTTTTCTCGATGCGGGAGCCTAATGAAAACTGGTGCTGGGTGCACAGTTTAGGTTCTCTTTGAGGAAGAGGTTTTCATGCTTTGAGAGCAGTGAGAAGTTGAGGCTTGCCTGAATTGCAGATGAGCAGAGCTTTATAACCAGAAGCAAAGGGGAGCTCTGATCCCCTTCGTTGTTTTTTTGTTTATTTATTTTTGCCTCTCTTGGTAAGCATGTTCACTGTATACCCTTTCTAATTATCCAGGATCCTGGAGGAGGTTGGGGGCACTGCTTTGGGAGCACTTCCTCAGTGATATTACTGCAAGTAAACAGTTTCCATTGATGGTGTTCCCCTTCCCACCGCCTACATCTTCAAAATACAAAGAAGTAAGATCATGGGCATTCTCACTGGCCCCAGAGGTCAAGGTGAAATGGGGACATGTCTTGGGTGTGCGGGCTCGGTGTGAGTCCAGATGGACTTTCCCTGGGAGCATCTCACATCAATGCTAAGTTTTTATAAGAGTGTAGAAGTTTTAATTGTATACAGTTTTACTTGGGTGTTGTGTTAGGTTGTGACTGGTTCTTTTCTTTTAAAGAAAATAATTGCTTGGAAATACCGTTTTGCCAAATAAGTAAAATCTAGGCATTCCGAAATCTAGGCATTTGTGTTTTGCTGGTGACTTCACATGGGTTACTTTTACACAGGATTCATCTCAATAAAATTAGTTTTTCTGCAGGAATCAGTGCCTGACACATGTACATTACTCTCAAGTACCACACGGGCTCTGGGACTGAAGATTGCCCTGGCTGACAGTGTGACACTGGGTTCTTGGTGGGATATCAGAGTTGCTTTGGGGTCATGGCAGCTATCGGCGTTACTCTTGGAGCCAAGCAGGGAAGGCATTTCATCCTTGGTTCTCTAAAACAGCTCTGGCTTATCAATAGTAAAATTGAGCACAGAGACAGGATGGATAATTGAAATCCACAGGAAATCTCTAAAACTCATTTTTAGCAGATGGCTTGTTTTCTTGCCCATCAAATTTGTTTACTAGAACTGCTGACCATGAAGTAGAATGGACTGCTTTGAATTTCGCCCCTTTCCATTTTCTCCCATCTGCATTTGCTCTTCAGGAGCATGGGCAGGTGAATAGTGGGATGGATGAGGAGCAAAAAGGGATTTTTTTGTGTGTGTTTTCCATGGTCTGGGAATAATCAGAGGGAGTCCTTAGCTTGTTCTCTGTTATACATTATTTTACAAGCTTAAAGTCATTCAGCAGTGACTTTTAGCAGTAGTATCCCTAATAAAAAGAAGGAAGTTAGTTGTGAGATGTCACGTTTTCCCCATTGCCTTTAAATTCCTCTGCTGTCTGGGTCAGACCTTGGGTTTGATCTTGAGAGTCTGGGAATTGTACTGTGTTTGTTTATGCACTCAGCCTTACTGATGCTGTGGTGGGGTTGTTATTGATGGAAGCTCCATGCCTGGAGTTCTGCACTGCATGAGTGATGGGGAGGAAGCCTTTTGACGTAATCACACATCAAAGTGAAGCTGAGCCTTTCTTTTCTCCCCTGAAGTTAACTCTAAAGCTTCCTTGTGCTGGCCTCCTTAGGCTACTTTTCATTTCATGGATTAGAGTCTAGACATTTTCTTTCCTTTCAATTTTAATACATAATCAATGTCAGGCTACATTCTTTTCTCATGGCTGTAGATATTATGACTACTATATAAATATTTTCTCTCCTTCATCTAATATTTACGAGGGAAATGGCTCTTCCATTAGACTATGCCAGACAGGTTTTCTGTGCTTGATTCTGATGGCATCTGCACAACTGCTAGGTTTATGATTTGTTTT
Source organism: Dipodomys spectabilis (assembly GCF_019054845.1). Classification (NCBI taxonomy): domain Eukaryota; kingdom Metazoa; phylum Chordata; class Mammalia; order Rodentia; family Heteromyidae; genus Dipodomys; species Dipodomys spectabilis. The sequence continues at coordinate 23,924,731 of NW_024870817.1, read as the reverse complement.
TGTTTTTAATTCCTGCTTCAGAGCAAATGAGAGGATGGCCTCTTTATCTTTTTTCATGGCTATGTTTTTCAGGCAGACTGAAAGGCAATATCTTCTCCTTGCCTAGCTCACTGAGGCTCACTGACAGCGGCGATCATCCTTAAGAACAGCCTTATCCATAACTGTGATGCTGGGGCGTGAAGAGAAGGGTGTGCGAGGGCCAGTGTGAGATGTGGTGTTGAGACATGCATCGCTTTGTCTAGTGCATGGTGTGTCCTGGGCTGTCACCTCCATCCTTGCCCTGGTGGCTGGACTGTGTAGACTGGGAGCCCACTGCTTCCAGGCGTGTGCATGGGAGGCAGACATCATATACACTGACCTCCCTACTAGCTCCACCGTTCACATGCTCATCACTTGTCAACCACATCTTAAAAGTCTTATTTTATAAGCCATTCTAAAACTCTTACTCACTGTTACCTGCCTTAGTATACCAGCTGAAGACCTCTCTAGAACAAACTGAGATATAAGCACATACATAAATAAGAGCATACCTTTCCCAGTAAGGGAGACCTGAGCTTTAAGCTCAGTGCCATGTGCTTGGGCAAACTTCTTACCCTGTGTATAGTGTTGGTTTCTTTATCTATGCAGAGGGGCACGGGATTCCCTTATGGAATTGTTACAACCATTCCATGAGGGAATGTATTATGTATGTATGTGAGCTATTCATCAGCTACTTCTGGGGGTGTAGGCACCAAGCAGTTACTCATCTTGAGCATGGGCCAAGAAATAGCAGCCCAATTTTCTAGGATGTTGTTTTACTAAATTTCAGAGGAACAATGTGTTTACTGAGAGGCTTCAAATATAGCACCTTGTCTCATTGCACAGTGCCTGCCCTAATGTTGAATTATATATCTATAATAGTCTGTGTGAGGGGCCATGACTGAACATGAAACAGATGTCTGCTCAAGAAATAGACTAGTGGCCCTTAACCTTCTGCACTCATGGAGATTTAAATAGTGTTGACGTCTAGACCCCACCCTCGGAGACTCTGACTCTGTATGGAGTTGGTCCAGGCACTGGCATATTTTAGAAATTCCTCAGATTGTTTCAAGTAGTCACAGACATCTAGGTCAAAGGTAGAAGTTGAGATGGGAAGGGGCTTTTGAGATGCCCACTGACCTCTTAGGCCTTGAAAGATTTAGACTGACAGAAATACTGGGAAGTGCTGAAGAGTGGCTAGATCAAAGCCAGGGAAGGGCCAAGAAGAAAACCATAAAGAAGGCAGAGTCAACCAGTAGGCAATGGCTGAGGGGACAGAAGGAAGTAGAGTGTTGTGAGAGTGCTAAGCACAGTTGCTGGAGCAGGGTCCATGAGGTGAGATGGGGTTCTTAGTTTGGGGCAGACCCGTCAGAGCCATGCAGCCTCACTGTGTGCTTATCCAGATGCTGCAGTGCTAGGACCTTTCTGGGTAGAAGCCAAAGGGTCGGTGGGGTCTATCCAAAAGGCAGAAGGCAAATGTAACCTCCATTTACCTTGAGCTCAGAAGGATAAAGGAATAAGTTGGCCTGAGAATAGGGGATAGACAGGGGACATCTTGAGATGATTAAATCCTATTTTAAAATCAGAAACAAAAGAGGAACAGGCAGAGGAGGTTAAGAGCACTTGAATAATGCTTGTTCCCATACCCATAGCTAGTCCCTTTTGTGAGTGAGAAATTATTTTCACTGCAGACATCCCTTATGAATCTTAAGCTCAGTGTATGATGGGAAGGGGCGGGAAGGAAAGTGCTGTGTGCAGACACTGAGGAGCTTCGATGGTGGGAGGAAGGGATTTCAAAGGAGAAGCTGTGCAGATTCTGAGTTGGGTTTTGGAGGGTAGAAGATATGAAACCCCACATGTACTACACACACACACACACACACACACACACACACACACACACACACACACACACACACACACACACACACACACACACACACAAAATCTTCTTTCTCACTGCTGATGGCAGCCCTGTTAACAGACTATCAGGATGGAAGCAAAGATCTCCAGGTATTAGATCATCTATTTTGCAGAATCAGGATAGAGTCCAGAAAGCCTTACCAGGAGACAGCGGGTGGTACCGTAAGAATAAAACTCTACATTCTGGAGCATCATGGAAGAGCAGCGCCCTGGGAGGTAAAAGACTAAAGTCTCAATCCTGACTGTGATACTGAACATCTGGGGGGTCTTAAGCAACTCAGTGCAATTCCACAAAGTATTTGCTGAGTGCCTTCTAGAGACAAGGGATTAAATGGTGAAAGACATAGTGTATGTCCTGAAGAAACACAATCTTGCCTAGATAAGTAAGTGCTCTGAAGGACAGGAGGTGCACTGAGGAGGGAAAGTCACTGCTTCTGCCTTGGGTGAGGCATGAGGAGGGGCTGAACATCCTCAGGGGTGGAGGGCATCACAAGAGACCCTGGCAGGATGAGCAGGCCACTGAGCCTAGAAGGTGGGGAAGGGCTTTCTACTTTCCTTCTTGAATCGCAGTTTCCCTCTGGTCGGATGATAGCCATAACACTGGATGCCAAGTTATTTAGCAAGATTCTGGAAGCAGAAACCACCAAGGATGTGGAAATCACCTTTAGAGTGTGATAACATAAGTGAAGGAGCCAATGAACTGTCTTGTTTTCTCTCACAGTTTTGTCTCTCATTGCCTGTGTTCTGCGCCGGTTCAGCTGTACTTTGAAGTTCTACCAATTAACAGAAAAGCAAGCTTTGTCTATTGGTCTTGTAATTTGTTTCTTGATCTTTGTAATATGTATAGCTTCTACTCACTGGAGGATTTTTGTTCGCTTGTTGTTGTTGTTTCTTTTTGTTTTCATTTTGGCTAAATCTCTGTTCTTTATTTTGAAAGTAGGTAAACCAAATGTTTATTTTTTCTCAGATCTCATTATGTTAATCTTTTCTTTAAAACCTATATTGTGATGAATGGTGCTTATAGAATAAGGAAGCTTTTCTCCAGAATCAAGGATCTGTCCTCAACCCACTCAGTCTTCATTTTTATACACTATCATCCAACCTCTCTGTCTACTTCTTTTCTTCCCTGTAAACACCTTTGTTTTCCTGCCTTCCTATCTTTGCTTGGGCTTTTCAATATGTCTACAATCCTCTCCTCTAACCCACTCTCTTTGTCTTCCTATTCTTCACCATCTGTCTGCCTTCATGATGAGGAACAGGTATAGTAGATCTTCCTACCTCCCAAATCAGAATTTTCTCCTTTCTCTCAAGTTCATAGTCTTCAAAGTAAACTGTATCCCAACCAGAACTCTATATCCAGCTGAACTCTCGAGGAAAAGCAAGCAATAAACATTTGCCAATCAACAATGACTGAAGGAGTTTGTTGTATGTAGACCCTCCCTGAATAAAAAGATTTATTCTCAATTGTATAGTCAGAGAATATCTTTTTATTTTAACATAGTCTAGCTACATTGCTAGCTTGAGATCAGCCATGGTGAAAATGTTTATACCACAAGAATCAGTATACACTACAAAACAGGACTCTTTCTCAACCCCCAGCAAGTGTTGTATGTGCAGGTGAGATGGTAATCTGCTTACATGCATATGTATATATATATATATATATATATATATATATGCATATATCCATATATGTATATACCTATACACATATGATATCTATCATGCACATGCATGATATGTACACATGCCTGTGTGTACATACATATTAGACACACTAAAAATGTATGATGTGGTTAAACCTGTATGTTGATAAGCAACCCTTCCTCATTAGGCTATTGGGAAAACTTCTGTGGTTGCAGTGGCTCAGAACCATCTCTACACTATGGTTCCATTTTCTCCCTCTTCCTGAGCATAGAATTTTGTTTTCTATTATTACCACCCCCACTTTTTTGTTACTCTGTCCCTGGCAAAAATATTCACTTCTTGGAAACAGAGCTCATACACTAATTGAGGACCTGTACAACCTGCTCAGTTTGCTCTTTGAAGTAGAGAGCCTTGGCTTGGCCATATGGATGTCTGTGGACAAATAGTGTGGGAGGAATTGGTGGAGTAAGGGCATCAGGATTCCTCTGCTTCAGGCACAGCCCGTAAACTGCTGTCTGTGAGTCTGCTTGCTTTAGGTTTCCTCTGCTGGCCACTGCCTGGACTGGCCTGCAGAGCCAGCCAAGATAGCCTCATGGGTTCTGTTGGCATAGAATCCAAGTTGGGTAACTGGGAGTCATGGATCAAGAGGGAAAAGACAAGTCAAGAGACATGATGCAAGTGTGGGTCATGATTAGAAGAGCCAATAAACTAAGGCACCTAAGCTGGAGGTAAAGGTGGAGTGACAGCATTGGGAGGGGCACAATGAGGTGTGGCTGGGAGGAGATAGGTAAGGGACAGGTAGAGACAAGAGAGGCAGGGGCTGGGAGAAGGCTCTGGCTCTGCCTTCTCAGACTCATAGCTCTGCTTTCTACTGAGTTGTGTCAGGCAAAAGTTAAAGTACTGGATGTATGCAGGGGATGGTTATGGCTGTGAGAAAAAGCCTTTAGACAGGAAAACAGGATCTTCTAGCTTGAGTGTATCTTTTAAAGCTCTCCACTGTCCTTCAGTAGTATTGCCTACTTCCTGCTAAGATCACCAGCATGAAAGTGCTAAGCACAATGCGTGGGACAGTGCTGCTCAGGGAGTGGGCAGTCATCAGATAATTCTCCTAGGGTTTAGACTACTAAGTCCTGCCTCTGAGGAAGGCCAACTGTATCACCACTTCCCATGCATAATGGTTATGGGCAACTTGTCAGGTAGGGGTGAATTGCCATTGTTTTTGTGTGCAGCTTTGTCTGTCTGCAAGTGCCTTCCCCTCAGTCTCTTGACCTCTCAACAACTGGGCTGTTTCTAAGGAGCACCTCTGTTTCACATAACATACACCTTGTGGGTGGAGCCAAGTGAGGCTGGCAGGACACTGGGCGATGGGATGTGACACAGGAGGGGACCAAGGATAGGTTGTACTTGCTGTCATTCCTGGGCTGGGCACCAGACTGCTACTGTCTGCATGGGCCCCGCAGCAGGATACTTACTTGCTAATTTTCTCAGTGAAAAGGAATGTGAGAGAGGTATGTGCTCAACTCTAGCATGTCATGTTTTGCATGTCATTTTCACCTGACATGCAAAGGCCCGTGGGCATGGAGATGACCTCCTGTAGCAAGGGAGAAAGGGCTTTCCCCTCCTCAGTACCTCTGTAGGGTTTTAAGTCTCAGAGTTGCTGCCCAAAATGAAAGGCCCAGGCCTGGGGGAGATGCCCAGGCCCTCAGATTCCCAGTTTTATTCTTTTACCTAGCCATGGGATGTAGATGAAGAATCCAGACAAAGAAGAACGAGTGGAGGCACTTCTGGTGGGCAGGTCACCATAGGAGCCTGGAGTGAAGCATGAGAATAGGAGGAAGGAAAATGTTTAGTCTTTCACAATGTAATTTATAGCAACTCTGACTTTTGGGGCTTGTCCTTTTGATGGATAAGGCCTCCTGGGGCCCTGACATTGCAGTGTCTCTGATGCTCTTGACAGTGCTCCCTCAGACTGACAGGGAGCTCGTGCAGGATCAACAGCTTACAGAAAAAACAAAATGGAACCCATGGAGATAAGGCCAAGACCTTCAGCCAAGGTAGTCTAAAGAAAATTAATTTTTAGAAATCCAAACCAAGTAATTAAAAGTAAAGCCAAATATTTGCTCTACCTTGAGCAAAGATGGAATGAGCCACTGAGCACCTAAAAGCCTCAGGCTCACTCCAGGAGCACCGAGGAGGAGTCTAACCTCTTATGGTCATGGTGCTTTTTATTACATTCATTTGAGGAAATGACTGTACTAAGCCATGAAGATAAGAGAAATAAGATCTAAATATAGAACAGCCATTAAACCACAGATATGTTGAAACCTCTAAGGTTGAGGAAATTCCTACTCCATTTTAAATTTCCGAATAAATAGTCATAATAATAACAGTAGTTCCTAGGACATAGAAGGTATGGAATCGTGTTCTCCTGTAAAGTGTGCTTGCCTATATTATAGAGTACTAAATATGTATCATGAAAATAATGTAGGAATAACTGCAAGTCCTGCCACTTGGCAATTATGGAATATGTCCTTCCAGATATTTTTAAATAAATGAATGTATATATTTCGTGTGTGTGTGTGTGTGTGTGTGTGTGTGTGTGTGTGTGTGTGTGTGTTGGTCTTCGGGCTTGAACTCAGGGTCTGCGGGCTGTCCTTGAGCCTTTGTGCTCAAGTATAGTGCTCTATCACTTGGGCCACAGCTCTACTTCTGGCTTTTGCTGGTTAATTGGAGATATGAGTCTCACACTTTCCTTACCTGTCTGGCTTTGAACTGCAGTCCTCAGATCTCATCCTCCTGAAGAGCTAGGGTGATAGGCATGAGCCACCAGCACCTGACTATATATTCTTCTATAACTCATGATAGTTTATAACCCATCTCCATGTCAATAAGTTGGTACTTTCTATCTAGCGTCTACTGAGTGGCACAATGTAAGGAAGGATTTGTCGATTTATATCGTTTAAGAGTTGGCCCTTCTCATGTGCTGTTCTTTCTTTAGCAGGTATCTTCTGCAGAGGTACGCATCGGACCCATGAGACTGACACAGGACCCTATCCAGGTATGCTTCTGTTCCCCAGTAGGGGCTTTATTGTCAGGGCACATGGAGATGAGGACAATGTTGAGAACTTTCTGCTGCAAGAGCAGATAGCCGCCCTTGCCCTCTCACACCTGTGGATGCATGGTGTGTGTTTTCAATGGTTTGTTTTTATTAATATCACATTGGAAGACCCAAATTGTATTCTTGATGACATCACCCCGTTTTGAGTATAGACATGAAGAATAGTTTGCATGACGGCTTGTGAGGAAGAATCACTCTTCCACCCAAAACTAGACTGTCCCACTTCTTTTTACATGCAGGAACAGAATGTGTTAGAGTAAGGGGCTTTGCCATGAGCTGTAGCTGGGAGGCTCTGCTGTATGAGCTTTTATGTATTGTCCCTCTCCTATGTCCCATTATCCTGCTAAAAAATGGAGATCATAATGCCTTTCTCACTTGTCAGTGAAGTGAAAGCCTTGAGTGCCTAGAACACAGTCTGCAAGGCAATGTGCTCAAGAAACATCATGTGCTATATTAGTTGCTTGCGGAGAAGAGAGCAGTGGAGAGGAGAAGTGAAGAAGAGATGAGAGAAAAGAAGAGAGGGGAGGAGTGGAGAGGGCAGGGGCTGGGAGAAGAGGAGAGGAGAGAATAGGAGGAGAGAAGAGAGGAGAGAAGGAGAGGAGAAAATGAAAGGTTCTCTTTCAGGCCAAGCAGCCTACTTACCGGGCTCCATGATACAGAGGCAGGGGGTCCCTGACAGAAGGCCCAGCCACCTGTGGGAATGGCCTGACTCTAACGATCACCACAACTCTTATTTTTCTCACAACTTATTCAACTTCCAGAGAAACATGTACAAAAGGAGCTTCTGCCTATTTAAATAACTGAAAATTTCCCCTCAGTATATAAGTCAGCTTCTTTATCCTAAATAATGAATCTCCCTCCTCTTTATAACCAATGTAGCTTGCCAGCACCTGGCAGCTCACCCTGGGCTCAGGAGTGAACCCATAGATAAGTAGACAAGTGTAGGGATGCTGGTGGAAACAAGCTAAGAAGGTGCACAGTGCAAGTTAGGAGCAAATGGAAAAAGACAATAAAGCTTCAGAGTTGTTTGAGAAGGAAGGAAATACGATGCTAGGCAAAGGAAAAAAACAGAAAGGAGAGATTTAGCTTGGGAAAATTTGATGAAAATAAATCTAGGAGCAGGGAGAGAAGGAGAGAAAAAAATAAGCTACAACTATTTGTATAGAATACAAACAAGTGGAAAATTCCAGTAGTCATTCTGAGGGCATGTATTTCATACTCCAGTTTTGGGTAAAGGCAATGACAAGTAAAGGCACTGATACCAGATATTTATTCACAAAGCAGTTTTCATAGTACTTGCCCGGGGAGTAGGGGAAGGGGAGAGGGGTAGCGGAGGGGTGGAGGGGATGGCAGGAGGGGGGTAGCTAATGTAGTTTTCAAACAAACAATCTCATTTACCTACATTTGGGCCTGTGCTATACTGGCAATGAATGCTTATGCTAAGGTTGTCTCATACTTTAAAAAATGTAAGTTGTCAAGTTGTGAAATATTTCAAATATTTATAAAGGTATATGTGTACACTCACTTTCATTAAATATTAATATTAGCCCTATTCATTTGGGAGAGGTAATTTTTTTTCCTTTTCAGAAACAAAGATTGCAGCTGGGTATATATTGGCTCATGCCTGTAATCCCAGCACTCTGGAGGTAGGGGCCAGAACTATCACAAGTTTGAAGCCAGAATAGATCACAAATTGAGAGTTTGTCATAAAAATCTAAGGACTGTAGACATAGTTCAATGGTAGAACACTTACTTAGCATGTTCAAAGCCCCGAGTTTAGTCCCTGGCACTGCAAAAGAAAAAAAAGTAAAAGACTGTAGTTACTGTTGAACACGTCGCTTATCCCTGAGCCCTTTCCCCAAATACTTCATTGTTGCATCATTCTGAAATTTATTCTCTTCATTCAGTGTCATTTGATGTCATATCAAAGAACCCATTGCTTAATCTAGAGTCACCAAGATTTAGTTCTTTGTTCGCTTCTGAATGCACTATAATTTTAGCTTTTACACTTAATTTTCTGAGTTACTCTGAGTTCTCTTTTATAGGTAGGGATCTGCCTTCATTTATTTGTATGGAATAATGAATTGTCCCTGTAACATTTGTTACCCCCCCCCCCCACACACACACACTCATGCACATTTCTGCATTGAGTCATCCTGACACCTTTGTTAAAATCCATGAATGTGAGACTTTGATAGATTCTCAGCTCTCTTCCACTGGTTTTTACATCTCTCTTTATGTCAGTACCACACAGCTTTAACCACTATAGCATTTGCAGTTTGAAAATTGTGAAGTGTGAGTTCCCCATTTTTATTCTCATCTTTCAAGATTATCTTGCTTTATCTGATGACTGCAGCTTCACTGAACTGATGTATAAGCTCTCACAGACCTTTCATAGATTATTATAAATTCTTAAAGACTTGTGAAGTATTTGGTTAAACCCATTCATCATTTTTGTAATGGAACAAGTGTTTTGAACTCAGGACTTTGTACTTGCTAGGCAAGTGCCTATTGTTTGACCAACCCATTTTTCTTCTTGTTATTTTTCAAGTAAGTTTCAAGCTTTTTGTCCAGGCTAGCCTTGGATTGTGATATTTTTACCTATGCCTTCTGCACAGCTGAGCCTACAGGTGTGCATCACCATGACTGACTGACTTGTCATTTTGAGAGAATCTCACTAGCTTTTTTGCCTGGACTAGTCTTTGACCCTACTTTTTCTATCTGACTGCCAAGTAGCTGGGATTACATTCAGATGAGTCACTCTGCCTGGTTTCCATTTGTTTAATTGGGTTAATTTTTTTAAGTCTTTAAAAGAAATTCTTCACATATATTTATAACAAAGTCCTTTGTCTCCCAATCCCAGGTTTTTATTCATTTCATAACTCTGGCTTTCGATGAGCATACTTTTTCATTTTGATTTGATTTTATATTTTATACTGCATACTTGCATATATTACACATACTAAGCATCTAGATTTTATAAAACTATTCCAAGTTATTCTGTATTTTCTGTCCTTTCAAACATGATGTAGTCCTTTGCAGGATTTAAATATTGTTAAAAGCTTCACTTTCCTCTAATGGAAATGTAGTTTTGAATTTATTATATTTGATATATTGAAACACAAAAATATTTTTGGCTTTGTATATGATTTTGTATATAAAATAATTATATACAATTATTTTTAACATAATAATAAAATGAATATTAAACCTACCAACACAAGGAAGGTCTAGAATGCCTGTGTTGCTACATACCATGCCTGGTTTACATTGCATGAATTTGGACCCAAATGACAGCTAAGAAAGTGGTAGAGTCCTTTTCTTAGTGATAGAATAATTAATTAAAAGATTCCTTGGAAGAAATAAAACCACATGCTTACAGTCAGCTGGTATTTGACAAAGGAGCCAAAGACATACAGTGGAAGAAGCATAGCCTCTTCAACTATTGATGCTGAGAAAACTGGGCGGCCCCATGCGGAAAACTAAAAGTGGACCCCAGCCTGTCACCATGCACTAACATCAACTCAAAATGGATTAAAGACCTTAACCAAACCTGAAACTCTGAAACTACTGCAGGACAGAGTAGGAAAGACACTTGAACTTATAGACACAGGCAGGAACTTCCTGAACAGAGTCCCAGGGTCACAACAAATTGGAGAGAGACTCGATAAATGGGACTACATTAAAATAAAAAGTTCCTGCACAGCTAAAGATTTAGTAACCAAACTAGAAAGACAGCCAGCTAATTGGCAAAAAATATTTGCCAGCAATATATCAGATAAGGGGCTAATATCCAGTAGATACAGGGAACTCAAGAAACTAATCCCTCCCAAACCTAACAAACCAATTACTAAATGGGCAAGGGAACTAAGAGAGACTTCCCAGAAGAAGAGATAAAAATGGCAAAGAAACACATGAGGAAATGTTCAACATCCCTGACTGTAAAGGAGATGCAAATAAAACAACCCGGAGATACCACCTTACCCCAGTCAGAATGGCCCACATCCTAAAGTCAGCCAATGACAAATGCTGGAAGGGATGCGGAGAAAGAGGAACCCTATTGCACTGCTGGTGGGAATGTACACTAATACAACCACTTTGGAAAGCAGTCTGGAGGTACCTCAGAAAGCTAAATATAGACCTCCCCTATGACCCAGCCATACCACTCCTAGGCATCTACCCTGAGCAACAGGAACAGGATACAAGGACATATGCCCCTCCATGTTCATTGCAGTACTGTTCACAATAGCCAAGATATGGAAACAACCCAGATGCCCCACTACAGATTGATAGATCCAAAAATTGTGTTACCTATATACAATGGAATATTATGCAGCCATTAGAAAGGACAAAATAATGTCATTTGCAGGGAAATGGATGAAACTAGAAGAAATCATTTTGCGTGAGGTAAGCCAAGAGCAAAGAGACAAAAGTACATGGCCTCCCTGATATGTAGATGTTAAATCCAAAATGCAAGGAGATATGACAAAGTAAACAGGACTGGAGAAAAAAAGGACCTCCACTTATCTTATCGTATCATTACTAAATGACCCATGTTGTTCACCACATTTATGGTGTGTGTGTGTGTGTGTGTGTGTGTGTGTGTGTGTGTGTGTGTGTGTGTGTGCGTGCACATCTGAAGGAAGCTAGGAGGAGGACACAGAATCAGAGGGAAAGGGAAAACATACAACAGAGGGGCCCATCAGCTGCAGTGGACATTGACGAAAACAAACTAAGAAACTCAAGGGCAGCGATGGGAAGGAGAGAATGAGAGGGAAAGAGGGAACAGCTAGCACTAAGCAAAATGAAAGAAATGTACGTATCACCCGATGTGGAAGAAATAGCTGTACTGTCAAAGCTCAGAGAATTCACAAACTTTATAGACCATGATAATGACAATTTGCCTCATGAAGATTAGAGTATGTTTGTGACTTTAACTATCACTCACAATACTGGGAAATTTGTGAAATTTATGTAATCATTTAATCACAATAAAAATTATTTTAAACAAAGATTCCTTGGGGAAAAAAAACCCAAGAAGTTCAACTTAGAACCCAAGATGCCTGTATTGATTGGTGTCTGTCATTAAAACATAGTTGGACTAATTGATCCATTCAATAAGAATCTACTGAGGCTGGCTGCTGTGGCTCATGCCGGTAATCCTACTCAGGAAACTGAGATCTGAGGGTCATAGTTTGAAGCCAGCCAGGGCAAGAAAGTCTTTGAGACTCTTATCTCCAGTTAACCACCAAAAAGCTGGAAGTGGAGCTGTGATGCAAGTAGTAAGATTGTCTTGAAGAAAAAAAAAAGCCCAGAGACAGCATTCAGGCTCTGAGTTAAAGTTCAAGCTCTAGGACTGGGGCACACACGCACGCACACATACACACACACTCACATGCATCTCTCTCACACACACGAATCTACATATGTCTATATACACACATATGTCTATATACACACGAATCTACACACACATACATGAATCTCACACACACATATGCACGCATGCGCCCCTCCCCCCACGAATCTACTGAGGACCTACTATGCGAAAGGCTCCATGCTAAGGGCTTCAGGGTTAGGGATATGGCACACGCAGAGGTCTGAGAAGTGGATTTCATTATTCATAACACTCTTAACTTTAGGGACATTGATGGCTACTCATGTATTTTTGTGCTTCTGCTACTGACCAAGCAAATGCCTTAGAAAAATCAAACCATGTCCTGATGCTTTCACTTTTGTTGTATTTTTTCCCCCTTGGAGAAAAATATCTATTCTGTTACTTCACTGGAATGCCAAAAATATTAATTAGTTACATCAGCCAAGAGCCCTAAGGGCTTGGGAGGAAATGGCTTGATAAGACTGTTTCAGGATGTGGTTGCTTTGGAGAGTGCATTGCTGAGTTCACAGGGGAAACAGGGATGTGGAACAGAGGGCCAAGCATGCCCCACATGGAGCTGGCTGAGCACAGGGAGGTGTGGAATGAACTGGAAGAGCAGTGTGATACTCTGCGGCACATCTATCCTGGGTGAGTGTATGTGACTCAGAGAAAGTCAGATTTTCCAGTCTTGGCAAGAAAATAAAAAACTAAGGGAACTATTATGAGGCAGTAAATTCCTATTCACAGAATGCTGTCTGAAAATTAAGTGGCCTTTATCAGTGCTTGGATACATTCGTTTATGCTTACAGTCCTGTCTTCACTCCTTCTCGCCAGGCTTTCCGATGAGCTGGGAACTGCATCCACAGAGGTGGCCTAAACTATTTTTCCTAAGCAAGGCACCTTTTTTCAAAATTATTCTTCCATTTTGTATGGAATTTTGTGGGGTCATTAGTTTTGGGGACATTATGTATTGGGGATCATATGGCTGCATGCGAATCTGGTCATCTCACATTAAGTAAAATGCGCACTGGAGAGGAGAATGGAGTGCTGGAGAGGTACAGAAAGGTCACTCACTTCAGCAGCATTTCCCTTCCAGTCTGTACTTTCTACTACTACCAGGTTGTGTCTTCTGCTTACTCCATCCAGACTGGGGTCAGTCTGGCCTCAGTTCACATCCTGTTATATGTGTGGCCATATACCCAGATGTCTCTTAATCACTCAAGCCTCTGTTCCTGTTTGTAGTATGAGGACAGTAGCCACCTCTACAGTTACTGAGGGATTATTGAGTGGGTATATCACAGGTACTTTAGGTTCAAAGGCTGGCCAATAGAAAGGTCTCATCAAACTATAGCTCTTGGTAACATCACTTTCCTAAATACATTTAAGAGGAATTCCCACCTAGGAATTGTTTTACACTGGAATTGGCCCCTCCTCTGATCATACTAGCTAATCATTTAGTGTTATGTGGAGGAAACTTGCATGGACTATGTGTGTGGTCTGCTCTAGGAGATGCTTGTTACCAGGTGTTGGCTTAAGATCAAGTATTCTAAAAATGCTTCCCAGCAGATCCATGTTGAGAGACCATTTGGAGTCATGGTAGACCCTTATTCAGAAAGAACACTAATGACTAATACATGTACTTGTCTTCTTTGAGTTAAGGAAAAGTTAGTTTTGTTTTCATCCCTCTCATAGTCTTCCCAAGAGAAAATAGTTTCATTTGAAGTTAGCTATCAAAAACAGCATTTTTGCTATTCACACACACAAAAAAAATCCCAGCTTTTTCTAGACAAAACTTGTGAAAGAAATGATTAGAAGGATTTCCCTTGAGGTAAGTGACACGAAGCAGGTCTAGGGACAGATAGATGAAGGAAGTCTGCGAAGGTGCAGCCTGCAGCCCTACAGCTGCTTTGCTTGGAGAAGTTACTGTCCTCATCTATGAGCTGGTGGTTGGATGGATTATTCCCAGAGTCCCTTGGGCTCTTAGAAGCCCTGCAGGTTGTAGTGCCTGCTGTGGACACTGCCACAACCCACAGTCTTATGCTTCCCCTTTGAAACCTCTCCCAGCAGCCACTCTCACTCATTCTCTCATCCAGCCCTGGACCAGCCCTTGTTTCTTCATTCTAGCTCAGGATGATAGACAAATTTTGTGCCTCCAAGAAGAATGCCGCAAAGTTCTTTTGGAGATAGGCCTCTTCCTCACAGTTTGAAGTCTTTGAAAAGCAGTGAGGTATCCCTTCCAAATTCACTGATTTTTACCATTAAAAATGCCAGGCCCGCAGTGACACTCATTACCTACATGAGTGTTTTAACTATGAATAATGGCACAAAGTATAAACTTCGCTGCTAGCTCCTCACATACAAATTACTCTGTAATAACAACTATGTAGCATGATCAGTGGCCATCCATGACACTTTTTTCAAAACCTCCATAATTATCTGCTGCCTATTTGGTATTCAGCTCAAGTACAGCTGGCAAAGTGTGTATTTGTGTTGCTTCCTGTCTCTCAATGATAACCCCACACAGTTTTGTACAAAAAGAGATCCTTGAGAGGGGAATGAGCCAATGACATGCAGCAAAGAAGTGAAAAGAGATGATGTTGTAAGTGAGAATCAAATTGAATGTAATTAGACCCAGTGGCTTATGGGAAAGCTGACACTGCCTTTCAGAGACTCAGGACCAGGATCCACTGGGCTTGTTGAATACAGCTTTTGGACAGTGGTTGGGACATGAAACATCAGAATGCCACAGAGGAAGTATGGCCAGCAAAACCAGTCACACCCATTAAAGGAAGCTCAGGAGCACTGTCTGACACCAGAAGCGCAGAGGGGCAACGTGTTGGAAGCAGATCCAAAGTTGAGAAGATAACATTTCACCAAGGCAGAGAGATGCTCCTTCTGGCCATAATTTATATGGTTTGCAGATGGGAAAGCACTTTGCAAACTACTCCAGAAGTTTAAAAAAAAAGAAATAAAATATTTTAAATTTATAATGTCTGCAATTACAGTGGGCTTGTATAAATATTTGTTTTACTTTGAAAATATTTTTTCCAATATGTTTGTAACCAATACTAAAAGGTTTACAGTATTTTGACAGAAACCCTTAATGGTCATGAGACAATCCTAGCTTTTACCTTTATTAATTCAGATCACTCGGTGTGGTTATTTTTGTGATCTGATTTGACCATGTAGAGGAAGACTGCCAATAGTTGTACTTTGACACTGGACAAAGCCCAAGTTGGCCCAAGTCAGCTCCAGAAAAAGAAGACATTTCCTCATTGTTCCAGGCTTCAGCCCAGATCTGTTTTTTTTTTTCTTCATTACTGAGGTTTGAACTCAGGGCTTTGTACTTGCTGTAGTCCCTCCCCCACCCTCAAACCCACTGTTTGTCTCTTGCTGTTTTGCTGGGATGAATGTGCAGTGAGATTGATGATATTCTTCTGCTTGTTCTCCTAGGCTGGACCTTTGTCCATGCTCTGCCCATGGTCACCACTTACCAGTGCACTTCTTATGGCTCTCCTCCTGGGATGCCAGGACTAAATGTTGGCTTATGGCCATCTCTGTCACCTTTAATACTAACTCTACCTGTTGCATAATAGGTCATCAATAAGTCTTGGAATAAATGTCAAGCTACTATTTAGAAAAGCAGGCACAATGGCAGCTTTTTTTCCTTCTTTCTACATCAAGTTCAGTTATATGCCTTTAAAGTTTATATAAATATTTATTTATAATTTTCATTAGTATATGTTGTGCAAAGGGGGTTTCGTTGTGATGTTTTCTTACATGTGTATAATATACTTGGGTTAAGTTCACCTCTTCTGTTTCATTCTTAGCTTCCCTCCCCTGCCTCCTTTTAAAATAATTTCTAGTAGGTTTCTGTTCTACTTGGAAAACTATTTTTCAGAATTAATAAAGAGATTTGCCTTAGTAGATGGCCAATAGGTACTAACAAATAGCCTAAAAAGAGATTATAACTACAAATAGATTAATCTCTAAGAGAGAGATTTTATACATACAAAGAACACTAAATCTGAAGAGAAACTTCATTGCTTACTTTTTTTATTGTTGTTGTTTTGTTGCAAGTAACAGCTCCCCTATGCAAGTAAATAAATAAATAATTGAGAAATGTATTACAAAGATAGTACATTCTTTCTCCCAGAATCTAAGAACAAGTTGAACAGCCCTGTCTTGGGAAGGGTAGTGGTGGGCCTCCTCTGAGTTTGCAGTGCTTCCTTCAGCATCTCTTCTCTAATGGGTATGGGCCCACTCCTCAGTCTCCCTCGAAATCTAAATCCTGGAAACAGAGTATCTTTACTTGACTGTGATCTGGGAGCCATAGAAAGAGTCCGGTACTGGCCAATTGGATCCTCTACTTTCCTGGAGAAGGTATAATTTTTCACGGCTAGGCATTTTTAAATGATTACTAAATAATTGAAGTGATTATTACAGTGTTTTATTCTCAAATGTATATTTTTATTCCTATAGATTTTCACTTTGCTTAGTTCTTAAATAATCAAAAAGTAGTTTTTCTAATCAATGTTTTATAAATGGAAAGAATTTTAAATACTCAAAGAAATTCTCTAATAAATGCTTGCCTGCCTGCATGCATGCATGTATGTATATATGTATGCGTGCATGTATGCATGTATGTATATATGTGTGCATGTATATGTATGCATGCATGTGTGTGTATGTGTGCATGTATGTATATACATGCATGTGTGTGTGCATGCATTGTGTATGTATGTGTGTGTGTGTGCATGCATGCATGTATGTATGCATGCATTTATGTTTTGGCAATACTGGGGACAGAACGTAGAGTCTTGCAAAGCACTCTACCCTTTAAGCCATATCCCCAAGCCCTTTGACTTTTTAGTTTAGTTTCCAGAGGGGATTTTGTGTTCCTGCTTGGGTCTACCTTGGATCATGATTCTTCTCCTCTCAAGCAGCTGGGGTAACAGGCACACATCACCGTGCCTAGATTATTTTTGAGATAGGTCTGGCTAACTTATGCTCAGGCTGTCCTCATACTACAATCCTTATATCCCTTTCAAGTTTCTGGGCTTATAATAAATGCCTTTATAGTACAAAATTTTCTGTTTTGCAGTATAGATTTTAAGCTGGGCTCTGGTAGCTCATGCCTTTCCTCCTAACTCCTCAGGAGCCTGAGAACTCAGGATTTCTGTTTGAAGACAGTCTGATTTTTAAAAAAAATGTGAGACACTTACCTTCAATTCGTCAACAAAAAAACGGGAACTGGATGTATGGCTTAAGTGGCAGAGCACAAACCTTGAGCAAAAAAAGCCACTTGAGAATATGAAGCCCTGACCTCAAGCCCCAGTACTGGCACAGAAGAAAAACATAAATTTTATTGTTCTTTAGGTATGGTAGGCCAATAGATCAGAGGACAATTGCTGTTGAAAATAATTGTTCTGGTTTCCAAGAGGAAAAGGCAAATCACAGACTATAGGAAAACACCGGAGTCAGTGCTTCAGGGAACTTCAGGTGGAATTTTTACTGTGGTTTCTGTGGGAAAGAATGAGCAGGTAGGATAATCAGGTTAAGGACTAGTTACTTTGGTTAATTTTAGGGTGGGACATAGGGATAGTTCTAGTTGTCTGTTACCTGGCCCAGGGATGGTTAAGTGGCCCAGTCCTGAGTCTATGAGAACAGTAAAGGTGGTTGGAGCATGGACTGTGGAGATTTGCTACACAGATGAAAGCCAAGCTCCCAAAACAATTGCATTTTTGTGCTGGTACTAGAGCTTAAACTCAAGACATGGGTGCTTTTCCTTAGTTTTTATGTTCAAAGCTAGCACTCTACCACCTGAGCCATAGTCCTGTTCTACTTGTGTGTGTGTGTGTGTGTGTGTGTGTGTGTGTGTGTGTGTGTGTGTGTGTGTGTGTTTTATTGGAGGAGATAAGAGTCTCATGGACTTTCCTGTCCAGGCTGGCTTTGAACCTCAGTTCTCAGATCTCAGCCTCCTGAATAGCTAGTATTATAGGCATAAGCCACTGGGCCCCACTCCCAATACAGTTGTTTTTATCACTAGGAATTAGTAAATCCTATCAACAGCTGACACTCCAGATCAACAAAGCCCTACTAGTCAAAGCATCAGAAACATAAAAATTAAAAAGACATGATTGATACTTCTTGCCTTGAGTCCATCTTACACATTTCCCTGTGAAGTACAGTTGTCTTCAAAATGATGCACAATGCCTGACCATTATCTAGCCCTCCATCTACTTGCCCTCCCTATCTTCTTTTCTCTCCAGCACAATTCTGGTTCCCTTGGGTTCCAGAGCTCAGCCAGGAATACTTTTCCTCCAAATGTCAACTCATTGCCTATCTCCTGTTTCCAGGAGCCTTGCTCCTGTCCTCACTGCCCACTGCTTTGTGTGTGTGTGTGTGTGTGTGTGTGAAAATACCATACAGAGGGGTTACAATTACATGGGCAAGATAATGAGCACATTTCTTATCAAGCATTGTTGCCTCCTCCTTTGTTTCCCTTTCCCATCCCTTCCCATCTGACCCCCTGCCTTCCCCCCAATTCCCCCCCCCCCCGCCAAAGTTCGTTTTTCAATATAACGACTTGTACATCTCGTTGTTGCAATGGGTCCACCTGTATCCCTATTTAAACAATTTGTTTTTGCCCTTCCCCTCCACAAATTATACCAACATCAAATACAGTGAAAGCAGGGGTTATACAGTGGGGGAGGGACATACAAAGCAACAAAGAAATCATCTTATAAATACGTTAGAAACAATTGCATGAAAGAAAAAACATTTGAATACTTATCTTGGGGTTCTTTCACCTAACATCAACTTATCTGACCTTTTCTGCTTGACTCAGACATATACTAGTTATTGCAAATAAGGGAAATCGTGGGACCTATGTTTTGTTGGGCCTGGCTAACTTCACTTAATATAATTTTTTCCATGCCTTTCCATTTCCTAATAAATGGGGCAATGTCATTCTTTTTGATGAAGGCATAGAATTCCAGTGAGGGGCATCTGGGTTGGTTCCATATCTTAGCTATGGTAAGTAATGGTGCAATAAACATAGTTGTGCTGGTAACTTTAGTGTGGTCTTGTTTGTGATCATTTGGGTAAATGCCCAAAAGTAGGATTGCTGGGTCATAGGGGAGCTCTATGTGGAGTCTTTTGAGGAACCTCCATACTGCTTTCCAAAGTGATTGAACAAGTTTACACTCCCACCAACAATGC
Organism: Dipodomys spectabilis; assembly: GCF_019054845.1. Classification (NCBI taxonomy): domain Eukaryota; kingdom Metazoa; phylum Chordata; class Mammalia; order Rodentia; family Heteromyidae; genus Dipodomys; species Dipodomys spectabilis. Next base: position 23,905,424 of record NW_024870817.1, on the reverse strand, counting down.
AGTAAGGTTCCCTTCTGTCCACATTCCCTGTTGTTATTAGAGTTCTTGATTATAGCCATTCTAACTGGGGTGAGGTGGTATCTCAATGTTGTTTTGATTTGCATTTCTTTTCTGGCTAGAGAGGTTGAGCATTTCTTCATGTGTCTATTGGCCATCCTTCTTTCTTCTTCAGAGAAGTTTCTCTTTAAGTCTTTAGCCCACTTATTTATTGGGCAGTTGTTTCTTTGAGGATTTGTTGTTGGGGGATTTAATTTTTTGAGTTCCAGGTATATTTTAGATATGAGACTCTTGTCCGTTATATGGCTAGTGAAGATCTTCTCCCAATCCGTGGGGCTTTCTGTTGATCTTGCTAGCTATGTCCTTTGCCATGCAGAAGCTCTGCAATTTCATGCAATCTTATTTGTCCAACCTTTCTTTGAGTTTTTTGTGTTTCTGAATCTTTATTAAGAAAATTTCAGCCTGTGCCAAAGAGACCTAGGGTTTCTCCTATTCCATCCTGTAATGTTTTCAGAGTGTCTGTTTTGACTCCAAGGTCTTTGATCCATTTGGAGTTGATTCTGGTGCAGGGTGATATATAAGGATCTAGCTTTAGTTTTCTACAAGTAATTAACCAATTTTGCCAGCACCATTTACTGAAGAGGCTGTCTTTCTTCCATTCTATTTTTTTAGCTCCCTTATCGAAGATTAGATGGCTATAGGTCTGTGGGTTGATTTCTGGGTTTTCAATTCTATTCCATTGGTCCTGAGGTCTGTTCTTGTGCCAGTACCAAGCTGTTTTGATTACTATGGCTTCGTAGTAGAGTTTGAGATTTGATATTGATATTCCTCCAGCACTGTTCTTTCTGTTAAGGATCGGTTTTGCTATTCGGGGTCTTTTATTGTTCCATATGAATTTTGGGATTGCCTCTTCTATTTCCTTAAAGCATGAAGTTGGAATATTGATAGGTATTGAATCGCATTGAATTTGTAGATAGCCTTGGGAAGTATTGCCGTTTTCATGATTTTGATCCATCCAATCCAGGAGCATGGGAGGTTTTTCCACTTTCTAAGTTCTGGTTTGATTTCCTTTTTCAGGTTTTTAAAGTTTTCATCATAGAGGTCTTTCACTTCTTTATTTAATTCCTAGGTATTTTATTTTTTGTGGGGCTATTACAAATGGAGTTGCTTTCCTGATTTCTCATTGTTGGCATACAGAAAAGCCATTGATTTTTGAGGGTTAATTTTATACCCTGCTACTTTGCTACTTTGAATCAGCTTAAGTAATTTGGGAGTGGAGTCTTTAAATACAAGATCATGTCATCTGCAAAGAGGGAGAGTTTGACTTCATCTTTCCCTATTTGGATCCCTTTTATGTCCCCATCTTGTCTTATTGCTGTAGCTACTGCCCACTTCTTTTATATTGCCCTTACCACTTGCATTCTACATAATCTCCTTACTTAATATACCTATGTTTGTTTGCCCTTTGACTAGGACAAATTAAGAATCTCAATGTTGTTCTAGTACATAGCATAAGCAATTAAAAATAGTGCCTGGCACAAAGTAAGCTTTTAGGAAATGTATGTTAAATAATGGCTCTATTTTTCCCAAGAGTGTGATATTTTAAATCACAAGTGGATACTAAAGAATATTAAATGCTTTATCTATATCTGGAGGTGATTAAATGTTAACCAATGGGATCTGTTGTCTTACCTTTACTAATAGCAAGGCCCTCACAGTGGTGCATGCCCCTAATTCCAGCTACTCAAGAGGCTGAAGCAGGAAGATTGAGAGTTTGAAAACAACCTGAGCTACATAGCACAACTGTTATAAATATCCTTTCCAAGAAACATTGGAGTCACAATAATAGACAGGTAGAAAATAAAGAATTGTTTCAGCAAGGCAGAAGGGTGAACCATCAGCCAAAAATGTGGCAAGCAAGCACACAAAATGGGCAGGCTACTCCCCTATTTATCCCTAATGCAACAGGTCCTGCTCCTCTGCTCAGATTGGCTGAGGTCAGGTTCACAGTCTGCTCATGATTGGCTAGTTTGTATCTGGTAAGATGTATTTACATAAGGTAACTTTGAAATAAGATGAACAGTTTCCATGTAATCTCAACATATACCTGCACCCTCTGCTATTTCTTGAACAATATGAGGTTTGTCTTATGCGGTGTATTTTAATTCTATCTTGGGGGAAAAAGCAGTTCTTTTTTTTTCTTAACAAGAGCTAAGCCATCAGGCCAAAGCAGGAATTTTTAAGCAACACACACACTTGGATAGAAAAGACAATTTTTCTCACATAACCTTTTCTTAAAAACAAGTCCTCTTATATTGTTCTCACAAAATCCTACGAGTAGTTATATACATTTTTTCAGTCATAAATATTTTACTGAGTGGCTCACAACTGCCAGCCTGGTATTGGACACAGGGTGTGGCAGGGAACAGGACTAGCAAGTCTTCTCTAGTGGAGAAGATCATGTAAGTAAGTGAATAATCCAGGTGGTTGTGTTAAGCCTGACTCTGGCCTGGCCAGCAGAAAAACTGGCGTTCCTGGGCCCAAGGGGTCAGGGTAGAGCTGTACTGTTTAGTGATAAGGATCCAATAGTCCTCAATTTAGTTCTCACATGTCATGATCACTTTTTTTATTTTTTGGTGGTTCTTTCCTGTGCCTTTGTATCGGTTCAGAGACAGCCTCCAGGGACTCAGGCAACTACCACATGCACTGAAAACAAATGCATGCATATGTGAATCATCACCTAATCTGCAATTTGTGTCCTTTTAACAATTGTACTGCTTATCTTATTTAAAAAACAAAGCTAATTGGAAATTAAGAAAACTTGGATTGTAGCCTACGACTGCTCTCACCAGCTTGACTGAGTCCTATTGTATCCAGTCATTCAATTTTCAGCTCCAGTTTATAAGGCATGGCTCTGAGTATATCTCGCAGCAGAGAAACTAGGCCCAGGACATAGAATGACTTAACCAGAGAACTATGACTTAGCACTGGAACTGTTGGAGGAGCTGGGTTTGGCCCTAGGCAGCTTCCTTTCAGAGCCCCTTGTAAACTAGATGGGAATTTCTGTGTAGATGCTATATTCTTTGTGTTTCAGGTTTTGCTAGTCTTTGCCAAGGAAGATAGTCAGAGTGATGGCTTCTGGTGGGCCTGCGACAGAGCCGGATACAGATGCAACATTGCTCGGACTCCAGAGTCAGCTCTTGAATGCTTTCTGGATAAACACCATGAAATTATTGTGATTGATCACAGGAAAACTCGTTACTTTGATGCGGAAGCAGTGTGCAGGTAACGTCCTGTGAAACCCACCCAACAGTTTACAGCGAACTTCTCTTACAGATTGCTTTCATACCTAAATGTTTCTTCAATGTGTGCGGACTCCGCTGAGAAGCAGGTTCATGTTTCTGCAATGAAAGCTGTAGCTCCTTCCTGTGGATACCTCACATCTTCCCATTTGAGTTACACTGATTTTTCTGTGTGTGTGTGTGTGTGTGTGTGTGAGAGAGAGAGAGAGAGAGAGATAAAGAGAGAGAGAGAGAGAGAGCTGGACTGCTCCCCTAAAATTTTGGGATACTCCCCATTCCCATCCCAAGTATTATGTCTAAAAAGCATCATTAAAATGAAGTTTTCATTATACAGATATGGTTTGGATTTAAAGCAGATATTTTAAACTTCATTATTCTGTCCCAAAGTGAACATCAGAAATGTGTGAACGATAAATTTTTCTGTGCGTGTCACAGATGGGTAGATCCTGCGGCAGGCTTCCCAGACTCAGGGGGAGGGAAGGCAGCCACTTTGCGGCAAGTCATCAGTCTTCCCAGGGCTTGATTACAGCAATGCTTGCACTTTGGGGAGCAAACACATGCCTGTTCATAAATAAATACACAGTCAGAGTTAGCAAGGGATGAACTGAGCCGTTTAGCGGAAGTGGAATGCTTTAACGTTAGGTGGGAAGAGGTCACTAATTAAATGCTAGGCCAGGACAGAGTCCACTTACATATGGAGCTGGGATTTTCTTAAATATTAGCAAATGAAAGCAAGAAGTAGAGAAATGGATTCTTAGAACCTTTAGTACACTGACAATAAATTAATGGACTAAGATTTTTTTTAATCACAGACATTTGCATTTTCCCGAAGAAGACTTTTTTCTAAGAAACCTATTTTAAGTGTTTAATGATCTCAGAACTTAATTTTCATAGAAATTTCCTATTTAATAATGCTTACACACATAATATATTTGAATGCTATTTTTTTAGCATTAAGAAATGTATTTTGGATACTAAAAGAAATGCACCCATGACCTGACATGCAACTGTAACCCCTCCTTACATCCCCTCTATAATAACATTAAAAATTGAGTGATTACAAAAAGTTCGAAAACATTACCCAGATCCTGGTATCAAACCCAGGACAAGTACAAAAAGAAAGAAAATGAAGTATAAATTTCATTAATATCTTAAAAAAGAAATGTATTTTGTTATTTTTAGGGAAGAATCTGATCTTTTATAACTAAGTAAACCTATATTTCCTGGCCTTCATTTTCTTATGTGGCTTTGTAATAGATTTAAGATAAGCTTGCATTATAAAGAGAAAAACGATAGGAAGAAAGTTTTAATGCAATCAAAAGCTAAGTTTAGCAGATTAGCCTTATATTTTCTTTGAATATAAAAAGGTATTGTTTTGTTTCCTAACAAATGCACCTCTATCTTTGCTGCACACAAAGACAATGGAGAATCTCTACATTTTAAAATATATGGGGGGGCTGGGAAGGTGGCTCAGTGGTAGAGCACTTGCCTTGCATGTATGAGGCCCTGGGTTCGATTCCTCAGCACCACATAAACAAAAAGAAAAAAAAGCCAGAAGTGGTGCTGTGGCTCAAGAGGTAGAGCACTAGCCTTGAGCTGAAGAGCTGAGGGACAGCGCCTATGCCCAGATTTCAGGCCCCACGACCAGACCCCCCCCCCCAAAAAAAAAAGAATTAACAAGTGGCCAGTTTCTTGGATGATTGACCACCAGCAAATATTCCCTAAGGAGATGTTGAGGGGTAGGGTGTGTGTGGAGGGGAGGGGAGGGGATGCAGCGGACATGCTCCTAGCAGATGTGTATCCTGTATTGTCATCCATGGCCACAGTCCTTGGCTTTTGAGCTAGACTGGATCTTCTCTTATCATGCTTGATCCAGACCCATCCATCTCCAGATCTCCCTTAGTCTTCTCCTCAAGAAGTAGCCTAGGTGCCTCTTGCCACATTTCTTTGGGAGGAATGAGCTGGAAGAGGAAAACAGCAGGAAGCAACTCAAAAAACAAGCTAATTCCAAAAGAAACCAAGAGAATATATGCTCTGGCCCAGTTATGTTTATTCCTACTTTGACCTCTTGCCTAGGACTCATCCTTTAGAATGTGGCCCAGCAGTGTACCTATGATACCTCACTGGGGTAAAAGAGGCCAGAGGAAGGTGGGGACTCTGCAATATTTTCTAGTGATCAGTGGAATGCCTCTAAAACACTGTCATTTGTTTTTCATTTGGTACAAATGGATATGTATGCTGTGTATCCATCTAGTTGGTTCCTAAGTATAAAACAAATTTAGACCTGCTCTGTGGGATGGCTCAATGGGACATAATCTATGCCAGCATTGGAGGGAGGCTGACCCAAAACTCCTAGTCCACTGTGATTTAAAGTATCTTCTTCGAAGTTGCTCACTTAAATATCATTTACCTGGGAGGGAAACTTCACTTCCTAGGAAGACAGCAGCTGACCATTTTTCTGAGTATACTGGCCACACAGGTGTCAAAGAGCATGACATAGAGAACATACAATTTTGGGGAAAGGTCAGGAATTGTTGGAGTGGAAGAGAAGCAATAGGAGCTGCCATCCCTAGGGGAGCCAAAGGTAAACATATTAACATGGAGAGGAGCAGAAATGCCAGAAAAACGAATTCACGGCAATAATCATAACAGCGACAACAACAACAACCCATCCCAGAAACTACATGCTGTTTTACAAACTACTTGGATGATTCTGTCCTTGGTGATAATTGTGCCATGTTTCAAGAGATTTCAAAATAAGCAGAGACCACACTGTGGGGATGAGTTAAAACAAGCAAGCGTGCTGGTTACACTTTACAAAGATGTGGCTCTTCATGGAAACTTTCCCCAATTCAAAATCCTTTGATCCCAATAGTCCAGAAGCTGAACACATCTAAGAAGACTCAAAAACTTCAGATGTCTATATTCTTATATGTTTTGATCCATTAGACTACTAGGGAGAAAACTAAGTATATAGACTTGATCCTAGTTCAACAAACATCATTATACAAAGACAGTTACTGTATTTCAATTGATCTAAGCCCCAGCTGATGCCCAAGTTGCTTGAAGTATTCCAGCCAAATGACAGAATAACAAAAAGTTGAGCAACTCTTTGAATCATCTTTAATAAACTTCAACCTGTACTTGCCAGCAAGTGCTTCAATTTTTATTATGAACTTTCTTAATTAACCACTATTTTCTAAGGAAAAAAGATCCAGCCTTGTCAGCTGTCACAGATACAAATTGATAATTAAGTGGATTTTAGAACTGTCATTTTTTTCAGAGTAGAATTTCTATCAAAAACATGAAATTTAAGTGGAATTTGCTCATCTTTGAGTGGAAATTGGCCAGTCTGACCTATTGTATAATTGCCTACCAGTTAGAACAATTAAAAAAATAATAACCTTCTTAATTCAGAAGGCCATTTTTCTTTGCTGTCTCACATGTCTTGTAAGACCTTTACTTGAGAGAAAGACTTGATTCCGTTTTATTATCCGTGTAAAAAAAGATCCACATTGGTTTAATGTAACAAAGCTCAGCTCACTGTTTGACTTGGAGCCTTTTGGTTGCAGGTCGATCCGGGCCACAAACCCCTCGGAGCACACAGTGATCCTGGCAGTGGTTTCACACATGTAAGTTCAACCTCCAACCCCAGCAGGAAACAGTGCTTCTCAGGCTGAGGCATTTGTCTGGAGCAATCCAGTTTTTGAATTGGCAATATGCTGGGCAGGTACGGGGCCTTGGGATACCAACCTTAGGATTTGCTTTGGGGGTTTTGCTTGTTTCACAAGTCACTGGAAAATCTTTCAGCTTTCTCTCTATTATGTGTAACTGCTGTTAGCACATTCTCATACACCTCAGGGAAAAAGTTTACTTGTCATCCTTCTGTGCCAAAAATGAGTAGAAACTGAGAACAAAGTCTGGAGAGAAGATTGTTCTATTTCTTCTCTTCTTTGAAGAAGAGAGATGGGGAAAGTACTTGGTTTTTCACTTACAAAGAAACACTGTAGCCTGAGAACAAAGAAACAGACTGTGAGGTTAATGTAAGAACTGGTATGTAGCTAGCAGGGCAGTGGGATTTATGTTCATGTTGGACAGCAAAGAAGACAGACCAAACTGTAGGTACATCAAGACTATGGTTAGGAAATTGTTTGCCAGGTTTACTGTCTGGAATGTGCTGAACTTACAATGAAAGAGCCAAAAGGAAAGACATTGTTTGCACAAGTCTCAGTAGTTGGGATCTTTGCAAATAACAAAATTTGTTGTAGTGAATTAATGGCTGTCATTAGCATCAGAGAGAATAAGATCTTCATTAGACCTGTTGAACTTGGCTCTGTTCTGGCACTTGGCACAGATCGTGTACAAAAGGAACTGACAAACCAGCAACTCTGACAAGAGGGTAAAAACTTTTCCCAGGCCAGTGGATGCAGAGAGAGTTGAAATACTGTGACCCAAAGTCATATTGGTATAGCAGAGGGTCAGGGATATAAAATCCTGCCCTGACTGAAATTTCCTATTGATATACTATTCTTTGAGTATCTTCACTTGACTTCTTACCACAGGCTGTGGTCAAAGAAGGTAAAGAATTGTCCCCGTTATTCCTTACACCTGCCATCCTGAGGAGATGAGATTTCCAGGAGAATGAATCCGATGTGAGACCAGCTCCATTATCTTCTTTCTTCCATTTATCTTCAGGTTACTCTGAAAGCTGAACAGTGTCTTAGAGTCTTGGACATGATACTAAAATGTACAAAGTAATACTGTATTTCCCTGCTTAGCTTGTTCTATGGGTCCAAGAATGAAATACCTTTTTTTTCCTATTCATAGAGGAAAAATATTTTCTGTTGCTTGATACATAATGTCTTATTTGTTACATTTTCACCTATTTTTCCTGTTTTTAAAAAAATATGAAATGGTTCATATAAGATTAATAGTGCCTGTAATAATTAGTAAAGCTTCTAATTAATAATTAAGACATTATTAATCCATTTGGAGCCTCTTTGTACCCCTCCTGAACTGTCACTCAGAGAAGACAGAACTTCATGTTACCGAGGGAAAGGAGGAGCGGGGTAGGGTACAGAATTTTCTTATAGGGCAAGACTCAGCTATGGATAATGCCACAAATAAATTCTGGAATTTCTCTTCCTGTTTTGATTGACATTTCCATGCAATCTCTTTTATTCCATTTTTCTTTCCAAGCCACTGTCTGGCTATCTCAGGGACCTTGTTTCTCTCTCAATGGGATGTTTTCGTGACAGGCTAGTCCCTACCCCACTTTGTACTCAACACCTAACTGTAGGCTCACTGTAGGAAACCATCTCACAGAATAGATGACAATGACCAATTTTTGTTTCCTTCTGTAGTAAGTTTACATTCTTGCTGACATTTCTCTCCCAGTTGGCTGTAGAGTCCCGCAGGTTTGCTCTTCACATCGTAAGGTAGATCCAGCTAGGCCTTAAGCAAAAGTCATACTTGCACAAGGTTTTGGAACAACGGTCTTGGGATGAGTAGTGTCCTTGATGAGTCCTGCTTGAGACTGCTCAGAGGACAGCTCAGGGTTGGAGCAGGCCCACACATGTACTTGGTGGTACTTCCCAATGCATGATTGGATTTCCTGGACTGTCAGTGTTCTGTTTTCATCTGGAAGGCATATGTGGGGTTTCTGCCCTTGAAGATGAACCCTGTGAGCACGGGCTGGTCAGGAAGCCCCTCTTATGGCTAACAGCCATGGTCTCACTGCTCTTTCTCCATGTTTCAGTGTGAGGAACCCTGGTTTGTATCTTCTGAGTGACCACATTTTCTGCTTTGCTGCAGATCTGATGACTGTGAAGAGGCCTCAGTCCTTCCTCTCCTCCATGCAGGCTTCAACCGGGTATGTACAAAGGGATCCAGTACTTTCTGACTCTCCCATGACTGCAAAGCTCAAGCCATGAGAATTGTCATGGGAAGTGAGCCCCTGGACTGTGAATGAGAGAAAGGAAATAATTGTGTTTTGTGGGATGTAACAAGCAAGTGCTAGTCAAGCTTTTTGCTTTTTTAAATTCATAATGTTGTATGTCTTAGCAACAGATATGTAAGACATAGAAAATGCATCTTACTATGTCAGATCAGAATTCAATAGTCATAAAGTAGTCTCATGTCAATCAGCCCTGTGAATCAGAGGCAAGGTGCCTGTGATTATATAGAAACAAGTCCACCAAATTGGCACTTGGCTCTGTGTTCACCAAGACCCACCAGAGCTTATAGGCCAGGTTCATACCATGAACACTACAAAGGAAAACTCTTTGAATCACAACTATGTGAAAAATACTGATATTCATCTTGAGACAGATCTATTATTTCAAGGAGATTTACCCTCAAACTAGATAACTGGGCTTAACAGTTATGTGAAACTGGAAATTTGACTGTGGTCATAGCTGCATGCATGCAAATTGAAAGCAAATATTGTTGTTGTTGTTGTTTGTGTGTGCTGGTACTAGGGCTTGAATTCAGGCTATGGGTGCTGTCTTTTAGCTTTTTTTTTTTTCCTCAAAGCTGGTGCTCTACCACTTGAGCCACAGCTCTACCTCTGGATCTTTGTGGTTAATTGGAGATAAAAGACTCATAGACTTTTCTGCCCTGGCCGCCTTCAAGCCTCAATCCTCAGATCTCAGCCTCCTGAGTAGCTAGTATTGTAAGAATGAGCCATCAGCACCTAGGTAAACGTGGGGGTTAATTAAAATAAAGGGGGAAAAAGGAGTAGAAAAAGATAACCTAAACAGTAATGTTAAAAAAGAAGTATATTTTATATTTATAAAGCTCATTTAGAGAAGTTATGGAAGACCTTTATATATTTAGATTTTTAATAATAGGTATCTTTGTCCTCTTTTAAAAATAAAAGATTAACTTTTGGATAAAATAGTATAGAGATCCTAGGCTGGAGTTATGTAAGTTCACAATATTCAATCTTAAAAGATTGAGCTTCATTATTCCAAGTAGATCTAACATCAAACTGAACAGCCGGGCTTGCCTTGTATCACAAGGACTTTTGAAAGGAGTAATGGCAGATCAAAGAGATGGTGGAATACATCTTTTCAAAAATAAGGTACCACCTGCACCTTGTGAATTATGAACATTCCTTTGGTGCTCTGGGTATGATATTTTGCTCTTCTGAGGTTAAAACCAAAATCCCTCTTGGTTGTAGACCAGAGAAGCAGGAACTGCCTTTGTGAGGTGGTTGCTCTGTGTATTGGTAAACCTGGAAGCAGCGGCGCTGCTGAAGGCAACGTAGTAAATCAGTGTGTAGCAGAAATATGTGTGTATTGTGAGCAGTACTCCACAGCTGCCTAACACTTCTCGGTGTCTGTCATCTCTTTTCACAACAGTAATATTTGGTTCTGCAAACAATCCTGAGTTTGGGATTGTAGAGGAAAATTAGCAAAGAAATTATGTGAGTGGGGCTTATTTTTCTTGTTCATTTGTTTTCTAAAAAAAAAAAAAAGTTAAAATTATTCACAGGCTTCATAGATCTATTTCATATGGACACCCCCGTACACACACACACACCCACACACACAACATACACACACACACACACACACACACACACACACACACACTGACCTTTTCAAGTCGACTCTCAGAGCATGACGTGCTAGCTATTTCTCATGGAGAATGGCCTTGAGCTGCTTCATCAGTTGGGACCCACATGGGTCTGTTGAGTGGCCTTTTGGAATTTTGCTTTAGTTCAGTGATCCTTCTTCCAACTGGTTTAGAGACTGGTGTTGTTTGAAGCAATAGCCTCTTGACTGGAAGGTAGAGATTGAACACCTGCTCACATACTTAGGAGAAACAACTGTTAATCATAAGGGCAAACACTCAAGAGAATCTAACAAAAATTCATTGTTTCCTTTTATATTTTCTAACTTGTCCTTGCTGTTCTGGAAGGTTTCATTTCCCTCCATCCAGACCAGTCACTGATTTTTGCAGTCACCCACAATGAATGGACCCTTAGTGGGAACATGATAGGCAACCCCTGTCAGGACTGCCGGCTGTCCTCTGTGCTGGGTCTAATCTGGTCAAGACCATTCACCAGTTGGGTCAGGGTACTTCAGTCCTGGGAGCCCTATCCAAGGGGAGCACACAGCCCCCATGGTGGCTTTCCTGTCTTACTGTGGCTCAGGAACAGCTGAGGTAGATCTCCAGGTGGCTGTTTTCCTTTTCTGAAGAAGATCTTGTCTTTGGCAACTCTCTATCCAAATATGCCAGCTCTTCTTGCCTTCCCTGGGTTGTTTTGATTGTACTAAATCATTTGCCAAAACTCAGCCTGTGTTGCTAGCTGAGAGGCCAGCACTTCAGTCTATGGTCCCTGAGTGAGGATTCAGGAACATGTTGTGCTATCAAATGTCCTGCAACAATTCCCCTCCCAGCCTTTGGAGCTTGAGTATGTGATCAACTATGCTGATACTCCACACTAAGCCTTCTAGAAACTAGTATCTTTGCAAGATTAACCTTATATTAACCTTTGTGTGCCTCCTTTTTCTGTTTGAAATAATGCTTATTCATCTCAACAAGTATTTCTGGAGCTGATTGTGTGCAAAGTAATGTGCTGGGCATGCCAGGGCATAGCTGTGGGGCATAATTCTCCCCTGAGTGGCTGCTTGTGGATGAGGACTAGGGAACTATAATTCATTATTTGTCAGGCTCAGTTCCAAGTGATTTACTTAATCCTCCTCCACATAATAAGGGATTTGATATTTTCTCCATTTTTTCAGAGATGGAAACAAGGGCAAAACAACAAAATAGCTAGCCAGAGCTCATGTTCACAGCGAACTCAACGATGCCGTTTAGCCTTAACTCCAAACTCTTGTCCGGGTTCTCTAAAGTTTATTGCCCACACTGTCCCATGTGACTCCAGTATTCCAAATGCTCATAGGTATTACACAGAGATAGCCTTTAGGGTCAAAGAAGTTTGGGGTTAGTGAAGACACAGTCTGAGAATCCACAGAGCACGTTAGCCACACTGCCCATCAGCATATGGGATGATCTGATCACTCCTATAGTCAATTCCATCATGCCAGCTTTAGCATAATCTACTGCATTACAGAATGTTTTAACTCTAAAGAGTATTTTCTTTTTTTGGAAAAGAGATTTTATTTTGTTTAGTTTTAAGTATTTTTTATTGTAAAGATACTGTACAGAGAGGTTAAAGTTACATGAGCAAGGTAATGAGTGCATTTCCTGTCAAACATTGTTACCCCCTCCTTTATTTTTCCCTACTGTCTCTTCCCTCTCCACCTCCCCAACTCATCCCTCACCCCCTGCAAAGTTGTAAAGTTTGTTTTCAACATAGTGTCTTGTACATCTCATTGTTATAATGGGTCATCCTGTATCCTTGTTTCAGCATTTTGTTATTTCCCTTCCCCTCCCCGATTTGTACATTTTCTCTTTTCATAGTCATTCATCTGAACATTCTAGCCGACTCTGTGACTACTATTTTTTTTAAACATTTTTAATTATTGTTATCTTGAAGTAGTTGTACAAAGAAGTTCCCATTCTACAAAACAGTATATGAATACAAGGTGTCTGACAACATTGCTGCCCATGGCTCCTAACCCAGCCCTTTTCTCATTTTTATTTTCTTTTTTTAAAAAATTGAGATTAGGTGATTACATAAATTTCATATATTTCACATTATTGTTGAATAGTGATACTTAGTTAAAGTCACAAACACATTTTAACCTTTTCAAGGCAAATTGTCTTTATCATGGTTTATAAAGTTTGTGAATTCTGTGAGCTTTGACAATACAAGTGTTTCTCCCACATCAGGTGATGTTTACATTTCTTTCCTTTTGCTTAGTGTAAGCTTTCCCTCTTTCCCTCTCATTCCTTCTTTCCCATCACTGTCTTTGGGTTGCTTAGTTCTTTTTCTTCTATGTCCAGTGCAGCTGATGGGTCCCTTTGTTGTATGTTGTTCCGTTTCCCACTTACTCTGCATCCTCCTCCTGGCTTCCCTCTGTTGCGTGCATATATATACGCTATATATGGTCAAGAACATGGAGTCATTTAGCAATGATATGACAAAATGAGTGACTGTCCTTTGTTTCTGGAGGTCCTGTTTACTTTGTCATATCTCCTTGCATTTTGGCTTTATCATCCACATACCAGGGAAACCATGTGCTGTTTGTCTCTGTTCTAGGCTTACCTCACTCAAAATAATTCACTCTAGTTCCATCCATTTCCCTGCAAATACCATTATTTTCTAAAAAGTATTTCTAAATAAAATTAAAAGTAAAGCCTTAGCTAGTCACTCAGAACTTTCTAACTGCCTGACACATGGTTCCACCCATCAAAGAGTTCATAGCATCAGTGGCTCACTCCTACAATCCTAGCTACTCAGGAGGCTAAGAGTTGAGGACCATGGTTTGAAGCCAGCCCTGGTTGGAAAGTCCATGAGAATCTTATCTCCAAAAAAGCCAGAAATGGAGTTGTAGTTTAAGCCGTCAAGTGCTAGCCTTGAGCAAATAAACCTCAGGGATAGCACCCAGGACCAGCACACACACACACACACACACACTGACTGAAGTATGGTCTATGTAGGGTGGATTTTTTTGGTATAACGTCTTTGAACAGTTAACAGCCAGTTTAACAAAATGCTAGCTGAAACATGTCTTGTCTGAGGGTGGCTAAGGTTAAGGGGAGGGAGTGAATGAATGGGAGAGGAATGGTGAGTGAATATAATCACAATTTTCAATGTGCACACATAAAGATGGAACTAGGAAACTTGAGGGGACAGGTGGGATTGAAAGAGATGCAAGTAAGAATGATTAAGATGCACTGTACACATTGATAGGCATGGTAAACTGAACATTGTACAACTATTTAAAGATAATAAAACAAGGAAAAGAAAGAATAAACTACTTTAAAATGGACATTTAGCATATTTACAGTTGTGTATCCACCACCTATATGTAGTTCTAAAACATTTTATAACCTTTTCCCATTAAGTGGTCACTTCTAATTCTCCTTCAGCTCTGGACATCCCCAGTCTGGGCTCTATGGATAGATCCACCGTACAGATTTCAGGTCAATAGAATCACAACATATGACTTTTGGTGTCTATTTTACAGATGATTGTTATCTTCATTGGTGTGTGTGCGTGTGTGTGTGTGTGTGTGTGTGTGCACAAGAGTGCATGTACAAGAATGTGCCCCAGTCCTAAGCTTAAACTCAGGGCCTGAGTGCTTTCTGAGAGCTTTTGTGCTCAAGGCTAGCTCTCTACTACTTGAATCACAGCTCCACTGTCACTGTGTGTGTGTGTGTGGTTCATTGGAGATAAGAGTCATAGACATTTCTGCCCAGGCTAACTTCAAACTATGATCCTCAAATCTCACCCTTCTGAGTAGCTAGGATTACAAGGTGTAAGTCATTGGTACCTGGCTTCACTGAATATTTTTAGGTTTATACATGATACAACATGTATCAGTACTTCATTCCTGCTTTATGTTTGAGTAACACTTCACTATATGTACACATCACAAATTGTTTATACATTTGTCTGTTGATGGACATTTGGGCTACTTCTACCTTTTGGCTATCATGAATCATGTTACTAGGGCCCTGTTTATACAAGTATTTGAGTCTCCATGTTTAGTCCTTTGGGTATATTCTTCCCTGGATTATACAGAAATTCTGTGTTAAGTTGTTTTACTCATTCCCCAAGTATTTTTCCCAGCAACTAAACCATTTCACATTCCTACTGGCAGTGTTCAAGTGTTCTGTTTCTCCACATCCTTACCTGTGCCCATTTTCTCCTTGTTAGTATAGCCATCTCCTTGGCTGTGGAATGACTACACTGTGCTTTTGATTGCATTTCTTAAGTGGCTGATGCTGTATTCAGCATCTTTCATCTATTTGCTGCCCATTTGTATATTTTCTTAGAGACATACCTTATCAAATATGTATCCCAGTTTTTCACTGAGTTGTTTATCTTTTGTTGTTTCGCTTAATGTTTTGTTTGTTGCTTTTTTTTGCCAGTACTGGGGTTTGAACTCAGGCTCTACCACTTGAGTTACATCTCTAACCCACTTGCTTTACTTAATTTTTGAATAAGGTCTCATATATATATATATATATTGGGGGTGGGGAGCAGGGCCAGCCTGGATCATGATGCTCGTGTTTAAACCACTCATATAGCTAGGTTGACAGAAATGTAACACTATGCTCAGCCTTATTGGTTGAGATGGGTTCTTGCTAACTTTTTTCCTGGCCTGAAACAGTGATCTTCCTGATCATCTATGTCTCTTAAGTAACTGAGATTATAAATGTGAGGAACCACACCTGACCAAGTTTACTGGTTTTTTAAATGAGCTGTGGATTAAGCACAAACAAAATTCAGAATGAAGCAGAATAACCACTTCCTACAATGAGTTCATTGGCAATGTAGCACACAGTGAATATGCTGGGATTGAGTTTCAGTGATGTTTATTAGTACAATATGAAATAGCAATGAGTACATGATTGGGGAAGCATTTTGTGCTCTTGTGTATTTATTTTCCTATGATTACTCATAATGAAGTTTAGTCCACCTTTGTTATAAAGGGAGTGTAAGTATAAGTATTGCCTGCTCTGTTGTTTCTCACGCATTCAAACAAGCATTTCAAACTCCCTGACAACTTTTCTGTTTCCTCTCATCCTACTTACTAGACATCTTACATAACAGTTACCTGGTGGTAGGAACAGCTGTTAAGTTTCTCTACTTGACTCTCTAAGAAATAATTGGAAATGTCTTATGTATTATCTTTGCTTTCTTTTCAGAGATTTATGGAGAATAGCAGCATAATTGCTTGCTATAATGAACTGATTCAAATAGAACACGGGGAAGTTCGCTCACAGTTCAAATTACGGTATGTAGCAAAATGCAGTGGCACCGCAGCTTAAAAACTCTTTAGAAAAATCTTACCTGTCAACAGGCTGATATTCACCATCTCATGGCTGAATCCCATAGATTTTGAAGTTCTTAAACTGGATAATGCCAAGTGGCCAGGGACAGTATTTAAACTGGGATTTCCCTTGACATAATGGCCTAAATTGAAATCATTTCTTCTTTTGGAAATATTTTCTGCCATTTCCAGCAGTTTTAAAATCATAACCTGGGAAAATATGGTTTACTTTTTGCATGATTTGATCAAGATTAAGAATAACCTTTGTTGGGGGGGTGGGGAAAGGGAAAGTAGGAGAAAAATAAGGGAAGGGATAACAAGTTTGACAAGAAATGTAATTATTGCTTTACTTACGTAACTGTAACCCTCTCTACATCACCTTGACAATAAAAAAGAGAGAGAGAGAAAGAATAACCTTTGGCAATAACTCTCTATCTCTTACTTTCCACATTTATAAACTCATACTTGTATTGTTTTAGTAAGGGCAAACCATTGGGTATATGTACTCTGCTAACTATGAAAATAGCTATGTAGTAATTTCCTAAATCTATTTCTGACCTCAATATTCATGAGATATCTTCAAGAAAGGGACCTTGGTCTCTTTATAGGTATATGGCGCTTTAAGAGCAGGCTCCTTATACTGGCTTTCAGGTGCTGGTGGGAGTCTCCTAGTGACAGTTAATAGCCAATGTTGCTGCTGACTGACTTGTTCTGCTCTAGGCTTAGTTAGACTGCCAGGGTCCTAGCACCTGCCTGGTTTGGCTCAGGCTCTGCTCTGATTTGCTCTGAGGACCCTAATTTTTTCCAACTGCCCTGTTCAAGTCAGAGATGAGGGGAGTGGCAAGAGGAGGCTTATCAACCTTACCACCCACCTCTACCCCCTACTTGAGAGGGCCAGTCCCCTGCAGCTTTCTGGCATCCAGCAGGAAAATTCCTGCATGGCTTCTCACTCTAGTCAGCTGCTAGGTTGGTTTACACCTACAGCAGCAGGTCTCCCTGGGTACACTTGGTCTGGGGATTCCTCTTTGGTGACTAGAGAAAGCTAAAGAATAATGTTAGAATAAGAAGTTGATGGTTGTAACAGTGGAAAAATGTTTCAAAAGAATGTCCAGTCAGTGGTAATTCAGATATTTGAAAAATTCTGATTATTTCAAAGCCTTTGATGAACAAAACTCACCAAAGATTTTTTTTTAAATATTTAAGTAAGGTAAATTCCTTGGTTTCTTTTTGTCTGTATGTCTTTTAGTTTTAGAGAACTTCATAGAATTTTTCCAGAAAATTACATAGACTTTTCTTCTAGAATTTGTGCTTTTTGGTATATTTTTGTGTATAGTTTTTATTTCCCCTCAGCGGAGGGAGGGGAGCGTCTCTCCTGATTTTAAATGAGATAAAAAGAATATAGGCCAGTTGCAGTAGCTCATGGCTGTAATCCCAGCAATTTGGGAGGTAGGGTCCCAGGAAGAAGAGCCTGCCTAGCTCTCTGTCCTCTTTCTTTCAATACCATCTCACTTGATTGCATTTTGACTGCTTCTTCCTTGGCCTAACCTGAGCTTTTTCCCTATCTGGGTATTTTCATGCACACATATGATTTGAATCTCCCCAGATATACCAGATCCAAACCCCAACAGATGAGAAGTCAGTGACCTTGACCATGACCTTCCTCCAGCTCTTGAGGGCATTCAGGGATATCCAGAGTATCTACCTGTACCCTCAGGCAGCTAAGTGGCTATACCATTTGTGACAAACTGGGAAATGAGCTCTTTATTATACAAAGCCAGAATAATTATAGTCTAATTATGTAAGAATTTTCCCTACAATTCCGCCCTCGGCTGCAGCTAAATATGTAACATGACTGTCATTCTACAAGGACACAGTCTGTGCTGCATGATGGTGTTGGATGCTGCACACCTCTGTATGTGAGTCTGAACTTATCAAAAGGATGATGCAAGCCTGGTCCCCTGCAATGTTTGCCTTTTCCTCCTGAATTATCAAGTCCCTAAGTAGGTCCAGAGGAAATAACCAAACAGAAGATGTGGTCTAATTTTTTAAAAAGGACTTGAGGTAGAATAAATTTTAAAGATGTGAACATTTCTGTGTACACTTGATGAATTTCTCTGCTAAGCAAAATAACTCATGAAATGCAGAGCTTCTAGGATAATGCCTTTTTATCATGGAAAGACCTGTTTTATCTAAAGTCAACATAATTTACCAGGAGTTTCAGCTGATCAGTTTG
This sequence comes from Dipodomys spectabilis, assembly GCF_019054845.1. Classification (NCBI taxonomy): domain Eukaryota; kingdom Metazoa; phylum Chordata; class Mammalia; order Rodentia; family Heteromyidae; genus Dipodomys; species Dipodomys spectabilis. The sequence continues at coordinate 23,886,972 of NW_024870817.1, read as the reverse complement.
TACTAATACAGTTCCAGCTATTCTTTCAATCATTCATCAGTCTAGGAATTACTCAACTAATCATGCTTCTTTAATTCTCAATCTTAAGACAGTGGCAGCCCTTCATTTCAGAAAGAAGGAACATTTCTGATGGACCAGACTCTGTGTTCTGTGGAATACTAGCATTAATGGATGTTTGTAGAGCTTTTATTCTCCCATGGGTGCTTTGTGACAGCTATTGTGGTAGACAAATACATGGAGCCTTAAATACCTAAAATAATCTACCCTTTTGCATCCTTACCCCAGGACTAGTGCCAGAAAGTAGCAAGCCCGTGATTCCCTTGCCCATCTGGTTCCTACTCCGCTCATTCAAGGCCCCTGTGGACTTGTATTCATAAGTTTAGACATGTCACCACCTTGCCTAGCTCTACCTTTGTTCTCAGTGGTATTTGTGTGTCTGTGTTTCTGTCTGTGTGTCGTGTGCCTTCCAAAGAAACACAGGAGATCACGTATCTAGCTCAGTTACATTGACAAAAGAAAGACACTGGAAGCCAGAGGACTGCTGACATGATCATAGCTGTGCAAGTTGACGTGTTGGCTACAGTGCTAGAATAGAGCTCATTGTCCTGCTTGTTATTGTGGTGCTCCTTCTATACCATTGTAGCTGCTAATACACATTCTACCTGGACACCTACATTTGCCTTTCCCTTTTGGGCTCTCCCTTGGGGTCCTTGTAAGGCCCCTAAGAAAGTCTCAGGAAATGGTCCCATTGCTTATCCTTCCTGGATTTTCACGCTTACCTACATTACCTTTCTTTCTTTTTTTTTTTTCCTTCTTTTTTTTTTTTTTGTCAGTCATGAGGCTTGAACTCTGGGCCTGGGCGCTGTCCCTCAGCTCTTCAGCTCAAGACGAGTGCTCTACCACTTGAGCCACAGTGCCACTTCCAGTTTTCTGGTGGTTTATTGGAGCTAAGAATCTTGTGGACTTTCCTGCTTAAACTGGCTTTGAACTGTGATCCTCAGATCTCAGCCTCCTGAGTAGCTAGGATTACAGGCGTGAGCCACCAACGCCCAGCCATTACCTTTCTTTCTCTTCTGTTTCTTTTTCCAATTTCTGACTTAACCTAAAGGAAGTCAAACCTATCAACTAAAGGCATTTGAAATATAGTTATATGGTTTGCAAGAACAGAAAATTAATAAAGCCATGGTTGTCCTGCTTAGAGAATATGAATAATTAATATTAGCAAATTAGATTCCCAAATTCTAGCAACATGACACAAATTGACTGTCCCATTTTGCTGCATGTTTATTTAAGTAGAGAGATCGAAAACCCAAATAAATATTGTTGTTTGTCACTGTGAGGGCAGGAAGAAGAATAATATCCTATTCTGTTAAGTATCTTCTGTCAACTGTCAGTATAAGAATTTGCTCTTCCCTACTGGGCATTATACTTTTTGAAGATTTTATGTTTTGTGGCTAATCATGAAATGAATGTTTAATAGACCAATCCTAGACGTTGGCTCTGAAGATTTATACAAAGGCCACTTCTTGAATTGATAAAATGATAATTGCCTAAAGTACCAGTTTACACTCTTACTTGAAATATATGGATACCTTCGAGAAACCACTTATGCAGGAGAGAAATGTATCGTTTGATAATTTGTGTTCATTAGAACTTAATTATCCAGCTCTCAAAGTTGACAAATTGGCCCACATAGAGTGTGTATTGCCACACAGCACTTCTGAAAAGTAGAAGTCCTTTTCTAGGATAAGGAACTGAGCCCATTATAGACCAGGTATCCAGAAAATACTTTTCATAAGACTGGCTGTTAGCTGGGCATCGGCAGCTCATGCTTATAATCCTAACGACTCAGGAAGCTGAGATCTAAGGATCAAGGTTTGAAACCACCTCACTTAGGCAAATCCTCAAGACTTTTCTCTCCAGTTAACCAGCAAAAACTCAGAATTGGAGGTATGACTCAAGTAAAGTACCAACTGTGAACGAAAAAGTTCAGTGAAACTTGAGGTCCTGACCACAAGATCTATTATTGGCATGTGTGTGCACATATGCACACACACACACACACACACAGGCTCTTGCTTATCTCTCAAGAGGCAGTTCAATAACCATGTTTATAATGGCCCTGATTTCCTCTCTTACTCTTCCTTCTTATTGCTAATCACCATGTTTACAAATACTGAAGTGATTGTGTGACAGTATGCAGTTGAAGTTGGGTGGATGGGTATAATTGGAATATAGAAATGATCTGTCCACTCAGGAATGTCAGCAGAGTCAGGCTGGTCCCATTCGTAGCTCTGCTCACCCAGAACATGGTTATTTGCTTTCCGACCCTTGCTCACTGATATCCTCATCTCTGGAATTACCGGGGCCAAAACCCTTCACTCTCCATGCAGGTTACCTGGCTATTATACACTTTTTGGTTTGACATTTTAGATATTCACATGAAAAAACGACAAGCTATAATTTATTTTTCTTTTCACTAAAGGTTTTTAAAAGCCTTAGATAACAAATAATAACAGCTACTACATGTTGAATTCTTACTCAGTACAGTCCCAAGTGCTTTGAGAAATACTTAGCAAAAATCATGTTCTGATGATTACAAAGCCCTGTGGAATACGTATTCTTTGTCTTCTCATTTTCTAAATGAGGAACCCAAGGGCCAGCAAAGATAAAAAGTTGCCCAAGATTCCAGAACTGGAAAAGTACGAACTCAAATTTCACTCAATGCTTTCTGCCTTTTCCCTTATAAACAGATCAAAACAAAGCAGCAAAATTAGACTCCCTTGATGAGTGGAAAAAATAACATCGGAAGAGTTTGTTTTGTATGAACAAATATCAGGGCAATAAATCAATGCTTTTCTTTTTTTCCTTTGTAATGTGTAAGAAAGCCTTTGCTGGGATTCTTTAGATAGTCAGTACAAATAACAGAGCCCTAGCTACATTCTTGCCATATTGGGTAGTAACTAACCTACTGTATTTGAACTGGTTCTAGATTTAGAAGTTAGTTAAAATTATAACTGCATTCTGTGAGCCTGATTTCAAATGTCCTAGATATACAGGAAGGTTGGCAAGGGACAGGCTACCTGGAGGGCTGCACAGGTACTGCTCAGGGGGATCCGGCCATATTTGCCTTTCTTCATGCCAGGGAGTATAGTTGGAACCAAAGTAGCATCACAAAAAAAAAATAATAAGAAAAGATGGTTCTATGTCTGTTGCAAGAGGCTAGACTACCTCAGAGCCAATTTAGGTCTACTTAAAGCCTCCTAAGTGATGGAGACTTTCCCTGTTCTCTGACCAATTCTGTGAAGGAAATGGAATGTCACCAACATAGAACATATGGGACTTACAGGACAGTTTCATCTGTGTTTTGTTCTCTGTGTCCCTGTTGAAGCTCCATTCAGCATACACATAGCCATTCAGAACGCAATTACAGTTCTTTTTTGCATATACATATGGGTATATATGCTGTTGTTTATGCAGGTAGTTTGAAAGATTACTTCACTTTTTCAAAACATAATAACTGACTTAGTCTGTTTGGACTACATAACAAGATACCTTAAGTTGGGAAATTTATAAATACCAAATGTATTGCTCAGTTCTGGAGACTGAGAAATCTAAGATCACAATGTTGGTGGATTTATTGTCTGGTGATAACACATTCCATGTCCTCAAAGGCATTGGGAGCAAGGGTCTTCTCTAAGGAAATGAATCCTATTCGTGATGGTAGTGCCCTCATAATCACTTCCCAAAGGCCCCATGTATTAATACTATTGCATTGGGCATTCAATTTTTAGCATAGGAACTTTGAGGGGATGCCAATAGTCAGATCATAGTAATAAGAAGTATATGTCTTCAATGAATCTAGCATCTGTTTTTTTACTTTGCTAAATTAACCATCAAAATGCAAATGATTTTTATAGGACAACTAATTCAGTCTTTTGCATCTTTCAGGGCCTGTAATTCAGTGTTTACGGCATTAGACCACTGTCACGAAGCCATAGAAATAACAAGCGATGACCACGTGATTCAGGTAAGGAAAGAAACACTTCTATCATTAGATGCCAAAATAGAACCTTTTTCAAGTTGGGGCCACCTTTTTGACAAGTGCTTTCCCATAATTATCATATACTAGTACAGTTTCTTTGAAGAACTGAGAATCAAACTATGTAAAGCACACTGACAGACTTAAAAGAATTAGGTTCTCAATAAAGAATAAGATGTATGTGTTCAGATCATAAACTGTGGTTTCTTTGACAGAGTTGGCATAAATTCTCTGGGTCATCTGTCAAGACAGAATTTAGAGAAGCAAACCAGAATTGTAGAGCAAACACTTGCAAATGTGTATGGGAACAAATCATTCAGAAGATCTCATTTATTTGCCTGTAGTTGGTATACCGATTATAGAGCACTATGTCTTCTTAAGGGAATGTGTATGGTAGATAAACATTCATTTGCTGTTCCTCTGAAATGTAGCTGTTCTTTTGTGGCCTCTCTGTGACAGTGGCCTGCCTGTAGCTAGTTTACAGAGTATCCTTGCACGTGAGGAGTACTTGTGGCCACTAGAACACCAACATACTGTGGTCAGCTCCACAGGAGCCTTCTTTTGTCTCTTCTGATGCTCTCACTGCATACACAGCCAAGCCTTGCTATACCCACAGATCCCTGGTGTCAGTAGCCCACACCACCTGGCTCTGTCAGCATCACTTTCGTTGAGTTATTTCATCTCCATTTGGCAACAGTGGCATACTGGCCCCATAGTATAGGAGAGTAAACTGAGGCCCAGCAAGGTCCAGGGACTTCTCCAAGAAGTAATAAGCATTGAAACCCAAACATGCAGCCATGTCTTTTTGACTCCAAAGCCTGACTACTTTCCTGTTTGGCTGCATTTTTAGGATTTGTTTTTCTGGCTGCTCCTTGAAATGGAACTGAAGGTTCCTTCCTATTGCTGGCTTATTTCTGGCTCACCTGCCCACAGCTTTGGCTCAAATCCCACAATTCCCCTATCTCCCCCACTTACATCTAGAACTGAACAGTCAGTCCTGTCCACGAAACACATTTGTGTTGTGCCTCCCTACTTTGTGGTGGGCAGCTGGGCTATGATTTCTAAAATAAGGAGAAGGGGCTTCTGCCTTCCACCCACCTTTTCTACTTGTAATCTAACTGGTGATTGTTTGAATAGGGAACTGAGTTGATAGCAACCAGTAGTTAGCAACCCCGTATCCCTAGTCCGGAGATGGTTTCACATTATGGCGTAAATCATCTTTCAGCCTCTTCCAAAGACAGGCATAAACAGGCACAGGAACATAGACGGTGCCTGTGAAGTAGAGGTGGAGGGAGGGTCACTGAAATGAAATGGAAGCATGTATTCTGGAATAAGATTTTACAGGGGTTTTCTCAGGGGATCTCTTTTTGCTACTTTTAAAGATGTATCATCAATGCAAATTTCAATTCAAAGCAAAGGGAAGAAGGGTTGGGCATGGTGGCACATGCTTGCATTCTCAGCTGATCTAGAGACAGAGATTAGGAGGATTGTGTTCTGAGGCCAGCCCTGGGCAAAAATTCAAAACCCTATCTGGAAAGTAACTGAAGTGAAAAGGACTGGAGGTGAGCTCAAGTGGAAGAACATCCCGCATAGCAAGTATCTAAGTTCAAACCCCAGTACCATCAAAAAAGAAAAGAAAAAAAAGTATGTATTAACCAACAAATAAGGAAACATTACATTCTATCATATTACCTATTTACTTATCACATATCTACAAAATAAACAGGAACAGCCAGATAAGATTCTAAAATGGCCTTTGGCTTTGAGGATTTTAATGTCCAGTGGGATAGAAAATGAACAAAAACTTAAGTTCAGTGTAGTTAGCTTAGTGTTCACAGGAGTCACTGGGAGCTCTTAGGAGTGACGGAGTCTACTTCCCTTTCCTAGAGGAAGACAGTGGAATAGGGCAGGATGGGGAGCAGGGAATCAGTCAGGCACAGACTGCTAAGGCTTTCTAAAGCCCAGAGGAGGGAGACTCACAGGTAGCCTGGCAGCCTGCAGGGCCCACTATGGGGCTGAAGGCTGGTCCTGGGAGGAGGGGCCAGGCTGCCCCCACCTTGTCCAGGGAAGGGGGCAGATACCTGCTCTGTGTGTGCGGTCACAGCTTTCTTCTTTAGCCATCCCCATAGCTCTGATGACTACAGCATCCTCTTGACCTTTTCAGCTCCTGGGGTTAATCATGTTCATAGAAGCTATGCTCCCAATGGAGTAGCTCCCTAGGTGTCCTTACATCAACCAGTTCGTGACCCATCGCCCCAGTGGAGGACGAGCGTGACTAGAGTGTGGGAGAACATTTCTGATGGAACCCTTACCCACAGAAATCATGACCAAAGTGCAGCGTGGCCACGCTTTCCCCACATTCAACAATGCCTGTCCCCTACTCTTGACCTCTCATCTGATTCTGTGCATTTTGAAAAGAAAATGGAAGTGGAAGCCTGAGCCGAGTAGGTTAAAAAAATAGTTCTAAACCCCAGATCATAGCAGATTTCTGCACTGAAACCTCCCGAGTCTGCTGACCTCCAAGTGCACGGTGGCATACTCCTCCTCTCCACTAGCACTCGGCTCTACAAGGCTGTCCTGTCCGTGCTGGCTAACTATATTTTTTGTTCAGATTAGATTACAAGTGACCTCAACCATAGCATCGATAAATAAATTGTGGCAAGTAGAAAACCAGCAGATATGAGATCAAATTGCTGCCTTACAGCTATGATTAATAAATGCCACAACCTGTTGAAATAATTAAGCTCTGGCTTAATTACCTATTTGTTTTTAAATTTCTGATGCTAGGCTGGAACTCAGGACCTCATGTGTGCTAGGCAAGCACTGAGCTACACATCCCCAGCCCTATTTTTTATTTCTACTTTCTTCCAGATTTTTCCTGATTTCTTGGGGTGGCAGATGGTGAGTGAAGTCCACCACAGATTTGGACTACTAGATAAGGAAGGCCTTCTTGCTCCTTCCCTGCTAACTAAAGTTCCTTCCAGCTGCCCACAGAGGAGTTAGGACAGCAGTTAAATAGTGGCCATCTAGGAGGAAGGCCCCTGGTCTGTGGAGGTCAGAGAAGGAGGGCCATGTGGCCCCTGCTGTGGAGCACAATTGGTGCTAGAACTGCTTTCTCCATAGTCCCGAGTCCCAGCAGAGTACCCTGAATTGCACACTGATATGTAACCCACCCTGTTCACAGTACGTCAACCCAGCCTTCGAGCGGATGATGGGCTACCACAAAGGGGAGCTACTGGGCAAAGAACTTGCTGACCTGCCCAAGAGTGACAAGAACCGGGCTGACCTTCTGGACACCATTAATACCTGCATCAAGAAGGGAAAGGTTAGTGGAACGGGCAAAGCTGGTCCCTCTCCCCCGTGCTTTGTTGTTGCTGCTGCTGCTGCTGCTGCTGCTGTTGGAAGTTTTGGTGTCTCATCAGTAAGGTTTACTTCCTTAATAATATCAGAATTAAGTGAAAGCCTTTTGCTGTTTGCAAGGAGATAATGGTTTAGTTTTGCATCTCAAGTGAATCCAGTGTTAATCGTGAAAGGACATGCATGCTACCTGTGTAAGTAAATGCCACCTGTCATTTCTGGAATACTGTGCCCACCTTTGAGCAGTGTTCTACCCAGACAGCCACTGTGTATTTTTCAGCCTATCAGTTAGAAAGTAGGACTGAATGTCAGTCTATTTTTTTTAATTGCCCTTTTCTCTTGTCTTTGCTCTTTACTGCTCAGAATCCACAGGTAGTTCTCTCTCCTGGCTTCTTCTCCTGCCTTCTGTGTCATCCTGGGAGACAAAGGCATGGTAGAAGTGCAAGAGGAATTTCCTCTGTAGCCCTCTCCTCCAAAGGAGTGCTGGCCCTCTAAACTGGGATAGGCTGGGTACTTTCTTCTAAGCTTCCTCTCCTGCTGTCTTCCATTTTCCTTCTCTTCTGTGTAATAGTTTGATAAACATTGTCTTTGTTGAACAGGAGGCCATTCAGTAGGGATAAAAATGTGTAGATTATAAAGATAACCAATGTTGATTTTAAAACAATTGGAGCAATGAGACTTAAAAACGATATAAAATGTTATATACTACTACAAAAGGGTTTGGCAAAAGAATCCAACCACTCACCGGTTAACCCAATGTACATACACAGCCATATCATATGTAAGTAAAGGGACAAGAAACAGATGAGAGCCCGCCTCTGAGTTACTCCCAAGAATTGTTGGGATACTCCATGGTTCCTCCTGATGTCACTTGGCTCTCTCAGCCGATTCCCAGGGTCCAGTGCTTAGCTTTGTTCTTGGCAGCACCTGTGGAAACTGAAGAGTCAGAGTAGCTCTAAACATCTTGGCTGAGAGGCTCCAAGAACGTTAGCCATCTGGGGGCTTCAGGAAATGTTAAAGACATACAAGTTTATGATCAGATTCTCTATTTCCTAATGAAGCTAAGTTAGTTAAAATCTCTGAGCCTCTGTTTAACCATCAGTACACTAAAAATACTAAGTCGAGCTCATAGGTGGTGATTTTGAGAGTGATTTCTCAAATTCAGTGCTATGGCAGAAGGTTAGTAGCAGGTAACTTGACCCCCTGGTCAAAGATCCTGGAGCCCAGGACCTGCAGCCAAGTGGACACATTGACTCTATGGTTTTGTCGAAGCTTTGTGATGGTGTCAGTGTTGCTGTGGAAGCAGTGGTACAGCAGAGTTTGGTGCAATGTAAGGGCAGCTTGTGCAAACATTCTGACTCAGCCTACTCCATGGGGGCAACTGTGACCATGACCGAAGGATCTTAAGAGCTCTCTTTGTCTATGTAGGAGTGGCAGGGGGTTTACTATGCCAGACGGAAATCCGGGGACAGCATCCAACAGCACGTGAAGATCACCCCAGTGATTGGCCAAGGAGGGTGAGAGCAAGCTCTTTGACTCTTTCAGCTGCAGACATGGACTCAGGCTGTTGGGAGCATTGGGTTTAGACACTGAATGCCAGTGTGAGCCTTAGGTCCTTGCAAACAGTAGTGTTGTGCCATATGTGTATGCACTAACGTATCCTACCAAGCCAGTAGCGCCCCATACATGTGTTTCTTCCCCCTGTCTTCTAGTCATGGATGTTCCCATTGTTTCCAGTACCCTTTGAGGGGGCTTCATGTCCAGGCTGTTCTTCCCCTTTAATAATTTCCAGCTGGGGCTCTAAGCCTCTGCCCTCAGCCCACAGGGAGTCTACTTCTCTCTCTCTCTCTCCTGGGGCCCTGCCTTTCCTGGTTTTCTCCAGATTGGCTCTGGGTTTCTTCCACAAGGGCTCAGAAAGTTCTGGAGGCCACTAACCTGTAAGGGATGCTGTCTGACCAGCTGCTGAGGGCATCTGACTCCATGGACTCAGGCTACCAGAGATGTCTGTGTTGTAGAGAGATGAGAAAACTACACAATTCCTTTTCCTTCTCTCAGTTAAATTTTGTGAGAAGGTTCTCAGGGCTAGACTAGACTCCTAACAATACCTCACTGATAAGCCTCGTGACCCATCTTGAAGGTCAACCCTGCTTGAGCGTCTGAGTTTGTAAGGGACTCAGAACATGGAAATAATGAGGTAAGAAGAGTTAGCACACCAACAATTGGTATTGGAGAGTCCCAGTGGAGACTCCAGTGGGAAGCACACATGACCAGCTTGGGGTGGGGGTGATGCTTCTCGAAGTCTAATCACCAAACAATTTGTATATTGTGTCTTCTCCGATTTTACTTATTTAGCCATTTGAAATCGTGCTGCCATCAGATGGAGATCACTGCCTAGTGTTTGATACATTGTGTAATGCATGTCCTCTCTCTGGCTGAACTCTGGAGGTGGCAGGCACCATAAGCTTCTAACCGGGCTTCTACCCGAAGGCTCCCTTTTGTTTGGGAGCAGCGGCCCCTCCCAACAGGTCCCTGTGGGAGCAGGCATCACCTCAACGCATCCCTTCCTACCAGCGGCCATGGCTGGCAGAAAATAATGCCCGGGGCTCTCATGCTTTTAACATCCTTATTCTTAGACCATCTTCTGAGAACATGGAAGCTAAGAACCGTTTTTGTTTTTTGTACATGGGACCAGAATCAGTGGATAACCAAAGCAGAGGAGATTGCTATTACTTGGTAATTTCTGTCAGAATAAATTTTTCTGATTTGACAGATGAGGGAAAGAAGTTCTTTTATCTAGACACAATTTCCAATGTTATTTTTATCTAATTGTAGGCAGTGAACTAACAGAGGCAATTCTGGTTTAAAATTGGGAATGTTACCTCTTCCTATTTGAATGATGCTCATTAAAGAATAGTTAGTATTTTCTATGCTCTCTTTAAAGTTCTCCAGAGAAAAGTAAACCAGAAAAAGTTAGAGATAGAGACACAGGCACAGAGATGGAGGTACACACACATACACAGAGACAGACACGGGCTGGGCGGGGGGTGGAGAGAAAGATGCAGTGCTTTTGAGACGTGAGGTCTTATATAGTGTTTGAATTTCATGGCTGTACTTTCAACAGAAAGTCCACCTTGAGCTAACTTTTACATGGGGCCTAGGTACCTGTCATCTTTTAGTTTCCCTTATGGTCATGAACAAGACCACAACCTAATTGGCAGAATTTTAGCTTGCCCTGGCCACTGTCCAAATAAATGTCTTGGCTTTTTATATGAGAAATCAAATTATTTAGGTCAGAAGTTATGTGTGGGTAGTATTGCAGGCTTTCCCTGAAAGTATCTAGGAACCAAACTTCTGGAGACAGTTACACAAAGAAAAACCCCTTCAGAATATGTGTCTGCACCAGCTGGGATTCCACCAAGCCAGGTTTTTGAAGAGCAGGGTGGGAGCTGTGTGGAAAATACCTTTTCTGTAGCTTGGATTTTGCTTGAGTCCTAAATCTACCCTAGTCCCTGCTAAGGGAGTGTTGCTTTAAGAAGACTGCTGATGTTTTCATGTGCTGATTTGTGGAGCCCTCTGGTATCGAACTCACTAATCATGGATTATTTATGTTATTAGGAAAATTAGGCATTTTGTCTCCCTCAAGAAGCTGTGCTGTACCACTGACAATAATAAGCAGGTACAGTATTCAGACCCCCACCATCTGCTTTGTCAGCTTCACCATGTGCTACATTCTTGCTACCCTTCTCTGCCTGTCTTTCTCCATATCTTACTATAGTTACCAGCTAAGAAGGCTCATGTAGACATTAAATACCTCTGATATGAATTTGTGAAAGATTCCCCTGCAAATGTGTCTTACTTTATTAGCAAAGACACTGGTTATGCCTTGCCTCTTGGCTGACTTACTAAGCTAATGTATTTTATGCAGCAAGTATGAAATTCTTCCTCCAACCCCCCCCCCAATCTTATTTTCTATCTTCAGTTCTTAAACAGATGAAAAGTATATATCCATTTGAGCATTTCAACCCTACAATCTGCATCCAAATTCAGAATCATTCCAAGTTAGGATTGCAGTTTTTTTTTTTCATACCATGATATCATGTAAAGCGATGCATTTAAATGATAACTTCTGAAACAACAGAATTTTAACAAGTTTTTATATTTAAGGATATATTAAGATAGTTTTATAGCAGAGAACAATGTTATAGATGAATTTTCTTTTATGTGATTCATACTTTTGCTACTTGATCACATAGATTTTCATCTCATGCTCTGTAACTTGGTTAAAAACTATGCAGCAAAAATAGTTACCAATGAGCTGTTTTTGAAACCTTACAGAATATGATCTTTGATTTTGGTGAAGTGATAGCATTTCTAAGAGCTTTCAGAGGTTTCTGGGGTAGTGGTCCTATGATGGGGTAAGACCTGGCTCATGAGGAGTTGGACTGGGCTGGCAGGACTGCAGATGCCAGGGCTCCTCCAAGAGAAGTTCCTGAGGGACAGATGTGCTATGTCTTAAGGAGACTCTGGACATCAAAGTCACTATGGCCATGTGCTTATTCCTAACATTTAGTTCAACCTACAAGCCTTCCTTCACCACTAAGAATCTAATTTGGAGTCAGGAAATGTTCTGTTAATACCAAAAAGTCACGCAAAGAAGCAAGTCCTTGGAGACATGGAAAGGAAAAAAATGGGCTTCCACAAGGAAAAAAATCATCAAGTTAGCTACATTGATACAAACCAGGAGGAAGAGTAAGTTTGGCATGAGAGAGGTCACAAGCAGATGGCAAGAGACAGGCAATCCTGGTGTCCCTTTAGAGACAAATGACTTAACATATGTAGTACAGACCACCGTTTCTGGGCTGTGGATTCACGGGAGAGGAAACAGGCTCCATTGGGCTTATTCATTCTCATGCCAGAAATTAACTAAGTATAGCTCATGTCTAAAATCAAGCATGCCCTTCTTCCTTCACATTAGCCTCATTTTCTCCCCTCTCCCTTTTGGAGTAATGAAGAGAACCTCCAGTCCTTATAACTCCACTGCCAAGCAGCCCTCCATCCCTAACCCCCACATTGCTTTGTTAGTTTTGTACCTCCACTGGCATAGCTATTTGTGGGCTAACCTGCCTTCCCTCTCTCACAGGGTCATGGGTTGGTGTGCCAGCTGCCTGCACATAGTAGGCCCTGCCGCTGTTGGTTAGCGTGAATGGAATGAAGTGTCTCAGTCCTGGCCTCTGGCCAGCCATAAAGCTTCTACCACAGGCGCATAAGGAAAGCAGAGGAGCCATTAGCACAGGACTTCAGGATGTAGAAGCAAGGGCCATGTCTTTTCTGTGGCTGTAAATAGCAACGCCTTTACCACCATGAATCAGCCGCTGTTCTAAGCAGAGCTCTTATACTCTGAGCCATTGACGTCACCTAATGGTGCAGCACAGGCCTAGAGAGACTCTTAGATTTTCCAATAATAAAGCATTTTTGTCCCTCTGGCTGGCAGCAATGCTTTTCCTCCTCATCAAAGGAGGCTGAAGTGTGTGGTTCTGGGCTCTGCTCCACACCCGGGGAGCTCCAGACGGGAGCAGCCTGTCTGCAGGCGTTCCACAGCACTGATTTCTGGGGTTCAGCCCTGACGTCAGCATGGACCCATGGGTTTGCATTTTAACAAGGAATAGAATTACAAGCCAGGCAGCTACTTCTGGTTGGGTTTGTCATCAGGAGAGATTTCTTTTCCTCTGGAAGTCCTGTAGGTTTTTTATTTTTGTTTGTTTATTTATTTTTGCCAAGAGGCTGGAAGTGTTCATTAAGGTTTGTCTGCTGTAAACATTAGCCTCACCACCACCACCTACAGTCTCCCCAGATGTGTATCAAACACCTGCTTGGTGCTGGCACCAGAGACATACAATGTCTGTCCCAGAAACCATGGGAGCCAAAGGCAGGTTAAATGGGCTAATCAGAACACAGCACTGGGGAAGAGCAAATTGAGACTGGAGAAGGCCTAACCCACGGTGGGTGGAGGCTGGGATGGGCAGCCAACTGTAGTGCCCAGCCTGAGGTGGCTGCTTGGTGAACAGCTCTATTGGAGCATGGCCAGCCTCTTGGAGACTGCTGTAACCCAGTAGCTGACTAGAACAGCTCTCACAGAGAACCTGTGGCCTGCAGAGCCTAGAATGTTTACTTCCTGGCTCTTGGCAGAAGTTTGCCAATCTATTTATAGATGATTATTTTCTCTTTTGAATTTCTCCCTTCTCTAGGCCAGTAATAGCCCAGACCCCCCACACTACCCTTCCCCCGCCTTCTCCACGGCCCTCTGCATCCTGGCTCAGCCCCTGATAGGCTACCATGCTGAGATATGAGGACCTACGAACGCTGATGTTTTTGTCTTTACATGAGGTCAACTCCAGATCTGAATATATGGAAGTTCAGGGATCTGCAGCCATGGTCGGAGTCACACTTGTATAGGGAAGAAGAGGCACACCAGCTTGTCCCAAGCTGGCCCAGAGCCTGGTATGGGGAGGACAGCCAGTCAGAGCAGGAGTGGGGGGAGGTCCCACCTGTTCAATGTCCACTCTCAGCTTCAAGCATCATTCCCTGTGCTTACCTCCTCCTCTGCATTGGTCATGACAATATGGGGAGCACAGCAGTTCCAGAGCCAGTGTGCCAGAGGGAAGCGAGCAGTCAGGAGGACAGGGCTGCAGTGGGCAGTGTCTGACATGTCCTGGTAACCTCTTCTCATAAATGGTAAACCCATGCTGAGAGCAGGAGACCAGTCTGACCCAACACTCCACTGGGCTTTGTGGAGCTGTTAAGTGGGGACCCTACCTTGGGAACTCCTCAGCCTCCCTTCATGGCAGGAAGGCTGTTTGCACTTTGAGAAATTGAAAGGGCATAACCTCTAAATGGAGAACAGCTATTTAACTTGAGTGAATCGGGTTTTCATGGAAAACTTGGTTTGCACATGGCATATGCAACTTATTTGAGAGCAATAGGGGTAGAAATGGAGGTTAAATTGGGCGTTTATGGTGGTATAACTTTACTTTGAATTACTACTCTTTGGGGTTCATGCGCTTTTTTTTATAGTTAGCTATTTAATCTTGAAATTCCATCAATTAGGAAAAAGCAGAACTTTAATAACAATGCCAGTCAGAGTGCCTAAAACAAGAAAAGAAGGGTATGCAGTGAGGGGAGCAGGAAGGAGAGGGAATGAGTTCACTATTGTGAAGGCTACCTGTGAAGAGGGAGCTTCCACGCCTGAAAGCAAAGCAGAGAAGAGTTCTAAAGAATCATGTCAGGTTCAGTGTGAATGAAGGAAACATCACTTAACAGAATGGATCACGACTTGGTAGCCTTAGTGTGGGCAGTGAGCTCCCAGTATGGACAGGAATCACTGGAGGATGAGCCAAATCGTGGTTCCCTGAAGCAACGGCAGCAGCGTCCCTAGGAATTTGTTCTAATTGAAAAAAACAGATCTTAAGAATCAAAAACTCTGAAGGAAGGGGGCAGGCATCCTGTTTTATCAAACACTCAAAACATGCCAGAGTTTGAGAACTTTGGGCCAAGATGAATGGCTTCAACACTTGAGTGGTGTGACTGAACTCTGATTATTAGTCCAGGAGCATGGGCTGCTTTGGTTTGAAAATAGAAAAATTATTTTGGGTGCCCTTCCAACCCTCCAGGTGTTCCCCTCCCAAATTAAGATGCTGTGTAGAGTTTTAGACTGTATAGTTCTAATGTATGTTTCATATCCTTTAAGGCATGCATCCAAATGCGATATTTTAAAGCAAAATTGGAGGAAAAGCAAAAATCACCTAAACTATGACTTTGATTGCCTCTGAAAGTGGCCATTCACATTTGAAACATTTAAATATATATATGTTTATATAGTTTACATGTTTATATATGTATATATAGTTTGGCTATATATACTTTATAATGTATATATACATTATATATAATGATATAATGTGTACACACACACATATATATAGAGAGAGAGTGACAGAGAAAGAGAGAGAGAGAAAGAGACAGAGAGAGAGGGAGAGAGAGAGAGAGAAAGAGTTTGTTTTGTTTTTCCCACTTTTGGTGATTAATTGGAGCTAAGAGTCTCATAGACTTTCCTGGGCTGCCTTTGAACTGCTATCCTAAGATCTCAGTCTCCTGAGTAGCTAGAATTACAGGTGTGATCCATCAGCACCCGGCTAGAAGTATATTTTAAGTCATTATCAGTGGGTCACCATGAGGCAGAATTTATACATGTGTACCTCGCTCACAGCAAATGTCCTGAAATGTTTGTTGATATATTTGGTAAAGCCACTAAGTTAACAAAATGATCCAAATTTTCCCAGTTAGCTTTAGTACATATTTACTAGACACTATTTAAAGGAAGCCCTCTGATATTGGAAAAAACACGTTTTTTTCTCCCGAGAAACCACATTTTGAACAGCCAGGCCCTGAGCACACAAGGATGGAATACCTGCTGTGTGTCAGGACCCCAGGAGCTCCAAGAATACAGGACACAAGAGCTTACAGCAGGGACACGGATACAGTGGCAGGACTGAGTGCAGGGAAGGGTATGGGAGATGGTTTTATGGGTAGTGGTGGCTGCTAAAACTGGCCATGAGGCCCAAATGTCTGTGGGTAAACTGAGGACCTATACTGCCCATGTGTAGGTATACAGAGTTGTTCTTTGCCTGCTGGAGAAGCTCGACCCCTCATGGGCAGCAAGTTGCCATGCCAGATACCCTCTCTGCACTGTGATGGGGTTTCTTTCTGTCCTGCCATGTTGTCGCTGTCATAAGATGTTCACAGGGCACTTGGCCAATGGTGGAAGACAGGAAGAGAAAGTAGGCAGAACTATTAAGTCTGAGTTAGACGTACAGTTTCCCATTGTGTAAAATCATTCTTGCTCTTCACAGTCATCACCTGCTCCCTGAGGAGCAGAAGGCCCCACTCAGGTGAGCCTGAATACTGGAGGTCTAAAGGTAGGGACAATTAGTTTATTTAGGAAGTTTAAGATAGATTTGATGATGAGGGGCAAGCAGACATAGCTTAATATTACATTGATGGATGTTTAGTTCTAGTGGTAAAGCACCAGCTATAAGCAAGAAAGTCAGCAAGAGTGTGAAGTCCTGAATTCAAGCATCAGTGCTGGCACAAAAATTAATGCCTCATTAATGTTCATCTCTGATGCATTCAAAGATACTAAGACTGGAAGAGGTGATAGTGTGTTACTATTTGGGGAGTAGGGTCTGTGCTTTGAAATTTAACTTAAATTTCAAAGGTTGCACTTTTATTTGATTTGTATCATTTTTAACTATTGCATTCTGGAGATTTGTACTTGTAGAGCCCAAGATATTTTACATTACCTGATCAAGACCCAACCTTGACTATTTTTTATGTCACTTGTGAGTGTTAGCCTTCTCTGGGAGGGGAGAGGTTCTTTCACCAAAGCAATAGCTGGTTGCTAATTTGCCAGAAGAGATTTGTTCACTTCACAGTAAGAATGCTGAGGTTTTGGTAGATACTCACCCTAAGTGGAGTATTGGTTTACCTGTTCTGTGAGCAACAGCGGCCTCAGGCACTCTGGCTCAGTGGATGAGGCAGAAGTCACCATGTCTGTCCGCACATCTGCTCTTGCTGTCTAGCCTCACTTCAGGGTCTCTGTTATGGCTTTTCTGCTTAGCTCTGCCATTCTGGTAGACAAGTGGATCAGGTGTCAAGGAATGGCAAGGATGTATTAGAGTAAAGTGTTATTTACACAAGTACAAGTAGTCTACTTCTGAGCCAGGATTTACTCATATCCACTGCATATCAGTAGTGTTTATAAGCTACGTAGCTGCAGGTGTTTGTGCATATTTGAGCAAACCAGTGGTTAAACCTTTTCCCACATGCCATTGTCATCCAGCCCCCGTCCTTATTCTGCAGGGCTCACCAGTGGATCCTCACCACATAGGAAACCATGGTCACCAGGGTTAAGGGACATTCCTGTCTCTTTCCCTGCCACTTCATTGTTCCCTAAACACACCAGGCTTGCTGTAGCTCGGCCGAATCTGCTGCTCCCTCATGCTTCCCCTTGTCTTCTAAGATCTCGCGTGCCTGCCCAGGACTGTTTCCCATGATTCCCCCAGATATTCCTCACCCTGCAGGGTGGATTTAGCACTTCCACACTTGTGCTGCCCTGCCAGGCACATCATCTGGAGCAGGCAGCACAGGTCTCTGCACCGCCATCTGATTGTTAGTCAGGATAACCAAAGGCTTTTGTTTTCTTTCTCTTTTTTTTTTTTTTTTTAAAGAAAACATATCTATATTGTAAAGGTGACGAACAGGGGGTTACAGTCACATAAGTAAGGTAATGAGTACATTCTTTTTAAACACCATTACCCTCCCTTCATTTTCTTCCACTTACCTCTCTCTACTCCCCTCCTTCCCCCCAAGTTGTATAGTTCATTTCCAACATTGTGTCAAGTGAGTATCATTCTGACATTAGTTCATCCTTTGTCCTGCTCTTTCTGTGATTCCTTTTCCTTTTCACAGGTCAAATAAACTTATGTACAAGACAAAGTGTACAGAAAACTAAAACAGAAAAAAGTAGAAATAACTGCTTACAGGACATAATAAGAACTTTTGTTTCCAATTTTTAATAAGTTTTTTATTGTGAAAATATTGTACAGAGGAGTTACAGTTACATGAGCAAGGTAACGAGTACATTTCTTATCAAGTATTGTTGCCTCCTCCCTTGTTTTTCCCCTACCATCCCTTCTCTCCCATGTTGATACGCTTCATTACATATGGTTCTATGTACTTCGCAATTGGGCTATTGTGATCCATGTTAAGAATATCATGGGACTATTGTTTTCATATCCTGGGGAAACCTGTGGTGTCCTGACACTTCATATCCCTTACTCTGCCCATGCTTGTCATGTGTCAACTCCTGTAGCCTCAAACAATCCCTTTTTACAGATGACAGAAACAGGCTGGGAGTGGGTGAGGAACCTGTCCAGGTGTCACACAGGGAATATGTGGCGGGGCCAGGATTTAACCCCAGGCAGGAGTAATTAGCAGCAGAGCCAGGAAAGAAATACAAGCACATGTTTACAATCTTCATGGAGAGTTGTTTCCTTTACTTGAAAAGCCAGGGGACTTCACAAGAGGGGCTGGTAGTTAGAGTCAGCCCTGGTTGGGAGAGGAAGAGGAAGCCCCTGGAGAAGCTAAAAGATAGCTTTTAGCTTCTGTCTAGACTCCTGAGGGGCTGGGGAGTTGGGGGTACTAGAGCTGCAAGTGCACCTGAGGTGCAGTCTGGGTTACCCAGCTGCCTTTGCCCAGCAGCTCTATGTCCCTTCTCTAAGGGCTTTAGCATGCATAGTCATCACTGCTAGGTGTTGAGGCTGGGCCCTGTGTATGTGATATGCATGAAATGAGGGGACAGTTGGGTGGTTTGGTGGTGGATGTGAACAATGAGAGAGTGAGGAAGCTGACTGGGCATAGAGGGCCTCGGGCCTTGGACTATCACTGCTTGTGAGGTCATCAGAGCAGCTCACCCTAGGACTGAGTGCTGTTGGGCACACTGTCATGTCTGCTAATGGCGGTGTTTCAGGATCCATGCCCCATCACACCTCAGTAGTATGCAGCCCATGCAAACCTAAAATCCAGCCGTGGTAGCTCCAGCTCCTCTGCCTTGAGTGCATTTGGTTCCAGCCATGGTGAGAACCATGTTCATTGCCAGGATCTGTTCAGAATTCAAAGCTTCCCTATGTGGTATGAAGTACGTCCTCCTCCAGTGCCAGTAATGGAAAAAAGTATGGAGAAGGAGGGTTTTGGAGTGCTGCTCCTTCAACTTCCTCTGTTGTGTTTTGGGAGAATCTGACACTGAAGTCTTAAGTTTCAGAGCTGGGATTCAGAGCCCTATTCCAGAAGCCTGGAGATAGCTGTATGTACATAACCTTCAAGGCCAGTGTGTCCCTACACCTGGAATCCTGATTTAAGGAATAGATTCAATGAGAATTTTCCCCCATATTGTCAACAACAGCCGACTATGGGCTGAGAGGCTGAACAGGAGTGACAATTATACTTAGAGTCAGAAGGAGAGAGAGTGGTGAGGGATCAAGGGTCAGATCCCAGGAGCACCATTCATTCTACAAGGCCTGAACTGGAACTAAGGCACAGTGAGAAGCAATCAGGTGGAACCTGTACTCAAGCTGCAGAGTCTTGTGAAAGATGATGAAGAGGTTTCAGTCTGTAAAATTGCTCAAAAGACTATAAGAGCTCATTTGCAGATCACTGGTCCAGGATAGAAGATGCCAAAAGAAGCCAAAGGCAGGCTTCAAGGAAGCAGTAGTGGTGGTAAGGAACACTGTATCTGTTGGACTCTAGAAATGTGTCCGGGAGAGTGCCCACACCCATCCAGGGCTGTTAGGGCTAGCAACACCACTGGCCCTGTGTTCTGTGACAGGGAACATGGAAAAGCTAACAGAGAGGCTCACCGTCTCAGCTGCACATGGCAATTTCCTGGCAAATTAAAAAGAAGGGAAACAGGCCTCATCGCAGAAGAGCTTTGAGAGAATGGGCTTGGGTTACAGGATGGGCACTCAGATTCCTGAGAGGCCGCCTCAAGACATTCTAATGTATGCCAAGGTGAAGCTGCCAGACTCCCAGCAAAGCCTCTGCAGGGATTTAGACTGTGTGGTGGTCTTGTGCTTTTTGTTTTGTTTGTGTGTGTGTGTTAAAAATCCACTTTGTTTTTTTGTTAGATACATTTTTTTGTGTGCCAAAAAGTTTCCTGCTGGGCACTTTGGAGGAGGCAGGAGATCAGATGGAAGGCTGATAGGAGGATGCCATTATCTGATTCTTGCGGTGAGGAGCAGGCACTGCTGATCTGCCAGGGGACAGGGACCATGCCTTTGGCATCTTGATCATCCCTCCTGCACCCTGGCATGATAGTTTCTGTGGGTGACTGTTCACATCAGGGAGGCCATAGGGTTCGAAGCCTAAGGTGCCAGGGATGATCCTTGGAAGCCAGGAGCTCTGTGTGCTCCAAGGGATGATGGAGCTTCAGCAGGCAGAATGCCTGAGGATGGGAGCCCAGTTGCCTTCCCAGCTAAGTCTCCAACTCCTAGCAGAACCTTGTCCAAGAATGAGGAGATGGGTGATGTTCTAGGCAGTTGACTTCTCCCTGGGTGTGACTCTGAGCACTGGAGCATCTCTATCTGTGGGAACTGACCCAACGACACTTTCCTTGCTGATCATAGTGAGATTTGGAACACAGGACAGCAATAACGCGCTCATCCATCTACCTACCAAGCCTGTTACCTGACTCAGCTGTCAAGTGTTCTGTTTATTTTTCTTCCGCATTAATGTTTCATGGCTGTAGCTCTGGCAGGGGAAGTAATGATGTGGATGGGATTTATTTAGTCTTCTGTTTCATTTAAATCTGAAAAATTTATCCCTGCATTTTTTAGGCTATGAGAACTAGTTTTGAAAATCATCTTTAATAAATCATCAGCCTTGTGATTCTGCAGGGCTGCAACTCCCAAGTCTTGTTTCTCTGTCTGTCACTGCTGGGCCCCCAGATGGTATAAACTGGCAACCCTGTTAGCCAGAGATCCAGCAGAGTACTGCTCAATAGTGTGGCATGTTCTGGGGGAGCTGCCTTGTTGGCTGATTTTTGTCACTGTGTAAATGTGAGAGTGTATTTGCATGAACTAAGACTGTCGCTGAGTAGGACAATCTCTAGGACCACCATCATATATGCAGTCGATTGCAGACAGAAATGTTATGAGATACATAGCTGTCATCTCCAAATTGTGCTGTGGGTAGCACTGTGCAGGTAAAGGGGTGAAGGGATGGTGTGGCCCTCAGGGGGGAGTCTTGAGATGGGGGCTCTGGGACAGGCCTAAGCCCTTGGGAGAGGCTGCCCTGGAGGGTGAGTTGTGATGAATGAGGCAGATTCAGGCCAGAGCAGATCACCACCCATCCCAGGTTTTACTGCCCCTGAGAATAGCATGGCCCATGCCTGGGGTTCAGCATGGGGCAGAATGGCCTCGGGGGCCTGAGCAATGGTAAGAATGTTATTTGTAAACTTCCAAAGAAGGGAGAATGTTAAAACATTGCTTTCCCAAGGAAACAAAAAGCAAGTGTCTTTATATAAAAAGAAAGGGGGAAAGTCTAATTTTGTTCATAATCAGAATTTTGTTCATAAAGTGCTTTGATTAGGGCCTAGGTTCCCTTCTCAAATGGAAAGCAGGGAAGCAGCTACTATAGCCAGAGTCCTGTGGTGCCTTGGAGAGGGGGCTGAGCCTCATGTGCCTCTGCTGGTTGAATTCATCTGGGGCCCACAGCAGACTTCCCAGCTTACCTGGACCATAACCTTGACCTTGCTTCTGGAAAGCCATAGAGATGGGATGCGTCAGAGAGCAAGCACTTTGCTGTCAGCCCACCATTGTGTGTGTCCAGTCACCTCTCCTGTTGTGACTGTTGACTCCTGTTCACTAGCTTAGGCCAATGAGGCCAGGTGACCTCGGTGACCTGCTTCCTTCCAGAAGAAGAAGGGGCCTAGAAGACCCTCTAGAAAGTCTTGAACCTCAATATCCAACTTTCAGTAGTAGTGACATGTAGAGAAGAAAATGTAATTTTCTGCTGACAAACAGAAACCACTGTGCTGAAACCACTCATCCTTTGCCAGTACATCTCTCACCCATACCAGCCCTGTCTCCTTCATTTGACCTTGGACCATTTATTTCTGCCATCCAAGCCTGAATCCCTGTAGCCTACAGGTCTGTCCAGGTGGCAGCGTGCAGCCCCCTGGCCCATGGCTCACTCCTACCTAAGGAGCTCCCACTCCAGAAGAGTCAGCTACCCAGCACCCCGTTAGTCTTTGCTTCAAAGGGAGACTTAGAAGTCCTGTTTCACCTATGAGTGTCCCCTTCACAGTGGCTGCCTGTTTTTTCAAGACTGCACTTCCCTTGCTTGGCAGTATCAGTCAGAAGAGAGAGAGCAACATGAGGCAGAGTCTGGAGGAAACCATAGGCTCCCTGTGTTCCTCTCTCCATTCTGCAGTATAGGAAATCAACAGTAGGCGTGCAGGATTTTCACTCAGAGACTCACAAAGTCCAAAGTTCTTCTTTTCATTCAGTTCAAAATACTTTAATTTCACATTTCCCACTTGATATTTTTCCTTTGGTCCTGGGATATGTAGAAATTTGTTTTTGTTTTGTTTTCAGTCTTGAAACATATGGAGATTTTACAGATATTTTTCTGTTAATCATTTCTAATTTAATTATATTATGGTAGAGAATATCCTTGGTCTGATTTAAACATTTAAATTCACAGTAGGAGCCAGATAAATGTCTGTATTAGTCAGTGTTTCAAGCCCATCTGGAAAGAAGGTGTATTCTTCTTCTGGTGGGAGAAGTGTTCTATTAATATTAATTAGATCAGAGTGTTTGATCACACTTTTCCTATCATCTGTTTTTGCTATTTTTCCCCCAAATTTAGTACATGCTAAAAGGAGAACATTGGGATCTTCAACATGACTGTGGCTCTGGACTTGTCTCTTTCTCTGTCAGTTTTTGCTTCATGTGTTGTGAGGCTTAGCTGTTCAGATACTTATTCATGATAGTCACGTATATGATTGTTAGGCCTTTCTACTGACTCTTGGCCATTATAAAGTATTCCTCTTTAATATTACATAATACAATCTTATAATCTACTTTATTTAATATAATACAGCATAAATATAAAACATAATATAATGTTATAAACATAAATATAAATATATGGTGGGGTAGTGGTGATTCATGCCTATAATCCTAGCTACTCAGAAAGCTGAGATCTGAGGATCACAGTTCAAAGCCAGCCAGGAAAGTCCATGAGACTCTTTTTTTTTTTTAATTTAATTTTATTTTATTTGTGAACATACTGTACAGAGGGGTTACAATTACATGGGCAGGATAATGCATGCATTTCTTACCAAGCATTGCAGCCTCCTCCTTTGTTTACCCTTCACTTCCCTTCCCAGCCTCCCTCCTCCCCCCCCCCCCCCCATGAGACTCTTAATCTCCAATTAACCACCAGAAAACTGGAAGTAGTGCTGTAGCTCAAGGTGCTAAAGTACTATCCTTGAGCAGAAAAACTCAGGGACAGTGGCCAGGCCCTGAGTTCAAGCTCCACAACCAACCCTCCACAAAAAAATGCTATAAACATATGTCATATATTTATGACATAAAAATATGTTTATTTACATCATGCATCGTTTCTCATCCATATGCTCTCAATCTGTGTCTATTTAAGGTGCATTTCTTATGGAGAACAAACTAATTTTGTTTTGTTCTAATCAGTTCTGGCAATGTTTAATTGGAGTCTTTAGTTCATTGATATTCAATGTAGTCATATGATTGGACTAAAGTTAATTTATTTAGTCTTGGTAATGGAGTGTGAACTTGGCCTTTCATTTGCTAGGCATTTTATGTCCATCGCCCCTCCCCAGCACTTCCTGCTTTAGGTTATTTTAAATATTTTTATTACTGGTAATTCTAACACTTAAACTCAGCGCCTCACACTTGTTAGGCAGGTACTCTGTTACTTTAGTCATGCCCCAAGCCAGTTTTTTTTTAACTCAATTTTTTTTTGTGTGTCTAAGACCATAATCCTCCTTTTTACTCTTCCCATGTAGCTGGGGTTACAGGCATGGACCAGCAAACCCAGCTTTTTGACTGTTTCTGGCCCTTCTTGTTTGTTTTTTGCTTGATTCTCTTTAATTTTTTTGTTTCTCTGGTTTTTCTTAATGTATACTTGAATTATACCTGTTAGATATTTGTACAGTTTTTAAGTTTTTATCTATCCATTGGCTTTTTAGTTAAATCTCTGCATTGTTTACTGGTTGCCCTACAGAATGTCTTACACATCTTTAACTCATCTATATACACTTTACCTAACATTATACTAGTTCGTGTGACTCACAGACAACTAAGCATTGTAAGGTCCAATTACTACTCTCCCCCCATTCTTTCTACTGTAGTTTTCATATACGGTACTTCTGCATACATGGCAAACCCTACAAGGCAATGCTAGCATTTTTGCTTTAAACATGTATGTTTTATAGAAATTAGGGGGAACTGTTCTCTGGTATTTGCCATTCCTGTGCACTGATGCCTGACAAGAAGGGTGCACATCTGCTCCATCCTTCCCTCTCCAAGGATACTTTTGTGCTTTGGGGCCAATGCCCTGACTACTCAGTCTCAGCAGCCACCTTGACCTGGCACATCAACAGCTGCCTTACCACCTGCAGGCTGCAGACCAAGCCAGCCAGCCTCACACAGATAAAACATACACTGCAGGAGCACTGTACAAGGGGAGAAGACAGAGGCACAAGCTCAGGACTGTCTCATCTCCTCATACAGACCCCCTCATCTCTAGGGACTATGATTCTTGAGAAGTTGCATTATTAATATCGAGCTTTGAAGACTAAAACCGTTGCCAGAGAACATAGCTGTCTTCCCCCAGGAACTTTCAAAGTGGTTGTGGCATGATTAGATGCTTGCATACTGATGTGACCACTAGCTAAGCTCTCAGCTGTATTTCTAGGACTCTATTCTGGCAGCCTTTGTTGTAGGACAATGGACAGTCCTGAGCTTGTGCCTCCATCTTTTCTCCTTGTATAGTGTCCCCTGCAGTGTCTTGAGAGGAAGTTTCTCTGTGAAGCCCACAGCGTGAAGGCTCAACAGGCCTGGCCCCTCAGGACAGGCAAGATAGACAGGCACACCATCTAGATGGCTTCCCCCCTAAAAGCCCTTCTACCCGTACAGCTATTAAAAGTCCTACTTTCAGACATGGATTCCAGATGCACTTTACTAGTACATTTTCAGTACCAGAGTCTGCAAAAGTGAAAAGCTAGGTAAGAGGAAGGCAAGCTCCATATCTGTGTAGAGAATGGCTCCTGACTACATTGCCATCTGGCTGCCTTGTGTCCCTCCCTCCCTCTGTCAGCCAGGCCATCCTACAAAGTTGGCTCTCCCTGGGAGGTCCTCCTTCCGCTGCCCTGTCACTGCATACTCACAGCCCAGTTCAATAGGCTCCTAGGAAGGTTTGGTAAATTTTTTTTTTCTTTTATGCCAGTACTAAGGCTTAAACTTGAGGCCTAGGTGCTCTCCCTGGGCTTCTATATTCAAGGCTGGTGCTCTACCACTTGAGCCATGCCCTCAGTATTATTCTTGCTTTGGTTGTTTTTGAGAAGGTCTCA
This sequence comes from Dipodomys spectabilis, assembly GCF_019054845.1. NCBI lineage: Eukaryota > Metazoa > Chordata > Mammalia > Rodentia > Heteromyidae > Dipodomys > Dipodomys spectabilis. The sequence continues at coordinate 23,861,350 of NW_024870817.1, read as the reverse complement.
CATTTTTTCTAGGCCAGCCTAGACCACTGTCCCCTATTTATGCTTCCCTCTATAGCTGGGGAAACAGGTGTACCCCACCATGCCCAGCTTTTTCTGTTGAGATGGGATCTTATGAACTTTTCTGCCTAGGCTGACCTGGAACTGTAATCCTCCTGATATCCATCTCCTTAATCACTAGGATGATGGTCATTAGCCACCAGCAACTGGACATACACTTTCATTTTTTTTTGTTTCATCTTATTATTATTTCATATTGTTTCATCTTTGTAATAAAAAAACAGCTCATTATATTCAAATGTTTTTTTCCTTTCATGCAATTGTTTCTAACACATTTATAACATTATTTCTTTGTTGCTTTGTATGTCCCTCCCCCACAGTATAACCCCTGCTTTCACTGTATTTGATGTCGATATAATTTGTGGAGGGGAAGGGGAAAAACAAATCGTTTAAATAGGAATACAGGTGGACCCATTGCAACAATGAGATGTACAAGTCGTTATGTCAAAAACAAACTTTACAACTTTGGTGGAGGGGAAAGGGGGGACGGGGAGGATTGGGTGGGGGGGGCGGGGGGAGGATGGGAAGGGGAAACAAAGGAGGAGGCTACAATGCTTGATAAGAAATGTACTCATTATCTTGCCCATGTAATTGTAACCCCTCTGTACAGTATTTTTACAATAAAAAAAGAAAAAAAAAACAAGACGTTTATTTAAACAACAAGATACTTGACTTGAAGGGGAAACTATCTAGGATTCTTTTTTTTTAAGAGTAATTGCCCTACATGTAATAGCTACGTACAAAAAAGTTATAAAATTGTCCTTGGTTTTACAATGATAAATGAAAACATTAAAATTCTCCAATCAAACAAGGTATGCAAGGATTTTTGTTGTTTTTTTCTTTTTTTGTTAAAACAATGAGAGCAAAATAACTAACTCAAATATAAAGATAAAAGCTGAATGCGCATGCCACGAATGGAGGAGGGGGCTATTTTCACAAGACAGTATTTTTCCCCATCCCATCTCCATTTGATGTCAATAAAAATATACCATTGGCCATTTAATTTAAAAGAAACAAAAAGAAAAAGAAAAAAGAAAAGCAATGTGCTTGTGCACATACACCAGTTACTTTATGTACAATAAAGGAATGGGGAAGGGGAAAATGAAAGAATAGAGAAAACTATATTGTAGTAGTCAGGATGTGGTGGACCCAAATTGCAGTCTTCTAATTAAGAATGTATTCTTGGTCTGTAAGAACAAAGTTCTGGAGCAAAGTAGCAGGTTCCCTTTTTTAGTAGACACCTCCTGTCTGCTGCTGGAACATATCAATTGTATCTTCATCCTCCATTTCCAACTGTGCAGGTGTGTCTGTGTCATTGATTGGCTGCCCATCAAATCGGAATCTGATCTGCCTCATTGACAAACCCTGTCGTTCACAATAGGCTTTCATTAGTTTACTAAGTGGTGTGTGCCTCTTCATCTTAAACTGCACCACAGAACCATCCTGCCCCGCCACCTTCAAATTAATATGATCGTTGTTCTCAGTCTTGACTCCTTCCTTGGGCTTTTCGTCTGCCATTGCGAGCGCCGGAGTCTCCTCAGATGCCGCTTTATAAAAGAGGTCCCTGGTCCGCACCGAACGAGCATACAGGCAGCACCACAGCAGCTGGAGGAGGTGGCAGCGGTGGACAGGTTTTCATTTTTGAGTGTGCTTCCAGACTTGACTGAATGAATGGCTCTATCTCTAAGATGTCTTTGCTGGTCTACTACCTCTTTGACTGGCCGCTCAGAACTAGGAATGAGTGCTAGGTTCCAAACAGCAAGTGGCTTGAAGTACATGGTTCAAGGTTATGACTATCAAGCCTGAGAATGCTCTCAACTTACCTTTGAACTCAGTGGCTTCTTACCCTTTGGAGGTGCCATCTTTTCTACTTTTGAATTAAGTTTCTTGAGAATGGAGCTTTCTCTCTTTAGTTGTCATATCCCTATGCCTAGCACACGGCCTAGCACATGATATATGCTCAACAAACAAGGAATGGATGAATGGCCTCATGATAGATCACCCATTTTTGTCCATAATAAACAGTAAATTGCTAGAGGGTGGAGATTAGATCTACAAAGACCCAGTGACAACTTCTTGGGTTAAATTAAAACTGGGAGCCAAGAGCCACTGGCTCATGCCTGTGATCCTAGCTAGTCAGTGGGCTCAGATCTGAGGATCATGGTTCAAAGCCAGCCAAATCAAGAAAGTATGCAAGACTCTTTTTTTTTTTTTTTTTGGTTGGTCATGGGGCCTGAACTCAGGACCTGGGCGCTGTCCCTCAGCTCTTTAACTCAAGGCTAGCACTCTACCATTTGAGCCACAGTGCCACTTCCAGCATTTTCTGCTTGTGTGGTGCTGAGGAATCGAACCCGGGGCCTCATGCATGCAAGGCAAGCACTCTACCACTGAGCCACCTTCCCAGCCCTGCAAGACTCTTATCTCCAATTAACTACCAAAAAGCCAGTGGAGCTGTGGCTTAAGTGGTAGAGTGCTAGGATAGGTCTTGGGGCCTGAGTTCAAGCCCTAGGATAAGTATGCAAAAAAAAAAAAAAAAAATAGAAGCTGGGGGATTCACCAGAGATACACCTTTCCTCCTGGGGTGATTATTCACAAAATGCAGTGAATGCTCCTAATATACAGCATTTGCCAAAGCTCAGGACGCAGAAAGACAACATGGTCTTCCATTCCCATCTTGTCCTCACCTCAGCTATAGTTTGGGAGACTTGAGTTTTTAAGCACTGGTCCTGAGGGTCACTTCTGTCTTAGGCTAATCACAGTATGAATGAAGCTAGGTGTCATTAAGTAGTTTGATGAAGGACTGTTGAAGGCTTGGGTAATAGGAGTGGGAAAATGTTAGATCTTATAATTTTCTCTCTCCCTCTCTCTCTCTCTCTCTCTGTATTGGTGGTGGGGCTTGAACTCTGGGCTTGGGCACTGTCCCTGTGCTCTTCAGCTCAAGGCGAGTGCTCTATCGCTTGAGCCACAGTGCCACTTCCGGTTTTCTAGTGGTTTATTGGAGATAAGAGTCTCACAGAGTTTCCTGCCTGGGCTGTCTTTGAACCATGATCCTCAGCTCTCAGCCTCCTGAGTAGCTAAGATCACAGGCATGAGCTACTGGCAGCCAACAGATTTTATAATTCTCTTGACAAATCCAGCAGGCATGTGGTTTTGCACGTTGACAGCAAAAGTGCTACCCATCATTGGCAATGCTTTCAGAAGAGGAAATGGAATTCTTCCTGAATCTATTTGTGTATGTATGTGTGTGGTCCCTTTGTCACTGAGTGGGGAAGGGCGGCTGGGGGAATGACAAGGAGGTGGCTTCCGGGCAAATGGCTTGGCAGCACACTCAAAGTGCACTCAGCTTTGGGCTTCAAAGGAAATGAAACTAGCGTCAGTCCTCGATGAGCAAGCAGTGTAGACATCACTGGTCCCCAACTCTTGATGAATAGAAGGGATCCATGTAAGAGAAAATCAAGAGAGAGGGAACTGGCATCACTGGACCACTGGGGACCCGTGACAGGCCACTCAGAGAACCTGGAGTCTCTTTTTCACCCCAGGACTACTTAGAAATGCAGTTTCAGCTTCCAACCTGAAGAGTTTAGAAAAACTACAGGGTGGGGCCCAACGGGGGTGTTTAGCAAGCTGCCCACTTCACCCCAGTGTGCAGACCAGCTCGCGGCTCCTTGGCCAGGCATATAGTACATACTCATTTCACCCTCTTGGATCTTCAGAAGTAGATGTGACAGCTAACTGTGGAGGCATTTTGCCAGCGTTAAAGAATACCCCAATAACTGCGAATGTCTAGAGAGGGTTTCCCGAAGAGAAGGAATCTGAGTTGGTGAAGGGAGGAAAGATCAGCTGTGCGGGGAGGTGAGATGTCCGTCTTTGCCACCCCTGGGCTGTGGCTCTGCAGGTCCCAGGGTGTCGCACCCCAGAACTTACACCACCACCCCTGGGCTTGCACAGGGCATATGGTGGCACTTTATAACCGTCATAATCGCGTGAGCAATTCTAACTATAATTCCTTATAAATACATGCATGCTGCTAGTTATGTTTCTCTGAATAACCCTGATTAGTATGGCAGGTACAAGTCGCTATTCACCCATGAGAAAAGAAGACTCATGAAGCTCCTAAGTGCCACAGGTTTACACAGCTAGAAATAAAGGTACCAAAAGATACCCGCCTCTGGTGGGGATGTGGCTTAGCAGTAGAGCACTTGCATTCTATCCTCAGCAGTTCAAAAGCAAAAGGCACCAAAGCTGATTATTTTTCTACCTTGCCAGTGTTTCTCAAATGCTGACACGTAATCCAATCATTTGGCAATTGTGTTAAACTGTGGATTCTGAGTCCATAAATCTGGAGGGGCTGTCAGCCAGCTCTAATGAGCTCCCAGGTGTCACCAGCCCCTCTGAACACCAGCCCACTTTGAGCAGGAAGGCATCCTGCATTACTGTCTGGCCTCGCCCAGGCTCTTAGAGACCCAAGCATGTCAGTAATTCTTACAGCAGCTCTTGGCACGGAGCAGAGCAATCTCTTTTCAGAAGCCTCCAGGTGATGGGTTCAGCTTACATTTGAGAACCAACATCCATTTCCATATGGAAAAACTCATTCAAAGCCAGGCTAGGAAGCAAAGAGGTTCTTACATTACAGTTACTACAAAGTCATCAAAGGAAAAATGGGACAAGGGAAAAAGATATCACATTGTAGTCTGAGTAGTAACTTGCATGCAGTGTTTTTGGATGAGATAAAGATATAAAATGACCCATGCTGAGCACCACCCTTGAAGGCTTCTGAAAATGAACGTGGGATATAGAGCCAGTGGCATCAGCCGTGGGTGGGGCAGGGTAGGGACATCTGGGCAAAGGACACAGTGGTACGTGGACATGTAGGTCTGGCATGGCACAGGAGAGGAGTGCTTCTCCTTTTTCCCACAAACTATCTACCGGTGGAGGATGGTGGATGTTCATGTGATGTATACACATGGAGCTGGGAAGGCAGCTTGGGGTTTCTTGTTTTAATTGTGTGTAATCTTAAAAAAAACAACCATGCACACGTTCATCTATAGCAAACCAATACACTTTACTTTGGTATGAACACTGTATTTAGTTACCATTAAGATAAAAGGAGACACTGTTATGTGCAGTCTCATGCATCGAAGTGGAAAGATCACCCTCTTCTCCCCGCCCCCCAGATAGCAGGATCTGCATTGATTCAGCCTCTCTTCCTCTTGGTGCTGCAGACATTTGAAAACCAGACTCAGAATATGGGAAGGCAAGTGGCCCTTGGTCTGTCTGTGTTGTTAGGCGCTGTGCAAAGTATTGTTGAGGACAGGAGCCCAGGATGTCTTCTGAGTTGTTTTGAGCCCATGTCTGGGACGCTTGGGTTTGTGTTTTAAGAAGTTATATCTTTCAAGTAGATTTCAAAAACAGAGACAAAAGATCTTTGATCTATGCTTTAGATCCTTTTGAGTTTCAAGAAAATGCTCATCAAAGTATTTTCAGTAAAGAAAGCTGATGAAAGGTGTATGCGTGATACCACTCACTGTCATTTTCACTCCATGTAAATTAAGGGAGGGATGCCAGTGACTCAGTTTCTGCCATCAGATCTCAGCATCTAATACTTCATCAAAGGACTCACATCCTGGAGAGCCAGCTGAACAGAAAAGTCTGCAAGACTCTATCTCCAATTAATCAGCAAAACTTTGGGCTGTAGGTGTGGCTCAAGTAGTAGAGCACCATCCTTGAGCAAGAAAGCCAAGTGAAGTTGAGGCCCTGAGTTCAAGCCCCTAGGAGAGCCAGAAAGAAAAAGAGAGAGAGAGAGGAAGAGAGACTGCAAACAAGAGTGAGCATATGACAGCAGGGCTTGACCTCGAGTATTTGTAAAGAGTTTAGTACCAGGACAGCCAATTTTGTAGCATTCTATAACATTTTAATTAACTAAAGTTCTAAAATGACTCTCCTTCACCCCACCCCACCCCCAACAAGAAGAACAAACTGTCCACCTTCAAGGGCTGGTTAGGAAATTGCAGCTTTGAGTTCGTCAGAAGCTTGACCCAGCTTCGCAGGCCAAGGACAGAAGAATTCATGTTACAGAAATGCTAGCCAGCATCATCGTTCCCAGCCATTCCTGATCTTGCAAGTATTCTACTTGTAAGTTTTTACGGGAGGAAAAACAGCCCACACAGACAGCGGCCTGAGGACTGTGAATTCTGATCTCTTTGTATACATGTTACAAACCTTGTGTGCGTGCATGAGTGTGTGCGTGCATGAGTGAGATGCTGGGGATTAAACTGAGGGCCTCACACTTTCTAGACAAGCACTCATTTCTAACCCTTTTACTTTTATATTGTTTTTCAGATTCTCAATTTGGACTAGGCTAACCTTGAGCTATGATTCTCCTACTTATACCACCCAAGTAGCTGGAATTACCGGAGGGAGGGGAACTGCTACAGTTGGTGCGCTCTCTCTCTCTCTCTCTCTCTCTCTCTCTGTGCATAGGCTGCCTTTGAACAGAAATCCTCCTATCTCTGTAATCAAGTAGCTAAGAGTAAAGGTGTGTAACACCATGCCTGCTGACAAAATCTTTTGACAAGAGAAAGTCACTACTCCCCCCAAATAGCAGGGGAAAATACATTCCAAATTAATGACCTGAGATGATCCAGGAAGTACTTCCTTTGACCCCAGCTAAGCAACTCATGTCCTGGGAAGTCCCTTCTGGAGCATCTCTGTAGTACGTAGTGTGGCAAGGAGCAAGTGGTTTTGGAAGTAAAGGACTGTGGTTTGGGTTCTGTGTGCAGTTACATGGTACTTACTTTTTCCCTTGCCAGAGCATAATAATGACATCATAACGATTGCAAATGGAGAACTATCAGGATTTGGAGACATGTAAGAGGTGGTCTTTATCACAGTCTGCAATCCCCAGTCTCCCCCAGCCACCCACCCCAGAGAACACTGAACTGTTCAAGCCCTGTTTATATTCTCTATGAACGTGACAGTGTTATGTGGAAAATAATTTGGAATAATTCATACTGAATTATAAGTAACTGGTGGGTTTTGGTTTTAGGAACAGATTTTTTCTTCCAAGAGACTCTTGTCATGTGAGTAAAATTATTATAAAATGGAACAGTCAGGAAAAGTTCACAGATTATCAGAGAGCTTTGATGAAAAACCTTTTCTTCTGGGATGGGACAGAAGAGACGTCTCCCCATGATGTACAGCCCTGAAGCACCTCACCTCCAGAGACAGCTGTCTTCTGCTGTTGGCAGTGGGCACAGAATCCACCAGAGGCTCTGGTGCCAACAGGGGGACCGCGTGTTCAGCTCAGAAAGTACCAAAGATGGTATTGCCATGTGGATAAAGATGGCCCACACGCACCCCCGCCAATGGATTGTTCCTCTAGTTTCAATTCCTCCTTATTCCCTCTTGTCCCCTTTAGTGGCCAGGGTACCCCCCACTCCCAAGCATGGCTGGGCTTCTGCTGGACTTTAGACTCTATCAAGTTTAATGTGGCTCCTCTCCAGACAGAATGCAAAGCCATGGTTGGCCCATGGGCCTGTGAAAGATAAGAGAAAGGAGTTAGGTTTTTGTTTGGTGTGATATGGGGAATCAAGGTTATAATCAAAGCAATGAACTTTGATTCAGAGAGCAAAACTAAGCACGTAAAGATCAGTTGCTTTTGTGCTAGAGCTGATGAGAAAAGAAAACAAGGCAAGAGTTGTATTTACTTGTATAGTATTGAAAAATTGACACCAAGCCTAGTAGCTTTGTAGCAAGTGGTCTTTATGCCTGAAGGAAAATGTAAAATAATTGTTCATAGAAGTATAAAGGCCCTGTAATCATGGTATAACTGGGTCAGCAGCCTTGACTGGCATGATGTCCACAGTAGCTCACAAGTGGGTCACGTGGTTGTTTCTGTGTCACAGGGAATATCCTTGAGCAGAAGAGCTCACAGCCACTGCATTTTAATACTTCATTTTTCTCTGATGAATTTTCAATGGCACAAGTCAGCAGAGACGTTTTTCTTGTACATCTTGCCTATGGCCATGTTAGTAAACGACATGACTCTCTCCACTTCCAATTCCCCCACCACCTTTGTAGTCCACGCTCATGGAAACAATTCATTGAATGGCTGCCAAGGTGATGATCTGAGTCTGTGATGGGAGCTGGTGTCCTGAGCACAGAAGCCTCAGGAATGAGGGAGATGGGACAGTATTGCCCACTGCCTTGGTGGGTCATAAACTCAAGAAATGCAGAACAACCAAGAAAGTTTCCTTATAAGTTCTAGTGTTAATGACTTCATTTTATCATTTCACTGATAGCTAGTGAGCATTTGCAAAGCCATTAGCACAAAACAAATCTGATAATGAGAAAGAAGTAGGTGCAAAATGGCAATGAGAAGAAACATTTCAGAATTGACTGACGGTAATGGAGCAGCATTTGGAGACTTTAGCACTAGGGAGATTAAACTTTAATTCAAGTTACTTTTACATTACAGGAAAAGCTATGGAACATGTCTGAATCCAACAGGTTATATAGAAACCTTATTTTCAGAAAAAAGTAAGCTGAGTTTTAGCCTTTGTCTTCCTTTGTTGTCACAGACTGGTGACAAGAAGCTAGCTGATGGGAGACAGATAAGCAGCTTGGAAGGGTGACCCTCCGCCCAGGCCCTCAGGGCCTTTCCTGCTCAGAGACTTCAAAACTGGAAAGCTGTCTGTGTCCACACTTGGTGTGTGTCTCATTGCCCACACTGTCTGTGCAGCCTCTTGCTTTCTGCAAGTCTTCAGATATTTTTAGCTCAATTGTTTGAGGAAGACAGCAAATCCATCTTTAACTTTTTTTTCTCTTGTTTTATCAAACTTCGGAACAACACTAGATCCACAGGATTCATCGTGATTCCGGAGACAACTCCCAGACAGGTGAAAATCTTTCATGTTTGGTCTCTGTGTAGAAGACTTTGTGAGTTCAAGTCTATCAGTTGCTCTAAAGGTGATGAGGGTGACACTTGCCACCCAAGATTGGAGACAGCTAAGTGCTAATGTTGAGAGCCTAGAAAGGTAAAGAGAGGTAGGAAGCGGTTAAAAAGTACTCCATTCTTCATTGACAGTAACCTCTACTCGACGCCTCCCCACTGTGGTTTTCTTTTATTTTCATAGAGAAAATAAACCAACACAGTGAGAACTAGCATTCTAGGTAGACACTAGTAGGATAGAACACAGGAGAATATGGTGGTGGTTCAACCATAACCTTTTGTCCTCCATTGCCTTTTGGTAGTAGGTGGCTGACTTCAGAACTGGGAAGTGTGGCAAGGTAGCAGGTAAAGAAAGCCCCCTCCCCAGCTTCCCCTCATCATCTCAGACCTGTGGTGACACTGCCTGACCTTGCGTCAAGAAGCACTAGATGATTTTTACCTGTAGAAAGACCTGGAATTATCAGATCACTAGAGGATATTTGGATTTTGGCAATCAGCTCTGGAGCTGGTTCTCCTACCATCTATAGTGCCATTAGGCAATTCTTTTTATTAGATTACTATAATTTTATTATCTATAAGTAATTGGACAAAGAGATTTCAGTTCAACATGTTGATGAGTACAGTGCATCATGATCAATCACCCCTTTCATCGTTCTCCCGCCATCGCTCCCAGCCCCATCCATCCCTTCCATTTTCCTAGGTTCATTTTCATATATCTTCATATTGGAATAATATGACTGCCTTCTCCCACCATTCCGCTCTACGTATCTACTCCCCTACCCACATACACACCTCAAGTACCAGTTCCCTAGTATTCATTTTATTAGACTGTAAGTTATTTGTTCTTAAGAAACTATTGTTACCCACTTTTTCCCCCGGCTTAGAATGTGATCATATGATGGTGTCTGAGAAATGCATTCTTCCTGGCCCTCAATTGTCTTCCTCTTAGCATAGCCGTGACTGTTTCATGGTTACAACTCCCTCCTTGCTCGGGAGTTTCTCTCACAAGAAGCAAATACCCTGAAAATGTGTGTTGTCCAGGGTGACATGGCTGCCTTCACATTATGCATAGTGTTCACTGTGACATGTGATTTTATATTTCTGAGACAGAACATTTTCAATGTGAAGTTCAAAGTCGGCAAAGAGTTATGCAGAATTTTTTCAATGATTTTTTTCCTCCCCAGAAAATAAAGACACAGATTAGAGGTTAGCTGTTCTCTGCTCTTGCTATGATCAGCTGCTCTTACACATCATTGGGTGAAGTTTATCCTTAGTCACCCTGAAAGACTGTCTAGACGTCTGACTTTCCAAAAGTGCCCCCAAACTAGTCTGAATTTATTTCCCAAATAATATAAAATGTCTATGCATTTCACAAGGATTTTATTTCCTTAAATATCTCCAGAGGAGTTCTTCCCTTCCAGTTGAATAGGCTCCTTTAAGTCAAGGTGATCCCTGTAAAAAGTTCCGCTAAGTTTCAGCTTATTTTCAAAATGATATTCCACTTCTAGAATCAAATAATCCTTGATAATCTCCAGTTGCATGATATAATGAAGCAGCAGACAGCAAAACAATTTACGATTCACATGACTTCGATGACTTGAAGAGAAAGTAGTTTATTTCTCAAAATGGTTTTTCTGGTGTTTAAAAAGTAAACATGTTTCCTTTGGAAAACAAGTCATGGGTGACTACACAGATGTCTCATCCCCTTCCATTTCTAATGTGCAATCCACAGAGCCTCACTCATTCAGATACAAGAGCCGAAGGAAAGAGTCCATTGACGTCAAGTCCATATCATCTCGAAGCAGTGATGGTGAGAAGCTTTTTGTATTCCTTGACCTTTTAAGATGTAGAAAGTGACAGAGAAGTATACTTGAGAAGAGGAATATGTCCAGTACCTTCATCACATATAAACTCCAAAGTGGAAGATTTCAGTTAAATTGGATTTTTTCCAGTAACTAGACATGTTTTAGGGATTTTGAAAAGCATTTTTCAATGCTTGCTACAAACTTTCTCTTCTTAAAAGGGTTCCATGTGCCTTCATCACCTAAAGTATGTGGGCCACATAACCACACAGGCCCTGCAGTTTCAGTAGCCAGCCAAGGTCATTTTGGGGTGTGAGTAGCAAACCTTGGGGGTGATGGATTCATTGGGGGAGCAGTGTTTTGGCTTCCCAACTCCAATACACACCTGTTTCCAGCCTTTCTGCTACATGCACTTACGTTCTGTTAATGAAATGTCACAGACACTGTTGAGTCAGAATATAGCAAAACATTTCTTCCCTTCGTGGCAGAACTTAGCAATGCATATGTGGTCCTAGCCAAACCTGTAGGTCAGGAGGGAGTCAGAGAAAATAAGACATGGAGGAGAAAAGATCTCAGGTGAGCCATCCAAGTAGTATTGTACTCGGGTGAGCCATCCAAGTAGTATTGCATGAACCCAGAAGAGAGGGTATTGGGGAAAAGGGACAGCTAGAGTGTTAAATGCTAGAGATCAAAGGTTGAGAGCTGAGGTCAATCAGTAGGTTTCGCTTTCCATTTGGGTTTTTGTTTTTTGTTTTCTTTGTGGGGCTTGGGGTGGAACCCAGGGTATTGCACATTACTAGACAAACACTTTGCAACTGAGACACATCCCAGCCCTCTTTGGGTTTCCTTTGGTTTTCACTAGAAAGACAGGTTCTAAGGGTTGGGGGAGGAGAGGAGCTAGTGCCTGTGCGCTAAGTACAGAGGTAGGCTGATAACTTCAAGGCATAATGGGAAGGTCAAGTGAAGGACTTCCCAGCCTTTAGGTGGCAATGGGAAATATGAAAGAACTGGTTGAAATGGCAAAGACCGAAGATGACTGACACAATGTCAACAATTCCCAGAGCAAGGCAGTCTGACAGACATGGGGTGCGAGCCAGTGAGACTATAAGTATGAAGGAAAACAGATGGTAATATCATGAGGCACATTGAGGATACAGTTAAGCAGAACGGGAATGAGGAAACCTGAATGGTGGAGGTAGTGGTAGGAGATTTTGATGGACCGGCTGTAGAGGTGGGGGCACAAGAGAGGACAGCAATGGCTGCCACAGGGGCTCTACCTGGGATGGCTGAAACGGGGACTAACCCTCTCCCCCACTGGGGTGGGAAGAGGTTGATGAAAGCACCGCTCTTAAAGGAACACATCTACGATTTGAATCTTTGTCTTGTCTTTCTTTTCTCTTTCTTTCCTTCCTTCTTTCTTTCTTTCTTTTCTTTTTGTCAGTCATGGGGCTTGAATTCAGGTCCTGGGCACTGTCCCTGAACTCTTGCTCAAGGCTAATGCTCTACCACTTTGTGCCACAGTGCCACTGCTAGTTTTTGAGTGGTTAATTGGAGATAAGAGTCTCATGGAGACTTTTCTGCCTGGGCTGGCTTCAAACCATGATCCTCAGATCTCAGCTTCTTGAGTTAAGCTAGGATTACAGGAATGATCCATGGACACCTGGCTCTATTTGAATCTTTAATCATCTGTAAGCATTAGCATTCCAAGAAGTAAAATCCTTTAAAAATGCATGTTTCTACAGATTGGAGCTAGCACCATAAGTTCTGAATATTACAGACCTACAGGCTCAGGAAGAAGGCGTGGTTGGCCCCAGTTCACTGAGTCTTCTATATATGAACATGGAAACTCCTCCCACTCTGCTCAGGTAGCTGGCCAATGGCCAGCAGGATAGTAATAAAGGCCAAGGAATTGCCTAAAGGGGCTTTTTGGTGGCCTGTGGCCCAGGAAGTCCTAGGGATGGCTAGGCAGCTTTGTAGGAACAAGAGATATGCTTTGGGAGGAGAGGGAAGTCTTGGGAGAATCAGGTCCCCAGCTGTGAAAGGACTAAGCTGCACTTAGCCAAAGCTGAGCCACCAGAACTAAACATGACTCTCTCACCTTCAGCACCAAGCCTACAGAACCGCCGCTATCCCTCCATGGCAAGGATCCACTCCATGACCATCGAAGCCCCCATCACGAAGGTGAGCAACAGCTGCCATCTCCATCCTGCAGTGAGGACCCTCGGCCCGCCTGGGCAGGGTTCTGGAGCTGCATTCGGCTGGTCTCATGTATTTCAGTCTAGTGGGAAAAACAGAACTAAATCAATTAACAGAAAATACATAAGTGTAGAATCACTAAGTAGAGGAAATGTTATAAAGGAAAACCCACGGCTCCATGAGACCAATGAGAGTAGGGGCTAGATATAGTTTGTATGAGAGACTGGTCAGGGAAGGTAACGCTGTAGAGGAAATAATGTTTGCATGAAAACTTGAAGCCCAAGAAGCATGCTGGTCAGAAGAGGTCTGTGGGGGAGCTGAAACAGCACTGGATGCTTTGCCATGTGACCTGGAAGGAAGCCAGAGAGGCTGGTGTATGGCCGGCAGAAGGGAGATATGGTAGGGCTCATGTCATTGTGATCAGTTGGGTAATAGTGAGGGATTTGTGTCTTAGTTTACATGCAGCAGAAACCATTGAAGATTTTAAAGTTAGGGGTGACATGATCTGACAACTGTGTCACAGAAAAATAAATGCCCAGCTGTTGTGCATATGGTGTGAGTCTAAGAAAACAAGCCAATCAAAACTTTTCTGTAATTCCAGGCCCCTGCACAAAAGTGGTGGTGACTGAGCTTGCATTAATGCAGTGGCAGTGGAAGAGACCTGGAGATATTTAGGGAGAGACTCAGCTGGGCTCTTTGAGAGAGTGGGAGAGGAGTGAGGGAAAGCAGTGTGTCAGGCAGGCAGGTGGTGGAAAGTTCTAGAAAAGCTTTCATCTTTGGTTCTGTTATTGTTGCTGCAGTTGCTGTTCAGTGTCCTGCTTTGTAGGAAGGAGAACCAGCCTGTATGTTTAGCTTTGGACTCTCCGGTCAGTAGGTCAGGTTAGCCTGAAGGTGAGTTTGGGAGTCTGGAATGGATTATATGCGTCCAGAGTCATGGAAACAAAAGTGTTATTTCTGGAAGGACCATAGAATAAGAGACAGACTCAGAACTATCTCTGAGAAACTCCAACCTGTGGAAAGGAGCTGGAGGAGAAGGTCACCAAAGGAGCCTGGGAGACATGGGCAGGAGGACACGGGACAGCATAGGCTGCCGAGTGCAGCTGTGAGACCGTGGCAGTGCCCTTTGAGCAACGAAGTGTGTGATCACCCACTTTCTTTTGGGCTCCCAGCATATCCATGACTTCAGCGGATTGGCATCCCAATCTCTCAATTTTACTCTTTTTTTTACTTCCAAAGGTTATAAATATAATCAACGCAGCCCAAGAAAACAGCCCAGTCACAGTGGCAGAAGCCTTAGACAGGGTTCTAGAAATTTTACGGACCACAGAACTGTACTCCCCGCAGCTGGGTACCAAAGATGAAGATCCACACACCAGTGATCTCGTGGGAGGCCTGATGACGGTGAGTGATGAGATAAACCCAGAAATGTCCAGTGGAGTCCCTCTCGAAGGCAAACCGATGTGATTTAGAGATGGCTGTCGAATAGATAAACACCAGTATAGCCAGAGGCAGCTCCATCCATTTCTGTAATGTATGTGTGATGGTATTCGAGTGACTCTTGCATTTATCTTTCTATGAAACTGACTGACCCCCACAGTGGGAGACAGACCTACTGCAAGTGATTGGGGCTGTGTATGCAAGGTGGAGTTGTACAGGGCCTCCTTTGCTACTTCTTCCCCTCGACCTTGTTGAACTCGTAGATTGAGGATGACAGCTGTCTGTAGCCCTCAGGCTCTACACAAGTGGCCCTCTGAATCTATAGGTTCTGCATCTGTGGATTCACCAATCACAGATCAAAAATACAAAACAAAGAAGAAAAAGAAATTTCTGCACCACTACTGAATATTACAGAATTTTTGTCATTAGTTCCTGAACAATGCAGCTATTAACATAGTGGGGTTTTTTTTTTTTGCATTGAATTAGACATAAAATGCAAGGATGATCTAAAATATGCAGAAGGATTTGCATTGGTTATATGCACATTCCATGACATTCATATACAAGTGACTTGACCATCTTAGTATCCAAGGTTGAGCCTGGATTATACAGGATGCCAAGCAATGTTCTTAGTCGGCAGCATTGTCCAATTTTTAGATATAGAATCCTTCCTATATATAAAAGTTTAAGTCAGAGTTCTACCTAAAACTGGAGCCATTCTGGCTCAGAGGGGGAAAGTGGATGAGGGCCACCCCTTGCCAACTGCGAGACCCACCACATGTATGGAGAGCTGATGTCTGAGAACTCGCCCTGTTCTAGTTTTTTGCTGTACTCTATTTGGTTTTAAGCATCATCCACAAGCCAAGTGATGACAAAGAAGAAAAGTGAAATGACTCATAAAAGTCAAATTATTTATTTGGGTTTCTTATTAAAGGTTAAAACTAGATTTTTTTTAAGAAGAAAAAGTCCAAGAGTCACCCAAGAGTTAGTTCTACTTGGAAGGTTTCTGTCTAGTTCTGTTTCCTAAAGCTGAGTGTTGACTGGTTTTCCAGTCGCTTCTGATCCTTTCTGTTCCTCGGTTGCCGTATTCCCAATGCAGCATAGGTTCAGCTCTTGAGACCACTGGTGAAAGGCTAGGACAAGTGGGGGCTTTGTAGTGCTGTGGCTCAGGAACACTGGCTCCAAGGAAAGCACCGCTGCCCTGCCCACCATGCCACCATCCATTGGATTCCTGTCCAAATAATGCTGTGAGGGCCCGGTGTGAGGCTCCACTTCATTTTTATGTGACAATAGGAAGTGGAGGGAGAAGGGCAAAATAAAAACAGGGGATTGCTATTTTGCTATTTCTACCTTAAAAGCAGGAGAATTGGCTGTGGTTACTTACCTTTTTTTTTTTTTTTTTTTTTTTTTAAGATTAGCTCTTGGCTTAAAGATCCAAAACATGACTTCTTTCCCTGGCTTTATTAATACTTCTTTAAACCTTAGCCCACATTTTCTGAGGACATCATGCATTTTTAAATGTCTTTTAAGCAAAGATTTAAATAATGAAACACTCAAGGATAGAAGGTGGAGGCAAGGAAACAGATTCAAAAGCGTCTGGGGCTGGGTTCACGTTTAAGAGCCTGAAATTAGCAGAATACTGGAATTCTATCTACTCTTACTCTGCCTCCTCAGACTTCACATCCAGAATTTTTTTTCTTTAGAAAGCTAGTAGCAATGCTCATGTATAAAACAGAAAATGTGGTTGAAAAGAATTCGGTATAGATATTAGCTTACAGTTAGCCCAGTTTTTAAAAGACGATTTTACCAAGTTATCCCCATACGTGGCATGTGGCTTTGATGCTTCCCAAGGTCAACCTGAGGACCTAAGGGGCCCACCCCTTTGAGGGATTGCATCCGAATTTTGTACATCCAAAGCAAGATTGCTTCTGCAATTTCACTTTGGTGGCTTTAAAATGCTAGAAGAGACTGTTGCCGGGAGAATACAGCCAACTTGCCGCTCAGGTATGAGCCTGCACGTGGCTGTATCCACTGTGGACCAGGTTCCCCTCCTCCTGCAACTAGCAGCCATTACGGGAGAGTAGCATCTGTCTCATAGCTATTGCTCTGAGTTAACTTGGAGTTGGAGGTTGAAGGGGTTGTTTGGGATTTGAACTCTGGCTAATGAAAGAAACGAGAGAAGGAATGACTATATGTAAAGTATGCTTCTAACAATATCTGTCTTTATTCCAGGATGGCTTGAGAAGGTTGTCAGGAAATGAGTATGTGTTTACAAAGAGTAAGTTTTCATCTGTCACCTGTTTCTGATTGTCTCCAGTCTGGGCCACACCCAGATTATGACTGTGGCTCAGGAAAGGCTTTGGTGCTTTCATTGAGTTTAGCATCTCTGTGATTGACATTTGAAACTGCAGCTTCTGATTAAAATTGCTTCTCTGAGCACAATTAGTATAACTCTGTAGGATTGAGTGTGATGGTTGGTACACAGCAGTAATCCCAGCTACTTGGGAAGCGTATGTAAGAGGATCAAGGTTTGAGGCCAGCCCTAGGCTAAAAACATTATGTGAAAAATAAAGCAGCATGGTAGATCACTTGATTAGCAAGTATGAGGCCTGGAGTTCAAACTTGAGTGTTGCAAAAAGAAAAGGAAAGAATATGGTCTTAAGGTTTTATAAGAGTAGAACCTCAGCGCGACCATCCCTCTACCTGTGGAAGTTCAAGACTTCCTAGTGGGGCAGAAGTGGGGAGGCCATGTCTGTAATCCCAGCTACTCTGGATGCAGAGACAGCATCTCAGTCACAGTCTAGCCCAGGCAAAAGCTAGAGACCCTATCTGAAAACTGAAAGCACAAGGACTGGGGCTAGGACTCAAGTGGTGGAGCGCTAGGCCCTGAGTTCAGCCCACAGTACGGCACACAGGTGCAAACATTTTTTTCTAGTGGCAATG
Source organism: Dipodomys spectabilis (assembly GCF_019054845.1). Lineage (NCBI taxonomy): Eukaryota > Metazoa > Chordata > Mammalia > Rodentia > Heteromyidae > Dipodomys > Dipodomys spectabilis. Next base: position 23,843,965 of record NW_024870817.1, on the reverse strand, counting down.
CTTAGGGACATTCAGTTTCAGAACTCACCGGCCTCCCCCACCCTCTCCCACCTTTTCTATTTGCTCAGATGTGCATCAGAGTCACAGTCACCTTGCCATGCCAGTAACCATCAACGACGTGCCACCTTCTATTGCCCAGTTACTTGATAATGAGGAAAGCTGGGATTTCAACATCTTTGAACTGGAAGCAGTTACACATAAAAGGTATGAGACATCTCTGATCACAGTCAGGCCTGAGGCCTTCACAGTAGGAAACTTGGAGGGAGTTTGTTGTTGTTGTTATTATTGTTGTTGTTTTTACTTTTGCCAGTCCTGGGCCTTGAACTCAGGGCCTGGGTACTGTCCCTGAGCCTCTCTGTGCTCAAAGCTAGTACTCTACCACTTGAGCCACAGTGCCACTTTCAGCTTTTTCTGCTTATGTGGTACTCAGGAATCCAACCTAGGGCTTCATGCATACTAGGCAAGCACTCTACTGCTAAGCCACATTCCCAGCCCACTTGGAGGGAGTTTTGTGCCTCAAGCTAGCTCCTTTATGGAGAGGGAGTTGTCCTGGCTGACATTGGATCACTTTGTATGTCCTGTCATATCCTAGTTTGGATACTCCTTTGTGCTAGTAAGCAAAGAGTTTCAAGTTTTCTTATCTCAAAATTTGTTGAAGCTTTACCTACAAAATAAATTCAAAGCAGGGATAGGTGGTGCATATCCATAGTTCCAGCTACTTGGGAAACTGAGGCAGGATGATTGTGTAAGCCAAGCAGTTTAGAGCCATCATGGGCAACATAGTGAGACCTCATCTCCCCCACGGGGAAGCTTTGAAAGTAGCAGCAATATTTCCTTGAATTTGTCCTGTCAGCTGGGGACACATGAGACAAGTCGAAGGATCTCTTGTATATTCGAAGCCATTTCTGCTGAGGAGTTAGCCTGTGGGTATGAATGATACCTGTAAATATGAAACATGACTCTAAATGGTGTGACTTCACTTTTGCCCAGAGAAGTTCTCTGGGCAAGTGAATTCAGTAAACCAGGATTCATTTTCCTATTTTGCAGGCCATTAGTTTACCTGGGTTTAAAGGTCTTCTCCCGGTTTGGAGTATGCGAATTTCTAAACTGTACTGAAACTACTCTTCGGGCCTGGCTACAAGTGATTGAAGCCAACTACCATTCCTCCAATGCCTACCATAACTCCACTCATGCCGCAGACGTCCTGCACGCCACCGCCTTCTTCCTTGGAAAGGAAAGAGTGAAGGTAGAGTTCCCGGATCATGATCTAACAGCCATCTGGCTTGAAGATCCAAGAGATAATGTAATAAATGCATTTGGTGGAGAGCTACTTTCACAACCAACTTTCACAAGCATTTTTGTTTGTTTCTTTGTTGTTTTTCTAACCAAATTGGTTACTTTGGTATTATAAAGACCTAGACCTTTCTTTTAAACCCCCTCCTCAAATGCATACATACTAATTTATGCAACTCCAGAGACTCCTGTATATGAGCCCATGATGCGATAGTTCAGGAGCTTGGTGAAACTGGGCTGCAGGGCAGAATTGTTATAGCACAAAGAGATTAGGTCTTGCGTTTAAATATGGCCTTCGGTAGAGTGCAATCCTGATCATAGTAAGCCAGCCAGCCGCTACTGACTTATGCGCATTTATGTGTGTAGGTGTGAGGTGTGTGTGTGTCTAACTTTTGCCTAATTGGGAAAGTGTCCCATATCTTTTAGTCTTAGTCCCATGTCGTCATCGTGCATAGCAGGGCTGATTTGAAGGGTAGCCACGTACTCTTGTATTACTGAGCTGGCACAAGGTCCCATGGCCGTTTCTTCAGTTGTAGTTAAGCTTGTAATTCCTTTGCTAAAATTACAACTGAAGCTTAAATTTTAGGGCTGCAATGTGACTTAGTGGTAGGATGCCTGCCTAGCTCATGCAAGGCCCTGGGTTTGATCCCTAGCACCACAAAGATAAAATGCAGATACTCTTGGTACTGTCTGGATATTGAAATTACTATTAGCTTGTGAACACAAGGTTTCATTTTCTTGGCAGAAGTCTGATGAGGGATACGATCTTGGGATCTTAAGATGAGGAGACATTGGAACAGGTCAAAGGAGTAGAAATGATCCCAAAAGTGAGGTGGAAGAATTCCTTCTCATTATTGCCAGGGTCATCCAGTTATTTCAGCAAGAAAGCAAAGCATCGGGTGCAGGCGTGATGCTTTTGAAGGTGCTTTGAGGTCTTATTTTTTGTTTTCTAATTTGAAGAAATTAACAGCTTTAGCCTGGGTCTGTGACACCTCTCTGAGATACAGCGCCTCTGCATCCCTGCCATGAGCTCTGCTTGTCTATTCCACTGGGTGAAATTACTCAGATGAGGTCTCACCACCAGCTGAGAATGCCACCAGGTGATTAGCGCCAAGACCAGAGGGAGGCCTGCCCCTCCGCCACCCTCCCTGAATTAGAGCCTCTCTAGGAAAACTCACATGCAATGTGCAATAAATTAGGGACCACTTAGTCTTGCCATTTTCTCTCTGCCTATCCCTTCTCTAAAATAAGCATGTCCCTGAACTTGAGTTCAGCTCATGCATTTGGGGTCTAACTGAATTTCTCAAACAACAGCCCTCGAAAGGTGTCGACGTAAGACTAGATATAATGTTTGCATTCGTATTCTGGCACCTGTTAGAGATTCTGAAAGTATACAGCTGGGGCTGTTAGGAACTCCTGAGTTGAGAGAGTCAGAAGTTCACCAGCCCAAATTCAGATTAGTCTACTCAGAGGTACTTTTGGCTCTCTCCTGAGGCCTCTTCCCGCAGACCTGCCACCGCAGACTAATAGGGCCAAGAGATTGTATTCCAATCTCTTCTGTGCATCACCTGCCCCTCTAAATCCTCCAGGATAAGGTTTGCATGTGCTCACACATATGTGCATGTAGGAAGGGACCTGAGGACCTCACACATCATAAGCACATGCTGTACCACTAAGCTGCTCCCAAGCGCCACGAATACAAAACAGCCTCAACCCAACATAGAGACAGTGGGCCAGAGCAGACAGGCCCTTGAGGTTCTATAGACCTCGTGCTCTTTCCGCCAGTCTTAGCAGATGCATGGTACTCACAGTGAACAGCAAGGCCAGGACAGCCAGAACTGCTCTTTAGTGATTTAGGCCTGAGTGACTATCCTAAATAAGAAAGTGAAAGGCTGACCCACCCCAGAGCCAGTCTTCCTCAGCATGACCCAAACCTACTCAGGTTAAAGCAATTAAAAAGAAAAAATGCAGAGATGTTCAAGCTGAAGGTTTGTGGGGGTTTCTTCCACAGACCATCTCGCACTATGCACATGCACACACACACACACACACACACACACACACGTACATGCATTTCTTCTCTCCTTGCTCTAGGCTTACTAAGTCCTCTTTCCCCATCTCCCAGCCACTTCCTACCAGCCAGAGCCGGACTAGTGCTCACTGAATTGCAGGAATTGGTCCATTATTGGTACCTTTGGAAAAGTGCCATTGTCACTGAGATGTTGGGTTGAATCAGGTCTCATTTAGTACCATTTGTACTCCCTACCCATTCTCTTGAATCTTCCATTGAATAGTTTAAAAATAGTTTGAGTAGTTCAAAAATAATTTGGCTTGAGACGTCTAGGAGGGCCAGACCTATTTCAGAGCATGAGCTAGAAGCCTAGGGCTCCCTGGGTCCTCACCCCCGGGTGGGGTAACCAAAGGTGGGGCCCAACTCATCCTAGCTCTGGGCCCTGTGCTCCAGGCAGCTGCGTGCCTGCCGTTACCTGGCCTCTCCAACAGCAGTGAAGAGGGCTAATCATGCTCTTTTGCCCTGCCCACTCACTATGGTTCTCCATCTTGACAAGAGCTGAAAAGAATAATATTTTGCTGTTTCTCATGAAGCTTAGTCCTGTTGACAGAGGCCAAGCCAGAATTGTTCAGCAGTTCCACAAGGTGAAGGTTCAAAATAGAAAAGACTCCATCTGAGGGGCCATAGAGTTTCCAGGCAAAAACCTACTATAACCCTAACCCAACACAAGCAGCTGCAGCCCAGAGCGGGGCCAATGTGTGAGGACAGGTCTGAGCTTCAGGTTCAGCCTTTCTCACCCCAAAGCAGTTTTTCCTTCAAGCCTGTGCAGAAGAGGAAGTTTGGGAATACCGTAAGCCCCGCCCCACCCTCTAGCCTCATTCACTTCTCCCTTGGTCATTGCTCTGAAGCCACACATTACTCTCTAGGATTCCTGGATAAAGCTCTTGTGCTTATTTTCTCTCAGGAGCTTCACCTGGGCTTTTCTTTCTGCCTGGGCTTCTCTTCCTTGCCACCTGGTGCCTGACTACTGTCTGCTTATCCTTTATATTTCAGCATAAAAATCACTTCCTTAGAGAAATTATCCCTGTCCACACTCCAGCAGTCGTTTCCACTTTAGCAGTCATTAGCCACACATTAAAACATTAAAACGAGCCAGGCGTCAGCGGACCACGCCTATAATCCTAGCTACTCAGGAGGCTGAGATCTGAGGATAGGGCTTCAAAGCCAGACTCGGCAGGAAAGTCCATGAGACTATTATCTCCAATAAGCCACTCAGAAAACTGGAAGTGGCATGATGGCTCAAGTGGTAGAGCGCTCGCCTTGAGCTGAATAGCTGAGGGACAGCACCTAGGCCCAGAATTCAAGCCCCACGACCAACAAAACAAAACAAAAAAACACACACAAAAAAAACCATTAAAACTAAATAAAATTAGCTGGGTGCTGATGGTTCACACCTGTAATCCTAGCTACTCAGGAAGCTGAGATATGAGGATTGCAGTTTGAAGCCAGCCTGGGCAGGAAAATCTGTGATTCTTATCTCCAATTAACCATGAAAAAGTTGGAAGGGGAGCTGTGGGTCCAGTGGTAGAGTGCTAGCCTTGAACAAAAGAAAGGTCAGGAATAGCGCCCATGCCCAGAGTTTAAGCCCCAGAACTCACATACACACAAACACACACACACAAACACACACACATAAACAAACAAAAAAACATTTAGTTCCTCCATTGTACTGGTCACATTCTTGAGTCCAGTAGCTACAGGTGAATCTGAATTAACTGTTGTAGGTAATGCAACCATGACATACACCATAATTATTGATGGTAAGACCCCAAACTAGACCAGTCCAGTGTTTCTACTCTCAAAGAACATATACATTACTGCTCAGCCAGCTCACTATATTACTTCTATCTGTACATTTAAAATTTTTTTGTTTCTCCCTCCAGATTATAAGCTCCATTAATACAGAATCTGTCAGCATGAATCATTCCTGTAGCTCAAACCCTGTGAATAACTGGTACCCATAGCATCTAATAAACAAATTCATAGTACACTATGTGACAGAAGCTCTTTTTCTCTCCTAAAGCTGTAGGCTAAGAAAACATGTATCTTCAGATGTTCTCCTTTGAGTTCTTTATTTGCATAATGAAAGCTTTACAGTTTTCCTTTCTGCCTTTGCAGGCTGCTAGCTCAGCCCCCTTATCCTTTTTTCCAGGTAAAATAATTCTTTTTTACAGCTGAGTTCTAATCATCCGACCGGGTGAATGAACTCTGGAGAGGGCTAGGCAACCGCTATAATTCCATTTCTCCTCAGAAAATACACAGCAGAGAAAGGGATAGATACTGTTTGTCCAAGGACACCGTTCACCTCTGAAAATTGCAATGTTCTCTCCTACCCTTCCAACTTCTTCTACACTTCTTCTCCAGAGACATACTGGACATACTGCCTAAACTTGCCTCCTTTATCCCAGGGAAGCCTTGACCAGCTGGATGAGGTAGCAGCCCTGATTGCTGCCACAGTCCATGACGTAGATCACCCAGGACGGACCAACTCCTTCCTGTGCAATGCCGGCAGTGAGCTTGCTGTGCTCTACAATGACACTGCAGTCTTGGAGAGTCACCACACAGCCTTGGCCTTCCAGCTCACAGTCAAGGACACCAAGTGCAACATTTTCAAGAATATTGACAGGTTTGTTGGTCTTGGCTCCTGTGCTCAAGGGGAAATTCCATTTCTCCTGGCTTCTCTGAATACTCCGGGGGAAATCAAAGTGTCAGGGTAGTTGTACCACTGCATTGGATGAGAAAATAATGACCTTGCCCTAGCAAACTTAATTTTATTGTTCAGACTGCCTTTGTGGTTTTAAATCTCATTTCATCTTTGATAAGTTCATGAAAATGTTTTAAATACTGCAAAACACTGCATAAAGATTGACTGTATGATTAAGAAACCTAGCAGATATTTTTACTCTCCCAGGAGATGAGTCTGTCCTTTGGGTGGCTCAAAGGAAACCTCCACTCCTGTCTTTCCAGCCCAGTTTTGGTTACTTAACACATTTCATCATGAGGAGGTTCCAGCAACGGTGATAGAGCCAAAGGCAAGGCAGGGTTCAGTCTCACTGGGCCCTCTCTTCTGCTGAGACCTGGCCGGGTATGACCAGACATGGAGTTACTGCCAGCAACTCTGTGATCAGACTGCAGGTATCTTGCTAACAGCACCAGCCAGCTGCTAGGCAGAGGCCTGGAAGGGACCCAGGAATTCAACTGGATCTTAGGACAGATTGTTTGGACCTATTGTTTGGTGTCTAGACATCTAGAAAAACATGGAGACCTGATATGGCAGATTCAGCTTAAGCTTCATCAAGTATCAAGGATTGGTTTTAAACTTGTGCCGAAATAATTCTTCCCAATTGCCAATTTTACTCAACATCTCATTCTTGCTCTTGAAGTTAGAAAATGGCAGGAATTGGCCAGTAATTGTGGGTGGTTGTTCCATCCACCTCAAGGTCTAACAGTCGCAAGCTAGAAAATTACAAACAAGAAAAACTTCCTCCGCAGCTGTAAGACATTGTGAGTTCTCAGCAGCAGGACTCTGTCTGTATGGAATGTACTAGATGGTTCATCAGGCTGCCATCCCAGCCTGTCCTTCATCTTGTGTCCTTCTCCATCTCCATGTTCCTAAGGGTCAGGGCAAGGGAATTGCCTTGTAAAGTGAGTGTTCACCATGTGACAAATACTTTAGCACTCCTAATTCAGTGTCAGATGTCACTAGGATGATGGAATCGCATCTCCAATACTGCTTTATTGAGAGAATAGGCAGGTGGACTTTGCACTCATTTAACTCTGCCCCAGCTCATCCTGGGTTGAGTAAGAAGCATGACGAAACGGCAGTAAAACAGTTCTAATTCTGGACATGATGTGAACAAAGTCCTTTGTGTTCTGGTTATTTTAGGAACCATTATCGAACACTGCGCCAGGCTATTATTGACATGGTTTTGGCAACGGAGATGACAAAACACTTTGAACATGTGAACAAGTTTGTGAACAGCATCAACAAGCCAATGGCAGCTGAGGTAAGCACCCCCATGTAATAAGATACATCAAGTGTATTTCCATGAGCATCCACACTGGAAGCAAATTCCCCTCTTGGTGCAAGGAAGCTGGCAAAGGGCTGCAAGTCCTGGTGACTTGTTTTTCTTAGGAGAATAGATTGGCAGAGGCCACAGAAACTTGAGCTCCTTGAAGAAAAGGCCCTGAGATAAAGTGAAGAGTGACAGGAGGAGTTGGGCCCAGGAAATCCAATGGAAAGAACACAAATGATTTAGGAAATCAAACGCCTTTTTAATTCTGGAGCTCATATCTCTTGGAAGTTTTTTTTGAGGTGGTTGTTGTTGTTGCTATTGGGGCTTGAACTCAGAGCCTAGGCATTGTCCCTGAGCTTTGTGCTGAAGGCTAGTACTCTATCATTTTGAGCCACCATGCCAGTTCTGAAGTTCCTATCTTTATGGTTAATGACCTATCTAGGTGAAAAAACTGTGTCCACTTCACCTCTGCTGAGCCTCATCTCCCATACCATCCACAGATACCACCATACAGCTCAAGGCCCTATTCTCCAACAATGGACTAGAGGTAGCAGCTATCTGGGATTTAGAGAGTGGGAAACCTATACAGAATGAAACAATTTGGAATTGAGATATTCTATTCAAGCTATTCTATTCAACTCTGTTGATACTATGTTTGCCACAATATCTGTAGCAAACTTTTATCTTTCAATGCTCAACAACCAAGACAAACAACCTTCAGAATATATGTTGCCTATCAGTGATCTAGTAAATAAGACCACTCTCAAAAACTGCTTAAATGTCAAGCCATCTTCAGCTTGGCAGAGCTTTGAAGAGCTAATTGTTTTTATGCAAATCCAATCAATGGTGCCTTTGCAAATGGGGAATCGTTTTCTAGGCTTGGTGTAGTTAGTTCCGATTGCACATAGATCACCTACTTATAGACCTGCCCACAAGCCTCCGGACCACAGAGGTATGTGCACATCACAGGAATGACTCAGTGTATGACCACATGCCAATGTCATTGAACAGATGTTCTCTTTCCTTGTCCCCAAGCTTACCTGGCTCACATTCCCCTCCAGTGAGGTAGTCCAGGAAACACATGCCCTTAAGAAACAGCAGGTGGGGGTGGGCCAGAAGGTCCCAGGAGAATGACTGGTGAGTGGGAGCACAAAAGTATAATGAGAAAATGCCACATGTATGTGCAATATCCTCACTTTTAAAGCCTCTATGTATCTAAAAGTTCTGCTTTCACACAAAGCAAAGGAAAGCCTTCCTTAGAGGTGACCTGCAGCACTGCCTGCAGTTGTTCTGTCTGAGGAAAAAGGGTAGAAGGGGGTAGATGGGTGGCGACAGACCCCTTTTCCTTCCAAACTATATATTGTATTGAGGGTTTTTTTTTTTAATGTATCAACATATTATATACACCAAGGGAAAGAAACCGCCTTGCTTCCTGAGTGCTGGCCACACCTAAAGTACCTGGTGAGGAAATCTGTGGGCTGCACACCACCAGTCCTGATCTGATCATCTGTCTTCCAGATTGAGGGCAGTGACTGCGAATGCAATCCTACTGGGAAGAACTTCCCTGAAAACCAAATCTTGATCAAGCGCATGATGATTAAGTGTGCAGATGTGGCTAACCCATGCCGACCCTTGGACCTGTGCATTGAATGGGCTGGGAGGATCTCCGAGGAGTATTTTGCACAGGTGCGTTGCCTCTAGGGAGGTCTCACTTTCCTTCTAGTAAGGCACCAAGTCACAGAAATGAGTGGGTGCTCCAGATGGGTAGCTTCTCACCACCAAGCAAGCAGCTCACACTGCCTGGAGCAGACTCCCGCTTCCCTCAAGGGACCAGCCGATATGCTGGTCACCGACCAAGGTCTTCTAGGGGAAGACTGAGCCTTTAGAAGTAAATTGTCGGGTCTGGGAAGGTGGCTCAGCGATAGAGTGCTTGCCTCGCATACATGAGGCCCTGGGTCCTATTCCTCAGCACCACATAAACAGAAAAAGCCAGAAGTGGCGCTGTGGCTCAAGTGGTAGAGCGCTAGCCTTGAGCTGAAGAGCTGAGTGGCACTGTCCAGGTCCAGAGTTCAAGACCCATGACTGACAAAAAAAAAAAAAAAAAAGAAGTGAATTGTCATATTCAAATTGCTGAAAGCTGAACTTCCACAGGAACTAGGAAGTACCCCCATACATTAGGTCACAAGTTAGTGTTTCCCTGGTGCATTATGGGAAAATAGACATGAATAAGCCACATCCTTGCCCAGAAGTAATTCACAATCCAGTTGGGGATGGAAGATGTGGACAGATAGGTCCATGTTGGTTTAAAAAAAAGAAGGTATGTGTAAAGAAGTGTATATGTTAAATACTACAGGAATTAACAGACAAGAGGAGGGGTTAATGGAAAGTTTTAGCAACGTTTCTGGGAAAACAAGGCATTTTGAAGCAACATTCCTAAAGACAGAGACTAGAATTTTTAGCAATATGCATTTTATTTTAACAGTGGCAGTGAAAAGAGGCATGAAAGGTGGCATGTCAGATGCCATCTGAAATATAGCCCTACTTCCAGAAAAAAGGCTCTAAGGACTGGTTGTGTGTGTGTGTGTGTGTGTGTGTGTGTGTGTGTGTGTGTGAATCAGAAGACAGCAGATAGCATCAAGTGATTCGTAAGCTGGAGAGGGGTGTTGGGACTGGAATATAGTACTAACACAGGATAAAGAATAGCTGGCCAGCAGAGAACTCAAGAGAGTTAACTGAGACTTTCAAAGCTAGGGAGGAGTCCCTAAATTGAGGAAAAATAGGACAGGCAGTTCTGAGTTTGACAGCAGAGGAGAGAAAACCAAGAAAACCTTAAACACTAGTGGGTATTTTAAGGCTACTCAATCAACTGAGCAAGCCGAACCAAAAGCTGGTAGGAGGCCATTAGTGGGCTTCCCAGGACCCACATGGAGAGAACTTGAGTACTGCATCTAGTTACTCCCAGTGTGTGGTGGGGAATGGGGGAGAGCCGGTCTTAAGTTCTCATAAGCTTCCAAGTTAGGCATCCTTTTCCCTGAGAGGGGTGACCTAAAATTCAAAAGGTTACAAATGAAGCCTCTTCTCAGCTCAACACACCATCAGGAAAAGGGGATCTTACTAGTCAGCTTGGTCTTGTACACATGAACCTACACGCTCATGTGCTTAGCACATTGCTACATACCTTGAGAGCTGCAAGGCTAATACTCACATCCAAACAAATGTATGTCATTCTTTCAAGTAAAAAAGAAGCAAGTTCAGTTCACAACTCAATTGATCAGCTGCTAAATCCGGAGAAAACAGTCAGATTCTGGCATACAACACAGGGCTTTCTGAGTATTTCCCATTTCGTCACACAGATTGTCAAAAGACATATTCTCTAAGGTGAGGATTTAATCGAAGTTAATCTCATGAGTTCCTATTCGTGTGGCTCAAATGGCACAGGGCCAGCCATGAGTGAAAAAGCAGAGTGGGAGTGCAACATCCTGTGATTAAGCCCCATGTGTGCAAGCGTGCGTGCGCGTGCACACACACACATGTTGATTATTCTGATTGTTTCAGACAGGTCATTCTTAAATGAAACTTTTAACAACTGAAAGCATGTGGTTGTGCCTAGAAGAGTGACTGTTCTCTTCAAATTGCTTGGTACCAGTACTTGATCCATGCTGGGGTGCTGACCAGGACCAGCATTGCTTCTGCAACCTTGGTGCATTGACAATTAGCAGACTTGTACTTCTGGATTACATTGTGAAAATGGTTTTGAGCATTCAGTAATATAACAAATCACAGAAATGTATGTAAGCACCCAAAGATCAGTGCATCAGGAAGGACTGTGGAATAGCCTAGAAAGAAAAACAGACTGGAAAGTTGCTTAGCAGTAGATGCTTGCCTCATGTTGGCTAGACATTGGGTTCCATCCCCAGCACCAAACAGATAAAGGAAACCTAAGAATTGGAAGGCCAGAACATAGTCATTACAGCCCATCCAACATGTGTTATTTAAGTTCCTGGGCCCTCCTAAGTCTTCCTTCATAAATAAAACTGGACAATGACCCACATTCACGGGAGCTGTGACTGTGAAAGCTTCTTGCATGTCCCACAGCCCCGGGCGGTGGTATTTTTTCTTACAGACTGATGAAGAAAAGCGACAGGGGCTACCTGTGGTCATGCCGGTGTTCGATCGCAATACTTGCAGCATCCCCAAGTCCCAGATCTCCTTCATCGACTACTTCATAACAGACATGTTTGATGCTTGGGATGGTAAGTCAGTTACTGCTTCATCACACACAAAGAAATTTGTTGCATTTGACATTTAATAACAGACTGGGTGTAAAAAATGAAGTATTTTTAAGCTGTTAGTTCTTTGTGGCCATACAGGGGATGTATGTGTACTGTATGTTATACATCCCTGATCCCCAGCATAGAACTTTGAATACAGATGCAATGTGTAGTAATTGGATAAACAAGTCTTCACTTCTTCAAAGGCCACATTCACAAGGCACACAGCAATTTACATCTGTCATTAGAGATAGAGAAAACTCCAGCTAGAGTCCAGTGCAGCACATCTACTCCAACACAGCTTCTCTTGATAATGTCACTGACTTAACAACTTTTCAGCTAATCAAGGGCCTTACTTGTATTTCACACACTCTGGCCCTGCTTGTGCTTGTTTTTTACTTGCAGCATGAGACCAAGTCCTGGGTTATCTTTTTCTTCAATTTTGTTCCTGAACCTAAGCCCTTGGGATCCAGCTTAATTTAATGGGTTTCTCTTGATTCTTTTATGTCCTTACAGCCTTTGCACATCTGCCAGCCCTGATGCAGCACTTGGCTGATAACTACAAACACTGGAAGACATTAGATGATCTCAAGTGCAAAAGTCTGAGGCTTCCATCTGACCCCTAAAGCTGAGCAGGAGGAGACTGACCTCTTCAAAGGACACTGTGACTCAGTAGTGTAAACAAAAGGTTCTCCTTCATATAAAAATGACAGGTGCAGATTAAGGAGCTAATGTTTAATATTTGACCCTAAGTCGTGCAAGTCTCCAAATTTCATTTTTTAAAAGTTATGTTCCAGGAAGGAAAATGTATGTTCTTTTGAATGATCACTTAGTGCCAGAAGGAATATTCGGCAGCCTCCTATGCTGGGCTGTCATCCCGTGGACCCTCGTACAATCATGGAGCTGATTCACAGTAATTTACCAGAACACAAATAGGGAAGACCTGGTACCTGTGAGCCTGGCCTCTGGGCTGGGGTCCAAGTAGCTTAGCCAGTGTTCTACTTATCTTTTACCATTAAATTACCAACACTGTATACTTGACCACCGTCTTCAACAGCATCAGTCTGAAGGATTCTTAAGACGCATATCTGAACAGATATATCTAAGGGGAAAAAAGCTACCTAAAATGAGCAGAACAACTAGGACCAAATTACTGATGGAGTGATTAGTTAAGTGGTTCTCCTGGTTGGTGGTGTGACAGTCAAGTTAGAATGCGCCTTGGCCTGGTGAGTGCTCCCTCTGGAAGGATGACAGCAGCTTGGAAGCCCTCCCTCCTCTAGAAGTAGTTCACCCAAGAGAAAGCCATCTGGGATGCAGGAGGAGTGGCTTCTTGCTAGGAGGAAATCCATGAGCTTCCCTTATTTTGGGTTCACAGAGGTAACCACAAGGCACTATCCTAAATATTATATAAAAGCCATTTAATCTGAATGCCCTTGGAAAAGCTTTTTTAAGGAAAAAAAATTTATATACATTTGCTGTTAAACATTTTTATTAAAACAACCTAAATTTTCTGGGTCTAGGCCCATGGAGTTTGTTGTGCCATGCACCACCTATATGTCTATATTTGGGACGGGATGGGGATGTTTCAAGGTTCAGATATTTTTAACTTATCTATATTTGAGATCATGTCATTTGCTTTAATGATGTAAAGTTATTGCAAGATGTGTAAATATATTAGAAAATTGGCATAAGGAGAGGCAGCAAATAATATTTTAAGCTATTAATTGTATGCTAAAAGCTTCTAAAGCACAAGTGCATATTTTTATACAGCTCTTTTCACAACTTCCTGTGATCTATATAAAGTCAAACTTAATGTTTTCCTTTCATCAGCCAGCCCTTCTTGGAGTTATGGATATTAGAAACTCAGTAAACAGAGTATGTTAGTTTTACTTTTTCTGTACTCCATGTTGCATCTTTAAGAGGTATATATACAGATGAAATTAATTGAATAAGTAGTTGCTTTTTCCAAAAGAAAAACGTATTTCAGAAATGAGACATGGGAAGAAAAAAACTGACATCACTACATAATGTGCCAATTTTTTTCTATGTTTTGTACCCAAAATGGAAACATATATGACAACTCCATGCAAAGAAATGTATTTAAATTATTTTTGTTAGATGATAAGAGAACTTGTTCGGGCAGGGCAGCAGCCCGCTTCGTGTTGTGATGCTCTTATGTAAATGTGATTTCATGTTTTTGTGAAGTACTTGTGACTAAATTCCTACAGCCATTTTCCATTCCCAACAGCTGTTTTCATTTTACCTCTTTGGCCTAAACTTTTCATAATTTCAAATTTTGGATTTAGTGTCCTTTATTTCATGAATCACACACTTTGTTTTCAGAACACGTTAAAATCAGGATGTTAACTCCTGATAAGGAGCTTCAGAAACTTGCTGGAGGCAAGGACAATATTTTTCTGACCACCTTGCTTTTAATTCCATTTGGTAAGTAACATTTATCAGGTTTCTGATTTTTTTTATATTAAAAAAATTACAGGTTAGTGTTATGTCAAGTAAATCTCATGTTAACATCAAAGCTTAAATATGTAGATGTTCAATCATTTAAGACAGTGGGGTCTGCAAATACTAGCACAGCTCTACTACCTATCAGTTGTAGTCTGCAGAGCAACTTTCTGAGTTGCCAACTGGCATAGTCTTCATATAATCAACTAGAAATACAGACTTTCAGGTGGTATATAGAACTCAGTTTCTACATGATACAAACTATTACATTTGCCACTTAAACAAATTTATTTACTAACTACAACACCATGTCTTGAAGAGAGCCATATTAGGAAAATGCAAAGCCATCTAATTAGAAGTTTCATGATTATTACTTCCAGCTGAAAAAAGAAAATTGGGTGCTACTTGAAAGATCCATATTTTCTCATTTTTGTCATTGTTTACAGTTAAGACTCTATCTTTCAGGGCAAAGAAGGACCTATCAGTAGTCAATCCACATGAGAAATAGAAAGGGTGAACTTTCAATTATGTTTTGTGAATGTAGCCAGAAAGTGAAGTGGAAGTATTTTTCTCTCTTCACATGACAAGGCATAATATATAGTGACAGTTGTGGTGTTGCCAATATCTTAAGTGCTGAAAGCTACCCCAAGAAAATAGGATAAAATATGTTACATATATTCATGTTTTCTTCTTCAAAACTGAAAGCTTAGCTTTTAGCAGAAGTCTTCATGGAAATACTGAGCAGCAACTAGGATTTGGTTACGATCAGAAGCAACTGGGATTTGGTTACTATCAGAATCTACTAACATTCTCGATGTCTCTAACCTTATGTACTCATGAAAAAAATATGCCATCAAATCCACTAACTAGGAAGGAGGCTGCTGGTAGAAAACTAGCTAACTACAATATGACAGAGATTCACTAAGGTACTATTTGCTTCCAAAACTTGTGTGTGATTTCTACCACTCCATTTGAGAAGATTACAATCACAAAATATAATCCAAAACAGGTTAGTAAACAAAACTATTAAAAACCCATGAACTGGGGCTGGGAAGGTGGCTCAGTGGTAGAATGCTTGCCTTGCATGCATGAGGCCCTAGGTTCGATTCCTCAGCACCACATAAGGAAAAAAAAAAAAAAGCTGGAAGTGGTGCTGTGGCTCAAGTGGTAGAGTGCTACCCGTGAGCTGAAGAGCTGAGGGACAGCGCCCCGACCCAGAGTTCAGGCCCCACGACCAGACCCCCCCCCCCAAAAAAAAATAAAACCCATGAATTACTTATGTCTTGCACAATTTAAGAAGATATCTTTAATAACTCATGACCTCAGAAGCCAGGTGCCAGTGGCTCACGCCTGTGATCCTAGCTATTCAGGAGGCTGAGATCTGAGGATCGTGGTTCAAAGCCAGTCCATGAGATTCTTAGCTCCAGCTATGTACCAGAAAACTGGAAGTGGCACTGTGGCTGAAAAAGTAGAGCGCTAGCCTTGAGCTGAAGAGCTGTAGGACAATGCCCAGGCCCAAAGTTCAAGCTCCATGACTAACACCCCCCATCCTCCACCCCCCACCTCCCCAACCTCCCCACCCCAGTCAAAAAAAAAAAAAAAAGAAAAGTAAAAGGGAAAGTCCATTTACAGAGGGTATTAGAAGGTTTAGGTGAGTCTAAAATAACCTCAGGTTATTTTAGAGTGCAGGTTGGCCAGGCTTAGAAGCAACACTCATTCCCCTTCAGGATGAAAGATTAGATAGCTGCCTGTGAGATAACTCAAACTTACCTCCATGTAATGGTTTGTGGCTAAAAGGTAGTGCTGCTTTTTCATTTATATTCTCTTCTCTAATGGGGTAGCTTAAGTTTTCATATATTTTCCCATTGAAAATTAAAACAGCACTAATGATTTGAACATTGCATTTCTTAAGTGGTACTTGTATGTCATCTAAGCCTTTCTCACTCCAGTCTTCAACTCCTTTTCTATTTTTTTTTTTGGGGGGGGGTCCGGTCATGGGGCCTGAACTCTGGGCCTGGGCACTGTCCCTCAGCTCTTCAGCTCAAGGCTAGCGCTCTACCACTTGAGCCACTTCCGGCTTTTTTCTTTTTTCTTATGTGGTGCTGAGGAATCGAACCACTCTACCACTGAGCCACCTTCCCAGCCCCCTTCAACTCCTTTTCTAAAACTGATAATAATTGGACAATAGAACTAAGCTACTACATGTGAGGCCTTAGTTTCCTCATGTACAACATTTTATGTCCTTGGATAACCTTAACTCTGCCAGTCTTTGTAGGTAGTTGTGAAAGTTAAAACTAGTAAAATAAGAATTTTTAAAAGTTCTAAGCCGGGAATGGTGGCTCATGCCTGTAATCCTAGCTACTCATGAGGTTGAGATCTGAGGATCGAGGTTCAAAGCCAGTCTGGATGGGAAAGGCCATGAGATTCTTATCTCCAAAAAACCACTAAGAACACCAGAAGTGGTGCTGTGGCTCAAGTAGTAGAGCACTAGCCTTGAGATGAAGTGCTGAGGGGGTATTAGTATAGATGCATGTATAATGAACTGATAAATCTGCAGGAGTTTTTTGAGGTCCGTTACTTTGCCCTTTCTTTAACAGGATTCAGTAGTGTAAGAAACATTCTACCATTTGGGCTGGGAAGGTGGCTCAGTGATAGAGCGCTTACCTTGAATTCATGAGGCCCTAGGTTCGATTCCTCAGCACCACATAAGCAGAAAAAAAACGCCAGAAGTGGCGCTGTGGCTCAAGTGGTAGAGCTCTAGCCTTGAGCTGAAGAGCTGAGGGACAGCGCCCAGGCCCAGAGTTCAGGCCCCACGACCGGATTACCGGCCTTTCCCCCCCCCCCCCAAAAAAAGAAAGAAACATTCTACCATTTAAATTCATCTAATTCATACTGTAGAATATTTGTTTTTACTTTTTAACACCAAAAGTGAGTATGTATCGTAGGCTAGTGGGTTGATGAAGGTGATCCAATCTCAGTTCCTACACATGAAGTTACACAAGTGAAGCATTCCTCAAGCAGATGGAGCAGGTACTTTGGCTTCAGTCCCTGACCTTGAAAACACTGTGCCTCTTTGCTGGTAGAGCACTGGTCCTTAGCATACATATAGGGCTGTTGGTCCAGTACTAGTCCATCCCCTAGTTGCTGAGGTCAATTCATACTGGGAAAGAAATAAACCCTCAAAAATATCATGGATTGCTGCATATAAGGATTTGTAATAGCACCAAAATTTTTAATGATTTAAGCCAATCAGTTGGTATCAACCCCCACAAAACCACTGTATTTACAAAATATAGTTCATTTTGTGGCCATGATTCATTTGTTCTAACAGATCATAGTTACTAAAAGCTAGGGAAATTTGTAGGAGAAAGGATATATTTACCACATGATGTGGTAAATTAAACAGGCTCTAAAGGAAATAAAAAGGAAATAAAAAATAAATCCTATTAGAACACCACAACTTTACTGTTACCTCTGTTTCTACTACTGTGAAGAGCTCAGTTCAGGCAAAGAAGCTGAGAACAAAGCACTTATGACTTAAGACGACACAATATATGCCACAGGTGAATGTGCCCAAACCTGACACGCTACTTCCCGTTACTTTATAAGTGCAAAAGAACTCAAATACGCAGAATCTGGAAGACAGGAAAAAAATCACAAATTTAAATAACACATTATTCCATAGTTTATATTTGCGATTCAGACACCTGTGCTTTCTTCATTAAACTAAACAGCAAGGTATAAGTCACCATTCTCCTCTAACTTTTGAAATAATTTTAAACTGCGCAATCCAGATTCTTGCTCCCCATTTTTCCACAAAATAATGAGATGATCAGCAGAGCAAGTCACTAGTCCATGATCTTCAAAGTACAGAAACATCTGTAAAGAAAATTGAGACTTCTGATTACAGGGACTTCAAGAAGAGACCACTACTAATGTGCATGCTTAAAAAAGATAATTTGATAACTTACTTGAATTTAAATATGAAACCATTATCCTTCTCTCCTTCCTTACTTCCTCATTTTATTTATTTTATGGAATTGAATCCAGGTCTTCACATAAGTCAGGCAAGTGCTCTGCCATTTGAGCCACACTGCGTACCTTTTTGTTTATATCTGGATTTTGAGACAGGGTCTCCTTCTAATATTGCCCAGGCTGATCTCAAACTCATGATCTTCCTGTCCTCTGCCTCCTGAGAGCTACGTTGTGTGCCTCACTGTGCTTGGTGAGAAATTTTTTTAAGTTAAAAAAATAGAATCATAGGTATGCAATGCAACAGCATTAAAATACATAATGTTGTGAGTTCATCATCATCATCTATACAGAAAACTTTTTTGGAATCCTCAATATAAACTCTGTAGTGACTAGTCTTCAGCAAAAAAGCTAAGGGACATAGCCTAGGCCTGAGTTCAAGTCCTAGAACAGGCATCAAAAAAATAAAGCCAGCTGGGCGCCGGTGGCTCACACCTCTAATCCTAGCTACTCAGGAGGCTGAGAGCTGAGGATGGAGGTTCAAAGCCAGCCTGGGCAGGAAAGTCCATGAGACTCTTATCTCCAATAAACCACTAGAAAACCAGAAGTGGCACTGTGGCTCAAGTGGTAGAGCGTTTGCCTTAAGTTGAAGAGCTGAGGGATAGCACCCAAGCCCAGAGAGTTCAAGCCCCACAACCAACCAAAAAGATAATAAATAAAAAATAAAGCCAAGCTAAGCCAAAGCATAAATTGTTAAGTTCAAGTACTGGTACCAGAAAGGAAAAAAAAAATGAGGTCTTTGATGGAGGGAAATAGATGACCAGAATAAACATGTTAAGAGTTCTCTCCTGAAGACAGCAGAATATGGCAAGGACTTACTGATGGTAACAGAGTGAAGGGAGGAGATGTTAAGAGCAAAATCTCAAAAGACTGGAAAGATAGAATTCAGTACGTAGGTAGAGAGGCTGGGCCAGACAGCAGCAATGAAAATATAGTCTCAATGAGGATATTCAGTAGACAGCTTCTAAGGAACCTAGATTTTAAGAGGACCTAGATTTTATCAATGAAGCCACAGGTACTTTTTTTTTAAAGTTGCAAAGCTGTGCCCGCAGCTCACACCTGTAATCATAGCTATTCAGGAGACTGAGATCTAAGAACCTGATTCAAAGCCAACCCATGCAGACTCTTATTTCCCACCAAATCCCAAAAGTGGAGCTGTGGCCTAAGTGTTACAGTGCTGGTCTTGAGCAGAAAAGCTCAGGGATAGCATCCAGGCTGCATTCAAGCTGTAAAGGTCTCCTCCACCATTTAAAAACTAATGATCTACCACTATCATAAAATAAAGTCCAAGGCTCTCAACTAGTGGAGAGCTTGCATTGAAATGCTATACCACCAAGGAATTAATAAAAAGTAAAAATAAAAGTGCAAACTTTTCAGCCTTACTTTAAAGGACATTGATAATCTGAGGCCCAACTATCTCCCCAGCCTTTATGACTAGTGTCTCTTCTTGGACACCCAGTGTGCCTGTTTACCATTGTCTACTACCACATTCCATGCTAACCACCCCAAACCACATCACAGTCACCATGCCAAAACAAAGCTCAAAATAAGTACTTGGTAAAGGAAAGCAAAGGTGAAAAGACAATACCCATAAGAGGGAGCTTGTGATGACAAGACTATATAATAATCCAATGTAAGTCTAACGTAACTTTCAGAGTTCATCTCCAATCTCACATCTTCCACAACATCTATAGAATTCACTCAGAAATGTTTCTTTTTACTCCTGACCATTATCTGCTACTCCTCTGGGTCTATCACAAGCAGCCTCAATAAACAGCTCATAAGGTCTGTCTCCGTCCTCTCTTAGGTCTATGAGGACAAGGATTGCGTTTTATATCTAGTGATTCTTAAATATACTCATGATGTAGAGGAAAAGCTCAATAAGCCAGCATGATGCTGTGGATCTAAGCATGAATGTCCTTTCATATGAAAAGTAACCTCTTCCTCCTGGGTATGAACCACAGAAGGACAATTTTAAGATATTCATTACTTAGGGCAGCTTAATCTATTATCTTTTATTACCAGTTCTAAACAGCTCTTCAGCTCCATTGATTTTTTTTTTTCTATCAAAAGCAATGATGTCTGTAGTAAATAGGAAAGTCTTTGGGTTTCCACAAATTACAAAATTTATGTTTTCTTTTTGT
Organism: Dipodomys spectabilis; assembly: GCF_019054845.1. Taxonomy (NCBI): domain Eukaryota; kingdom Metazoa; phylum Chordata; class Mammalia; order Rodentia; family Heteromyidae; genus Dipodomys; species Dipodomys spectabilis. The sequence continues at coordinate 23,823,675 of NW_024870817.1, read as the reverse complement.
GTGTATGTGTTTTTAAATGTTTTTATTGTAAAAATGTACAGTAACATGAGTAAGGTAATGAGTAATTTCCTATCGAGCATTGTTACCTCCTCCTTTGGTTATCCCCTACCATCGCTTCCCTTTCCACCTCCCCAGCTCCTCCCTCTTCTCCCCCCTAAGTTGTAAAGTTCATCTTCAGCACAGTGTCTTGTACATCTCATTGTTACAATGGGTCAACCTTATTTCAGCATTTTGTTATTTCCCTTCCCTTCCCCCAAACTAGGAAAATGTATATGCAAGATGCAAGGCACCGACATCAAATACAATGAAAACGGGTTGTACTGTGGGGGAAGAACATACAAAAGAAACAAAAAAAAAAAAATCACATAGTACATTTTAAATATAAAATAGCAAGAAAGAAAAAAAAAAACAGTTGTGTCCCTAACTTGGGGCTCATTTCACTTAACATCATCTTATATGGTCATATGTACATAGCTTTTGACCTTTTCTGCTTGTCCTAGACTTATACTAGTTATTGCAAATAAGATCTTCACTAGCCAAATAATGGACAAGGGTCTCATACCTAAAATATACTTAAAACTCAAAAAACTAAATCCCTCAACAAGGCCTCAAAGAAACAACCACCCTATCAACAAGTGGGCTAAAGACTTAAAGAGAAACTTCTCTTAAGAGGAAATAAGAATGGTCAATAGACAAATGAAGAAATGCTCAACTTCTCTACCCATAAAAGAAATGCAAATCAAAACAACATTGAGATTCCACCTTACCCCAGTTAGAATGGCTATATCAAGAAATCTAATAACAACAGATGCTGGAGGGGATGTGGCCAAAAGGGAACCCCACTGCATTAAACTTGTTCATCACTTTGGAAAGCAGTATGGAGGTTCCTCAAAAGACCCCACATAGAGCTCCACTATGACTCAGCAATCCCACTTTTGGGCATTTACCCAACTAATCACAAACAAGACCACACTAAAGCTACCAGCACAACAATGTTTATTGCAGCATTATTTACCATAGCTAAGATATGGAACCAACCCAGATGCCCCTCAATAGATGAATGGATCAAGAAAATGTGGTATACATATACCATGGGATTCTACACCTCCATCAGAAAGAATGACGCTGCCCCATTTGTTAGGAAATGGAAAGACTTGGAAAAAATTATATTAAGTGAAAAATTTATGTTTTCTATCACTTCCAACTCATTCTCAGAAATGCACAATGATAATATTTTTTAAAACACAAGTTATTGTCCATCAAAGGGAAGTGAAAACAATGCTCTATTTAGGAAATGTGCTTGAACTTAGGCTCCATTAAGGTCTGAACTCTCCTTGTATAATCAAGCCTTCTTGCTCCCTCCATTGTTACTGTTGCCACACATATACATCCAGCATCACTCACACTGCCCTTAGCAAAGGGTGAGAAAGCCCATTCTGAAGGCTTCCTCAAATCCTATCTCTGTAAAGGAAGATCCTAACTGCCTGTCCTCTAATCTATGGGATATAGATGTTCAGATCCAACAAATACCTACATATGAAAAAAGTTTATTTTAAACCAACTGAGTTCAAAGAGCAGCAGCATTCAGAAGCAGGACTGTATGTCCTACACACCTACAACAAGCATACCTCCACTGAGGATGAGTGTCCAATCAGATCTCCAATGAGCTCCAGCAAACAGGAAGTGGCACTCTCTTGTTGTTTTTTAACAGGCTGGCTGGCTTGTTTGTTCACTCTTCCAAATCCCCACATATTAAAAAAGCCTAGAAAGGCAAAGTCATCCCAGTCATTTCCCAAACTACCAAATTCTTTACTTAACAATAGTAACATAAGCTGCCAAAACATAGCACTTAAATGCAAATAGGTTCCAAATTCAGTCATGGTCTAAGCAGATGCTACCAGATAGTACCCTCGGATCCTTAAAACATGTTGATTTTGTTTCATTTTTCTTAACTAAGGAGATCTGCTCTTAATCTTTTTGCATTGTTCCTTCTCACCTATTGGTGAAGGTATATTAAATGACAAAAACCAAAAAACCTAGACACTGGAAGAAAAGTAAAAATACAAAAACAAAATAAACCAGTGTCTGCTTTTATATTGAGCTGGGAACTAATACATCAGAGTTTTATTTTTCAAACTGAATACCTAAAAGTCAAAGAGTTCATGAGATTATAATACAAACAAAAAGAAGTGAGTTTTTCCATAAATTAAGTTCACTGTTGATAATGCTTCAAGGCGAATGAACACTTTAGTTTTATATCTAATGGTACAGATCAATGTACCAGTCACACTTGTAGACAGTCTAACTGAATAATTATTTCAGGAGGCCATTTGCTAATTCAGATAACTAGAAAACAAAATTTTCCCTCAAAACAATCCCAGCTGACTTGAACTGAAATAAAGAAGCAGTTCTCCACTATGGCAATATTAAGACATGAATCCTCCATCCTGATTACCATAGCTTCCTGTAAACATCTGATAATCATTGCGGGCAATCTTGTATCATTCCTGTGTTTCACATAATCATTTTCCTTTTGCCTATCATATGAAAAAAAATTAAGAGAGGGAAAGGAGGATGGGGAAGGGATGGGGAAAAAGAGAAGGAAGGAAAGAAAACCACAAAGGAGAGGGCAGATAGATATATATATACTACTACCTTTCTGGCAAAAGACACACACCTGTTGGTACAGGTTCAGCTGGGAGCTGCTGTTTTTCTCGTAACTCCCAAATGCGTACACTGCCATCTTCTGAGCATGAGATTAACTGCCTGTCAGAACAGAAAATCAGTGATACAAAGACACAGTGTGCCATGGAAGGCCAAATGCTAACTGCAGTAAAAGAAATCACTGGAGCTCTCAAAGGCTTTCATTCAGCAACTGGTAGGAGCTGATAACACACACAATTGTAATATGGCTTCACAATGCAAACTAACAGGAAAGGCACACATTACATTGCAACACTGGCTCAAATACTATACATTTATTATAGCAGGAAAACAGTATGAACTACATTTTTACAATGTCCTGAGCAGTCCTCTTTCCTCCTCTACTGTATCTCTTTTCAGGGTGCCTCTCACTGTAACTATGCCCTTTGGAGAATAGTCAGATCCATAGAACCATGGATCAGATTAGTGGCTGTCAAGTGATAGGGGCAGAAATCAACTGGAAGTAACTACTAAGGAATAGTTCCTCAGTGATTAGATTAGGAGGAGACCCCAATTTAAGAGGACATGGCAGAGATAAGAGAAACACCAAGGTCCAGGGGGGAACATAGGGAAGCCTAGTACACACATCGGGTCAGGTGGAATGAGGAAACGCATGAAATGCAGGTAAGGAAACAGCTCTTAAGTCTTTTCCACATCCTCAAAATTTGAACCATGGTCTAAAAAGAAATGGCGAGTCAATGCAATCCATAAATCCCAAAACAAAACCTGTCCTTATCCACCTGTTGCAGCGGGAGCAGCAGCAGAGTTGTGCTCCTGGCTGGCCAGCTGCCCACATTGTCTCCCTTGTCCCAGCAGTGTCATCGCAAACTTCTGCTTCTCCTATTCTTCTCTCTTAGTAAATTCTTCTACCAACCCCAAACCATGTCTCCTAATATCCATGACAGTGGATGAAAATGTTCTGGACTTAGACAATGCTGATGTCAGACAACTTGGTCAATGTACTAAATGAACTTTACAAATTTAATTGTATCACAATGAAACTTATTTAAAAATAAAGAAGTATGTCATCTAGAAAACAGTGCTATTCCCCTCCTGTAATTTAATCCCTAGAAACTCAGCAGCCATTCTCTCTTGAGAGGAAAACTCTCACTTGACAACAATGAGCCTGCCATTTGATTTGAGCCATAAACACACAACCACGATAAAGGGAGAAATTAGTACATTGTTACATTGTTAAATAAACACCAAAATTTAAATAACCTCACAATGAAATTCAACATAACTCAGCTGAGTCTTGCTCCTGTAATTTTGTCAGGTATTCTGACAAAAAAAAATTCCTCTGATAGAGATAGCCAGAGCAGTCTCCATTCCCCCAAAGAGCCAGCAGCTCATGCCAGAGCTAGGTAACTTGGCCACTGGAGAAAATGCATTGGCAGCCCAGGAACTGTGGCTTGCTTTCACCTACTGAAGAACACAGAACTTGTACCTGTTTGGAAGCTTGGCAATGTGCAGGACATTGGAGTCATGTGCAGTTTTCTGGTAGGCAATCACATGCTTCATTTGAAGGTTATACACATATAAACCCCTTCCAACTGCAGCAAATACATTCTGTGGGTAAAAGTTCAGAAATGGGCATAAAACTAGCATTTATGATCACCTTATCAGAGATTTCCAGCATGTGTGACATGAGAAAGCCACATTATCTTCCCTATTTCTGGCCTTCAGCCACAACTACTTGGTTGCTCTTCACCCCCACCATTTTCACCATTTTTAAATTATCTTTAAGTAGTTGTACAAAGGGGTTTCAATTCAACAAGTCAGTGTGTAAGTACAAGGCATCTTGATCAGTGTCACCCCTTCATCATTCTCTCAACTTTCCCATGTAGCTGGGGTATTTAGAAAGCAGAAGGAAACAGTCCCAATACAGAGGAGCTTTGCATGCTCTATACTTAACAATGCTCTCCTCACTACAGTATGACAGCTCAAGGAGAAAGCTGTGGCTGTCAGGCCAGGTCTGCAGCAAAAGCTCCTCCACAGACCACTATACACTTGGAAAAATTACTTAGCTTCTTTTGCTTGGAAAATGTGGGCAAAATGACTTGCACCTCACATCTTAAGCAATCAAGAGGCATACAAATGATTATTTTAAAAGCATAAGCTGTGGTGTGACGCTTACCCTAAGGTCTTCTGAAGGCTTCACAAAAACCTTCCAGCGTATGTGATGTTAGAAATAGGCTTTTACTAAAACAATTTCAATATTGTGAAACTGAGAGTTCATCTCACTTCAGCCTTGCACCTCTTGTCAAGGTAAGAAAGGCAGGTATTGCCATCTTCCAGATGAGCAAGTTCGTTTACTCTAATCCCTTGCTCTTTACTCCCCCCATACCACCCAGTTTCAGAAATTCCTTTCTAAGTTACCAGACTAGATAGTGCTCGTCGTGGAATCATTCTTACTCAGTAGGTACCCCTGAGAGGCAGACCTTTCAAAATTCCATATAGACTACCTCCCTGTTTTCAACCAGAGGCCCATGGTTACAAACTAACTGAGACCAATAGTGGCTGAACCAAAGCCCTCCAGGATACCAAAGTGGAAACCTGGAATGATCCCCTTGACCCTCAGGACTGATACTCTACTTCCAGTAATGCAAGCTGAGAACCAGCACTCAGTACATTAAAGAAAACAGCTAGCCAAAGTGCTAAAACCTAAAGTGCTGAGGTTTGTACTTAACACATAATCCCAGAAACCTATTCTTTAGGCTAATAAACCCATGCAGTATAAGTGATTTATACAAGGTCATGAAGAAAATATAAACACAAGAGCTCTAGGGAGAATAATGAAAAGGTGACACTGGTCAAGATGCTCTGTAGTCACAAATTGGCATGTTGAAATTGAAATCGCTTTGTATAACTACTTAAGGATAATGTTAAAAAAAAACAAACAACCAAATCCACCAAAGTATAAAAGGCAAAAGAAAACACTGCAGAAGATCATTCAAAAAAGTAAAAGCTTTGAGAGCAGTATTTACTCAACAGACACACAGTATCTATCAATAATAATTAATGGAAGGTAAAAAGAACCTGTAGATGAAAAAAAAAGAAGGAAACTTAGGGGAAACTGAGCAATGCCTTATCAAGAATTCCTAGCAATTAATAAAGATCAATAAAAAATTTAAAAACTAAAAGGAATACAAAATGAAAAAACTTTTAAGTATTATTCTTTCAAATATAAAAAAAGGATATAAAGTTAAATATACTTGCAACTTTTGAAGGGTCTAATTAATCCAGTTTATATCTTTCCTGAGGTCTTGATTTTATCATAGAAACAATTTTTTGACTATAAATGAACTTTTAAAATCAATTCTTATCCCTTTCTTTTAATTCTACTTTTTGTTTTGTTTTGGAAAAGTGGAACAGAGAAGACTTTAAAAATATTCTCTACCTCCAGAACAAAATTATTGATAATTTTACTTAATAGCATGCACAACTAGAAATTTTATTTTTTGGTCGGTCATGGGGCTTGAACTCTGGTCCTGGGCTCTGTCCCTCAGCTCTTCAGCTCAAGGCAAGTGCTCTACCACTTAGGCCACAGTACTACTTCCCGTTTTCTGGTGGTTTATTGGATGTAATAGTCGCACAGACTTTGCTGCCTGGGCTAGCTTTGAACCGCAATCCTCAAATCTTAGCCTCTTGAGTAGCTAGGATTTACAGGAGTGAGCCACTGTTGCCCGGCTACAACTAGAATTTTTAGACAGGATAGAAAGCCACAAAAGAGAATGAAAGAAAAACTTTTCCCATACACTCTCCTAAAAGGTTCTGAACATTTTTTGTAATTTTTTTTCTCCAACTTTTTTTTTTAATTGTAAAAATACTGTACAGAGGGGTTAGTTACATGAGTAAGGTATCAAGCATTTGTTACCCTTCCTTTGTTTTTCCCTTACTATCCTTTCCCTCTCTACCTCTCCAACTCCTCTCTCCCCACCCCGAGTTGTAAAGTTCCTTTTCAACATAGTGTCTTATACATGTCATTGTTATCCTTGTTTCAGCATTTTGTTATTTCCCCTCCCCTCCCTAAATTAGAAAAATGTATATACAAGATGAAGAGTAACTACCCCTTAAATAACTTTTCTGAGGCCCTGAGGCTAAAAGAAGAGAGTTGTTCAAACTGGAGACTAGTTTAAGCTATTTGTGGGTATTAATCTCTTACAGCACAAATGCTTCAAAAGTCTAAAGGACACAGATCGAGCACTCTCACCCAATTATCTTGGCCAGGATGCCAGAAGACTGAAAGAACATTCCCTACCATTTTCTTTTATCTCTCTAGGGAATATACTAGAATCATCCAGAAAATTCTGAACTGGTATTTCTTAAAACAATTAACAAATTCCTATGGAATCATTTAATCCAACCCAAAATTTCAGTGGTTTCTAAATCTGTGGCTATGTGATCACTTCCATGCTTCCAGATTAAGAGCAAAGATTAAACTCCTTTTCAATCTAAGTGACACAATCTCTACAAAACATCAGACTATTTTAAAACCCAGCTTAAACTTTTGTTTTGGGTCCATCGTGGGATTAAATTTTAAAATTCGGAAATTGGATTTATTTTAAAAGCTGCAGAAAACTAGACTTTTACCTCTTCATCACATGTGAAATGATGAATAGAAATGTCATGTGGTTTCTGAGAGAGTCTGATCTCTTGCTGAGTGTCCGGCTGTGGGGATGGGTCCCAGAAGTTGCGCTCATAGGCCTGCACAGTCCAGTCTAGGACATCCCAGATGATCAGCTCTCCAACATGGGAGCCGGTGACAAAATTCACATCTAGGAAGAGTTCACATATGCTTCATTATTATTATTTTCCTGGCTGTAGGTAAAAATGGATAGACTTCCTAGCACTGAGGCTCCATAAAAATCAGAGTAATCAAAACAATAAGGTATCTAGACAAGCCAAACAAAACTACTAATGAAACCCTAAAGAGATCAGAAACTGACTCATACTTACTGAGTGACAGTGACTGTACTCCATTCAATAACAAATTTGGGGGGAATGAAAAACAAAAGAACCTTGCTTGGAACATATACCAAAATAAGCCTCAAATGGATAAAAACATAAAAGGCACTTAAAGGACTAAAGAAAAAGAAAAAAAATTCTAGAGTGGTAATGGACCTAAGGGAAGCAGGTAAGGATGAAGATCCAAGTAAACATAGGCTTGACAAATAAAAATTATACACTTAAGCCGGGCGCTGGTGGCTCACGCCTATAATCCTAGCTACTCAAGAGGCTGAGATCTGAGGATCACGGTTCAAAGCTAGCCCGGGCAGGAAAGACTGTGAGACTCCTATCTCCAATAAACCACCACAAAACCGGAAGTGGCGCTGTAGCTCAAGTGGTAGAGCGCTCACCTTGAGCTGAAGAGCTGAGGGACAGCGCCCAGGCCCAGAGTTCAAGCCCCACTACCGACCAAAAAAAAAAAAATTATACACTTAAATGATAAAGAGCTGATTGCAATGTGGATGTCAAAACAGGATTATATACATGATACATAAAGTGTATCAGAAATCACTAAAAAGGAGATAATTAAATCAGCAGGGGAGGGCAAATGTGCAAATGATCTGAACAGGAAAAATTAAAATACAGGTGGTAAGTAAATATGTAAATAAATTTGACTATTTTAATAACAAATTCTAAAAGCAATAACATCCATTTATTGACTTACAAGCTGGGAAATTTATAGGTTTATAAACTTAAGTTCACAGATATATGATATAAACATTTGTAAATTTATATACTATATAAAACATCTGTAAACTTAAATGTATAGATAAGCTATATAAAACAGAAAATAGCTAGTATTACTGGCAAAGCATAGGGTGTTGGCATTGTACATACTGTTGTATCTTCATATACATCAGTATAAACTGGTCCAATCTTTTCAAATATGAATTTGGTAATATGCACCAAAACTACAAAAAAGTAAACATACTGATCCACAAATTCCACTTCTATGATTATATCCTGAGGGAAATGCATAAAAGATACATGTACAGGGTTGCTAGACAGATTTGAAGGTGAAACATCTAACTGGGGACGGAATAAGTAAGACACCCAAAAAATTCTCTCGTTGAAAATTACATTGTAAAAGTATGCTTATATTGGTACGTATATATCATATTGTTATGAACCAATAACACACACACACACACACACACACACACACACACACACACACACACACCTTGTAGCAAAGAAATACACAAAGGATATGGATTGGTCAGGATTATGCCCTGAGTTAAGCCATTCCCTGGCCCTATTTTCAAATAGGTTCTCATGTTTTGCCCAGACTGGCCTCAAGCCACAATCCTCTTAACCATGCTTCCTTCAAAACTGGGATTAGAAATGTGAACCACTCACCTGTCTTATTTATTGCAATAAGATCTCACTAACTTTTTTTTTTTTTTTTGTCAGTTGTGGGGTTTGAACTCTGGGCCTGAGCACTGTCTCTCAGCTCTTCAGTTCAAGGTGAGCACTCTACCACTTGAGCTACAGTACCACTTCCAAGATCTCACTAACTTTTTGTCTAGACTGACCTCAAACTGTGATCCTCCCAATTACCTCCTAAGTAACTGGGGTCAAAGATGTGAGCCACTGAGCCTAGCCTATGGATTAAGCTTCAATACTAGATCATGAAATGATTTTCAACTCTATTTTTGTGTGTGTACTGGTACTGAGGCTTGAACTTGGGGCCTGGGCACTGTCCCCAAGCTCTTTTGCTAAGAGTCTCTTGGACATTTCCTGCCTGGCTGGCTTTGAACCACCATCCTCAGATCTCAGGCTCCTGGATAGCTAGAATTATAGGCGTGAGCCACCAGCACCCAGCTAATTTTAACTTTTTATGTTTCTTTTTTTTTTTTTTTTACTATGACTGTGTATATCTTGTACAATTATATTTTCTAAAACCTTTAAACAGTTGAAATTAGCAGGCCAAGACCCTTTATAATATATGTTTAATAGAAAATGTATAGCTGCTAGATTAAAAATTACATGATTCTTAAAAATAATTCTTATATATATTTAAGGCAAGACACAGACCAATGTCTGAATCCAGAAACCAATTTGTTATTTTGGATCTATCTATTATGGCCATATGATTTTAAGAAAACCACTCAACCTTTCTCTGGATTCCTCATATATTAAGTGAAGATTATTACAGGAGTCAAACTAAATAATAAGTGTATTGTTTTTAAAATGTTATCATTGAGTCTCTGCTATTGTAAGTAACTGGTATTATTCTGAATTAATGATATTAAAACATGTAGTGACTTGCCATTTGGGACTATACAGATGGATAATTATGACTTAATTTTTCCATTTATCAAATAAACCAGCAGAACAGAAATCTCTTAATAACCAGATGAGCAGTCTCTTAGAAATAAAGAATTAATAACAATCATGCATGTAAACACTATTTTGTCTTGGTTCCAAGACCATAAAAGGTATCTTATTAGTTCAATTTCTATACTTTATTAACAGAACATAGTTTATTTGTGAAGAAAGCTCACTTTGGATCTCAGAAGAGAAATAACTTTCTAGTTTCAATACAGTACTGTCGAATTTAAAGCAGGAATAATCTTTACATGTTTCTCTTCCACCTTTATCCCTCCTCTTTCCAATTTCACTTAAACTAAAAAAGAATTAGAGATGCTAGAGTAAAGATTCCTCTTGACTCCAACTCTGGTGTGTAGTCATAACAGACAGTTAAGTACTGAGAGCACACTGAGACCAGTTTCTTACTCTGCCTTAGCCCTTCAAGTGCTTATCATTCCTTAATGCAACAGAAACACAGTACAAACAATACTGCTTGGAATTTTTCACTAAAAGAAAATTACTGGCATTCATCTAGTTTAACACTGTGTAAATTATTTACATTTCCAGATAGGTAATTCAAAATGGTTCACACCAAAAGCCTCAATGGTGCTTTACTAGTGGATGGATTGTCAGCTTGTATCGAGCCACTTACAAAAAATCTCACCTGACATCGATCTATGCCTCCTAAGTATAACGCTTTGTGATTACTGTACCATACTGTCAGCACAAAACAAGAACAGAAATGAAAAAGCAGCCAGTGCTTTTCTCCAGAAGAGGTTACAAGGTCATTTTATTGTATCTACTCAGGAAACCTGTCTGGACATTCCGGTGTTTTGGTGTTTTGTTTTTTTTTTTATGAAAACTTGTAATATATTCTCCACATTGTGGGAATTCAAGCTCATGATGCTAAGGTTGCCTAGGGCCACCTCACTAAACATGCACTTCTGTGATACAGGAACAAGTACCTGACCACATCCTTCACTGGTAATAGGTGAGGACAAAAAGGGGCAGAAAATAGACCAGAGAATTATACAGCAAAATCTGTAGCATCACTGACAAGAGTAAACAGTTAGCAATGTTTTTCAAGTTTTGCCAGACTACCTGGCCATGAACGATTCCTAAATATGCTTTAGCCGTATTTATACTCTGTAATATAAACTACGGCCATGGAGGGGTTTTTTTTTTTGGTAATTTCCTTTCTTTGTGTGTGTAGGACAGTATGGAGCTTCAGCTCAGAGCTTCAGACTTGTTAGGCAGGCACTCTACCATGTGAGCCATGCCCAACCCCTATTGGCTTTTGTTACTTTTTTGGTATGATCCCACCTAGAACCAACTCAGATTTCAATTCTCCTACCTATGCATCCTACATAGACAGGATTAAATATGTGACAACCATACCTAGTTTGTTGACATTTGATAACTTTTTTGCCCAGGAAAGCCTTGAACCATGATTTTCCCAATCTCCTACTCCAAAGTAGCTGGAAATATAAGTATGAACCACCATCCCTGGCCCTCTGCATCTTTCATTGACTATTTTTTTTCTTTATCTTTCAATTTTTCTTCCTTTGAGAATCTAGAGTGTGGTGGCACACACTTATAATCCCAGAACTGGAGATGCAGAGGTAAAAGGATCATGATTTCTAGGAGGGAAGAAAGGAGGGGGGAGGGTGAGAGGGTAGAAGATTGCAAGAGGGGGACCTGGCAAAGAAGTATTCTTATAAGAAGTCTTGGACTGAGGTACAGCTCAATGGTGGAGCACACACTTAGTATGTACTAGATTTGTTCCTCATCACTCACACACACACACACACACACACACACACACACACACACCAGATTAATTACATAGCACCCAGAAAAAGGAGGACCATGAAGTAAAGGCTATCTTGAGACCATCCCATCCTCTTCATTCAAGTAATTATGCTGGTTCAATGGCATTGCCAGAGCAAAACAACTAAGCAGGCAAGACTAGTACAGTGGGCCACCATAGCCATGCTTTTCTCAGCAGTTGCAAAAACTTGGGGCTTATGACTCATGTTGCCAAGGAGGTTCAAATGGGTGAAGAATTTTAGAAATGACTTTTCACAGAGTTGAAAATGTGACCAAATAGCAAAAAGACACAAAGGGAGACTACACTTGGTGTTCTCTGCTTCTCCTCTCTTTGTCTCATGTTTATACAAAATATTGCTCAAAAACAGCCATCCCAGGCCTCATGTCCATATGTAACTAGGGGTGCTGACCAGTGCTCCTATTGTATCTAAGTGGCAATGGAAAAGCTGTTTACATTCTCCACCACAGCAGTCCTCTCATCTGATTTATTTACAGATACCCAGAAGATCTCTGTTGATGGAAGGTGTCACTTGAAAGTGAATGAGCTAAATGCTGAGATCTGTGGTTTGTGATCCTATCCTTCTATCTGATGTCTGACTCAGTTCACAGATAACATGCCAAAATTATTTATGGAGCCAAATAAGATGTCTGGCAAGTCAGAGTGAATAACAGAAAGAAGGGCAAACATAACACATTTTCATTAGAACTTTGTTTTCCTTTGAGTCTTTGATCATGATTACAACTAGCTTAAATCTTGCTCATTCCACTTTATATACTATTACTTGATATTATACTATATGCTCAACAAGACAAAAGTGCTTAACTATTTCCAATCTTCTCTACAAGAGGAACTAGTCAGAATAATTTCCAACAAGGCTAGAATGCTATGAGGCATTGGATTTTCAGCCTACCAGGATCATCCCATAGCTACCAAGTGAAACCTGGAGAGTTATACCATAGCCAATGCTGGTGCCTAAGTCTTAGCGCTGAAAGTATATGAGATCTGCTCAGCTTTGCTGGATGAAAGCTTAAAGTAAAAGACAATAACACTAATATAAACTTATTTTAATGACAGCCTATCTCCTGGAACCAAAGAAGACCAGAGTTCAGCGTGTGCTGGGTTAACAAGAATGAAAGTGTACATAATATAAAAGTATACAATGAGCTTACCGTTGACATTAACCAATGACAGAATATTATCCTGGTGATCAAGAAGACGCTTAACTTCAATAACATCCCATTCCAGTGATGCTTCTATGGGTGCTACTAACCTAAAAATTACTAAAGACAATATTTTGTTACATGTTCAAAAGTAAAGTGATTTCCACTCAAGAAAATAAGCATTTCATTATGTGAAAAATTCTTACCACATTAGAAATCCCATTTCCAAACAGAACCTTATTCATACTAATTTAAACTATTTCTTTCAAATGCATAACATATATAAAATGACAAACTAAAAGCCTGTCAGGATTCCTTTAGAACTCACGCCCTTTATTAACTCTCCAAATCCACTACCAAATACTAAAGCCTCTAGTTAGTCTTTCCATTTTGACTTCCATATTTACATAGCAGTCTAGTTTCAAAATACATATATTTGTGTATGTCATGTGTTTTATGTATTTATATACACAACTACGTATAAAGTAGAAAGATAAACATACTTACTCAGTTCTTTGCCAACTGCTGCTGCAACACAGTTCCTAGGTATTTCAACCAAAGCACTGATCCCTTTGTAAACACATAAAACAAAGAAAAACATGTTTTTCTCATGGATTAGATTAAAAAAACAATATTCTCAGTTTTATTATATTCATTTCCCATCATGAAGGTAGTAACAATAAGGCACATGAAGCCTGCAACATTCATGTTTTAAATATGAGAAATGAGAGTAACAATAGGTTTCAGAGGCCTTTTGAAAACATTATTAATCTATTAAGGGTAGGAATGGCCTTTTGAGTTTTTTCAGAGTGGTGAAGTGGTATGTTCAGCCATTCCACATATTTACCAGGGATCTCTTCTACTAATCACCATCAACCATTACAAGATCATTAGCTCAAAGATGGAAAACTGGGGGTCTCTCTTGGAGAGGAAAAAGCCTGACCATACTCATTGTTACTAAATCTTGTTTTCATTCCTGTTGAGGGCACATAACTCTTAAAATCCTTTGAATCTTCAAAGATGGTGTCTTTTGTATCAATAAAGATGACGGGTTGCCAATTGATCCTAGGAAACTGGTCACCTATGCACTGGAAAAATCAAGGCAGGATTAGAAAGTTGAGACTTTCAGTCCCAGTCCTCAATCTTCAGGAAATAGAAAGAAAATGAAAGCTGATTATCAAGACCAGTGATTTAATCCACTATGCCTAGGTAACAAACTCTCTATTAAAAAAGAAATAAAGGAGCTGGGAAGGTGGCTCAGTGGTAGAGTGCTTGCCTCACATGCATGAGGCCCTGGGTTCAACTCCTCAGCACCACATCAACACAAAAAGCCAGAAGTGGCACTGTGGCTCAAGTGGTAGAGTACTAGACTTCAGCTGAAGACCTGAGGGACAGCGCCAAAGCCCAGAGTTCAAGCCCACGACCGACAAAAAAGAAAAAAAGAAAAAAAAAAAAAAAGAAACAAAGCTGGGCACTGATGACTCATGCCTGTAATCTTAACTACTCAGGTGGCTGAGATCTGAGGACCATGGTTCAAAGCCAGCCCAGGCAGAAAAGTCCCAGTGAGACTCTTATCTCCAATTAGCCACTCAAAAACCCAGAAGTAGCACTGTGGCTCAAGTGGTAGAGTGTTAGCCTTGAGCACATAGAGACTCATGGACAGCACCCAGACGCTGAATTCAAGCCCTACAGCCAACAAAAAGAGAAATAGAGAAAGAGAAAGAGAAAAGAGAAATAGAAAGAAAGAGAGAGAGAAAGAGAGAGACACTATAACAAAGGATTAGCTTAGATAAATTCCATACAGTCTTCCTAGAAGATGACTCGCAGGATGATGCCCCATGCCCTTTCCCACCTGCCTTGCTCTCTATATTTCTTCATTTGTAATTTTTGTAATATCCTCCATAATAAACTGATAAATGTGTTTCCCTGAGAACTGTGATCCACTCTAACAAATTAAACCCAAGGAAGAGGTTAAAGAAACCTAATTTATAAGCTGGCTGCTGGAGGCTCATGCTTATTATCATAGCTACTCAGGAGGCTGAGATCTGAGGATCATGGTTAGAAGCCAGCCTGGGCAGAAAGTCCTTGAGACTCTTATCTCCAATTAACCAGGAAAAGCTGAACGTGAAACTGTGGCTTAAGTAGTAGAGTGCTAGTCTTGAGCACAAAAGCTCAAGGACAGTCCCTATGCCCAGAGTTCAAGCCCCAGCAAAAAAAAAAAAGAAACCTCATTTATAGTCAGTAGGTCAAAAGCTCAAGTAAAACAAATAGGCTTGTGAATGGCACAAGTGAGTCTAGGCAATCATGGGGGCTGAGCTCTCAACCCTGTGGGATCAAAGGCTACCTCCAGTAGACAGTATCAGAATCGACTTACAGGACACTCAGCTGGTACATGCTACTGCAGCTTTGCTTATCAAAAGCTTGTTGTTGAGAGTATAAACTGAGTTTGTTCTTGCTTATATCAACATGAATAGCTAAAGAAGTGACTTCAAATAGGATGTTTATGATCAATTAACACACATTAACAAAATTCCTTATTGAAACATTTAGACATGAAGGATCTTCTTATATTGTCCTGGCTGGCCTCAAACACCTGGGCCCAAGTGATCTTCCTGCCTCAGCCTTTCAGATACCAGAGACTATGACCATAGTATGCTATGAATATAGCATCATATATTGCTATAAGTATAGCATTCTGAGTATAACTAAGTCATGACATAATTTGAGGCTAACCATAACTTCTATAAGATATACTATAATAATCACTTCGGTCAGCAAGAACTAAAAAGTTAATATATTAGAATATATGTTAGCAAAAAAAATAGTAATAACAACAACTGTTTACTGGCCTTGGCATGTTGGCTCACAGCTATAATCTTCACTACTTAGGAGGCTGAAACCTGGAGGATTCAGTCTCAAAAGCTAGCCTGCATGGAAAAGTCAACAAGACTCCATCTCCAAATAATCAGAAAAATGACATACTAGAGATGTGGTTCAAGTGGAAGAATCCCATCTGTGAGCAAGAAAAACAAACAAGAGAGGCCGGAGTTCAAACCCAAGCACAGGCACAAAAAACAAAACAAAAAACCTCGCTTACTAAAGTTAATTTTTCCTTATAATTTATACTACATAAATAAATTTGGAAAATATTCTACTTGTTTACTTCTATCCTAATTTCTCTTCCCCATAAGTTTATAAACCAGTAGTTTTATATCTTCTCTGTTGAGGAGGAGAAGAAAACAGAAGAAAGCAGAAGAGGAAGTGAAGGAAAAAAGAGAGCAAGTGTGGGAAAGACAATTCTAAATGCAGAAAATATTCTGTTTAAAAAAATGTTCATGAAGTGATTTTGAGATGAAAATACAAATTAAATATGGCAACTGTTATCTTCAGAACTGAAAAACACAATCCCCTACACAGACTCCTGTATTCATGAAGTCTCTGTGGAGACTTGCTAGGGTTTTTTTTTTTTTTTTTTTTTTTTAACAGTATATGCGCCAGATTCACAAATGACCTTGCCTTGTTGTTGTTGTTTTTTTTTTTTTACCTGTATCAGAAAGGTGGCCGGTCTTACATAGGAGATCTAATTTTCTGTTCCATACACACAAGTCATTCCCACCAGAAAGCCAAACATCTAGTTTCTGAAGAACAGTTAAGCACTGCAAAATTATTTAGAAATGTACATCAGTTCAGAAATTCAAGCATTATTGTTCAGTGTTTTAAAATTATGTTCCCAAGTTCTTTGAAATCCCTCCCTCCAAGATTGCTACTTTTTCCTCTTGAACATGGCTCTACTAAGTAACTACTATTTCATGACTAGAATGCGCAGAAGGAATGTACATGACCTGTAAAAAAAAAAAAGTCATAGAAGATTTGCTCTAGGGCAATAGCAGTAACATGGACAAAGTCTACCCAGCAAAAAACTACCACCAGCAGCTGGCAATATCATGGTGAGCCTTTGAAAGGGGGACACACACTCAGGGCAAGCTTTTTGATAACAAAACCTCATGAGATGCTGAGCAAACTCACTCAACTGAGATACTCTTTACTCCTGACCACAAATGCTGTGAAACTGCTTTAAGCCACCAAGATTTAAGGAAATTTGTTACTAGTACATAATGCTTAAAGACTTTTTTAAATAAAATAAAAAAAAATATGGCCTCACTTTTTATGTTTCAAATTAATTATCTCCTCTTTTCAATAATTCTATTTGGAAGTTGTCATGTCAAAAACAAGCTTTACAACGTTGGTGCTGGGGGGGGGGAAGGGGGGGAGGAGGATTGGGTGGGGGGTGGGGGGGGAGGCTGGGAAGGGATGTGAAGGGTAAACAAAGGAGGAGGCTGCAATGCTTGATAAGAAATGTACGCATTATCCTGCCCATGTAATTGTAACCCCTCTGTACAGTAAGTTCACAAAAAAAATTAAATTAAATTAAATTTAAAAAAATAACTCTATTTGGTAAACTCATGAAAGTAGGTGTTCTAAGAACTACCTTTAATAGTATCAAAGTGTCTTCCACTAACCCTATGGGCATCTACCCAGAACATCACAAGCCAGGGGACAGTAAAGACACTTGCACATCCATGTTCATTGCTGCACTATTTGAAAGTTATGGAAGTAGCCCAAGATGCCCAATGATAGATGAGTGGATCAATAAAATGTGGTACATGCACACAATGAAATTTTACCCATTTATTGAAAAGAATAATATAATAGCATTTGCAGGGAAATGGACAGACCTAGCACAAATCATCTAAGTGATGCTAAATCAAGCTAGATATAAAATATAACTGGATGTGATATCCAATATAGGACTCTGGGCATTCACAAACAGACTAAAGGAGGATACCTTTAGGAGAGGAACCCAAAGGTGTAACTTCTCTGAACATTTAAAATGCTATTTATAAAAATGAAGGCCAAGAAATGGAAACATGGAGGTTTTTTTGGGGGGGTGGGGTCCGGTCATGGGGCCTGAACTCTGGGCCTGGGCGCTGTCCCTCAGCGCTTCAGCTCAAGGCTAGCACTCTACCACTTGAGCCATAGCACCACTTCCGGCTTTTTTCTCTTTTGCTTATGTGGTGCTAAGGAATCGAACCCAGGGCCTCATGCATGCAAGGCAAGCGCTCTACCACTGAGCCAACTTCCCAGTCCACATGGAGGTTTTGTTGTTAGTGGTGGTGGTGTTTGTTTTTGCTTGTTTTTTTTTCCTTCTTTTTGAGCAGAGGAGAAGAAAAGTGCAGAAAGGGAAGGAGGAATGGTAAACAAATGCAATCATGCTAGCATATTCAGTGAACACTTTGTGGAAAATGACCTCTGTTAACTTGTGGGTGGGGATGGGAAGGGGAAACTGGGAAAAAGTGAAGGAAGGGGTAACACTCTCAAAAAAAAAAGAAATGTACTCATTACTTACATATGAAATGGTAACCCCTCTGTATAACACCTTAATAATCACAATAAAATTATATATATATTTTTTTTTTTTTGGTCGGTTGTGGGCCTGAGCACTGGGCCAGGGCACTGTCCCTCAGCTCTTCAGCTCAAGGCTAGTACTCTACCACTTGAGCCATAGACCCACTTACGGTTTATCTGCTTATGTGGTACTGAGGAATTGAGCCCAGGGCCTCGTGCATGCAAGGCAAGCACTCTACCACTGAGCCACCTTCCCAGGCCCTAAAATTATATTTTTAAAAAAGGAAGTTCCTAATAAAAGACCCTGAATAGCAAAAATGATCCATAACAGAAAGAATAGTGCTGGAGGAATATCAATACCAAATTTCAAACTCTACTACAAAGTCATGGTAATTAAAACAGCTTGGTACTGGCACAAGAACAGACCTGAGGACTAATGGAATAGAATTGAAAACCCAGAAATCAACCCACAGACCTATAGACACCTAATCTTTGATAAAGGAGCTAGAATGGAAGAAAGACAACCTCTTAAGTAAATGGTGCTGGCAAAATTGGTTAATCACCTGTAGAAAACTAAAGCTAGATCCTTATAGGTCACCCTGCAAAAGAATCAACTCCAAATGGATCAAAAACCTCAGAGTCAAAGCAGACACCCTGAAAACATTACAGGAAGGAATAGGAGAAACCCTAGGTCTTCTTGGCACAGGCCAAAATTTTCTTAATAGAGACCCAGAAACACAACAAATCAAAGAAAGGTTGGACAAATGGGATTGCATGAAGCTGCAGAGCTTCTGCATGGCAAAGGACATAGCTAGCAAGATCAATGGAAAGCCCATGGATAAGGGTCTCATACCTAAAATATACTTGGAACTCAAAAGTTAAATCCTTCAACAACAAATCCTCAAAGAAACAACTGCCGGATAAATAAGTGAGCTAAAGACTTAAAGAGAAATTTCTCTGAAAAGGAAATAAGAATGGCCAATAGTCTTATGAAGAAATGCTCAACCTCTCTAGCCATAAAAGAAATGCAAATCAAAACAACACTGAGATTCCACCTCACCCCAATTCACCCCAACTCACCGGTGCCAGTGGCTCAATCCTGTAATCCTACCTACTCAGGAGGCTGAGATCTGAAGATCATGGTTCAAAGCCAGTCTGGGCAAAAAAGTCTGTGAGACTCTTATCTCCAATAAACCACTAGAAAATCAGAAGTGGTGCTGTGACTCAAGTGGTATAGTGCTTGCCTTGAGCTGAGAGCTGAGGTACTCCACAACCGACAAAAAAAAAAAAAAAAAGAACTCTAAACAACAGATGTTAGAGGGGATGTGGCCAAAAGAGAACCCTACTGCACTGTTGGAGGGAGTGTAAACTTGTTCAACCACTCTGGAAAGCAGTATGGAGGTTCCTCAAAAGACTCCACATAGAGCTCTCCTATGACCCAGCAATCCCACTTTTGGGTATTTACCCAAATGATCACAAACAAGACCATACTAAAGCAGCTACCAGCACAACTATGTTTACTGCAGCATTATTTACCATAGCTAAGATATGGAACCAACCCAGATGCCCCTCAGTAGATGAATGGATCAAGAAAATGTGGCATATATATACATACATACATATATATCTCTCTCTATATATAATGGAATTCTATGTCTCCATCAGAAAGAATGACATCACCCCATTTGTTAGGAAATGGAAAGACTTGGAAAAAATTACATTAAGTGAAGTAAGCCAGGCCCAAAGAAACATAGGTCCCATGGTTTCCCTTATTTGCAATAACTAGTATATGTCTAGGATAAGCAGAAAAGGTCAAAAGCCATGTACATATGACCAGATAAGATGATGTTAAGTGAAATGAACCCCAAGATAGGGACACAAGTGGTTTTTTTCCTTGCTTGCTATTATTTCTAACATATTTATTTCTAACGTATGTGATTTTTTTGTTTCTTTGTATGTTCCTCTCCCCCTCCCCACCCCGTATAACCCCTGTTTTCACTGTATTTGATGTCGGTGCCCTGCATCTTGTATATATAACTTCTCTAATTTGGGGAGGGGAAGAGAAAAAACAAAGTGCTTAGATAGGGATACAGGTTGACCCATTGTAACAATGAGATGTTTAAGACACTATGTTGAAAAACAAACTTTCAATTTGTGGGGGGGCGGGAGTGTAGTTGTAGAGGTGGGAGGGAAGGAATGATAGGGGAAAAACAAAGGAGGAGGTAACAATGCTTGATAGGAAATGTACTCATTACCTTGGCCCTGTAACTGTAACCCCTCTGTACAGTATTTTTACAATAAAAAAGCATTAAAAAAAAAAAAAAAGGAAGTTCCTTCCCTTATAGACCTCTTGTTACCTAAGGCCTAAGAACTCAGAGGGAGAACAATGGTAACAGCAGGACAGAACTGACAGGAAAAAGGGGAGGTCTTGGTGGCCTTGCCTAAGCTGAAAGTGGAACTACTTTTCAAGGTGATGGAGTAGAGATGAGCTACTTTAAAGCAAATGAGATTGCAGTCATTTTACTAGTATTTTACAGACTGGCTGACATTTTTAAATGGTGTTGCATTCTCAAAACATATAAGGTCATTTCTTTTATTTGAATCACAAGGAGTCAAGTTTTATCCCTGTTCATTTCTCTAATGTGTAGCAAATTTCTTATCATATATGCCTTAGTTAATATTTCTCTAAGAAGTCAATTTGTCATATTAAATATTTTTGTCTGGGAACTAGGAAATAAATGACTACAAGGCAGAGATCAAGGAAAAATAACCTCAAATAACATTTCTAGGCTAAAACAGAAATAAAACATCAGATATATTACAGTCTTTCTAGAAATAGTACTTTTTCTGGAATTACCTACTAAACACATCAGGTCCTACCTTTCTCGTTGTCTTGCTTAGTAATCAGCCCCCACTGTAATGTCCAACTGAAACATTCTAAGACAATAATATATATACTTCCAAAAGTCAAGTCTCAGAATCAAATGGCTATGAGTGCATTTCATCTCATAAACTGTGTTTTCATAAGGGGAAAAAAAACAAATTATTGAAGGTGGGAAGGGAGGCAAGGAAAGTGACAGAGGGGATGAGGTTAACTGAAATACATTTCAAGCATGTGAAGATACAACAATGAAATCAACCCTATGTAATTAATGTAAGCTAATAAAAAGTTAACAGAAAATCCCATGCTTGCTTAGTATTTTACCTTTACAGTAGACTGGAAGCAAGACACTCTCTGAATTTGTCGGCCAGTGTCACAATCCCATACTTAAATATATGTTAAGAAGTAGTTTCTAAATGAAATTCTTAATTAGGAGATAATATTACTAGTTAGAAATTAAAGCAAATATCTATATAAAACATGAAATATAGTGTTTATACTGACAAAAAATGAATTCCCATAGCAAGTCATCAAGTTGGTGGAATGTTTCCAAATATGCTTAAGATACGTTTTCTTGTTAAATCGTAAGGAAAGTGCCAACAGAATGAATGGTCTCAGTTTTATGGGGATTAATACTACAGCTGTCATGAGTATATTCTCCAGAACAGTTCACCATAATATAATAGGCATGCACACAGAGCATGCATACTCAAAGCTACTGCATCTATTAGTTATTTCCTGAAAACTCCTGTAATGAGCTTGGCATGACTTACTGCTTGTTATCTTGATTCAAAAATGACACTAACAGTGCATTATCTATTTCTGAAATATCCGAGAGTCTCTCATAGCCTTTCCAGGGCTAGTTTGGCTTAAGGGGCTTGGCAATTTTCAATTTTTTATGTTTCTTATGGAAAGAAATAAGTTTTATGACATGTCTGACATATTTTATATTAAAAATTGAAAGGAATTTAACAAACTAGTTAATCTTATCATGCCTGATGCTTTATAATATTCTATTTCATCCTTTAAATGTAGCTAATTATGAAGAGATATAGCTATATATCTCCAAATATACATGCATATGTGTTATCACACTAAATAAACTGCTAACACATAAAAGTGCTCTCTATTTGAAAGTATAAGTGCTCTGTATTGAAAGGATTCAATTTTGAATACTGTCAGCTCTTAAGGCTCTATTGCTTGACAATTAAAAAAAAAGACTTTTAGTACTTAATTAAATATATTAATTAATAATGTCTACCCAAGCACAGTAGACTTATAATTCATTTGAGTAACATGGGCACTGGAGGCTCATGCCTATAATCCTAGCTACTTAAGAGCTTGGCTTCTGAGGAATGATGTTCAAAGCCAGCCCACACAGGAAAGTTCATGAGACTTTTTTTTTTAATATGTATTTTTTTATTGTAAAGATACTGTATAGAGGGGTTACAGTTACATGAGTAAGATAATTAGCGACCAGAAAACCAGAAGTGGTGCTATGGTTCAAAGTGGTAGAGCATGGCCTTGAGCAAAAAACTCAGGGACAGTACCCAGGCCCTGAGTTCTAGTCTCACAACCAATAACAAGAAATAATAATAATAATTCACTTACATAAAAGAAACCTCCAACTAAGAACCCTAGATTTTTTAACAGCAAAAAAAAAAAGTTATTCAGCAAAGGAACTGACTCTATACTAGCATTTACAGCTACACTTTCTCACTTAATTACCTGTACTGTAACAGTAATCATAATAATTGCCATGAAACACTACTGTTGTATTTTAGGAATGGTCTAGTAAAGAGAAAGGATTTTCAGTTCCATTTTTGCAGACTGTTCTGATGCTGGGGTGGGGGGAGGGGAGGAACTTTAGTTATATCTATTGATATCCTAACAGAATGAGACTTGTAATCCTAATCTAAATTTAGTCTTATCACAGCTGAAATGTATCTTCTCAAACTGTGCTCTGAACTTTGTGTCTGTGCTTAGGGGTGTAGTTCATGGGAAGGGCACTTCTGAATGGTTACTAAATCAGTTTCTCCAAAGACCATTCACGTCCCCAATATTCAAACATATTTCTTCCACTTTTCATTTGCCTTTTATCTCATTTTACCTCACCCTACCCCCATCCTTGTGTATTCCTACCACTCACTGTTGGCACTTAGTAAATGGTTTGGGGGCTGATAAATTATTCATCCTTAATATACTTCCTAATATGTCACAATTTAGAATTTTCTAAAACATCCTGATCTGGATAAGAACTAATGTGAACCATTGCTCGAATTCTGTAACTCAGCACACATGCCAGTCTTCCTGTGATTGTGAAGCCACCAATGAAAACACCATATAAAAAAAAAATTTTTTTACTACAGTCAACCTTCTAAGTATGTAGACCTGTAGGTTCTATTCTACAAATCACTAGTAGTCAAGATAATCATTATTGTATGCTTATTTACCAACTAATTACAGTTGAAAGGAAACATTTCACTCCTTTAATACTATGCCTTTTATATGTTACTGTATCTCTATCATTAGTCATGTACTAAGACATTTTGCTTGTATTAAAAGGGCCAAGGTAAATGCCTTTCATTAAGTATCTAGAGTTGGCAGTTAATGATGAAATATGTCAAATAGCCCTTTCAAAATTGTATTTGTGACATATCCAAAAAAATAAATTGATCTACATAGTTTTTGTTGATTTAAAATAACAGTGTTTGCCTCAGTAGAGCAGTAGTACTAAGGCCAATCTAGCCTAAACATCTGAGCAAAAGTTATGCCATTATTTATGTCACACAATAAAGCACACCACACACATGCATATTTTATCCCCCACTTAAATGATATTTTGAAATTTTCTCACCTATAAACAATCATAAACTCATGTAAAGTATGTATTTGTGCATGCACATGCACACCTGTACAGTATAATGCACACACATGCATGCCTGAACTAGCCTAGACCTGATCCTTCTATTTACAATTTCCTCTGAGCTGGGATGAAAGGAATCCTGCCATCATACTGTTTTTTATTGGTTGAGATAGAAGCAAACATTTTTCCCAAGCTGGCGAACACCTGTGTCTCTACTTTCTTATCTGTAAGTGACCAAGAAGATATTGCAAAGAGCTATTTTAAAGATTAAATGGGTCAATCTATGGAAAATTCAACCATGTATATAGTACACAATCATTTTATAAAACTTTACAATTGCTGTTCTATCTTAACTTTTTCACTAAAAATATAGGAAAAGAAAAGCAACTACTTTTTAAGAATTGATTTTGAATTGAGAATATTAATAAAGACTAATATTAATACTGCATTTTTCTGCAGACTAAGGTGATCTAAAAGTTCTCATGGTTTGAGGGCATGAAGTTTCTTTTGTTATTTGAGGGATGAATTATTCTCCAGTCCAACCTGTCTTGGTTTCTCTAAATTGGGAAGCAAACTGACATAACAAAATACATATTTTTAAGTCTACATCCTTCCATTTTATACAAAATGATAGAACAGAAACTCTGGAAAGAACATCTTTCATCATATGGTCTCTATGAAGACAAGACTTAACCTACTATTTCCAGTCTAATCCTTCTCAGATGCTTAAGATTTTTAAGAACTGTGTTCTGAAGACTAGCGCAAAATCACTTTAGCTACAGCAAGAATATATGGACGTATATATTCTTTAGAGGCTAAAGATTAATAATGCGTGTAGGGGCCCCTTGGGTCCCTGTGGCTGTTTCATTCTCTTCCAGATTTAAGGATATAATAACTGTTCGATCAGCAGAAGCTGTCAAGAGGAGTTGATTTTTTTCTTCACAAGGTTTCAAGGATGGAAATGTAGTAACAGCTGTTATTTTCTGAGTGTGTCCACTGAGTTCCAAAAGTTTTTCTCCTGTCTGAAATAACAATATGAATCTTAATAAACTCATATTTCACAATTTAAATAATCTTCAATGACAACATTAAGAACCATCACATCCTAAACAAGTACTGAAAAAATAGCTGTAAGTAGTTTTATTTTCTAATTATAAATGCTAACTTCAGCACGTCTCTACAGAAAATTTAAAGGAATATTCTTCCCTGCTTTCAAGAATATTATTATGCAAATAGAGGCCCCTTTGTATCCACATATTTGTATATAGTTCTCAACAGTTATAAGTTGTGTAACAAAATACAAGACAGCATACAATGTGTGTGTACACTAATTGACCAATTACTTATAAAGTTAGTCTCTACTCCATGTCTAGTTTCACTCATTCATTGTTTCTCCTTCAGTCACTGATTTTCCAATATATAAAAATAAAATATAAATATAACATAAACTGAAAATCTCTCCAAATTCACAAGTATGGTGAAAGCACAGATGGCCCTGTGCATCAATGATTCCCTGTGAATCCACAGATTCAACCAACCTCACACTGAAAATATTTATATAGTATTTACATTGTATTAGGTATTATATGTAATTTAGCAATTGTTTAAACCATATTGAAAGATATACAGGTCATATGAAAATACTATAGCATTTTTTATGAGAGAGTTGAGCTTGCGCAGTTTGTGGGATGGGGGTATACTAAAAAGACGGTAATATTTCAGAATTGCTTTAGTGAAAGGCAAAGCCATTGAAAAATGAAGATCTGTCAGACCAGATAGTAGCCCCAAATAAGGAAACAATAAAGAAAAATGCATTAAAAGAGAATCATTTGCAAAACAAAGAAGCAGAAAGAGAGGTCTTGAAGGAACTTGAAGTCTTAAATGTTTTTGAAAAACCTCTTGTTATATTATTACTAAAGTCAAACATAGGAAGAACGTTGTACTACACTAATACACAATGTTCAAAGAAAAAGTTGCACCTCTCAAAACAAATACTTGATTCATTTTGGAAGTCAATACATAGTTGCTACCTATATTTTTTTCAAGGTTACATTTCCCCATAAAAAAATCTTAAGAAAAATTTCCTCTTTATTATGAAATATTAGTGCCTATTTTAAATGAATTTATCTGAGTAGCTCTTCCAAGTATTAGTTGTATCCTAGAATAATTTCATGTATTCTCAAATAACAATATATATTTATAATTTATATACTTATTTATAATTTATACACTTATTTCATAATCCACATATAATCAATACACACCTGGGCATTCCACACAACTATAATTCCATCATCCCCAGCAGATGCAAATCTAATGAAAGAAGAAAGGTCAAGAAAAAGTCACATTTGACATTTAATTGCTACAATTAACTAAGAACTACCAGCCTTATTAGTGGAATCTTGACTAACATCAATGAAGATTAGTCTCTTTAAACTAGCTTAACAAATACTTGTAAGACACCTTCTAAATTCTGTGCCAAGTACAAAGGACCAAAGATAAAGAATACACTTACAGATTTACAAAGAATAACCTAGCAGAAATATAAAAATGAGGGCTAAGCCAGGTACTGGTAGCACAATCCTGTAATCCTAACTACTCAGGTGGCCAAAACTGAAGATCAAGTTTGAAAACCAGCCCAGGCAGGAAAGTCCATGAGACTCTTATCTCCAATTAATCACCAGAAGCCAGAAGTGGAGTGGTGGCTCAAGTGGTAGATGGCTAGTCTTGAACAAAAAAAGCTCAAGGATAGCACCCAGGCCCCCAATTTAAGCCCTAGAACACACACACACACACACACACACACACACACACACACACTCTCCCCCATCAAAAAAGGGGATGTACACAGATGGCCTTCAAAGTTCTTCCTTGTATTAAAATTAAGATTTTAAGAGATGCCTAACATATTTAATAAAATAAAAGTTGAGAAGTAGCTTCACTGATAGAAATGACAGTCCAGAAATTCTCTGGAATAGAATCATATCCTTAGTTCCATTCTTTCTATTACTTTTTCTTTTTCTTTTTTTTTTTTTTTTTGCGTCCGGTCATGGGGCCTGAACTCTGGGCCTGGGCGCTGTCCCTCAGCTCTTCAGCTCAAGGCTAGCGCTCTACCACTTGAGCCACAGCGCCACTTCTGGCTTTTTTCTTTTTGCTTATGTGGTGCTGAGGAATCGAACCCAGGGCCTCAGGCATGCAAGGCAAGCGCTTTAACCACTGAGCCACCTTCCCAGCCCTCTATTACTTTTTCACAATATGTATTTTAACACTAAATTAATTTTAACACTAATCAAGACGTCTCTCCTTTACTCATCTTGGCTACTTAGTCTATCCATGTATATGTTGTATTCATGGTATGGAAGGTTTGTAGTTTTGTTGGTGGTAGTTTTGCTTGAAACACAAAAAGGTAAATGGAAGTTTGTTTCATGGCATAATAAAAGAGCTGTAATCAAATTTGCTCTAGTTTATCTCTCCTCTTCTCTGTACATACAGGAACAAATTCTACATTCTGTAGAGTAAAAGTATCCTTCACATAAATACTGTCAAGAAAATAATTTGTCAAATAGGATTATTCCAACACAGTGGTGTGAAATAATCAAATTGTAAGCATGTCAAATAACTGGTTATTAATAATGTAGTACACAACTTAGTAAATGAATTTTAGTGATTGAGAATTCATTAAAACTTGTTATTCTATTATCACTTTCATCTATTCAAATGAAAGGGAAATTTTCAAATAAAAGAAAAAGAAGTGGCTTTCTAGATAGCCAGCTATGGATTGCACATAACTGGCTCCTGATAGTTAACAATCATTAATAACTGACATTCCACGCAAAGCTATGGTATTTAAAAAATTTATGTTGTTTCCCCAAAAGACTGGGTTTTACAAGATCTGAGATAGGCTGGGATGTCTTAACTTAATATTTTTGACCATGTATTGCTGGGAAAACATAGAAAACTGAAACACTTGGACATAGAAATCACTTTGTTCCCATGAAAGCTTCCAGTCTCATGGATTTTACTCCTACATGAATGAAACACAAACTCTCATGGCCTTCAGTCAAGTAACACCTGCCTTAACCCTCCAAACAGAGGTTGAAATTTTTAATCTTCAGTTTCAAAGTCCCCTGTGTCTTCACAGGTTCAGATAGGTCCCATGCTCAGTTTTCATTTCAAAACTCTATGATTAGACCGC
The DNA here is from genome assembly GCF_019054845.1 of Dipodomys spectabilis. Lineage (NCBI taxonomy): Eukaryota > Metazoa > Chordata > Mammalia > Rodentia > Heteromyidae > Dipodomys > Dipodomys spectabilis. The sequence goes on along the minus strand of NW_024870817.1, from coordinate 23,795,310 downwards.
CTACTGTCAGAGCTACAAAATTACCCAGGAAATGTAAATGCTCAAATATAGTCAGATAAAGACTGGCAATTTTAAGTGTGGCCCCACTTCACTTTCTAATGGTAAGAACCTTTAAAAATTCTTAACTAAACTGGGTGCCAGTGGCTCACACCTGTAATCCTACATACTCGGGAGGCTGAAATCTGAGGATTGCTTTTGAAAGCCAGCCAAGGCAGGATAGGCCATGAGATTTTTTTTTGTACTTTTTTTTATTGTAAAAATGCTGTACAGAGGGGTTACAGTTACATGAGCAAGGTAATGAGTCCATTTCCTATTGAGCTTTGTTGCCTCCTCCTTTGTTTGCCCCCAACCATCCCTTCCCTCCCACCTCCACAACTACCCCCCCATGAGATTCTTATCTCCAGTTAATCACCAGAAAATGAGAAGTGGCACTGTAGCTCAAAGTGGTAGAGCGCTAGCTTTGAGCAAAAGGGCTCAGGGATCCGGGGCAGTGCCCCACAACTGATAGGAAAAAGAAAAAAAAAAAAACAAAACTTAGTTAAGTAGCTAGAAACAACATAAAAAGTTAATTTTAAAATAGAAGAGATAGCTGGCCCCTAGTGACTTACACCTGTAATCCTAGCTACTCAGGAGGCTAAGATTGAGGATGGCAGTTCAATGCCAGCCTACGCATTAGAAAGTCTCCATAAGACTCTTACTTCCAATTAACCACTCAAAAACTGGAAGTGGCACCGTGGCTCAAATGGTAGAGCGCTAGCCTTGAGCATAAAGAGGCTGAGGGACAGCGCCCAGGCTGAGTTCACACCCCACAACTGACCCAAAAAAAAAAAAAAAGAGAGATAAAAAATGTTGATATTTCTGGCATCAATGGCTCATGCCTATAATCATAGCTACTTTGAGGTTGAGCTCTGAGGATCATGGCTCAAAGGCAGCCCCACCAGGAATCGCTGTAATTTTTTTATTTAGTTATTTATTTATTTGGTCGTGGGGCTTGAACTCTGGGCCTGGGCGCTGTCCCTCAGCTCTTCAGCTCAAAGTGAGCGCTCCATCACTTGAGCCACAGCGCCACTTCCGGTTCCCAGGTGGTTAATTGGAGATATGAATCTCAAGGACTTTTTTGCCCAGCTGGCTGTGAACCGCGATCCTCAGATCTCAGACTCTCGAGTAGCTAGGATTACAGGCATGAGCCACCGGCTCCTGGTTGTAATATTCTTTTTTGTATGTTTTTTGTTGCCAGTCCTGGGGCTTGAACTTTGCACCCTGGGCACTTTCCCTGAGCTCTTTTTGCTCAAGTGTAGCACTCTACCACTTGATTCACAGTGCCACTTCCAGTGTTTTCTGAGTAGTTTATTGGGGAAAAAAAGAATCTCAGGGACTTTCCTGCCAAGGCTGGCTTTGAACCATGATCCTCAGATCTCAGCTTGTTGAATGGCTAGGAATTACAGGCCTAAGCTTCTGTGGAATTATTATCTCAAATTAACTACCAAAAAGCTGAAAGCAGAGCTGTGACTCAAGTGGTAGTACAATAGCCTTGAGCAAAAAAGCTTAGGGACAGCAAGAAGGCCCTGAGTTCATGCCCTTAGACTGCTGCTGCACAATGCTCACATACACATAGACACACACAAATCTGTATAGTAAAAAGAAAATGATAGTTTTAAATGTATACTTTCAATTGCTGAAATACATACATTTTCTGAAGCTGAATACTAGACAATGTCTTGAGCATCAAAACTGGCTACAAGCAAATCTTGAGTAACTTACATTTCTAGACCTATTGATTTCTTTTTCTATTTGAATAGTAATGGCAGGGAGGGTAGAGAACTCAAGGTCTTAAGTTTTCATTGGTATCAAACGTCAATCTCTATTGATTCTTCAAACTCTTATAATTGCTTTTCTCCCATTTAGAAGACTGCAGGTTTAAAATACTTTTTCTAACCCTGTTTTTTAACTTCTCATTACTGTTTTATCATGTTTGATTTTCACAATGAGAGATGAGTTCACAATTAGAGATGACTGAACTGTTGAGAGTTTAAAAATGAGACACACAGCATTTCACCTCAAACGAATGCAATAAGTAGTGAACAAAAGTTAAATCTCAACAATGCTCAATGGTAATGCATGAAATCACAGCCAATTTTTTATTGCTCAGAGGTCAATTACCTAAGGTGGTAGCTTATTCAGCTTTTCAGTTCATACACACACACACACACACACACACACACACACACATTCTTTTATATTTTGGCATGCCAATATTTATTTTTACCATCTCTAAAGAGAGAACATGAAGTTTTAAATGCAAACCAGTAGACTAAGGAATGGTTCAAATGGTAGAATACTTTCCTATTAAGATAAGGTCCTGAGTTCAATTCCTAGTTCAGATAAAAAGAAAAAAAAATTCAAACCAGTGTGTCTGTGTTACATAAAGGCAACTCATAAGTAACAAAAATTAGGAGGTAATTCCTAGATTACAATTATATATCCTATTACAAAGGCTAACCAAAAACTAGCCAGATCAGCTTATTAAACAAATTAGCACAGCTTATTTAAAATTGTAATCCTAATCAGTCAGGGACCTTCTCCATCTTCAAGTCAGAATTAAAAATATAACTCAAGGGGCTTGGAATGTGGCTTGGTGGTAGAGTGCTTGCCCAGCATGCATAAAGCCCTGGGTTCAATTCCTCAATACCACACAAACAGAAAGAGCCAGAAGTGGCACTGTGGCTCAAGTGGTAGAGGGCTAGCCTTGAGCAAAAGAAGCTCAGGCACAGTGCCCATGTATTACTGTTCAAGTCCCAAGACAAGAAAGAAAGAAAGAAAGAAAGAAAGAAAGAAAGAAGGAAAGAAAGAAAAGAAAAAAAAAGAAGGAATCCCTAATAACAGTAATAGAAGTAATGACGATTAAAAAGGAATAGTCAAAATGTCAGTAAGACTTAACCTATTCCATGAAAGAAAAAATGGTGACAATATTGCCATAACATTTAACATACTTTTTATAAACATTCTCCATTAATAGAATTCAAAGAATTAAGCCTTAGTGTAAGACGGTGAGAGAAATATTTCTTTGCTGGTTAGTATGGCATTAATTAGTGATATTCCACGCTAGGGTTAGGGAAAGGCCTAGATGAATAGCATGTGTATCCTGCCTTGAAATCTCAATATTGAATGATCATTTAGAAAGGTAATATATCTCAACAAATCTAAGGCATCATCAGTTGTAAAACACTCTCATGTTATGTATCATAAAGGAAAAATGCAGCCAATTATAACTAAAAGACACCATCAATTATGATTTTCAAAATTTTAGAGATGCTAACACAAAGAAAAATCAATAAAACATAGTACTTACCATATTTATTGATCTTTTATAATAGTCTAATAAATCTTTGATTATCTCTGGTAGGTTTAAAGTGCTAGATAAATGTTAAATGAATAAAATAACAAACATTTAAATGTTACAGGGCTCTGTGAAACAGAATTAATGGCATTAATGAAATTTCAATCTTTACTTTTAACATTATGACTATAATATATTGTTACAAAAGTAAGTTTAACAAAGTTTAAACCTAGAATTCCACCATATTAACAGAAATTCTACAAGTTCATACACCAGTACAGCCCTCCCCCCCCCCCCCCCCCCCCGCAAAGTCCTTATGGTAAAGACACACACTCATGTTCACTTCACTAAAGGGATAAAGAGGGGGTTAAAAAGGGGAGAGGGATAAAGAGAAGGAGGGGAAGGGAGAACTAATACCTAAAATTATACGGTCCACTTTTGTTCACAAACAGAATGAAGAAGGAAATATTACAAAGGCAAAATCTTCGGTAAACTCTCTTCTCTCTCAAATCACAAACAGAAGTCCAAAGAACATATCAAACTCATCATATTAGAATAACAACAACAACTACTACTGAGAGAGTAGTCTCCATTCCCCAATGGGAGAACTTCTGCCACTGTAGAAACATCCCTGACCCTCCTTGCCTCATATAATGAGAAAATGAATTGAACATATTCCTCTCTGCTTCTTCTATCTCTTCTAGCCCCTCAGCTCCCAACCTGTGAGTTTGTCTGTGAATAGGAAACATTCTTGTCTGCTCTTATTTTTAAGGAAAGCCTACATCTGAGTGGGAGGCTTCCAACTGTCCAGCTGTACCAGTGATTTGGTAAGTCTACCTAATTCAGATGAAATATAAGGAAACTTGCTGTGTTTATAAACCAAGGTCATTTCCTTTAAATCTAATTTTCATCAGTTAATACTTTTTCAGTTATTACTTTAAACTGATAAGTCATAGACGTACATGTGATCCTTGCATTGAGTCTCCACCAGTTCTACTCTTAAAAAGAAATGTCTGTCTGCAGGTGGTTCATGCCTGCAATCCTAGCTACTCAGAAGGCTGAGATCTGAGGATCATGATTCGAAACCAACCCAGGCAGGAAAATCTGTAAGATTCTTATTGCCAATAAACTTCTCAAAAAAGGCTGGAAGTGGTGCTGTGGCTCAAGTGGTAGAGTACTAGCCTTGAACAAAAGCAGCTCAGGGTCAGGCCCTGAGTTTAAGTCCCAGGACAGACAGACAGACAGAAAGAAAGAAAGAAGGAAGGAAGGAAGGAACGAAGGAAGGAAGGAACGAAGGAAGGAACGAAGGGAAGGAACGAAGGGAAGGAAGGAAGGAAGGAAGGAAGGAAGCAAGCAAGCAAGTAAGCAAGCAAGCAAGCAAGCGTTGTTTCTTCATTAACTCTTAGAATATTAATAATCCTAAAACTTTTTATATTAAAACAACAATGTTTTTATATTTGTATATATATAAATTTATATAAAATTTATATAAATATATAAAATATATATTTTATATTTGTATATATATTTAAATTCACCATAATGAAAAATGAAAACATTTTATTTCATATAGGTGAATTTAAATATATATACAAATATATACAAGCGAAGACAGTATAAGAAAAATGAATAATAAAATTAAAATAAATAAAAACCCTCATATGCTACTCTTCAAAACCTATCAACTCATCTCTAAAACTGTTTCATTTGTACCCCACGTAACTTCTCCCAAGATCGTTCTAAAGCAAATCATACGCTATATTTTATCAATAAACATTTCAGCAGAGAATACCCATAAGGACTTTTAAATCATGAATAAATTTACATTTACTTCCTAATTTCATCAGTAATCAAATTTCCCTGTCTCCTATTTATTTAAATTACCTTAGTTAGAAATGGTATCCAAATAAGGTCCATATATTGCAATTACTTGACATATCAATAAAGTCTCTCTTATCTATTGATGGATTCTCCTACTTTTCCTTGCAATTTATTTATTGAAAACAAAAGTTATCTGCCTAGTAGAGATCTTAAGAGTCTGCATTTTGCTTACTCATTCCTGTGTTAGCACGTAAAATGTGTCTCTATCCCGGTATTTCTAGTAGACTGATAGATCTCAAGACTTAATCATATTCAAGTCCGACTTTTTGCTAAGATCATGACATAAAGCCATTTGTATACTTACAGGAAATGTATTTTCTGGCAGTCTTATTTTGTGTGTGATGTTAATAGTTATCAATAATCGCTATCTAACTTTATTGCTAAGCATAATTAATTCTAATGTAAGAATTATTTTCAGCTGAAGATTACAGAGAAAAAGAAACACCAGTCTAACCTTCCCCATCTACCCGAAAAGAGATCATAAATCACCCAGTGAAGATGCTCTCCGCTCCTCTTCCACACCAGGAAGGAGAATACCAACTTATTACTGGAGATGAGATGGCACAGAGAGAAAGGCTGCACAAACAAGGCACAAACAAGCCTTACTAACTAGCTCTCCCCACTCTACCAAACCAGTGCAGAGAAGTCAGAGAAACTTTGTTTCCAAAATAACCACCAAAAAGCAGTTCTTTTCTTCTATCTTCTCTCCATTTGCAACAAAAAGCCTTTTTCCTAGCACTTGTCAACAAACTGACTTTTTAAGATCTTATCTCATCATTGAGCATTCCTCTGGGTGCCTGTTTGTATTTCTCTGTTCATCTTTTGTCAAACTTGCAGGGCCCCAGCCAATAAGTACAGGAAAACATTATTTTCATCTTTTATATATTAGAGCTTACAAAATCACCAATTCCTAATTTGGGTTCTTCTGTAAAGAGAAATTTCATCTCATTAGTTACTACTGATCTCAATATAACCATATTTGTGATATTCAAATGTAAGCTAGCTCCCTAGCATTCTCCAAAGGTAACCAGTAAGATTTCTTTTTTAAGTAGCATTATGAACACATAGATTTAAACATACATGTTATGTTGCAGTCCACTGCAATAATTACCATTATCTATTATAAAAAGGATTCTGCATATGTCGTTTTCTAAGTATAATTACCTTAATGTCTCATAAAACCACAACTTTTCCAGGCCGCAAAAAACTATTGACCAATGTTATACATATGTACAGTTTCCTATAAAGCTACCCAAGCTGAGCACTGGTGGTTCACACCTGTAATCCTAGCCACCACATAATTCCAGTTTTTTCTGAGTGGTTTATTGGAGATAAGAGTTTCATGGACTTTTCTGCCTGGGCTGGCTTTGAACCATGATCCTCAGATCTCAGCTTCCTGAGTAACCCAACTATACTATACTGTACTATACTATACTATACTAGTATAGTAGATATAAAGATAGGCCTTCCAGACTCCCCTTTTCAAGAGGGCACTTAGCTGGATAGTAAAGAACATAGTTATCTGCCTCCACTTCAGGGATCATTCTAATTCATACTAACTCAGTCATACTAACTGGGAGTCAGTTGGTTCCCCATCATTATGAATTAACCAAGATGGTAGAAGCCAGGAGCATGTTCACCTTGGATGACCTTCAGCAAAAGCCCAGTTTAATTCCCACCTACAGCAAAACTCTTAAGAGCCAAGTCTTCCACCACAATTCCTCATCGGGCTGACAGAGACTCTATCCCACATGATCAGAGTCTCAGCCATCTCCCCATTCAAATTGCTTTCTTCTCTCATCCTTCCACTAACCGTTTCTTTCTAATAATTTTGCTCACTTCACTCTATTTTAGTGTCTGCTTCCCAAGGAGCCCAAGAGTTAGGAAATGAACCATGAATGTTACTGTGAGAGGAAGAATATTCTTAGTTTAAGAATATCTTCTTAAAGATGAAGCATACTGTTCGTACTTAGTGGATTATCAAACTATTCTGCTTTGTTGCTGTCTTGAAAATGCACAGCTTCACCAGCTACCTAGAGCACATTTCATTCTCGAATTTGGTACTTCATGGGTCATCTGATTCTTTTCCAGTCATGATCACCTTCCTACATAACCTTGTCTGTTTCCTGGAGAAGCAAGGAATGGTCAAATGACCAACAGAGAAATCTATTCTTAAAATGTGTTATCAACTTGGTTGTTTAATGTGTCAAATGCTAGAGTATTACATGCAATTTTAGCACAGTCCATTTTTGGAAGGCCCTTGCTGCGGCTTAGCCTTCTTTAGTGATCTCCCAATCAATATGACCCTCACTTCATGTTCAGAAAATACTAAAGAAGAAAAGAAAAGGCAGCTGTCTGTTAGGTTATACAGGATTTATTTGGTATCTTCAAAAACCAATCTGAGAAAATTTTCCACTCACTGATTTTAGCTGAGCTACCAAGAAAACAAGAAAATCCTTCTGCAAAATTTTCAATAAGATGATATTATCTAAAGACCTGAAGCGTGAAACCTGGATTACAACCGCTGACAAAAAAAAAAAAAAAAAAACAGAATGTAATGCCTACAAAAAAATAAAAAGTATTTCTGCAATTTAACAATACATTGATAATGTATATATACAATAGTAAAAGTAATTCCAAACTATTAAAAATAAAAATATCCCACCAATATGCACAATTATCATATTAAAATGTTTAAGAGTGAAAATATTGAGCTTTTAATTCTCTACATAATAGATTTTTGTCATGATTTAGAGATTTTCCTATAGTTCACAGATTTTCCTATAGTTTATATCTTATTTACAAGAGTGACTCTTGGCTGGGCACTGGTGGCCTATGTCTATAATCCTAGCTACTCAGGTGGATAAGTTCTGAGGATCATGGTTCAAAGCCAGCCCAGGTAAGAAAGTCTGTGAGACTCTTATATTCAATTAACTACCAGAAAACCAGGAGTGCCACTGCAGTTCAAAGTGGTAGAGTGCTAGCCTTGAGCAAAAAAGCTCAGGGACAGCACCCAGGCCCTGAGTTCAAGCTGACACACACTAAAAAAAAAGTGACTGGGGCTGGGAAGGTGGCTCAGTGATAGAGCGCTTGCCTTGCATGCATGAGGCCCTGGGTTCGATTCCTCAGCACCACATAAGCAAAAAGAAAAAAAGCCGGAAGCGGCACGGTGGCTCAAGTGGTAGAGCGCTAGCCTTGAGCTGAAAAGCTGAGCGACAGCACCCAGGCCCAGAGTTCAGGCCCCACGACCGGACCCAAAAAATAAAAAAGTGACTCCTTTGGTCTTTACTGGTTTGCTACAGAATTTAAATTTTAAAGCAAAATTCAAACTGAAAGTTCTAAAGTTATGCAACTCAGAAATTCTGCACTTAATTAGGTGTAAATTTTGACTTGAGTAATGGACTAAATGTGATTCATGAAGCCAATTCATCACTGTATTGTAAAAGACAAAGGGCAGGCTTTTTCATCTAGACACTTAAATTCAGTACAGTAGATAGCCAACATAGCCACACAATATTCTCCATCCCTATACTCAGAATAATTGCTTATCCATCAAAAGGTACAGAATTTATTTATCTACTCAGTGAGTTTGACTCAGCTCCTGAATTTCTGTGGCTACTGAACAAGCAACAAGTAGACAGGAAAAGTCTTACTTTGAAACTTGCCCTCTGCCAATATTATAGCTCAATCACTATGTGAAGGGGAAGCACATAGAGGAAGAAGGCAGTTACCCCAGCTGCACTACTAGGAACCAACCAACTCTAGCCAATCTGCCAGGTGATACTCAAAGAATTTTGCCAAATGGCACTAGATCCTGGCACAAGATGTAAAGACTCTCCCAGATGAGCCTAACTCAAACTGCCATCCTGCAGAATAATGACCTAAATAGTGGTTGTTTTGTGTTAAACCACTAAGTTCAGAGGGATGCTTGGCAATGCAATAGGTAACTGAGATAAAGTTTTTTGCTGTTTACAAAATATTTCTGAATCACTGAAGTATAAGCACCACTTTGGGGAAATGCAATCAAATGTCAGCATTTATTCAAGGACCACAACTCTACAAGCTGGTATTTTGATTCTTCTACGCAGTTCTAACCAAGAGGACAGGTAGCATGAACATAATAAATGGAATGATAAATAATAATGATAAATAAACATGATAAATGGAATCTACATAAAATTTAAAGACAGGATCCTGAAAGTACACCATATATTTATCACTTAACTCCCCTAAATAAGATGATTTTAAGATAAGGCCTACCTACTACATATTAGTGATTTTAAGAAATCATTTAGATTTTTTAATCTAGAAACACTCATATAAATCTTGGGAATTTATATAAATCGTACCTTTAATCATTTATATAAATACACCGAGTATATATTTTAAGGACACAACAGAAACAAATATTATCATAAATGCCCATATGTTTAACATGCTGTAATTTAGATGAGCTTATATTGTAACAGAAAAATAGTATTGACACACCAGTAAAAATCAAACAAAATTGTGTGAGCTGATGGCTCACATCCTGGCTACTCAGGAGGCTGAGATGCAATGATCACTATTCAAAGGCAGACTCTTATCTCCAGTTATCCTCCAAAAAGCAAGAAGAAGAGCTGTGGCTCAAGTGGTAGAGCACTAGCCTTGAGCAAAAAAGCTCAAGGACTGCCTAGGACCTGAGTTAAAGCCACAAGACCAGCTTGCACACGCACATGTGTGAGGGGGCACACACACACACACACACACACACACACACACATACACTTTAGAGGAGGGGAGGTATATATATATATATGTATATATGTATACATATATATGTATATATATGTATGTATATATCTACATATATATGTATATGTATATATATACATATATATGTATATATATGTATATGTATATATATATATATATATATATACATGCACACACAGACACACATAATTACTTTGTTGGCCTTTAACCTGGTTCCTTTTAGGTTTAGCCTCTAGAACCTTGGAATTTCCTACATGATTGGAGTGCCTTCCTCATTCAGAGCGTGTACCTTGGAGCACACCTGAGTTTATGCTAACAGAATGACTGTAGGTTCTTAAACAGTTTGAGAATGGAGTTTGGCCAAGCTAAAAAGATGATCAGATGGCTTGAGCTTTGTGCTATTGCCACACTGCCCTCCCACTCTCCCAAAGTGATTGTTTGGGGATTTGAGACTGAGTTCAAATCATGTAGTCAGTGATTCATAATCATGCCTGCACAACAAGGCCCCTAAAACAAAACTCTAGACACCAAAGCTCAAGTGCATTTCCTTGCTGTCATGCACACTATTGCCAGGAGGGCAACCAGTGCTAAGGATGTGAGGACTCCACATTTGGGCTTGCCTAGACCTTGCCCTACACATTTCTTTATTGGCTGATCTCTGGTTTTTACCCTTTATAATACAGTGTCATCATAAGTATAGTGCTTTACTGTGTTTGATGAGTCTTTACAGTGAATTTTTAAGCTTGAGGGGGCAATGGGAACCTGTAGCCTGCTAATGAGAAACATGGTGGCCTTCGAACACAGATATGGACAGTGTGTAAGGCAAGGAGAATGCTGTGGAGAATGTATCCTTTACCTGTGGGTCTGACCTAACTCCATGTGGTCCGAATTTCAGTCCACATGCAAAACAAAACAAAAACAACACCAAAGACACAAAATGGCAGAGAGAAGGCAAGGTCTGTAGACAACAAAAGAGGAATAATCACAGCAGTCACTCATGGAGTCAAAACCAAGACAAAACAATGACAAGAGAAATTTAGAGATGACAGTGGAAGAACTGGTCTCAACTACAGAAGGGGTTGGAATTCAGAACAGGATGTAACAAGTACTTAAGAGGCTGGGGAATCGTTCATTCACATAACAACCATCTATTAACACCTACTTGCATATAGGCACTATGCCAACCACTAAGAATATATGGTAAATTAAAAAGAGACCTCTCATCAAGCTTAATCTAAGAAAGTAAGGTATAAGTTAAGAAGTTCCACCATTACTTAAGTAACTGAATTAAAAGCACTTCTAGATAGGTCATTGATAATCTTAAGTATACAGCTCTAGGGTTATACACTTTCATACTTATTTTAAACATTAAGAACTTCATACATGTTACCAAGAAAGTACAGAATAATGCACATTTAAAGGGGTTTCATCAATAACAAAAATAAAATCATCACTTTACCTTCCACTAAAAATAGCACATTCCTAACAAGTACCTTATAGTTAAACATTTACCATACTTACTTCTCAAATTCAGGCTCCCTTGATATACAGTTATAGTTCCTATGCAAAATTTTAAGTTGTTTGCTTTTTCTAATAAGACTGTCTCTTTAAATATATAATTTTATGAAAATACATGTCAATTTCAACTTGTACATTTTTAATTAACTATGTTTCTCCAGTTACTAATGATTACAGAGTTGAAATTCTTAGCAAACAGGTTAATTGTAAAGTTAGTTTCAGTATAAAATCCCTAACATTTCTTTCTACACAGTGGTAAACTAGATAACCAGAGTCTCTTACCTGTAGTCATCTAACTGTACCAGAAATCGCACAATGTCATGATGCCCTTTCAATACAAGCAGTTCAGTATAGGGGTTCTGGGACTGTTCCTCACCTATGGTCTGAAAAGCAGATTTCTTGCAATGGAAAAAAAAAGAACAAAAAGAAAGAACATTATTTGTAACTGCATGGTATCTACTTAAGAACATTTAATTTTAAAAGCTACAAGATACTACCATCCTAATGCAAAGCAATCGTTGCTTTCATATCAACTAAGTAACTGCCATTCTATATTTTTCCCACCACAAATTTATGCCACAAATTTTAGTTATTTCCAGGTAACAATAATTTGTAAAAAGCATTTTATTTTATCTATATTATATCTCAGTGAGTGGCAAAAATTAATGGGATAATCCAGCTCAATGATTGAGGATAATTGAGAAATTATCAGTCCTCAATAAAAACTTGTTGAAAACCAAAATGCAGACCAAGGATAAAATACAGACTAGCACCGTTCACTGCAGGCACTCAATACATGTTTGCTAAATGAATAAAGAAGTAAAATCCTTCAGACTTGTAATTCAACTCTGCATAACAATACTGATAAAAAAATGTTGCTGCTGGGCACATTCACACCTATGATCCTACCTACTCAAAGGCTGAGAGCTGAAGATCAAGGTTCAAAGCCATACAGGACAGGAAAATCCTTGTGACTCTTTTATCTCCAATTAAGCATAAAAAATGCTGGGAGTGGAGCTGTGTTCAAATGGTAGTGTGCTAGCCTTAAGCAAAAGAGCGCAGGGGCAGTGCCCAGGCCCTGAGTCTCTAGCCAGCATTTCTCAGACTTGACACTGCTGACATTTTAGACCCGATAACTTCTTCTTATTGAAAGCTACTCTATTCCTTAAGATACTTAGCAGTATCCCTGGGTCTCTCCACACTAGATGCCAATCAGAAGCACATAATCACTGTCCTTCACATAAATGCCCTGACCATTTCACCAGAACATGGTCCCATATCACCAGAACTACTACTTACACTAGAAGGGTGAATACAAAGTTATTGCATAAATGACAGGAAATACGGGTTTTGACAATGTACAAATTCAAGGTAGTTATACAACTGAAGCAATTTTACATGACAAAATGTGTAAGTTAATACCTATCCGTGTTTTCTGAAAACATTCCTCCCACAATAGTAATTCTGTGTTTAGCCCTGTCTCTCTAGCGGAGTCTCAAATGAGAAAAAGTGAAAAACCTGAAAACATGATTATCTGCCTCTCTCAGAGGAAAATCTTGCCAGAAATGGCAGAATTGAGTAATCAAATCATATGATTAACCAAATACAAGTTAGTATCAAATTACCAATATATACCACATACTGTTGTTTAATGAGCTACAGTCCCTTTCACAATTTCATCTGCAATGAAGGTTTTTCTAAATAGGCAGTAAACCTCAACTGCAAAGTCAGGAGGAAGTTAGAACTGAGAAGTCAGACTACTTACAATCTTATTTTTACTTTAAACAGCATAAGTACTTTCTATGAGAAGTGGAACTAAATACACATTTTTCTGTGGCATATGAAATAAATTCATATTCCAAATGTAAATGTCACTACACCGTCCATTCGATTATTCATGAAGAAGGTGCAATTATGGAATCAAACACAGCAGTTAAACAGAAAAGCCTCTTGACTTTGACACAAGTATTATATTCTTTTTCTTGGTTGTTGGAAAGTCACCAGAATGATGTTGGGAAGATGATATTGGGAAGTGACACCAATTCTAATAAACCAAAGATGGAGAGCGGTGGTCACTTCTTCCTTGTTCACTTTCAGTGTAAGTCAGCCACTTTTTCAAATTAAAAGTGGATGGGCTGGGCCGGAGGCTGGGAGGTTCCCAGCTGTAACCCTAGCTACTCAGGGGCTGAGATCTGAGGATCGTGGTTCAAAGGCAGCCCGGGCAGGGAAGTCCATGAGACTGATCTCCAATAAAAGCCGAAGGTGGAGCTACAGCGCCCAGGCCCTGAGTTCAAGCCCCCCCACCACCCGCTACACACACACACACACACACACACACACACACACACACACACACACACACACACACACACACACACACACACACAGCGGGGGGGAGGGGGAGGGAGTGGAGAGCGGGAGAGAGAGCGAGCACAGGTTCCAGCAGCCAGAAGGCTCGTGGCTCGACAAGCCCCTCAGTGAGGCCCCACGCTACCGCCCCAGGGCCGCGACGCGCGTGCTCGCGCGCAGACCCCGCCTCCGGCTGCGGCAGGACGGACAGCTGGGCGCGCACCCTGTCGTTCGCGCGCGCGCAGCTCTGCAGACGCGGACCCAGCCCGCGCGGGCCTACCTCGGCCAGGCCCTGAGGTTCGCGGCCTCCCCCGATCAGCCATCGCAACATCCGGGCAGCCGCGGGGTCTCGCCGGGTCAGGGCCAGTCAGCCACAAACTACCGGGGCTGAAGCGCAGTGAAGACGCTGATGTTTGCTGCCCCAGACTCGCAAAAGTGGAGGAGTTTTCCTCCCAAAGCACCAGGCATCCGACCCCCACGGAGACTTAGTTTGGGGACCCGGCGCCGAAGGCGGGGCTGCGGAGAGGCGGCGGCGCGCGCTCCCAGTGAGCAGGCGCGGGCGCCGTCCTCGGCGGCGGGGAGCTCGGGCGGCCGAGCGGCCCCTGGTGGATGTGCGCGGCGCAGCCGCTGCAGTCGGCCCCCGCGCTGGCAGCTGGCTGGAGAAGGCGGCCGCCGGGGACGTGTGCATCCGGCCGAATCTATTAGCACGAGTGTTCACCAGCATTTATTTTAGCTCACACTGTTTTGCCAAGAATCTTACAGGTTCCATTTTACAGGTAAATAAACCGAAGCTCTCCTTTGGGGGGGATGATGAAAGGGTGACATTGATCAAGATGCCTTGTACCCTTAACCTGACACATGGGATTATTTGTACAACTATTTAATAATCAATATTTTTTACAGATGCTGGAGGGGATGTGGACACAAGGGGACCCTACTGCATTGTTGGTGGGAGTGTAAACTTGTTCAACCTCTTTGGAAAGCAGTGTGGAGGTTCCTCAAAAGACTCCACATAGAGCTCCCCTATGACCCAGCAATCCCACTTTTGGGCATTTACCCAAATGTTTACAAACAAGATCACACTAAAGCAACCATCACAACTATGTTTTTTGTAGCATTATTTACCATAGCTAAGATATAGAACCAACCCAGATGCCCCTCAGTAGATGAATGGACCAAGAAAATGTGGTATATATACACAATGGAATTCTATGCCTCCATCAGAAAGAATGGCATTGCCCCATTTGTTAGGAAATGGAAAGACTTGGAAAAAATTATATTAAGTGAAGTAAGCCAGGCCCAAAGAAACACAGGTCCCATGGTTTCCCTTATTTGCAATAACTAGTATATGTCTAGGACAAGCAGAAAGGGTAAAAAAAACTATGAACATATGACCAGATAAGATGATGCTAAGCAAAATGAACCCCAAGATAGGGACACAAGAGGTTTTATCTTTCTTACTGTTGTTTCCGTTTTTTGTTTCTTTTGTATGTTCTACCCCCCCCCAAAACCCCTGTTGTCACTGTATTTGATGTTGGTGCCCTGCATCTTGTATATACATTTATCTAATTTGGGGAGGGGAAGGGAAATAAAATTCTGGAACGAGGATACAGGTTGACCTATTGTAAAAATGATGTACAAGACACTATGTTGAAAACGAACTTTACAACTTGGGGAGGGGAAGGAGTTGGGGAGGTGCTGAGGGAAGGGATGGTAGGGGAAAAACAAAGGAGAGGGTAACAGTGCTCTACTGGAAATGTACTCATTACCTTACTCATGTAACTGTAACCCCTCTGTACAGTATCTTTACAATAAAATATATATTAAAAATAAAATAAATTTTTTAAGAAATGGAAGCTTTGAAACATGCAATAATTTGTCTAAAGATAACAGCCAGGAGGGGACTACAGTGGAATTGGAACCCAATCTCCAAGCAAAACTAGTTCTTGACTATATGCTATATTGTCTAAAAACTGGAACCCCTTCACATACTTTCTTATTTTATTCTTTGTGTGTGTGTCAGTCTTGGGGGGCTTGAACTCGGGGCCTGGGCACTGTTCCTGAGCATTTTAACTCTGAGTGCTCTCACTCTGCCACTTGAGCCACAGCTCCTGATTTTTAGGTGGTTAATTGGAGCTAAGAGTCTTACAGGCTTTCCTGCCTGGGCTAGCTTCAACCCCAAATCCTCAAATGTCATCCTCCTGAGTAGCTAAGGTTACAGGCTTTAGCCATTAAATTGACTGCAGTGGTGGAGGTAGAACCCAGAGCCTTATGCATGATTGGCAACTGCTGTACCATTGAGCAGCACCAGCCAAATACTTCAGTTACTAAACTTACTTTCTATAACTTGGCTGTATATCAAAACTACCTGGGTAGATTTTTGAAAACTATTGGTCCCTGGCTTCCACCTCTGACTTACAGAAACAATATCTGTGGTTGGAGAACAGGAGTCAGGGGTTGGAGAAAGTTTATTGTGCAATTCAGAAGACTATAAAGATTTGAGAAATCACTGATCTACTTATTTTAATGTATTTGTAACAGTTCCTAACAAATGTATATACATGTTAAGTTCATATGAGGCTCCTAACAGCAAATTCCAGTTGGGAATCTGTGTAAATATCCCATCAAATGCATTGATTCAATATGTGTTGCAAACAGGTATACTAGAGATGCAAAAAGGAATCCCATAAAGTTGCTGTTCTCTGGGAGACAAGAGAGGACCCTGGACAATTATAAGACAGGGCTAAGCATTTTACTTTCAGGTATGTTAGTATTGGGCAGCAGCACAAGCTTCCTGTGATTCATCTTTGGATTTATTTTTTTGCCAGGTCTGGAGCTTGAATTCAGGGCCTATGAACTGTCCCTGAGCTTCTTTTGCTCAAGGTTAGCACTCTTACCACTTGAGCCACAATACCCCTTTGTGGTACTGAGGAATCAAACCCAGGGTTAGACAAATACTCCTCCACTAAGCCACATTCCCAGCTGAGTGTACTTGGCAAAGGAACACTCTCAAGGTTAGCTTCTAGGTGCTAACCCAAATTGCAGTTTTTGTGCAGTTGAAAACAGACAAAATATAGCCTAGTTCCTGGAAAAGGAAGGCTTGGCTTTAATGAAATGAAAGCCAGGAGCACCAGGATTTCAGTTCTGGAAGGACTACTGTCAATGAGGTAACAGTTTCCCAGATAGCCTAAATTTTATCCTGATTATCCACAGTCTCAGATTTGTCACAAAGCTCAAACCCTAGTGTTCTGTTTAAAACACTGGCCCAGTGATGAAAGCTTCCTCTTAGCACAGAGAGGACCTTTGTAGAAGACGACACTAGAATTTGGAGAAGAAAAAGCACTATAAATTCATCTCTTCACCTAAGAAACAGTTATATTTGGAGAAACTGAAGCAACCATTTTGGAACTCTGGAGTCTACTTCAAAGTGTTTGGCCTCTAGAAGAAATGTGTTTGGCACAGAGGCTAACCACCATTATCTGAATCCTCATTTCCTGAAGGAACTTCCAAGGAACTCAAGGCAACAGTGTTTTTAATACCCTGCTTTTTTCTCCCTTTGGGGGGCCAGGCATTTAGGAAATAACTATGAACCAGATACAGGGGCTCACACTCGCAGGCCTACCTATTAAAGAGTTTGAGATAAAAAGATTGCAGTTCAAGGCCAGCCCCAGCAAAAAGTTTATGAGACCCCACCCATCAATAAAAAGTTGAGTGCAGTGGCACACATCTATCTTCCAATCTACGTGACCCCAGAGGCTCTTGCCTATAATCCAACCTACTTAGCAATCTAAGATCCAGAGTATCTCAGTTTAAGCTAACTAGGGCAGAAGTTTGAGAAATTCTATTTCCAGAATAACTAGCAAAAACCCAGGCTAGAGACATAGCTAAAGTTGTAAAGGACCAGCTTAGCAAGCAAGTGTATTACAAGGCCCTGCATTCAAATTTAAACTCTTTTTCCTCTAACAGAGGGACTTAACTAGACATTTCTCCAAGTGGCAATAAGCACATAAAAAATTATCATGAGTCATGAGAGAAATGCAAATCAAAACCCACAATGGAATTCATACACACTAAGGATGACTATGAATTTTTTTCAATTTAAACATTGGTCTATTTATTAACAGTTTGTTTTTTACATTTATTTTGTTGTCATTATAAAGGTGACGTACAGAGGGATCACCATTACATTAGTTAGGTAATCAGTGCATTTCCTTTCATACAGTGTCTTCCATTCCTTCACTCTCTGCTAGTCCTTCCCTACCATCTCCACCTACAAGTTGTATAATTCACTTTCATCACTGTCCAGTGAGCTTCCACTGCTGTTATTTTTTTACCCTTTTTGCCTCAAGTTCTGTAACTTCCCCACCATGCTCCAGAAGATATACACATGAATATCCCATACATAAAGAAGACAGAATCATCAAAAACTAAATTTTTTTTGAAAGAGAGATCTCTTGTTCCCATGTATTAGAATTCCTTTTGATATCTACATAGATACAGATATAATTATATAGAGATACAAATTTGCTTCTTTGTGTTTCTCTCTTGAAGGTATCCTCTTTTGATCTAACTGTGTGTGAGTATCTAGAATCCTGTATAATTAATCATATCCCAGTATATTGTATATCTAATGACTATGAATTTTTAAAATTAGAAAGTAAGTGATGGTGGGGATGTGAAAAATTAGAATCATTGTGCACTGCTAGTCAATACATAAAAAAATGGAATAGCCACTACAAAAAACAGTTTACAGTTCTTTAAGAAGTTAAATATAGGTCCATCACAGTAGCTCATGTTTGCTACTTAGTAGCAGAGATGAAGAGGACCATGGTTTAAGGCCCAAACAAAAATTTAGCAAGACCCTCATCTCAGCAAGTGAACTGAGTGTTGTAGTATGTACCTGCAATCTCAGTTATGTGGGAGACCACAGATAAAAGATCCTGGGTCTGATCCTGGCACAAGATATTATCCAAAAGTACCTTAAAACTAAAAACTGGTTTGAGGCATGGGTCAAGTTGTAGAGAACCTACTTAGCAGGTACAAGACCCTGAGTTCAAGCCCCAATAACACACATACACACAAAGAGAAAATATAACCCAGGAAATACACATATACATACATATATATACATACAAATTATACATATCTATCTATCTATCTATATCCAAAAGACACGAAAACAGGCTCACAGATATTTGTGCACCAATTCTGGCAGCAGTATTATTTACTATAGCCAAAAATAAAAACAGCCCAAGTCAACAGATGAATGGATAAATAAAATGTGGCATATTCATTTAATTGAATATATTTAGCATAAAACATGAAACCTTCATCTATACTACAACATGGATGACTTTGAAAATATTGTGCTAGCTGAAATAAGCCATACTCAGAAGGACAACCATTGTAGGATTAGCTTACATGAAATTCTTAGAATAAGTCATAGGGACAGAAAGTAGAGTAGAGGAGCTAGGGATTGGTTGGAGAATTCTTATTTATGACTACAGGGTTTATACTGAGACTTCTGAAAAGGTTTCCTATGTAGATGATGGTGATGGACATACAGCATTATGTATTTAGTGCCATTGAATTGTATACTTACATGTAGACACAATGGTTATAAATATTACTTTTTTACTCCAATGAAAAGAGAATAAATTAATGCAACAGAACAGAGTGCTCAGGTAGGAACAGACTGGATGCTGCACAAAGGTGTAACGGCAGTCATCAGTGGGGGAAAATAGTCTTTTCAGTAAAACATGTTAGAAGAATTTGACAATGATATCCAAATAAATGAACTTTCATCTCTATCTGACTTCATATACTAGATTTTATATGAATTAATCTTAGACATAAATAGAAAAGTTAAATCTATAATTCTAGAATAAAGTGAATGGACAAATCTTTGTGAGTTTGGGCTATGCAAAGATTTCTCAGCTCTTAAGAGTGCAATCTATAAAAGAAAAAGACATTGATAAATTGTAATTGCATAAATTAGCAATTGTTGCATACTATAGGAGGGCAGGTG
The DNA here is from genome assembly GCF_019054845.1 of Dipodomys spectabilis. Classification (NCBI taxonomy): domain Eukaryota; kingdom Metazoa; phylum Chordata; class Mammalia; order Rodentia; family Heteromyidae; genus Dipodomys; species Dipodomys spectabilis. The sequence goes on along the minus strand of NW_024870817.1, from coordinate 23,775,442 downwards.
AAGCCATACTAATAGCTGATAAAAATAGACTTCATGTTAAAAATAGCATGAAGAGACAAAGAAAGTCACTTTATGTTAATAAAGGAAATGATTCATTAAGAAGAAATCACAGTGGTCAATATATATTTAACAAATAGTACCACATTCAAATTCATTAAACACTCAGACTTATAGGAACTGATAGACTTTAACACAATAATAGTGAGAGACTTTAATACCCCTCTCACCAAAAGACAGGTCAACTAAACAAAAACAATGAAATCTCTGAATTAAATGACATTATAACCCAAATGGACTTAATAGATTTCCACAGAGTATTTCACTCAGTAACAATATAATATTCATTCTTCTCAGAAGCCCATGGAACCTTTTCCAAAACAGATCATATCCTAGGACATACAACAAGCTTGGGAAAATACTTTTTAAAAAAATATATAATACCCTGTATAAAACTAGAACTCAACAGGAAAAGATACTACAGAAAATATTCAAACAAATGGAGACCGAACAACACACTATTGAATAACAGCTGTGCCACTGAAGAAATAAAGGGAAAAATCAAAAAGTTCCTGCAATCCAATGAAAATGAAAGCAAATCCTATCAGAACCTCTGGGACACAGCAAAGGAAGTGTTGAGAGGAAAGTTCATAATTTGAAGTGCCTATATAAGTAGAATAGAAATTGCTCAAATATATAGGCTTATGATGCAACTAAAACTTTAAAAAAAACAGGAACAAACCAAACCCCAAGGTACTAGGATTGAGAGATATCAGGGCAGAAAATCAGGGTAAAAATCTGGGCAGAAATCAATAAATTAGAAATTTAAAAATATACTATAGAATCATTTTTTAAAAAAACTGGTTCTTTGGAAAAATTAGTAAGATTGACAAACTCCTACTTAATTTGACAAAAAAAAAAAGGAGAGAAGAGACCCACTGAGCAAAATTAGAGATGCTAGAGGAAATATCACAAATACCCCCAAAATTCAAAAGATTAAAAGGGACTACTTTTAAAACCTATACTCAAGTAAGATGAACAATCTAGAAGAAATGGGTGAATTCCTAGAGGCATACAAGCTGCCAAAGCAGAACTAAGAAGATGTAAACCACTTAAACAGACTCATAATGGGCTGGGAAGATGGCTCAGTGGTAGAGTGCTTGCTTGTAGGCATGAGGCCCTGTGTTCGATTCCTCAGCACCATATAAGCAGAAAAAGTCAGAAGTGGCACTGTGGCTCAAGTGGTAGAGCACTAGCCTTGAGCTGAAGAGCTGAGGGACAGCACCCAAGCCCAGAGTTCAGGCCCCACTATTGACAAAAAAATGAAATAAATAAATAAATAGACTCAAAACGAGCCATGTTATCAAAGAAGCAATAAAGATCTCCCAATAAGGAAATGTCCGGGTCCCAATGGATTCACAGCCAAATTCTACAAGACCTTACAAAAGAACATCAGTAATCTCAAACATTTCCGTGAAATAAAAAGGGAAGAATCACTACCAAATTCATTCTATCATGTCAGCATTAGACTCATTCCCAAACCAGGTAGAACCTAATGAAAAAAGAAAAGTATAGAGCAATCTCTTTCATGAACATAGTCACAAAGATCCTTAATGAAATACTTGCTAAGAAAATTCAACGACTAATTAAAATTTCGTTCACTCCTATAAAGTTGGTTTCATTCCAGAATTGCAAGGCTGGTTCAATATACATAAATAATAAATGTAGTTCACCATATTAATAGAGCCAATGATAAGAATCACATGATCATCTCAATAGACGCAGAATCTCAATAGATGCAGAAAAAGCCTTCTACAAAACTAACATCTGTTTATGATTTTTTTAAAAAGCCTTGAGAAGCTAGAAATGGAAGAAACATACCTAAAGAAAGTCTATATATGACAAACCTATAGCCAACATCAAAGTAACTAGTGAAAAACTAAAATAATTTCCTCTGAAGTTAGAAGAAGTCAAGGATGTCTTCTCTTTCCACTTCTTCTCAATATAATACTGGAATTCCTATCCAGAGAAATAAGGCAAGAAAAAGACATCTTTAAAAAAGATACAGCTGGATGCTGGTGGCTCATGCCTGTAATCCCAGCTACTCGGGAGGCTGAGATCTAAGGATTGCTGTTTGAAGCCATCCTAGGCAGGAAAGTCTGTGAGACTCTTACCTCCAATTAACCACCAGAAAAGTGGCACCATAACTCAAAGTGGTAGAACACTAGGCTTGACTTAAAAAGCTCAGGGACAGCACCCAGGCCCTGAGTTCAAGTCAAAAATATTGAGAAAGAAGTCAAACTATTCCTATTTATAGATGACATGATCATATATCTAAAAGATCCTAGAGACTCCACTCTCAAGTTTCTAGAGCTGATCAATAACTTTGGCAAAGTAGCAGGATACAAAATTAACCCACAAAAAACGGTAGCTTTCCTGTATACTAACAATGTGCAGGCCGAGAGGGAAATCAGAAAAACAATTCCATATGCAATAGATGCAAAAAATATATTTTGGAATAAACATATTGTAATATCATTCTTCACAGAAGTAGGGAAAACAATCCAAAAATTCATATGGACCCACAAAAGACCCTAGATTAGCTATATCAAGTTGGGACAATAAAAAACAATGCTGGAAATATCACAATTCAAGATCTTAAAGTTTATTACAGCGCTATAGTAACAAAAACATCTTGATAGTAACATAAAAATAAGCCTAAAGACAAATAGAATAAACTAGAAGAGCCAGAAATAAACTCATATACTTACAGTCATCTGATATTTGAGAAGGGTGCCAAAACTACACATTGGAAAAAAGACAGTCTCGGGCTGGGAAGGTGGCTCAGTGGTAGAGCGCTTGCCTTGCATGCATGAGGCCCTGGGTTCGATTCCTCAGCACCACATAAGCAAAAAGAAAAAAGCCGGAAGTGGCGCTGTGCCTCAAGTGGTAGAGCACTAGCCTTGAGCTGAAGAGCTGAGGGACAGCGCCCAGGCCCAGAGTTCAGGCCCCACAACCGGACCAAAAAAATAAAAAATAAAAATAAATAAATAAAAAGACAGTCTCTACCACAAATGACATTAGGAAAACAGGCCATCCATATGTAGAAAACTAAAATTGGATCTCTATCTGTCATCTTGCACCAACATCAACTCAAAATGGATCAAAGACCTCAACATGAGACTGGAAACTTAGAAACTACTACAAGAAAGAGTAGGAGAAACACTGAAACTTACTGGCCAGGGCAGGAACTTTCTGAGGAGTTTCTGGAGCTCAGCGAATAGGAGACACACGACGAACTAAATTGTGTCAAAGTAAAAAGTTTCTTCACAGCACATAGTTACTAAGCTGAAAAGACAGTCTCTAGACTGGAAGAACTTTACCAGCTATATGTCCAACACAGGCCTAATATTCCAAATAAACAAGAATCTCAACAAACTACCCCCCCCAAATTAATAACCCTATTTAAAAATAGGCAAAGGAGGTAGAGAATTCTTAGATGAAGAAGAAAGAATGGCCAATAAACACATGAGAAAAGTTTCAGCATCCCTGGCCATGAGGAAATTCAAGCCAAAATACATTGAGATTCCATCTTACCCCAGTAAGGTTAGCCAACATCAAGAATTCAAAAAGTAACAAATGTTAGTGGAGATATGGGGGAAAAAGAAGCCTCATTACACTGCTGATGGGCATATACACTAACACAATCACTTTGGAAAGCACAGAACTTCCCTGAGATCCAGAGATATCACCCTTGGGCATTTACTCAGAATATTACAAGACAGGATATGGTAAAGGCACTTGAAAAAAGAGACCTAGAAAAAATTATGTTAAGTGAAATAAACTGTGCATGTTTTCTCTCATATGTGATACAAACATGCATGATTACAGATACAGGGATTTGTGTGTGCATGCGCGTGAACATACACACACACACACACACACACACACACACACACGAAGTGACTAAAGGATGATATACTTAGGAGAGAAGTCCAAACGTGTACCTCTTCTGAAGAACTAACAAACTTTATCAAAATGAATACCAGGAAGTGGAAACATGTTTTGAGGGGAGAGCAACAGGGGGCACATGAATGGAGGGAGGAAGAGTGAACAAATGCAATCATTATATTCAGCATACATTGTGTGAAAATTGAACTTTGGGGGAGTAGGGACAGGAGGGAGTAAATGGGGAAGAACAATGGAAGGGTGACTTTGATGAAGATGCATTATACAAATAACCTGACTTATGGAACTGCACAACTTCTTAATAATAAAAAATTTTAAGTTCTCATTTGTTTTAAAACAGCATCAGAATAAAATAAGTCTTAGATTTAAAGAAAACACTTTTAAATCATACATCTGATGAGGGACTTGTATCCACACTATATAAAAATAACATTTAGTGAGAGTCCAATTTCCAGGTAAGATATACGAAACACAAATTATCTTTTTTCTCTGAGTCAACACAACTAGAATGCTTGGACAGAATGGCAGTGTGTCTCTAAGAATTCAGAATATGGTGACTAGGAAGAATACCCATCATGGCAGAATTTCCTTTCCCTCCAGTAGCTTTCACAACTGAATCCCTTACAGTTTCAGACCTGAAAGTAAACACTTGGGGATACAGAGAGATGAGGTGGAAGATGCCTCTGGATGTGCTAGGCAATGCTTATAAGGGGGCTCAGAGAGAATGGGGGATCCTCAGAGGTCTTTTTCTCAGATTCCCTCCATCTTCCCCTGTCCCTATATGGGAAGGTGTCCTCAGAAATGCTGGCAGCAGTGACAACAGCTACCAACTGGAGACCAGCAGAAAGAGGCACAAGGAGTTCCTCTCCTAAGAAAATTGGGAAAGTAAAAAAAAGCCAATATTAAAAGACCATACTATAACACATTTATATGAAAGTCAGAAATGGAGAAACTTACGAAGACAAAAAGTAGATGAGAGATCTAAGATTAATAATAGTGGCACATACATGTAGGTATATTTAAAATCAGTGAATCATATATTTTCAATGAGTACATTACAGTATGTGATTTATCTCTCAATAAAGCTGCTTTTAAAATTCAGATATTCATCAGTAAGCTAAACTTGTTGAATCTTGTTACTCTCTGGTAGTGTATTAATCTTTCCCTTTACTTTCTTTTACATCTCATTGGTCAGGATTGAGTCTCCTTCTTGCTCATAAACCAATCACTGCTCTGGAACCAGTGTCACCAGGATAAAATCAGATTACTTAAGGTTTTGTCTATAGGGATTGAATAAATACCTAAATTAAGGTTCTGCCCAGCAAGCAAGAAAGTGGCTGTAAGATAGACTTGCAATAATGTCTGCTACATATTTAACATTTTCACATTACAATCCCTACCCACGATCTAAATTTTTTCATCATAACCACTTTATGAGATTGGAGAAGAAATAGGTGCATTTTACAGATGATGAATCTGAGTCTGCATGACATGAAGTAACTTAACCAGAATTATATTGCGTGACAAATGTAATGGAGCCAGGACTTGATCTGAGGACTTTTTATTCCACATTACTGTTTTTAAATTAGAATATTCTTTAAAAACAATATATCCGCTAAGCAATTTGTACTAAACACTGTTACTTATCATAATTTTGGAAGATGAAATGGAAAGATCATCCCAATCACAATCCTTATTTAAAGCTCTGTTCTACTTTCCCCCTTTAACAAACACAACCAGTTCATTCTCTTCAGCTGACCTCTTTCTACCACACTCCACTGCACCAATATATCTGAGCTCTCATTCAAACAAAGAATTGCTCAGCTAAGGATTCTGCACTCCAACTAAGGGTGCCCGTTGTATACTTTGTGGAATAAGCAGAATAAGCAGAATGCAGTAGAATTTTAAATTGAGTGTTATCTCTCATGGGTTTTCATTCATAATTATAGAGATGACAGAAATTTACCAGAACACATTCAATTGTCTGAATTAGTTTCAGACTCTTATTTAATAAGTTATTAATCAACCACAGTCAGTCAATAGTGTATCACATTAAATCTATGAGAAACACAGGCAAATACTTTTTATTTTCTCCTTATGTTACCCCATGGAGCAATCTTTAACAATAGGAAGCTGTTCAAACATCCCTTCACAATTCTATTACATCTGCAGTTCTATTAGTAAAGGTCAGATTAGGTTAGTTCACTGTCAGCAGCTAGAAAATGGCAAGACTAGATGAGCTTAATTGCTTTCTGGTTACTATCACTGTGCCTATTTAGAATTCTGGTACATAAAACTTACAAGATACTAAATCTCTATTTAGATACCAAGAAATATTAAGTTCAGTTTTTACCCAGAAGCTACCCTAATTTATTAACACTACAGATGAGCACATTTAAGATACCTCATAAATCAGTAATAGGTAATGTATATTATATTACTTTACCCCTGATTCCACTTATACCATCTTTAGGGATTTAAGCAGTTAATCAAGCAATTCATAGCTAGCAACTATAGATACCAAAGAACAGTATTATGCTTGTAGCTAAATAAAATGAGGGAAAATGGATTTGTAATTTTCTTAATTTGCTTGTTCATCTAGAATAGTGATTTTCAACTGTGCTGTGCAATTGTTCTTCCTAGAGAACTTTAAACAATATTGATGCCTGGTTCCAGAATATCATCTACAGTAGAGGGAGCAACCTGGACACCAGAATTTTTTATTAAGTTCCTCAGATCACTGGAATGTGCTCCTAAATTAAGAAAAGTCTATGGTCTGTAATTACACACTGTGTGTGTGTATGTGTGTGTGTGTGTGTGTTTTACAGGCAATCAGGAAAAGGACAACTAGAAGTCTTTAAGACATAAAATTGGATGGGAACCTCAACTTCCCTCATACAAAAAATATGTTTAAACTTCTCAGGTTTTGTTTTTGCTGTTATTTTGTTTTATTGGGGCCAATACTGGGGCTCGAACTAAGCACTGTCCCTTGGCTTTATTTGATGTTGTTGGTCAAGCCTGGCACTCTACCACTTGAACCACAGCTCTACTTCCAGCTTTTTCAGTGGCTAATTGGAGATAAGAGTTTCACTGGCTTCTCTGCCTCCTGAGTAGCCAGAATTACAGGGGCAAGCCACCAGTAAGCTGGTTTGATTTTTAAATTTCTGTAAATAAAAGTTAATGATTATTACATGGATGCATTTTTATCTATTACTCACATAATATATTTTTACTCTATGCCAAGCCTGTTTCAAATGCTAAGGATTCAGAGATGCTCAAGTAACAATGAAAAATTTCTAGGACAATAAGAAAGTCCTATGATTTCTTTCCTATCTGACTAAGTCAGAATTTAAATAATCATTGGTTTGTCTCAGAGATGCTATTTAAAACACACTTAACTGACAAGCATATTTTGAACATTGATTTATTCCAATTCCCTATACTTAGGGTGAGAGACATGACATACCTTCTCTTCAATCCTTACACTTTTCTACTTCTGTTATAATCTGCTTAATGAAAAGTTGTAGATCCCTGGACCTAACTCATACATTCCAGTGTTTTCCTAGTGAGTGGCCCTCTGTAAGAATGGGCACTTGCCAGTGAAAAGTTGAATTCTATGTTTCTTTGGCTCTTGTTTATTTCACTTAATATAATATTTTCCAAGTCTTACTAATTTCCTTATGAATGGTACAATATCATTCTTTCTGATGGATGAGTAGAATTCCATTGTGTACATATACCACATTTTCTTGATCCATTTGGCCACAGAAGGGCATTTGGATTGATTGCATATCTTGGCTATGGTAAACAATATTCAAAAAGCATGACTGTGCTGGTGACTTTAGTGTGGCATTGCTTATGTTTTATTGGATAAATTCTCAGGAGTGAGACTGCTGGGTCATAGGGTAGCTCTATGTTAAGTCTTTTAAGGAACCTCCATACTGCTTTCCAGAGTGGTTCAACAAGTTTACATTCCCACCAACAATGTAATAGAGTTCCCTTTTGGGAACTCCATACCTACCAGCATTTGTTATTGTTAGTTTTCTTGAAAATTGCCATTCTATCTGGAGTGAGGTAAAATCTCAATGTTGCTTTGATTTGCATTTTTTTATGGACAGAGATGCTGAATACTTCTTCATGTATCTCTTGGCCATTCTTACTTCTTCCTCTGAGAAGTCTCTCTTTAAGTCTTTAGTCAACTTATTGATTTGACTGTTGAGTTTTTGAGGTGTTTTGGGGGGGATATTTTTTGAGCTCTATGTATATTTTGGATATGGGACCTTTGTCTGATGCATAGCTAATTAAGGTCTTCTTTCATTCTATAGGCTATTTATCTTGATAGCTATGTCCTTTGCCATGCAGACACTCTGCAGTTTGATGCAATCCCATTTATCCAGTCTTTCTTTGATTTTTTTGTGATTCTAGATCTTTACTTAGGAAGTTTCAACCCGTGCATAGTTTCTCTCATTTGTGGTAACTGGAATGTGCCTATAAATTGACCAATAAACACACTAAATGATTAAAATATGGGCATATATATATGTGTATATACACACATATACATTGGGACATGAAAATTTATATAGGACTCTAGACATTCACACACTGAGGCCAAAGGAGGATATGCACAAGAGTGACAAAGGCTCAATAGCTATGTGCATATGATCATATAATATTTTATGAAATGTACTCTAAGAAAAGGAAATGACACTTTTTAGTTGCCATTGCTATTGTCTTGTTTTTTCTTCTTTTGTCTTTGTTGTTTGTATTTGAGAGGGCACTGCAAAGCACAAAAAAAGTGCAAAAAGATGAACAAATATAACATAGACACTCACTAGACACTGTGGAAAATGAACTTGTGGGTGGGGATGAGTAGGAAAATTTGGGAGAAAACGGGGGGGGGGGAGGACATGGTTTAAAAAGAAATATACTCAAACTGTAACCCCTCTGTATATCAACTCTACAATAACAATTTTTTTAAGTTGAATTCTACCAAGGAGTTGCTTTCTCATTGTTCCTAGTGGCCAGCATTGACTAGATAACCAAATTAGTTCTTATGTTTTAAAACATCTACACTGTCATTTCTTCTTTCAAGATTAGAAAACAGCAGCAAAGCAGGGTGCTGGTGGCTCATGCCTGTAATTCTAGCTACTCAGGAGGCTGAGATCTAAGGATGGCAGTTCAAAGCCAGCCCAGGCAGGAAAGGCTGTGAGACTCTTATCTCCAAAAAACCAGAAGTGGTGCTGTGGTTCAAGTGGTAGAGAGTTTACCTTGAGCTGAAGAGCTGAAGGACAATGCTCAGGCTCAGAGTTCAAGCTTCATGAGTGACAGAAAAAAATAGCAGCAGAGAAGATTCACAACTGTCTGAATACATCCCCATAGCCACAGATCTTGAAATTGTTCTCCTCCTCCCAATTAGCACAGGTTTCCTTGGGAACTAAATCACTATTCCTCATTCATCCATTTGTCTCCTTCCTCCCTACAGACAAGATACAAAAGTGATTTTGTATCTTGTATCTGAGATGACATGGAGAAGTCATCCAAGTTTTTTATAAATCAATGCTACAAAAAGCTATGTGGTCATTTTTTCTTTATAAAATATTAAATATATTTTAATAAAACAACATCCAAAACTAATAATCTAATATGACATGATTGAAAAAGAAGGATTGTTGGGGAGTAAAACTGTTCCAAGTGAGGGAGAAGTTGGTGATAAGTGGTATATGGGACCAGTTACATTATAGACATGTATGAAAACAATGAAATTCACTAAAAATTGTTTAAAAGGAAGAAAGAGGAGGAAGGAAGGCTAAGGAAGAGTTATACAGATGGATGGATTTGATCAAAGCATATTATATGCACGTACAAAATATCACAATGAAAGCTCCTGTACAATTAATCTAATAATTTTAATTGCTAATTATTTCTGCATAGTATTACCCATATTTTAAACCTGCTTTTTAAATGTTCACAAGCACAATTTATTTTTCTAGCTTCCTCAATTACAGAAGATCTCAAAATATCAAAAATCAAAATAATTTTCTTTTCACTTGATTTTACACTATAGATCCACAGATTTTCCTTTTCCTTTTTTTGTAATACTTAAGTTTGAACTCCGATCCATATATTTGCTAGACAGGCACTCTACTACCAAAGCCATGTATCCAGTCCTTTCAACTTTAGTTGTTTTTCAGATAAGGCCTCACATTTATACTCAGGCTGGCCTCAAAGCTTGATCATCTGCATCTCTGTCCCCCCAGTATCTGAGATTACAAATATGGGCCACTGTGACTCTCTAGAATTTTCTCTTTTAATGACTGCTGAATCGAACATTTATTTTCCTCCTTGTATTTCTATAAGATCCTCAAGTTTTTTCTTTACACTTTTAGGGTCAATGGATTATACTTTGGTTTTATTTTTCTCTAAGAGAAAAGCAGTTCTTTTATTATTACACTTTTATTATCTTTAAACAGTTGTATAAAGTAGTTATCATTCAACAAATCAGTTTATAAGTACAATTTAGTTCTTTAAAATTAAAATTATTTTTCACAGGTAACTGTAGTGCATTATAGAAAATTGGGAAATACAAAGATCACCTAAAATTATCCCAACTTTTAAATCATTCTTAGGATTGTGATTAGCATTTTCTAATCTCTTTTTGCTGTTTATTTACTTCTACACATCATCATCTGGTAGATTCATTTCTGTACTCTTCTGATTACAATGACCTAAACATTTTCCATGTCAATATTCAGCATTCTATCTAGTCTTCATGAACTTTTTTTCTCCATTCTTAATTATAAGCTATATTTTTAATTAGCAGTGCCAATCTTCATATCCCAGTCTAGTCCAAGTTATCTTGCTTTTTGCTTTTATAGAATCATTTTTCTTTCCTTAAAGTAGACAGTATCTGAGGGTATATAGTGCCAGAGATGCCTTTGAAGAATCAAAGTCATGAATGCTCAGGACACATGAAGTTCTGTACTCTAAACCTATGTTGTACTAATACCCTACACATAGGGTTGAGCATCCAGGACTTGAAAACATTATGTCACAAAAGTTACTATTGTACAACTCACAAATAATGCTCACCAAAACAAAATCATATTTCATGTTTTTTACCTCAAATAGTGTGAATCAATTCATCTTTCCCATAGCGTCACCCAACTTCCATAAAAGACATGCTACCTTTCAAGCAACCTAATGTTTTTTTTTTTTTTTATTTAAGCACATTATGTTCCCTTGGGGCTTGCTTTTTACGTGTCATTCACTTCAGAGCAGCCATACTCAGCAGACTACACAACAATTTAAACATAACTGATGACAATGTGAGCCAGATGGAGAGCTTCTCCACATCCACTAAGCTGCATAATGTACATCAGGAATTTAAATCATGTTTCTGAGATTTCTTTGGATATTTATTTATTTAGACCATGCTTGATCAAAACCATATATAATAAATCCATGAATAAGGTGGGCTTACTGTATGGAACTAACCATAATGTAAGTTATTTAACCATTTGTCTTTCCCACAAGGCTATAGACCCATTAGAACTAAGACTGTGTCTATCCACAAACTCTAGAATATAGTAGACACTCATATTTCACATATATTTTTTAAGATGCCACTGTGTATAAGCAAAAATTCGTGTGAATACATGAATTGATGAGAAATGGGAAATGTGAGTTAAATAGGGATAAAAAGTGGCCAACATGCACATTGCTGATAACATATGTCCCATTCGGACATTTCTTGTGCCTATGGTGCCTCCTCTGACTCCTGCTCAAACACTTCTGGGTGTCTGCTCAATCAGTGAAAAGTACTTGGCAGGCTCTGTACAAGCCACCAAGCAATCAGTTCAAAACTGAAGTGAGGAATCCTGTTCTATACAAACTATCGTCTGAGAGGACTCCATTGGACTCCTCTTGATACTTTCTTCCAGGTCTTTCCTTTCCTTTTCGAATAGATTTATTTTAAACGCTTTCCTGCTTTTTAGTTCTTTAATGTATAGAGAAAAATAATCCAATCTTCTAGACAGTATCAAAATGGTATGTCATTTTCAATGACCATTTATCTGATATATATCATTAGACTATATTTGCCAATCCATATGCTGGACGTTTAGACTGCTACCAACCTGTCAGCACCATTATTAATAAAGTCTCAATGCTCAATATTTGTGTACCTGTAACATTTCAGTATTTACAATTATTTCTTTAGAACTATTTTCCAGAAATGGACTGTTAGATGAAAAGTCAAATATATTCTCATGGTTCCTGATATATTTCTAAATTATTTCTAATTTATGTTGCCACAGCAATGAAGGGACATGCCAGTTTCCTTTATCTGTTATGAACATTGGGAAAAAATTGCTAAGAAATTGGCTGTGGTGGTAGATATTTGTGATTCCTGAACTTAAGAGGTAGAGGGGCAGAAGGATCAGGATTCTGAAGCCAGTTTGGGCTACATAGTGAGTTCAAGGCCAGTTTGTGCTACATAGTGAAACCTTGTCTCAAAAAACAAAAGTCTACTAATAGATAAAAGATAATTTGTTTTACTTTGCATTTTAGTTACAGATTAGGGTTCCCTTAGCCTCCCAATTTCTATATACAATCACAGGAACTTGAGATCCACATGTAAAAAATACTTTAAGGTGTGTCACAAAAATTAGAACTTCACAAGGTAGAACTTTTAGCAAGAAACACTTCCTGCTCTCACATAGGAAATGTGAGTAATGATTCAAAGTGGTGGGTTATTTGTGGCCTTTATACTTTCTTTTGTTTTTGCTGTGCTGTGTTGTTCATGGGACTTGAACTCAGGGCCTGGATGCTGTCCCTGAACTTTTACACTCAGGGCTAGTGCTCTACCACTTTGAGCCGCTGCACCACTTCTCTGTTCTTCTCAGTTTTATTGGAGATAATAATCTTCCAGATTTTCCTGGCCAGGCTGGCTTCAAACTGGTACCCACAGATCTCAGCCTCTTGAGTAGCTAGGATTACAGGAATGAGCTACCAATGCCTGGCTGCCCTTACACTTTCTGAGCTGGGAGATTTCAAATGACAGACCCTTAGACAGGTGGCTAAAATGGGTGCTCTTTGTTATTCTAAATCATGAAAATATGATCTATTTTTATTTTTATTTTTTATTTTTTGGGTCCAGTCACGGGGCCTGAACTCTGGGCCTGGGCGCTCTCCCTCAGCTCTTCAGCTCAAGGCTAGCACTCTACCACTTAAGCCACAGCGTCACTTCCGGCTTTTTTTCTTTTTGCTTATGTGGTGCTGAGGAGGGAGTCGAACCCAAGGCCTCATGCAGCAAGGCAAGCGCTCTACCACTGAGCCACCTTCCCAGCCCCTGAAAATATGATCTAAAGTGCACCCCAAACACAGGGACAATGTGTGAGATTTTTGCTGCTTTAGCCATTAGTGGAAGAGCTTGCAACTTCTTAACATCTCAAGGGGAAGACCAATGCAAACAGTCCTTGTTTGTATCTGATCCTTGTAACTGAATACCTAATAGGTAATAGGAGGGGAGCTTGCTATTGGTTGTTTTGTTTTGTTTTGCCTTCAGTTTTTGCTTCACATGTCTGATTCTGACCCTTTAAATATTTCTTAACTTTAACTTCCCTGTTTATCTATCCTCTCAGTTTGTTTGTTTTCATGTTTATTATTTATATTTCTTTTTTTCTTTTTTTATTGTGAAAATACTGTACAGAGGGGTTACAATTACATGGGCAAGATAGTGAGTACATTTCTTATCAAGCATTGTAGCCTCCTCCTTTGTATATTTCTATTAACTGTATGTAACTAAAAGTCTTCTAATGCTACTAATCTGAGAGAATGAATAAAATTAATATGATAAGCCAGGTATTGGTGGTTCACACTGGTAATCCTACCTACTCAGAAGGCTGAGATTTGAGGATGGCTGTTCAAAGCCAGCTCAGGAAGGAAAGTCGGTAAGACTCTTTTCTTCAATTAACTACAAAAAGCAGAAGTAGAGCTGTAGTCCAAGTGTTAGATCACTAGCCTTGAACATGAAAGTTAAGGGACAATGCCCAGGCCCAGAGTTCAAGCCCAAAGATAGGTAAAAAATATAAAATAAAAAATAACATGATATAGCCATGTGCCAGTGGCTCACACCTATAATCAGGAGGCTGAGATCTGAGGATTGCTGTTCAAAGTTGGCCTGGGCAGAAAACTCCCCTGTGAGACTCTTATCTCCAATTAACAACTCAAAATCTGGAAGTGGCACTGTGGCTCAAATGATAGAGTGCTAGCCTTGAACACAAAGAGGCTCAGAGACAATGCCCAGGCCATGAGTTTAAGCTCTACAACTGACAAAAACAAACAAAAAAATGTAGATACACATGGACAAATTGTATAAAAGTTAACTTTAAAATTTTTTAAACTTTAATATTCTTTTGAGACAAAAGTAGTATATAACTCAGGTTAATCTCAAACTCACTATGTAGACTAGGCTGGCCTCAAACCCATGATCACCTTGCCTCTGTATTCTACTGCTAGGATTACCGATAAGTACCAGCATGCTTGGCCTTACAAATACATTTTTAGTAGCTATATAGGGCCAAGAAACAAATTCTCCATGGTAATTATATGAATTGATATTAGATTCTGCTGCAAGTTATAGACACCTAGAGTAAGAGTATCATAATAGAAGCTAACTTCTTTCTCAGGAAAGTGGTCTAGGACTTTTAACACTCCACAGTATCAAGGGACCTAGTTCTTCCTATTTAGCTTTACTCCATCTGGCTTCTCTATTATGGTCTAAGATAGCAGTATCTTAGTTCAGACAGCACGATAGATAAAGGGGTGAAAAAGACAAATGATGTGTGCAATTTGTCTCTTTAAGAATGTTTTTCAAGCTGGGCACTAGTGGGACACGCCTATAATCCTAGCTACTCAGGAGGCTGAGATCTAAGGATTGCAGTTCAAAGCCAACCCAAGCAGGAAAGTCCTTGAGACTCTTATCTCCAATAAACCACTCAGAAAGTGGCACACTATGGCTCAGGTGGCAGAGTGCTTGCCTTGAGTTGAATTGCTCAGGGACAGTGCCCAGGCCCAGAGTTTAAGCCCCATAACTGATAAATAAGTAAGTAAATAAATAAATAAATAAATAAAATGTTTTTCACAGCTACTGATTGCTGAGCTAGAGGAAACAGCCATCTCCCTCTTTTGTGATACTCAAAGCAGATCTCCCTCCTACTGAACTAGCCTGGGAGGAGGGTTATAGAGTCCCTGGTAAGGCAGAGCTTCATTCTGTCTGCTCAAACAAACTGATTGAAGAAGCCAATCAAGCCACAGGAAAAGCAAACACCACAAACAAACCAGAGACTCCACCAAGGGACTGGTTACAGACAGATTCTGCCCCCCCACCCCCAAAAGAAATTGAAGAGCTCTTTTTTCTACCTAATTTTTAAATATTTTTTAAAAATTGTTTTCATTTTTTCATCATTTTTATTTTTTTAATTCTCTTTTTATTCTTTTCCCTTTTGGTCCTTTTGTTGCTTTACTTAATTACTACTCTGTTCCTTCCTAGATATATACCCATCTTCAATTATTAGACCTTATCATTCATTGTGTGAATACTTAATTCAGATATTGATTACTCAATTCACAAACTCTCAGCCTTAACTCCTTTAATTGTAGTATTATTTCTTTATACTTATATAATTTTTTTTGTCAGTTGTGGGACTTGAACTCTGGGCTTGGGGGCTGTGCCTGCGCTCGTCAGCTCAAGGCAAGCACTCTACCGCTTGAGCCACAGCACCACTTCCAGTTTTCTGGCAGTTTATTGGCGATAAGAGTCTTACGGGCTTTCCTGCCTGGGCTGGCTTTGAACCTCGATCCTCAGATCTCAGCCTCCTGAGTAGTTAGGATTACAGGTGTGAGCCACTGATGCCCGGCTTATATAATTTTTTAAGTGTTTCATTTTTAACTTTTTTATTTTTCATTTTTCTTTATCTCTCTTCTTTCCTTTTATGCTTTCCCTCTCTCTGAATTTAGGTCTTATTCATCTTCCATCTCTCCTTTTCCCTCCCCACATTCCTCTAATCTTATTTTCTCCTCACAATTCTCCCTAAACCTATCAATTTCTTGTCTGCTGATTCCTTCTTTGATTTTCTTAGTCCATTGATTCCTAGTTGTTTATTGTTGAACAAGAGTGTATCTGTTGGACTAGATTGTATCTGTACTCATTTTGATTGCACAAACAATCTGCAACTACAGGGCTCTGGTTGATGCTTGCCTTAAAATAGTGTTCTAGCGCCGGGCGCTGGTGGCTCACGCCTGTAATCCTAGCTACTCAGGAGGCTGAGATCTGAGGATCGCGGTTCAAAGCCAGCCCGGGCAGGAGAGACCGTGAGACTCCTATCTCCAATAAACCACCAGAAAACCGGAAGTGGCGCTGTAGCTCAAGTGGTAGAGCGCTCGCCTTGAGCTGAAGAGCTGAGGGACAGCGCCCAGGCCCAGAGTTCAAGCCCCACAACCGACAAAAAAAAAAAAAAAAAAAAAATAGTGTTCTAGCACAGAACTGGTTTTGCTTTCATGCTCAAATGGACATAACAAGCCAGAGAAACACAAGAAAAAAGGTAACTCCAGGTATCTCAACTCCTGCTCATGATAATCAGTCAACAGAACAGTTAATGTATAATCCAAAGGAGAGTTCCCAAAATGCTCTACAAACATTACTGGTAAGCATGCTGAATGAAAGCCTGCAAAGGACTCTGTGTGAGCATGATAGGGAAATGTGTGAGTGTGATGAGGCTAACTAAAGATTAACACAGGAATTTCGTGAGCGTGAGGAGGCTAATCGAAGATTAATAGAAGAATTGAGTGAGTGGAATGAGAATAAACAAAGATTAATAGAGGCATTCATGGAATCCACAAACAGAAAGCTGGAGGAATCCATGGAGGCAACAAAGGGAATGCTGAATGAAGCACAGCAGAAGGAAAGGGAGTCCAATGAAACTATAACCAATGAACTAAGGGATTTGAGAATGAACACTGAAAACCAAATTAAGGAGGTAAAGAAGTCCATACAAGATATAAAACAAAGCACCAACAAAGAATTTGAAATCATCAGATTGGACCAATTAAAAGGAACAGAAACAACAAAAAAAAGTAGACAGTCTTGACAGTATGTTAGACCATGCAGAAGATCAAATCTCTGGATTGAAGATAGCCTAGACATGATACAGAAAGAATAAACAAGCATTCAAGACAAATCCAAGAAATATGATAGATCTATTCAACATATAGAAGACACCACCAGAAGGCCTAATTTAAGGGTAATGGGTATAGAGGAGTGCCTAGAGACAGAAGCTAAAGGTCTAGGAAATTTATTTAACAGGATCCTAACAGAGAACTTCCAAAACATGCAAAAAGATAGGCCCATTCAGATACAAAAAGCCTATAGAACCCCAAATAGATCAGACCACAACAGGACATCCCATCATCACATTGTAATCCACACAGGATCAATAGAGACCAAGGAAAGGATCTTTAAAGCTGTCGGGGAGAAAGATCAATCACCTATCAAGGGAAACCAATCAGAATAACTTCAGATTTCTCAGCAGAGACCAGGAAAGCAAGAGCCTAGGGTGTATGCCACACCCTAAAGACAAACAACTATCAACCAAGAATACTGTACTCTGCTAAACTCTCCTTCATAATGGAGGGACAAATAAAAAATCTTCTACAGCAAAGAAAAATTGAAACAATATTTCTCTACCAAACCATCCCTACAAAAGATACTTAAAGATGTCCTCTACATTGAAAATGAACAAGAGCATGATAAAGGCCAAGAAACAGACTCCAAACAGAGAATCCAAGAATCATAGGGAGAACCTAGTTGGCACAGCCCCCAAGAAGGTGGATAAAATGGAAGGAACTACCAAGCACCTCTCAGTCCTAACTCTCAATATTAATGGCCTTAACTCTCTAATTAAGCTACATAGATTGTCTAGTGGGATCAAAAAGCAAGATCCTATCTGCTGCCTTCAAGAAACACACCTTGCCCACAAAAACAAACATATTTTGAAAGTGAAAGGCTGGAATAAAATCTACCAAGAAAACAATCCCCATTAACGGTGGTAGTTGCAATCTTAATATCAGATAAAATAGACTTCAAATTAAAATTAGCAAGAAGAGATAAAGTAGGTCATTATATACTAATTAAGGGATCTCTCCTTCAGGAGGATATTAAAATCTGAATATCTATTCACCAAGTAATAGAGCATCCAAATTTATCCAAGAAACACTACTTTTCCTAAAATCTCACATAGATCCAAAGACATTAATTGTTGGGGACTTTAACACAACACTATCCTCAATTGATAGATCAACTGGGAAAAAACTCAACAGAGAAACCTCTGATCTAAACAACTAGACTTAACAGACATCTACTGAATATTTCACCCAGCAGCATCACATACATTCTTCTCAGCAACACATGGAACATTCTCCATTTAGATGACCATTTTAGGTCACAAAGCAAATTGGTCCAAATTCAGAAATTAAGCCCTGAATTCTCTCAGACCACAAGGGAATAAAATTAGAATTCATCACCAAAAGCCACCACAAAGAAAATCCTGTAACGCATGGATGCTGAACAACACACTGTTGAACCACCAGTGGGTCATGGAAAAGATAGAAAAGACATTCAAATGCTCATGATATTTAACAAAAATGAACACACAAATTACCAGCTCCTATGGGACACAGAAAAGGCAGTACTCAGAGGTAAGTTTATAGCTCTGAGTTCCTACATCACCAAATTGGAGAGATCTGAAACCAACAATTTAACTAGGCACCTGATGCTCCTTGAAAAAGAGCAACAAGCTAAACCCAATCCAGTAGATGGAAATAAATAATTAAAATTAAATCAGAATTAAATGAATTAGAGTCCAAAAAAATAGAATAAACAAAACAGTTGGTTCTTTGAAAAAGTCAACAAAATTGACAGGCTTAGAGAATCTTACCAGAAAAAGAAGAGATCACACCCAAATAAACAAACTCAAAGATGAGAATGAAAGTATCACCACAGAAACAAACAAGATTCAGAACAATATAAGGGAATACTTCTCAAACCTTTATACTAATAAATTTGAGAATCTGGAAAAAATGGACGAATTTCTAGCAAATATTGACATGCCCAAACTAAATCAAGATGATTTAAATCAACTTAAAAGACCCATATCAAACATCAAAATAGAAACAGCAATAAGAGCCTTCCCACACAAAAAAAATACCAGGACCGAATGGATTTACAGCTGAATTCTACAAGGCCTTCAAAGCAGAATTCACACCAATACTCCTCCAACTCTTCAATGAAATTGAAAGTGAAAACTCACTACCAAACTCTTTCTATGAAGCCACCATAACCCCATCCCAATACTAGACAAGGATGCATCAAAAAAAGAGAATTATAGACCCATTTCTTTGATGAACATCGATGCAAAACTTCTCAACAAAATTTTGGCCAATCGACTTCAACAACTCATCAAAAAATCATACACTATGATTAAACAGGATTCATTTCACAATCAAAAAAATTATACACTATGATTAAACAGGATTCATTTCACAATCAAATAATATAATTCATCACATCAAAAAGAGCAAGGATAAGAACCACATGATTATCTCAATAGGTATACAAAAAGCATTTGACAAGATCCAACACCCCTTTATGATTAAAGCTCTGGAAAAACTAGAAATCCATGGAACATTCCTCAATATAATAAAGGCTGTGTATGACAAACCTACAGCCAGCATTATATTTAATGGTGAAAAGCTAAAGCCATTTCCTCTAAATTTAGGAATGAGACAAGGATGGCCACTCTCTCCACTTCTCTTCAATTTAGTATTAGAATGCCAAGCTAGAGCAATAAGATACAAACATAAAGGGGATCCAAATAGGGAAAGATGAAGTAAACTCTCCCACTTTGCAGATGACATGATTTTGCACTTAACCCCATGAACTCCACTCTCAAGCTACTGAAGTTGATTTGAAACTTTAGCAAAGTAGCAGGGTATAAAATTAACCCTCAAAAATCAATGGCTTTTCTCTATGCCAATAACAAGAAGAGGGCGGCTGAAAACTCCTTTTGTGATAGTCCCACCCCCCCCCAAAAAAAAAAACCTAGGAGTTAACTTAACTAAACTAAAGAAATGAAGGACCTCTACGATGAAAACTTTAAAAACCTGAAAAAGGAAATCAAAGCAGAACTAAGGAAGTGGAAAAACCTCCCATGCTCCTGGATTGGGATGATTAGCATCATGAAAATGGCAATACTGCCAAAGGCTATCTACATATTCAATGTGAAACCTATCAATATCCCAATCTCATTCTTCAATGAAATAAAAGAAGCAGCCCCAAAATTCATATGGAACAATACAAGACCCCAAATAGAAAAAATGATCCTCAACAGAAAGAACAGTGCTGGAGGAATATCAATACCAAATTTCAAACTCTACTACAAAGCCACAGTAATCAAAACAGCTTGGAACTGGCACACGAACAGACCTGAGGACAAATGGAATAGAACTGAAAACCCAGAAATGAACCCAGAAACCCACAGATCTTCGATGAGGGAGCTAAAAAATTAGAATGGAAGAAAGACAGCCTCTTCAGTAAATGGTGCTGGCAAAATTGGTTAACTACTTATAGAAAACTAAAGCTAGATCCTTATATATCACCCTACCAGAATCAACTCCAAATGGATCAAAGACCTTGGAGTCAAAGCAGACACCTGGAAACATTACAGGAAGGAATAGGAGAAACTCTAGGGCTCTTTGGCACAGGCCAAAACTTTCTTAATAAAGACCCAGAAACACAACAAATCAAAGAAAGGTTAGATAAATGGGATTGCATGAAACTGCAGAGCTTCTGCATGGCAAAGGACATAGCTAGCAAGATCAATAGAAAGCCCACGGATTGGGAGAAAATCTTCACTAGCCATACAACAGACAAGGGTCTCATATCTAAAATATACTTGAAACTCAAAAAAGTAAATCCCCCCAACAACAAATCCTCAAAGAAACAACTGCCTAATTGATAAGTGGGCTCAAGTTTTAAAGAGAGACTTCTCTGAAGAAGAAATAAGAATGGCAATAGACACATGAAGAAATGCTTAACTTCTCTAGCCATAAAAGAAATGCAAATCAAAACAATATTGAGATTCCACCTCACCCCAGTTAGAATGGCTATAATCACAGATGCTGGAGGGGATGTGGACAGAAGGGAACCCTATTGCATTGTTGGTGGGAGTGTAAACAACCACTCTGGAAAGCAGTATGGAGGTTCCTCAAATGACTACAGATAGAGCTCCCCTATGACCCAGCAATCCCATTTCTGGGCATTTACCCAAAAGATCACAAGCAAGGCCATACTAAAGCTACCAACACAACTATGTTTATCGCAGCATTATTTACCATAGCTAAGGTACGGAACCAACACAGATGACCCTTAGTAGATGAATGGATAAAGAAAATGTGATAGATAGACAGACAGATAGATAGATCAATAGATAGATATGCATGCACACACAATGGAATTCTATGCCTCCATCAGAAAGAATGACATTGTGCATTGTTAGGAAATAGAAAGACATGGAAAAATTATATTAAGTGAAGTAAGCCAAGCCCAAAGAAACATAGGTCCCATAACTTCCCTTATTTCAATAACTAGTATAGGTCTAGGACAAGCAGAAAAGGTCAAAAGGTATGCACATATGACCATATAAGATGCTGCTAAGCAAAATGAACCCCAAGATAGGGACAAGAGAGGTTTTATCTTTCTTGCTATTGTTTTTAATGTATGTATAATATATTATATGATTTTTTTTTGTATAACCCATTTTCACTGTATTTGATTCCAGTGCCCTGCATCTTGTATATACATTTTTTCTAATTTAGGGAGAGGAAGGGAAATAACAAATGGTGAAACAAGGATGCAGGTTGACCCATTGTTGTTGGTTTTTTTTTGGGGGGGGGTGTTGGTTGGGTCCAGTCGTGGGGCCTGAACTCTGGGCCTGGGAGCTGTCCATAAGTTTTTCAGCTCAAGGCTAGCGCTCTACCACTTGAGCCACAGCACCACTTCCGGTTTTTTTCTTTTTGCTTATGTGGTGCTGAGGAATCGAACCCAGGGCCTCATGCATGCAAGGCAAGCGCTCTACCTCTGAGCCACCTTCCCAAGTTGACGCATTGTAACAACAAGATGCACAAGATGCTATGTTGAAAACAAACTTTACAACTTTGGGGCAAAGTGGTTGGGGGAGGGAGGAGTTGGGAAGGTGGGGAAGGAAGGGATAGTAGGGGAAAAACAAAGGAGGGGGTAACAATGTTCAATAGGAAATGTACTCATTATCTTACTCGTGTAATGGTAACCCCTCTATATAGTATCTTTACAATAAATATATATATATACATATATATTTTAATGGTTTTCAGAAGTTACTCTAGGATATTTTCCATTTAGAACCAATTGACCAGAACTTAGTTTTATTTCAAGGGGAGCTGGGAAATGCAGCCTCTATTCTGAGCTATCAATTGCCAAAAACTCTACTGCTAACACCATACATGCATACTGAGGAATCACTAAGAGTTTCTGCCAGTAGAATTGTCATTCAGTTCAAATAATCTACAGCTAATTGACAGATCTTCATCTTTAAATAATACAAACATAAATTGTTTAAAGAACTTCTACCAGATGCCACAGTGACCAGTTACCTGAAAATATAGATGTAATCTTGCTTGAATACTGTAGTAGCAAGTTGACCACATTTAGTATCTGAACCTGTGTACAATTTGGCATCAGAGTCAGGCTGCAAATCACAGGCCAAATCCTTCATTCCCCAGATCTCTAATGACTGCCTATTTTCAATTTTTTTCTTTCATTAATATGATTTTCTTCTACTTTGACAACTAGGAAATTCTAAAATTTGATTTATCAAACATTTGAACATTGAACATTTCTACCAGGCTAATAAATATTAGCAGAAATAAATATGACACTGTTTAATACAGATTTTAAAACATCCAAATGGAAAAGATATAAAGTAAGACAGCCCAAATGCCTCCTAGAATGCTTAAGTACCATTTTGTTACAGAACAAAACAAATCATCACAAAATACTGATAGACACTGTCAGACCCTATATATTTTTTCATCTTGAGTACTGTATATACTAATTTTCTGCCAGCACAAAAGGCTTTTTTCTAATAATATTCAGCAAACAATAGGCATTCAGGGAAGACTATTAAATACTGAAAGCCAGTGAACTCCTTAAAAAGAGCAAGTGCTACCTCCCTAAGATGACTCTGCTGTGTGATCACTCTGAGTTTTTAAGTTAGCAGGGAAAAACCGAGGCTGAGGTGGCGGTGGGGGGTTGGGGGGGTGGGGGAGTGGGGAGAGAAGGGACCATTTTTCAATGCTATAGATCCATCCTAGAATTTATCTTTTTAAGGCCATTCTTTTTTGGTTTGACTCTATGGTCCTACTGCATCTCATAAATAGCATGACATTTTATGTATCTTATGCTGTACATTCCCTGTCTCTTAAAAGGAAAAATGATTGGTTATAAGAAAGAAAAATCTCTATAATGCAGATTGTAAAGAAAAAAAAAGGATTAATTGGGCTGAGGTGGCTCAAGCCTCTAATCCTAGAGATCTGAAAACCACAGTTTGAAGCCAGCTGGGGAAAGAAAGTCCATGAGACTTGTATCTCCAATTAATCATCAAAAAAGCCAGAAGCAGAGCTGTGGCTCAAGTGGCAGAACATTAGCCTTGAGCAAAAAAAGCTCAGTAACAGCATCCAGACTCTTGAGTTCAAGCCCCAGAAACAGTATACACACACACACATATACACGTACACATAAACACACACACACACACACACACACACACAAGGATAATATATTAAACGGTATTCCTCTGTGTAATCACTACAATCAATATTAAGAGAAAAATAAAAATCATTGTTCTAATGTACAAATGAATAATTCTATATTACCCTATACAATTATTAGTTTTAGTGAACTGTGATCTCCCTAAAAAGCCCCCAGGTGGCATTATTGCCTTGTTTTTCCTAAATTGCTTGTTTTCATATGACACAGATCACAATTTACTTTAACAAGAAATTCCTTACTCCAATGACAAATGTCCATATGAAAAATGTTATTTTCTTATGTCTTCATTTGAACAAGATCTTTTAAGTTTGAAATAGCTATGAATTCGAAATGTTTGATTAAAGCAAGATAAAGCATTTTCCTTATAGTTGATGAACCAAAATTTTCCAAAAAAAAACAAAATATGAAATTTGTGTGTATAATATAAATTTAATCTCAAATAACTAATTTCATTGAGAAGGTTTCTTTGCAATTGTTACTACTTTATTTGTGATATCTGAAACAAAAAGTTAATTTTCTAAGTCAGATTCTCTCTTTCAAAACAAGAGCACTATGTTTACAGAACTGAATGATGCTTTTGATGCCCTTATGCAAACAGCAGGTATAGGAATTGTTAGTGGAAAGAAGGCAAGGATAAAAAGAAGGTATGTCCCACATTTCCAAATATCCATACAAATCATAGGAATTTAAGATATGGGACAAAAAGCATTTGGGGGGGGGGTCTCACAAAAAAAGAAAACCTGGAGCCAGGTGAAATCCTCAGTATCTCAGCCTCCTGAGTAGCAAGGATTACAGGCCTGAACCACCAGTGCCCAGCTTCCCTACTTTATCTTATTTTACGAAAGGAAATCCATGTTAAACTTTATCTGAGAGACTTGCTTTTTTGTCTGTTTGTGCCAGTCCTGGGGCTTGAACTTTGGGCCTGAGCACTGTTCCTGACTTTTTTTGCTCAAGGCTAGTGTTCAACCACTTGAGCCACAGCTCTACTGTGGCTTTTCAGTAGTTAATTGGAGTCTCAGAGTTTCTTGCTTGGGTTGACTTTGAATATACAGGAGGATGAGATCCTAGCTGCTGAGGATCAGGGCTCAAAGTCAGCCCTGGCTGAAAAGTCCCTGTGAGACACATCTCCAATTAACACCAGAAAACCAGAAGTGGCGCTGTGGCTCAAAGTCATAAAGCAGAAGAGCTCAGGGACAGTGCTCAGGCCCTGAGTTCAAGCCCCACAACTGACAAAAAAAAAAAAAAGATAGAGTAGGAAGAAGTGGAAAAGAAGGAAAGGATAAACATCTGTACTTCACAGCAGAAACTGGGAGTGAAGATGACTCCGATCAGTCTTTCTTCTGTATAGTATTCTGGGGGATTTCTTGTTGAGTCCCTTCTGGTGATATTATCTAGCAATTCCAAATCACTTTGCTAAATTTCCAAGCATGAAGACAATGGGTTTAGGATGAATCTATTACCCACAACAGGACCTTTTAAAAAAAAACATGTAGATTAGTATATGTATATTTTAGTATGTATAAAGTTTCTGTCTCCTTTCTCAAGAGTTTGCAGTTTAGAAGTCAGATACAGGTAGGTCCTTTATGTTTGTCTGTTCTTGTAGCTTAACATCTAGAAGGGATGGGATGACGGGAGAAGGAAGGCAAATGGAAGAGTGACGTAATAGGAGGAGCACTTGCTGTTCTGATGTTTCAGTTTTGCTTCCTGGTTTTGTTTTAATCCCTTAGTCTAGTCCGTTAATACATTTTTTTTTCATTTCAATTTCCCTGTAGCCTCCTCTATCCTGCCTTAGTATGAGAGCATACTTTCAGCTAATATCAAATAATAAAATGTATATATCTTAAAAATATAATTTCAGATATTTGGTAACTATAATTCAACAGTGAGTTATTTTAATGAGCATGACAAGGAAAATATTACTGCCTGATTATTTATGGTCAATAAAAGAAATTTGTTTAAAGTATTGTCTTATGTAATTGTGTATATAAGTTTTTTACATTGAGATTAAAAACTATATATCATTGAAGTATATGTATTACCAAGATCATCAAACTGTATTTGAGTAGCAGTACCATAATAATTTATACTAGGTGACTTTTAAAGAACATTAATTTCTAATTCACTTAATTTACTAAATAATCAATGTGATAATTAAACTAAAAGTTCAGGTTGTGATTTAACTCCAAATATTCAGTCTTTTTTTTATTGTGAAAATACCGTACAGAGGGGTTACAATTACATAAGCAAGGTAATGAGTACATTTCTTATCAAGCATTGTTGCCTCCTCCTTTGTTTCCCCTAACAAATATTCAGTCTTCATTCTTTGTAAACTTAATCTACCCACTACTCTATCTAATCTACCTACTACTCTATACTACCACTAGCATATTAAAAGATTCAAAAAATTGTATTTATGAGAAGTAATTGTTTAAGATTCAACTTGAAAATAGTCTCTTTTGAGGACTTGTACCAGTTTAAAAAATTCCCTTAAAAATATTGGCAGAGACAACTTCCGGACCAAGATGGCGACGGGGCAGTAGGGAAACGCCACAGCTCTCTCCAACCAAAAAGAGAGTTCGAGTTCCAATGCATAATCTCCCCTAGAGACCGACAACAACAAAAAGACGAACACTCAGAGAAAAACCAGAGGTGGAAAATAACAAAAAAAGAAAGAGAGGAAAAGAAATTCAGAACAGAGAAGAGCGAAGACCCCTCCCCCAACCTTTACTGGCCGCGCGGCAGTGCGCCAAGCCGCCGGCCAGCCGGCCCGGCGGGGGCTGCCGGAGCCACAGAGACACAGGGGGCTGCTTGCAGATCACCAGGTACCGGATTGCAGAACAGCGGATCGCAAGGAACAGAGAAACCTACCAGCCGTGAGTCTCCACGAGGATCCCACCCCCACCCCTCACTCTCCACCGGAGCGGAGAGGCTCCATCCCGCCAAAGCCGCCCGGCACCAGCAGCGCGACAAAGGGACCTGTCCGCAGACCACCCGCCCAATCGCGATCGCAACGACCCGGCGGGGGCCACCCAACCCAGCCCGCAACCACCCCAACTGAACTCAGATTGCAACAACAACTGACGACCTACAGGGTGAGTACCCCACAGGGGACAGGGAATCCATCAAGGGAGACCAGAGCTGGAGGGAATCCCCAGACCCTGACCTAGACTCCCTACCCCAACACCTGGACCACAGGACCCACTAAAACTGGGAACTGTTCGAGAGCTCCACCAGCCGGTGGAGCACACTCTGCTGGCCAGGCCAGAGCAAGAGTGCCCCTGGAAGGGAGCTTAAATGCCCAAGCCAGGAACAGCCCCCCTGGGTCAAGACTACAAACAGTAGAAGAAATTTGAACTGTGTCCTCCAGGCTGCATAACCTAGGTGGTATACACATTAGCACAGGCCTAACGAGCGCGCTCCAGGCTGGGGCCGGAACCAGGCCCGGGGACCGGCGCCTGAACAAAGCAAAAAGGGTCAGAAGTGGGGCTGTGGCTCAAATGGTAGGGTGCCAGCCTTGAGCTGAAGAGCTGAGGGACAGCACCCAAACCTAGAGTTCAAGCCCACAACCAGCCCAAAACAAACAAACAAAAACAAATCAGGAGCACATAGCAGACTCCAGTATTTGGGAGAGTGCATCCAGAGCATCTGATCTTCCCAAGAGCACCCACAGGAGCAAACACAAGCAGCCTAGGCTGCTCAACCCTTCCAAAGGCGGGAATTGCCAGCAATCTACAGCAGAGAGCTGAGAATCCTAAGTAAGTCAGAATAGCAGCTGGAAATAGGCTCCCAACAAAATCCAGATCAGGCACAGACTCTCTCTACCAATACAGAATCAGCAACCAAACAAAGACAGACACACCAAAACAAGATTGAAGAGCAGTCTCCTGAACCCCCATGCGAAAATCACAGAGAAAAATCACAAGGTTTACCACTACCCAGGACAGCAAGCTCACCTCAAAAGCCAGCAGCCACGCAGGGGAGAGCCCCAGTGGGAGCAAAGCAGGAATGGAAGACAAAAGCTACATCCAAGGGTTGCTGGAGGCAATGACTCAAGAAATAAAGCGAGAAATGGATCAGAAATTGAAAGAGCACAAGGATGAACTATCAAAAGATATACAGGATATCAAACAAAAGTTGGATGCAAAAATAGAAGCTGCACAAACCTCAGTAAGAAGTGAGATAAACGCCAAATTAGAGGTAATGCATAATGATCTCACCTCATTGAGAGGTGAGATCAGTACTCTGAGAACCAACATTGAATCCATAAAGGGATCCATTTCCACCATGCAAACCACAATAGAAGCCACGGTCAACAGAGTGAATGAAATGGAAGGTAGAGTGTCAGATACAGAAGACAGAATACACCAACTGGACCAAAAAGTGACAGATATGGAAAAATCACTCAAATTAAACCAAAGGGAAATTCAAGAGCAAGCAGATAATGCTAAAAAATTTAACCTTCGCATAATCGGAGTGGATGAAGGTGAGGAATTCCAGAGCAAGGGAATGCAACACCTATTTAACAAGATAGTCAATGAAAATTTTCCCCACCTCAAAAACGACCATCTTAACTACATCACAAAAGCTTATCGAACACCCAACAAGCAAGATCCCAGGAGAAACACTTCTAGGCACATAATAGTAACAATGATGGATCTGAATAATAAGGAAACAATCCTGCATGCAGCAAAAATGAAGAAGGAGCTATACTACAACGGGAAAAAAATTAGAATCACTGCAGATCTCTCCACACAAACAATGAATGCAAGAAAAGCCTGGGAAAGCACCATACGAGCCCTGAGAGCCAATAACTGCCAACCCAGACTGATATACCCGGCAAAGCTAGCATTCACATTCGATGGAGAACTGAAAACTTTTAATAGCAAAGAAAAACTAAATGAATACATAAACATTAAGCCGGCATTACAAAGAATTCTAAGAGGGGGGACACAACCTGAAGAAAGCAACCAGGAACTGGGACCTGCCCCAAACAGGCATTACTCAAAGTCTAACTGAGCAAGCACAGGAGGAAAGGAAAGAAGAAAAACTTAGGAAAACGGAATGGCAGGGACAACAATGCATCTCTCTATACTTTCTCTTAATATAAATGGGCTGAATTCGCCAATTAAAAGAAAACGAACTGAGGACTGGATCAGAAAACAAGACCCATCCATCTGTTGCCTTCAGGAGATCCACCTCTCAGCCAAACATACAAACAAACTCAGAGTGAAGGGGTGGAAAAGGATCTACCAATCAAATTCCCCCAATAAGAAAGCAGGTGTAGCTATCCTGATATCTGACAAAATAAACTTTTCATTAAAATCAGTACAGAAAGACAAGGACGGACACTACATATTAATAAAAGGAACAATCCAAGAGGAGGATATAACCATCATCAACTTATATGCCCCAAATATTGGTGCACCCAGATATGTTAAACAAATGCTCTCAAACTTACAGAATAAAATAGATCCCAATACGATAATACTAGGAGACTTTAACACGCCACTCTCACCAAAGGACAGGTCTACCAACCAGAGGATTGGCAAAGAAGCTACCGAATTAAGTGAGGCCATACTTCAAGCGGAATTAACTGACATCTACCGAGTATTTCACCCTAAAACAACACAGTACACATTCTTCTCAGCAGCTCATGGAACTTTCTCCAAAATAGACCATATCATAGTTCATGCAAGGAACTTAAGCAAATACAAAGGGATCGACATAATCCCCTGTATCCTATCTGACCACAGTGGAATCAAGCTAGCTTTCAATAACAAAGCATACCGCAGAAATTTCTCTAATACATGGAAATTGAACAGCACACTCCTTAACAAGGCCTGGGTAACAGAAGAGATCAGAGAAGAAATAAAGCATTTCCTACAACTCAATGAAAATGAAAACACCTCACAAAGAAACTTGTGGGACACAGCAAAAGCAGTCCTGAGGGGCAAATTTATTGCCCTCAGTGCCCACATCAAGAGAATGGAGACAGACCAAGTAAATAATCTCATGTTGCAACTAAAACAGCTAGAAAAACAAGAAAAAATGGGACCTAAAGCTACTAGACGAAGCCAGATAACCAAATTGAGAGCAGAGATTAACCAATTAGAAAATCAGAAAACCATAACCAAAATAAACCAAACAAAAAGCTGGTTCTTTGAAAAAATAAACAAAATTGATGGCCCGTTGGCAAGATTAATTAAAAAAAGAAGAGAGGAAATGCATATTAATAGGATTAGGGATGCCACAGGAAACATCACAACACGTACCCAAGATATCCAAACAATTCTAACAGACTACTTTCAAAAGCTATACTCTCTAAAGGAAGAAAATCTGGCGGAAATGGATGCATTTTTAGAGAAATACAAGTTACCCACACTGAGCAAAGAAGAAGTTAACCAATTAAATAAGCCAATATCCTATAATGAGATACAGGAAGCTATCAAAAGTCTTCCAACCATAAAAAAGCCCAGGACCAGATGGATTCACAGCAGAATTCTATAAGACCTTTAAAGAAGAACTAATACCCATACTCCTCAAGCTCTTCAGAGAAACAGAGAAGGAGGGAGCTATCCCAAACTCATTCTACGAAGCCAATATCACACTCATCCCCAAACCAGGCAAAGACCCAACCAAAAAGGAGAATTACAGGCCAATTTCCTTGATGAACACAGATGCAAAGATCCTTAACAAGATTCTAGCTAACAGAATCCAGAAACACATAAAAAAAATAATACACTATGATCAGGTAGGCTTCATCCCAGAGACACAGGGATGGTTTAACATACGTAAGTCAATAAATGTAATCCAGCATATCAACAGAGCCAAGGTCAAGAATCACATGATTATCGCCACAGATGCAGAAAAGGCCTTTGATAAAATTCAACATTCATTCATGCTAAAAGCTCTGGAGAAAATAGGAATAGAAGGAACATTTCTAAAAACAATAAAAGCCATTTATGACAGACCAATAGCCAATATTATACTTAATGGGGAAAAGCTACAACCAATCCTCCTAAAAACAGGAACAAGGCAAGGATGCCCACTGTCTCCACTCCTCTTCAACATAGTCCTAGAACCCTTAGCCAGGGCAATAAGGCAAGAAAAAGACATTAAAGGGATCCGCATAGGGAAAGAAGAAGTTAAACTATCCCTTTTTGCAGATGACATGATACTATACCTCCACGATCCCAAAAACTCCATCCCCAAACTTTTAGAAATCATAAGTCACTTCGGCAAAATAGCAGGATACAAAATAAACCCACAAAAATCAGTTGCCTTCCTATATACTGATAACGTAAAGGAAGAGAGGGAAATAAAGGGAGCAACCCCATTCACAATAACCTCCCAAAAAATAAAATATTTAGGAATTAACCTAACCAAAGATGTAAAAGAACTATTTAATGAGAACTATAAAAAGTTAAAGAAAGAAATTGCAGAAGACACTAGGAAATGGAAAGACCTCCCATGCTCCTGGATAGGCCGACTTAATATAGTAAAGATGGTGATACTTCCAAAACTAATATACAAATTCAATGCAATTCCTATTAAAATCCCAATGACGTACATCACTGAAATACAGAAAACAGTCCAAAAATTTATATGGAACAACAAAAGACCTAGAATAGCCAAAACAATTCTAGGGGATAAAGACAATATGGGAGGGCTATCCATGCCGAACTTCAAACTCTACTACAGAGCTATAATCACAAAGACAGCATGGTACTGGCACAAAAACAGACCCGAAGACCAATGGAACAGAATAGAAGATCCAGATATAAATCCACAGGCCTACAGCCAGCTGATATTCGACAAAGGAGCCAAAGACATACAATGGAAGAAACACAGCCTCTTCAACCGCTGGTGCTGGGAAAACTGGGCAGCCACATGCAGAAAACTAAAAGTGGACCCCAGCCTATCACCATGCACCAACATCAACTCAAAATGGATTAAAGACCTTAACATTAAACCTGAATCTTTGAAACTACTGCAGGACAGAGTAGGAGAGACACTTGAACTAATAGGCACAGGAAGGAACTTCCTGAACAGAGTCCCAGGGTCACAACAAGTTGGAGAGAGACTCGACAAATGGGACTCCCTTAAAATAAAAAGCTTCTGCACAGCTAAATCTATCGCAACTAAGCTAGAAAGACAACCAACTAATTGGGAAAAAATATTTACCAGCAATATATCAGACAAGGGGTTAACATCCTGTATATACAGGGAACTCAAGAAACTAATCCCTCCCAAACCTAACAAACCAATTACTAAATGGGCAAGGGAACTAAAGAGGGACTTCTCAAATGAAGAAATAAAAATGGCAAAGAAACACATGAGGAAATGTTCATCATCCCTGGTGGTGAAGGAAATGCAAATAAAGACAACCCTGAGATACCACCTTACCCCAGTCAGAATGTCCCACATCCACAAATCAGCCAACGACAAATGCTGGAGGGGATGTGGAGAAAGAGGAACCCTATTACACTGCTGGTGGGAATGTACACTTATACAACCACTTTGGAAAGCAGTCTGGAGGGTCCTTAGAAAGCTAAAGATTGACCTCCCTTACGACCCAGTCATACCACTTCTAGGCATCTACCCTGAACAACAGGAACCAATATACAAGGACACGTGTACCTCCATGTTTATTGCAGCACTGTTCGCAATAGCTAGGATATGGAAACAACCTAGATGCCCCACCACAGATGAATGGATCCAAAAATTGTGGTATCTATACACAATGGAATATTATGCAGCCATTAGAAATGACAAAATAATGGCATTTGCAGGGAAATGGATGGAGCTAGAAGGAATCATGTTGAGCGAGGTAAGCCAAGAACGAAGAGACAAACGGTACATGGTCTCCCTCATAAGTGGATGCTAAATCCAAAAGGTTAGGTGATACGACAAAACTAACAGGACTTAAGAAACAAAGAACTCCCGCTCATCTGGTTGAACCACTACTAAATATCCCCATGCTGCTGATCACAAACATGGTATATAACATGTGAACACTGTTATATATTACAGACTGTGGTAGACAATTTGCTCCAGGGAAGTTAGAATGAACTTGTGACTTTGAAATTATGTAATCATTTAACCACAATCAAAAAAAAAAAAGAACCTCGGGGAAGGGAGGGAGGGAGGGGATGGTAGGGGGAAAACAATGGAGGGGGTAACAATGTTCAAGAGGAAGTGTACTCATTACCTCACTCATGTAACTGTAACCCTCTGTATAGTAGCTTTACAATAAAATAAAATTAAAAAAAAAAATATTGGCAGAAACCCTGTTCTGCATTAAAATTGGCCAGTTAAAAAGATTTTTTAAAAATATTTTCCTTGTAAGCTGGCACCAGTGGGTCATGCCTGTAATCTTAGCTATTCAGGAAGCTGACATCTAAGTATCCAGCCTGGGCAGGACAGTATGTGAGACTCTTATATCCAATTACCAGGAAGCCAGAAGTGGAGCTGTGGTTCAAGTGGTAGAGTACTACATTTGAGCAAAAAAGATCAAGGACAGCATCTAGGCCCTGAGTTCAAGCCCCATGACCAGCATAAACACACAATTATTTTCTTTCCATCATTACTAAATGATTGTATATTTTTATGTTAAATATGATGTCCATTCCAAAATTACTTCAATTATACACATGCATTTAGTTTTTCATGAGTTTTGATTGCCTTTTTTTTCATCTTTTATTGCTAGGAATTGAAGCCATTGCCTCACCTACCATTTAGATGTATCCTTAGTCATACAATGACTTTGATAGTAATCAAAACAATGTTACCTCTATTTTCTAATATATATAAACACAAGAAAATGATTTCACCATTTTTTGGTACAGCTAGGCTGCTCACAGTCATGGTTAATGTTCCTAAAACCCACCAAAATTTCTGTAAGTGTGGCAAGCACCAACCTCACAAAGTACAAGGGCAGTTTCTCTGTATGCCTGAGAAAATGTCTTTATGACAGGAAGCAGAGTGGCTACAGTGATCTGACTAAGCCAATCTTTGGGAAACAAGTTAAGACTACAAAGAAAATTATTCTGAGACTCGAATGTGCTGAGCCCAGCTGCAGATCTAACAGAATGCTGGCTATTAAGAGATGCGAGCAGGAGAATAAGTTCAGCAGTGGTACTCAGTAGACACAATGTTGAAATGAACTGTACAAATTTGGACAGGGATGGGGGGATGAGAGAGAGCAAAGGAAGGGGTGACATTGCCCAAAAAGAAATGTACTCATTACCTGATTTATGAAACTGTAACCCCTCTGTACATCACCTTAATAGTAACAAAATAGCCCAGTGCTGCTGGCTCATGCCTATAATCCTATCTACTCAGGGGCCTGAGATGTGAGGATTGCCATTGGAAGCCAGCATTGAACACAAAGAGGATCAGGGATAGCGCCCAAGCCCTGAGTTCAAGCCCCAGCATGGGCAAAAACAAATAGGTAAGTAATAATAATAAATTTAAAAAGAGATGTAAGCATTTTGAACTGGCAGAGATAAGAAAGAAAGAGGCAAGTGATCCAGTTCTAAGCTCTATATCTTGTTATGAACACAATGTAATCATGAGATCTAACCTTGAATTTTTGTTATAGTATAATCACAAGGACTAAGTTACAACTTTCCCTATGAAGATAATAAAATCAGGAGGTCAAATGCAAAAACAAAGAATAATATATTTCAGTCCAAGCTCCCAGAACACTAATCAGTTTCAGCTCCAGGAATACTCACTGAAAAAAAAAGGGGGAAATCACTCTCAACATATTTCAATTTGTTTTTTCCAGTGCATAAAAAATGTTGTGTTTTTAAGTAAGTAAAACAAAAACATCTTTAAAAGTTTAGGCCTTGAAATTGCTTTTCCTTTTAAGTCACTTGGAGTGGTATTTGAGAGGGTCACAGCCTCACTGGGGAAAAGTGTATAATTAGAGAACTAACAGTCAGTTGAGAAAGCCAGTGCAATTATCTCTCTTGCCCTTTTGGTGTAAGATCACTCTCTGATGGGGTTGCAGGACCATTTAAAATGGATTGATCAAATAAAATTAGATTGGCTAAATTAGAAACCACAGCTATAACTTGAGAAAGTATTTACTCTAATAAATGTGCATGGACAGTACCTTAGTGATCTCTTTAGAACCATGATTCCAGAGTGATTGGACTCTATGCACTAACTGATAACAGTACTTTTACCTAAAGATCACTTTAAGCTCTTTTCCAGCACTAGCTCATTGTCATAGTTTTTGTGCAGATGACCCTTGATATTATTTTAGCTATCAAAACAACAATTAGACTAAAGTAAAGCAAATAGTATAAAGTACTCATATGGACTATATTTGATAGCCTTCAATATTTTGGCACTGCTTTGTTTTCTCATTCTTTTTTCTCTTTCTCTGTTATTACAGTATTTTAAAGCAAATTCCTGACATGTTTCATTTCAACCCCAAATAATTCTGAGTATTACTACAAAATATGGAAATTTTTATATTATCATAATATGATTGTGCCTACAAAGGTTAAAATTATTTTAATATCATCTAATAATCAATATCTGAATTGCATTACTTAACAGAAGTATTTTTGAGTTATTCTAGGGTATTTTGTTTTGTTTTATAGTGCTAGGGATAGAACTCAGGAATGCTAAGCAAAAACTCTACCAACGAGTTACACCCCATCCCATATTCTAGCCACTTTCAATATTTCTATTTCACTCTAAGGTAGTATTCTACATTTAGATTCAACAATCATATTTTTCTTGATTTTTATAAACTCCCATTCTGAATTGGTACTTTAGTTATAAGGGCCTTATATATTTCATTAACTTCAGGCACACCTCCCCAATCCTGTTTCCAGACTCAATATATTCTTGAACACTTCAATGATTATTTCAGATATCCTTCCTGATTTTTCACCCTAATACACACAAGGCAGGACTCTCTCATTACTTTCTCCAATCTGTTAAAAGTATAGTAAAACTCCACCTAAGACTCTTTTTATATCACAGATAAAAATCACATTTGCTATATTTATAGTGATGTGTGATTCTTATAGCTATAATTATAACTCAGTAACCCTAGAATATTTTCTTGCGCTGCCAGTGTCAAATTGAAGATCAGCTCTGGCTGGATTTGAGATTTGATATGACTCCTCTCTTGACCACTACTGAAGAAAACTGAATGCTCAGGCTTCATAAAATTCATGATCATACTTTGATGCTTGATTCATTTTCCCCATATCACCCAACTTCTGCTAAAAACATGCTGTCTCTCACCAAATGTAGATGTGATTAAATTGAAACAGTGGTTATTATAAAATAAAAATTATAGTGTTTTGTAGAGCTCAAAAAATGGTAAAATATTTCCTTATAACAATAGGATAACTGCATATAATAAACAACTGGAATGGTGTTTTTTAGATAAGGTTTTAAATGCTCTAATTTTTGGGGAAGTAAAGATTTTGGTAAGTTACGTCAAAAGCTAATTCTAGAATACTTGTCAAAATAAAAAATAATAAAGCACAAAATTTTCCATGGGGAAAAATTGAGTAAGAAAAATATGCACTACAGAAGAGAAACAGAATGAAACACAAAGCACATAAGACAAATTGAAATCATGCGATGAAGTTGTCAAAACGAATACAAAAATATATTAATGAGTTAAATAAAAATAAAATGCACAAAAATCAGCAATGAACATTTAGAAATAGTGTATTGTGTATTACTAAAGTTTGAACTCAGAGCCTTAAAGTTACTGGGCAAGTGTCCTATAGTTGAGACACACCTCTAGCTATTTGCTTTAGGATTAAAAAAAAAAGAATAGTATCTCGGGCTGGGAATATGGCTTAGTGGTAGAGTGTTTGCCTAGCATGCATGAAGCCCCAGTTTGATTCCTCAGTACAACATAAACAGAAAAAGCTGGAAGTGGTGCTGAGGCTCAAGTGATAGAGCACTAGCCTTGAGCACAGAGAAGCTCAGGGATAGCACCCAGGCCCTGAGGTCAAGCCCCAGGACTGGCAAAAAAAAAAAAAAATAGTGTCTCATATTTATGCCCAGCTAGGCTGGATCAAGATCTTCCTATTTATATTTCTCTAATATCTAGAATGACAAGTACAAACCATCATGGCCACCTTTTTTTGGATTGAGTTGGGGATCTTTCAACCTTCCCATGCATGAAATCCTCCCAATGTGTGCCTCTTGACTAGCTAGAATTATAGGCATGGATTCTGACTAGGCCATAAACCAATATTAAGCACAATATGATTTGCATTTATATATATACTTAGTATGCGCAAGATCATAGCATTCGGATTTTTTTTTAAAGCCAATGAAGAGGTTCCGGGAAGATGGCAGAGGAGAAGCTGGAGGCTAAACAAGTTCTTGTTTAGAAAGCAGTTTTAGTGTTCCAGTGAACAGTCCTAGGCCAGAGAATTTTACCAAGTGTGCCATCGCAGTACAGAGAATTTGGTCAGAGAGGGAAAATCCAGGCAAAGAGACAGATCTGAGCACTTGCCAGTTGTGGCTGCAGCGGCAGCAGTGGTGGTGGCAGCTGCGACGGTGGTGGCGGTGGCCATAGCCGCCATATCTACAACACAGAAGGTCCAGGACAAAGGCACCAAATGCAGTAGGCAAGTGGATTCTACTCAACACCAGCAAGAACTGACAAGGAGCAGATATCTTCATCCTGCAGATGGCAGACCAGAGATGACCCAGGAACCAACATTCCTGTGGCTGAGTAGAAGCCTGACATCCTCACTCCTTCTCAGGGAGCAGAGGAGGGAAGGCCACCCCTCCCCACCCAACTACCTGAGATCTCCATCTCTGATACTGACAAAGGCCTGGCTGAGCTGCTAGCTCCAACTCAGGCCTTGGAAGAAAACAAAAGAGTCATTTAGCAGGTCACAGGAACCTGCCCAGACCTGCCAGGCTCAACTCCACCCAGGAAAAAGTCACCCAGCCCAGGCCGGCCGAGCAAGCTCTGCCAGCCCCAGAGTGGCTTTCTTCACTGGGTAAACAGAGCCAGAGGCTGCCCCTTCCTACAGCAGCCTTGACAATCAATTGAAATTCATTAAACATAAACCCTGAGAATGGTTCCAGGCTGGGCTCTGTGAGTGTCTCAGAAGCTAGCCCCTCAGGGAAAAGCTACAGTTTGCTGAAAGGCCTCAACTCTACCCAGAACATAGCCTCATCACAGCATCTCCAAACTAGAGGAAATAGCCATCTCCCTCCTTTGTGATACTCAAAGCAGATCTCCCTCCCACTGAACTAGCCTGGGAGGAGGATCACAAAATCCTTGCCTATAATTCTAGCTAGTCAAGAGGCACACATTGGGAGGATTTCATGAATGGGAAGGTTGAAAGGTCCCCAACTCAATCCAAAAAAAGGTGGCCATGATGGTTTGTACTTGTCATTCTAGATATTAGAGAAATATTAAAAAAAAAAAAAAAGCAGAGCATTTTTCTGCCTGTCCAAACAAACTGATTAAAGTAACCAATCAAGCCACAGGAAAACCAAACACGACAAGCAGACCAGAGACTCCACCAACAGACTGGTTATGGACACAAGGATCTTCCCATCCCCCTCCTCAAAAAAAAAATCAAAGAACTCTTTTTTTTTGTGCCTTTTTAAAAAAAAATTTTAATTTTTAAAAAAATTTGTTTTCTATTTTTTTTTCTTTTCTTCCTTGTATAATTTTTATTTTAGGTGCTTTTTTAAATCTCTTCTAACCTTTTGGTCCTTTTTTTTTCTTTCTCATTCTTTTCACTTTTTCTTCTCTTTCGTTCTTTTTTGCATGACTTAATTGCTGTTCTGCTCATCCTCAGATATACCTGTCATCGAGTATTAGACCTTATACCCCATTGCGTACACACTTAACCCAGAAATTTATTACTTAATTCAGAACCGCTTAGACTTAAATTCCTTAATAGCAGTATTACCTCTTTATACCCATATAATATTTTAAACATTTTTATTTTTTAGTTTTTCATGTCTCCTTTCTATCGCTCCCCTCCTCTCATCCTATCCCCATTCTTGTCTGAATATTAATTCCTTAAACTTGCATAATTTTAAGTACTTCATTTTTAAATTTAAATTTTTGTTTTTCCTTTTTTTCTTGTCTCTTTTTTTCTTCTTCTTTTTTTTTTTTTACTTTTCTCTCTCTGCTATCATTCTGTCCAATCCATTTCCCTCTTTGAGATTAGGAGTTGGTTAATTTCACTCTCCCTTCACCTTTCCACATCCATCTAATCCTATTTTTCCCCACATTCTCCCTAAACCTAATAATTTTTGGTATGCCAAATTCTTTGCTATTCTTAGCCAATTAAGACATAGATGTTTGATATTGAATAGATTGTATCTCTTGAACTAGATTGTATCTGAAGACTTTTGACTGTGCAACTATGGACTTTGGTTGATGCTTGCCTTAAAATAGTGTTCTAGCACAAAACTGGTGTTACTCTCATCCCAAATGGGCAGAACAAGATAAAAAAAAACCATAAGAAAAATGGCAAGTCCGGGGATCTCAACTCCCACTCATGATAATCAGGGGACAGAACAGATAATGAATAATCTAGAGGAGAGTTCCCATAAAGCTCTACAAACACTACAGGTAAACATGGTAAATGAAAAGAGTGAAAACCTGCAAAGGTCTCAGTGTGAGCATGACAGGGAGAGAGAGGAGGCAAACCAAAGATCAATACAGAAATCTCATGAATGTGAGGAAGCCACTCAAAGATTGATACAGGAATTGCATGAGCAGATTGAGAATACTCAAAGAGAAATAAAGGAATTGCATGAGCAGGTTGAGATCAGTCAAAGAGATAGACAGGAATTGCATGAACAGGCTGAGATCAGTCAAAGAGATAGACAGGAATTGCATGAGCTGGCTGAGAACAGACAAAGAGAAAGTCAGGAATGGCGTGAGCAGGCTGAGAACACCCAAAGAAGACTACAGGAATTGCATGAATGTGAGGAAGCTAATCAAAGAGTAATACAGGAATTGAGAGAGCAGGATGAAATCAGACAAAGATCAATAGAGGCATTCATGGAATCCATAAACAGAGAGCTGAAAGAAGTTAGGGAGACCACAAAGAGAATGCTGAATGGAGCCCAACAGAAGGAATGGCAGTCCAAGGAAACCATAACCAATCAACTAAGTGAGTTGAGAATAAACACAGAACAGCAAATTAAAGAAGTAAAGAAGTTCATACAAGATCTAAAACAAAGCTCCAACAAAGAATTTGAGCCATCAAAACTGATCAATTAGAAGGAAAAGAAATAAAAAACAAAGTAGAAAGTCTTGACAGTAGGTTAGACCATGCAGAAGATTGAATCTTGGGGATTGAAGACAGTCTAGATATTATAGAGAAAGAACATACAACCACCAAGACAAATCCAAGAAATATGATAGATCTATCCAACATTTGGAAGACACTATCAGAAGGGCTAATCTGAGGATAATGGGTGTAGAGGAACACCTAGAGACAGAAGTTAATGGTCTGGGAAATTTGTTTAACAGGATCCTAGCAGAGAACTTCCCAAACATGCAAAAAAGATAGGCCTATTCAGATACAAAAAGCTTTTAGAACTCCAAATAGACCAGACCAGAACAGGACATCCCACCGTCACATTATAATCCCCACAGGATCAATTCAGACCAACGAAAAGATCCTTAAAGCTGTCAAGCAGAAAAGATCAGTCACCTATAAAGGGAAACCAATTAGAATCACCTCAGATTTCTCAGCCAAGACAATTAAAGCAAGAAGAGGCTGGAATGATGTATGCCATGCCCTAAAGACAAACAACTATCAACCAAGAATAGTGTACCCAGCTAAATTGTCCTTCATAACTGAAGGTCATATAAAAACCTTCCATAGCAAAGAAAAATTGAAACGATATATCTCCACCAAACCAACCCTACCAAAGATACTTCAAGATGTCCTACACATAGAAAACCAACAAGACCACAATAAAGGCCAAGAAACCACACCCAAACTGAGAATCCAAGAACCATAGGAAGAACCCAGTTGCCGCAGCCCCCAAGAAGGTGGATAAAATGGCAGGAACTACCAAATACCTCTCAGTCCTATCTCTTAACATTAACGGACTTAACTCTCCAATTAAGCGACATAGACTGTCCAGTTGGATTAAAAAGCAAGATCCCTCTATCTGCTGCCTTCAGGAGTCACACCTTGCCCATAAAAACAAACATATTTTGAATGTGAAAGGCTGGAACAAAATCTACCAAGCAAACAGCCCCCATTAAACAGGCAGGAGTTGCAATCCTAATATCAGATAAAATAGACTTCAAATTAAAATTAGTTAGAAGAGATAAAGAAGGTCACTACATACTAATTAAAGGATCTCTCCTTCAGGAGGTTATTATAATTCTAAATCTCTATTTGCCAAACAACGGAGCACCCAAATTTATCCAAGAAACACTACTTTCTCTCAAATCTTACATAGATCCAAAGACATTAATTGTTGGGGACTTTAACACACCACTATCCCCATTAGATAGATCAACTCGGCAATAACTCAACAAAGAAACCGCAGACCTAAACAACTGCATAGATCAACTAGATTTAACAGACATCTACCAAATATTTCACCTAGCAGCATCAGAATACACATTCTTCTCAGCAGCACATGGAACATTTTCCAAAATAGACCACATTTTAGGTCACAAAGCAAACTTGTCCAAATTCAAAAACATTGAAGTTATACCTTGCATTCTCTCAGACTACAAGGGAATAAAATTAGAACTCAACACCAAAAGCTACCAAAGAAAGTCCTGTAATGGAGGCTGAACAACACACTGTTGAACTACTAATGGGTCATGGAAGAGATTAGAAAGGAAATTCAAATGTTCATGATATTCAACAAAAATGAATACACAAACTACCACCTCCTCTGGGACACAGCAAAGGCAGTACTCAGAGGTAAATTTATAGCTCTGAGTTCCTATATCAACAAATTGGAGAGATCTGAAACCAACAATTTAATGAGACATCTGAGCCTCCTTGAAA
The DNA here is from genome assembly GCF_019054845.1 of Dipodomys spectabilis. Classification (NCBI taxonomy): domain Eukaryota; kingdom Metazoa; phylum Chordata; class Mammalia; order Rodentia; family Heteromyidae; genus Dipodomys; species Dipodomys spectabilis. The sequence goes on along the minus strand of NW_024870817.1, from coordinate 23,733,529 downwards.
AAGAGCAGCAAGATAAACCCCCATCCAGTAGACAGAAAGAAATAATTAAAATTAAATCAGAATTAAATGAATTAGAATAAAAAAAAACCATAGAAAGAATCAACAAAGCAAAGAGTTGGTTCTTTGAAAAAATTAACAAAATAGACAAACCTTTAGCAAATCTTATCAGAAAAAAGAAGAGAATACACCCAAATAAATAAATTCAGAGATGAGAATGGAAACATCACCACAGAAACAACCAAGATTCAGAACATTATAAGGGAATACTTCTCAAACCTTTATGCTAATAAGTTTGAGAACTTGGCAGAAATGGACCTTTTCCTAGCAAATATCGACATGCCAAAACTAAACCAAGATGTTAAACCATCTTAACAGGCCCATATCAAGCATTGAAATAGAAACAGCAATAAGATACCTCCCATCTAAGGAAAGCCCAGGACCAGATGGTTTTACAGCAGAATTCTACAAGGCCTTCAAAGCAGAGCTCACACCAATACTCCTCAACTCTTCAATGACATTGAAAGAGAAAGTTCACTACCCAACTCATTCTATGAAGCCATCATAACTCTCATCCCAAAACCAGGCAGGGACTTATCAAAGAAAGAGAAATATAGACCCATTTCTTTGATGAACGTTGATGCAAAACTTCTCAACAAAATTTTGGCCAATTGACTTCAACAACATCCAAAAAATCATACACCACGATAAACAGGATTCATTTCAGAGATGCAAAGCTGGTTCAATACATGCAAATCAATTAACATAATTCATCACATCAACAAGAGCAAGGATAAGAACCACATGGTTATCTCAATAGATACAGAAAAAGCATTTGACAAGATCCAACACCCCTTTATGATGAAGGTTCTGGAAAAATTAGGAATCCATGGAACATTGCTCAATACAATAAAGGCTGTATGACAAACCTACAGCCAGCATTATACTCAATGGTGAAAAACTAAAGCCATTTCCTCTTAACTCAGGAATGAGACAAGGATGTCCACTCTCTCCACTTCTCTTCAATCTAGTATTAGAGTGCCTAGATACACCAATAAGACAAGATGCAAACATAACAGGGATCCAAATAGGGAAAGAAGAAGTAAAACTCTCCCGCTTTGCAGATGACATGATCTTGTATTTAAAGAATCCCATGGACTTGTATTTAAAGAATCCCAAATTACTCAAGGTGATTCAAAACTTTGGCAAAATAGCAGGGTATAAAATTAACCCTCAAAAATCAATGGCTTTTCTGTATGTCAACAATGAGAAAAGTGTGGCTGAAATTAGGAAAGCAACTCCATTCATAATAGTTCCACAAAAAATAAAATGCCTAGGAATTAACTTAACCAAAGAAGTGAAGGACCTCTATGATGAAAACTTTAAAAACTTGGAAAAGGAAATCAAAACAGAACTTAGAAACTGGCAAAAACTCCCATGCTCCTGGACTGGAAAGATCAACATTGTGAAAATGGCAATACTTCCCAAGGGTATCTATAAATTCAATGTGATACCTATCAATATTCCAACCTCATGCTTTAAGGAAATAGAAGAAGCAATCCAAAAATTCATATGGAACAATAAAAGACCCCAAATAGAAAAAAAATCCTTAGCAAAAAGAACCGTGCTGGAGGAATATCAATACCAAATTTCAAACTCTACTACAAAGCCAAAGTAATCAAAACAGCTTGGTACTGGCACAAGAACAGACCTGAGGACCAATGGAATAGAACTGAAGACCCAGAGACCCACAAATCTTCTATACGGGAGCTAAAAAAATAGAATGGAAGAAAGACAGCCTCTTCAGTAAATGGTGCTGGCAAAATTGGTTAACTACTTATAGAAAACTAAAGCTAGATCCTTATATATCACCCTGCACCAGAATCAACTCCAAATGGATCAAAGACCTCGGAGTCAAAGCAGACACTCTGAAAACATTACAGGATGGAATAGGAGAAACCCTAGGTCTCTTTGGCACAGGCTGAAATTTTCTTAATACTCAGAAACATAACAAATCAAAGAAAGGTTGGACAAATGGGATTGCATGAAATTCCTGAGCTTCTGCATGGCAAAGGACATAGCTAGCAAGATCAATAGAAAGCCCACAGATTGGGAGAAGATCTTCAGTAGCCATACAAAGGACAAGGACCTCATATCTAAAATATACCTGGAACTCAAAAAATTAAATCTCCCAACAACAAATCTTCAAAGAAATAACTGCCCAATAAATAAGTGGGCTAAAGACTTAAAGAGAAACTTCTCTGAAGAGGAAAGAAAGATGGCCAATAGACACATGAAGAAATGCTCAACTTCTCTACCGATAAAAGAAATGCAAATCAAAACAACATTGAGATTCCACCTCACCCCAGTTAGAATGGCTATAATCAATCACTCTAATGACAACAGATGCTGGAGGGGATGTGGACAGAAGGGAACCTTACTACATTTTTTAGTGGGAGTGTAAACTTGTTCAACCACTTTGGAAAGCAGTATGGAGGTTCCTCAAAAGACTCCACATAGAGCTCCCCTATGACCCAGCAATCCCACTTTTGGGCATTTACCCAAATGATCACAAACAAGACCATACTAAAGCTACCAGCACAACTATGTTTATTGCAGCATTATTTACCATAGCTAAGATATGGAACCAACCCAGATGTCCCTCAGTAGATGAATGGATCAAGAAAATATGGTATAGAAAAACAATGGAATTCTATGCCTCCATCAGAAAGAATGACATTGCCCCATTTGTTAGGAAATGGAAAGACTTGGAAAAAATTATATTGAGTGAAGTAAGCCAGGCCCAAAGAAACATAGGTCCCATGGTTTCCCTTATTTGCAATAACTAGTATATGTCTGAGTCAAGCAGAAAAGGTCAGATAAGCTGATGTTAGGGTAATGAACTCCAAGATAAGTATTCAAATGTGTTTTTTTCTTTCATGCAACTGTTTCTAACATATTTATAAGATAATTTCTTTGTTGCTTTGTATGTCTCTCCCCCACAGTATAACCCCTGCTTTCACTGTATTTGATGTTGGTATAATTTGTGGAGGGGAAGGGAAAAAACAAATCATTTAAATAGGGATACAGGTGGACTCACTGCAACAACGAGATGTACAAGTCGTTATGTCGAAAAATGAACTTTACAACTTTGGTTGGGGGGGGGAAGGATCAGGTGGGGGGGGTGGGGGGAGTATGGGAAGGGATGGGAAGGGGAAACAAAGAGGAGGCAACAATGCTTGATAAGAAATGTACTCATTATCTTGCCCATGTAATTGTAACTCCTCTGTACTGTATTTTCACAATAAAATAAAAAAAAAATTTCAAAAGATGATGCTAAGCGAAATGACAGGGACACAAGTGGTTTTTTTTCTTTCTTGCTGTTGTTTTTAATGCGTTTATAATCTACCATGTGATTATTTTTGTTTCTTTTGTATGTTCTTCCCCCACTATATAACCCCTGTTTTCACTGTATTTGATGTCGGTGCCCTGCATCTTGTATATACATTTTTCTATTTGGGGGAAAGGAAGGGAAATAACAAAATGCTGAAATAAGGATACAGATTGACCCATTGTAACAATGAGATGTACTAGACACTATGTTGAAAACGAACTTTACAACTTCAGGTAGGGCGGGGGGTGGAGGGGAGGAGGATTTGGGGAGGTGGGGAGGGAAGAGATGGTAGGGGAAAAACAAAGGAGGAGGTAATAATGCTCTATAGGAAATGTACTCATTATTCATGTAACTGTAACCCATCTGTATAATACTTTTATAATAAAAATATATACAAAAAAAGTCAATGAAGATGTAAATAGACATATCATGTTCATGGATCAAAAGATTCCATAAAGTACTAGTGTTCTCCACAAAACTGAGCAAGCTTTTGTTTAATTCTATATGCAAAGCACAGGCCCCAAAGCAGCTAAACTAATCTTGACAAAGAAGAAGTGGAAGAAATTACCCATAGCAAGCCTTCCTATATTATAATAGTAAAGAATAAACTCACACAAATACAGTAAACTGACTTTTGACAGAAGTATAAAACCAATTCAATGTAGTAAATACAGAAATTTCAACAAACAACCATATATCCATAAGGAGAAAAAGGGCCTAGACCTAAGCTCCATATTTTACATAAAAATGAATGACAGACTTAAATGTATAATTAAAATCTATTAAACTTTTAGAAAATCATAGTCAAGGTGGGTGTGAGTGGCTCATACCTGTAATCCTAACTATTCAAGAGGCTGAGATCTGAGGATCTCAGTTCAAAGTCGGCCAGGGCAGAAAAGTCCCCTCAAGACTCTTATTTCCAATTAACCACTCAAAAAACAAACAAACAAACAAAACTGGACATGGCATTGTAGATGTGGTACTTGTGCTAGCCTTGAGCACAAAGAGGCTCAAGGACAGTCTCCAGGCCCTGACTTCAAGCTCTACAACAGACAAAAAAAGAAAAGAAGAGAAAAATCATATTCAAGAAAATTGCCAGGATGTGGGGATCTTTTTTTTGTGGTACCCCAAAAGAAGTTTGAGATCAAATTGGTTAAGATACCAAAATTGGTGGTAACACACACCCACACACACACACACACACACACACACACACACACACACAATCAAGAGGCTGCAAAAAAGTTGTTACATAAAGTGAGGCTTTTGGGGTAGAGCAGAACAAGCACTCAAGCCAGTTCTAAATAACTTGAGCCAAGGGAGGAGCAAGTGACTGGTGTTTTTTGTGGCTAGTAGTGGTTTTAGAGCTAATATGATTTGAACGTCCTGTTGGCAGCAAGGAAAAGAGCACCACAACTCTCTTGTTGACTTTGTCAGGGTCTAGGCAAAAGGGAAAGAGGGAAGGATGGAACCTGAAGGCTGTTGTTAGTCAAATAGCACAAAGTGAGTCTAGTATCCGTGACTCACACTTACAATCCTAGCTACTCAGGAGGCTGAGAACTGAGGATCACATGTGAAGCCAGCCTGGCCAGAAAACTCTGTGAGACTCTTATTTCCAATAAATTACTCAGAAGAAAATGGCACTGTGGCTCAAGTGGCAGAGCACAAAGAGGTTCAGAGACAGTGTTTAGGTCCTATATTTATACCCCAGGACTGGCAAAAAAAGTGAGTCTGACGTTTCATTATAGATCCCTTTACCCATAGAAACAAAACATTACTTGCAGATTATAATGTTAAATATTAAAAGCAAAGATACATAACATTTACAAGCAATATTGATAAGTACATACATGATTTCAAGGTAGTGAACCATGTACTAGACTGTATAGATAGTACTAGCAATAAAGAATTAAAATTAAGAATATCTTAAAGTTAAGAATGCCTGTTTATCAAAAGAAACTACCAACAGGGTAAATAAAGGGAGAATTTACTTAGTATACCCTATAAATAACTCCCCTTCCCCAAACTGTACTCATAATAAATGAAAAACTACTATAAGTCAATAGAAAATATTCATAACACAACAGAAAAATAGACAGCAGAAGACTTGAGCAAGCATTTCATAAAGAGGAAGCAAAAGAAAATGAAAGAGTATTTCAAGTAAGTTTGGAGAAATCAAAAGAATTCTGACAATATAAAGTATGTGAATCACTGAAAGATGTATATACTGCTGCCCAGTAGAAACTAGTATAATCACTTTGGAAAACCTTATTATCTGTTAAATCTGAAAGCATGAAATTTTACTTCCTTGGCATGTACCTAGATGTCCTGAATTTATATAACAAAACAAATGTGCTACCCTGTTCCTAGTATAGTGACACTATTCATAATAGTAAAAAAAACAACAACTTGGAAACAGTTTACCTTAGTAGAATAAGTAAACTGTAGCATAGTCATACAGAGGAAGTATTATATGACAATGAAAAATGATGACTTGTGGAAGAACCAATAAAGCTACAAAAAATACAAGGAATGGTTCTTTTTATGAAGAGAAAAAGACATGAACAACTGTTAATATATTTTCAGAAGAAAATATGGTAAAATAGTGAGTAAAAGCTAGTGATTTAAAAACCCCAAGTCACTATAATAGCTCTCTTCTGAGAGGGAAGAGGTAACATTTTCCAAAAAGAAATATATTCTTTTTTATTTCCTGATAGACAGAGTTTATTTAGAAATCAATGTTAATACATTAATCAATTTGATTGATGTATATTCTATATTACATAAATATATGCATACTTATATACATATATCTATAATACCAATTGATAGATGCATATACAGCTATATGTTATCTGTGACAAAATCTTCAGGCAATACTTATAATACCAAAGAAATGGACTCTTTGCCTGACTTATGTAACAGTAACCCTCTGGATATCACCTTTATAATACCAATATATTTATTTTTAAAAATAGCTCTCTCCAAGTGGGAAGGAAAGAGATGGGCACACAAGGGACTTCAACTGTTCTTTAAACAAGAGTAAAATACTACTCTTGAACTAAGCACATTTCAAATAAATATTTAACTTAAAAAAAAACTTTATATGGAAAATCATAGCTCTTGAATTCTCATATTAACAGAAGACAATTTACCATGGTAACACTGTTAGTGGATTATGAGTTATTTCTTACCCATAAGGGAAAGTGGGAGAAAATGAGGGCAGGGGTGATAATGTTTGATAAGAAATGTACTCATTATTTTAGTTAGATAACTGTAACCCCTCTGGTACATCACCTTTACAATAAAATGAAATTTTTTTAAAACAGGAAATCCATTAGACAAAAATCATATAAAATATCAAGTTGAAAAAAAGAATTTTTATTTGATATTTTTAATATATATTTTAAACACATGTAAAAAAAAGTATAAATTGCCGGGCGCTGGTGGCTCACGCCTGTAATCCTAGCTACTCAGGAGGCTGAGATCTGAGGATCGCGGTTCAGCCAGCCTGGGCAGGAGAGACCGTGAGACTCCTATCTCCAATAAACCACCAGAAAACCGGAAGAGGCCCTGTAGCTCAAGTGGTAGAGCGCTCGCCTTGAGCTGAAGAGCTGAGGGACAGCACCCAGGCCCAGAGTTCAAGCCCCACAACCGACAAAAAAAAAAACAAAAAAAAAGTATAAATTGAAGAATAGAAAGTGAAAATTAAAAATTCTTATGTAAGTTCTAGGCACAGTAGTCAACCCACCTTTCCCTGTGAGTCTGGTGACAATGGGCCAGTGGAGGCAGAGCAGATTGAGGCATTCACCAAAATAGCCTCATTGACCCAGAATCCCCAGACCACTGAGCCCTATTTACTTTTACCTCTTTCACCCTCTTAGAGTAGGTTATGGTCGCCTCCAATTTAAAAGTGACATTGGATCACAAGCTGCAGGTTTTAATTTGTTTATACGATTAAGAATCCTAAGGCGTAATTAGTAAATATGCTGCATAGAAAAAGGTTATCATTTGTAAGTTCTATATTTTTACTGCTGCAGTGAATTCATTCACAAATTTTCTAGCATATTCCAATCTTAGCAATTCCTTAAACTTGGCAACAAGCTACCTGAAAAACTAATATACAAGACACAAACTGCACAGTAACTCATGCCTATGACTCACCTCCTTTTGAAATAATAAAACCATTAACATGGTTTCTATATTTTCTGAATTATTCATTATAGTGAGAAAAAATAATTTTTAAAGATTAACAAGAAATTGTGGTCTGTTTCCCTAAGGAGCCAAATACATATTTCACATTTTGTAAGAGGATCTGCTGTTACTTTAGCCCTGGAATATAAACGAGAACATGCATTGAGTAGCTCCACATGACCTATGTGCAAAAACAGTAGTGTAAGAGCACAGAGTTCACAGCCAGCTACACCAAGGGGAAACAAATTTGATCTGTAGCACTTGCCAATTTCTATGGTGTAAATACTCTTGCCATAGCCAATTTCCAGTCACCAATTTGTTACTAATAAATGTGGAATTGAGAGACACTATTATCTAGTACATTTACCCTGCAGTTTCAATACATGGATGCAAATACTCTTGACTATAAATAACATTAAAATGTAGCACAATAATTACAAAGTGGTAAGTTTTGAACATTTACTACTTCTGTTTTTAATTATAATTTATTTAATTATAAGCTTATATGACTTGATTGCTAAAAAAAAACCATGAGGTATTAACAGTGGACTGGTAGAACTCCTGAAACTTTGCTTTAACATACCACTGATTAGACTATACTCTAGGTAATGTAACCAAACTGGTACAACCATGAGTAGACAACAGAGTTCTGTATAGAAATACATGTATGTATTTCTACATATTCATGCACTGTACACAGGAAAGAACTCCAAAATCCTCCCTCGTGTTTATTGCATAGTGAACTATATATACAATTAAATGACAGCCATGCTAAACAGATTGTTTTGCAGATAGCAAACCTAATGTTCAGAACTTACCCATTAATCCAGCCAGATCAGAGGGAATAATGCCAACACATAACTTCTGCATTCCTAACCAAGTCATCTAACAGTGCTGAAAGAACTTCAGTATCATCCCCAATCTGTTTAGGCCAAGTGTGAAACACAAGGTAGAAAAGGAAAAAGGGGGAAAAGGGAGACTCCCAAAGGATCCCTTCCACAATTAATTATGTAAATCACAAGTAAATTAGACACTAAAAATTTAAGATTGATTGAAAGGCTTGCTCAAATTGCTTTAACTGTGATTCATAAACCAATCACGCAAATTCATATGTTAGGTTGTGTAAAAAAAATTAGAAAGATGTAGAATGGAATAAGATTACCTTAATTTAAATGTAAAAGACATGGTTACTGAAGTATGTCTCTTACACTGTTAGCACTAGCCCATCAGATGTTAACAAAATCTGATATGCAACAGTTTTACATATCCCCTTGTGGGAGAAAGATCAACTTGTGATCTGCTTTATAAATCAGCTACAGTGTTAGAGTTAGGCTACTGTAGCTAAATGGCTTTTAGATATGCTTCCTGTTTTAAGCTACCATATTTACAAATGAAAGCCTTTTCAAACCACGGCTTTTAATATAATTTGCATATTTAGTAATACATTGATTAAAATTAAACACGGATTATTGCAATTTATTTCAGAAACAGATGGGATGCATTAAGTGAAAAGCCAGAGCTTTTAAATAGAACACACTCATGGCTGACTACTGATGAATGATGAATACAAAAACTTTGTAAATTGGCAAAAAGGAAGAAAAAAAGGCCTCCCTTTGAGCCCATTCCCTTTCAAGCCTTTCCTGACTAGTGATTCCATGAAATTAGTAATCAAGTTAATTTAAAATGAATAATGTATATCAAAGGTATGCATCAGCTTAATGAAAGCAAGTTTCTGGGGGGACAGGGGGAGGGAAGCTTCCACAAACTTTGAGTCCTCATTGCGTGATTTGTACTCATTTTCCTAGTTATGGCTCACCAGCAGATGGCATTCTTCCATTACATACACTTCAACTGGATTGGGGTTCACAGTTTCAGGAAATTCCTAGTGTAAACTAACAAGGAATTTACTCAATGAGAGAAATAGTGGGGTCCAAGCATTTATTTCTCAAATGGCATATTTTCAAAATTATCTTGGTTACTCTGGACTCTGTTCTCTGTATCTATTGAATATCATTAAATTAATGTCATTAAAGCTTATTTTAGTAAGAAAAATATGTAAATATCCCTTAATAGTTATCTTCCCAAAGTTAAAACAAATATGCTTTTTCTCAGCCACTCAAGAACAGTGTAGAAAAATTAGATCAGATCACATAGTTCAATTATGAAAACAATTTTGTGTGTAAATGTTTCATTTTGTAAAATACTGGCATTTTCCAAGTTAAATTAGTAAAAAAACAAAAGCCCAGCTTAGTATGCTCAGCTATCCAATATTTCCTATTCATAGGCAATTAAAAAGAAAAGAAAAATCCAAGAAGTCTGTATAAGATTTATTATTTAATTTTGAAATTCCTCTCTCTCAATTTTTTTTCTGAGCTAAAGGTGAAGGGTAATTGGAACTATGACATTTAAATAATTTTATATTATTCAAAACTTTTTTTGGATAGTACTAAAATCCATTAGAATATAGACTCAGATTCAACAACCTCAACTGAACTAGGTTACTGGAAGCAAAGTTATACTGGTCAGAGTAAGTCATATTTCTTTTATATAAATGCTAAGCATAAATTCTCAGAGTAAGCAAAACTGGGCAGTTTAAGCCTCAAGTGTTCATTCATGATAGATCAATGGCACATTTTTCAAAGCAATAAATCAAATGAAACTATTTTTCTTTAAAGTTTCTGATGATTTTGTTTTTTAAAACACATATTTTTTCAAATGGGGATTTTTTTAACCAAATCTTCGAGTAATGGTATGCTGCAGAGCTTTTACTTTTTTAAAAAATATAAAATATTAACAAAAATTACCTCCAGTTTTTTTCAAAGTTGTGAATACTCAGAAGTATTTAAAAGGTCAGTTTCCAGTTTCACTGCTATGGATTACTCTAACATGAAATGTTTGTCACCTATTGTGAGTTGTGAAAATCCCCCTGTATCCAATGTGTTTTGTTTGGATTGAGATGGCATGCAGTTGATGGCTGTGACCTTCATGGTGGCTTAGATCCCTGGCTGGCACTGATTTTTGATTTAGTGCCGATCTGCTGCGCTTGTCACAGGCTGCAAGGTGCTTTCCATGCACTAATGGAACAGCTCAAGGGCAGAGGGGCCCTGTAAATGTCTATCTCTCACCAACCAGGGCTAAATAGAGAGGTGAGTTTTCTACATGTGAATGACAGACCCTGAGATTACATACAGAAGGAAAGCAAAGTTTGAAAATCTGCACAGACTTGGTGAAAATAACAAGCGTTTGCAAAGTGCAAACTCTAAGGTTATTTTGCCTGCTAATGAATATGTATCTGCACTGTTAAAATGGAATATTTAATACAAATACTGATAATATATCTTCATTTGGTGGCAGGGAACTAACAATTAGTTGATGTGTCCTTTGGTTCAACTGTACTTGTTAATAAATTCTGCTACTTAATGATGTCTTCAACAGAAAATTGCCTATGTCCAAACTTTTTCCTTCTAAGAAAACACAAAATGATATGATAATTGTTATAGAAAGAGATGTAGATAAAGACAAAGTATAACAACTCGGCCTATGTATTATCTAGGCAAGGCATCTTGACCACTGTAAGGGTATTCCAGACATGAAATAAGGAAACAAAAAAACTCACTCTAGAGTAGCTTAGGTGAGAGTAACATGTGCTAAGAGGCTAGTCAGCATATAATGAGTACAACTATGAGACAAAATCCTATTCATCCCTCAAATCTAAATTCAAATACAGTCTCCTAGCTGGGTGCTAGTGGCTCATGCCTGTAATCTTAGCTACATAGGAGGCTGATATATGAGGATCACGGTTCAAAGCCAGCCTGGGCAGTAAATTCCCCATGAGACTCTTATCTCCAATTAACCACAGGAAAGCTAGAAGTGGCCCTGTAGCTCAAGTGGCAGAGTGCTTGCCTTGAGTTGAAGAGCTGAGGGACAGTGCCTAGGCCCAGAGTTCAAGACCCATGACCAACCGTCTATCCTACCCCCAAATACAGTCTCCTCCAGAAGCAGTTCTCGTTTCTCCTAATAATCACTGTCGTCCTCAACCTCTATGTCTGATAGGTATTTTTTCTGTTATTATTCTTTCCCATTTGTATGGTAGACATGCTTTACTTATTTCCTATAAGAGTGTAAGCTTCTTAAGAGTAAGCATCATATTTTTTTCTTGGCAATTCTGTGATCAAACCCAAGACCATGAATATGCAAGACATGCACTCTGCTATTCAGTTATATATCCTCAGACCTCTATTTCCTATTTACAATCATTCCCTTACATAGCCCCTTGCCTGACACATTATATATGTTCAACATGTATTTGTTGAATAAGTGAATGATAATGCATGCCTACAGCTTGGTAGCAGTCTCGGATTGATGAAATTTTAGAGTTATTGGTACTTCTGTCTGGTTGACCTCCTAATTCTCTACCTCAATCACTACATCTCGGGCTCATAGATCTCATTTTAGAGTTTCTGACTTCTGTCTGGATATGTTTCCTAACAGCGAGACCACATGTTCATCTTTACAAAACAACGCTATCATTAAGCTTACCAAAACACTCCCTTCCATAGAGCATTCAGATCTCTTCAACATATACTATCCATACTATGTTTATTAAACATAGAACTACCCTATGATTCAGCAATGGCAGTCCTAGGCATTTACACAAAAGATTACAAGCAAGGATACAGGAAAGTCACCAGTATAACCATGTTTATTGCAGCACTATTCATTCACCATAGCCAAGGTATGGGATCAGCCCAGACGTCCCTCAATGAGCAAATGGATCAAGAAAAATGAATTTTACAATTTGGGGTAGGATTAGGGGGAAGGAAAGAGGGAGAAAAATGAGGGAGGGGGCAACAATGTTTAACAAATGTACTTGTTATCTTATGTATATAACTGTAACTTCTCTATACATCACCTTGACAATAAAATTAAATTTAAAAAAGAAAATGTGATTATATATAGTCATTATATACAATTTAGTATATATATTATATAATGAATTTTTACTAATCCATTAGAAAGAATGATATTGTACCATTTGTAAAGAAATGGAAAACCTGGAAAAATTATGTTAAGTAAGGTAAGTTAGGCCCAGTGAAACAAAGGATGTATATTTCCCTTATATGTGGAAGCTAGATTTAGCTTAGAAACTTATAAGAAAATATTTTGGGTGATATGCAAGTATATACAAATGTATTAACTGAGATATGGTAGATTCAAGGGAAAACTCAAAGTAAAACACCAGGAAGTGGGTATTCAAAAGGAGGCCAAGGATGGTAAGGGGAAACAAAGAAAGAGGCACCAATGTTTGATAAGAAATGTACTCATTACCTTGCTCATGTAATTGTAACCCCTCTGTACAGTATTTTCACAATAAAAAAACTTATTAATAAAAAAAGAAGTAGGGTAGGGTCAAGGAGAAAGGGATAGACAAATGACGATGAAAGAGTGGGAGAATGCAACAAGAATCCAATATATATCCTACACAATTAGGTGAGGGAAGGGATGGATGGGGAGGGATGAGTGAGAATACTTAAAGAGGTGACATTGATCAAGATATGTTGCATTAATAACTGCCTTGTTAAATGGCAATTCCTTCATACAATTACTTAAAGATCACTTTTTAAAAAAGAAAATGTAAATATCATTTATTTCTCAGAAGTGTTTGAAATCATTCTATCATGGGAAACTACCTTCTCAGTACATTCAATTACTTTTTATGAACCTTTGATTCACACACAATTTCATACTCTCAGTAAAGAGTACCAGTTGTGTACCAGGTGCTAAGGGAAGTTATGATATAGTACTGTGTATCCTCAGGAGGACCAGCAGTGTGCCAGGGAAAACCTGAAGCTGTCACAGGAACAGGAGGTGGGGAGATTGAATAATTTAAAAACTACTTAGGGTTGGGAACTTAAGTGGTAGAGTCTATTTTTATGTGTCAGTTTTTAAACATTAAAAACAAAAAATTTAAAACTCACTCTTTGGTATTAAAATAAGGAAGAGGATTAAAATGTACATGAATTTTATTATTTTATTTTATTTTGTGCCAGTCCTAGGGCTTGACCTCAGGGCCTAGGTACTATCCCTGAGCTGTTTTTGCTCAAGACTAGTGCTCTACTACTTGAGCCACATCTCTACTTCTGGCTTTTGGTGGCTAATTGGAGATAAGTCTTTTGGACTTTCCTGTTCATGTTGGCTTCAAACCATGATCCTCAGATCTCAGCCCCCTGAACAGCTAGGATAACAAGTGTCAGTCACAGCTGCCCAGCTATATGAATTTTTTAAATGTAAGAATTCAAAAAATTCCTTCCTCTAGTAGACTTCTTTTTGTCCCCTTAAATGTGAATTCATCATATGACCACTATGTGAATACATGTAGAGACAACATAAACCATCTTCTTTGAGGAACCTTATCCATCCTCTAAAATGGACTTATCAGTTTCTAATATTTGCAACTCTACCACTTCAAGGTTTACCTAAACCACTGCATAGCGGTAATAATAATTTTACAATCACACTGCTTTCTTTCACATAATTTATTATTCTCCATGTAGAACAGACTGTTAAGACTTCATTTCTTATAAAACTTTCAAAAGTCTGTATTTCAATTGTCTCACATTCTAAATGACATAACTTCTCTCCTTTGTAGTCGAAATCTTTTCATTGTCTAATGGCCAGTATCTTATAAGAGTCTACTTTTTGTAGATGTTTTCTCTATCTTAATTTATTCCTTTTATCAAGCATATCCACTCCAATGTCTTCAACCATCAGCTCTGTGCTAGCATTTCCCAAATCCTTGTCTTTTGTCCTGACCTTTGATTTGTTCTCCAATTTTTAGGTTCGTATGAGATATATGCTACTAAATAAACTTCCATTTCCTTAAACCCAAAGGTCCATAATTTATCTCAAACTACTTTTCCTTCTATCAGAGTAGAAACTTAGAAGTAACTTTTAATTCTTTTAATCCCTTACAGTAACTCTCTCATCAATCTCTTTGTCTATGATGTTGTTCAAATATGAATAGTGCTTTCCACTACCCATTGCTACAACTTTAGTCATGGCCACATGACCTCAAGCCCAGAAGGCTGGAAAAGGGTCAGCACTTTTCCAATCCTGCATGCAGATCACAGTGGCTTTGGGAAACTTCAAATATTATAGATTCTCAGGTCATTCTAGGCTTACAGACTTGAATCTATGGATTACAAAGCCCTCTAAGGGGCTCTCATCCATAGTTAGACTTGGAACCATTGTTTCAGATGATTCTATGTCTCAACTTGCTCCAACACATAAAATTTATTTAAATTCCAATAGCATCATCTTAATATTAAAAGACTTTAATGCTGGTTTCCCACTGCCAAGAACATTAAGCTTACATTCCTCTGCCAATTTCTAATAGTCTCCATACCCTAGCTATTCTAAAGGATAGTGTCAAATGTAACTAGGATTACAGACATGAATCAATCGGTCCCCAGTTCCATTGATTTCTTATTGCATAGTTGACATTTGCAAATTAACTCATTTATTTCTCATAACAACCCTATAAAAGTTTTAATATAAACTCACTTTCCAAATGAAGAATAAAACAAAAAAGTGAAATAACGAACACACACAGTAGAAGAGTAAGTAGAAGAGTTGAAATTTAAGCCTGGGTACTTTTTACAAAGATTTGCTCTTACCAAACACCATAGTCATAGAACATTAGTATCTCAGAAGGGGCTTTAGTGGCCATCTATATGTTCATCTGCCTAGTACTAAAAAAGTATTTTCCTTGATTTGAAGGCATCTGCTCAAGCTGGACATTGTGGAACATACCAGTGGTGAGATTAACACAGGAGGAACACCAGTTCCAAGCCAGCGTGAGCTACAGAGTGAGACCATGTATTTTTTTTTAAAGCACCTACTCTCTATTTACTTCCTTATTTTTCCTTCTATTTATTTTGACACTACATAACTTTTTAAATAACTCTTAGTATATGCATATAGTTATAGGGATAACACAATATTAGGACCAAAACCTGCAAATAAAAATTCGTTCTGAATAAACTAGTCCATTTTGAAGGATGTTAAGGTGATTCAATGTACATATTTCATTAGATGAGTTCCTTTTCAATATTTGTAAGCCCCTGCTGCAGTTTTTTATAAGAAAGCATTTATTGATTACATAAGTTGGAAGGTATGTTTATGTGTGTGTGTGTGTGTTTAGTGAGCAGTGTTGGAGGAAATAGGAGTTAAAGGAATATGCTTTTGAAAGTAGAATAGACATTAAAATTTTATATCAGAGAAATAAGTGACTTGTTTTTCACCTTGATTCTATGTCACTCACTTCTGACACACAGAACTGCTTTACCTCAAGGTGTGTGTATGATCAGAGGGGCACCAGAAGTCATTAGAGTTAAATGGCATTCCATGTGATGCAATTCAGACATTTCCATCAGCTCATATCAATGGGAAAAAGTAAGATGCTAAGAAGAGATTCTAATGTAAGTAGTACATGAAGCACATTCCATACCTAAAATTAGACACTGGAAAGTTGAGCCCTATTAAAATGGTAAAAACAAATGAAGTAGAGCGACAGAGTCCACTGCTCTATTTATACTGATAATTGGCTTGCACATACTAGTGGCTTTAGTAGTACAGGTAATAAGCAGGTCTAGATTTTTCATGCTTTGGAGTTTGGAAATAGCATCAATAATTGAAATCCACAGATAATATTGAAATTTAATTTTAGTCAAGATATTAAGCTATTTCCTCCTCAATGGAGATTTTATTACATTAGCTAACAAACAGCACAACTGGCTGTCTTGCATTTCAGCTCTTAGGGTTTTTTTTTTCTCTTTACCTCTAGAGTAAACATTATTGAGCCACTAATAAACAAGAGATGTGCATTTTCTCACCTTGTCCACTGTGACCAGCTCCTGAGTACATATTTGCAAGATGGATGGCTGATGCTGGTGTTGAAACAGGAGCACCACTTTTCAACCTCACAGACTACTTGCTTCATGTACACAGCAACACTATAGGATTAGTGAATGTCCCTATTCCCAGGCAAGTAATACAAATACTTCATGAACAGGACTATTTTACAATGTTACCTTTACAAGCTCATATGTACTGAAGTAAATGTGTTGTAGATGCCCTACAACAAGAAAAAAATAAAAGAGTTGCTGCTATCCTGAATCACTTATGAATTTATTTAAAATAAAGCTTAACAGATTTGGGCCCAAGAATCTGTATTTTAGTAAGTATCTCTCCTCCCTTCATGCATTCCCTTCTCTCTCCTCTTACTTCCCTCCCAACCTCACACACACCAGTGAATCAGAAGTGGGGGACAAATGAGCCATATTAAAACAAAAAACAAAAAAACCCTCAGTGCCCACGGCATGAAGAAAATGTTTGGTCTCCCAAGCAAGAGGTCATTTAAACTTTTGGCTTCACAACCCCCAAATAGGCAAAGTCTAAATCAGCTCCACTGACTTAAAGACTATGTTAAAGATCCAATCCCATTTCCTGTAAAGTGAGAGAAAATAGATACGAGTGTTTGCTTAGGGCAAGAGGGTAGCATTAAGGTGCAGAGAGCTGCTTAAGGGCAGAATCAGGCCTATAGAAAATTAAATGTACAAAACAGCAATACTGTCCAGCGAGAATATGATTCTGCCGTGCTCTGATCCAGCCACAACCAACAGCTGCTGAGGCCAAACCATGACAAGCTCTATTTTTGCCCGTGACATTGGAGAATTTATTCAAGAGCAGTTTCCCTTTGTGCCTGCATTTCCACAGGACAGCTGCAAAGGTGGTTTAGTCCTTGGTTCATCTGTTGCTTACATTTTCTCAAATGCCTAAGAGAAAGCTAACTATTCTCCCCAGGATATGGACTCTATGAACTCTGCTCTTGGCAATGAAACCCATCATCCCCTATTTCTTCTGGTCCATATGCTTTGCAGTAATAATTCAAATAGCACAGAAAATTACTTCTCCTAAAGGTCAGGAAGTTCATAAGAGACTGTGAGGATTAAACAGTATGATCCCATGAAAACATTCTGAAGAAAATGCAAAAATTATTTTTTTTTTTTTGGTCCGGTCATGGGGCCTGAACTCTGGACCTGGGCGCTGTCCCTCAGCTCTTCAGCTCAAGGCTAGTGCTCTACCACTTGAGCCACAGTGCCACTTCCAGCTTTTTTCTTTTTGCTTATGTAGTGCTGAGGAATTGAACCCAGGGCCTCATGCATGCAAGGCAAGCGCTCTACCACTGAGCCACCTTCCCAGCCCCAATGCTAAAATTATTAAATAGTATGTAGCAGAAAGGACTCCAACTATGGAAGTCCAATCAGAATACTCTCTCTCTCTCTCTCTCTCTCTCTCTCTCTCTCTCTCTCTCCTTTCTTCTCCTCTCCTATCTTTCCCTCCTTCCCTCCCTTACCTCTCTCTCTCTCTCCTCTTTTCCTCTCTCCTCCTCTTCCTTTCTCCCCTTCCCTTCTCCCTCTCTTCCGTTCTTCCAACTACTGGAAATTGAACCAGCATGCTAGGCAAGTGTTCTACCACAAAGCTACACCCAAAGCCTTATGTTTCCTCTAATAGAGTGGATTGTCCTTTTTACAAAGCTCTTCTGAGTGTTTGGCTCTCTCATCCCTAATGTTGAGGTACAGTTTGTATGCTGTGTGCTATATTCCTAGGGACAGTAGCAGAAAAGCCCTAAATATAAGATTATTTTGTCTTCATTTCTGTTATACAGAGCTAGCAATCTGATTAGCCCTGCCTTTCCCTGCTTCTGCCCACTGTTCAAGTTCTTTTGACACTTTGTGGATTACATTTCAGGTTCTTTCATCAATTTAAGATTAAAAATCCTGCGAAATGTTAATGAAATAATGTATTAAAAGAAAGAAAGAAAAATGTTCCTACAATATTGCAACATTTTAATGGCTCATTAAAATCATTAGCAATGCTAATATAAAGGACTTACTTCATATTTTAAGGAGGCAAAAAATAAATCATAATAAAATGTTTGTTAATGTTACACTGGAAAATGTATTATATAATGCCTTTCTATAGGGGCTTTACATAGTTTAAAGATGACACTCTAAGGTCATTCTATTAAGCACATATTATTAGGTTTTATCCCATCAAAATTCATATTCTATTATTTTATAATATTCATTAAATGCTGTGAATATTGTTTGTGTTTTTCATTTATGAGAAAAATATATAGTGTGCCTATCAACCAGCCAGAGTGCTCATGGCACTCGGGTTGCAAACAATGACATGCTTCACTGACCTGGATGACTTACAAAAGCCATTTATATTCAGCACTCTCATTTACGCTATCTTTAAAAACGAGTAAGAGACATATATTAATAGCAAGAAACTGGTAGGATGATTGCATCACTACCCATCTTCAGACTTATTGCAACGCTTCGTTTTCCATCAGTTGAACTGACATGGGAATGTAAATGTCATATATAACAGTCATATAAAATTTTACTACAGAAGTAACTAAGGCAAGTGTGACAGTTTCCTTCTCTTTGTTGACCAACTTTCAATTGGAAAGCAGAGGTATGTAATGACATGGCAAACTTCTATCTAGTTTGTTGTTGAAGGAAACCTTTCACCATTAACTGGGGTAAGCAGCAGAGAGATGTTCTCTGAAATAGATCTCTAATCTCTGTGGTGAATGTGCAATGAAATACAGGATTAGCAAATGGGGACA
The DNA here is from genome assembly GCF_019054845.1 of Dipodomys spectabilis. Classification (NCBI taxonomy): domain Eukaryota; kingdom Metazoa; phylum Chordata; class Mammalia; order Rodentia; family Heteromyidae; genus Dipodomys; species Dipodomys spectabilis. The sequence continues at coordinate 23,714,243 of NW_024870817.1, read as the reverse complement.
CATCGTAAAAAAATCTTTTTTAAAGAATAATTTGGTGTTCAGTCATTTAGGCACAAACAAACTTTAAAAATAAATAAGGTTTTAGGTGTACAGTGTTTGTCACATATGCACAGGTATAATTAACATCACTGCAAACTTTAAAAAAATAAAATAATTAATTAGCAAAAGAAAAATTCTATCCATTAAAGAATTCTCATTCATTCCTACATAAAAATAAGTATTAGGGCTGGAGACATGGCTCAAGTGTTAGAATGTTATTTGTGAGCAGGTAAGACAAGTAAGTAAGCACGAAGCCCTGAGTTCAAGCCTCAGTACTGGAATGAATTAATAAATAAATAAGCAAGCAAGCATAAGGCACTAGCCACTTCTAATCTCTCAGCCACAGCTATTTGATATTTCATTGATTTGAAAACAACTTGGCAATAATGTGATTTTTCAACTTAGGTCTTATTTCTCTCAGGATCTCTATCATTTGAATGTTTCTTTAGATGTGAATATTAACCACACTTGTGTATTCTTTTCTTATTAAAGTATATCATGCCAGTGTCTATTCTTATTTAATATTAATAATTATCACTCAAATCATTAGATGACTAAAAGATGATTGACCTTATTAGATACAAACAACTGAAGAAGTCAGGGTTAGGTGCTTTCAAAGGAAACTAGAATAAATTCCTTGAATACAGCAATACTTACCAAAGAAAGTGAAAGGGGAAAACTATACCTTACTATATTATTTCACATAGTATACAATATAGCACAGATATTGCTAATTTTCACATTAGCATTCTAAACTACAGTATTGACATTTTATATTAGAATAGCTAAACCAAGCCATTAAAAATCCTAAATTCTAGAAATCCAAAGAACTAACGGTATGAGTTCCATGGCTGAGAATTTAGTTTAACTTTCTCAATTAAATTATCATTAGTTATATAGTCCATTAAGGGTTAAAGAATCATATTTAAAGCACAGGCAAGTGCTAAAGATGATAAAGCCATTAAAAAAAACTCTAGTTACATCTTTCTCAGCCATCCATCTCTTTAGAGAGCAAATTAATTGTTCCAATCTAGTAAGCAACAAAAGAAATAGTCGACAAAGGGTGAAATATGAACATCAATGGTAAATTTTGAATTTACCCTATTTATCTTGAATGTAAGATCTTATGACCCACTAAAATTCAGTTCACAGTGTTTTATGAAAAATAATGGCTGAAATTGAATGTCTTAATTTACATTTAATGCAATTAAGAATGGTTTAAATGATGACTGATGAACAGCACACACAGATGTCAGTCAGTTTCATCAGAATAAATTGAAGTCAGTGTCAATGAATGCTCCACTGATAAATCCCACTTTACATAAAATTAATAAAAATAAGGAAATATAATCCTTAACTAATTGCAAAATGGTCTGGAATTCCCCTGAATTTATGTGGAAAACCTATGTAACTGAGAAAGCTACAGTGTTGTTTGGAAATTGTTGGGTCTTTTTAATGTTAGATAATACCTTAAGTGATGCTATCAAAAACAGCTCCATAGAATCAAAGGATAAAAACTCCCACCACACTGAGTTATGTAATATTCATGGTGAAAGGCAAAAGGACAAAAAGTAAAAGAAAAATGGAATAGGACGAAGAAAACTGAGGAAGAAAAACAAGTTGTCAGCAGGAGGAGAGAAAGGTAGAGGAGAAAAAGAAAAAAGAAAGGGTGAAAAAGAAATAAAAAGAGCAAATAGTTTTAAATATTATTTAAAACAAAAGTAAAAGGAAGAGAAACTGGAATGACATTTGCAGAATAAATGCACTTTGCAGAAATCTTTTCAGGTTACCACACTCTTGTTTCCACAACCAGTCCCAAGCATAGCTCTTGGTTGACATCTTTATAAAACAGCCAAAAGTTTTGCTGCAAATGATTCTCTCATTCAATGCTTGGATGTCATGCTACAAAGACTAAACTGGGGTTAGACTGTTAGTTTGCCGAGAGCACTCTTCCTGGTAGATCCTGAAGCTTTGTGGACTGGAGCAGATGTTGCTGCTTTTGAAGTTAATAGAAACTTTATGGACCATTTTTCACTCTCTCGTCCAGGAGCAAATGTCAACTGTAGTTTTATTCAAAATCTGAATTCTTGGCTCAAGTACTAATTGCTGTTAATGTGTTTAAATCCCAATTCTCAGGGAAAAGGAGAAAGTGTTTTCCAATGGAGGAAACTGCATTAATATTTCCATTTTTAGCACCTGGATTAAAAAAAAGTTAGACTTCTGATCCACATAATCTGCAAGCAATCATGGAAAGCCTAAAAACTAAGTTTCTCTAGGTTGTTGCTTAGGGTATTTAGGACGAAATATATGTTCAAACTCCAAAGAATATGAAAACCTATTAAGGAAGATAGGCTTTATAAACCTGTCTTAAAAAGAACAACTATTCCTATTACTATTTGTATAGCACTTTAGAACTAACAATCATTCCCATTATGACATGTTCTACTTTTTAATATTTTACCCATTTCACAGATGAGTGAAGTATTCAAAATAGTGTCTATTCTTATTTAATATTAATTATCACCCAAATCATTAGATAACTAAAAGATGATTGATCCTATTGGATGCAAACAACCAAAGGAATCAGGATCAGATGCTTCCAAAGGAAACTAGAAGAAATTCTTTGAATATAGCAATACTTACCAAAGAAAGGGAGAGGGAAAAACTATAACTTACTATATTATTTCACATAGTACACAATATAGCGCAGATGTTGCTTCACATTAGCAATCTAAACTACAGTATTGACATTTGATATTAGTATAGCTACATCAAGCCATTAACAAAATCTTAAATTCTAGAAATCCAAAGATTTGAAGGTACAAGTTTAAAGGAGTAGCAATGCTGAGGTTCAAATTCAGGTCTCTAAATCTTCTGTTGAATTTTTTTCACCTATGTTTGCTCTAGTTATGTGAGCTAACAGAAGTTGATTTTTATTTTATTTCATATGGTGAATGTCTAACTCAGTTGAAACTCTTAATATCTGATAATATTAGGTAATTATAGATATTTTCCAGTGGCAATTTGTACCTAACCATTTCCTAATATGCTAGTGTAAGTTAAGAGTAAATGAAGACAAGACTTGGTACCAGTGCCTACACCTGTAATCTTACCAACCCAGGAGGCTGAGGTCTGGAAGACAGTGGTTCAAAGACAGCAAGGGAAGAAAAGTCCACAAGATACCATCTTTAAAATGTCCAGCAAAAATCATGGATAGAGGTGTGACTTAAGTGGTAGAGTGCAAAAAGGACAAGTAAATGCAAGGCCTTGCATTCAAGCCCCAGTACCAGCAAAAAAAAAAAAAGGAAACAATGCTTCCTTCATTCCTTTGTTCATTCCTTTTTTTCTTCTTTCTCTTCTTTCCTTCCTTTCCTTCCTCCCATTTTGCTTTCCTTTCCTATTATTATTATTATTATTAACTATTTTGCTGGTCCTGGACTTGGACTCAGGGACTAGGTGCTGCCCCTGAGCTTTTCAGCTCAAGGCTAGTAATGTTCTACCAAGAGCTACAGCTCTGCTTCTAGTTGTTTTTGTTTTTGTTTTGGGTTTTTTTGGTGATTAATTGAAGAGACTCATGAACTTTCTTGCCCAGGCTGACTTTGAACTGTGATTCTTAGATTTCAACCTTCTGAGTAGCTAGGATTATAGGTGTGAGCCACTGGCACCTGGCTTCTTTATTATTTTTAAGTTGTTGTACAAAAGGGCTTTAATACAACATGTCAGTTTATGAGTACAATGCATTTTGATCAATGTCACCCTTCTATCTTTCTCCTCCATCTTTTCTAACTCCACTTATTCATTCAAGTTACCTGGTGCCATTTTCACATATGTACATTGAATATTATGACTATACTCGTCCACCTTTCACCTCTCCATTGAGATAAGACCAAAGTTAACAACAGTATATTAATAGGTAGTCAATCATCCAAGTATTGAAAAACTGTCTACTAAGAAATATCTTCCCCTCTATCATAACATACTATCTCTCATTTCAGAAACACTTGTATCAAGGCAAAGTTGTGTGTGGAAGGGATTGTTTATTTACTGTGTTGGGGACCAAATCCAGGGCCTGCTGCATACTAGGCAAGTGCTGGACCACTGAGGTACATCCCTAGCCCTAGGCAGTTTCTTAAAGTGGTCAATTTCATTTTTAGTCCCTTGATGTTTATTTGACCAAAATATCAGTTCGTAATTAAGTGTTTCAGTAACTATTAGTACTTGATTTTTTTTCATTGTATGTCTCTCATTAGATCCCTATGGTCCCTAAACTAATGCATAACAGGGTCTCTGTAGTTTCTAGGCTCTCTAGTCCCTTCCTTCCTATTTATAGATCAAATATGTACTCAGAATTGTACATGGTGCCACAGAACCACTATATAAGTATATCTCTGTCCTTAAAGATGCTATCATCAAAAGCCCCTTTTTGACCAGTTCAGAGCTGTTTTCACTTCTTTGGCCTAGCCACCTGCAAGGTGTGAGTCCACAAAATAATGAGATCTTGAGACTAAACCAAGCACAAAATACTGGGTATGCTCTAATCTGCTGCAAGATTCTCTTTAAAAGAATAAGTTTTTCAGCACATTACCAGAACATTCACAGCCCCCACTCAGTACAGAATGTACAAGTTATTTAAATGTATCTCTGCAGAAGGGACTCATAGCAGAATCAAATATGCAGCTTATCCCTAGTAGCTAATGGATAGATCTTCCCCCATAATCTTCCTCCTTTCCACAGTCTAAGGCATAGTTCCACTTTCAGGCACAGAATTCCTATTTTCTGCCCAGCATTGACAACAAAACTCAGAAGTTTTGTAAGAAGGGGGAAAAGACTAAGGATGCTTACTTAAGGTACTTTCATCAGAACTCACTTAGGTCTACACAGCATCAAACACATTATCCCTCTCCTTTCTAATATTACTGTCTCCATATCTGTCTAAGCAGCATTTGAACAGGTTTATGTAAAGACATTATAACACTGCTAAGTGGCTCCATGTTCATGTCTGCCACCATAGGCAATTTTCTGAGAGAGAGAGAGAGAGAGAGAGAGAGAGAGAGAGAGCGCTATGGTCCCTCAGTGCTTGATTCTTCCTACCTATTCCCTCCCCCATCATAGAGAAGAAGTTATTTGGAAAGAGTTCCTTTTCAAATGAATTAAATTCAATTCTATATGGGCAGTAAATTCTGTTTAGTAAACTTGGTTTATGATCTCACCTCTTCTTTTTCCCCAAATTCCTGGCGATACATCAGGTATGGAGCCAGCAGCCTAGAGGGAGAAGATCAGATATTTTAGATATTCAGTGGGGGTGACATATAAGCCAATAAACACTGTGTTTTTATGTATACTTTTTTCTTTTGGCTTTAAGGGATCATTCATTATTCAATGTATTTCTCATATTGAAGAATCTAAGGCTAGTGCTTTGGCTTGATTTTAAAGGCTGATTTTTTTCTGCTGGTATAAATAGTATGGACACAGTAAAAGTACTTGAGAGAGCCTAATGAACCATTTCTTACACCCCATTACCTTTAGTCTGATATGACAGAGAGAACAGGCGCTAATTATCCTCTCTTTTCCAGACAGCGACAAAGATCTACAGTAGGTCTTAAAGCAGGACTTCCCATACTCCTCAATACTTCTTTGAAGAATACAGTCATATTTTTCTCTTGTAGCAATTTTAATTGGAAAGGGTAAGTTTTTATCTTCATACTTTTTCTAAACACTAAGAATATACAGTTAATAGTCCTTAACTTCTAGAGACTTAGCATAAAATTATGATGCAATAGAATGTAAAAATTTTTAATACAAAAAAATCACCCTTCACTAAAGCATCCATCCATGGGAAAATAGCCTAAAATGCATTCAAGAAATTAAACATTCAAGCCAGGTACAGTGGCTCATGCCCGTAATCCTAGCTATTCAGGAGGCTGAGATGTGAGGATCATGGTTCAAAGCCAGCCTGCTCAGGAAAGTCCTTGAGACTCTTATCTCCAATTAACCACAAGAAAACTGGAAGTGGTGCTGTGGCTCAAGTGGTAGAGGGCTAGCCTTGAGCTGAAGAGCTCAGAGACAGTGCCCAGGCCCAGAGTTCAAACCCTACAACTAACAACAACAACAACAACAATAACAACAAGAAGAAATTAAACTTCCACAATTATAACTTTCTTCCTTTGAGACATATAAATGAGCTATGACATAGTACTTTATTCATGATATATTATGTATCTATTACAGTATATCATCTGATGTAATGAATGTTTTCATCCAGTATTATACCACTCTAACTTGTAAAAGAAGTATCTTTGTAGTTTCTAAAAGAAAAAATTCAAAGCAGCAGATTTGGCACTTGCCTCAGAGTTGAGACAGTGAGAAATATAGAAGACCTTAGTCGTCTTCTCTTCCAGTGAGAGAATTTAGTAACCAAGAAAATGGATGGATTCTTTAAGATTTATGCAGGAGATATTAAAGATATAGTAAACCATCTGCTTTGCTATTTAAATAGCTTACTGTATTTTACATTAAATATTTTGGTAAAGATTTAAGTGGTATCAGGGAAGACCTTTATTGCATAGCAGAAAAAGACACAAGAACAGGGAACAAATCTTAGGGAAGACATCCCTATCAGAATACCATGGAATATCAAATGGTTACTGCTGTGCCCAAGCTATTGAAGCCTTTAGGGAACCAGTCAGGGCCCTGATACCACTTGAGAGCACCTTGTTCAGCCCAGGGTAGGCAACACTATTGTTTTTCAGTGTGTCATAAAGTTGAAACATTTGGGGAAGCACTTCTCTATTGGGAAATGTTTTCTCTATTCCTGGGTTGTCTTTGCTGGTGAACTGAGAGTTGCCTCATGGGATTTGTATAGGGCAACACAAAGAGATTATAAGGTTAGCAAGTTTTTGTACAACTCATCATGTTTTAACATAGTTGAGAAAAAATGGCCTAAAAATTACATAGTCTATGATTTGTTGTGTTTCTGGGTCTTTATTAAGGAAATTTCAGCCTGTGCCAAGGAGCCCTGGAGTTTCTCCTGTTCTTTCCTGTAATGGTTTCAGGGTGTCTGCTTTGACATCAAGGTCTTTGATCCATTTGGAGTTGATTCTGGTGCAGGATGATATATAAGGATCTAGCTTTAATTTTCTCCAAGTGTTTAACCAATTTTGCCCACCCCGTTTACTGAAGAAGCTATCTTTCTTCCATTCTATTTTTTGGCTCCCTTATCAACGATTAGGTGGCTATAAGTCTGTGGGTTCATTTCTGGGTCTTCAGTTCTAGTCCACTGGTCCTCAGGTCTGTTCTTGTGCCAGTACCAAGCTGTTTTGATTACTATGACTTTGTAGTAGAGTTGAAATTTGGTATTGATATTCCTCCAGCACTGTTCTTTCTGCTAAGGATTGTTTTTGCAATTCAGGGTCTTTTATTATTTCATATGAATTTTGGATTGCTTCTTCTATTTCATTGAAGAATGAGGTTGGGATATTGACGGATATTGCATTGAATTTGTACATAGCCTTTGGCAGTGTTGCCATCATGAAAATGGCAATCCTGCCAAAGGCAATCTACAAATCAAAGAAAGATTAGACAAATATGATTGCTTTAAACTGCAGAGCTTCTTCACAGCAAAGAACATAGCTAGTAAGATTAATGGAAAGCCCACAGATTGGGAGAAGATCTTCACTAGCCATACAACAGACAAGGGTCTCATATCTAAAATATACTTAGAACTCAAAAAAAATTAAAATTCCTAAAAACAAATCCTCAAAGAAACAACCACCCCATTAATAAGTGGGCTAAAGACTTAAAGAGAGACTTCTCTGAAGAGGAAATAAGAATGGCCAATATACATTTCGAAGAAATGTTCAACTTCTCTGGCCATAAAAGAAATGCAAATCAAAACAACATTGAGATTCCACCTCACCCCAGTTAGAATGGCTATAATCAAGAAATCTAATAACAACAGATGCTGGAGGGGATGTTACCAAAAGGGAACCTACTGCACTGGTGGTGGGAGTGTAAACTTGTTCAACCACTCTGGGAAGCAGTATGAAGGTTCCTCAAAAGGCTACAGATAGAGCTCCCCTATCCAGCAATCCCACTTCTGGGCATTTACCCAAATGATCACAAACAAGGCCATACTAAAGCTACCAACACAACTATGTTTATTGCAGCATTATTCACCATAGCTATGATATGAAACCAACCCAGATGCCCCTCAGTAGATGAATGGATCAAGAAAATATAATATATAGATATATATGTATAAATGGAATTCTCTCTACATATATATTATGTATAATATATAATAGAATTCTATGCTATCTGAAAGAATGATACTGCCCCATTTGTTAGGAAATGGAAAGACTAGGAAAAAAAACCATATTAAGTGAACTAAACCAGACCCAAAGAAATACAGGTCCTATGGTTTCCCTTATAATACAAATAATTGGTGTATGTCTAGGATAATTTTTTTTTTTTTTTTGCCAGTCGTAGGGCCTGAACTCTAGGCCTTGGCGCTGTCCCTCAGCTCTTCAGCTCAAGGCTAGCGCTCTACCACTTGAGCCACAGCACCACTTCCAGCTTTTTCTGCTTATGTGGTGCTGAGGAATTGAACCCAGGGCCTCATGCATGCAAAGCAAGCACTCTACCACTGAGCCACCTTCCTAGCCTAGGATAATCTTATCAGTTGAGCAGAAAAGCTTAAAAGCATGTACATATGATCATATAAGATGATGCTAAGCGAAATGAACCTCAAGATATGGACACAAGAGCTTGTTGTTGTTGTTGTTTTTAACAAACGATGTGGTTTTCTTTTGTTTCTTTTGTATGTTCTTCCCCTTATGAGATATCCCTGTTGTCACTGCATCTTGTATATACTTTTATCTAATTTGAGAAGAGGAAGGGGAATAACAAAATGCTGAATAAGGACACAGGATGACCCATTGTAACAATGAGACTTACAAGACACTATGTTGGAAATGAACTTTACAACTTCAGGGGAAGAGGGGAGGAGTGGGGACAATGAGGGGAGGGAAGGCACAGTAAGAGAAAAACGAAGGAGGGGGGTAACAATGTTTGACAAGAAATGTACTCATTACCTTACTCATGTAACTGTAACCCCTCTGTACAGTGTCTTTACAATAAAATAAAAATTTACAAAAAAGTACACAGTATATAAAACCCCTGATCCTAAGGATCAAGAGGTAGCAAAGCTTATGTCTGTGGTTCTATAAGGATTCAAGGTACACTAACAGGCAGTTGTATCAAGTCTAAATTGACTTCCTAGGTGCAGCTTTCCTGATACCACAGACATAGCTGTTCTTTCCTGGATAATCTTCTTTATTGCACATACTTCATGACAACTTTCACTGTATAATTATTTGTCATGTGACAAGATACATTCTCCTCGTTCTTCTATAAGAAGTCCTTTATCTTTGTTCTGCCCCCATTCCTTCTAGTCTCCTGAGAACCTTGGCTTTGCTAGCCTCTATTTCTGGCTTTTCTTTCTAGCCACTCTGCCTCGTGTATAAACCTGAACAGTCTCCTGCATCTCCCTCTGTGCCCCCCGCCCCGGCCCACAATCCAACGCTTCCTTCAGACCTTCTTATCTGTTTCATACATTAAATACTTCAAAATAGACACTTCATTCTCATTTTCCATGTCCTAATGTCTAATTTATGCCTTGATTTTCTGTGATTGTCTGGTTTCCAGTCCCCAATGCTGGCCCAGGCCATCAGCATTTATGACTCCCCACTGCCAAATCTTATTTGCCCTGATACTAACTTTTCTCTTATTCCAACTTGATCCTCTCATTCAATATGTTCATTATTGCCTCCTTGAATATCTTCTGCCCCTTCTATGCACTCCAGATGCTTGTCTCAGGTCTCCACTGGCTCATTTCCTATCATTTCAGGGTTAGCATGTTCCAAGTGTCTGTTGTTAGCCCTCTTTCTCTCATTTCATACTCCTATTTAATAATTCTACTGGATACTCTATAATTAATATAACCCCATAAGCCCAAAGCTGTTATATTTATTTCCTCACATTTTACTCTTTGCTCTTTCTCATATAATCCCTATTTTGAGCAATAGCACTAATATATACTAATTACCTGCGAAATTTGAAAGTTGTACTGAAGTTATTTTTTGTGGGGGGGGTGGGAAGGTTAGAAGCATCAAAAAATGGCTCCAGGTAGCATAGAATATTTTTGAGTAGGTCAGTATTGAAATATACTGAAATAGTGCACAAAATCAGCTTCCTGAGTGCTGGGATTAGAGTCATGAACCACCACACTAAGTCACTTCTCTTTCTTGAACCTCCAAAAAACACAGTAGATAATGAACAAAGATCAATAGACATTTTAAGTTGTCCAATCTCAATAGCAAAATATTTGAATTAATGTTAATAAACAAATTTGTTCATTCCACACTCATCAGAATTGGACATGAGGAGATAAAAACATGAAGCTACATGCTGGGAATGGCAAGGCAAAAAGGCCTCAGAATGCTGGTTCCTCACCACTAAGCCCTCAGCTCTTAAAGCAGTGTTAATGTTCAGACAGAAGTTTCACATTGTTCCCAACCTCAGCTCCAGAGCACTGGTTCAGAGATTTTGCTTGAGGGGAGAATCAAGTATAATCTCTTACCCAATAAACTGACCACATATAACAAATCATGACTCAAAGTTTAGGGCACTTTCCAGAACTGTAGAAATTGTGGGAAAAAAATGCAATTGGGAGAAGATTCAAGGATTTAGGAAAGATAATCTAGGGTGTAAGTGGCTAGTTTGCAAAAAAGAACTAAGAAACAAGATAGCTGAGAGAAGCTTTCTTGGGATGACAACAAATATCAAATACTGACTCTACGAAAGAAAATTAAGTAAGTTTGCAAAGCAACTTATGTATTCTGGGCATTACTGGAAACAAACAAAAAACAAACAGCCAGAAATTATCAGAATTTAACTGATGCATGTGGACATGGAAAGAAAGGAAGAGAACTTTATCAATACCAATATCATTGCAGGGTATTGATGAGCATAGCCAATACTGGACCTCCCTGAAGAGCAACATCAGAGCCTTAGTAATGTAAAGAGGGTATATGTGTATGTGGTGCAGGAGGGAGAAGTAATGGGTAATAACTGACTAAGAAAAACAGCTATCTACCAAAAAACAGTAAGGAGCTCAGTACCTAGAATTATCTAAAACATTCATTTTCTAATAAGAAAATAAAATATATGTCATTCCAAATTAAGGGCATAGGCCCATATAATAGAAGTAAGCCACAAAAATTGACAGTAAGAGCAACCAGATGATAGATTTAACAAAAAAAAATTTTGAAATTCATTTTGTAATTTTTTTCTTTATCATTTTTCTTTTGACCATACTGAAGTTTGAACTCAGAGCCTAATACTTACTGTGTTTACTTATCTGGCCACTTGAGCCACGCCTCCAACCCACTTTTGAAAAGGAAAGTTTGATTAAAGAATTAAAAAGGATCAGTGGGGGGGGGGGGGGGAGGAGAAGGATTGGGATGGGGGGGGAGGGGGGAGGCTGGGAAGGGATGTGAAGGGTAAACCAAAGGAGGAGGCTGCAATGCTTGGTAAGAAATGTACGCATTATCCTGCCCATATAATTGTAACCCCTCTGTACAGTATGTTCACAAATAAAATTAAATTAAATTAAAAAAAAAAGAATTAAAAAGGAAAAAAAGTGAAGAAGGCCTCATTAACATGAAAATATCAACAAAGAGGTCAAATTATTTTAAAAGGCCAAATGGACACTCTGAAATTGAAAAGTACAATCAATTATATTTTTAAATATAGTAGATTTGAGCTTGTAGAAGAAAGAAATTGTGAATGTAAAGTAGCAATTTTACAAGTAAATAGTAAGTGGAAAAAAGAATGAAAAATGAATACAGCCTCAGATAAATGTCAGACACAATTAAGCTCATTAACATGAATACAATGGGAGTAACAGAGAAGAGAACAAAGACAAGGAAAAGAAAACCTATTAAAAGAATCAATGAATGAAAACTTCCCAGATTGAAAATCTACATACACAAGAAACACAATGAACTCCAATGAAGATAGATCCACACATAGACAGGATACCAAAAAAAATGTTAGAAATCAAGACATGGCATGATTTGTGTCATGAGCAGATCTTGAAAGTAGCAAAGGGGGATTTTAAAACCTTGTCAAACAAGATTCCAATGTTTATAACAACTGCTTTATGCCACTAGAAACATTGACATGCATGCTTCTCTGTAGACATATGTTTTTAAATACCTTGGGCATATTCTTTGGAGTTGAATTGTTGAAGTTATATGGTAACTCTATGTTTAATCTTTTGAAGAACTGCCTAACTATTTTCCAAGTAACCACATCATATTACATTCTCACCCAAATCTATGGGAGTTCAATTACTGTAATGCTTGTTTTCTACCTATCTTATAACCAGCCTTCTAGATCTATATTTCAATAATTTATGTTTTGATGAAATGTCTCAGACTTAAAGGTACCATTTTTCTAGAAGGTTGATAGGATAACATATCAAAATATTTAATCTATTACTTCTAATTTTAGAAATTTACCTAAATAAATCTTGTACATAGAACTTCCTTCAAAGATATTTACATCTTTGTCATCTGTGTATCTCAGGGTTTAGTAGTAGACAAGATCTTCTTAATTTTCCCTCTTCCAATTGAGCAGTGCTTTCCCAGGCAGTTCTGGTTTCATTGCTTTTTTTTCTTTTTTCTTTTATTATTAAGTTGTTGTATAAAGAGATTATGAGTCAGGTTGTCAGTACAATGCATCTTGAACTATGTCACCCTTCCATCATTCTTCCCCACTGTTCCTCTTCCTACCCGTATCTTCAGGTTATGTAGTTCAATTTCTACATAATGTACGTTGATTATAATGACTGCATTTGTTCACCCTTTGGTTTAATTTCTTATTTCAGTTGAACTCTTCACTTTCTCTCTTATCACAGTGTGTTTGTGTGTGTGTGTGTGTGTGTGTGTGTGTGTGTGTGTAGGGCATGAACTTAGGGCTGGGGCACTATCCCTGAGCTTTTTTGCCTAGTACTAGAGCTCTACTACTTGAGCCATAGCTCCACTTCCAGATGTTTAGTAGTTAATTGGAGTTGAAAGTCTTATGGACTTTCCTGCCCATGCTGGCTTTGAACTGCAATCCTCAGATCTCAGACTCCTGAGTTGCTGGCACCCAACTAACAATCATTCTCACTATCAACACCAGGGCTTTTTCTCAAACATCAGACCTGACTTTTCTTGATTTCCCCCCCAAAACATACCACCATTAGGCAGGTATGAGCTGATGGAGATTTAAAAACAGATTAATCTCATTTATCCTGCTGTAACAAAGTAGCAAAGACTGAGTAGTTTATAAAGAAAAGAAATTATTTCTTAAAGTTCTGAAGGCTAGGAAGTCTGAAGCCAGAGAAATGCCATCTGGCGAGAACCTTTACGTGACAACTTTCCAAACCAGAGGCAGAAAGATAAGAGCAAGCAAGCTAGAGACACTGACCTTGCTTTTGTAACAAACCCATTCTCTTGATAACTAATCCATTCCTTTAATTATCATATTAATCCATTCATGATGGCAGATTCCTCATAGCTTAATCACCTCTTATATGCCATTTTTCCAACACTATTATATTGGAAATTAGATTTCTAAAAATAAATAGTGAGAGGCATATTCAAATAATAACATGAGGACATAAATTTATATTGTATCATGGTTTAAATATGAGATATACTTGTTCTTTAATAATTGCCTGTCATTCCTGCCTGTTCATGCTCTTACCACATGAACATCACCTCCCCACCACACTTATCTGTAGTACCCTCTTCATTCTCCTCTCTCCAACTCCAAAAGTATCATCATTTCTTTCTCAAAGTACTTATGCTATGTCTTTGTTATTGCCTTTCAATCCATTTCCTTGAGTTCTAAAGAAGCTTGAAGATGCTAGTCATGGTATTTTTTTTTCAAACAAAAACATTAACCTTTGCATCAGACAATTATTAAACAAAACCTTGAGTCATGCAGCAAATATTTTCCAAGTTTTCATTGAGCCAGGTGTAGTCCTTGGTGTTAGGGGTTTGGGCAATAAACAAAAAGATGAAATTCTATACTCAGACAGTTTAATGACAGAGATCAAAATAAGGAGTATGTAAAATGTGAGGCAGAGTGCTATTTTAGGTAGAATACAAGAAGGAGGAGGAGGAGGAGGAGGAGGAGGAGGAGGAGGAGGAGGAGGAGGAGGAGGAGGAGGAGGAGGAGGAGGAGGAGGAGGAGGAGGAGGAGGAGGAGGAGGAGGAGGAGGAGGAGGAGGAGGAGGAGGAGGAGGAGGAGGAGGAGGAGGAGGAGGAGGAGGAGGAGGAGGAGGAGGAGGAGGAGGAGGAGGAGGAGGAGGAGGAGGAGGAGGAGGAGGAGGAGGAGGAGGAGGAGGAGGAGGAGGAGGTGGAGGAGGAGGAGGAGGAGGAGGAGGAGGAGGAGGAGGAGGAGGAGGAGGAGGAGGAGGAGGAGGAGGAGGAGGTGGAGGAGGAGGAGGAGGAGGAGGAGGAGGAGGGAGGAGGAGGAGGAGGAGGAGGAGGGAGGAGGAGGAGGAGGAGGAGGAGGAGGAGGAGGAGGAGGAGGAGGAGGAGGAGGAGGAGGAGGAGGAGGAGGAGGAGGAGGAGGAGGAGGAGGAGGAGGAGGAGGAGGAGGAGGAGGAGGAGGAGGAGGAGGAGGGGAGGAGGAGGAGGAGGAGGAGGAGGAGGAGGAGGAGGAGGAGGAGGAGGAGGAGGAGGAGGAGGAGGAGGAGGAGGAGGAGGAGGAGGAGGAGGAGAGAAGAGAAGAAGAGAAGAAGAAGAAGAAGAGGAAGAAGATAGAGAAGAAGAGAGAAGAAGAAGAAGAGAGAAGAAGAGAGAAGAAGAAGAAGAAGATGAGAAGAAGAAGAAGAAGAAGAGAGAAGAAGAAGAAGAAGGAGAAGGAGAAGAAGAAGGAGAAGGAGAAGGAGAAGGAGAAGGAGAAGGAGAAGGAGAAGAAGAAGAGAAGAAGAAGAGGAAGGAGAAGAAGAAGGAGAGGCAAGAGGAAGAAGGAGAGGAAGAGGAAGAAGGAGGAGGAGGAAGAGGAAGAAGAGGAGGAAGAGGAAGAAGAAGAGGAAGAAGAAGGAGGAGGAGGAGGAGGAGGAGGAGGAGATGGTGGTGATGGCGGGTGGCAGCGGCAGCAGGCTCTAGGTAGACAGTTGAATAGAGAAGACCTAAAGGAAGCACTAGAACAAGCCATGAAAATATCTAGAAGAAGAATGTCCAAGCAAAGGAAACACCAAGAGCAAAGGCTCTGAGGTAGAGTTAAGTTTAGAGAATTGGCGATGGGGATAGTGCTGCCCACATACTGGCTTTGAGCTATATTCTTAGGCTGGTTTAGGACTTTGGGGAGTCATGAGAAGGCAAAGGTATATATGGTCCCATGAAACAGAAACAGAGACAGAGACAGACATAGAGAAAGGCTGAGGAAAGAGAGGGAAGATAGGAGAAAATGAGAGAGAGAGGGAGGAGAGAGGCAAACAGAAGGGAAATGAAAGGGGAATCTCAGTACGTTAAGACTATCAGGCTATAGCTACAACAATAAGACAAGATGCAAACATAAAGGGGATCCAAATAGGGAAAGAAGAAGTAAAACTCTCCCGCTTTGCAGATGACATGATCTTGTATTTAAAGAATCCCACAGACTCCACTCCGAAATTACTCAAGCTGATTCAAAACTTTGGCAAAATAGCAGGGTATAAAATTAACCCTCAAAAATTAATGGCTTTTCTGTATGCCAACAATGAGAAAAGAGTGGCTGAAATTAGGAAAGCAACTCCATTCATAATAGTTCCATAAAAAATAAAATGCCTAGGAATTAACTTAACCAAAGAAGTGAAGGACCTCTATGATGAAAACTTTTAAAACTTGGAACAGGAAATCAAAACAGAACTTAGAAAGTGGCAAAAACTCCCATGCTCCTGGACTGGAAAGATCAACATCGTAAAAATGACAATACTTCCCAAGGCTATCTACAAATTCAATGCGATACCTATCAATATTCCAACCTCATGCTTCAAGGAAATAGAAGAGGCAATCCAAAAATTCATATGGAACAATAAAAGATCCCAAATAGAAAAAAATCCTTAGCAAAAAGACCAGTGCTGGAGGAATATCAATACTAAATTTCAAACTCTACTACAAAGCCACAGTAATCAAAACAGCTTGGTACTGGCACAAGAACAGACCTGAGGACCAATTGAATAGAACTGAAGACCCAGAGACCCACAAATCTTCTATACGGGAGCTAAAAAAATAGAATGGAAGAAAGACAGCCTCTTCAGTAAATGGTGCTGGCAAAACTGGTTAACTACTTGTAGAAAACTAAAGCTAGATCCTTATGCATCACCCTGCACCAGAATCAACTCCAAATGGATCAAAGATCTCGGAGTCAAAGCAGACACTCTGAAAATTACAGGATGGAATAGGAGAAACCCTAGGTCTCCTTGGCCCAGGTCAAAATTTTCTTAATAAAGACCCAGAAACACAACAAATCAAAGAAAGTTTAGACAAATGGGATTGTATGAAATTGCAGAGCTTCTGCATGGCAAAGGACATAGCTAGCAAGATCAATAGAAAGCCCACGGATTGGGAGAAGATCTTCACTAGCCATACAAAGGACAAGAGTCTCATATCTAAAATATACCTGGAACTCAAAAAATTAAATCACCCAACAACAAATCAAAGAAACAACTGCCCAATAAATAAGTGGGCTAAAGACTTAAAGAGAAACTTCTCTGAAGAGGAAAGAAGGATGGCCAATAGATACATGAAGAAATGCTCTAGCCATAAAAGAAACGCAAATCAAAACAACATTGAGATACCACCTCACCCCAGTTAGAATGGCTATAATCAATCACTCTAATAACAACAGATGCTAGAGGGGATGTGGAGAGAAGGGAACCTTACTGCATTGTTGGTGGGAGTGTAAACTTGTTCAACCACTTTGGAAAGCAGTATGGAGATTCCTCAAAAGACTCCACATAGAGCCAGCAATCCCACTTTTGGGCATTTACCCAAATGTTCAAAAACAAGACCACACTAAAGCTACCAGCACGCCTATGTTTATTGCAGCATTATTTACCATAGCTAAGATATCCCTCAGTAGATGAATGGATCAAGAAAATGTGGTATATATACACAATGGAATTCTATGCCTCCATCAGAAAGAATGACATTGCCCCATTTGTTAGGAAATGGAAAGACTTGGAAAAAATTATATTAAGTGAAGTAAGTCAGGCCCAAAGAAACATAGGTCCCATGGTTTCCTTTATTTGCAATAACTAGTATATGTCTGAGTCAAGCAGAAAAGGTCAGATAAGTTGATGTTAGGGAAATCAACCCTAAGATATGTATTCAAACGTTTTTTTCTTTCATGCGATTGTTTCTAACACATTTATAAGATTATTTCTTTGTTGCTTTGTATGTCCCTTCCCCACGGTATAACCCCTGCTTTCACTGTATTTGATGTTGGTATAATTTGTGGAGGGGAAGAGAAAAAACAAATTGTTTAACTAGGGATACAGGTGGACCCATTGCAACAATGAGACATACAAGTCCTTATGTGGAAAATGAACTTTACAACTTTAGTGGGGGTGGGGGGGAAGATTGGGTGGGGGAGTGGGGGGAGGATGGGAAGGGATGGGAAGGGGAAACAAAGGAGGAGGCTACAATGCTTGATAAGAAATGTACTCATTATCTTGCCCATGTAATTGTAACCCCTCTGTACAGTATTTTCACAATAAAAAAAAAAAAAAAAGAAAAAGAAAATCCCTGAGACTTTTATCTCCAATGACCTACTCAAAAAAAACAAATGAGGAGTTTTGGCTAAATTGATTTTTTTAAAAAAAGGCTATAAGGGACAAAATGGAAAAAGGGAGACCATTATAACTGATTGTGTCTAACAGAAGAAGTAATTAAAAGAATCACAGTAAAATCACATAATGGAATATGACACGGCCATTATAAATGATGTGAAAGAATACATAAGGACATAGGAAGATGTTTATAATAAATGCAAACAAAGCAGGTTATAAAAGTAGACTATTATCTGAGTCATAAAGTTTGTTCATCCAGGTATAGAGTATGATACTATTTCGTATAAACAGACACATAGAATACTAACAATGGAAAGAGCTCTACTAGTTCCCCAAGACCAGAGAAATTACATGACAAAGACAGAGAAAGGTCTAGAATTCACATATAAATATTAATATGACATTCATTACAGCTCACCCATGGCTTATATTAGATCACATAAGTATTTATACTTCTGCTAATATATTCAAATGGGAAATTAGATATAATAGGATCTTTTATATTATTTATAATATGCTACAAATTCACTGAAATCTATATTTTTAAATTAATCTACAGGAGACTAAAGCCCTGTCTAAATAATA
This sequence comes from Dipodomys spectabilis, assembly GCF_019054845.1. Classification (NCBI taxonomy): domain Eukaryota; kingdom Metazoa; phylum Chordata; class Mammalia; order Rodentia; family Heteromyidae; genus Dipodomys; species Dipodomys spectabilis. The sequence goes on along the minus strand of NW_024870817.1, from coordinate 23,695,723 downwards.
GTGTCCCACATAGTATTAAGATATTGACAGATGGTAGATAATTCGCAGAATTCTTCACATTAGTCATTGAATATAAGAACACTACATTGTCAGTCTAAATGCTATAGAATTTAACCAGGAAATAACATTCTTGTGCAGCAGAACACTGTTTCTGTGATACCAGCAGCCATTTCTCCTTTTAATCTGCCGGTTTCCCTGGCTATGGTTTTAGACCCAAGAGGACTCCTATTAGAAACCAAACAGCCTAAACTCCTTCCTATGGTAATACAACACAGCTCTTCACTGATTCTCAGGAAAAAAACCTGTTTTTAATTAACCATTAATTAGTAAAATGCAAGCTATATTATGTGAGGAATAGTGATGCTTTCATTTTTTTAAAAGACAAAAATCTGAGGTTCCAATGGACATAAAGTGTGTGTAGGTTTGGGGGGTAGGTGGGTATGTTTGTATGTGTTAGAAGAGATACATGGACTTAGACAGGGCAGACTTCTTTGATTCATCAGGGCTTGGGATGAGAAGGGTGGGAAATTAGGAAATACAGACTTGTCTCTGAAGCTTTTCTTCTCAGGGGGAAAATAGATTTTTTTTTTTAATTTGAAAGACTTTTGACTACTCTAAGCTATCTGAATGTCGAAAAGAAAATGCAAATGAGGTCTTAGGGAGGACTAATAAAAATCTATTTGAAATTTAAGGTATCTGTGCTTTGTTTGCTCTAAATATTTTAAAGTTATTTGAATTTGTGTACTAAATTAGATCAAATAGAAAATAGAAAAGATTTGTCACAGGCATAGAGTGCATGACAAATAAAATCAAGTTCAGCTATAAGAAAGAATGTTTATAAATATGGGGGAGAGTTGCCTCAACATTTTTATAATTTTATGTGCATTATTTTTCACATCTTAAAGCTGTCCAAGTATAGAAAAAATATAGAACTTCAATAACAGTTACCAGCATGATTTGCTTTTATTACCTTTCTGTTCAAGACCCTTGTTTCCCCTTGTAGCATGTCAAATTGCCCCCAAAACCATATTATACAGCAGAGAAATGTTGTTCACACTTCACTGGCTATTGATTTACTTTATTTATTGGCACAAAATCAGCTTGAGATAAACATTTTGTCCCCCATTTCCACTATTGTAAGCGGTATTCTTCATTGCAAGATAGGTAAACCCAAATGTGCAGGGTCACAATTCGACATGGCTTTCTAATCAATGTGTGAAAAATTATCTAATGAATAATGGGTTGCACATTTCCACAAACAAATTAACCAGGGTGAGACTGAAACTAATGATTATATTTATCTAATGTAATTTCACATCTGTTACTAGTGGTAGTCATTTTTTTCTCTTTCATCCATGGTGTCCTCAAAATTACAACTTATCATTTCAGAAACAGTGACAGGACATCAGTTTAACTTGAAAATAGACAATTTTGTAGAATGTTTATCTTTATCTCTGAATACCAGAGCCCTGAGAAATATCATGCCATTTTATAAATTTTGGGAATCTGACACTTCTTGGGCATTATCTCAATTGTATTTCAAACTATTGACCATTCACTTGACTTCATAGCCAAAGGATAAAATACCATCGTTCAATCTCATAAAAAGGAAAATGACCCCACTTTTCCATAGCAACATCATCCTTTAAAATGACTTAAAATGTAAATTTTTTAAGCAAAAGCAGGTTTTAACTTAGAAAAAAAATTACCTTTTCTTTAAACTTAGAACACATAAAGCTACTAGGCAAGCCTAAGAAATCCTATTAACCAACCAAAATGTTCTCTCCACACTGAAAGAGTCTCACAATTTACACCAGAAACAATCTTCAGCCAGTCTCCCATTCTCCTGCCTCCAGGGCATCAGAGGAGTCTTCAACTTTTAATGTTCTGACTGCTGACACCAATAGCAGGAAGGGTGAAGTCTGAAGTCAAAGGTCTTTTCACACAGTACAGAAGTAAGGGCCCTAGGGACAGACGGCAGTCATTTGCTGAAGTTCACATCACGGCAGTCATTTGCTGAAGTTCACATCAAGGATGTTTCTTGGCTTGCTCCTTTCACCAGAAAAACCTCAGTCTACTTCTCCAACCACATCCTCTCCAAGGTTTCAATTGTTAGGAACCAGGCTTTAATACTAAGAGCAGACCTATAAATCCTATCACCTGGTCGAAGGGTTTCCCAGTAAGTTTTTACTTCTGCCATGAACTTTTTGGTTTAGGGAACTTTTTTGTTCAGTTCAATACATAAGAAAAGTAAAGAACTGAAATACATGTTTTAGGATTTTGTTTTGGGTTTTTTGAGACTGTCCTTACTAAGTAGCCTAGGTTGACCTCAGCTCATGATAACCCTCCTCAATATTGAGGTGTCCCACCACATTTGCCTTGAAAGCATTTCTTTAGCCTTTGGCGTATAAGTTTTTATCCTTTGGTGTTAAAAAAAAAATACTCTTTTTTTTTTTTGGGTCCGGTAGTGGGGCCTGAACTCTCGGCTTGGGCGCTGTCCCTCAGCTCTTCAGCTCAAGGCTAGCACTCTACCACTTGAGCCACAGCGCCACTTCCGGCTTTTTTCTTTTTGCTTATGTGGTGCTGAGGAATCAAACCCAGGGCCTCAGGCATGCAAGGCAAGCGCTCTACCACTAAGCCACCTTTCCAGCCCCCAAAAAGCAAGAGTTTGAGGAGTTTGCAGTTTTATGTTCCCAAGGGAACTTTTCTATATATAGGTCCTCATATTAACATTTGTATTAGAAATAAGAGTACTAATAATTATACCTGTAAGACGTTGAAAATATACCTATAATATGCTAACATGATATATTTTATTAAAATAATTATTTCTCCTCTGAAAAAAATAATGAAAAGATTGTCTTACAGAGACATGTTCTTAAGTTCTCATAAATAACTTGGCTTCAATAATATGTTTATTGGAATAGATAAGAAAATCCATCTCCATACAGATAAGTAATTGAATAAGAGGTTATTTTAACAGCTATTTTATATAACTGTGGATGTTCTACTTTAATAGTAATGTTTCTTAGACATTGATTTCAATATGGGATCTGAATCTATTTCATGCAAATTATCAAGCGTTCAGACATTAAATATATTGGTTTATCTTTTATTTTAGTTTTTGTTGTTGTTGTTGTTATGATTTGTTTCTGTGCTGGGGATCAAACCCAGGGACTGGTGCCAGAGAAGTTCTCTAGCACTGAGATACACTCTAGCCCTTATCTCTAGTCTTGCATTATTTTGTACCATCATGTATTGGTTATTTGGAAAATACCAACTCTGATTTAAGTGGATCTATCAAATGTTGACATACTCATTATATTTTTGAAAATAACATTCATTAATAGAACTTTCAGTCTCAGCTGAAGGTCTTTAAACATTTGGGCACCATCAAACATATAACAGCTCATATAAGCTTTCCAAATTTCTAATTTTGAATTGAGAGCTTGATTTTAGCATTAGCAATAAACAGTGTCAGTTGCTTTACTTGAACTTGCTTTCAAAGATCACTTTGGTAGTTTTTAAGATGTCTACCAAATATCAACTCTGAAAAAGCATCATTTACCAATTGTTCTAAGAAGTAAAAATAGTATTCCATAAAAGAGCAGCCCAGGTGGACATCAGTAGCTCATTCCTGTAATCCTAGCTATTCAGGAAGCTGACTAGAGGACTATAGTTTGCAGCCAGTTGGACAGAGAAGTCCATGACACTCTTAGCTCTAATTAATGACCAAAAAACCTGGAAGTGGAACTGTGGCTCAAGTGGTAGAGTTCTAGCCTTCCGAAAAAAAGAAAGCAGCTCAGGGACAGTGCCCAGGCCCTGGGTTCAAGCCCCAGGATTGTCACAAAAAAAAAAAAAAAGAGTATCTCAGTTCTCACAATTCATTTTCACAAGAGTTTTCATCAGGAAACATCCTACAGTTACACACACAAAAATGCTTAATGTATAAATTGTTCATCACTCACAATATTGAAAAAGATGTTTTCCCACAATATTTAAAATGATTTTCATTGTCTCATCAAAAATAGCCTTGAGTGTTTTTTTTTCCTTTCTTTTGACACAATTTGGTGTCTTTGTGTTAGTTCACTCTAAAACAGGAGTTCTTTTCATTGGTATTATAAAGGTGATATACAGAGAGGTTACAGTTAGATAAGTCAGGTAAAGAGCACATTTCTTTTTGGATAATGCCACCCTTCCCTTGCTACCTCCCAATTTTTCTGGCCTGTCCCCATCCACAAGTTGTATAGTTCATTTTCAATGCAGTGTCTACTGTGAGTACTGCAGCTGTATTTGTTCATCCTTTGTCCCTCCATTTTTGTACCCTTTCCCTTCCCCTCCCAAAGACAGATAGATGAACAAACAAGACAAAAAGAAAAGAAAACAAAAACAGCAAAGGAAAAACCATTTCCATTGATAAATATTATTTTATATGTTCAGAGGCACAGAGGCATTGTGTTTTTGTGTTGCTCTCCTAAGAATATCCTCCTATGGTCTCACTGTATGTGAATGCATAGAGTCCCTGTGTATTTTAGGTCTAGCTTTCACGTATGAGAGAAAAATTTGTCTCTCTGAGCTTGGTTTAACCTCACTTAACATGATTTTTTTTTAGGTCCATTCATTTCCTGCAAATGACATTCTTTCTAATAGCTGTGTGAAATTCCATTGTGTGTATAAGTACCACAGTTTATTTTAATCCACTCATCCATTGTAGGGCATCTGGGCTGTTTCCATAACTTAGCTATGGTAAATTGTGCAGCAATGAATATGGATGCATATGTTTTTACATTATCCTGGCTTTTGATGTTCTGGGTAATGCCCAAGAGTGGTATGACTGAGAAAGTAGAGAATTCTATGTTTAGTTTTTTGAGGAACCTCCAGACTGCGGTTCAAAGTGGTTGTACTAGTTTACATTCCCACCAACAGCGCAACAGGATTCTTTGCCCCCCATATCCCCACCATATTGTTGTCTAAAACAGAAGTTTTATCTGCTATCAGAGCAATGAAAAACATTTTGCCTTATTATGAAATAGTTTACCCTCCCAGATCTCTGAAAGGGAACCCATAGATATCTAGACCAGTCAAAAGACCTCAGTTCTAGCATTACTACTCAGTGACTGGAGGCAAGTGGAGAGAAACGCTTTTTGAAAACATCCTGAAAATTGAGGAAATGTTTATTTCACTTTGCTTTCTTTACAATTTAATTCCAGACATTTACCTCATTTAGTTCTTTATCTTGCTTCTGGCCTTGATCTGGCCCTCAGTGAGTAATAGCGTTACCAGTCATTACCAAGAAAACTATGAATGACATTTTATGATTCTGCTTATGAGAGTTTGAGCCCCCTAAATAATCTGAATTTGAACAGAATCCTCATGATAAGCTGTTATTATACATCTTTGTCTTTTGTCTACAGTAGAACATAAGCTTCTTGAGATAAGGACTTGTTCGGTTTTCTTTTCAGTTCATACAACAGTACTTGGCTCATAATAGGCATTCAACAAATATTTATTGAATGAATGCATCTCATATGAGCCTACTCAAAGAATAAGCTTAATATAATTCATCATGTCACAAATAGATCCAGATGAATGTTGCAATCTTCAAAATAATTACTTAAACAATCCTTTTCCAGTGATTTCTACAGCTATTCATGAGGGTGTTTTTAAACATAAAAAAGGAAGTGATATGAAATAAACTGCATTTGGATTCAGAAATACTTGCTTCCAGAAATTACCACTGACTGTAACTGGGCAGTGACTTGCACTCTCCGAGATTATCTCCTTGACAATAAAACAGAGAGAGAAACACCTGTCTCATGGCAATATCATGAGAATACTTTATGAGAATATTTAGTTCTGTGCCTGGAAAGTAGGAAATTAGTCCATATTAAATGGACTAGATAGTTGGTACTAGGCTACCATACGTCTGCTTCTCCTTCTTTTGTTTTTCCCCACCTTCCTTTGTTCTTTTTTTCTTTCCTTTGTTAATGATGTCCCAAGTTGTCTCTGTACAATGTCTTATCTAGTTCTAAGTCATATATTTTGGATGGAACTTTAGACAGAAGTTTATTGACCTAAGCCAACACAATCAGTGCATCATTTCCCTCTACACAATCACTTATATACAACCACATTTCCCAGTCAGAACTGAGACTTGATAAAAATTCTTGTGGGAAAAGCTCTCTCTTCCATTGGACTGAAACCTAGAAGGCTGCAAACTGGAGATGCAGCAGACATCTAAGAACCAAGATAAGAACCTACCTTAGAAGCTCACAGGAAGAGGTTTTGTGAACAATGTGTAGGCTCCAATCAAGTAATGACTAAAGCCAACCTGGTATTTCCAGTCATATGAATCAATAAGTTTCCCTTTTTTTTACAGTAGTTTCTATTGAGTTTCCTGACATTAATAATAGAGTCCAGTCTGATTCAATATTTTCATTTTTTTCCATATTAATGCAGGACAATGCTGCTAATAAAAGCTAAAGCATAAGGCAAAAGTTTTTTTCTTAAATTTTGGAATTCCTATGGGCTTAAGTAAACCACTAGTCCAAGTTCTCAAAATATTTGGGTAATCTTCCTGAGAAAAGAAACCATGTAAGCCGGGCACCGGTGGCTCACACCTGTAACCCTAGCTAGTGAGGAGGCTGAAATCTGAGGATCATGGTTCAAAGCCAGCCCGGGCAGGAAAGTCCATGAGACTCTCATCTCCAATAAAAAACTAGAAAACTGGAAGTGGTGCTGTGACTCAAGCGGTAGAGTGCTCACCTTGAGTTGAAGAGCTCAGGGACAGCGCCCAGGCCCAGTATTCAAGCCTCACAACCAACAACAACAACAACAAAAAAAAACATGTAGCAGTTACAAATCCAAAAATCTCTCTACCCTTAGAAAGTATAGACACTTCATGATATTGCTAACATTTCTAAAAAGCCCAAGTCCAGTTGTATATATTCCCTTAGTGAGGCTAATGGAAACATACGCTTATTTGTATGTGACATAATTATATACTCCATGTGAGTTATCGCTTGCTAATCAGAAGTTCTTACTATCAGATATACAGATTGTCAAATCAGGAATTTGATAAATGTTGTATAATAGCCCAATTCTTTCAAAACATAGGGTCCCATTGTAGTAGGAGGGTAAAAGGAATAAAAAGGCTCTTTGAAGATGGAAACCTAATGTAAGAGACTAACCTTCTCTTTATAGCTATTCATGGGGAGTGGAAATGAAAAGGCACAAATCAACAGAAGGTTTGGTGTTTTAAAGCCACTATGCTTAAGGGTCAAGGTATATTAAAGTTGTGACTTGATAGCATTTGAGGATGATATCTATTTACTCAAAAATAACTGTCAAGGGATCACAATGGTACTGGAGAGTAAAAGGTAATACAAAAAAAGAATAAGACCTGTGCCTCAAAGGACCTAAAATGTAATGGTTACATTCATTCATTATTCTGTAACATTTTCACCTGCATCTTGATATTCTTTCTCTTACCTCTAGAAGTAACTAAAGTCATAGCTTCTACAATGCTTAGTCCTAAAGAAAATTCATTTTGCTTGGCACCAGCAGCTCACACCTGTAATCCAAGCTACACAGGAAGCTAAGATCTGAGTATTGTAGCTCAAAGCCAGCCTACATAAGAAAGTCCATGAAATTCTTATCTCTAATTAATCACAAAAAAAAATAAAAAATAAAAAAGCTGGAAGTATAGCTATGGCTTAAGTGATAGAGTACTAGCTTTAAGCAAAAAAAATCTCAGTGACAGAGCCAAGGACCTGAGTTCAAGCCCCAGGATGCCCCTTTCCCCACCCCTGCAAAAAAAAAAAGGAAAAGGAAAATAAAAAGAGAAAATTTATTTTTCCTGTGCAAAAATGTACTACTCAACTTTCAGAGGGTAACCCAAATCTTACTACGGAAGAAATGAAATCACTAATCTCTGTACATAAACTTTAACAATATATTCAAATCACTCTTCAGAATCATGCACTAAAAATAGCCGTTGGTATTTCCATACTGTAAGATCCTACTTAGCAATAAAAAGCAAGAAAATAATTTATACATATTAAAATCTGGATGAATGCAAAGTTTTATGCTAAGTGAATAAAAGTCAAACTCAAAGACAACATACTATACAATCTTACTTATCTGACATTCTGAAAAAGATAAAATTTTTAGGGACCCAAACAGATCTAGGATAAGAATTAGGAAAGAACCTGTCTTTCTTCTAACGTATGTTTTGGCTCCCTTATGAAATGTTAGATAGCTATAGGTCTCTGGGTTCATTTCTGAGTTTTCTATTCTGTGCCATTGGTCCTCAAGCCTATTCTGTGTCAGTATCAAGCTGTTTTCATTAATATGGCTTTGTAATAGATTTTGATGTTTGGTATTATTATTCCTTCAATACTATTCTTCCTGGTAAGTGTTGCTTTTGCTCTCCAGGGTCTTTTATTATTCTATATGCATTTTTGGATTGCTTTGTCTATGTTGTTGGGATTTTGATGGGCATTGCATTGGATTTGTAAATAGCTTTTGGAAGTACTGCCATTTTCATGATGTTAATTCTTTCAGTCCAGGAGCATGGCAGGTCTTTCCATTTCCTTAAATGTTCTTCAAATTAATTTTTGTTTATCACAGCATTATTTACCATAGTCAAGATATGGAATGAGTCCAGATGCCTCTTAATGGACAAATGGATCGAGAAAATGTGGTATATATACATAATATAATTCTACTATCCATCAGAAATAATGATATGAGCCGGGCACTGGTGGCTCACGCCTGTAATCCTAGCTACTCAGGAGGCTGAGATCTGAGGACCGCGGTTCAAAGCCAGCCCGGGCAGGAAAGACCGTGAGACTCCTATCTCCAATAAACCACCAGAAAACCGGAAGTGGCGCTGTAGCTCAAGTGGTAGAGCGCTCGCCTTGAGCTGAAGAGCTGAGGGACAGCGCCCAGGCCCAGAGTTCAAGCCCCACGACCGACAAAAAAAAAAAAAAAAGAAAGAAAGAATGATATGGTACCATTTGTAAGGAAATAAAGACTTAGAAAAATTATATTAAGCAAAGTAAGCTAGGCCAAGAGAAATATAGGTTACATGGTTTCTCTCATTTATGGTGGCTAGAATGTGCCTATAAACCTATAAGTAAACACATTGGGTGATAAGCAAGGGGTTACAAATGAATTAACTGGCATGTAATAGAGTATGGAGAGTACTAATAGTTAATTCTTTAAAAAGTCTAAGTTAAAAGTCCAATAAAATAAGTACCAAGAAATGGGTACTTGCAAGAGGAGAGGGTGGAGCCAAAGGGAGAGGGGTAAAAGATTGAAGAGAAGTGGGAGAATGCAGGCAAGAATTCATTGTAACAATGCTTGATAGGAAATGTATGCATTACCTTGCTCATGTAAATGTAACCCCTCTGTATAGTATTTTTTTTATTTTTTGGGGGGTCCGGTCATGGGGCCTGAACTCTGGGCCTGGGCGCTGTCCCTCAGCTCTTCAGCTCAAGGCTAGCGCTCTACCACTTGAGCCACAGTGCCACTTCTGGGTTTTTTCTTTTTGCTTATGTGTTGCTGAGGAATTGAACCCAGGGCCTCATGCATGCAAGGCAAGCACTCTACCACTGAGCCACCTTCCCAGCCCCTTGTACAGTATTTTTACAATAAAAAAGTATAAAAAAGAATTCATTGTATATAGCACAGAATTGAAAAATAAGGAAGAGGTGGTCAAAGGGGGGGTGAAGATGTTGAAAGATGACACAGATTGATGCATTATATACATAAAATACTTTGTTAAATGGCAAAAATTTCAATAGATAGCCTAAAAATTATGAAAAGGGAATGAATGGATTGGAAGGGGTAAGTGAGAACTTTTAAAGAGTTGACATTGATCAAGATGTACTGTATTCATAAACTACTTGGTTGAATGGTAACTCTTTGTATAACTACTTACAGATAATAAAAATATTCAAAAATAGGGAAAGAGACTGATTACAAAGGGGAATGAGGAAACTTTAGAAATTATGAAGATAGTCTACTTTGACTGTGGTGACTGCAAATATAGTTGTATATTTGTCAAATCTTGTAACAATGCATTTAAAACATGAAATTTACTATGTTAATTTTTCTACTACACATATGTATACATACATATTAAAGGCTTCATACAATATACATCTGGATTTCACCTATGTCAGGGCAGATTAAGAAGGACACAGTCTGACATCAGGAAATGGAAAGACTTCCCATGATCATGGATAGGTAGAATTAGTATTGTGAATATGGCCATACTGCCAAAAGTGATATTCAAAGTTAAGGCAATCCCCATTAATATCTCAATGATGTTCTTTACAAAGAGAGAAAACAACCCAAAAATTCATATGGAACAACAAAAGATCTCAAATAGCCAAAGCAATTCTAGGCAAAAAAAAAAAAAAGCATCACAAGCCCAGACTTCAAGCTCTACTACAGAGCTTGGTATTGGCACAAAAATAGATCTGAAGATCAATGGAACAGACTAGAAGACCTAGATATATCTGATATTTGATAAGGCACCAAAGATATATGGTGGACAAAAGATAGCCTCTTCAATAATTATTATTTTCAGTGTTGAGAAAACTGGACATCCATAGGTAGAAAACTAAAAGTCGATCCATGTTTGTCTCCATGCACTAATATCAACTCAAAGTGGATCAAAGACCTTAACATTAAAACTTTGAAATTACTGCAAGAGGGAGTAGAACTTATAGGCATAGGCAGAAACTTTTTGAAAAAAGTCCCAGGGGCACAGCAGATAGGAGAGAGACTTAACAAATGGGATTACATCAAATAAAAAGTTTCTGCCAACAGACTGGAAGAAGATCTTTACCAGCAATGCATTTGACAAAGGCCTAATATCCAAAATACACAAGGAGCTCAAGAAATTAACCCCTTCCAAAATTAAATGGGCAAAGGAGCTAAGGAGAGACTTCTCAGATTAAGAGATAAGAATGGCAAAGAAACATGAGAAAATGCTGGCCATAAAGGAAATGCAAATCAAAACAACTTTGAGATTCCATCTCAGGCAGTTGGATTAGCCCACATCATGAATTCGCAAAACAATAAATGCTGGTAGGGATGTTAACTAGTACAAGTACTTTGGACAGCAGTCTGGAGGTTCCTCAAAAAACTAAACATAGATCCTCCCTATGACCTAGCCATACCAGCTATCTATCCTGTATATCATAAGCCAAGATACTGTAAAAAAAAAAAACACTTATACAACCATGTTCATTGCTGCACTATTTACAGTAGCTAAGCTATGGAAACAGCCCAGTTGCTCTGTAATAGATGAGTGAATTTTAAAAAAAATTGTGGTATACACTATGGAATTTTACACAGCCATTAGAATAATATGTAATTTGCAGGGAAATGGATGGACCTAAAACAAATCATGTTAAGTGAGGTTAAGCCAAGCTCAGAGAGACAAACTTTTCTCTCACATGCAGAAGAGAGGAAACAATAAATTGTATAGGCATTCATACAAGTGACACTAAAGGAGGAAGGATGCTCAGGATACTCTTAGGCGAGCAACACAAAGGCACAATGCCTCTGTGCCTCTGAACATATAAAATTATAGTTATCAAAATGAATTCCAGGAAGGGGAAACTAGGATGATTTTTTTCTGCTGTTGTTGGTGAAGATAGTGTTGGTTTTTGCTTTTGGATGGGTTTTTTTGTTATTGTTTCTTGGAATATTTTTGGTCTTGTTTGCTCACTTATCTGTCTTTTGGGGGTGAGGAGAGGAGGCAAGGAGAGCACAGAAATGGAGAGACAAAGAGTAATAAATGCAGCAGTAGAACTCAGTAGATACTATGTTGAAAATTAACTGTATAATTTATGGGCAGCAACTGGAGGGAAAACCTGGGAGAGAAAGACAACGAAAGGGTAAGATTGCCCCAAAAGAAACACACTCAAGCAGGGCGCCGGCGGGTCACGCCTGTAATCCTAGCTATTCAGGAGGCTGAAATCTGAGGATCGAAGTTTAAAGCCAGCTCAGGCAGAAAAGTCTGTGAGACTCATCTCCAATTAACCACTAGAAAACTGGAAGTGGAATTATGGCTCAAGTGGTTGAGCTCTCGCCTTGAGCTGAAGAGCTCAGGGACCAGAGTTCAAGCCCCACAACAAACAAAAAAAATGTACTCAATATCTGACTTATGAAACAGTAACCTCTCTGTACATCACCTTAATAATAACATTTTAATTAAAAGAAAGGAGGACATGGTCTAAAAAGAGGTCTGGAAGTTCAAAGCATATCCAGAGATATGCTCTAAAAACCAAAGGCATTAGAACTAGAGGGCTAAGATGGAGCTATGGAACTCATACATAGTTCTATGATGAGATGAACTCCAAACTAAAGTGGGTCTGAAAGCTAGAACTAACTGTATTTTAGCTTCTAGGAATGACAAAGTTGCTTTTCACTTTCCAAGAAGAAGAAAAATTACATAATGTTATAGTGTTTTCTCAAAATCCTCATTTGAAAGAATTACAAGGATGGCAATAAAAGATATCCAAATAAATTGTGCATGATATTAAATTAATTTTAGATTTCCTTCCATAGTGGATGCATTTAGATTACAGGGAATTTTAGGAAATAGGAGAGAAAAGTAGAAGACACATTGCCCAAAGCCTTTATTATAATGGACAGGGTTGGCATTAAGAATTTAGAGGAATGTGTTTCTTGTTTCATTATGAAGCTATTTCCAAATATATCTGACCCACCCCTCATCTCAAGTTCATTACTTATGTCTCATTGCTCTTGGCCTCTTATGTCACCTTTGGAGACTCAGAATGGAAATAAAATAAAGAACAATTCTTCCTCAGCTTCTTTTTCTCTACATAAACCTTAAGACTGAATCTTTGAAAAATACCCTCAGACCCTGAAATCCATGCAAATTGCTGTTGTTAAGCTTTTGTGGAGGACAATTTTGTACATCTAAAAAATTAAAGATGCAAAACTCTTTGACCTAGAATTTCTACCTCCAGAAATTATTTAATAGATATACCCTGATATCTTAAATGACAAATGTTCAACATTATTCAATACAGAAAATCCTAACAGGAAAAACCAAAAACAATCTAAATGCCCATTTATAGAAGATCTAATGATGCCATATCCATACAATAAAATATGTAACTATAAGAATACATCAGAAGGGGATGGGAAGGTAGCTTAGTGGTAGAGTGCTTGCCTCACATGCATGAGGTCCTGGGTTTGATTCTTCAGTACCACATAAGAAGAAAAAGCCAAAAGTGGTGCTGTGGCTCAAGTGTTAGAATGCTAGCCTTGAGCTGAAGAGCTGAGGGACAGAGTGAAGGTCCAGAGGTCAGGTCCCGTGACCGACAAAACAAAAAAAAATGAGAAATCTCTTTATGTACTTTTGTAGAAAACCCCCAGGAAAGGTATAGTGGTACACTCCAATTAATTCAGTTACTTGGGAGGCTAAGGAACATGTATTGCAAATTCTTCAATGTTTTTAAGGGCTGGGGACACAGCTTAGTGTTGATAGAGTACTTGCCTATAATGTGGGAGGATTTGGGTTCAATACCTAGCACTAAAAAGGAAGAAAAAGAGGGAAGGAAAAGGAAGAACATAAAATAAAACTGTTCCTGGAATGCATAATATGAAAAAGCCATGTACGAAACAGTCAAACAGAATGTTACCACTCTGCACAAAATGGGTTAAAGAACATATAGTAATAAGAATATATAATATTTTCTTATGATAAATTTTTATTTATATTAAATATATTTATATTAAATATATTTATTTATATTAAAAAATCTATAGAATACACAGAAAATTAGCAACAGTAGCTACCTAATAAGAATAGGTTTAGTTGGCTTATACCTGTAATCCTAGCTAGTTAGAAGGCTGAGATTGGAGAATCGTGGTTCAAAGCAAGACCAGACATGAAAGTTTGTGAGAATCTTATCTCCAATTAATCACCAGAAAACCAGAAGTAGTGCTGTGACTCAAAGTGGTAGAGCACTAGCCTTGAGAAAAAGAGCTCAGGGACAACACCCAGGCCCTGAGTTCAAGCCCTGCATCCAACAGCAACAACAACCAAAAAAAAAAAAAGTTTCGAACAGAACTAAAAGGAAGACTTTTACCAGACTCATGTTTTAATTCTTAACCACTTGAATGAATTTCTTTAAAAAATTTTTTCTCTTAAATATGGGATTTCTAACTTGATGAACCAGTTCTCAGTTCCTAGATGAGCCATCAAAGACATACTACTGCCAGGTACCAGTCATTCATACCCCTAATTCTAGCTACTTGGGAGGCTGAAATCCCAAAGATCCCAGTTTGAAGTGAGCCCAAGCAGGGAAGTTCTTAAGACTCTTATTTCCACTTAACCAGCAAAACGCCAAAAATGGAGCTGTGGCTCAAGTGGTAGAGTTAACCTGGAACAAAAAAAGCTGAAAAAAAATGCCAAGGCCGTGAGCCCCAGTACCTGGACATCTGTGTGTGTGCGCACGCACACACACACACACACACACACACACACACACACACACACACACACACACACACACCATGCTACTAACTAAAACTAACTTATCTTAGTCTGTTTTCTGTTGCTATAACAGAACTTCAGAGAATATGTAATTTATAAAGGAAAGAAATGCTTATTTGGGCTCACAGTTCTGGAGGCCAGGGAGTTGAAGAGCATGGTCTTATCATCTTCTCTGTTTCTGGTGAAGATCTTTTTGCTGCATTACAACATGGCAGAGGACATCACATTTCAGTACACAGCAAGTAAGCCCAAGTGCTTTTATAACAAAGCCACTCTCTCAATAACCCATTAATCCACTAATTCATTAATCCATGAATGGATTAATCAATTATGAGGGCACAGCCCTTAAGACCCAATCACCTCCCAAAGGTCCCCTTCTCAAACACCATTAACATGACTGGGGATTAAGTTTCTGACACATTAAATTTAGGAAACACATTTAAAAGCATAGCAGAGCTGTAAATACCATGATGAATGTCCTTGGGATCTTCATCTTACATGTCCTGTTTTCTACTCCTCCAGGCTAGCGTGCATTCTGTCTATTCCTTATCACCTGATCAAAGCCTTTATTGACCTTCATACTGGCCTACATGTCTAAGCAGCCTCACCACAAATAATGTGTCTTCCACACATCTCTCCAGGTTACCTAAAACAAATACTACATATATTTGTTATTCATTTGTACTAGATATTTGTGGTTGGTAATCATTCCCAAGTGGGTGAGGGTTAAGGGTTATCCACCATCAACTCTTCTTCTTATAAGGAGAATCTATTCTTTTATGCACAGTCATGAGAGACTGCTCTGAGAGGCTATAAGAAACATATGCATCCTTTCTATATCCTCTGAAAGGCAGATCTGCTTAGAACTCTTAAGTCTGAGGGAATGACCCAAGGAAAATCTCAGATAGGACTGATTTATGGAGGAATCCAATGAGAATGACAGTATCCAGAGATGACAGCATCTAGCTGACCAGATTGTTAAGGCTGCCTAGTCTCTGGGGCCCTCTTGGTTCCTGCCCGTTTTCTCAGCCTGATCCTTGGTCTCCTGTTATTTCTGTATGTCTCTATTATCCTTCCATAAACCTTTCACTCAAAACAGCAAGGTTTTCTGTTGCTTGCCATCAAAATGGTTGGCTTACACAGTTAAATAAACATTTTGGAGTACCTAATATGAACAGGGAAGAGTACAATACATACATGATCACTATTATCAGGAAAGTGCTCATCTAGTTTTAGAGACATAAAGTACTCAGAAAAAGTGCTAGAATATGGCAAAGTACCCAGAAAGAAGCCAATAATATATAGCAGTTAGAAAGCAAGAAGATGCAGCCCTTCCCCAGCAGATGTCATCATTAGTGTCATCCCAAGCAGAATCCAACAATCTTTACAACTATTTTATTTACTATTGAAAGTAGCAGTTTGTACATCAGTCTATGTGTTCCTTGAAAATAAACTTATCAGTCCACCCAGTTCCAGAAAAATAATTTAATACACAGTGCCTAAAACTGGTTAAATATAAGATTAGTTTATTTTCAAGATATTTGAATATAGGTTAAAGGGGAAAAAAAGAAATAAGAAAATAAAGGGTTGCTATATGGAAGAAAAGTAGAAAATGAACCTGAAGAAATATGACTATTATAACTGAGGAACTGAAGATTAGTTTTGTTTAATTTACATTTAAGTAGTCATTTTTAAGTAGTGTCTACCATGTATTGGTCAATGAGGCAATAAGATATAGCATTTGTTGTATTTTCTCTCAGGAGACTTGTTATTCGTTAAAAGAATTTAAAGTAATTCTTTCCAACTGAGTTTCAGTGGCTCACACTGTAATCCTAGCTACTCAAGAGTCTGAGATCTGAGGATCACCATTTGAAGCCAGCCCAGGCAAAAATATTTATAAGATTCTTATCTTCAATAAACTATCAAAAAAGCCAGAGATGGAACATTCAAGCAGTAGAGCGCTAGTCTGAAGCAAAAGAAGCTCAAGGCTAGCACTCAGACCCTGAGTTCAAAACCCAGGCCTGGTGCCCAAATAACAACAACAACAACAATAATAATAATAATACTTCCTTTCTAATACATATATTTACAGTCCCAGTAATCCTTAACTCTATGTGAGGTGCTAAGAAATCAGACATTTAAATATATTTTAAATGTTTATATTGAACAGTTGCTTATAATAGAGGAAACCTTTTTATAGTCAGAAAAATCTATAACTTTTAGACTTTTAAACTATACCTACAAAGATATACAGTAATCCAATATGTACAGAAGAAAAATACAAAATAATATCCATGTGTTGATCACAACTATTTTAACATTTAACTAGGTACATGTAGAAGGAGAAGAACTAGAAAAGAATATAATCAATAAAACTAATCAGATGGAGGAACAGATTGTAGTGTATCTCATTATTTCATAGTGATTTGCATTAACATTTGTATATAAATGGGGTTTTAAAACATAAACTATGCTTTATGTTAAAAACATGAAGACTGAAGAGTTAATGAGATGTAAAAGGCTGAAAGTCTCCAAAAGCTTGAATGCTTTTGAGAAAGCATTCAGCTTTCTGAGAAAGCTGAGGTTCTGGGGACTTTTGACTGAAAGAAATTCAAAATTCAGGTTGTATGTTGAAGCGGAGGAGTATAACTACAACTGAGAATGAAGAAAGAAAAAACTTACGTAAATAAGATACTGAGGGTCAGTGCTAATATTCAGTCAATAAAAGACTCAAGTGATTTTCAAACTTTAATAATGAGATTTGTAAGCCTCATTTCTCAACACTGAGAAATCTTCATTTAAAAGAATAATTTTCTTTAAACATCTGGGATAGGAACCCTGATGCTTTTTCTAGCTAACATCCACCTTCTATTTAATAAAGAAGACTGAACACGTTTTTGACGACTTGAGATACCTTAGCACCTCTGACCATAGGTCCTTTTTTGTTTCATTGACTTTTAAGGAAGGATGAGGGACAGAGAAGCTGTCTTTGACACATAGGAACCTGTCATGTAATAAAGGTTTCCTACTTGTTTGCTAGACGTCAAGAATAAACTAAAAGGGGAGTGGAATTAGTTTGATAGAAAAAAAATGTTCTAGAAAAAAAAGAAGGCACTTAATTTTCTGTTTCTTGGATATATCTAAGCTATGCTAAATGACCATTTGATTTGTAATTTGTGTGAATAATTAATCAGCAACAATAACATTAGATGACCAGTTATCTCTCTTCCTACCTTAACATATCCTAACACCTAAGTACAATTTACTACTACTACAAAATAGAACTCAAATCTCATTTGAAAGTGTTTTACTTTACATATAATTGTTTGTGTCTTGTTGTAATTAAATAACAGTTCACATTAATATTTTACTCTTTGATGGCAAATCATTTGATCCCTTTTGCTTACTGTTCTGGTATATAAAATCAAAATATCATTTTTTAACAAATTGTTTCCTGCTGCCTAGTGTTAAACACCACGCATTCAGGCCAAGAAGTAGTTAACCTAATCATCAATATACTCACACTGAAAATAAAATTCCCTGGACTAATCCTCACCAAACTCAGGTTTCATCATCGTTTCAACCTTACCCTAAGGTCCATAGCAGACTTTCAGGTGTTACATCTACAGAAACCTGCCCCCATCTTCCCTCTTTCCCCTACCCCAATTACCTGAATGGTGTTTATGCAACATGTCCAGTTGCTGACTCTTCCTAGGCCCGATGCCAACTTCAGATGGCTCTCATGCAGCAGAAATTTGGGGCCCGGAGGATGAAGATTACCTGTCTAGAGAGAATAACAGGATTAGGGAAAAAAGAAGGAAACACAAGAAGGAAATTACACACTAGGAATGAACGCTGAGTATTTCACAGCAGAGATTTTTCAAAGCAGACAGAAAAGAGGTAAGGGCTAGGGAGTACTGAAAAAGGACTATAGGAAAGTCAGCAGAGGGGCTGGGAAGGTGGCTCAGTGGTAGAGCGCTTGCCTTGCATGCCTGAGGCCCTGGGTTCAATTCCTCAGCACCACATAAGCAAAAAGAAAAAAAAAAAGCCGGAAGTGGTGCTGTGGCTCAAGTGGTAGAGCGCTAGCCTTGAGCTGAAGAGCTGAGGGACAGCGCCCAGGCCCAGAGTTCAGACCCCACGACCGGAAAAAAAAATAAAAAATAAAAAAAAAGAAAGTCAGCAGATAGATGGAGGTGACTCTGGAATTCCAGAAATCACCCAAAAGTCACCAATGCCAAAAGGAATCTTTTATTGAGCAACTTTGAGGAAATCAACCCATAAAGGAATATGTAAGGGCTGGGAAGGTGGCTCAGTGGTAGAGCGCTTGCCTTGCATGCCAGAGGCCCTGGGTTCGATTCCTCAGCACCACATACTCAAAAAGAAAAAAGCCGGAAGTGGCGCTGTGGCTCAAGTGGTAGAGCACTATCCTTGAGCTGAAGAGCTGAGGGACAGCGCCCAGGCCCACAGTTCAGGCCCCACGACTGGACCCCCCCCAAAAAAAAAAAAGGAATATGTAAGGTCTTACTACTCTAGAAAAGCTGATGTTTTCCTGCAGCAGTGGCTCACACCTGTAATCCTAGCTTCCTAGGAAGCTGAGATCTGAGGATTCAGGTTCAAAACCTTACTCCAATTAACCAGCAAAAAACTGGGGCTCAAGTGGTAGCATGGCGGGGAGGTGTGAGGGAGGGAAAGAGGGAGGGAATGGGGGAGAGAGAGGAAAAGGCGAGGAAGGAGGAGGAGGAGGATGGGGAAGAGGAAGAAGAGGAGGAGGAAGAGGAGGAAGAAGAGGAAGAGGAGAAAAAGAAAAAATGAGAAAAGCTTATGTTTGAAGATAAGATGCTGAAAGAGGGAAGAAATTTATGCTATATTTTTCTTATGAAAATCCAAGAGTATATAATTTACAATATAAAAACAATAAAACAAACCACATATTTTCATCTCCCTAATAAAAGAGAATTTTTCTTAACTCTTTTTTCCTAGCTCCTTGACCTCCCTAACTACTAAATTCATTTCATCTCAAACGTGTATAATTTCTTCCTTCAGCAAAATGCTTCTAGGCAAACATCAATATCACCCTCACTGTCCTCCACATGCTTAAAGGTTCTTTACATAGATTAAGATAAAGGCATTGTTTCTACACTAAAATAAAATGGATATGTTAGTATTTTGTTGTAAATACATTCAAAATATAAATAAATCCCAGCTAATTTCCTGTTTGGATAGGAGAAAGGGATTTGAAAGATAAGGTCCTGTAACACTAAAAAGAAAGAAAGAAAGCTTAAGGTTCCTCCAGACTTTATTTCACCAGCCTCCCCCCTCCCTGTCTAAACCTTCATATACACATAAGGAGAGTTTACAAGAGCAACTCTTCCTAGACTGTGTACATATACTCACTAGAACAGCCACAATGAGCATTCTTTTCATTCTTTCATACAGTTATAAACATCAGGCATTGCCTTGGCAACTGAATAAACATTCTGGTACTAGTCTACTCTATGGTTCTAAGTAGCTGGCCAGTTGCTAAACTAACGTTACACAAGGAACCAGTTACTATTTGAATGTGATTGTTTCTAACTTAAATTTGTTGAGTGTTTCCTATATAAGAATATGCTAGGTCATCTTTTCACTGTAATTTCTATTGGGTTAAATCCATATTTTGTAGATGATACACAAAACTTGTGGTACCATTTGTTTAGTAATAGGGAGGATTCATCGCAGGACCTTATTTGTCTATGGTAAATAGTGTTCTTTTACATACTCTAATCTTCATATCCAATTGTGGAAAACAATTCCTATGGATAAGTCCTATTATAAGGAGGCAAAGGATTGTGTCAGCTGTAACTTTTCAGCAGAGCATTGGCGGTATGTGTTCACCTTTTTACCCTCTTACCCTTTACCTGGGGAAGAGGGGGAAGGGGAAATAATGCCTTTAAAAGAAGCAAATTAGACCAAAAAAAAAGAAAAAAGAAAGAAAAGAGACATCCCAGGAGGCTGATCACGAGGCACTAGAGCCTGGCTTGCCTGTCAGCAGTATGGGTTATTGTTAGAAATGGTTAGCTTTGGGAAAGAAGTTCAGATACTATGTAAGAAAATGGAACTTCACGGCTGCTAAGTGACTGATCAAGGACTACACCTATGTTTTCCAAACCATGCTACATTTTTTTCTGTGTCCCCAGTGTCTCAGAGGAACAACAGAACTGGATTGTTTTTCTATAAGTAAAAAAAAAAAGTACCTCCCTTTTGAGAAGCAACAATCTCCTATAGCCATAGCAACCTCTACCAGAACGTTATGGTCATCCTTTGGAGGAGTTCTTTGCAAGGGGAAGATTCTCCTTCCTGACTCTTCAAAGCTGAAATGTCTCATAACATACAACCAGTTTCCAGAGAAGCCACTAAGTTTAAAATGAAAATGAAGCTCTTAAGTCTTCCAATAGGGAAATCTAAGATAGTTAGTTTCCTGACAAGTGTGTGCCCCTCCCTCTATTGTGGGAAACAATCTAGTCACTGGAGTTTCTAAGAGAGGCATATTAACTCTTCCAAGATACCAGGGTGTCATTTACTAAATTACCTTTTTGAAGACACTACATGGTCCCCCAGTTCTTTGGAAAAGGTAATTAGCCTCCCATAGGTGACTAGTTTATTCCAAGTGAACATGGCTTTCCACAGGCAGAGGATGGTCTCTTTCTGTGAGAATGAAAACATTATCTTCTTTTTGCCAGGAATTATTTAGTTTTCATCCTAATAATCATAGAAGCTCTCTCAATTGATAGATAGATAGATAGATAGATAGATAGATAGATAGATAGATAGATAGATAGATAGAGATAGATAGATAAGATACATACATACATACAAGCATACATACATACATAGTAGATAGTAACTATCTACCACCAGATATGATAACATATCAGTTGCAAATACAAATATTCTTAGCACTTTATCACCAACAATTAGGGCTACCACACCTAATACTATTAGATTATGAATCACTATTAAAGTAAATCTACTAAATGGCCCATCATGTCCTACTCTGCAATTAGAGACCTAATCTAGTTCATGGTTCTACATTTAAGAAGACAGTGGAGAATTTAGTACTGACTTACATAAACATACAAAACATAAATTATAGATCTAAAAATAAGACCTACAAAAGTCAAGAGGAAAAGTTATACTGAATTTGATACTCTACGTGGCCTAATTCCTTCAAGAAACCTTACTAGGAATTCTATCCCCTATTGCTCTCTTTCCCCAGGATTTCTCTATTCACAATGATTTTATGACTTTCCATTGTATTTGTGGTTTGTGTCAGAGTATTAAGCACTTGATATATCCATTTTTTTTTTTTTTGGTCGGTCGTGGGGCTTGAACTCTGGGCTTAGGCGCTGTCCTTCAGCTCTTCAGCTCAAGGCGAGCGCTCTACCACTTGAGCCACAACGCCACTTCCTTGATATATCCATTAAAAATTTCCTTGAATGTTCTTTTTTTTTTTTTTTTAATCTATTTGTCAGGCTGGGAAGGTGGCTCAGTGGTAGAGTGCTTGCCTTGCATGCATGAGGCCCTGAGTTTGATTTTTCAGTACCACATATGCAGAAAAAGCAGAAGTGGCACTGTGGCTCAAGTGGTAGGGTACTAGCCTTGAGCTGAAGAGCTGAGGGACAGCACCCAGGCCCCCAGAGTTCAGGCCCCACGACTGGCAAAAAAAAAAAAAAAAATCTATTTGTCTTATTTTTCTCCAATTATATGGTAAGTTCCCTCTAAGTTTGGATGTATATATTTCCCTGGTGTTCTCTCCTCTATGCCTTACTAATAAACACGAGAAAAAAAAAGTTATTGACTTACAAGTATGAAAAGTATGTTAAATAAGAGAACTAGTCATTCTCAGCACAGAGAAAATCCGATTATGACAGAGATATTTTGTGACCACTGGTATCTACATAGTCTTCAGTTTCCAGCCTTTTTTTTATATTTAGGAAAACATGTAATTCATTTTTATTTATTGTACCAAATGGAGAAATTTCTGGCCCAAGCATTAAGCACCAGCTCACAAGTTTTCAGTTTTCTCTTCCTACCACAGAGAACTATTGAAAAATCCCCTAATGGGGTGGTTAAGCCACAAAATGATAATAGCTTAGACCACTGGTCACCATGATTGGGAAGCTATCAAGAAGAATTATTTCACTCATGTTGAAATTTCTGTAAGAAATGTAGATTGTGTTAAGCCTTAGGTATAAAGTTTATAGGGTACTATAGCACAGCCAAGTGTAATACTGACTGATAAAAATATTAATAAAACAAGACTAAAAAGAAAAAATTTAATTAAGAGATGCCATAGAAAATCCTTAATAAGGGCTGGGAAGATGGCTCAGTGGTAGAATGCCTGCCTTGCATACATGAGGCCCTGGGTTTGATTCCTCAGCAACACATAAGCAGAAAAAGCTGGAAGTGGTGCTGTGTCTCAAGTGGTAGAGCACTAGCCTTGAGCTGAAGAGCTGAGGGATAGTACCCAGGCCCAGAGTTCAGACCCCATGACCAATAAAAAATTAAAATTTAAATTAAAAAAAGCCTTAATAACTATAAAAGGAAGAACTGGAAAGACTACTACAGCTAATAAAAGGAAGTACTTCATTGCCAAAAATAAGATATTGTTTTCAACTTGAGCCTTCAAGATTACTTGGAGAGAAATGTACAAAGGATCATAATGAACTAGATGACTTCAAAGATCCTTCAAATTGCCAGATAGGGGCTGGGAATGTGGCTTACTGGTAGAGTGCTTGCCTAGCACGTATGAAGCCCTGGATTCAATTCCTCAGTACCACATAAACAGAAAAAGCCATGGCAGAGTGTTAGCCTTGAGCAAAAGAAACTCAGAGACAGTGCCCAGGCCCCGAGTTCAAGTCCCAGGACTGGCAAAAAATAAAAATAAATTTTAAAAAATCCAACCATCAGTAGCTTACACCTATAATTCTAGCTAGTCAGGAAGTTGAGATCGGAGGATTGCAGTTGAAAACTAGCCTGGGCAGGCAAGTCTGTGAGACTTTTATCTCCAAGTAACCACCAGAAAAAAAGATGGAAGTGGAGCTGTGGCTCAAGTGGTAGAGTGCCATGCTATGAGGGGAAGTGCCCATGTCCTGAGTTCAAGCCCCAAGGCCTGGGAGTGCTCGCACACGTGCTCGTGTGCACACACACAGACACACACACACACACAATACTTCAAAAAATCTGAGTTTATGGTCTATGATTATCAATGACTACTTCTACCCATTTTGAATTTGTGGAAGAAAGGTAAAGGAGAAATAGCTTATTCCGAGTTGTGACTATTTAATAGCATAATAAAACAACATCAAATGATCCTTCTGTGGAGCTTGGGATTTAGCTCAGTGGAAGGGCACTTGCTGGCAAGTGCAAGTCTCTGAATTGGTCCTCGGCTCTGAAATTTAAAAAAATCCCTCATTAAAATCTTCAGGGAATAACTAAAACCACAGCTGAAATACCAAAAGACTTGAATATCCTCTCTTGCAGGGAGAGTCAAAACTTCCCCTCTCTGGGGCAGGGAAGTTGGCTCAGTGGTAGAGCGCTTGCTTTGCATTCCTGAGGCCCTGGGTTTGATTCCTCAGCACCACATAAGCAAAAAAGAAAAAACCCGGAAGTGGTGCTGTGACTCAAGTGGTAGAGCGCTAGCCTTGAGCTAAAGAGCTGAGGGACAGCGCCCAGGCCCAGAGTTCAGGCCCCACGACCGGATCCCCCCCCCAAAAAAAAACCTTCCCCTCTCTGTCTAGAATGTCACCTTCTCAAAGTACCATAAAGCAATCCTTTTAAGTTACTTGCCACATCAGACCAGAACTCATCTCGCTAGGAGACCATTTCACTCATCAACAATACAGAGGCTTTTCATGGCCTGTTTGTCTAGAAATAATGTTCACGGGGAAAGAATGTTTCTAGACTCTTTAAAACATATTTTCTTTATAGGCAACATGTCCTATCAAAGCATCCCTTCTTTAAATTATAAGGGTGAAGTGCTAAAATTGAAAAGAAAAGTTAATTTTCTTTTCTGGAAATATGTTAAGAGCAACATTGGTATGTCACACACACAATGGTATTGCTGAATGATCTGAAGACCTGACTTAAAGAATGGTCTCTGACACTTACAAGGTATGTGACTTCTGATGTCAATTTCTTCATCTACAAAACAGGAATTAGAACATGCACTTCCAAAAAAAAATGTGCTGTGATTTAAATGAGATAATGTGCCTTGTAATTGGAAATGGGATTTGAATATAAGGTACCAGAGAAGAATAAAATGTTTGATATGATTTCTGAAATTAGTGTTGGAAGTATCACATCAATGTGATCAATTTAAAAGCTTAGTAACCCCACCACTCAAGAGGCTAATTCAAGAGGATTGCAAGTTCAAGACTAGTCTGAAATGCATAGCAAAACTCTGTCTCAAAAGAAAAAAAATCAAAACAGATTAAGAACAGCAAAATGCCAGCTCAGCTTAACTAAATTCATTCAGAATTTTGCAACTTAAAAAAATCTAGGCCTAGGTGAGGGACCAGTGCCTCATGCTGGCAATCCTTGCTACTCAGGAAGCTGAGATCTGAGGACTGCTAAGATCTGAAGATTGCTGTTTGAAGCCAGCCTGGACAGGAATTTGTGTGAGACTCATATCTCCAATTAACTACTCAAATAGCCAGAGGCAGAGCTGTGGCTCAAGTGATAGGGCACTAGGCTTGAGTAAAGGAGTTCAGGGACAGCACGTAGCCCCTGAATTCAAGTCCCAGGATCAGATCATGTGCATGCACAAACACACACACACACACACACACACACACACACACACACAATCTAGGAATAATGTAATTCTAGTATATCTATATTTTATTACTTCCTGATGTTTCATTTTTAATTTCATAAGAATCATGTAATCTTTTGAGTGTTCAATAAGTACTCTAACATATATGCATAAAGATAATGTATATAAAGCTTATGACATTCTGATGAAAGGCATAAAGAATACCTACCACATATGTCATGTGGGTTATTTCCTGGTACTTATGAGTTATTTTTTTATGTGTGCCAGTACTGGGGCTTGAACTCAGGGCCTGACTAGCACTTTGCCACTTGAGTCACAGCTCTACTTCCAGTTTTTCAGTAGTTAATTAAAGATAAGAGTTTCACAAACTTTTCTACCCAGGCTGGCTTTGAACTATAATTCTCAGATCTCAGCCTCCTGAATAGCTAGGACTGCAGGTGTTTGCCATCAATGCTCAGCTTGTGAGTTATTTTAACAAAGAATGGAGAAAGACTGTGGCAGCCTGAGCAACTGCAACAAGTGTATCACATATCTAGTATAGACGGAAACTTGGAAATATTAGGTATCTAATCATGAAATGGAAAATGCAGTTTGGCTGCACAAACTAATTATACCTGCATCAGGACTGGTAATGGAATCATGGAAGTCAAAAGAGAGACCTCCATGTGGCTCAGACCTTAAATTTCTTAATACTATTTTCTATCCTTGTTTTGATAGCACATGCATGAGAAAAAGCCAAAGGCATTGTTCTGCTTCTCTCTGTAATGGCCACATGCTAAATAGGCCATGGTTCCTGTACTGAAAGCGCCACACTGATGAGAGTTAGCAGATAGCCAGGCAGGGGGTGCCCCCCTTTGTTGCTGCTTTCATTTTTAAAATGAATCATAATTTCTGCATTGGATCCGAAGATGGGTTTACAGCTATTAGCTATCATATTAATAATTTAGGAAATACATGCCCAATCACTTGTGTTCTTTCAATTCCCCATGAACACAGCTGCAACCCACATTAGAAGCGAGGGTGAATGGATATTTTTCAGATGAGATATTTGGGCTGAATTATTAGGATAGCCTGTACTACAAAATTACTAATAAACATTGCTTCTGGCTCAATTTAGCCTGAACTCAGTGAACCTAGCCAATGGTGACAAATCAAAAACTCTGAAATACCCAATGAATGAATCTAACTAATCAAGGAACCCTGTAGGAAGTAGATGCCAGGATTAATGAGCCAGTAGTTTCACCATGCCATGCTGTTATTTCTTCACATAAATGCCCTCAGATGAGATTATCTTTATGTCATGAAAGAGAGAAAAGGAAGGTTACATTCTTTCAACTGACAGGTTAACTACTGCCATTACTCGAACACTCATCCTTGTGAGCTGAGTTCTTTTCTTCTTTATCCCAAAAATTAAAATGTAAAGGCTGAAATACAAATTAAAAACACATTTTCAGGGAGCAAAGTCATTGAAGGCATCAAATATAAACCTGCTCCAAAGTTCAAATTTTTTATATATTTACATATTTACCTTGGTCTACGCAAATTGCCCTGCATTCTATTTTATACTCAGTAGCCAATAATATCGTTAGCAGGTGCATTCTTGTATCATATTTCTCACCATTAACAAAAGATAAAATAAGTAAAACATCGTTACTATGCCATCAATTGTATGACAAGTATATTTATTATGTATATCCAGAGAAAAATAAACATACGAGAAGAAATATGTAAATAAATCAATCATATAAGTATGTCATAATGGACTTTGACTTTTGTTGGTAGCATGTGGTAACAGTAGTCAGTGCCAAATAGGCTACTCAGAAAAAATTATAATTCATCTGAGGCAAGACCTCTAATATATTGAATTTCTATATTAGTCACCATTATTTGCTCCTTGTTGACTTTCATTCGTTAACACTTTTGAGTTAGAATTGTGTTCATAATGAGTTAAAACTAATATGAAACATTCTGTTAAATAATTCTTCCTTCCTCAAAAGCAGAAATCTTTCAGGTTGTGATTCTTCTCTGACTAAATTGTCAACCTTAACAATTTGGGCTAGGTTACCTTTCCCTATCCTAATGGCATCTATGACTTTAAAATGCTCAGAATTTTTAATACAAAAATCAATTACCATAGAAACAAATATTATTTTAGAGTCAGGTCAAGTGAAAAACTGTACACTCCCATCTTAATATTGATAAATAATCACCATTATAAGATATAAGTACTTTTGAAAGCATCTATCACTTCAGTTGATTTGCAACTTCTCATCCCTGTTCTGAGTCACTCCATTTTTTTTTTCAAATGGACGATCTCATTTTCTTTGCCTTTGAGAAATACAAGTTTTAAAGATTCCATTTAGCACCCTTTATTGCATTCCTACATCATAAAGTTATGCTTTATAGCAGCATAAAAAAGCTGTAAAATTAGCATTCTTGTAAACAACCTTCTATGCTCAATGTTGAAGCAATCTGTGATTTGTACTGATCTCCTAAATTTGAGTTGAGATTACAATATCCACTATTTCTTTCTCTTTTTTTTAAAGAGCACTATCATAAGGCCAGGGGGAAATATGGAAAATGAATAAAGAAAACCAGTATTCATCTACTGCTATTTTAGAAATTTGAAGGTTGTGCTGCAGAATTCTAGAAAATGTTCCAATTTTATGTGAAATCCCAAATTAACATGTTTTTCTCTTCTTTAATACTTTCGTGTTATATTAAAATATTCCTTAGGAAAAGTGGAACTGAAATTATTCTGTAACCTGTCCAACCTCCCCCTAGTAAAAATTCTAAAGTAACATGAACACATGGTTTTCTTTATCAAAGAAACCTGTACCTTTTTGCTCTTGCCCTCCAGGGATTCATTGGGTTCACTTAGTTGAGTAGTAATTACAACGTATGGAGTTCCTAAAATTCACATGCAACCCAGAGGTTACAAAGACTGTATCCTTAGCTGGGGTATGTTTAGGGTTTACACTCTGTGGCAATCAAAGGAGAAATCTTCCCTTGGGAAAAGGGGTACCCTCTCAAAGCCTATAATGATGATTAAATTTCAAACCATGAGATTGATCTTGGTTTAATTTTCCAATGCAAGCCTGTGATACCGATTTGCCTCCAAGTTTCAAACACGCCGCCTTCCCCCTCAGACTACTTAAGCAACTGAGCACGTGGCTAACTTCAAGGTTAGCTGACACCAACCACCTTTCTGAGAGAAATTCAGGGCCGTGGGCAGAGAGGCCATGACAGGCGACCTACGCTAAGGGGCAGCGTTTGGGACACCATTTGCCCCTACCTGAGAGGTTCTAGGGCA
Organism: Dipodomys spectabilis; assembly: GCF_019054845.1. Lineage (NCBI taxonomy): Eukaryota > Metazoa > Chordata > Mammalia > Rodentia > Heteromyidae > Dipodomys > Dipodomys spectabilis. The sequence goes on along the minus strand of NW_024870817.1, from coordinate 23,667,043 downwards.
TCTCAAGCCAACCCTAGCTCTGAGTCACGAAGACCCATGACCACCTCACTGTGGAAAGGTCCCACCGAAGTGTAGGCCCTGGATGAGATCAGAGCATGCCCGGGACAAGACGTGGTTCTGGGTAGCTCGGGAGGGAAGGGCTCCGGGCTCTGTAGGCCGCGGGTTCGAACCACGGCCCCCTCCGGACCTCAGCCTCCAGGTGCCAAGGACACAGCCCGCGAGGGGTCCCCCCTCCACTCGGCTCATTGTGGAGGAAAACCGTTCACCCGAGATGCTGTTCCACTCTGGAGTCGTGCGTTCCGAGACGGCAGCTGCGCCTCGTCAGGCTCCGAAGCGCAGGTCGGGCCCAAGCCTCGCGAGGCTCGGAGCTGGAGCTCGCGTGGGGCGCTCGCGGCCGGCCGGGCACGGCACTTCCGGCCTGGGTCCCTGCGGAACTCATGGACCTTCCGGTCGAAATCGTGGCCTCGGGGTGCTGCTCAGAATCGGAACCCAAGTCTGAGCGGTGAAAGGCCTGTGAACCCACCCAAGGCGCGGAACGGCCGCCCGAGGTCCGCACTCCCTTCCCTTCCCCCTCAGGCCCTCCCGCCATTCCGTATCACACCAGAACTCATCATTCTCCATATCACATACTGAAAATGATTTTATTTTATCCATTTACATTTACCTTGATATAAACTTGTCCGGAAAAGTCAAATAATATGCTTTATATTAGCTCAAACATTTATTAAGAAAACCAAATTCCATAAATAAGCACAGACAATAAGTTAAAACATATCACAAATTGACCAGTATGTAACAAGAATGCTTTATCTACACAAAACATCCTATTTCACGTTTGTTCATTCTTAGAAAGCGCTTCTGTTCTCTGGGTTTGGATTTGACCAGCACATGCAGAAAGAGCTGATTGTGTTTCTCTGTACAAAGTTGCAGGGTTGTAGATGTCCCCCGTGCGCCCATCGGTGGCCAGCAGGTGACCCACGGGGGCACGAGAGACGACAGGACGACCACAAAACAACCAAGGGCACAGAGCAGCGAGAGGAAAGAAACGGAAAAGGAAGCAAACAAACCCCAGTCCTAAAGGATCCAGAAAAGAGATGTGGCTTTTGCTTTTACAAAAGGGAACTTTCCTTAAGTGTGTATTTTATTCATCCTTATAAAGACTTGATCAAAATGAGGAAGTCTATTCCAGTCACTCAACCCACTGGCACGCGCCTCCTGAGAAGCCTTCCCTCCTAAACCCTCACGCGGCTGTGGCTTAAGGAGAAAACATAAGATCAAACGACAGCGTTCTTTTGCAAGCCAATAGAGGGCTGCATGGATGTGCCCGACACTCCAGGGCAAGGGTAGGGGGGTGGGCGAGGTGAGCAAGAGAGGAAGAATACAAGGTTAAATCAAAGGGTATCAATTGGGCCCTCGGAAGAGGCGGTTGGTAGCAGATGCTTGTCCTCCTAGAACATAACAATCTCTAACATTGTGCTGTCCCTTGAACACGTCCATGTGTGACCTCGATGCATGTGTATGTGTGCGCGCACACGTGTGTAGTGTCTGAGAGTGGTGTGTGTGTGTATGTGTGTGTGTGTGTGTGTTTCTGCCCACAAACCAGTCCATTGGTGTCTGATTTCAGATCCTGAGTCGACTCCCTGGTAAGTAAAATGGCGGGAAGGATGCTTTCGGTGGGGCGCGGGAGGAGGGGGGGGGGCACGGGGAGCGAAGGAGCCGGGGAAGAGGCGAAGGGAGGGCGAGGGGGGTCGTGGGCGTCGTGTCCTAGGCGTGGGTGGGAACACAGCCCAGCAGAAGGCCGGGAGCGGGGCGCGAGCACGACCGGGGCCAGCCGGGGAAGGGGAGGCGGGAGGGAGGGGTGCGGAAGGGTGGGATGGGGGCGCTGGAGGCTGGGCCTAAAGGGGAGTAGGGGTGGGAAGGGACGAGGGTTGGGGGGAAGCGTGGGGAGCGCGGGCCAGCGAAGTCAGGCGAGGGGGAGGCCTGGCGGGCCGGGGCTTGCTGGGAAGCCCGAGCGAGTGGAGGGTGGAAGCCAGGACAGAACGAGTTGGGACGGGGCAGGGCGCCGGGCAGGGGCCCGGGACAGGGAATCTGGGGAGGGGCCCAGCGCGCGCCCCAGAGTTTCGGGGCGGCCCTTGGGGCGGCGCCGGGGCGAAGCGGGCCGGGGCGCGGCTGCATTAAGTGAAGCTCATGGAGACTGTGTGCTCTAGCGCCTTGCGGCGGAGCGAGGCGATGCTCGTGCCCCGCCACACGTCGCTGCTGTCCGGGGAGCTGCAGAGCTGGGGCGAGCCCGAGACGTTGCTGGGACCGGGGAGGGAGGCGGGCACCATGCCGGGGAAGGCAGGCTGGTAGAGGTGCGACTGCAGCCCGGCGCCGTTGGACCCCGCCAGGCTGTTGGACAGGCCCATGGAGTTGGGCGGCGGCCCGGCCGCCAGGCTGCACTGGGACAGCGACTGCGCCATGGCTTGCTGCCGGCCCAGCGCGGGCGGCAGCGGCAGCTGAGACACGCCGGGCATGGCGGCCGCCGCCCAGCGGGTGTCGTTGGCGTGGAAAGAGCACAGGCTGTCGCCCATGGCGGCGGCGGCGGCGGCGGCGGCGGATGGAAACTGAGGCAGGCCTGGCGTGGGCAGGAGCGTGCCGGGCGCGCGGAACACATTGGTGGTCTTCTTGCGCTTCTTCCACTTGGCGCGTCGGTTCTGGAACCAGACCTGGAGCGGGCAGGGCGGGAGACAGACAGAGCACGATGAGTGAGCCGACCGACCACAGCGGCCCGGGGCTGGAGCCCAGAAACCTGAGTCAGATGCGGGCTACATTGCAGGCCGGACCCCTCTGATCGGCTCCGCTTGGCTCCGCTGGGCCCACACCCGGCTAGGCTCGCCATCATCTACAACCCACCCGACGTCTCTTGCGCCCACGAGGCGCTGACTCCCGCGCCCTCAAGCGATTGTGCCCCGTGGCGCTGACGCGTGGCGCCAACACATCACCCCGTGCAAAGCTCACCGCGTCCCCGCCCCCCAACCCTGGCACGGCCTGTGACCTGCACACATGCACAGTTCTGCAGGCAGGCAAGTGTCAAGGCTCGACCCACAGGTGTACAAATGAAGATAAACACGTGTACCATGTGGCTTAATGGCATGTCTTATAACACTGATGGGGTATAGAATTTTCAGAAACGCTGGAAATTTGGAAATTGATGAAAGACCCGTAGGTGACATAGCCAGTTTCAAAATCGAAAGACAAAGGAAAATCCCTACCACCACGGTTGACAGAGCAGAGAGGTTAAAATAGTGATCCTATGGAAAAGTGAGCCACTGAGGTGCAGGCTTGTTTGAGTCGCCATGCTGACTTCTGATTCCTCCCACAATTACAGCCGGGCTCACCGGGAACCATTGTCAGGACAGCTTTGTCTGGTCTCTGTGGGCTGCCAGGGCCCTGAGCCGCCAGACCTTCAAGACTGTTTTAGTTTTAGTTTTAGTTTTTTTCCAGTAACTTAATGAGAATCTCAAGTAATAAGGCCTCTGGTACCTTCAAGTAGTCTTCCCTTTCATTTATAAACTACAAGCAATTTTTTTTCCAACCAATGCAAATAAAAAAGAGGTGAAGTTTAAAACTCACACTAGTTATGAAACAAATTTAATTTTGCTTAGGCCAACCCAGAGGTCCTTTTCAGAGAGATGTGTTTGATAAACTGTATTCCAAATGAAAATAAGCCTCCTACACTTTTTTGCCTAACAGGCTCAGGAATTTCAGGTCCTACCAGGCAAGTTTGTGCCTACAGATGGGAAATTCAATATAACAGGGAAAGAGTTGTGTCTGGATGATATGTACTAAGTGACAAGACCAAGTTGACTATCCATCTCCACGTTTTAAAATTTTATCTTTAAGGAGGAAAATAATAGTGGCCAACATGCCTACTTGGCAGACATTCAGTTTTAAATCTTGTCAGCTGCAAGTGTGCTGTGACTAAATACAAATAATGTGGGATATAGCATCAAGTTCTGTGTTTCCTCTTAGAATTTGGCCAACACAATTTAGTCATCGTACTATTTTTGGCCCAAAAGGTGATTCATCAGTTAGTCCAACCCAAGCACTCTGCTCTGCAAAATGAAGTATCACAAGTGTGGACAAACGTGCCCTTTTTCTTGGTAAACCACCAGTTCTCAGCTGTGTTGCACCCTTGTAAGCCAAGACATAATCTCCACCTGCCAAAGCCAACCATATTGCAATCTAGATTTCTCTTTGAACTGATTCTTGCTTTCATAACTTATGGGGGACATCAGCCACCACCTTGATCTTTCCCTGGTTCCTACCTCATTCCTACATGTTGCCTACCCCACTATCTGCAAAGGGCAAATACTCAGCATCCTTTTCTCAATACAGCCCCTGAGGTAGTGTTACTGATTAATGAGACAACAGGTCCTTGATAGTGGATGGGATCAATGCTTCAGGATTGAGCTGTTAGGGCCTTTGATGGAGAACACACCTCCGAAGTGGAGGAGTGACAAGCCATCACAGGCACCTTTGTAGCACCTAGCCAACACTGGATGGGGGGAGGGGGGGAAGGGAACAGTAGATGGCAAGGCACCCTTGGCAGAGATTGGATCTGTGTCCAAATGATTCCTGCACCTCACATGCAGCACACAACTATATTTTCAAAGTTATCTGATAAATCCAAGACTTCCTAACATCCTCTAAGTGCCAGTGAATCCTAAAATATTGGAGGGGATGAGGTAGAAAAAGGAGTGGAAAAAGAAATCAAAGAAAGAAGTGCAGGGGTGGTGGTGGTGGTGGAAATTTGTCCAGAGGAATTTCAATAGCAAACATTACTGCCAGAAAGGTTTCTGAATCCAGAATCTGCTCACACATAGAAAGGGATAAAAAAACAGCTGTTAAAGAACTAAATGTTACAGGAAGAATAAAAAAAAATCATGCTCAATTATGTTCGAGGGTTAGTAGTCAAATGATAGCTACAAATTTTTTTATGTTTCATGGCTTACTGGGGTTGGGGAAAAAAATTGCACGGGATCTGAGCACCTCTGTTCCAAGCTATGATGCATATGTTTTTAAAATGTGAATGTTTCCACTTGAAAACTAGAGCATGACGGATTAAAATGCAGGCAAAACCTAAGGGAGATTTTCAGAATGCACAGATGACAACTCCAGGAAATATATTAACCGCAGCCACGGGCCAACTTTGTACTTAGTTTGAAATGCAGCTCTTCTTCGAAAATGCTTAATACAACAGTGAGAATCTAATGGAGGTTAGAATCTAAAAATCCACTTTCATGATATCTGCTGTTACAGTAATATAGACATACTGTAAATGTATTTTAAAATATATAGCCCATTTAATTCCCCAGCTATAAATGGCTCAGAAATAGAGAAAGAGGGGGAAAAGGAAAGAATATTACTTTTTCCCCCCTCTAAGCAAACGCTTTATGAAGATCTCATTGGAATCCAGCAAATGATTAATGTGAAGATTTGGGAGGAAATCTGGGGAGCTGTATTAAAGCCTAGATCTCAGGTTCATTTCGATCAGCCAGCCGTGAACTCTGGGCCGAATTCATTACACTTTAATAGTGCTGGGAGAGGAAGAAAATGCAATTTCTCATTCCATTAGAAAACTAGAAAATACTCTCAGCTTGTCCCCCTATTAAGATGTGGCAGGTGACAGGGCCATTCTGGGAGACACGGTCAATGGAATTACAGCACATTATTTGTGTTCATATAAAATATTGAAAGGCAAGCCTGACTGTGCAGAAGTTATTTCACTGATTTGGTTTTTATGTAAATAAAATATTGAAAGTTAATTAATCCGTGCTAGAGACTAATGATTATGCTTATTATATTGCATTTGATCGCGTAATTTGCATGATTCTCGCATTGCTGCTTAATAAGCCATTCCAGGTTATAAATAATTCTGAAATTGGTTTCTAATAATGGCATGCTATAAAAGGAATGGTTTTATTACAGTAGGCAGAAAAGGGGAGCATTATCAGAATAGAATTGGCCTCCATGTGGGTAGAGGTGCTTTAATAAATACTTAAAAGTGTGATATATACCAAGTATAGACAAAATAAATATATTGAATAATTTAGCCTAGAATAAAAAAGTATCTCTGCAAACAAACAATTGCAATAAATTAAATGTTTAGATCACTTTTAATCAGTGCAGTGGCCCACATACTGCAAAGAATGTGTGAGAATCTGTTAGCTACAAAGAAAAGTATGAAGCACTCATCATATAAGAACATAAGCCAATTACTATTTAATTTGAATTTGGTCAAGGAGCAGTGGTATAGTGAATAGTGAAGTAAATACATTTCCCATAAATTATTTTTGTATTACATTACATAATGTTAATCATTTTGAAATGTTAATTAAGAAGGTTATGTTGATCTGATTACTTTTTAAACTATGAAATATTATTTTAAAAAATATTGAAATTGCCATTCTATTAAATTGTTTCTATCATCAGCTTCAAGCTATTATCTTTGGTAGAACATTATGCTAGAACAATTAACATATTTTGTCTCATTCTTCTTGGATATTCTTTTGTGTACTTTGTCAAAATAACTATTTCTACCACACACTTTATATTTTATTTCATTTACAACTTTTTCTATCAAAAGAATCACTGTCATTAACCTTTGGAAGACCTAATAAAGTTTAATAGACCCGTTTTCTTTTTTCATAAAATTAGTTGTCCAATTATATTTTATTTGTGATTCTAAGTTCCATTTTAATTTGAATTAATTACCAGTATGTCTGGGTTAAGACACAACATTTCACTCTTTAAAACAAAAATTAATACTCAACATTTCTCTTGAGGGACAAAAAACAAATTTATTAATTTTGTGCCTCTAGTATTGAGCTGACATCCAAGTATTATCTTTATGTACTACTGAGATCGCTTTTTCCCCCGTGAATGTTTGAACTCAACTTCGGATTTTAAAATGGTGAAAGGTGAGATATTTAAAGGGCATTACAATAATGAATCTTCACAATTCGATTAATACTCTTTCCAGGCATTATTTCAGTTGCCAACGTTAAGGCCTTTCAGAGCTCACTAACAAAACCACCTAGAGTTATAATGAACAAAATATCAATCTGTTAATTTAACCATTTCAAGTTTTTGATGGCATTCATTTGCTATTAGAACAGAAATGCGTACTATTTTTTGCCTTTTAGCCTAGCTATAAATTGCCAAAGCAAAACAAAATTGTTCAGCATTGTGACTATGGTTACCTGGTCTCTCGTCTCCTAAATTAAATGTAAAATAACTGAGAGCTCTAACGTTAATTTCAAAGGTAGCACTGGTTTAATAAATTAGTGCGGTTGACACCCAGGATACTGGACAAATAGTGGGGTCCTAGATAGCAGAGGAAGAATTTCAGCACCCTGGATAACTCAAGACAGAATGCTTCTTGGCCTTGCACCTGTGCGTAAAATACTTGTTACTGTTTTTGTCCTTTTGAAAAGCGGGGGTGGGGAGGGGGCGAAATCTGGAGCTCGTTAGGATTATATTTTTATTCCCCAATTTTCAGAAGAGCTATCGGTGTGATTTTTGAGGTGACATATAATTTACAACGTTGTGTGTGCCAGGATGATAACGGTTCAACGATGATTTCTTCTAGCCCTAAATGTTTGAGTTTTTTTGTTTGTTTGTTTCTGTTTTTCTTGATTGGGTAACTACCTCAGAAAGCCTTCATTTCCCACTATCACACTCCCACGTTTCCTTAGGGAAATTTTATTTATTCATTTATTTATTTATTTTGTTTAAAGCACACAGGACTTGCACCGCGGGCTGTGGAGAAGATCTCCAGCCACTCTAGCTTATTGGTAGACCACCAAATTCAGAACCTTAGCAAAACATCAAAATACTTTGTCTGGGCGATGGGAGAGGACGATATTTGAGATTCAAGTCACACCGTGAGGTCTGAGTGGTTTTTAAAAAGAAACTCATTACACCTTATTTCTTCCTTTTTCATGTTTTGTGTGCGTTTTCCCCATTTATCTAAATGCTTAATACAAACTCATTAAGAGGTAATGAAATACTTGTCAATAACTAGAGCCGGTGTTGAAGTTTACCCCGGGGTTAGCCGCCTGGGAGATGCCGGTGTGGAGAGAAGGGCGAACCCAGCAGCCCAACAATACCTGGCTACCCTTTAAGAGAGTTTCCACCAGGACGTGGCTCTGCTGGTGCTGTACTGGAGACTGGCCTCGCAAGTCCTTTGGGAGGTGGCATGTGGCGGGGGCAAGAGGGGGGGGTAATTTTCTGGGCAGAGAAAGAGCTAGGAACCGGTAGATAACCCGAGCGCTGTCCAGGGCCGCGGTAGGGGAAGAGAAGAGTAGGGTCCCTTTGCAGAAACCCTCCCGCCGCCCTCTCCTTTCGGTCCGGTCGGTCTCCACATCCAAGCCTGCGTACCTGCACTCGGGACTCAGTCAGCCCGATCCGCAAAGCCAGCTCCTCCCGCATGAAGATGTCGGGGTAGTGCGTCTTGGCGAAGCTCCTCTCCAGCTCGTTGAGTTGCGCGGGAGTGAAGCGCGTGCGGTGGCGCTTCTGCTTCTGCTGGCCCTGCTGCTGGCCGCCTTGGCTGGGGTTGGGGCCGCCCTGGGGCCCGGGCTGCTTGTCTGGGTCTTTGGCACTCACCGCCAGCGAAGCGGGAGTAGAGCCCACGGTGGTGATGTCTTCGCCCGGCAGCAGCGTGGCTCCCTCCACTGGGTCGGAGTTGGGCGCCAGGTCCCCTGGATGGCCCCCGGGGTCGGAGCCCCCCACGCCCAGCCTACACTTCACCGCCTCCCGGTGGCCCAGAAGCTCGGCGGCATCTTTCATACCTGAAGAGGCAAAGGGATCTCGGTCACTCATTTCCTGGAGATGCCACGGGGGACCGTCTTCCCTCCTCGGTCCTCCCGCGGCCCCATCCTCGGCTCCCGCCGCGTCCACGCCCGTCCTAGGGACGAAGCTCCCCAGGCGATCTGCTGGGTTCCCCAGGATTTGGACAGCCAGGGTAACATGACATATCCCGGCTCCTTCCCTTTTCTCGGCAGCCGGCTCCTGTAGTTCACCGGGCGTGCTTTCGTGTCCCCCACAATAAAACACCCCCAAGCCGGGCAATAAAGCATGCGTCCGGGTCCCTTTCATAAACCGTGTCCCTGGCGCCCCAGGAAATCGGAGGCAAATCTTCGAACAAGAGGCGCGGGCGGCCAGAAAGAAGTTAAAGGATTCCACTTGCGCTTAGGCAAACTGGGGAACTCTTATCTCCAACCCCGAGTCCCTCTCTCTAGCCGAAGATGAATACGTCCCCGCAAGCCTTTCACCCCGCACAGTCAACCCAAATCAACTCCGCCTCCCTCTCAAATCAGAGAAAGGGTTTGGAAAATGGAATCACATCCATCAGCCAAGATTCCCCAAACCGGAAACCCAGAGCCTAGTACCCCAGATAGCATTAAAGAAACTCTGTAGACACATCAGTGAATCAAACTTTAGAAAATTCAACTTTTCTTTCCAGAGAAATAAAAGGCCCGTTCCTTTCAGCCATTGGCAACACGGAGTCCCTGGTAAAAGGCTGGGGTGTGCGCGAGGACGAATTTGGCGTTTCTCTTTCTCAACCAGCACACTTAGCAAATCCACCTCGGTGTCAGCAGCTTCTCCTCCACACAAGATTTTTTTTTTTTAAATAATTCAACCACCCTTAGATGAGAAGAAGAAAGGAGTGGTGGGGATAAAGAGGGGGAAAAAGAGGAGAAAGAAATCCCAGATCAGAGCACAGGGGAGAGAAAAAAGAAACACCGCCAAACAAATGATCACGGGGCAGATCGCCTTTCAAAAACATCAAGGGGAGGGGAGGAGAAAAAAAAAACAAGGAAAACAAAAAAAGTAACAACATTCCTCCAACTCCTTTTTGGGATCTACATATTCCATAGATTTTTTTTAAAGACGATGCTAAATCAAATTAAACTTTAATACAGCACAATTACTTTTAAAGAAATTAGTCCATTTAGGGCGCATTAAGGTAAAATAAGGAACAAATTGACAATTTCCTGCCCCGGCTTCTCCTGGCTGCCGGGGCGAGAGGCGCTCACTCACCTAGCCTGGCGTCCAGGAGGTCGGCGTGAGACAGCATCGCGCACCGCTCCAGGGCGAAAGCTGTTCCCCCCCAAATTTTAGCGGCTTTAAGTTATTTAAAATAGATATAAGCTATAAGCTATACGATATAGATATATATAGATCACCTAAATGAAAGAAAATTCGGTTTGTGGTTAAAAAGGGGGCTTCTTGCATTATAATGTCCTTTAGAGAGACGGGGAGGTGCTTAACAGTTGAATGAACCCGTGAGCAGCTCGGCGAGGGGACCAATCAGGAGGGCAGCCTGCAAATGTCAGCGCCCGGAGAGTCCCCCACTCCGCCCGCCCGCCCGCGCCCGCCCGCCCGCCCGCCCGCCCGGAGGAGGCGGTGGCCGTAGCCCTGGCAGCTTCAGCCCGAGCAGCCGCTAAAGCAGCAGCGACCACTTCGGCCTCGCCCTGGGCTTTCTGGCCGGCCTCGGTCCGTTCTTTCTGGAGCTTTTTTCCCCCCCCAAGCACACCTTTTCTTCCCCTGGCCCTATCCAGCTCGCTTCACAGGTGCAGCTCCGTGTAGCAGAGCTAGGACAGTCCAGGCACAGGGGCAGACCAGAGACAGGGGCAGGGAATGACCTCCGCGTGGCCCGAGAGTCGCCCCGCCTGGGCGATCTAGGCCACCCTGGAGGGCGGTGGTCACACCTGGAGCCCCACCGGTGCGCGCCGCGGTCCTCGGACTGCGCCTAAACTTGGCCTCTGCTTAGTAGGCCCGCGCTAGAGATCCCAGGCGCTGTGCCTGGGCTCAGAGGCCTACCAAGCCCCAATTCCACTTCAGGCTGAGTGCGTAAAGAAGACTTGGCTCCTTGACACTGCTCATGTCCGCTGTCTGCTTTCGCGGCCTGTGGGAAATGTGCGTTCCCGCACTCCTCACCCTTCCCGCATCCTGGGTCCGACTCCTCCACCGGCCAGTGCTCAGATCTCAGTCCCTAACCTGCTCTTCCGTCAAAGTTTCAAAGTTCAGTTCGGTTCCCCACTCCACTTAAGGCTGTAAATAAAGTTAAATGCTCTTTATTTTCTTCTTGAAGATGTTAAACTACTTGAACAATTTAAAGTGCTTTGCACAAGTGAAGCGAACCATTTCTAATGTTCTGATTTTTCAGAGCCAGCCAACAACAAAGTTTAGATTAGTAATATATTTCTAACCAGAGTAATTTTCAAGATCATTAGGCATTTATGTAATTAGTGCCAAATCTATAAGCTTTTATTACGATTATTAGAGTAAAATCAGTATAAATTTGTACTAATTTACTACTGTTTAGACTTGGCTGTCAAGCCCAGAGGTTCTTATTGTAAATGATAACTGAGGAAATTAAGTGCAAAATTCTGTACCATTTCTGATCTGCTCCTAAACAATCCGTTTCAATTGTATTTGTAGCAGAACATAATGCCCTCTTAAAGTTATTTGACTTGTATTTTTATTTGCAACACAAGGAAAAATGCCCTCTACCCAGGCACAATGAAAACTGATATTTACTACTCTCAACTTGATTAACATTGATTTTTAATTCGAGACTGATGCAATTAAGATTATTCATTTAGTGCAAATAAAGCTTCCACAAAAGGGTGGCCCTATGAAGTCTGTTTTAAATAATACCGAACAAATGGCTTTTTTTGTTCGCCGTCCAATTGACTTACACAAAACATTGAAAATGCTGCCTGAGAGCAGATGCGAGAGGATGTGTGTGTGTGTGTGTGTGTACGTGTGTGTGTGTGTGTGTGTGTGTGTGTGTGTGTGTCCTTAGCTTCGTGACAGGGACCTTAGCTGGGAGACAAAGGAGGCAGCAAAGCGAACTCTGGGGGTAGTTTTGCTTCCTCCTTCTTCCTTCTTCTAGCTCTGGCAGCCTCCTCCCGTGCACACACACACACACACACACACACACACACACACACGTGTGCGCGCGCGCACTCATGCACACACGCGAGTGCAGGGCATCCGCTATGGCGGTGCTTTCCGAGCCATGGAGACGGCTTACCCGGAAGCCCCGGACCTAGCCGGGTTTCAGCGGCCGCTGCAGCTGCTGCCAACGCGGCCTAGGTGGAGCTGGGGTGCCGAGGCCGCAGATTCTGCCTTGGCAGAGCCAAGCTGGCTGATGGCGGGTCTGTAAACCTCAAGGGCATTCTGCAGGTGTCCAGTGCCCTTTAGAGAGAGGTTTTGCCTAAGGGGGGAAAAATTCCAAGATTTAAAGCAAATCGAGCCCCTCCAATAAAAGCCTCCTCCCCCCAACAAAAGTTGAAGTCTAAAAGTTAAAGCAAGGAAGGGGGCGCAGCTAGAAGAGGCCCCCCGGGTGGAGCGGGGTGCCCTCGGGTTGTGGCTCTGGAGCATGCTCCCGCCCAATCTCCTTCAGGGATTCTCAGGGTTTTCTACCCACCTGTGTGGGGCTTTCTGGGTTCGCCAGGCAGGAATTCAGGGGCAGAGGTGGGGAGAGGTAACTAAGGAAGTGACAGGCAGGCCTGGCACCAGCACCCCGCTCCCCACAAACAGACAGGTCCAGAGAGGCCTGGACTGCAGTGTCTCCCCACACCCCCCTCCTCCCCGGGGAGGAAGGGAAGCGAAGGGGAGAGACTCGAAGCCACAGTTATACACCAGTGTGCCACGGCCGCCGGGAACAGGCGCGGGCCTGGCGGCGTCCCCGCATGCACCCGCTCATATATTCTGTTTTGTTGTATCTTTCAGGTCGATAAATAAATGTGTAATAGTTAATGTGAAGACACATCAGAGTAATAACAATGGGACGAAATCAAAGGATTATCCATCTCTGTTAGTAACCGCTGAATAACAATGTTGCGGCATGATTGATAGCCCGCTTCATTTTATGACTTTTCTATTGGTCTTGATTTTTATAGCAGTATAAACAAGCTAAATCATTTCTTCCAAGACTTCAGAGCACAGGCATCTAGAAAGTGGGTGGGAGCCGGGGGGGGGGGGGGGGAGAGAGCAAATGGAAAAAAGGAAAAAATTAAAAAAAAGAAAAGAAAAGAAAGGGAAATCTGAGGGGAGGGGGCTGTCGAGATGGGGGGCACCGGTGAGAGCTGGGGCTGGAAGCCAGAGCCAGCAGCCCGCAAGCTTGGAAGGGAAAACGACAAGAGTCTAGATGTAAAAAGCTCGCTCCCCGCCCCCCCCCCCCACGCCCCACTTCCTCACGGCAACTCCTTTTGGCCAATGTCTGAATCCACCTGGGCAGCGTCTGAAATGTATTTACCGGAGTTTTATTCCCGTCATCTTTCCACGTTCCTGGGGCAGCCGGGAAAGTGCCGGTCAGGCCCATTGCTGTTGATAATTTAAGGTATTTCCCACATGATCATGGGAACTGAAGTCCTTAACAAGGCCAGGCTTTAGCGCAATGGCCCCCAAATCTTCAGAATGACAAGAATGTCTTCAGAAATCACTTCAAAGCAAAGTAAAAGGATTTTCTATGACGGATCCAGTGATTTTTCCTCAATAAATAGGTTTTAGATTGTTACACACACGTAGAAGTGGAACAAAGGGAACTACCAGAAAATATATTGGTTGCCCCTAATAAAATTTATTTAGACAGTTTACTTCTCATAAAAAATAGAGATTGAATTTTGTACAAGAGCCTGCCAAGGGGCGATGCACAGGGAAATCATTTTTTTTCTTTCTCCTTTTCCCCCCTTTCTCCTTTTTAACGAAGCACAAAGAGCATTTAAAGGCCAAGGAACATGCTCATGACTCCTGCTACCCGAGTGCCCAGACCGTGCTGACCTAGGTAGCTTTGAAAGATGGCTTTCTGAGAGAGAGAGAGAGAGAGAGAGAGAGAGAGAGAGAGAGAGAGAGAGATTTTTTAAAGCCTTGATGATTGATGTAGATGACAAAGCAAAAACAACTACTACACAATCCACGTTTTTCCTCTTGTTTTGCCTTCCCAGGCCAGAGTGACATGGGTGTGGTAGGATTAGGAAATGGGATGTAGTGGGCAGAGATAGGAGGTAGGACAGTAAGAGCCTTAAAAATGGATTTATGCTGATTAGGTTTGCAATTCTGATTTCCTTTCTTCTTGTATTTATACGTTCTTTGAGAATCCTTTGTAATGACAGAGAGAATAAAAACATATACAGAGTGCCTAGGGAACAACTGGGTAGTGTGCCCAGAGTCCTAATTGCTTTTTCCACTTACAGAAACCTTGGGTGTTTATTAAATGTAACTTTCATCTGCTTGGGTTGTTAGTAAACTGCTTGCTTTTCTATGCAGACAGTGGGCTGAAATATGGCGCGTTATTATTCACATTCCTGCTATTAAATGCTGAATTGTAACATTGTTCCCTTTAATGAGGAGCGCCTCCCTCAATAATTAACGATCTCACATTTTCCTATTTTCTTGCCTGATGAAAAGAATCAATTTTAATTCGTGGCAAATTACAGCCATGCTTTTGGGTATTATTTGCTTACAGAAAACAAATCAAGTGACTTGAATACTCTTGTTTACTTTTCCAGATATGCAATAACCCAAACGCAACGGCAAATCAGATCCTGTTCTCCGGGCCTACCTTAAACCCGTATAAAAGATTAAGGGGGGCGGGCAGGGCATAAATACAGGAGGAAAATAATGGAAGCTCTCAAGCCCAATGCCCTTAGAACAATGGGGTCCACTTTGGTCATACATCATTGCCCACCCGGTCCCAGGCAAGGGTGGGTAGATTAGGTCTGGCTTATTTGTGGGAGTCGATTTGAGAGTGGGTGCATGGAAGAAAAATCTGGGAGGGAGGCCAAGTCTCTTCTAAGGGGTGCTGAGAGCTCCCACACTTCGCTGCATAAAAGAACTCTTCTCAAGATTCCCCAGGCCAAAAAGGCTTCGTCTGAGAGCCCCTGCCCGTCCGCTGCGGAAGTGTCCGCCACTTGCCCGTCGCCTCGGGTCTCTCAAGGGCAGGGAGAGCATCTTTTAAGTCCTCACTGAACGTGCCTGGGCCCAGCCCAAGCGCTCATCCTCCAGGCTTCCTTGGGCGGGGAGTTCCGGGACTCAGAACCGGTGCTGTCGGCTTCACAGAGTCACCAGAACCTGGGGCCCCCGAAAGAAAAAAAAAAACCCAACTGGACCCAAGCTCCTGTCTCAGATCCAAATGTCCAAACTGTCTGTCTGTCTGTGTGTCTGTGTGTCTGTGTCTGTCTCTTTGGAGGGCTCCAGGAACAGGGCCCTGTGTGCCTATGTGTACTTCAGTGTAATGCGTGAGCAGTGCGGGTCCACAGCCCGCTCCCCGCACGGCGGAGGCGTGCGGAACTCGCACGCCGAGCAGGAGAAGCCCTGCCTCAAACTTTGATTTTTATACCCCCCGCCCCCCCGCCCCCCAAGCCTTCGGAGGCACAAGAACTAGAAATGTTTTGCTTCCCCTCCTCCTCCCGGCATAAACGCGTTCCCACACATTCGATTTTGCAAACTATAACCAGATCGTTCACCTGCATGACTCTTGGTAGGCGCAGGGGCCAGATTCTGACTTTTTTCTCTTTCTCCTCTTTCCCTTTTGACAACTGGCACTCACAGCCCTCAACACAGAAGCCCCAACACAACGTAATGACGGATCAGTACCCGCCCCACCCCACCTCAAAGCTCGCTTCCTTCTCTCTCTCTCTCTCTTTTTAATGCCTTTCGCCCGGTAATTTTAATGGCCCCAATTAGCCACACGGAATATAATAAGTGACCTAGAGTTTTTGTTTGCATGTGTTACGTTCGTTGCTTTTCTGATTTCTATTTACCCAGGATAAATAATCATATATCAGTTATTCAGTTAGGTGACAAGACTAGTAATTGGAATTAAAAAAAAGGGGGGGGGAAGCTCATCCTGATCTCTTTCTATAACTAGATATCGCCCTAATAAGACTGCATCAATCTTATCTAGCAAATAAATAAAATAGACAAACAAACAAATTCGCCTCCAACAAGTTAATGCGGTGTATCTGAGTGGAAAGTAGATATTTTCACGCATTCTGGAGATGAGGAGTGACTTTTAATAAAATCACAAGAAAAACAAATGTAATTCTGTAAGCCATTTCTGGGAGCCGCCGGCGCTCGGCCCCTCCCCGCTCGCTTCCCTCCCAGCCCTGAGGTTCCAAACCTTTATTTCTCTCTTCTTTTCTTACCTGTTGGTCTCAGGCTTAGGACTGACAGGGGCTCGGCTACTCTAGCTACTTTATGGGACTTTGAGATGGGATGGGGGAGGGAGGTCCGGTTCTATAGACAGTGAGCGCTTTTCTTTCTTTTCCTATCTTTCTCTCCATTCTTTATCCTCCTGCCCTCGCGCTTGCTTGCTTGCTTTCCTTCCCCTCCCGGCCCCTCTCGCCTCTCCGCCCGCTCCTCCGTCCCTTGCCCCCTCCCTGCAGCCCGAGTACGGCTAATTCCGGGCGTCTATATTCACTCAATTAGAGAAATCTACAGAGAAGATCGATCTTCCATCTGCAGACATGCCAGCTTAACAAATTAGATTCTTGTTTCGTGCAGGTGATTTGGTGACAGTTGGGGAATTAGAAGTAATAAGTTGTTGTGTTTGAGCCCGGGCCCCCGCCCCCCGCCGGCGCCCCTCCCCGCCCGCGGGCCCCTCGGCCGCGCCCGCCGCCCGGGCACCCCCGCCCGCCCCCCGCACCCAGCCGGCCCGCGCCCTGCCGCCGCCGCCGCCGCCACCGCCGCCGCATCCCCCGCCGTAATTAGTGCTGCTGCCCTCCATGTGGGCTCGATTAAACCGTGATTTAGCCGAAAGAAATATAATTATGGCTGCAAATAAAATAATCAGCATTGAAGAGCGATTTCCTTAATGAGATGGAGCGGTTGCACGTCACGGAGTAAAGGGGTCTCATTAAGAGGTGGTAATGAGGCTTGGGTGGATGGTGCAGTTACAAAATAGCCCAACTCCTCGGCAGGCCCGGCCCGCCCTCCCCGAGAGGCGCTGCCTCTCCTCCGCGAGGTCCCGACGTTCCGCGGTCCACCCGGGGCACCGCGCCCGCCCCGCCCGGCCCCCAGGGGGCGCAGCGCCCGCCGTGCAGCCAGCCTCGGTCCTCCCCGCCGACCACACCTGCCCGAGACTCGCGGGGCCGAGGGCAGGGGGAGGCCAGCGAGGCCAGATGGACACGCCCTCCCGCCCCGCCTAGCTGGCACGCTGGCACAGACCGGAACATTGCGGCACCCCCTCACAGCTGGTGGGAAGGAGCTAGTGCTGACCCGCTGGCTGGCAGGCCAGGGAACTTCTGGGAGCAGGTTGAAGGGAGTTCAGTTTGGGGGGCGTGGTGGTGGGGGGGAGTCACTGAATCCAGGTGTTCAGGGGCCGATGGAGGCCATCCCCAAGAGGCCCAGCACAAACCAGAGTCCTGGCCTAGAAGAGACTAGGGGTTGTCATTCAACCCAAGTCGCATTCCCAACTGAAAAGGCCACGACTCACGTTTTTTTCAAAAGATCAAGTAAATTACATTGAAGCTTTCTTAACTGGAACCTGATCTTCCTGGTTTACTAGCTCAGGAGAACCTACAAATTCCTTCAAAGTGTATACCTATGCGAATTCCCCAGGTCCAGATGTCGGGCCGCCTCTACAGTAGTTTTTCTAACCAGTGTGAAGTTTCATTTGAAACTGCTGGCAAGAGAGTAAGAAAGGTACAGCACATCTCCCTTATTCATCTAGCCAATTATTTTCTGAGTACCTACTATGTGTTAGACACAGTGCTGTGTACTAGAGAGTGAGAGGTGAACAGACAGATCTTTGTTCTGAAGGAGCCTACAATGTGGCCTGCCTGGAACTCTTCAGTCATGGTGAACTGTGGACATTAGGCATCTGTCCCTGTGGACTGGAGAAATAAACCAAGAAGTAACTCTTTCACTTTATTTAGTTTTTGTGGGGCTGGGGATCTATATTAGTAAGCTTCCTGTCTGCATGACTTCATACCTGGGTTATTTAAAGACTTACTTTGGCACGTGGTTTCAGAGGCACCCAGCTTCATGCTCTCATTTTTAAAAGGGTTGTAGAGAGAGAGGCACACTGTCTCTCTTTTCCAAATCTGTCTAGTGGTGAGAAGTTTGAGGGAGGCTTTCCTAAAATAACCACTATCTAAATGAATGATTCCTGGGTCAGCCCCACTAGTTAGCTGATGGAAACTCAAGAATATTTTTAAGAAACAGCTTTTGGGGAGAAGTCACAGATCCTCTGAAAAATAGGATAGAGACTTCTTCTTATGGAAATGCATATATTTGCATGCAACTTCAGGGAATTTAGGCCCTCACAAACCCACTGATGGGCCCCTGGTTACGGAAGTATATTATCTGGGAAAATCTTAATATTTATGATTATGTCCTCTGAGAAGAAATAATTCCTATCTGCAAAGGAGTTCTAACAATGAGTGTGGATCTTAGGAAAAACAGCAGAGAATCAGAGCAAAAATTTCAAATCAGTATGTTCCAAGAAAACAACTGTGTCTAAGATCTAACAAATTTATGAAGGATTCCTGTCTTCTATGTGATACAACTATAGGTTGATAGTTAACCCAAACTAATATTAACTTCTATATTGCAGAGATCTGTCAGGAAACCATCTTTGTTGCTCTGCAATTCTTTTTCCTAGAAGCAGGTTCTGGGCAGCTGGCCCCCTGGCTGGGAGAAGAGCTTACATAATGGTGGGTCATAAATAAGCAGGCCTTGCCCTGGGTGAAGGTACAAATGAATGCCATTAACATCTACCCACTGGGAGCACTGAGAGGAGAGGGTGATTAAAAGTCTGTCTTAAGCCCACTAAAGCCCCAAAATCCAGAGCTTAAGCTAATTCTCTCATTCACTCCCCAAAGGCATTTTGCACTTTAAGGCCTGAAAGCCAGCAGCAGGGTTGCTTTCTCCATCTCCTACACCCGCCCAAGTTGCTGACATATGGAACCACACTCTTTTCTGCACAGTTTTCAAGAGGTCCCCCAGTCACCCATTAGGAAGGATGTTGACTTTTTCATATGCATTTTCCTGGCACAATCTTCTTTTACTCCCTGTGGAACAGCTATAGTAAGGGAGAAAAATATGTATTAGTCAGTTCACACAGATAAGCTGCTGTGACAGAGATTCCCAAATTGGAATGGCTTAGGATAGTTTTCTCTCTCACACAGCAAAAAAGCATTCCAAAGCTGGATGCTGGTGGCTCATGCCTGTAATCCTAGCTATTCAGGTGGCTGAGATTTGGGGATCGTGGTTCGAAGCCAGGCCTGGCAGAAAAGTCCCCATGAGACTCTTTTTTTGGTAGGTTGTGGGGTTTGAACTCTAGGCCTGGGTGCTGTCCCTGGGTTCTTCAGCTCAAGGCAAGCGCTTTACCACTTGAGCCACAGCACCACTTCCCATTATCTGGTGGTTAATTGGAGGTAAGAGTCTCACATGGACTTTCCTTGCCCAGGCTGGTTTTGAACTGTGACCCTCAGATCTCAGTCTCCTGAGTAGCTAGGATTACAAGGCTGAGTCAGTGGCACCAGGAGACTCATCTCCAATTAGCCACTCAAAAACCAGAGTGGAGCTATGGCTCAAAGTGGTAGAGTGTCAGCCTTGAGAAAAAGAGCTCAGGGACAGTGCCCAGGCCCTGAGTTCAAGCCCTATGGCCTCCCATCCAAAAAAAAAAAAAAAAAAAAAAGCAAGCATTCCAAGACTGCTAAGAGGGCAACTGAGGAAAGTTGGAAATCCAACCATTTTTTATTATTGTTCTGTTTCTATAATACTTGCCTTCCATTTTATGGCCAAAGATGGTTCCTTCCATTGCTTCTGCATTTTGGACAGCTGGAAAATGAGATAAAGAGGAAGGCTTGCTCCTTTTTTAAAAAAAGAATTTAAAAAAAATTTTAAGGGCATGACTCAAATATGCTTCTATTATTTCCTCTCACAATTTTGTATCTAGAACACAGTCACATAGCCATTAGCTATGTCAATACAGACACTGGAAACTGTAGCCATTACCTGAACTAGTTAAACACGAGAAAGATGGTCTGGTTGTCTTGCTCTTGGGAGACACACAAATCTCGCCTTTGCTTAGCCCCATCTGATCTCCTCCTGGCATTTATACTAAAAGATGGACGAGTATTGGGAAGTGAAAGTAGAGCTGTGAGGGTTAATCTTGATTATCAACCTCATCAGATTGAGAAATGCCTAGAAGATTGGTAAAGCAAACTTCTATATTATGCTACCAGAGGGTTTCCAGAGAGGATCAACTAAGGGGGAGCCTGCCTACATGCAACACAAGGGAAAAAAGGTGAAGCCCTTGAGCACAGGTATTTTTTTTTTAAATTTCCTGGCCACCTAAGGTGAGCAACATTTTTCCACTACTTATCCTCGCTGACATGATTTTGTTTAGCCTTACCACAGTTCCCAACAATGGGCAATCCAACCATGGACTGAACCTTTACAAAGCCATGAGCCCAAATAGATTTTTCTTACCTTTAAGTCATTCATGTATTTATTACAGTGACAAAAAGTCTGGCTAACACAACCCAGTAAATAATTGAAGGGAGAAGTGACGGTTGCTTAGGCTGGGAGTAGTAGGGGAGGTATCAAGTGACTAGAATCTAGAAGGATTTTAGATTTTAGAAAGCCTAGGATTTGTTTCTGAAGGTGAGATATGTGTGAGAGAAGTCAAGCATACCATTCTTTGCTGACCTGTTCAACAACTGGCCATTCATTTATTCACTCATTTATTCACGTGTTATTGAGCACAGGCTATGAGCCAAGCATCGGGCTAAAGCCTGTGGATTCAGTGGATATAATATTGCTTATATAGGCCACAAAGATAGCAGAGAAGTAAATAAAAACACGATATGTACAATAAAAAGCAAGTGCTAGAGGGTTTGAGATCACAAATCAGATGAAATTAACCTAGTCGAGGAGCCTAGGAAATGAAGTCACAATTAAGACATGAAGGAAGTGTGGGTACACAGAAAGTTGAGACATCATGTCTTTATTCTGCATAGGGAGATAACAATAGGATATTCTGTCACTGGGAGAAGGGAGAACAGATGCTAGTTCCCACTAAAGTAGAATTTCAGGAGTGTGTGTGTGTGTGTGTGTGTGTGTGTGTGTGTGTGTGTGTGTGTGTATTGGAGGGTTGGTGGACACCTCTGAGTCACCTTTCATCTTTGTTCTTTCACTTTAGTTCCTGCTGGTGCCAGTTACTGCTATCTGCTAAGTATTCTAACTGAAACTAAGATCAAACTCTTCCCTTGGTTTTCCTTAGCCAAGAATGAGCTTTCAAGGAGTTCACTATGGTCAGATGTGAAGAGGACAAAGAAGATCAACATGCAAGACACTCACACACTTCCCAGATGACAAAGTCCAAAGCATTTGTCAGCTCCTCTTTACTCTTCTCTAGAAGGTTTGAACCAAGTTCTAAGGCTTTGTGACTAAAGCCCTAGTCCCTGGTTCCAGACTTGCATGTTTTAACCTCCATCCTCAAGAAACTCCCTGCAGGATCTCCTTTGTAACTGTGTTAAGAAGAAGCCTCTGTTCTGGACCTTGGTTTAGGATGGCTACATTCAGACTCAGATGCAACCTGCTCAGAACCTGCTTGCTCTGTTTCAGACCATCTAGGGCCACAGAATTCCTTGTCCAATAGTGAGGCTCCTGATTTCCAGGTTTCTATGGATCTCCCCCACACTAGTCCATTTGCATACCCCAAGGCTTACAGGGTAGCTGCTGGTAGTGAGACTGTGGGTAAAGCTTGGACAAATGGATGAGGGTAACTCCTTGTGCCTGTGGCAGACCCCTTGCTAGGCTAGATGCAGTTGGTAGGCAGAAAGAGAAAGGATATGTCTGTAGCTGGGAGCCAGTCTTCCAAAATGGAACATATGAACTTGAACTGCCAGATTGTTACACACATATCCTGGCACCCAGGACTGGTGGTGCACATCTGTAATCTCAGCATTGGGAAAACTGAAGTAACTGGCCAGTCCGAGGTACATAGTGAGGCCCTTTCCCCCAACAAAAGAGATATTTGCTAAGGCAAAATTATAGGACATATTTTAACTAACAATCTGTAGCTTAATCGAAAATTTAAAAGTTTTAAAATATATATTATTTGGACTTCTATTTGAATGCTTATTTAGTCCTGCAAATGATGGGGAGTAGGTGAGTAGATCTAGCTGTCTTGACGTGTTTGTTACCTTTGAAGTCACATTGGGTGAGATTCCTCCCCCATAACCCTCCCTACTCATTTCCAGCCTTCAGATTTTGGAAGGAAGTCTTCACTCTCTAAATGGAAGAGTGCTACAAATGCACACACACCAGACCTTTTGTTCTTCCTCAGATTTGTCCTCTGTATTCTCACTGCAGGTCATTATTTCTTGTCTTACAGGATTGCATCCTTCTCTCTGCTCAACTGATATCCCTGCCCTGATAAACCTTCCTCAAATCTATTAGAATCTCCCTAAAGTGTTAAACATATCCAAGACTTATTTACTTATACATTTATTTATTGGTGATACTGGGGCTTGGCCTCAAGGTCTCCAGCTCACTTGGCTTGCTTGCTTTCCCACTCAATCCCGAGCCCCTGGTAGTTATTTTGGAGATGGAGTCTAGTAACTTTTTAGCCTCTGCTGGCCTTAAATTGTAGTCCTCCAGATTTCAGCCTCCTGAGTAACTAGGATCACAGGTGTGAGCTGCTGGTGTCTTGCGATAGCCATGGTTTTTCATTTTCCTTTCTTCCTCTCTTTCTTTCTTCCTCCCTCCCTCCTTCCCTTTTCCTTCCTTCCTTTTCATTCTCTTCTTCTGCTGGTCTTGGTGCTTGAATTCTGGGCCTGGGTGCTCTTTTGCTGAGCTTCTTTTGCTTAAGGCTAGCGCACTACCACTTTGAGCCTCCCAAGTAGCTAGGATTACAGGCTTTAGCCACCAGCACCGGGCACCTTGCTTAATTTTTCATCATAGTACTTAACCCTATTGGAAAGTTTGCTTCATGCTTGTTTATGCTCTCTTCCCTAAGAAGAATATCAGCTTCTTGAAAGCTGAAACTTTGTCTTTATACCTCATTATCTCTAGAAAGACTAGTACAGTGCCTGTGGCACAATAATGTTAGGAAAAAAGTTTGTTGATAAATGAGTAAATAAAAAGAAGACTAAACCAATAGTCTATGAGTTCAACAGCAGATGATGAGAATCAGATTTCATGATACTAAGCCTTAGTTTAGTAAGCAACCTGAATTTTGAAGAACAGTTCATGACTACTGGAATTCAGGATGGTGTCAATTTGACCAACTCCAAGGTCATTGCAGTCCAGAATGAGATTGACCCTTGGCTGATGGCAAGGTGTTGACATTGCCTTGTCATTAAGAGAGCTCAGTATAGCTTTGGTGAATAATGTCCTCTTTCTGTCTCTCTCCTCTTCAATTTCAATCCTGGAATATGATCCTACTTCCTAGTGATCTTATGGCCCAGATGCCAGAGCTGCTAATGGAAATTAAGGCTGAGGTTCAGTTCTCCCAACCCCAAGTTTATTTCTCTAAGATTAACTCTGATCAGTTTTGCAGAAATCTCTAGGACTGAAATAAAATTTCCATCTGACATTATGTGTAGTGACACTGAATAAAAGAATCTGCACTTGCAGACCTTCTCTAAATGATTTTTAAAATGGGGATACTCCAACTACTCACCATGAGGTTGAAGTAAGACTTATGCTCTATGTGCAGCACACCTAGAAGAGTAAGGGTTACTTAAGTGACAGCTATTCTAGGCTTATTTACACTTTTAATTTCCATCCATCCATTAATGACCTTACTGAGAAGTTACATTCCTGGTTACAGTTGTTCTGCAGACTAAGAGGATTGGTCCCTAGAGCCTTGTGCTAATCCACAGCCCATGGGGGGTCATATCCTAACCAGATCTTCTACTGATGGCCTCAAAGGAGCACCTACAAATCTGCAAGTGGCCAAGCACCAGGAGCACCTTTTCTTTCAAGCAGGTGCCCAGAAACCTCTGATGTACCTCTTCGCACAAAGTGGTTGCTCCTCGGGGGTGGGGGTGGGGACAGCAGAGATGTTCTATGGCTACAGTCCTTTGAGGTTCTCCCAGTTTATTTTCAATTTGGATCCTGTAGCTAAAGAGGTAAATGGAGAATATTGCTCAGCTCATCAACTCACAATTAGGCTGTTCTTTTCCCCCTTATGAAGTTTTCTGTAGTGTATGTGTGGAAGGAGATATGGCTGCCCTATATAACAACAGGCCATGGGCTCCCAAGCTGCGGCCAGGTTCCCATGCAGCCTGTTTACATGCTCAGATTCCTGATTTTAGTATTTTTTCTTGTTCTTTCTCATCTATTCATGGTTGTCCAAGTTTTGATTGTTTATGTGATTGAGTGGTGCAAGGTAGGCCAAGCAGGAAATGAGAAAGGAACAGATACACACAGTGTTTGTGTAGGTCCAAGACACCAAGGAACTATATTTTCTGTCTTCTGGGACAGCTGCAAAATCTGCAGGAAGGGGGTAGTGTTCATCTCAAGGAAAGATTGAAAGCTCAACTTTTGAAACAAAAAATGGGGTGATAGTGGAAGTCATCACATTTGCTCTTTTCATTCCAGAATTTTGAGGCCAGTGGACAAACACAAAACTTTTATCCTATGTTTAGAGAGAAATCACACACATACCTAAAAACTCATCATCCTGGTTGATAAGCATTCATATTCCCTCCTTTCTGTCTTCTCCCTCTCCCTCTGCCTGATGAATGACATCAGCCACCTTAAAATCTACAAAATAGATCAGGTGCAGCTGTAACTCCAGCTATCAAGGGCTTCGAGATCAACAAAGATTATGCTTGAAACCAGTCTGAGTGAAAAGTTAGCAAGATCTCATCTCAATCATGAAACTAGGGATGGTGGCTCATAGCACGGATCTCAGCTTCCTGGGAGGTTATTGATAGGAGAATCTCAGTCTAGGCTAGCCTCAAGCAAACATGCAAGACACTGTAGAAAAAAATACAGTGAAAAATAACTAGGGGCATGGATCAAGTGGTAGAGCACCTGCCTAGCTGAGTTCAAACAAGACTGAGCTCAAGTACCAAGAACAAATCATAATTTATTTCCTCTGATGCAAAGCCTATAAGCATGCTGTTCTTCCATACTTTATAGTATAGCTCCTTCCTAGCTTTCAAATCCCAGCTTAATTCTCATCCTCCAGTTAAATCTGTCTCACACCCTTCCTAGAGGCCCTTCCTTCCCATGGCTGCCTAGTCCCAGAAGCTGCCATGGCTCTCACAGTCTTCTTCCAGGGCAATTATTGAATTGATTGAGTGCTTACTTGTTGTTTGTCTCTCTCTATATATATATAAAGTTAGGTAGATTGTAAAAAGGTCTAATTTTATTCATGTATTTATTTTTGTCAGTCATCAGAGCTTGAATTCAGGGCCTGAGTGCTGTCCCTAAGTTTTTTCACTCAAGGCTAGTGGTCTTCCACTTTGAGCCACAGTACCACTTCTGGTTTTCTGGTGGTTAATTGGAGATAAGACTCTTATGGATTTTCCTATCAGGGGTGGATTTGAATCAGGATCCTCAGATCTCAGCTTCCACAGTTCCTAAGATTACAGGAGTGAGCCACTGGCAGCTGGCTCTAATTTTATATATACCTAACATAGTTTTACTTAACATTATTAGATACCTTTCCATATCAAGATATCAAGATATAATTTCTCATTCTTTTCTGCAGCTATATAATATTTTCCTGTATCACTTTTTTTTTTGGGGGGGGGGGTCCGGTCGTGGGGCCTGAACTCTGGGCCTGGGCGCTGTCCCTCAGCTCTTCAGCTCAAGGCTCTACCACTTGAGCCACAGTGCCACTTTCGGCTTTTTTCTTTTTGCTTATGTGGTGCTGAGGAATTGAACCCAGGGCCTCAGGCATGCAAGGCAAGCGCTCTACCACTGAGCCACCTTCCCAGCCCATCCTGTATCACTTTTTGAAGAATATGTTTTGAAGAACTTTTTGAAGAACAATGCTGAGGGCTGGGGATGTAGCTTAGTTGTGCAGTGAGTTCCTCATATGCAGGAGGCTGTGTTTGTGCCACAGCATCATAAAAAATAGTTGCATCATTTCACACAAATATAAATATATCTGTAGAATGAATTCTTAAAAATGGAAAGAACCACAAGGACCAAGGACAAAATGTCATCCATAAAAGGTTGTGTGTATTCACATTCTATCAACAATACACTAGAATACTTACTGGTCCTGACCAACCCAGTGTGCTGGCAAATGTCTGGATTGTTGCTAATCCATATACACTTCTGAGTATTTAGTCTTATTTTAGAATTACTACTATTTCCTTGTTCTATAAACCATGTGCTCATGTTGGTATTTGGTTGTTGTTCTCATGTTGAAATCCATATACAAGAGGAAAAGCAACAGACCTATGGGAAACAAAGAGACTGGGCTATGTTTACACAGAACAAAATCTAAAAATTTAGGAGCTACTTGGGGATTTAAATGTAAGCAATTCAAGTAGATGATTCAGATTGTTAAGTAGAGTATTCAGTGTGCAAATGATAAATCAATAGGTTGACTTATAGATAAAAGGATTTCTTGTCAAGTAATTCTAAACCCATAAATATTAAGGACGCATAGAAGTTTTATGTCACATGATAAGCACTATCAAATACATTGTGGAGGATATTGGTCTTTACTCTTGTTATTGTTAAGAAAATCTGTAGCATGTCACCAAGATCATCTGATGCTCTGACTAGTTTTCCTTTTTAGGAGAAGCAGAGGAGATTAAAGATGACAATGATTTCTCTGTCTTTTTGTTTTTGTTGGGAAGACAGTGTGTCAAGGTACCTGAATCTTCACCCCAAAACATTAACAAATCCCCAGTCTGAAGCTCCTTTGTTTAGAAGTCTTACTTGCTTGGTCTTTGGGTCTACTGCCCCAGTTAATGAGGAGAAAGCTCTCCAATTGTTATCGCAGATGATGGGTAAGAAATTTATGATTGGATGGCACCAGAGTGTGATAATTTCTGTTCCAAGAAAGGTGAGAATCAGAACCCCACCCACCCCTCCAAAGGAACAGTCACTTGGTTGTTTCACAGGAGCTTGGCCAAGCTCTGAAGTCCAATATTGTTAATGCTGAAGGCAGGTAAGATCTGATAGGACATGATTTGGCCTTGGGAGGATGAATAGAGACACAGAGAAACTCTATGGTCGATACCTTTCTTTTGGGCCCTGCTGCCTTTGGCTGTGATTAGAAGAATCAAAAGAGCTGTCTAGCCCAGAGAAGCCATTTCTACTCATGGAAAATTCTAAAATAACTGTGTTTTGAGTGACATCTAGCACTCTACAGGCACTTAATAAATATTCACTAATAACATTAGGCCACTCAGCACCAAGCAGGAAGATAAGGCCATTTCTTTGTTTTACACTTCAGTAATTGATAAAAAAATAATTGCAAAGCTTTAAATGTTTAGCAGTGATTAGCTAAAACCATCACCCCAAGCCCTTCCCACTTTGATAAGCTCATTCCCATGAAAATACTCAGAACCTAAGGAACAGCAGGGAAAGAAGCCAATAAATGCAGCTCAAAGAGTTTTACATTATCTCCATAAGCTATCTAATCTAGCCATTTTGAATGATCTATGTAAATTAATTACACTTTTTAATTAGGTGGCCTTTTAGCTTGCCTATTGAAGTTTACCACTAATTACAGCGAGGCAGGAGGTCACTTGATTGGTATGGGAAACAAGAGGCCTTTATTTCATTGAACTGAAACACTGAACAGTTTACGCTTTGGGGAGAAAACCTATAAAATTTATACCAATTCTCAAAATTCATACTACGTAGCTCTTGTTCATTTTCTTTCTTCTTCTTTTTTTTTTTTTTTTTTTCAAATTCCCAATGAACTGTAGACAGTCATTGGGGTTTTTCTTTATAAACAGCACAATGAATGCTAAACAACCAGTGATTCAAAACTATTATAGCTGAGCAGCTCAGAAGCCTGAATTTTGCATCCCTAATGCTAGAGGGAGGAAAAGTCACCCTTTTGATATTAGTCATGTTAAGTGCCATTTAATTCCTAGAGCAACCTATTTCCAGATGTGATTTTATTTTGACTCTGCCAGCCAGCCACTCATTAGCTTCATCATTAAAAAATTTAAAAAGCTTTTCTTATACTTTATGCCAAGCAGAATAAGGAATTCAAAAACTACAGAGGTTATTGCAGTGAACAGATAGCATTTACTATCTTTAAAATATTTCTGAATGGCATTTTATGGCTCTTTTTCTCATCTAATTTTGCCTTATGCACTGGATCCCACATTCTCATTCTTTTAAAGAAAATCTTATTGGCATAATTTATTTGTACAAAGGGATTTCATTGTTACACTTGCATACAAGTGTATTATGTACTCTAGTCAAATTTATCCTGCCTACATGATTCTTTCCCATTCTTTTTCACATTTTAGTGACTTACATTGTCCAACAGCAGATCAGTGGGTGGGGAGTTATGGAATAAACATTTGCTGATTTAATCAATCCTTAAAAAAATCAGTTCTATTAATTAAAGAACAGAGTGAACAGAAAGAAGTCTTGACCCAGACGAGTTCTCCTACCTGCCACTCAGAAGGGCCCTCTTTTTTTTTTGTGGGTCATGGGGCTTGAACTCTGGGCCTGGGCACTGTCCCTCAGCTCTTCAGCTCAAGGTGAGCGCTCTACTACTTGAGCTACAGCGCCACTTCTGGTTTTCTGGTGGTTTATTGGAGATAGGAGTCTCACAGTCTCTCCTGCCCGGGCTGGCTTTGAATCGCGATCCTCAGATCTCAGCCTCCTGAATAGCTAGGATTACAGGCGTGAGCCACCAGCGCCCGGCTAGAAGGGCCCTCATTTTTATGCAGGTACACATATACCTCGCAGTCCTGTATGTTTAATGGAGTTACTGCTGGTTTAGTCTTTCCTTTGGGCTGAAGGCTCCGCAGGCCTGAAAAATAGTCCTTGTGGAGAAGGTCCCATGTATGGGAACAAGAAAGACAAGAGAAATATCAAGGGCCCAGTGGGAGTTTGGAGGAAAGCTAAGCTGAGAAGTGGACCAGATAAAAGGCAGAAAAAAGCTGAGGTTAAGTTGGGAATGGTAGGTGGCTCAGGCCTGCAACCCTAGCTACTTAGTAGGCAAGTGTTATGGTTGGAAGCCAGTCTGGCATAAAAGAAAAAGTTTCAAGACTCCATCTTGATCAATGCCTGGGTATTATGGAATGCACCAGCAATGAGGTGAAATGAAACGTCTGGATGCAGTGGTGTGTCCTTCTCATCCCTGCTGGCACAGAGAAGCACAAGTAGGATCAAAGCCCAGGCCAGCCTAGGCAAGACCCTACTTCAAAAGTAACCAGTAGAGGGGCTGGGAAGGTGGCTCAGTGGTAGAGCGCTTGCCTTGCATGCATGAGGCCCTGGGTTTGAAAAAGCTGGAAGTGGTGCTGTGGCTCAAGTGGTAGAGCGCTAGCCTTGAGCTAAAGAGCTGAGGGACAGCGCCAGGCCCAGAGTTCAGGCCCCACCACCACCACACACACAAAATAATAATAATAATAATAATATTATAATAATTACAGAAAAAAAGGTGGAGGTATGGCTGAAGTGAGTGGTAAAGTACTGGTCGTGGAGGCTTGTGGTCCTGAGTTCAATTCCCAGGACTGCAAAAAAAACAACAAAAAACAAACAGCAGATCTTCCCTCACCTCCTCCCAAGTTCTTAAGATGCTCTTGCATGTGAAATTTGGACCATGGTTTGAAAAGGAGATAGCCAGTCAATATGGTCCATGAAAAGGGAGATAACCAACAAAACCACTAACTCCATAAAAGCCTGTCCCCAACCTCATCAGTACGGCAGTAACAACCTCACTATGACACTATGCTCCTTTGCCTAACTGCTCACCATTTTTCTTTTTTTTGGGGGGGGGGGGGTCCGGTCGTGGGGCCTGAACTCTGGGCCTGGGCGCTGTCCCTCAGCTCTTCAGCTCAAGGCTAGCACTCTACCACTTGAGCCACAGCACCACTTCCGGCTTTTTTCTTTATGCTTATGTGGTGCTGAGGAATCGAACCCAGGGCCTCAGACATGCAAGGCAAGCGCTCTACCACTGAGCCACCTTCCCAGCCCCCATTTTTCTTTAATGATGTTGTAACCTTTTCTCCTCCTGTTCTTCTGTTGTACTTTTTTTTGGGTCAGTCATGGGGCTTGGACACAGGACCTGTACCTGAGCTTTTTTTGCTCAAGGCTAATGCTCTATCACTTTGAGCTACAGCTCCACTTCTGGTGTCTCATGGACTTTTCTGCCCTGGCTGGCTTTGAACAGCGATGCTCAGATCTCAGCCTCCTAAGCTAGAATTACAAGGATGAGCTACCAGTACCCAGCTACTAAATTCTTTTACTAACCATAGGCTCCAAAAAACTATACACCTTGTTACAATTAGGAATACATGAGCATAAGCCTGTAAAGGACTGCCATTATCATTAATTTTAATTTAGAGGCACATACTTGTGCAATGTCTTCCTGAGCTTTGTATCCTAGAAAGCTTATCCATGGGGAATAGAAATACATTGAATATACAAGGGAGCTAGCAACAATTAGCAGCACATCTCTACATATTGTCACAGTTACAGGGTACCTATTTAAAAAAAAAAAACAAACCTTGATAAAACAGATACTCAAGAGAACTATGACTGTTAAGACTCAATATCCTAAGTAATCAAAAATTTGTCAAGAGTAACAGCATACTGCAGTTTGGAAAAGTAAGATTATTTCCTTTAAGCTAATTGTCTGTAAATGTTACTAAGAATGATAGCCTTAAGATACATAACTAGCCCCAAAATAGGAGGAAAAAAAAACCAAAAATTCATATGGAAGCATAAAGGCAGACTCTGCCATTCTGCCTTGTGACCTAATAGAAAGCTTTCTTGCTCTCCTCAAACATTTCTGACTACTGGTTAAAGTCAACAGGTAGAAGAAAAAGTTCTATTTGTCATATTCCACTCCTCAGGCTATCAAAAAATAAAGCAAGAGCTCCCTAGTTTAGGAAATGCCCTTATTTTTACTCCCTTCAGCCTTTGGGCTGAAACAAGAGGGGAAAATTCCCACTTGCTTTATCCTCATATGTTGTGTATAGCATGGCTTTATATTTCATGGGAAAGCTCTTTGGAAAAACCTTGCTGTCTATCTCCTTTAGCGTCTAGACTCCACAGAAGTCATTTCTCTCATGATGGCACGAGGGAGCCATGACGACACAGGCACAAGGTCCTGACTACCTTGTTATCACATAGGGAGAACGGCAACGAACCTATGGTTAAATTGCTCTAAATTAGTATGTACAGGTATTATTTTTGTACATTAGTCTATAAAATATTAGACAGAACTTCATTTGCCCCTGGAACTCTAGAAAACCATTACTAAATGTGAGTGATTTTTAATTTTTTTAACCTTTTTTATGTTCACTTAAGTCTTGGTATGCCTAATTTTAAACATGAGTGCTTGTGTGTGTGCATATGTTTAGGATGATTCTTAAATTATTATAAAGTTAATATATGAGAGACCACAAAGACACACCCCAAATCCTGTATCCATTTCAAAAGCTCAGAGCAGACTGGTCTTCCATTTTATCTTATCACATACACAAAACTATGGTTTACTACCTGCCCACAATAGCCTGTGAAACCAAGTGTCCCCATCCTCAGTGTGGAAGAGTCCCACTTAGCGTCTGGGGCACTAACATTGACTGGTACTGAAACTCACCCTTGACAATTCCACCCAATTACAACCTCATCTCAACAAAGAAATAAAAAAAACTCCACCTTGGTGGGGGGAGGGGGGAAGGAGATGGGAAGGGATGGGAAGGGGAAACAAAGGAGGAGGCAACAATGCTTGATAAGAAATGTACTCTTTATCTTGCCCATGTAATTGTAACCCCTCTGTATGGTATTTTCACAATAAAAAAATAAAAAAAAAAAACCAACTGAAGTATAGGAGATTGAAATCTCAACAACTACTGGACCCAGAAGCATAATTATGAATCCTTGAATAAACAAAACAGCATGTCTCCCTCAAAAGCCAATAATGCCACAGTAAAGGACTTAAGTGAGAGTAAAGAAGAAAATAGTTCAAACAACAAGCTCAATAAACCAATGGTGAGACTGGTTAATGAAATGAGGAAAAAGATATTTAAAAAATTGGATGAATGAAATTCAAACAAGACAATACATATAGCTGAATGAGCTAAAGGATGCAATGCAGGATATGAAGAATTTTAAAAAGATATCAGTCTTCTTGTATCATCACATTTTCTTAGGTCAGTCATTGGGTTAAAAATCCAACTCTTGGGCCGGGCGCTGGTGGCTCACGCCTGTAATCCTAGCTACTCAGGAGGCTGAGATCTGAGGATCGCAGTTCAAAGCGAGCCTGGGCAGGAGAGACCGTGAGACTCCTATCTCCAATAAACCACCAGGAAACTGGAAATGGCGCTGTAGCTCAAGTGGTAGAGCGCTCGCCTTGAGCTGAAGAGCTGAGGGACAGTTCCCAGGCTCAGAGTTCAAGCCCCACGACCTACCAAAAAAAAAAATCCAACTCTTCCCTAATATGACTTCTCCTTTATTTCTGCAAGGACCATATTTCCAAATTCAGTTCCATTTGAGAAAGTTCTGGGTGTTAGGTCTTCAACATATCTTTTTGGGTCACATAACTCAACCCATAATGGTTCTAAATATTTTATAAGTACCCAAGTTAACTTCTTGAGGACTCTATTGTGTGCTCCTGGTACATATCATCTGCATCTCATGAAAATGATGCCTCTTTCCCAGTATTTACTTCTCATTTATTGCTCTTAATGTGAATCTCATTGGCTAGCACATTATTATACCCAATCAACAAGTATTTATGATCTTAAATTTTGAATCTGATTACTATCAGAGTAGAAACTATTTGCAATTCTTATGCAAACCACGTGTTTTGGTTTTGTGGGGATATTTTTGCTTATTAATTTCAAAGAGCTTCGTGCATTAAGTCTTAACCTTTATGGCCTATTGAAAATATTTTACACTCAAAACTTTTAAAGGACCTTGTCAACTACCCAGTAGCTAACATAAAGCATAAAAGCTACAGAGCTACTGTACTATAATGACACCTTTCTGTGCAAGTCAGTAAACAATTAGCATACTGTAAGAATAGGAAGACCAATAGTGGAGTACAATGCAGATTTTCATGAAGCACTCTTGAAAATTTCAAGTACGCTAATAATTTGTTTCACAGTATACTATTTATAATGCCAGTTTCTTCTCAGCTATAACACTCAAAGGAGCTTCAAGAACTAAATGATTTGATTAACCCTTTGAATGCTTCAGCTCTTCTCATATGCATACTAAGTTTCCACTGACATTTAAATTTCCTCATCAAAAAAGCAATTAATCTGTCCTTGGTTTATCTAAATGACCAAATAAGATTTATAGAATACGTCCTTATAAATTTGATCGAATTTTACAAAAGCCAAGTCATGTAATGAAGTTTGCAAAGTGATTTAGACAAGTTTGACTGATCTATTTAGTAAGATACTCAGTGCACAAGCACAGGAGTAAAAACATTTAAAAATACTATACTTTTGAATGTTGCTGACCAGAGTTGAGAAATGTTAAATGAATATTATGATTTATGTTTTAAACCACTCAAAATAAGCACATGCTTACTTTGGCAGTGTATATTCCTCCTCCCTATAAATTCTATTCCTTCCCAAGGAACTCCTTACATGGTATATGATAGAATAAAGAACGCTTAGTTCTATTTTATTTTTTGGTCAGTTGTGGGGCTTGAATCTGGGCCTGGACACTGTCTCTAAGCTCTTCAGCTCAAGGCTAGTATGCTACTGCTTGAGCTACAATGCTACTTCCTGCTTTTTCTGCTTATGTGGTGCTAAGCAATTGAACCCAGGGCTTCATGCATGCAAGGCAAGCACTCTACCACTGAGCCACATTCCCAGTTAATTGGAGACAAAAGTATCACAGACTTTTCTGCGCAGGCTGGCTTTGAGCCACGATCCTCAGATCTCAACTTCCTGGGTAGCTAGTATTATAGGTGTGAGCCACTGGCACCCAGCTTGGTTCTAGTTCCTGGACTGTGTAAAAATATACTTCAGTACTGGAGTCTGAACTCATGTCTTGTGTTTGCTAAATGGGTGCTCGTTCACTTGAGCCATGCCCCTAACCATAGTTCTTGGGATATTAATACTCAGAACAAAATAATGCTGAATTTGTTAGTTTTGAATTAATTTTAATTTGAAGATTGCACTTCCAGAATCAACAAAAAGCCATACTGAAGGTGTTACTCAAGTGGCAGAGTGCTAGTCAAGCAAGAGCAAACACAAGGCTCCGAGTTCAAACCCTGGTACTGATCAAAGAAAGTTTCATTTTTTTAAAAAGACACTTCTATTTTCTAATATTGAGCTTTAGTACTTAGTACTAATCTTTACACTGAGACTATAGGGTTTTTCTTTTTGGTTCCAGTCATGGAGCTTGAACTAAGGGACTGGGCACTATTTCTGAGATTTTTTTATTCAAAGCTAGCACTCTACCATTTGAGGCACAGGTCCCATTTCTGGCTTTTTGGTTGTTAACTAGAGATGAGAGTCTCACATATTTTCCTGCTTGGGCTGGCTTTGAACTGAGATCCTCAGATCTCAGCCTCCTGAATAGGTAAAATTAAAGGCATGAACCACTAGCACATGGCTCTATTTATAGTTTTCACTTTCTCAATTCTTCCTCTCTCTACCACAAATATTTTTAACATGGCATGTAGTAAGTTATTATCCTTGAAGTAATTTGGTTATTTGTAATTAAGATTTCATTTCAGTAGGATCTGAATAGAAAGGATACAGTAGTTATTACCCACTGACACCCAGCAAGCTACTACTACTTTTAAAATATAATTCAATTATTAACTGTTTATTTGACTCTTACTTGAAGACCCAATAGTTGGCATTTCCTGTATAAATTTACCTTCTGGAAAAGTTTTCTCATCAGGCTTTATTAATGGACATGTTACACTTCCATTGTGAGAGAATATTCAAGGGCTTACTACCCACTAAGAGTTCTCTTATTCTTATTGGGGAACTGAATTCTACTAATAATATTGTTTAAAATTTAGGTATTTTTTAAATAAAAAAAAATCCTATTTCTAATTCAACTCATGCTCATGAAGCAAAATATTTAATTATCAGATAAACACTATCAGATTTTATTTGCCAAAATGTTTAATGTTTGATAAAAGGTTAATTAAAATTTTGCAAAATATGAAATAATCAGTTTTATTAGATGAAATCATTACTAACATTAAAATACGCAAAAAAGATACAAGTTAAAATATCACAATCTCATACAATTAAACATACAGCAGTGTTTAAAAACAATGAATTGTAGAATGGACCCCAAGATTTAATGCAAACACACTGTACACACAAGTTTCAGGCTTCTAACTTCACTGAATCCAGTACAGAGCGTGCTTCTTTATATTCCTCAGCTTCTTCCAAGTCTTTCTCACTTTCCTAAAAAAGGAATATAATAACACAATTATGTCTACCGTTCTCAAATTTCAGTCCTTCAATATTTACTAAAATACTACAAACCATTTAAGGTAAATAACTAAAGAATTGAAAGAAAGCATTTCAAACTTCTTGTAAATATGCCACATTCATTCCTTCTTTACAGGAAAAGGAAGGCACCAGATGAGGTTTGGTTTCTCTAAATATTCTCATAATCTGATATAAGTTAATAACATAGCTGTCTAAAGGTATTGGTGTTAACTCAATAAAAATCAAAATTTTTTTTGGGTCAGTCATGGGGCTTGAACTCTGGGCTTGGGTGCTGTCCTGAGCTCTTCAGCTCAAGGTTAGTGCTCTACCAACTTGAGCTACAGTGCTACTTCTGGTTTTCTGGTGGTTAGTTGGAGATAAGAGTCTCACGGACTTTCTTGCCGGGATCCTCATCTGCCACCAGTGCCCAGCTAACCAAAGAAATTTTTAAAGAAAATTTCAATTCTTTGTCAACTTCATCATACAAGATATTTTTATTATGATAGATTAAAAATCAAAGTGTAAGATTTGCTAATGTTTTACTATTATTATATGCTCCAAAATAATTATTCAACTACTTGTAACATCAAAGATGGCTATTAGTACCACATTAGAGTTAAATACAACCTTGGAATTGGAATTAGAAAAACAAATTTTCTCTTTGTTAAACAAATCCTTTGTTAACACTAAAGGAATCAAACTACTAACACCTTTTATTCTTTGATATTTAAAGACTGAGGTGTTCATTGTTGTTGATGGTCATAGGGTTGAACTCAGGGTATGGGCGCTGTCCCTGAGCTCTTTTGCAAAAGGCTAATGCTCTATGAATTTGAGTTATATCTCCACTTCCAGTTTTCTGGTGGCTAATTGGAGATAAAAATCTCGTGGAGGAACTGGGAAGGTGGCTCAGTGGTAGAGTGCTTGCCTTGCATGCATGAGGCCCTAGTTCGATTCCTCAGCACCACAATAGCAGAAAAAACAGGAAGTGGTGCTGTGGCTCAAGTAGTAGAGCACTAGTCTTAAGCTGAAGAGCTGAGGGACAGCGCCCAGGCTCACAGTTCAGGCCCCATGACCAACCAAAAAAAAAAAAAATCATGGACTTTCCTGCCCAGGCTGGCTTTGAACTGTGATCCTCAGTTCTTAGCCTCCTGAGTAGTTAGGGTTACAGGTGTGAGCCAGCAGTGCCCAGTCTAAGGGTTTTTATTTTTATTTTTGGCCAGTCCTAGGGCCTAATCACTGTTCCTGAGCTTCTTTTGCTTAAGGCTAGCACTCTACCATTTGAGCCACATCACCACTTTGGGCCTTTTCTGTTTATATGGTATTGAGGAATTGAACCCAGGGCTTCATGCATACTAGGCAAGCATTCTACAACTAAGCCACATTCCCAACCCAGCCTAAGTTTTTTTTCAATGAGATTGACAGGAAATTGAAACATTTGATAATAGTAAAAGACAAAAAAATCATCCAAATTATTATGCACAGGAAATTGTATTTTTAAAGAAAGTATTGTAGGACAATAGAAGATGGAGGTGGTTACAAAGAAGAGAGAAAAAGATAATATGTATATTTAATATAGACACTTAAAGTAAGCCTAGTGTTACTGATAAGCTTATGTGTTGAATCCTAGCTACTTAGGAGACAAAGACTTAGAAGATTAAGTTTGAAGCTAACAGATAGCTGTCCATCTCCAAAGCCAAACAGAAAAGTGTCCATCTCCAATTAACCAGCAAAATGTTGGACTAGAGGTATGCACATGATCAAGTATGAAAGCTATAGCAAGCAAGTCATGCAATGATATGAAGCTCTGGGTTCAAGCACAAGTACTGGCAGGTGTGTGTGTGTGTGTGTCTGTTCATGCACACACACACACAAACTTAAAGCAGAAGAACTGACACTTCGTTGAACTCAGGATATAGGAAAGAATTTCTTAAACCTGCACATTATACCTTAAAAGTGCCTTTATTTTGTCAGTAAATACAAGCTTATTGAGACTAGAGATGGTTGAATAAATCCTCACATGAAAATATATTACCCCAAAGACATTATTTTGTCAAGTAATATGTACTTTTCTCCCCCCAGCCACCAGGATTTATGAGAGAAAAAAATGCATTTAAAATGGTAGGAATACAAATGCTGTTTCTGTATAGTATTTTAACACTGATTATATTTATCCTACTTCATTTATCCTCTAAAAGCCACAGCTTCTTTTGTGGCTGTTAAGAACAAACAATCCTGCCTTAAGAGTTATTTATTTATAAAGTTCTATGCCAAAATTATTGTAAAAGATAAACATTTTCCCCTACAGATTTAGTCTCAATTATGATGAAAAATAAAATCTCATTCTCTTTCACAGTACATATCATAATGAAAAGTACTTATAGAAGGGAACCAAATAGCTGCAAGATTAGCTCATAAGACACAAACAACATATAATAAGGAAATGTAAGAATTCGATCATCAAATACCAACAATAGCTTGTATATAATATTGTGCTTTTTTTCTAACTATTAATACAACCACCTCCAAGGTCATGAGGGGATTACAATTCTCAAGGCTAGGGCTCTACCACTTGAGCCACAGAGTCACTCCCATCTTTCAAATGAGGACCCAAATTAATTCAAACATTTGGCCTTTTTAAATTTCAAAGTATCAAAAAAGCTTTATGCATAAACCAAGTAATTTGATACTGCCTGACCATATCAGTACTATACATACTTATCTTAATTCAAATACTGAACTAATAAAGTTTAAATAAAAATATTATCATCTTTAATGGAGTCAAAATTCAAACAATAGAAAACCCATTAATTCTTTATTTTTATTATTTTTTTTTTTAAAAATGTTGTACAGAGGGGTTACAGTTACATGAGTAGGGTAATCAGTACATTTCATAGTGAGCATTGTTACCTCCTCCTTTGTTTTCCCCTTATCATCACTTCCCTCCCCACCTCCCCAAATCCTCCCACGCCCCCCCCCCACCCTGACAATGTAAAGTTCATTTCCAATATAGTGTCCTGTACATCTCATCACAATGGGTCAGCCTGCATCCTCATTTAAGCGTTCTGCAGTATCTCTTCCCCTCCCCAAATTACAAAAAAATATATATATACAAGGTGCAGAGCACCAGCATCAAATCCAGTAAAACAGAGTTTATACCATGGGGGAAGAACATACAATAGAAAACAAAAGAATCACATAGTGTATTGTAAGTACATTAAAAACACTAGCAAGAAAAAGAAAAAATATGCTGGCGTATAGGACCAGTGAATTAAATTTTCTCCAATTAGTTACCAGTGTTTATAATATTTAAGGTATCAGCCCTCCATGTAGTAAACTGAAAAGAATTTTAAATACAAGACAGAAGCCAGGCACCAGTGGCTCACACCTCTAATCTGAGGAATGTGGTTCAAAGCCAGCTCAGGGAGGAAAGTTTGTGAGACTCATCTCTAATAAACCACCAGAAAACTGGAAGTAGTGCTGTGGCTCGAGTGGTAGAGCACCCGCCTTGAGCTGAATGAAAAGCTCAGCGACAGTACCCGGGCTCAGAGTTCAAGCTTCATAACTGACCCCCCCCCCCCCCAAAAAAAAAACCCAAACAAAAAAACAAAAAAACCGAGACAGAGAAGTGTTTACTTACTAGTATCTGCTGAAGATCGGTATATGCAGCTTCTAACCTGCGTTGGCAATCTGGGATCATCATCCGAGACTCTTGAAGGATTTCTGCCTATAATGAGATCTCTGTGAGATATGCAGACATAATAGAACTTACATGTTCTGTGAGATATGTAGACATGATAGAACTTAGCTCAGACCCTAGCAAATATGATTAAGAGGAAACATGAAAAAAAGGATTGGCAAGTGCCTCAATATTTTAATTTAAACTGTTCATGAGAAGTTAGGTTATCATACTATGAAGTCAACAAAGTATAAGCTCTAAACCTGTATTAAAGTTTTTTTTTTTTAAGTTTTGTTCTTAGTAATCATCTCATGGTAAGTGAAAACTAACTGGAAAAGCTTTTTTTTTTTACAGAACATTTATTTTAAAAGGCTATTTAAAATAAACTATTTTCCCTGCTGTTACAAAGCACCTTTATCCAAAATGGGATCAGCTGGTTATATAAATATCTCCTGCATCTTTTCAGTAATAAAGAAAAACAGTGTTCAGATAATATCACAAGGAGATAATTACTGCATGAAAAAAGTTATTGAGTTATTGATCACATCATGTGCACACTGCAGGGGGTTCTCACTGACAGGCAGAGGTAAAGAAAAATGAAAAGCCAAGACCAGCAGGTTCGTATTTTTGATGCTTATCATGCATAAAAAGTTATTACTTATCCATGTGCTTCATTTTAGGAGAGAGATTATTCTCCCCATGCAGTTTGCGCCAAATTACTAACGTGGCACCCTTTGAATGTGAACTTCTTGCTATTTCTCCTGAAGACAAACTACAGAATTAAACATAGGCATATTTATTACCAGCAATTTTTTTTGTGTCTTAAAGTCTACCATTCAAAGCTGGTCTATAATACAACAAGTTATAAAAGAAAAAAAAAACAAATCAATAACTGGAAAATCTAATCAATACAGTTAGTGTCTGATGTCGGACCTAAAATATGACTTTTTTTTAAAGTAGCAAGAAGCTTTATTTCCTTAAACTTATTTAATCAAGTAACTAAAGAGAAATGGGTATAAAACTTGGACCATAACTAAGACTATCTAGCTCAAATAAAAGAAAGGAAAAGGCATCATTTGGTACCAATAATGCTGTAATATAATAAAACCTTACAAAGTCCTGGCATCTTTACCCTTTCTCTGTCAGTTCTGTCAAAGCTCACAATATAGACAAAAGTGATAATACACGAGGATTGTCCTTTATCCACATCAGTTTGCTCAGGTGGAAAGTACTAGATTAGTCAACTTGTAATCTTTAAGATGGACTGAAACTTCAAACAGAGGATCATGACTTCATTTGCAGATTAAATAAACATTTAATTGATGACACTAAATTATTTTTACATACCTGTTGAATTATTTTTACGTATCTTTTTGAATATGTGTGAAAAATAAGTGAGTGACAGCAACATTTCAGGTTTTCTCACCTATGGAATTTTTTAGAATAGCTTATAGATGAAATGAATAAAAGAATAAGGTAAAAATATACACTTACCCAAATTTTTAAAGTTTTATTGTTGGTGAAACAAACTTTAAGTATTATCCAAAATAACTTCTATTCATTATTTTTCTATTATTACATAGTAAAATATTCAATTAGTATATGAAAATATAAGGGGCAAGAGTTCAGTCTCCTATAGTACACCTAATTTATTCAAGAAATTTACATTCATCTCTTCATATCTAAGGATTTATACCTGCAGATTCAACTAACAGTGGGCTGAACATTTTTTTTTTTTTATTTTTTTTGGGTCGGTCGTGGGGCTTGAACTCTGGGCCTGGGCACTGTCCCTCAGCTCTTCAGCTCAAGGCGAGCGCTCTACCACTTGAGCTACAGCGCCACTTCCGGTTTTCTGGTGGTTTATTGGAGATAGGAGTCTCAAGGTCTCTCCTGCCCGGGCTGGCTTTGAACCACGACCCTCAGATCTCAGCCTCCTGAGTAGCTAGGATTACAGGCGTGAGCCACCAGCGCCCGAATTGGGCTGAACAATTTAAAGTGAAAAGCATCTATATTGTATCTGCACAGAATTTTTTGTCATTATTTCTTAAACACAGTATAACAACTACTTACAAGCATCTACATTCTGTTAGGTATTGTAAAAAATCTATAGATGATTTAAAATAAGCAGGAAGATGTGTAGATTGATTTATATATATATATATATTTGTATACAAATATTATGTCACTGTATGTTAAAGCCCTGAATATCAAGTCCTCGAGCCAATCCCTTATAGATATCAAGGGATGACTGCATATCTAAAGGATGCCCACACAGGGAACACAAAAGATTAAAAAAAAAAAAATACACCATCTGCCATTGCTTCAAGAAGACCATGACAAAGAAAGCCATAGGAACAAAAGCATTTGGATACCATTAACCACATTAATCACATCCCCATCAAAGCTACAAATCATATTTTACCTTAGAGACTTTGTCTTCAAAATGATAAGCAAAAAGCAGTGCTAGAGGTGAGGCTCAAGTGGTAGAGCAGCAAGTAAGTCAGTCAAGTTCAAACCTCAGTACTCTATTCCCAAAAGGATAGTATATATGATTATTATACTGTGAAGATCCCTCAAAAATACTTGAACTTAACTATGTGAATATTATTCTTTCAATATATCTTTCCTGGAAGAGAGATTAAATTATTCATGAGAAGTCTTAAGTAAAATCAAGAACTTGATCATTAACCAGGGGCTGGTTATAATTTCCATAAACTCTATGTTAATAATCCATAGACATTCTAACACTGGACAGCTGCTACCTCTTAAACCATGGTAATAGTATTAGTTTGCTAGACTGAGATCTAGAGTTATCCACAGATTACTAGAATAATGGCTAAGACTTTTTGTTTTATATGGTGGTAGAGTGTTAATGTGCTCACATGTCAAGAAATCTATTTGACTTGTGTTTTATGGTTGGCTGAATCCAATGGGTCAACTGTCTTAATGTAAATGGTACAACTATACCAGTTAGAAGATGGATTATGGTTGAGTCTAACCAATTAACAATCTAGCTATAAGAAATTTACTTCAAACATAATGAAACAGATGTGAAAGAATGAGAAAAGATATATATCATGAAAACATTGAAAATATTTTAAAAAGCCCCACTGGCTATTTTAATATTGGATAAATTAGAGCAAAATATAATTCGTAAAAAATAAGCAAAATTTAAAAATGTAAGTTAGTAACCAAGTGATGTTATAAGGATCACTTGATCAAGATAATATAGTAATCTGATATGTGTATGCACTAAACAATGGAGTTTCAAAATGTCTAAAACAAAAGCTTGACAAAACTAATGAAGAAGCAGACAAATCCATATAAATTTATATATAGTCGAAGAATTCAATATTCCATTTTTAGCAATTGATAAGAATATTAGACAAAAATCAACGTTTTTTGGATACCACCACAAACCAACAAGCTCTAAGTGACATTTACAAAATTCTAAGAAAGCAAAAATATATATGACTCTAAATACTTATGAAATACCTATAGGTAAAAAAACCATGAAAAACCTCAATAAATTTAAAAGAACTGATCATAACAGATTATAATGGAAAGACAAGACAGAAAAACTTCCAATTATTCATTCATCAAGACATTTCTAAGTAACTCAGGGGGCCAATAAGCAAGTCTTCTCTATATTTGTAACACAAAAAGATAAGACATGTGAGGATTGTGGTTCAAAGCCAGCTCAGTAAGGCAAATTTGAGAGAATCTTATGTTTAATAAACTAGCAAAAAGGAAGAATTGGAGAAAAAGCTCAAGTGATAGAGCACCAACTGAGTGAAAAAGCCACACCGAAGCACTAGCCCCCGTGTCTGAACCCTAGTACAAGCATAACAAAAAGATAGAAAAGCAAAATATACTCAAAACAAGCAGAGGAATTAAATAATAACAGTATAAAGTACAATTCAATAAAATTACTAATAGGAAAACTAGTGAGAAAACTTAATGGAATAAAATGAAACAAAAAATTGATACTTTATCTTACTAAAGTAAGGTGGCACAAATCACCAAAAATAGTACCAAAATGGAGGTCCTACAGCCACTACCAGGGAAAAAAAATACTAGGAATAATTACTTTTCATAACGCTCATAAATAACTTAGAACCAATAAACTAACTCCTCAAAAATTTGTAAACCACCAAAACTCAAAACAAATACCCTAAATAGCCTTTAATCCTTAAGGATATTGAAAATGTATTCTGAAACAGCCTGGAGAAAAAAAATTCTCTCAGTCCAGATAGTTTCCTTAGATAACTCTCAGCCCAGATAATTTCACTAGATAATTCTACCAAATACATAAAGAATTCACATGAATTCATGCAAATTCTTCAAGGAAACCAAGAGAGAAATAACACTTTCCAACTAATTAAATGAGACCAGTATTTATCTAACACCCAATCAGATAGACAATATTAAAACAAAAACTTCCCAAAATAAAACAACAAAAAACTAGGTGAAACTGCACATGCCTGGAATTGAGGCACTCAGGAAAGAGACAAGAGTATTAGAAGTTCAAGGCTAGCCACTGTTACATAGGATACCTTGTTGCAAACAAAATGAAAACCACTATTTCTCACATATGTAGTGATGAAAACTCAACAAAATGTTGGCAATGTATCTATCAATATATAAAAATAGTCAAATTCTATGATCAAATGAAACATTCCAGGTATTCAAGACACAATGCATATCATCAGCAATATTAACAAGTCAAAGAACAAAACTCAAATAATCAAATAATACAGAAAAATAGGAGTTGACAAAAATCAACCAACCAGGATAGGAATGTGGCTTAGTAGTAGAGTGCTTGCCTAGCACGCATGAAGCCCTCAGTACATAAACAGAAAAAGCCACAAGTGGCACTGAGACTCAAGTGATAAAGTGCTAACCTTGAAGCTCAGAGACAAGCACAGTGCTTAGGCCCTGAGTTCAAGATCTAGGACTGGGAAGAAAAAAAAAAATCAACCAACCATTCATGGCAAAGCACTCAGCCAAGCAGGAACTTCTTTAACCAGAAAAAGCCCATAAACAGAAATGGACAGCTAAAAAAGTCTGAATGCTTTCTGCAGAAGATTGAGAACAATGTAAGGATGTCTATTCTCACTATTTTTTTTTTGGTTCCGGTCGTGGGGCCTGAACTCTGGGCCTGGGTGCTGTCCCTCAGCTCTTCAGCTCAAGGCGAGTGCTGTACCACTTGAGCCACAGCGCCACTTCCGGCCTTTTTTTTTCTGCTTATGTGGTGCTGAGGAATCCAACCCAGAGCCTCATGTATGCAAGGCAAGAGCTCTACCACTGAGCCACTTCCCAGCCCCCACTATTTTTTTTTTTTATAGGGCTTGAACTCAGGGCCTGGGCACTGTCCCTGAGCTTTTTTGCTCAGTCCTAGTGTTCTACCACTGAGCCACAGCTCCACTTCCAGTTTTGGAGTGGTTAACTGGACGTAAAGTGTCTCACAGACTTTCCTGCCCAAGCTGGCTTTGAACCACAATCTTCAGATCTTAGCCTGAGTGGCTAGGATTATAGGCGTGAGCTACCAGCACCTGGCTATTCTCACTATTCTTATTCAGTATAGTATTGTAAGTGTAGCCAGCAGTCGGTTAATAAAATAGAAGATACACAGATTGGAAATGAAGATGGGGGGAAAAAAAAAAGATGAAATTTTATTTGTTAGTACTGGGGCTCTCGCTTGGCTTT
This sequence comes from Dipodomys spectabilis, assembly GCF_019054845.1. Taxonomy (NCBI): domain Eukaryota; kingdom Metazoa; phylum Chordata; class Mammalia; order Rodentia; family Heteromyidae; genus Dipodomys; species Dipodomys spectabilis. The sequence goes on along the minus strand of NW_024870817.1, from coordinate 23,622,052 downwards.
TTCACTCTACCACTGATCCTTAACTCCAACTTCTGGCTTTTTGTCTGCCTGGGCTGATTCTAAATCTTGATCCTCAGTTGTCAACCTCCTAATTAGCTAAGATTATAGGCATGAGCTGCCAGCAATTGGTGAAAAAAAGATTAAAAAAAAATTAAGTATGTGGGGCTGGGAAGGTGGCTCAGTGGTAGAATGCTTGCCTCGCATGCATGAGGCTCTGGTTTCAATTCCTAAGCACCACATGAACAGAAAATGCTGGAAGTGGCACTGTGGCTCAAGTAGTGGAGCGCTAACCTTGGGCTCAAGAGCTGAGGCACAGCATCCAGACCCAAAGTTCAAGCCCCACGACTGACCAAAAAAAAAAAAAAAAAAAGTATGTGTGTGTGTTTTTAAAAAAGATTAAAGAATAATGGTGGCGGGGAGGGGGGAGGCTGGGAAGGGAGGTGAAGGGTAAACAAAGGAGGAGGCTGCAATGCTTGGTAAGAAATGTATGCATTATTCTGCCCATGTAATTGTAACCCCTCTGTACAGTATGTTCTCAAATAAAATAAAATTAAAAAAAAAAAAAGAATTAAGTGATAATTCCACTTGTACCTTATATTATTTTCAACCTAAAATACAATAAAAATTTTCACATTTTGAGCAAAAAAAACAAAACAAAAAAAAAAAAGAATAATGGTGGCAAAACAGGAAGAAAACCCGGAGTCTGCTTCTATCAATGTTTCTGTCCCAATAAAAGAATGCTTCCATAACAAAGTGATTACTTGTTTCAAATGCAGAAGTATGTAAGGTAAGTACAGAGGAATGATGACAGCAACACTGACAGTTATGACCAGGGCTAAGGCACACAATCCTTCTTCTGGAAAGGAAGGAGTACATTTTGTGGCAGAAATATGAGTTTCCTGACAGCCCCCATTTTTTCCAGGAATTATGAAGCAACTGTCAGCTAAGAGTGAACATTCAATAATGCTATGATGGAAAACAGAAAGTGTTACAGAAGCATAATTTAGTGTAGAGATGGGTAGTGTAGGTGGTCTATAGAATAAACAGGTTCTTCAAGAACAGAGAAAGGAGTTGGATGAACATACCAGGTATGCATAAAACTTCAGGACAAAGAAGGGCAAATACAGAAAATAAAAAGGCAAAGACAAAAATGTCCAGGTAGAAATTTTTAGGAGATGCTCTGAGAGACAGAGGAGATACCCAAATCAAAAACTTTGTGTACAATGCTAAGGGAAAAAAATGTATGGATGCACAATATATATTTTATTTTGGTAATCTTCACATTGGTTTGGAGAAATTATTTCTTGTTAAATGTATAAGTATACTTACTGTATGGTTTAACTCATTTTTAAACATAAAGAGTTGGAAAAGCAATATAGAGCCAGAATATGCTCAACTTCCTGCTATGTCACATAAATGCCTTAGTTGCAGCTTTCTTAGCTTACATGGGAGGTATAGAGAAGTAATAGTACCATGTCACGTCTTTATGAAGACTACATAGCTGTTACTATTAAGGTAAACTTTTACCTGTTTCTTAATGGCATAATTTTCACCATCTTCAGCTTTCATTTTTTCAATCTTTTCTTCTTGCTGTTTTGCTTCTTTTTCATACATTACTTTTTCTTTGACCAATCTATAAATAAGCCAAAAATTGTTTTAGAGAATTAGCTTTTCTCTAAAGGATATGTCACAAGAAACTACAAAAATGTAAAATACAGGTAAAGTACTCAAATTGAAAGATTAGATGTGGAGGGAGAGGGGAAAACACTTTAGCCATAGATTCAACTATGCTCTTAAGTCTTGTGAGGGAAACAAGTACAATCTATGGATGCATAGTTTTAATTTTAAAGTCAAAATTGCTTATCATTATATTATTTACACCAAGAAACAACATTCAAAATTACTTAGTGACATTTCTATTATTTTTTTATTGATTATTTTTTCCCAAACTCTATATACATGTACTTCAAAGACTATCACCTGTAACAGCTTAGCCTATACTAGGGACAAATGTCAGTATTATGCTAAGTCCAAAGAAAGGTTATTTTCAACAAAATGTGTTTAACAATTTATATATATAATTTAATGTATGCCAGACTTTCCTTATACAACCAAGTAGGATAATTTCAAGATGGTTCTCTTACAGACAAATAGTACAAGTAAGCCAAAATTTCCTGGCAAGAAAAAGTATTCATGATCAGGGCTGGGAAGTTGGCTCAGTGGTAGAGTGCTTGCCTTGTGTGCATGAGGCCCTGGGTTCAATTCCTCAGCACAACATAAGCAGAAAAAAAAAAGACGGGAAGTGGCGCTGTGGTGGTAGGGTGCTAGCCTTGAGAGCTGAAGAGCTTGAGGGACAGTACCTAGGCCCAGAGTTCAGCCCCCACGACCAACCAAAAAAAAAAAAAAAAAGTATTCATTATAAAGAAGTTTTTTGATAATAAGGAATTAATCATACAGGAACTGGCATCTCAAGTGGTAGAGCACCAGTCTTGAAACAAAAAAGCCCAGGGAGAGCTTGGGCCTGAATTCCATCCCTACTATGAAAAACAAAAAATAGGAATAAGTACAATACAAAGCTCTATTGACTATCCCTTAGGCAATCAGAATCACAATAGCTCAGTCTACCTTAATTATGGTTAATCAAACTGTGTGCCCATGCGCGTGCATTAGTGTATGCATACATGCCCGCACCTGTCCTGGGGCTTGAACTCAGCCTGGGGCTGTCCCTGAGCTTTTTTGTTCAAGGTTATTACAACTTGAGGAACAGTTCTCCTTCTGGCTTTTTGGTGGTTAACTGAGATTAAGAGTCTCACAGATTTTTCTGCTCAGGCTGGTTTGCACTGAGATCCTCAGATCTCAGTTTCCCGAATAGCTAGATTATAGATGCCTGCCTATTTATCAAAGTTTTAATTAAAAAAAAGTATAGTCCATAAAAATCCTAAAGAAAAAATGGAAAGCTTTCTGACTCAATACATATGAAAAAAAAAGCTTTCTCTATTTGACTTGTTTACTTTTAGACCCATCCCATGCTGAGATATGACTTAAGAAACCCTATTTATAATGAAGTAACATTTGTGTAATAGTTTGCAATGACGGTATTTTTAAAAGCATATTTCAAAAATGCAATTGAGTTTTATATTTTAATTTATATTTAAATTTCATATTATTTGGACTGCATATAAATTTACAAATCTTTTAAGCATGTAAAAGCAAAACAAGAATGAAAACTCCAAAATGCTTGGCACAGCACCTGGAAGGATTTTAAATCAAGATTTAAATTACCATATACTAAATACTAAAATGTTCTAGTTTGGAACTTTACAGTATTCAAGTGGCTCACCTTCATGATCTTGTATTATTTCTATAGATGGAAGGAAATATAACAAACCATTAACAGTACATATAAAAAAATGTTGTGTGACCCTCATACACTCCTACCTGAAATATCTCCAGTGAAAAACACCAAAGTACACAGGCTCCACACAGTGATTCATACCTCAACAGAGGTTCACAGCCTGAGGCCAGCCCTAGGCAAAAAACCCTAAAAGAGGGCTAGGAAGGTGGCTCAATGGTAGAGCACTTGCCTTGCATACATGAGGCCCTGGGTTTGATTCCTCAGCACCACATAAGCAGAAAAAAAAAGGCCGGAAGTGGCGCTGTGGCTCAAGTGGTACAGCACTCGCCTTGAGCTGAAGAGCTGAGGGACAGCGCCTAGGCCCAGAGTTCAGGCCCCACAACCGGACCCCAAAAAACAAGAAGCAAAAACAAACAAACAAAAAAACCTAAAAGACCCTACCTGAAAAATAAGGAAAGCAATCAAGCATGAGGCCAAGTTCAAACTCTAGTAATCCCAACCCCCAAATGAAAAGTACAAAGTATAAAACAGAGTATAAGTTCCATGCTGTCAAAATACAAACAAAAAGGATGCTAAAGAAACAAGTAACGAAAGAACATGTGGAACTGTCATTTAGGGAAAGGGAGATGAGTTAGAGTGGGGAAATCTTTATTTTGTATTCAATAAAGTATAAGATTTCCCCCTATGTAAAAATATTGTTTTCATTTAAAAGGGGGATACTAAGATTAACCAGCACAGTGGCTCATACTTGTAATCCTAGAATCCTAGTTACTCCAGCGGTGGAGGTTAGAAAGACTGCAGTTTAAGATCAATCCAGGCAAAAGTTTGAGACCCTCTCTGAACCAATACCTGAACCAATAAAACTTAGGCACAGTAGAAGTATAAATAGGAGAATTACGGTCTAGACTGGTCAGTGGAAGTACAAACAGGAGAATTACAGTCTAGACTGGCCAAATATGAAAGACCTTATCTGAAAAACAAAAAAGTAAAGGGGGCTAGAGGTATAGCTTAAATGGTAGACCACCTGCCTAGCAAGGATAAAGTCCAGAGGTCCAACCCCATTATTGCTGAGCCAGAGCCAGACACCTTAATTTTAATTTAGAAGTTTGCCATATACCCACCCGTCCTCCTTGGAAATTTGTTACTAATTTCCTGGAATAGATATTCAAATTGGTCAGGTATTAGTGGATTACTTTTGTAATCCTTGCCACTCAGGAGGCTAAGATCCAAGATTGAGGTTTGAGGAGAGTAGAAAAGTTCAACAGTCTCCAGCTAAATTATTGCCAGTAAAAAGCAGGACTGGAGGTATAGTTCAAGTAATAGCCAGCCTACCAAGCATAAGGCCTTGATTATCCTAGTACTGCACATCCCCGCCTGCTAAAAAAAAAAAAAAAAAGATTCAAATTGAAAGATACAGAATAGGTATAGTTCTCTAAAGACTAATCTGCTGTTTTGTAAGATTTAAAGGTGATGAAAATGTTTATATTTTTAAATGGTTAAGGGTTACTGAGGCCTGATGTGGAAGACTTTCACTTAACTTTAACCACTACTTAACTGTGTTAGCATTTTCTATACTACACTGAGGCTGGTTTACCTGCTAAATCTGCAGTTGCTTGAAGGCAGGATTAGGTAATATTCATATTGTATTCTTCACATTTCACATATTGTAGGTACTCGCTGTAAGTTGAATGAATTAAAAAGTGAATCTTTAGACTTTCTAGTCTTTTAATATTTTCAGATTAAAGAGCTATATAAAACAATTCTGTTGTGAAATAAGTGATTTTCAGTAACTGAGAAGAATAATGTGATTTTTGAGGAAGTATACAATAGAGAGTGTACGCCTAGTCCCAGGTCCATAGATATTTGCACTAATGATCCTAATCATCCTATTCCATTGTGCTTCTCTATGAAAAATAGCAGCAATGGCTCCAGCAAAACTAAAGATACTGTCTAACTACATGTCACATTTAGCAAATAATGGTACTGAATATTTACATGGTTACTGAAATATCAAAAGTTTTTGTTTAAAAAGGTCCTATTTTGCCAGGCACTAAAGGCTCATGTCTGGAATCCTAGCTACTTAAGAGAATGAGACCTGAAGATCGCTGTTTGAAGCCAGCCCAGGCCAGAAAGTCCATGGTACTCATTTCCAATTAACCACCCAGAAAACCAGAAGTGGCGCTATAGCTCAAAGGGGTAGAGAGCCTAGCCTTGAGCAAAAGAGCTCAGGTACAGAGCCCAGGCCCTGAGTTCAAGCCCTATGACCAGAAAAAAAAAAAAAAAAAGAAGTCATATTTTGCCAGGCGCTGTAATCCTAGCTACTCAGGAAGCTGAGATCTGAGGACTGCTGTTCAAAGCTATCCCAGGCAGGAAAGTTCCTGAGACTCTTACCTCCAATAAACTACTCAGAAAAAGCCAGAAGTAGTGTTGTGGCTCAAGTGGTAGAATACTAGTCTTTGAGGAAAAGAAGCTCAGGGACAGCACCAGGCTCCGAGTTCAAGTCCCAGGATCAGTTTAAAAAAAAAAAAAAAAAAAAAAAGAAAGGAAGAAAAATGGAAAAAGTTCCAGTCAAGCAGCAAAAATCAACGCATGGACAACACATTATACAATGCTGGAATTACAGTTGCTGCAACAAATTTCATAGTACTGACATGACATCTTATTAAGTATTATCATAGTGAACACTTAGATCGTTCTCATAGTTATAACACTGTGATGAATACCTTTACTTATAAATTTGGGGGCTATGTGCTATGCTTTATATTGGATATGATCCTCAAAGGCTAATGTATTCAATGCTTGGTTGCCAACTGAAAGGGTTTGGAAAGTGATTGGATCACGAAGAGTTCTTACTTCATTACAGGTTAAACCACTGATGGATTCATAATTTGTTGGGATTTTCAAATTATGGGAAGTAGGAGATATGATACCTGGTTAGAAGAAGTAGGCCACTAGGGGTGTATCTTTGAATGTATACATTGTTCTTGGTTCCTACCCATTCCTCTGCTTCCTGGACACTCTAGATGTCCTCCCATCATACTCTTCTGTCATATGCTCTACACCTCACCCAGGCCAAAAAAACACAGAGCCAGATGGCTATGAACTGAAATCTCTAAATCTATTATCCAAAAGAAATCCTTCCTCCTTTGTTATATCATATGCTTGAGGCAACAAACCAACAAAAACATGTAATAAACTACATATAGTCTGTGGTTTTCCTTGGCTGGAAATAGTTCTTTGTCTTTCTACTTAAGTGATAAGCTACTTTTGTCATTTGTTATTAATAAAAAAGAAAATACAAATATTAAAGCAATCTTGTTTCAGTCCATGATTTGATAAAACATTTTAAATAACAAGCTGAATTTCACCATTTAAAAAGCTTACACTGGGGTTGAGAAGGTGGCACTTGCCTTGCATGCATGAGGCCCTGGGTTCGATTCCTCAGCACCACATACACAAAAAGAAAAAAGCCAGAAGTGGCGCTGTGGCTCAAGTGGTAGAGCACTAGCCTTGAGCTGAAGAGCTGAGGGACAGCACCTAGGCCCAGAGTTCAGGCCCCACCGACTGGACCCCCTCCCCCTCGCCAAAAAAAGCTTACACTATAAAGAAAAATAAGGAAAATGAAACAGTAAAAGACAAATTGGGGAATGGTTCATTATATGAACAATAAGAGTTGTACAGAAAAATAAAAAGCATATTTCTTTTCTTTTTTTTTGGTCAGTCATGGTGCTTGAACTCTGGGCCTGGGTGCTGTCCCTGAGCTCAAGGTAAGCACTCTACTACTTAAGCCACAGAGCCACCTCCGGTTTTCAAGTAGTTAATTTGAATTAAGAGTCTCATGGACTTTCCTGCTCTGGCTGGCTTTGAAGTGATCCTCAGTTCTCTGCCTCCTGAGTAGCTAGGATTACAGGCATGAGCCACCAGCACCTGGCTAAAAGCATATTTTTTAAAGAATAATATTTCCCAGAGCTAGAGAAAGGCCTACCAATCTTAACTGAAAGGGCATCCTAAGTACCAAAAGGCCGAGTTAAAATACAAATCTCTATCTATGTACATTAAGAATTTTCAGAGCTCTAAGAAAATTAAAGCTTTTCAAAAGAGAAAAAATAGGACACCTATAAAAGAATCATTATATTTCATATTAACACTAGACATCAAAAGATGATGAAACAATAATTCAAAGTTCTGAGAGAAAATTATTTATAATCTGAATTTATAACTATAATAAATGGTGAGGGGAAAATTCATTAATTCATTAGCATTTATTGAGGGGATACTATGTGCCAGATATAACTATATATCAAGGATATAGAGGTGAAAAAACCACAAATATTTGCCCCACAGCACTTTTTAGCGGAGAAATAAGACAAATAAGCAAATATATAGCATAGTAGATTGTAGTAAGTGCTAGAGAAAAAGCAGTGACGGAAGACTAGCAATACAGGGTAATTTAAAACAAGGTAATCAGGAAAGAACTCTTTAAAGAAATGATATGCAAGACTTGAGACAGTAAGTCACAAAGGCAACTGATGAAAGTACAGGATAAGGAAACATTTTATTTAGCTATATAGAAATTCTATATACAGTGTCTACTTTCTGAAAAGTTTACTTAAGAATTATGCTAACCATCTGAAAAGCAAGAAAAGAAACCATGAAACCAAGAAGCTATGGTCAACATTACATACATTTTAATAAATGGGTGGGATGGGGGAATCCTAAAATTTAAACTGTTCTGTAGGTCTGGAAGATAATCAAGTCTAAATGAGAATATTGGTGTGGGTTCATATGAGAACATGTTTAAAGTAGATTCTAAGAATAGAGACCATGAACTAGCTGGAAGATAACTAAGTGGTCAGGTGTTTCCTCAATTATAAAAGGAAAAACAACAAGAAAACCCCATGAGTCCTCCTCAATGTCTATGGTTGCAGTTTAAATCAACTGATGAAGAAAACTGTCCATTTAACTAAGACTTATAAAGATAATCTCCTTTGAATGACAAAATACAGAGAGATGTAATTCTATGTATTATATGCCATATTTAAAGTTATATAATTATAATCTTTTTATTTTCAACGTTTAGAACAGACTTACAAGCAAACCTTTCCTCGTTAGAAATACTTGTTTTTTAAAGGCTAAGGAATATCTATTATTTTTCTACCTGTTCATGTTGTGCCAGGTACTAATGGCTCATGCCTCTAATTCTAGGTACTCAAGAAGCTTATATGTGAGGATCACAGTTCAAAGCCAGTGTGGCAGAAAAGTCCATTAGACTCTTACCTACAATTAACCACCAAAAAACTAGAAATGGAGCTGTGGCTCAGGTGGCAGAACACAGTCTTGAGCAAAAGAGCCGAAGGACAGTGCCTAGGTTCTGAATTCAAGCCCTATGACTGATGGATAGACAGACAGACAGACACAGACACAGACACAGACACAGACACAGACACACACACACACACACACACACACACACACACACACAGTCAAACATACAATCCTAGCTACCTGGAAGGCTAAGATTAGGAGGACAGCTGTTCTAGTTAAGTAGAAAAGTCCACTAGATTCAACAGAAGTATACTGGTCCATGAAACTCTTATCTCCAATTAACTACCAAAAAAAGCTGGAAGTGGAACTGTGGCTCAAGTGGTAGAATGCTAGGCTTGAGTGAAAAAGCTAAGGGACAGTCCCAAGCTCTGAGTTTAAATCCCAGTACTGTTGCTCAGCAACAAAGTAACTGTCTACCAAGTGGAAGCCCTGGATTCAAACCACCCCTGACAAAGGAAGGATGAGGGAGGAGGAATAACATCTAAGTAGGTGGTGACCAAGTTACTTGTGATCTGCTATGAAACATCTACCATTTTGTCAAACTTTTACTACCAGTTTATTAAATTCCCTGAATTGAAACTTGTTATTTGAAACTCCTACTATAATTTCACTTATTCTGACAAAGCTCTTTTCTACTGATATTGCTGATAACAAGCTCTCCTGTCTCTAAGAACTTTTTGAGATTTTATTTTGTGAGAGATGAACCTAATATGAACAAATTTCTTGATTCTAATTCTTGTCTCTTGTTATGATTCTCTACAGCATTTTTAAAGAGTGCTTGGAACAAAACAGAACAAACAGAAGATCTATCAAAAGCTTTAGAAATAAAATCTAAACTACTACATCCCATAAAACAGACTAAAAAGTAATGTTGCAAATGAAAATTAGGATGATAGAGAGGAACACTAGTGAAAAAAGCTAAGTTAAATATATGCCTTCTGAGGTTTTATCATTTCTAATGATCACAACTAAATTTGTTCTTCTAAAACCTGAAGCTGTTTGGTGAGGTTCAATAGTTGCAAAACTCAAAAGAGGTAGTTATGGTATTAGTATCCTACAATATGTCATGAAATAAATATGGAAAAAACTTGAATCATTCAAGATATATTAAAATTAATGTGATAAAGAAAAAGTACCCAAGCTTAGGCTTGTATTCCCAGAACTTGGGAGGCTGAGACAGGAGTGACAATTTGTGGACAGCTTTGCCTACAGAGATTGTTTTAAACAGGAAGAAAGAGACAAGAGCAAAGAAAAAGGAAGTGAAGGAGGGAAGGAGGAACAGTTAACATGTAGTGATCTCTTCTGAGCTAAGTATGTTAGATGTACTAAAACAACAAAAACCAAACTTAAAGAGTACATAAATAGTAATACATTGGAATAAGTATATCTGCACTAGTACTGCTTATTTCGCAAATTGTTATATATTTATATATCTATATCTTAATCTTAGACTCACAAGGGATTGAAGGCAACACATGTAAGAACATGGTGGCAAAAATATCCAAGATAATTATTCCATTCTGTGAAATAGCTGTTTGCCTGAAACATTCAAGCAGATGACAATACTATACTAATACAAACTATCCTAATTCAAATCAGCAAACTCAAAATAACATTCGAGCCATGTGACTTAATTGATTGTCTCAATTCATAGATAATGAGTTAACATCAACTAAGATGCCTAAATTTTGTCCAGTTAGTTACAAAATAAGCCCAATTTACTCAGAGTACAACAATTATTTTTCAGTCTGGCTTTCTCAATTAACCAGTACATTGTTTTAAAAATGGCACATTGTGTAAAAAACCAGAACCATACCCAGGATTACCTTCAGCATTTGTTCCATGAGCACTATGAGTTAGCATATAAAACACAGAAAACTACTTTTTATCACAGAAACAAGAAATATATGTATGTATACATACATACATATATATATATATATATATATATATATATATATATTTCATGTTTTTTCTAGCACTTTAAGAACAGAATTTTTTGCAAGTTTTTCTCTCATAGCCTTCTTTCCTGGACTGTTTCATGAGTGATTTGGTAGAATCTTTAAGGACCCAGATTATGTGGATAAACAATATGACTACATATGGAGGCAAAGTGATGCCACATTTTCCTTTCTCTAATCAACTTTAATAATTCAAGCAAAATCAGTACATTTGGAGTTGAGGCAAGACACAATAACTAGAATTACAGCATGGTAACTTGTATGTACCTATAGGGGGAAAATCTATACTGACTATGCAAATATTATCAAACTGCTATTGTTCACATGTGAAAACAGTTGTTTTATGAAAGAAAATAAGTACTTGTCTGGTAGACATTATTAGTTGTGAAAAATAAAGGTTCCTATGGACGAATAAAGCCTGGGAATACTGAGTCTAGACCTCACAAAGATTCACACAATGAAAGCACGTAACATCAAAATTTAACTCAGCTGCTCTCAAAATTATTTGAGCACAGAACACTTCTGGTATGGTCTTACTAAGATGTACGGAAGCTGATTCTATGAATACCAACTTAGAATCCCAAAGAGATAATACTAACAATTCTGACTCTAGTAACTAATACATTTTTATTTATAAATTTCTATAGTGTAATTTAGTACAAAAATACTGTATTCCAAAAGTATAATTTGAAGATGATAAAAGAAAATATTTAGCTTGAAAAATTACGTAGTAACATGAGTGCAGCTGACAAATTTTTAAAAATCGAACTCAACTTTCTCCGAGTACAAGCTTATTTCTTTATTTTGAAGATGTTTATTTAAATGGTAATAAATACCTCCTTGTTCTTAGGCCACAAAACTATAAAGGAACACAATTTTTAAAGGTAATTTAGAGATACAACAGCTTCAACAGAAAAATGTTATCCAAATAAGCATTTCAGAAGCCAAGACCTTGCCTAGAGTTTATGAACAAATACATAAGACTTTTCATCTATAGATGTCTAAATGTTCACTTAAAAACCCACTAATCTAAATGTCCAAAAATCACACAAGGAATACAGTATTAGTATTTTTATTATGATAAAATAATCTAAACATCTGGCTTCAGTATTGCAAACTTTTAATTTCCCAAACATCAGATTTAACTGAGAAAGTAGTAGGGTACTTTTTCCTTGTAAGTATTAATTCCAATAGAAGGAAAATTACGAATGGCTTTTACATAAACACATGTGGCCTATTTTATGAAATTTTATTCTCCAGACAAGTACAAGGTCCTTTAGCTAGTGTGGCTGGTGCAACTTAAACCACTCATCAATTTTATATGTTATAATAAGGAAATACTCAAGGGACTACAGCTCATACACATATTTAAATTCCATACAGAGATGTGAAATTTAAGAACTAGACAATA